>NC_139686.1:5736750-6936750 GCF_964106915.1 Podarcis gaigeae
CATAGCTTAGGGGTTGAGCATCTGCTTTGAGTGCAGAAGCACCCAGCTTTGAGTGCATCATCTGCTTTGAGTGCAGAAGCACCCAGCTCCATTCCACCAGCATCACCAGGCAGGGGTGGGGAGGACTGAGGCCTGAAACCCTGGAGAGCTTCTACTAGTCAGTGTGGGCAATATCAAGCTCAATGGGCCAACAGCCGGACTCAGTTGCCTTTGTTCCTGTGGTTTGTATCCATCTAAGTTGCATTCTAAGGCAGTGAGAGATTTTACTTTCTTGGGCTCCATGATCACGGCAGATGGTGACAGCAGCCAAGAAATTAAAAGACGCCTGCTTCTTGGGAGAAAAGCAATGACAAACCTAGAAAGCATCTTAAAAAGCGGAGACATCACCTTGCCAACAAAGGTCTGTATAGTTCAAGCCATGGTTTTCCCAGTAGTGATGTACGGAAGTGAGAGCTGGACCATAAAGAAGGCTGATCGCCGAAGAATTGATGCTTTTGAATTCTGGTGCTGGAGGAGACGCTTGAGAGTCCCATGGACTGCAAGAAGACCAAACCTCTCCATTCTGAAGGAAATCAGCCCTGAGTGCTCACTGGAAGGACAGATCCTGAAGCTGAGGCTCCAAGACTTTGGCCACCTCATGAAAAGAGAAGACTCCCTGGAAAAGACCCTGATGTTGGGAAATATGGAGGGCACAAGGAGAAGGGGATGACAGAAGACGAGATGGTGGGACATTGTTCTCGAAGAGACCAGCATGAGTTTGACCAAACTGCGGGAGGCAGTGGAATACAGGAGTGCCTGGCATGCTCTGGTCCAGGGGGTCACGAAGAGTCGGACACGACTAAACAACTCAACAACAACAACAAGAAGTTGCATTCAGGGCAGACACACTTAAATGAATGGGACACCGTTAGCCATGGGAAACAATGAATTGTAGAGTTGGAAGGGCCGTTCTAGTCCAGGCCCTGTAATGCAGGAATCAAAGAATTTCAACAGGGCAAATCTGAGCAGGGCAAGCTCTGGGTACTACCCTGTGTCCTTGTTGCTCATTCACTAACTTCCAAAGAGCTGTTGCACTCAGGCGCTACTTGTGGCTGGCTGCTGTAGGAACGGGATGCTAGAATAGAGGGGGCACTGGCTTGATGTAGCCACAGGCGCATAGCTGTCAAGCGTCCCTTATTTGGTGGGAAACTCCCTTATCCCAGCGCCCATGTCCCGCTGCTGTCCCTTACTGATGATGTCCCTTAAATTTCCTGGGTTTCAAAGGAAGCAGCTCCTCTCCCTCCCTCCCTCCCTCCCTGCCGGCCAGGGAAGAGGGAGGCTCCAGCTGTGTTGCTTGGCTGCGTTGCTCAGCCATTAAGGAGTCAAAGAACGACTGGGGGGTGGAGCTTGCATGCCTTGTGCCAATCAAATCGGCCGCGTTTCTGGGGACTTGCCTTTGCTCAGCGCTTCCCAGAATAAGCGAATATAGAATATATATATATAGAATAAGCGAACAAGAAGAACATATGTTTAGAGAAGATTGGAAAACGTTTATTGAATATATGGGAAATGACTGTGTACGGCTGAAAACGCTGGCAGCATTAAGATAAATTCAATAGGGTAAATAAGTTATGATGGATGTAATAATGGAATACTGAATGGTATAGTTTCTGTAAAATATGCCGGGATTTATGATATGTAAAATGAACCATGGAAAGAGAAGGAGGGAAGTCACTGGTATTTTAAGGGTGTGAAAATGAGTATCTTAAATTGTAAAACAGAAAATTTAATTAAATTTAATTAAAATTAAATTCTTAAAGGTCTCAGATTATTGCAGACAGGAGGAAGGGCAATGTAAGTTGTCATCAGTGATATCCCTTTCCAATATGGGTCTAGGAGGGTGGATGAGATCAACATTTCACACTGTGGTCATAATAAGGATGCAATTATAAAAAGCATAATAAGGAAATAATCATGTGTCCTTACAATAAGGACATAATTATAGAGGTCCATTGTTCTTCATCTCAGATGCTTCCTAGAATCTCAGGGTGTGAAGGAACCAATGCATTCCATCAGTACCTGGCACTGAGAGGTACACTGCCTCTGCACATAGCAACCATCAGTAGCCTAATCCTCCATGAATTTGCCCAATCCTTTTTAAAAAAACCCAAACACTTGATGTCAAGTCCATCACCAAACTGTTAGTAAAGGATCAGCAATAGCAATGGACTAGCTAGAAAGGGAACTGCGTTTTCCCTGTCAGTAAAACGGTGCTTCTTGAGAGTTGAGAAAATGTGTTGCATCTGCAGCAGAATCACTGTGTGGAGGATTCATATTTGGACTATGTAGCTCAGTGACAGACTGCATTCTTTCCACACCAGAAAAGAATGCAATTCTGCGATTCTCTGAGACGAATACCATCGGTTCGACTCCTAAGTTCCTATCACAGCTGTCAACTTACAGATTTGAAAATAAGGGACCAGCAGCCTCAAAAATAAGGGATCAGCAGCAAAAATAAGGGATTTTCCAGGCACAGGTATGTTCAACTTCTGAGTCCCTCTGAGCCAAAGGCAGAAAGCCCAGCCAGCAGCCAAACGAAGCCTCAAGCGGTGGTTCCCACAGCACAGCAACCCGGCAAAGGGAATGCAGCAAGGGAAACCACGTCACCTCTCTGCTGGGAAGCACTGAGCAAAGGCGAGTCCCTAGGCAACGCGGCCAATTTGATCGGCACAAGGCATGCAAGCTCCACCCCCCAGTCGTCCTTAGACTCCTTATTGGGTGAGCAACGCAGCCAAGCAACACAGCTGGAGCCTCCCTCCTCCCTGGCCAGCAGGGAGGGAGGGAGAGGAGCTGCTTCCTTTGAAACCTGGGAAATTTAAGGGACATCATTAATAAGGGAGAGCAGCGGGACACGGCGCTGGGATAAGGGAGTTTCCCACCAAATAAGGGACGGTTGACACCTATGCGAACGGTGCATTTATCACACAAACACCCACACACCCACAAAATCAACTAGGGAGACCTCAGGGCTTTGTGCTGATGTCACGAAACCGGACGGATAATGCGCTGAAAGTTGCGACGTGCAAGAGCTCCACCCGATTTGCATTCCTTGAAGTTGCAGAGATGATGGATGTCGATAGTGGAGCATCACCTAGTCTGCCAACCCTATAAGAGCCCGACCTACACTGGGGCAAAGCTGTTCCTCTGACTGGTTTCACCACAAACAAGTAGATCCTTCTCCAGGCCAGGGTGTGGGCCAAAGCAATCCGGTCCTTCATCATCTCCTCCTTCCGGCAGACGCTGGATTTTCCCATTTCAGCAGGGATAACGAGAGAGTGATTTCCTGGAGACGAGAGAGAGAGGTTCTGCTGGGCAGAGGACGGACACGCCATGGCTTACCGGTTCACAGAAGCAGAGCTCGACGTGGTCAAAGAGGCCTTCACACATTTTGACACGGACGGCGACGGGGTGATCACTTCGTCGGAGCTGGGAGAAGTCATGCGCTCGCTTGAGCACGTGCTGGTCAACCTGAGGGAGACGTTCACGGACGAGAAGGTGGAGGAGATGATGAGACAGGTGGACGCCAACTCGGATGGGAAAGTCACCTACGAGGAGTTTGAGAAGCTGATGGTGGCCAGAGACCCCCGAGGCCCTGCACTCTAGGTACAGGTTAATCTCACATTAAATGCACAGTTGCAGGAGAGTTCTCTGCCCCAAGGAGCTTCCAGTTCAAGAGTTTGGCAGTGATGCGTGGATGAAGGATGAGGGAAGAGGGAAGAGGGGAGATGTGACCACGGGCAGGGAGCCATCTCTTAGGGACAGGGCGTATTCAATTCAATACGTACCATTCTTTGAAATTTGCGCTTCTCCGAATTTTGCATTCTGTTTTTCTTGCCCGAACCAAGCAATGCAAACTCCTGAAAACGATGAGATGCAAAGATGCATTATCTTAGAAGTTGCTTAGCAAAAATGCATGTATTAGGCATATATCTGTCAGCACTTTATCATGGGTTTCTCTGAGAAAAAATGTGGAAATATGCTATATATCCCATTTTGGGATGAAAATTGGGCAGAATCAGAAATGTGTTTCTTGCTGGCTTCTTTCCTCTGCCTAATTCTCAGCTCTCAAACTACCTTTCATTTCAAGATATTTGAGATGCACAGAATAGCTTTTAAAGAACGACCAAAACCGAGGGTGAAATGTATGGATGTGACTAACTTTGGCCTATGAATTTTGAGTAACGCTTGGCTGGCGACAATCCGAAACACACAGTTTTTGAGGGCTCTGAGTTTGACCAGAGCAGGAGGTTTGGGGAGAGAGGATAGGCTTAACCCCTCCCATGCCATTTTCCTGATGTAAATATCAGAGGTACAGAACAAATATCAAAGGTCGACTCAAAAAAAAAAGGCACAGCAAACTTTTTTTGTTCGTTTTATTTCATAAGATTTATACACTGTAAAAAACAGCCTGTAAAGGTAAAACAGTAAAATCAAGGGAAATTGACAACAGTAGCTTAAAACCTACAAGAAATTAAAATGATGAGATAGGTTAAAATTCACATCAACTTTCTAAGAATCTGGGTAAAGGTAAAGGGACCCCTGACCGTTAGGTCCAGTCGTGGCCGACTCTGGGGTTGTGGTGCTCATCTCACTTTATTGGCCGAGGGAGCTGGTGTACAGCTTCCAGGACGTGTGGCCAGCATGACTAAGCCGCTTCTGGTGTACCAGAGCAGCACACGGAAATGCCGTTTACCTTCCCGCCAGAGTGGTACCTATTTATCTACTTGCACTTTGACGTGCTTTCTAACTGCTAGGCTCGTCTAAACAAGGATGTTTTCAGCAGGCACCAAAAATAGTACAGCAAAGGCACCTATCAATAGCCAGGGACTTCCAAAGTGTAGTTGCTGCCATGCTGAATTATCGAGCTATTACAAATGTGGACCAGGTATTACAGTGGTACCTCGGGTTACATACGCTTCAGGTTATATACACTTCGGGTTACAGACTCCGCTAACCCAGAAATAGTGCTTCAGGTTAAGAACTTTGCTTCAGGATGAGAACAGAAATCGTGCTCCGGCGGCACAACAGGAGCAGGAGGTCCCATTAGCTAAAGTGGTGCTTCAGGTTAAGAACAGTTTCAGGTTAAAAACGGACTTCCGGAACAAATTAAGTACTTAACCTGAGGTACCACTGTATGTGGCACCCATGCCAATCAAAGCGTTTGAATGGGCTCATGTGGGGCAAGGTGATCTCACAGAATTGTAGAACTGGAAGGGACCCCAAATTCCTCTATTCCAGCCCCCTGCAAGGCAGGAATCTCAGCGAATGCGTCTCGTAGCTGAAGTGGTCCCAAGTTGTTAATAGCCAGCCTTTCCCTGGCTGGGGCTGATGGGAGTTGGAGTCCTAAGGATCTGCTTGAGCAACACTCAAGGGTAGAGCCATCAGACGAGAGGATGGGGAGTAATGTTGCCTCCAGTGGCGTAGCGTGGGTTGTCAGCACCCGGGGCAAGGCAAGTAATTTGCGCCCCCTAACTGGTGGATTTGCACCCCCTAACCTGTGGATTTGCGCCTCCTAACCCGTGGATTTGCGCCCCCTAACCCCCAGATGTTGTGCCCGGTGCGGCCGGCCCCCCCTGCACCCCCACGCTACGCCACTGGTTGCCTCCCTGTCTTGCTTGTGGGTTTACCTGGATCCCCCCGGTTGGCCGGCCACAGCAGGCTGAGGGATGAACTCTGCTTGATGATGATGATGATGATGATGATGATGATGATGATGATTTAATGTATTTTTTGCTCTGTAAGACTCACTTTTTCCCTCCTAAAAAGTAAGGGGAAATGTGTGTGCGTCTTATGGAGCGAATGCAGGCTGCACAGCTATTCCAGAAGCTTTCACTGCGCAGCGATCCCTCTTGCTGTTCCGGCTTCTGAGATCCAGAATATTTCTTTTCTTGTTTTCCTCCTCCAAAAACTAGGTGCGTCTTGTTGTCTGGTGCGTCTTATAGAGTGAAAAATACGGTATATCCCGCCCTTCCCAGCCGAAACCGGGGTCAGAGCGGCTAACAACAATAAAAGTAACACAGCATTCTAAAATCAATTCCTTCTAAAATCAATTCAGAATCAAATTAATGGCAACCATTGGGCTAGAGTTCTATGAGGCTTACCAAAGAAAGGGGTCAGACTGTGCCTTGGCCAAAGGCCTGGTGGAACAGCTCTGTCTTGCAGGCCCTGCGGACAGATGTCAAGTCCCACGGGGCCCTAGTCTCTTGCGACAGAGCGTTCCACCAGATCGGGGCCAGTACTGAAAAGGCCCTGGCTCTGGTTGAGGCCGGCCTAACCTCCCTGTGGCCTGGGACCTCCAAGATGTTTTCATTTGAAGACCGTAAGGTCCTCCGTGGGACATTCCAGGAGAGGCGGTCCTGTAGGGTCCTGTAGGGCTTTGGCCCTGCAAAGCTCTTCTCACGGCTCCAGCTTTACCTGGACAAAACCGGGCATGAGACGGAACGTGTCTTCTTCACATTGGCACCCGGTTGTGTGTGTGTCCTTCCTGTGCAAATAGCAGCTTCAGAGGGGTCCTTTTCATCAGGATTGCAGCGGCGGTGAGGGAAGGAAAGGGTTAAACTCCCCCACTCTGCCTGCTGTGATTAAAATCATTATCTGCCCCTCCAGCAGCTTCTAGTTACACGTCTCTAACACGGACATTTTTTAATATAGCATCCGATTCGGTAGTATCCTTCTCATAGGATGGGAACAACAGAACAGGTGAGGGATAATGGTACAGGATCTGTCCTGGCGATTATGCTATGTACTGCTGCTCTTTGGTGTTTTTCTATATATATCCATGGACTCATGGAGTTGAAAGGGACCCGGGGCGGTCATCTAGTCCAACCCCCTGCTATGCAAGAGAACCTCTCTCTCTCTGTGTGTGTATAAAATACTGGATGAACACAGCTTTTTTGGATTTTGGACTCTCCTTGGGACTTTTGGCTATAGGAGTCGGCCTCACCACCAGGTGGCCCTGAGGCCCGAACAGATGATCTTTGGGTTCCCTGCCGTTCCGTTACTGTCTGCGGTGTGAAAGCTCTTGCTAGCTTTTTATTGGATAGTAGGACAGCTATCGAACAGGGATGCTTCAGTTGAGATTCCTGCATTGCAGGGATTGGACTCGAGAACCTTCCGACTCCATGATTCCTTACACGGCTCAGGACCGCAATATGTCAAGGATCGCCTCTTTCCATATGAACCTACCCAGACCCTGAGATCATCTTCTGAGGCCCTCCTTCGTGTGCCTCCTCCTCGAGAGGTCCGGAGGGTGGCAACACGAGAACAGGGCCTTCTCTGCAGTGGCTCCCTGTCTGTGGAATGCTCTCCCCAGGGAAGTTTGCCTGGCACCTTCATTATACCCCTTTAGGTGCCAGGCAAAAACATTCCTTTTTAACCAGGCCTTTGACTGATCTGATTTGTACCCTATGTGGGGGTTTGGGGGGCTATTGGGTTGTTGTTTTTATTTTTATTAGGTATTTTGTGGTTTTATATCTTGATTTTATTCTGTGAACCGCCCTGAGACCCCCAGGTATAGGGCGCTATATAAATTCAATAAATAATAACAATAATAATAATGACTCCAAGTGGGTCGACGAATAGTCCTCACGATACAGTAGTACCTTGGGTTAAGAACTTAATTCGTTCTGGAGGTCCGTTCTTAACCTGAAACTGTTCTTAACCTGAGGTACCACTTTAGCTAATGGGGCCTCCTGCTGCCGCCGGAGCACGATTTCTATTCTCATCCTGAAGCAAAGTTTCTGGGTAGGCGGAGTCCAGAGGAGGGCAACCAAAATGGTCAAAGGCCTGGAAACGATGCCTTATGAGGAACGGCTAAGGGAGCTGGGCATGTTTAGCCTGGAGAAGAGGAGGTGAAGGGGTGATATGATAGCCATGTTCAAATATATAAAAGGATGTCACATAGAGGAGGGAGAAAGGTTGTTTTCTGCTGCTCCAGAGAAGCAGACACGGAGCAATGGATCCAAACTACAAGAAAGAATATTCCACCTAAACATTGGGAAGAACTTCCTGACAGTAAGAGCTGTTTGACAGTGGAATTTGCTGCCAAGGAGTGTGGTGGAGTCTCCTTCTTTGGAGGTCTTTAAGCAGAGGCTTGACAACCATATGTCAGGAGTGCTCTGATGGTGTTTCCTGCTTGGCAGGGGGTTGGACTAGATGGCCCTTGGGGTCTCTTCCAACTCTATGATTCTATGATTCTCTGAGTCTGTAACCTGTAAGCGTCTGTAACCCAAGGTACCACTGTATAGTTCAAGCTATGGTTTTCCAGTAGTGATGTATGGAAGTAAGAGCTGGACCATAAAGAAGGCTGATCGCCAAAGAATGGATGCTTTTGAGTTATGGTGCTGGAGGAGACTCTTGAGAGTCCCATGGACTGCAAAGTTCTTAACCCGAGGTACTATTTCTGGGTTAGCAGAGTCTGTAACCTGAAGTGTCTGTAACCTGAGGTACCACTGTATTCTGTATTTTACCATTTCTTTCTTCCCCCCTTTTTTCTTTGCAGCGGAGCTGAGACTTCGGTTTACCCGCTGGCTGAAATTTGCAGAAAAATGCTATGCATCTCATCACCATCCCCGTCGACACTTAATACCTCGAACTGCAACCTGAGAACTGGAGGAGCTTGCAAAGGAACATTCTCAAGCGTCTTCCTCCTCACAGCCAGGTTGAAGGAGACACACCCAAAATAAAGATCTGGGACAGATGTTGCTGATGTTGACGTCTCAGGCCCCAGGGGAAAATAAATCCATGGTACTCTTTTCAGTTGTGGAGTCTATTATTTGGCAGGGCTGGCTGCCCGGGAGAATACCTGGCAGTTCCATTTCTGGCGGCAATCCCCTGGGAGATTCTCCCATTCAGTTCAGGGGTGCTTGTGCAGTAGACCTTCCCAGGGTTGGGTCCCATGCCTTTGTAAGTTAGGGCAAGGAGGTTTTGAGCTTTGATCCTCCCTTGCAATTGGGTTGGCCCTTTTGCCAGAAGATCTATCCGTTCCAGTTCAAACGTTAGTCATAGGCAATTCACAGGCAATTTGGTTTCCAGTGAAACTTAGGGCACGGACCCATCTCAGCCAGGGAGAATCATTATTCTGATTTATTAAATGTTTATACTGCCCTTCATCCGAAGATCACAGGGTGGTTTAGAATACAGTGGTACCTCTCCGTTCCAGAGACCCGTTCGCAACATGAAAGGAACACAACCTGCAGCGGCGCGTCTGCACACACGCGGGTTGTGATTCGCCGCTTCTGCGCATGCGCGTGACGCCATTTTGCATGTCTGCGCGTGCTCAAGCGGCGAAACCCGGAAGTAACCCTTTCCAGTACTTCTGGGTCGCCGCAGGATGCAACCTGAAAAAAGGTAACATGAAGCAAACGTAACATGAGTTATGACTGTATAAAAACACAAAAATACATGCCATAAAGGTAAAGGATGCCTGACAGTTAAGTCCAGCTGCGGATGACTGCAGTTGCGGCGCTCATCTAGCTTTACAGGCCGAGGGAGCCGGCGTTTGTCCGCAGACAGTTTTTCTGGGTTATGTGGCCAGCATGACTAAACCGCTTCTGGCGCAATGGGACACCAAAAGCAGCGCAGCGCATGGAAACGCCATTTACCTTCCTGTCGGAGTGGTACCTATTTATCTACTTGCACTTTGACGTGCTTTTGAACTGCTAGGTTGGCAGGAGCAGGGACCGAGCAACGGGAGCTCACCCCGTTGTGGGGATTCGAACCGCCAACCTTCTGATCGGCAAACCCTAGGCTCTGTGGTTTAGACCACAGCGCCACCCGCATCCCGATACATACCATACCATACATACATACATACATACATACATATATACCATAGTAACCAACAAAAACCACAACCCAGAAGGCCAGAAGGTCAGAAGGCCATGTTTAATTAGCCAAAGGCCTGGGAGAAGAGTGATTTTTTTTGCCTAGCAACTAAAGATCTGTAGTGATGGCGCCAGGTGAATCTCCTTAGGGAAAGCATTCCACAAACGGGGAGCCACCACAGAAAAGGCGCCGCTCTCAGGTTGCCGCTCTCCTGATCTCTTGTGGAAGATGCACTTGAAGAAAGGCCCCAGATGATGATCACAAGGCCTGGGACATATGTGGAGAGGCAGTCCTTGAGATATTTTGCTTCAAGGCTCCACTCAAGATGGTGGTTTCAGAGCATCGGACAACCCCAAACAACTTGATGCATGAGAAAAATAACCATCTCAGAGTAGTTCTGAGCCAAACACACATTCGCTGAGAAGGGAGAAGGAAAAGCAAATGGCTCGCGTTCTGTCAGGGGCCTTTGGGTTCCTACGGAAAATGACGGAGGGTGACAGATGATCCCATCTGGGGGCCAGAAACTAAAATGACAAATGATGGTCAGATCAGAAGCACCACACTGAGCCACCAGATCTTTTCTCCAGACAGCCTGCCAGGAAGTGAAGCAAGGAGGGAGGGAAGGAGGACATTAGATCCAGAGAACAGGCAGGCCGCTTTGTTGTACTCACGTGGATGAGGGCCCGAGGGCCAATTCCCTGTTGGGCAGCCATCTAGGGGCCGCATGCTGGCGATGTATGGGCCAGTGCATTGAGCAATGAATGCAAAAGTACATTGAGCAATGAGTAATGATAATAATAATTTTTATTTATACCCCGCCCTCCCCAACCAAGGCCGGGCTCAGGGCGGCTAACAAGCAATAATACAAACAAGTTGAATTAATACAACTTAAAAACAAAATTAAAATACAACATTAAAATATTGAAACATTAAGATATTAAAATGCAGCCTCATCACAGGAGGAAAAAGGAAAAAAGAAAAAAGAAAGAGGGGGAGGGAATCAAATTGGCTCCAAGCCAAAGGCCAGGCGGAATAACTCTGTCTTACAGGCCCTGCGGAAAGAAATCAGATCCTGCAGGGCCCTGGTCTCATAAGGCAGAGCGTTCCACCAGGCTGGAGCCAGTGTTGAAAAGGCCCTGGCTCTGGTTGAAGCTAATCTAACTTCCTTAGGGCCCGGGACCTCTAGGGTGTTGCTATTTATGGACCTTGAGGCTCTCCGTAGGTAAGAGGGTTCTAGGCCGTGAAGGGCTTAAAGGGTCAAAACCAGCATCTGAATGAATGCAAATTTAATCTCCATATACTTAGTTATGTTTTCAGCGGCAGCAGCTCATCAGCTGTAGAGGAAGCACTAGAAAACTGGTCTAGGTTTGACATTATCCTGGTGGTCAGTGGCATAGCGTGGCTTGCCAGTGCCCGGGGCTTTGTGGAGGGGATGGTGGGAGGGAGGGAAAGGAAGGGAGCACTGCCTCAGGGTGCCCGTGTCACCCAGGAGACCGAAACCACAGAGATCATAAAAGAAGAGTCATTCCATTGTCTGGAGAGGTTGCTTCCTGGTTTGCAACGGAGCCTGGAGACGGAAGCTTGCAGCTGTATTGAGGCAGCACTGGGTATGGAAATTTTGCACCCCTAACAATTTTGTGCCTCTAGGGAAACCTCCAAGCATGATCTGAGTGCAAGAGCAACTCTCCCTCTCCTGAAGTTTCCATCAGCTGGTATTCAGAAGCCATTAGCCATCCAAAAATTTCTCCAATGGTGGCCATGACAGTTTCCTGTGGGAGGGAGTTCCACAGTTTAACTCTGTGCTGTGTGAAGAAGGACTTTCTTCCTCTGTCCCGAATCTCCCAACAGTCAGCTTCAGTGGATGTCTGCAAGTACTAGTCTTATGATGATGATGATGATGATGATAATAATAATAATAGATTTTTATTTATACCCCACCCTTCCCGGTTCAGAAAACCGGGCTCAGGGCGGCTATCAACAAATTTAAAACACCTAATTGATGCAACAAAAAAAAGCTTAAAATACAGTATAAAACGTGAATAACAATAAATTCAGAATTCAAAAATCAATTTAGGGGGGAAATCCATCCAATAAACATTAGATGATCCCCAGGGCTAGCTGGCTAAATTAGTCCTATTTGGGCCAGCGAGGAGACCAGGGGAGAATTAGCTGTGGGATCCCAGAGCGGGTAATCTTCATAAAAAGAGAAGATCTTTCTTTCTTTCTTTCTTTCTTTCTTTCTTTCTTTCTTTCTTTCTTTCTTTCTTTCTTTCTTTCATAAAATGTATACACCTATTAATTGGTTTTTTTAAAAGTGCCTGCGGTTTACAAAAAGATAAAACAGTAAAACAGGGAAAAATTCAAAACCATGCATTAAAACATACTGAAACAAGATTGAAATTATTCCAACTTTATAAGCATGTGGGTAGACGTGTCTAAACAAGACGTTTTTATCAGGTGCCAAAGAGACTCCAGTAGGAAAGCACGTACTTTATCTCAATAGGCCAGGAGTTCCAAAGCTAAACGATCTGTCCTGAATCTCCCAACATTCCGCGTCCTTGGATGCCTATAAATTCTAGATTTATGACAGGGGGAGAAATTCCTTTCTCCACCCATGCCATGCCGAATGTTATAAACTCTTACTATGTCATCTATTGGTGGGAAGGTGAATGGCGTTTCCATGCGCTCTGGCTTCCATCACGGTGTCCTGTTGCGGCAGAAGCAGTTTAGTCCTGCTGGCCACATAATAAATAATAATAATAATAATAATAATAATATTTTATTTATATCCCGCCCTTCCCAGCTGAAGCCGAGCTCAGAGTTGCAAACAACAGTAAAATAATAAAGGTAAAGGTAAAGGTAAAGGGACCCCTGACCATTAGATCCAGTCGTGGCCGACTCTGGGGTTGCAGCGCTCATCTCGCTTTACTGGCCAAGGGAGCCGGCGTACAGCTTCCAGGTCATGTGGCCAGCATGACTAAGCCGCTTACCTTCCCGCTGGAGTGGTACCTATTTATCTACTTGCACTTTTATGTGCTTTTGAACTGCTAGGTTGGCAGGAGCAGGGACCGAGCAACGGGAGCTCACTCCGTCACGGGGATTCGAACCGCCGACCTTCTGATCGGCAAGCCCTAGGCTCTGTGGTTTAATCCACAGCGCCACCCACGTCCCTATGAAAAATAACACAGCATTCTAAAATCAATTTATTATAAAATCAGTTCAAATTAATGGCAACCAGTGGGCTGGAGTTCTATGAGGATTACCAAAGGAGGGGGTCAGGCTGTGCCTTGGCCAAAGGCCTGGTGGAACAGCTCTGTCTTGCAGGCCCTGCGGAAAGATGTCAAGTCCCGCAAGGCCCTAGTCTCTTGGACCAGAGCGTTCCACCAGATCGGGGCCATGGCCGAAAAGGCCCTGGCTCTGGTTGAGGCCAGCCTAACCTCCCTGTGGCCTGGGACCTCCAAGATTCGTCTGTGGACAAATGCCGGCTCCCTCGGCCTGAAAACCAAGATGAGCGCCGCACCCCATAGTCAAATTCGACTGGACCTAACCATCCAGGGGGGTGGTTAACCCTTTTACCTCTAGTATCCCAAGATTCTACAAACTGCTTTTGCCTCCAAATGAAGGCCTTCCTATAAAACCACACTTCTAATTTCATGATTCCCCTTCCTCCAATTACATGGAATCCAAAATAAAATAAAATAATGTTCGCTACCTTCTGGCCTCTTCTACCCAAACGGGACAGGCAGGTTGTGTAACTTAAAAGGGTGTGGATCTCCTACTTCCCTGTGATTCACTTTGCTCCAGCAGGAGCTCCACCTGGGTGTTGCCTAACCTTTCCCCAAATTGTGGCTCATCCCTGGGCCGAGGGCCAGAGAAGACACCCGCGGTTCTTGGCAACTCCCAAAAAAGGGAAGAGAAGAACTTCTTCGTTGCGCCGGAGAACGCCAAGGCAGTCACTGGGCGACCGTGGAAGTTGACAGAAGCAGGGAGGAAGCCATGGCTGAACATCTCTCGGAAGAGCAAATCGCTGAGTTCAAGGAGGCCTTCCTGATCTTCGACAAAGATGGAGATGGTGCCATCACCACAAACGAGTTGGGCACCGTCATGAGGTCTCTTGGGCAAAACCCAACAGAAGCTGAGCTCAAGGAAATGATCGATAAGCTGGATGCTGATGGGAACGGCACTGTGGACTTCCCAGAGTTCCTATCCTTGATGGCCAGGAAGATCCAGAACTCCGATGGGGAGGAAGAAATCCGGAACGCCTTTCGGGTCTTCGACAAGGATGGGAACGGCTACGTCAGCGCTGCAGAGCTGCGTCACATCATGACCAAGCTTGGCGAAAAGTTGACGGACGAAGAGGTGGAGGACATGATCAAGGAGGCTGACGTGGACGGAGATGGGCAGGTCAATTACGAGGAATTCCTGCGGATCATGTCCGGCAAGTGAAGACCACTCCTGAGGGACTTGGGTCTGCGTACCCGAGGACAGTGGGACTTCCAGCTATTTCAGTAGACATGTCTTCTTCTCCTTTGCATGGTCTGGGTGAGGTGGTTTGGCTTAGTGGCTGATCAAATAGGATTAAACGGATAATGAGCAGTGGAGCGTTAATTTGATGGAAGAATCCGGAGTTCCAATGCACTTTTTCCTTTCGCTTTCTCTGTGGCCCAGAGGGATTTGTGGCACGGCAAATGGGAACTCGTTGCATTCTTGGTACAAAATGAATTGAGAGGAGGTGGCTAACCACAGTCTAGAACGGAGCCAACAGATGGAAGGTAGATTATGATCTACTGGGTGGACTGTAGAAGATTGGGGAGGGGGCAACCCAGCTAGATGGGACGGGTACAAATAATATAATGAATATTTCTGGCGCCTGATAGTGTAACATCAGCAAGTGAAAATAAATTTTGCCGTGGCTGGTCTTGTTTTAATTGCTCAACCTCGTCTGCAGAATGCAAGTATTATTAATTGGTTGCTTTTGATCTGTTCTATCCCCCCCCCGATTCCAACACTGCTAACCAATATTAAGAGTTTGGGGCCAGATTAACTGATGTGTCGTATGTCAAATACAGATTTGCACTTGTAGAATGCAGGTCATTCTGGTGTACGATTCGTGGGTGTGGCTCCACCCCCCGAACCACCATTTTGCGCCAGGCTCTGATAGGTGCACCTTAGAGTTTTTGTTAAAAAAAAACCCCGAAAGAATTCTGATGCCCTTGCTTCCTGTTTCTGTGAAATGGGCACAGCAATGACTTGGAAAGTTCCGTAGGAAAGTGTTCTTACAAATGGGGAGTACCAGTGTCAGGAGCTGAGGGTTTCGTAAAACTCTTTTATTCCCCCTCCCCAAGCAGAGTAATGTAATGAGTTAAATTTTAATTGCTTAAATGAATAAATAAATAAATTTTCCTGCATGGGAAGGGATGGAAGGTTGGCGGTTGGCTTTTGAGCTCAGCTCCCAACTTTTATGTCACGCTCTAAAGGGACCAAGAAACAGAGCTCAGAGTAGGTATTTGTGGACAGATGGGATTCCTCAAGAAGAAAGAGAGGAGGTGTCTTTATGGCCGCCGTATCCTCTGACTTCTCTGGTCCGCAGGGTTCGAACAGCCAACGAAAACATCAGGTTCAGCGAGGCTATAAAAAGAGCGTTGTGACATGTATTCAGATGAAATACAATAGAAGGGCTGTGCTATTTATAGTGGCTTGCAAGCCTGTCGGCTTTTGTCCTTTGCGGTCTGCGCTGAGCTCTGACGGCACCAGATATTAAACGCTCGTTTGCTTGCTCAAGGAAGAATAAAAGGGAAAGGAAAGAAGGAGTGCGTCACACGGACATGTTTTCCAAGTAGACATTGAAAACGCTGGTGATAAAGATCGCCGAATCTGGCTCCCAACCCACAAGTGAGGGGTGGGAAGTGAGTAAACCAGATTGGCTGAAATCTTGTTTCTGCTCTGACCGTGTTTCCAGGGCCACCCCAAATTCCTTGGGAGCTTAGCAGGCAGAGAGTCATCATCTCTCAGAAGATGTCCCTTGTGATACATCGTTGTAGGAGAATCACAGAATTGTAGTCCAAGCCTCTGCAGGAATACAGTGGTACCTCGGGTTACAGACGCTTCAGGTTACAGGCGCTTCAGGTTATAGACTCGGCTAACCCAGAAATAGTACCTCGGGTTAAGAACTTTGCTTCAGGATGAGAACAGCAGGAGGCCCCATTAGCTAAAGTGGTGCTTCAGGTTAAGAACAGTTTCAGGTTAAGGACGGACCTCCGGAACGAATTAAGTTCTTAACCCGAGGTACCACTGTAATTATTATTATTATTATTATTATTATTATTATTATTATTATTATTTATACCCCGTCCTCCCCAGCCAAGGCCGGGCTCAGGGCGGCTAACAAGCAATAATAAAAACAAGTTAAATGAATACAATTTAAAAACAACATTAAAATACAACATTAAAATATGGAAACATTAAAGTATTAAAATGCAGCGTCATCACAGGAGGAGAAAGGAAAAAGAAAGAGAGGGAGGGAATCAAATTGGCTCCAAGCCAAAGGCCAGGCGGAACAACTCTGTCTTACAGCTCCTGCGGAAAGAAATCAGATCCTGCAGGGCCCTGGTCTCATGAGGCAGAGCGTTCCACCAGGCTGGAGCCATCACTGAGAAGGCCCTGGCTCTGGTTGAAGCTAATCTAACTTCCTTAGGGCCCGGGACCACTAGGGTGTTGCTATTTATGGACCTTAAGGTCCTCCATGGGGCAGACCAGGAGAGGTGGTCCCGTAGGTACAGGGGTCCTAGGCTGCGAGGCACTGTTCGCAGATGTCTGAAACATGGATCGAACCTGTGACCTCGGCTTTATCAGCACCATGCTCTAACCAGCCTGGGTAGCTCAGCTGGTTTGAGTGCAGTGCTATTAATGCTAAGGTTGCAGGTAAAAACTCCTTATAGGACAACTGCATATTCCTGCATTGTAGGGGTTGGACTAGATGACTTCCAGGGAACCTTCCAACTCACAATTCTATGATTCTATGAACTGAGCTATCCAAGGCGAAGTCCTGGGGGTGTTCAAAGGCAGCTCCAGGGGTTGCACCCTATCAGGGGACCCATTGCCAACACACCCACCCCAAAGACCTGACTTTGCTTCTCATTCATGGAATCCATGCTGCCCATTCATGGAATCCATGCAGATTAGTTGGCTGCAATAAGCCAATCAGCACAGAGGCTCCTCTGCCATTAGCACTATACAATGTGGATGTCAGCTCACTCAATGTCAGGGGCTAGACTGAGGAGGAGCCAGAAGAACATAGGAAGCTGCCTTATCCTGAGTCAGATCATTGCTCCATCTAGCTCAGTATGGCCTACACTGACTGGCAGCAGCTCTCAAGGGTTTCAGGCCGGGTTCCCTGCTACCTGGAGATGACACGATACGATACGATACGATACAATAATATTTATTGTCATTGTGCCATACAGAACAACAAAATTGAAAATCTACATCAGACATTCAGAAACCAACAAGCCTGCTATACCTGCTATCCCAGCCTGGTTAGCCTCCTAAAAACTCTGATACCCCATAATTAAATACAATATACTCCTATAGAGACTACCTTAGGTAAAGGTAAAGGGGCCGCTGACCATTTGGTCCAGTTGTGACCGACTCTGGGGTTGCGGCGCTCATCTCGCTTTATTGGCCGAGGGAGCCAGCGTACAGCTTCCGGGTCACGTGGCCAGCAGGACTAAGCCACTTCTGGCGAACCACAGCAGCGCACGGAAACATCGTTTACCTTCCCACCGTTTACCTATTTATCTACTTGTATTTTGATGTGCTTTCAAACTGCTAGGTTGGCAGGAGCAGGGGCTGAGCAACGGGAGCTCACCCCGTCGCGGGGATTCGAACCGCCAACCTTTTGATTGGCAAGGCCTAGGCTCTGTGGTTTAACTCACAGCGCCACCTGCGTCACATTGACTACCTTACACTGTGTTTAAAACCAAAATCGCATTTGGGTAGAAACTGTTTCTCAGGCAGCTAGTCCTGGTCTTTATACCTTCTTCCAGAAGGCAGAAGCTGAAAGAGATCATTTCCGGGGTGCGCATGATCCTGCGCTATCTCTGCAGCTTTCTTCTGACACCTGGAAGCATCGATTTGATCCAAGGTGGGAAGAGTGCACCCAATTATTCTCTCTGCAGTCTTTGCAACCCTGGACAGCAATGTTTTTCCCCTGACAGTGCAGCTCCCAAACCACACACACAGACCATAAGTTAATACACTCTCAACAGTACTAGGGTAAAATGCCATCAACAGGTCCTTTGAGAGAATCCGGAGGATTCTCAGAAAATATAATCTCTGCTGTGCTCTCTTCATCAGGTCTTTGCTGTTTTCTCCCCAGGTTAGGGCGTCTCTCAACTCCATTCCCAGAATTCAGAACACTGAGACCTGTTCCACACACTTCCCCTCAGGATTTGAACCTGGAACCTTTATTGTGCAAGGCAGATGTTCTACAAGTGAGCTATGGCCATAGCTGTCAACTTAGAGATTTGAAAATAAGGGACCAGCAGCCTTGAAAATAAGGGACCAGCAGCCTTGAAAATAAGGGATCAGCAGCCAAAGTGAGGGATTTTCAGAGCACAGGTATGTTTAACTTCTGAGCCCCTCCGAGCCAAAGGCAGAAAGCCCAGCCAGCAGCCAAACAAAGCCTCAAGCAGTGGTTCCCACAGCGCAGCAACCCGGCAAAGGGGATGCAGCAAGGAAAACCACTGTCACCTCTCCGCTGGGAAGCGCTGAGCAAAGGCGAGTCCCCAGGCAACGCGGCCGATTTGATCGGCACAAAGCATGCAAGCTCCACCCCCCAGTCGTTCTTAGACTCCTTATTGGGTGAGCAACGCAGCCAAGCAACACAGTTGGAGCCTCCCTCCTCCCTGGCCGGCAGAGAGGGAGGGAGGGAGAGGAGCTGCTTCCTTTGAAACCCGGGAAATTTAAGGGACATCATCAATAAGGGACAGCAGCGGGACACGGCGCTGGGATAAGGGAGTTTCCCACCAAATAAGGGACGATTGACAGCTATGGCTATGGCCTTTCTGGGCTCTGGATCCAGGTAACTCTCCAGGCATGAAGACGAACTACCCCTATTCCTTCCTAGAATGGCTCCCTCCTCCTGAACCCCCTCCCAGCCAAACACTCCCGCATAATGAATTGGGAACGAGAGCCAAAAGATTTCATCCCTTTCTGGCTCATCTTTTCCCTTTTCTTTTCCTTAAACCTTCGGAGATCCCCACGGAATGCGTGGCCTTTGCCATCTTGGCGTTTGTGTTTTCGGAGCTAAACAAATACCGCTCTTTTCGATCTGGATGCCACTGGCGGCCTAAAAAGTTGGGCTCCTTCGGAGAGCCTCTCTTGCCCCAGGGCTGGAAAAATATCAACCCCAAAACAGAAACAGATGCAGAGAAGAGGGAAAGGAAAATTGGAGACAGTTATTTATGAGAGCAGTTCGTTTTGCCGGGATCATCTGGAGCCATGTTTGCGTGCAAGGATGCTGACACAATGGCGCATTAACCCCCGCGATCTGTGCCTGCTGCGCCTGGTTAATTGATGCCTGGCATTTGTAGAGTCCGCCTTCACCGCCAGTATTGTGTCCCTGTCGTAGGAAATGCACCCCCCCTCAATCATTCAGTTTTACAAACTTCACACACACACAGACACACACACACACTACATACGCTACGCTTCTGTTATAAATTCATAGAAAATCAACCATACATCGGATCTGCACCGTTCCACTTTTATTTTACTCCATAAAGGAAGGACTACAAAATGGGGAAGGTTTGATACAGGGCAGCCATAATCCCTTTAGCATACCAGCACATACACAGGAGCCCTGCCCACTTGCTATGCCAACCCTGATGGTCCTAGGCAGAAGACCATCAAGTTCACAAAGAACTTGCATATGGGAGTGGTTTCAACACGGACTGGAACAAAGGACAATGATCAGATCTTCCCTCTGGGGGCAGGAAACTGCCAGCTCCCCTTTGTCACCTGGAAGGTACTCATGGGGAGGGGGAAAGGGGGAACCAGCCAGGTGACAAGATACTCAGGTTACCTCCACAACTCCTCCCTCAACCCCTCCTTTTTGTGATGTAGTTGTGATGTAGTCCTAGGGGTGTAGTTTGGGGGATTAGGTAAAGGTAAAGGGGCCCCTGACCATTAGGTCCAGTCGTGACCGATTCTGGGATTGCGGCACTCATCTCGCTTTATTGGCTGAGGGAGCCAGTGTACAGCTTCTGGGTCATGTGGCCAGCATGACTAAGCTGCTTCTGGCGAACCAGAGCAGCGCACAGAAACGCCGTTTACCTTCCCGCCAGAGTAGTACCTATTTATCTACTTGCACTTTGACGTGCTTTCGAACTACTAGGTTGGCAGGAGCTGGGACCGAGCGACGGGAGCTCACCCCGTCGCGGGGATTCGAACCGCTGACCTTCTGATCGGCAAGTCCTAGGCTCTGTGGTTTAACCCACAGCGCCCCCTAGTTTGGGGGATTAGTAACTAATAAAAGTTGGGGTCGTCTTTTGTTCTGAGCTTCCATTTTGCTTCATCTTATTGCGGGTGGGAGTCCTGTCGCGACAGTTTCCAATAAAGGCCAAGCCTACAGGCTGCTGTTTTGCTCCAAGTTATCCTGGTTGGTGTCTTTGTTTTTGTCCAAGGTAGCCCTCGGATTTCTTCTTCTTCTTCTTCTTCTTCTTCTTCTTCTTCTTCTTCTTCTTCTTCTTCTTCTTCTTCTTCATCCTCCTCCTCCTCCTCCTCCTCCTCTTCTTTTTTCAAAATTTTTTTATTACGTTTTCCACAATTATAACAAATAAGACATAGAAAAAGACAAAAAAAACCCAAAGGGAAAAAAGTACAATACTAAAAAAACAAAAACAAAACAACAACAATAAAAAAGCAACCTTAATCCCATATCCCTTAAAAGCCCAATTTTATTTACATTGTTAACTGACTTCCCCAAATCCCTCCCTTCTGAATTTCATTGTATCTGCATGTAACAGCTTTCCAATATCATCTTAAACTAAAAATATTTCCTGCTATTCCTCCTCCTCCTCCTCCTCTTCTTCTTCTCCTCAAATCTTCCATTCTTGGGCAAGGTGATTGAGCGAGTGGTTGCTGAACAACTCCAGGCACGCCTGGAAGAAGCGGACCATTTGGATCCCTTCCAGTTGGGATTCAGGCCTCATCATGGGACTGAAACTGCCTTGGTCGCACTGGTTGATGATCTCCGGCGGGCTAGGGACAAAGGTGAGAGCTGTTTCCTAGTTCTGCTGGATCTCTCAGTGGTGTTTGATACCATCGACCATAACATCCTTCTGGACCACCTAGAGGGGCTGGGAGCTGTGGGCACTGTTATGCAGTGGTTCTGCTCCTTCCTCCTGGGCCGTGTCCAGAAAGTGGTGGTGGGGGATGAGTGTTCAGACCTCTGGGCTCTCACTTGTAAGGTGCCTCAGGGCTCCATCCTCTCCCCCATGCTTTTCAACATCTACATGCAGCCGCTGGGAGAGATCATCGGGGGTTTGGGCTGGGTGTCCATCAATGTGCGGATGATACCCAGCTCTACCTCTCTTTCAAATTAGAACCAGTGAAGGCGGTGAAGGTCCTGTGTGAGTGCCTGGAGGCGGTTGGAAGATGGATGGTGGCTAACAGATTGAGGTTGAATTGAGAGCCCGTGTGGTGTAGTGGTTGAGAGCGGTAGTCTCGTAATCTGGGGAACCGGGTTCGCGTCTCCGCTCCTCCACATGGAGCTGCTGGGTGACTTTGAGCCAGTCACACTTCTCTGAAGTCTCTCAGCCCCACTCACCTCACAGAGTGTTTGTTGTGGGGGAGGAAGGGAAAGGAGAATGTTAGCCGCTTTGAGACTCCTTAAAGGGAGTGAAAGGCGGGATATCAAATCCAAACTCTTCTTCTTCTTCTTCTTCTGACAAGACAGAAGTACTGTTTTTAGGGGACAGGAGGTGGGCAGGTGTGGAAGACTCCCTGGTCCTGAATGGGGTAACTGTGCCCCTGAAGGACCAGGTGTGCAGCCTAGGAGTCATTTTGGACTCACAGCTGTCCATGGAGGTGCAGGTCAATTCTGTGTCCAGGGCAGCTGTTTACCAGCTCCATCTGGTACGCAGGATGAGACCCTATCTGCCCACGGACTGTCTTGCCAGAGTGGTGCATGCTCTGGTTATCTCCTGCTTGGACTACTGCAATGCGCTCTACGTGGGGCTACCTTTGAAGGTGACCCGGAAACTACAACTAATCCAGAATGTGGCAGCTAGGCTGGTGACTGGGAGCGGCTGCTGAGGCCACATAACACCAGTCTTGAAAGACCTACATTGGCTTCCAGTACGTTTCTGAGCGTAATTCAAAGTCTTGGTGCTGACCTTTAAAGCCCTAAAAGGCCCAGTATACCTGAAGGAGCGTCTTCACCTCCATTGTTCTGCCCGGACGCTGAGGTCCAGCTCCAAGGGCCTTTTGGCGGTTCCCTCATTGCGAGAAGCCAAGCTACAGGGAACCAGGCAGAGGGCCTTCTCTGTGGTGGCACCCGCCCTGTGGAACACCCTCCCACCAGATGTCAAAGAGAAGAACAATGACCAGACTTTTAGAAGACATCTGAAGGCAGCCCTGTTTAGAGAAGCTTTTAATGTTTAACAGACTACTGTATTTTGTTACTTTGGTGGAAGCCGCCCAGAGTGGCGGGGTATAAATAATAAATTCTTCCTCCTCCTCCTCCTCCTCCTCCTCCTCCTCCTCCTCCTCCTCCTCCTCCTCCTCCTCCTCCTCCTCCTCTTCTTCTTCTTCTTCTTCTTCTTCTTCTTCTTCTTCTTCTTCTTCTTCTATGTATACCTCACCCTTTCCCCTAGCAGGGACTCAAGCCAGCTTACAAATAAAAAGGTAACAGCTAAAAGCGTAGAAAACAACAACGGCAGTATTTTAAAAACTATGTAAGTAGCTTTAATTCTATTAATGTTCACTTTTTAATTATTGTCGTTATTTTCTGTGTTTCTAGCTGTTTCTGTTTTGTATGCAAGCTGTAATATCTATTATCCATCCAATTCATTTTCCCATTTGTTCATTACATTTCTCATATTTTTATGCCACTTTCCATTGTGATTCATTTGTGAATCATGAAGCGGCTCACAAGCAGTGATAACAATAGAACATTGCAAACACAACATAAATTGCATGGAATGATTAACAAGTTCTCAGTAAAACCATTACAAATCATCAGCAGAACAATGATGTTCTGTAAAACAACGAAAAGAATAAGCTAAACAGCACAATTACAACAAAAGTCATATTGTAAGGGTCACAAAGTACCATGGCATTCATAATCGATATTAAAAACATACAGATAATTACAATAAAAATAGTGCCAGCACTTTCATTTTATTAAAAGCAGTCAGTTCCACAAAACTGTTGGAACAAGCAGGTCTTCTTCACCTGCCAGCAGAAAGATAGCAAGGAGGGAGCCAGTCTGGATTCTCTAGGGAGGGATTTCCAGAGTTTTCTGGAAGGAGCCATCACTGAGAAGGCCCTGTCTTGCACCCCCACCATCCCCATGTGGTGGACATGCAGAAAAGTCCAAGATTTTTGGAATATTCTTTATGATGAGATAAAAAAATGTTCAAATTAACATTTTTAAAGAAACCAGAAGTCTTTCTGTTAGTAATCTTCTTGTTGTTGTTTAGTCGTGTCTGACTCTTTGTGACCTCCTGGACCAGAGCACGCCAGGCCCTCCTGTCTTCCACTGCCTCCCACAGTTTGGTCAAACTCATATTGGTAGCCTCGAGAACACTGTCCAACCATCTTGTCCGCCGTTGTCCCCTTCTCCTTGTGCCCTCCATCTTTCCCAACATCAGGGTCTTTTCCAGGGAGTCTTCTCTTCTCATGAGGTGGCTAAAGTATTGGAGTCTCAGCTTCAGGATCTGTCCTTCCAGTGAGCACTCAGGGCTGATTTCCTTCCGAATGGAGAGGTTGGATCTCTCAAGAGTCTCCTCCAGCACTATAATTCAAAAGCATCCATTCTTCGGCGATCAGCCTTCTTTATGGTCCAGCACTCAACTCCATACAGTTGTCCCTTAAAAAGGGTAAAGGGACCCCTGACCATTAGGTCCAGTCATGGCCGACTCTGGGGTTGCAGCGTTCATCTCACTTTACTGGCCGAGGGAGCCAGCGTACAGCTTCCAGGTCCTGTGGCCAGCATGACTAAGCCACTTCTGGCAAACCAGAGCAGCTCACGGAAACGCTGTTTACCTTCCCGCCAGAGTGGTACCTATTTATCTACTTCCACTTTGACATGCTTTCGAACTGCTAGGTTGGCAGGAGCAGGGACCGAGCAACGGGAACTCACCCCGTCGCGGGGATTCGAACCGCTGACCTTCGGAGTGGCAAGCCCTAGGCTCTGTGGTTTAACCCACAGCACCACCTGCGTCCCTAAGTTGCCTCTTACCCATGTGAAAAAAGCTGCCTATTCGCGGTAAGCTAGCACATCAGCCAGAAGCCTTTGCAAAACCTCACACTCTCTCGTGCTAGATTTCTACATGCAAAGAGGAGGATTTGTGGGGGTTTAAAAAATAAATAAATCTGGGAGGGCATTCAGAAATTCAAGCCCTACCTGCAGCCTGATGCAGTGCAGCGCTGCTAGCCCGTCCTGTGAAACTTGCATAACAAGTCTCTGACTAGCTTGTGTAACATGTCTAAGAAATAAGAGTGCTTAGGAGATCAAAGCGGCTGGAAGATTTACTCTTTGGCCTCCCACTTGGAGATGTTTGCAAGTCCCTTTGCTGATAATATCTCTCACATCTCCTTGTTCTCAGAATCTGTACGCGAGGCACCCTCAGCCTTTATTGAAGTTGCTTGGAGGAGTTGCAGTTTATTGTGACTTGAAGGCATTGCCAGCATAATTTTTTTGTAGTTTATCTGGAGAGAGAGAGAGAGATAAGGATGCGGAAGTTTTTTTGGGGAGCCGCTGGTAGCTCCCCTACCTGTTCCTCCCGATTCCACCAGGTGACCCCAATACATTTCGGCTCCTGAGGTGAATGACTAAACGGTGCTTTTCCTCCCCACCAGGGGGAAAGCGGCGAGGGCAGATCTCAGGAACGAGTAGGGAATAGCAATCTACATCAGGATCTGCTGCCTCTCTAGATCCTGCCACCCGAGGCAATTGCCTCAGCTCGCCTCAAGGAAGAGAACCAAGGTGTTCAAGGGTCTGGAAACCAAGTCTTACGAGGAACAGTTGAAGGAGCTAGGTGTGTTTAGCCAGGAAAAGAGGAGACAGGTTACATCAGGGGTTGGCAAGATTTACCTTACCTGGGCAGTTCACTCCAGTGGAGATCCCTCTGTGGGCCAGATCACGCGTGTGTGTGAGTGCCCGCGCCGGCAATTTCTGGGGTCTGCGTCTGCGCAGGCATGATTTTCGGCGTCTACGCAGACACGATTTCCTGCACCGCAGAAGCGAGTCCCCGCACCACACCGGTTTAGCGCAGTATGTGGGGACTTGCTGAGCAGGCAGCTCGGGGGCCAGTTAAATGACCCCCGTGGGCTGCTTGTGCCCCATGTGCCTTAGGTTGCCTCAGGCAGCAAAATGTCTTTGGCTGGCCTCTCCTCAGGCAGCCATGTTTTGTAGGAAGCCCGCAACCAGCATGACTGAAATATACTCAGAGTCGAGAGTGGATTTAATGCTCTTTATTCAGCTCATAGTGGTGAGGAGGAATGAATGCCCCCCCCCCAAAGTATCTGCTTTACACAATGGGCCCCACGTGATTGGCTAATTCCGGAATTCTCCTGTAGGCCAATCAGGTTGTGGATTCACTTCCATCTGGAGCTGGATTGGGTGGCTCCTGCAGACCAATCATACTGCTGCATTGTTCTAGGACCAATCAGACTGCTGCATTCTGAATCCTATTGTTCTAGGACCAGTCAGAATGCTGCACTTTGGATCCTATTCAACTCAGTACATAACAATGACGATTCAAGTCGATGAGAACGAAAGGGAGCCTTTGCTTTCCTCTCCTAGTCCTCCTTCAGAGACCTTGGGCTAATATTTCTCTCTTAATTCAGGCGAGCCGGTTCACAGCTGTTTGACTTCTTAATGGAAACCAGGTCCGAGGCCTGGTCTGTCAGGGCGCGTTTCTCGATCTCAGATGTGCCGGCGGGGAGACGGTTGCGTAGCTGGGAATGTTCTGGCTCCACATCAAAGGGGCTTTCAGAAAGCAGATCAGAGCCACAACCTCCGAGCCGGCTTGATCCAATCTCGCTTCCTCCTGCTCAGGTTGACTTCAAATGATCCCTGCTGCGTGCGATGGAGGACGGCTGTGATCTGTTCCCGCCCCAGGCTCCTAAATGCTTCTCCCAGATCAACCTTGAGCTCGAAACATCTGCTCCGAGGGTCTCGCACCCCCTGAAGCTTCAAGACTTAAAGCCTGAGGAGCAGATTCTCTCTGAAACCAGCCAGAGTTTCAGAGTTTAATATTTTTGTTGTTCTTTATATATTCAATAAATTTATTCCAATTGTTACTGTATCTTTGGTTCTCTTAGTCCCGGATCCTTCCTGTCAAATTGGCAAGTTCCGCAAAATCTATCATCTTCACCTGCCACTCCTGGATGGTTGGTAAATCTTGCTACTGCATTTCTTTCTTTTTTATTTTGTTGTTTAGTCCTTTAGTTCTGTCCAACTCTGCGTGACTCCATGGAACAGAGCACGCCAGGCACTCCTGTCTTCCACTGCCTCCCGCAGTTTGGTCGAACTCATGCTGGTGTCTTCGAGAACACTGTCCAACCATCTCGTCCTCTGTCGTCCCCTTCTTCTCCTTCTGCCCTCCATCTTATTCTAAACAGAAGTTGGATGGCCATTGGTCATGGACTCTTTAGCTATGATTCCTGCAGGGCGTTGCGCTAGATGACCCTTAGAGATGACTCTACAATTCTATAAAATTCCAGCAAATGGTTTTCAGAGGTCTAATGCCGCTGGGGTCAGGGTTAGAGTACGATGGCAGCTGTTGCCCAGAACATCTGGAGGGCATTAGGTTGGCAAAGAGTGATATACAGCGTTATCAGTGTCTCTAAAAAACAAAACAAATCAGTTCCCAAGGCTCACTTAAGCTAGGTACCGTGGCAACCTGTGGCTAGGAGTTTCACAGGCCATTCCCCCGCCCAGCCCTCACCAAATGAAGAATCGTGTGCCTTTCCTGAATCCAGTAGGTAAGGAGAGTTGCTTGCCCTTGTTCCTAGAGTTTGAAACTTTGCTTTTGTTGTTGTTCAGTCATTTAGTCGTGTCCCACTCTTCATGACCCCCTGGACCAGGGCACGCCAGGCACTCCTGTCTTCCACTGCCTCCCGCAGTTTGGTCAGACTCATGTTGGTCTCTTCTAGAACACTGTCCACCCATCTCGTCCTCTGTCGTCCCCTTCTCCTTGTGCCCTCCATCTTTCCCAACATCAGGGTCTTTTCCAGGGAGTCTTCTCTTCTCATGAGGTGGCCAAAGTCTTGGAGCCTCAGCTTCAGGATCTGTCCTTCCAGTGAGCACTCAGGGCTGATTTCCTTCAGAATGGATAGGTTTGATCTTTTTGCAGTCCATGGGACTCTCAAGAATCTCCTCCAGCACCAGAATTCAAAAGCATCAGCGATCAGCCTTCTTTATGGTCCAGCTCTCACTTCCATACATCACTACGGGGAAAACCATAGCTTTAACTATACGGACCTTTGTTAGCAAGGTGATGTCTCTGCTTTTTAAGATGCTGTCTAGATTTGTCATTGCTTTTCTCCAAGAAGCAGGTGTCTTTTAATTTCTTGGCTGCTGTCACCATCTGCAGTGATCACGGAGCCCAAGAAAGTAAAATCTCTCACTGCCTCCATTTCTTCCCCTTCTATTTGCCAGGAGGTGATGGGACCAGTGGCCATGATCTAAGTTTTATTTAGTACTTTTTATTAAATTTTCTGGTTTTTAAAATTATTATTAAAGCTTCATTGCAGAACAATTTACATACTACATAAAAAACAACACAAACAAACCAATACTATACCCTCATAACAACTGAACACTAACTAACAACGTATCATTTGACATCTGACACACTTTTGACTTCCGAGTCACCCCATTGTACTTTTTACACATTATTGGTCTATTCGCACTTCCTTATTTTCTAACTGTCACATATCAAAAGGAGATTTTTGCTTTTATGATTTCCTTAGTATTCAAGGTTCAATCTAGACCTGTCAGAAGATTTGCATTACCACACTTTTTTAGATATTCTTTGAATATTGCCCAATCTTTACTCACTTTGAGTTTCCTCTTAATCTCTCAGTCATTTTTGCAAGTTCTAAATACAGTCCTGCCTCGAGTTTGGCAAATGCGCCAAATCGCAATCTGCGCGTGCACAGACGCGGAGCTGCAGATTGCGGGCGCTGCAGGTTGCAGACACTGCAGGTTGCGAACGTGCATCCCTCACGGATCACGTTCGCCACCTGAGCGTCCACTGTATTCTATTATCTTCGCCTGCCAGTCAATTTTGGTGGTCACCTTTCCAATTTTTTGCTATTAAAATTCTGGCCGCTGTGGTTGCATACATAAAAAAAGTTATTTTTTTATTTTTTGGGGTGGACATAATGCCTAACAGAAAGGCTTCTGGATTTTTTTGAAGGAGAATTTAAAAACCTTTTTGAGTTTGTTATATATTATGTCCCAGAATTCTCATATCTTCACGCAGTCCCACCATTGATTTGCAATTTAGATTACTCATTTAAACATCCTTAAAAATATCAATGACTCCCCCTCTTCTCTTTCCATGCTTCCTTTTGCATATCATAAATCCCCGAATATTTTACATAAACTAAACCATTCAGTCTTCGATTATTACATCCATCCAAACTTATTTACACTGCTGAATTTATCTTTATGCTGCCAACGTTTTCAGGTGTACACAATTTCCCCCCATGTATTCAATAAACATTTTCCAATCTTCTCTAAACATATGTTCTTCTTGTTCTCTTATTCTATATGTTAAGTCTGCAAGCTGTGCATATTCCATCAGCTTCAGTTGCCATTATTCTTTGGTTGAGATCTCGCTCATTTTCCATTTGGGGCTAACAAAACACAGGCTGCTGTAGTGGCGTACATAAATAACCTTTTTTAACACCTGGGAATTTCCGTCTGAATTATACCCAGCAAAAAGGATTCTGTTTTTTTAAACAAGTACTTTTAAACATTTTTTTCAATTCATTATAGATTATTTCCTAATACTCTTTTACCCTTTTACAGGTCCGCCACATATGAAAGAATGTTCCCATTTCTTGTAACTTGAAACCATGGGTTTGGTTCCTTACCCTTTGGAGCAGGAAAAAACAAGCTTGCTCCATCCATCGTGTGACATATTGAGATATTGGAAGATGACTCTCCTATCTCCTCTCAGTCTCATCTTTTCCAGGCTAATCAGCCCAGCTCCTTCAACCATTCCTCATCAGGCTTAGTTTCTAAACCCTTTATCATCTTTGTTGTCCTCCTCTGCACTCGTTCCAGCTTGTCAACATCCTTCTTAAATTGTGGTGTCCAGACCTGAACACAGGACACCAGATGTGGTCCATGTAAGACAGAATAGAGGGGTACATGAGCCCACAAATGGTCTCAGAAAGACCTAAAATCTTCACTGGTGGGAGAAAGTCCTGGGTTTGCATCTGCGGCCACATTGTTCTTTCTTTTATCAGATCAAAATGATCAGACAACAGCAAAGGTTGCTAGGTTTATCGAGAGTGCATTCTGGTGTTGGAGGAGACTCTTGAGAGTCCCATGGACTGCAAGAAGATCAAACCTCTCCATTCTGAAGGAAATCAGCCCTGAGTGCTCACTGGAAGGACAGATCCTGAAGCTGAGGCTCCAAGACTTTGGCCACCTCATGAGAAGAGAAGACTCCTTGGAAAAGACCCTGATGTTGGGAAAGATGGAGGGCACAAGGAGAAGGGGACGGCAGAGGACGAGATGGTTGGAGAGTGTTCTCAAAGCTACCAGCATGAGTTTCACCAAACTGCGGGAGGCAGTGGAAGACAGGAGTGCCTGGCATGCTCTGGTCCAGGGGGTCACGAAGAGTCGGACACAACTAAATGACTAAACAACAACAACAACATCTGAACGATAATCTTGGCCATTTGATTGCCCTTTTTACTCATTGTTGTCTTTTTATTTGTATATATTGCTTGTTTTATGTTGCTATGGCCATTGGCTAATGCGAATAAAGATTATCTATCTATCTATCTAGTGAGAGATTTTACTTTCTTGGGCTCAATGATCACTGCAGATGGTGACAGCAGCCACGAAATTAAAAGACGCCTGCTTCTTGGGAGAAGGGCAATGACAGGCCTAGACAGCATCTTGAGAAGTAGAGACATCACCTTGCCAACAAAGGTCCATATAGTTAAAGCTATGGTTTTCCCAGTAGTGATGTATGGAAGTGAGAGCTGGACCATAAAGAAGGCTGATCGCCGAAGAATTGATGCTTTTGAATTATGGTGCTGGAGGAGACTCTTGAGAGTCCCATGGACTGCAAGAAGATCAAACCTCTCCATACTGAAGGAAATCAACCCTGAGTGCTCACTGGAAGGACAGATTGTGAAGCTGAGGCTCCAGTACTTTGGCCACCTCATGAGAAGAGAAGACTCCCTGGAGAAGACCCTGATGTTGGGAAAGATGGAGGGCACAAGGAGAAGGGGACGGCAGAGGACGAGATGGTTGGATAGTGTTTTCGAGGTTACCAGCATGAGTTTGACCAAACTGCGGGAGGCAGTGGAGGACAGAGGTGCCTGGCGTTCTCTGGTCCATGGGGTCACGAAGAGTCGGACACGACTAAACGACTAAACAACAACAAATCTATCTATCCTGGGTTTGCATACAAATACCAGCTATACCATCACTGCCATAGTGCTTTAGAAACATAGTGAATTCAGTAGATTTGCCTAAATGCAAATTCAACTCACATTCCCCCCCCCATTCAATTCCTATGGGGAGGGGGGGGGCGACCACAAATTTCAGCCTCGATGATGTGAAATATTGTAAAATCAACATGGAAAACAAAACAAGCCAACAACCTTGTTTTCAGGAGTGACAAATACCTAAATATAGAGTTTCCAAAAATATGGCATTTTTGCAGAAATTATCCGGAGTGGAAAAGGAGAGAAAAACAAGCTCCATTTTATTTTTAGATCTCGTTTTCCAAGCTCCTGTTCTTTCTAATTTTGGGATGTTTTATTAGCGAAGCCTTTTTGACGTGGGTTCAAGTCGAATTCTTCCGAATACATCACCATGAATGGTTCCCAGTAAACATTTGCTGCTTTCAATGTGGATAGCGAAAAGGGGTGGGGGGTGGGGGTAAGTATTATGGACTGCATCCAGAAATGACAACCTTGTTCCAAGAAATTGTTTCGTTTATTTTTGGTGGCATCAGTCCTTGTGAGTTTTGTTTGGGTGGCTGTCCTGGACAGATTAATCCCATGAGAAGTGGAGAAGCAGAAAAGTGATTTAAGGGCCACCCAGAGGGATTTTTAATTTTTTTTTGCGTCGCCTCCCTTAAGACTGCAATGCTGGTGCCAAAGAGCATTGTGGGAAGAGAACGGATTAAAACGTTGCAGACTACAGCATCAGAAAAGCAAAATTACGGCACAATGATGTCCAGGACCTGGCTAGAGCGCAAGGAGGACACGGCGATGCTGCCGGTTTGTGGTTTACAAAGGAATATTGGAAGCTGCCCTATATCAAAGCAGACCATTGGCACATCCAGCGCAGTATTTCCCACACTGATTGGCAGCAGCTCTTTAGAGTTCAGGCAGAGGACATTCCCAGCCCGACCTGCAGACAGAACCGTCTTTCCCATTGGGTTTACTGGTGCGTTACGCCAAGGCGCCGGCCTCTCAGGGGCGCCCCAGTGAGTGGTCGACAACTTTGGGAAACGGGGGGGGGGGGGGCGGACACACCGGAGGGATTTTTGCACCATAAGAGAAGCAGGCAGGTGGATTTAGGCCCCATCTGCAGTATACGTTTAAAGCGCCGTTATACCCCTTTATGGTCCAGTGAGAGCTGGCTGATCGCCGAAGAATGGATGCTTTTGAATTCTGGTGCTGGAGGAGACTCTTGAGAGTCCCATGGACTGCAAGAAGATCAAACCTCTCCATTCTGAAGGAAATCAGCCCTGAGTGCTCGCTGGAAGGACAGATCCTGAAGCTGAGGCTCCAAGACTTTGGCCACCTCATGAGAAGAGAAGACTCCCTGGAAAAGACCCTGATGTTGGGAAAGATGGAGGGCACAAGGAGAAGGGGACGACAGAGGACGAGATGGTGGGACAGTGTTCTCGAAGCTACCAGCATGAGTTTGACCAAACTGCGGGAGGCAGTGGAAGACAGAAGTGCCTGGCATGCTCTGGTCCAGGGGGTCACGAAGAGTCGGACACGACTAAACGACTAAACAACAACAAAGAGTTGGAAGGTCATCAGGTGCAGTGGTTAGGGTGTCGAACTGGGACCAGGGTTCGAATCCCTGCTCATCCACAAAGCTCACCGGATGACCTGGGGCCAATCGCTGCATCTCAACCTGACCTCCCTCACAGGGTTCTTGCGGGGATTTCATGAGAGGTAGAATCAGGCGCGCCACATTGAGCTCCTGGTGGGGGGAAGGGGGGGCTATGAATGCGAGAAATAAATCATAAATAAAAATGGTATCTGTGCTGGTCTTGAGGGTTAACCGTGCAGCGAGTTCCGAGTCCAGTCCAAGGTCAAGGGTGCGGTATGGAGCCTGTCCGTCAAAGCTGAAGCGGGGCCCAAGGCAGGGAGTCGGGTGAGGTCAGGAACTCTGGCAGAAAAGCAGGACAGGGTGCAGGTAGGAACAGGGTAGCAAGAATGTTGCTCCCACAACCTGGGACTGGGGCTGGCCGGCTTTTATCTGCCCCGGGGCATAGGGTGGCCCCGATCCTCAGGTGACTCGCCTCTCCTGGCCTGGAGGCGAGCACTCCTCCTGCGAGAGCTTCGTTCCCTCCGCCTCTCTGCCCTGAGCCTCTGCAGCTCCGGAGAGGCTGGAGGGTTACCGGACCCAGAGGCAACCTCCTCTTCCCCTGACGGGGCTGAGAGTGGAGCACCTGCAGACAATGGGTCCTCCATCCCCTCAGGGGCCAGAGCTGACTCAGCTGGTGCCTGCACCTGAGGACCCAGCACAGGTGAGGACCCTTCAGGCTCAAGCCCCAGCCCCGGCTCAGCTGGTCCTGGAGGCAGGGACTCCTGTGCAGGCTGGGATCCCTCAGGTTTAGCCTCCGAGTCCAAATCCTAGGCCATCACAGTATCTCTGTTTGAGGAATAGGTAAAGGGACCTGTTATGTATTGAAGTTCTCACCCTGGCCACCAGGAGTATCGTATATATAGTTTTCACTCAGGTCCACGTCAGTTATTTTAGGCGGGAAACCCTGGATTGTTGTTGCTACAATGTTGACAGCCGGCTGCCTATAAAAGCAGGCCGGCTGAGCTGTTTGCTGGTCAGTTCTATTCCAGCTTACAAAATAAAGAGCTACTTGAAGAAATCACTGTGTCGTCTGATATGTATGCCCACAACTTAACAATAGCGACGAAGGTGGGATCGATGGACAACAGAGCACAGCCAGATGCGGCCACCCTCTGAGATGAGCTGAATCACGGAGCTGAAACACTGAGCGAAATCACGGAGCAGAACCAATACAGAGCTGACCGTTCTGGCTAGAGCACAGTGTACCATCCATCGCCTCCACGTCGGCATTGGAACCATGGCTTCACTCGTGCCTCTACCGCCGTTTGCCCCAGCCTCTGAATCCTAGGACTCCTACCTCGCTCGGTTTGACTGCTACCTCCAAGCCAATGAGCTGACAAGAGGGTCTGTAGAGCAGAAGCGGGGCCTATTCCTCAGCCTCTGTGGGCCTGAGGTGTTTGAGACGGCCCGAGCATTGGTTGCCCCTCTAGCAGTCCAGGCAGCACCTTGGGACACGATTCAAGAGAAGCTCCGCAACCACTACGCCCCAAAGCCACCCAAGATTGCTGCCCGCCATGCGTTCTACCACCAGAACCGGGCAGAGGGGGAGTCAATCAACAACTACACCACCGCCCTCCGACAGGCTGCAATGCACTGCGAGTTCCGAGACTTAGATGATGCCCTGATGGATCAAATCATCTGTGGGGTCCAGGACATCCGTCTGCAACGGCATCTCCTTGCCAAGCCAGACCTCACGCTGCAGAAAGCCACTGAGGAGGCTGTGGCCTCAGAAGCTGTTGAACTCTCCGCCCAGGAAATCCACAAGGCCAGTAGACCGTATTTAAAGAACTATGTTGTTGGACATGTAACACTGTTGGTCTAATGGAAGTATGTGAAATGTAACTGATATGCTTTGTGCCTAATTGAACCATTACGTGTAGTGCTGTATATAAGGAAACCATTACGATTGTAACTAACGCCTTATCTCGGTGGGGAGGGGTGTTATGTATTGAAGTTCTCACCCAGGCCACCAGGAGTATCGTATATATAGTTTTCACTCAGGTCCACGTCAGTTATTTTAGGCGGGAAACCCTGGATTGTTGTTGCTACAAAAGCAGGCCGGCTGAGCTGTTTGCTGTTCAGTTCTGGCCTCAGAATAAAGAAGAGCTGTTTGAAGAAATCACTGTGTCGTCTGATATGTTTGCCCACAACTTAACAGGACCCCTGACCATTAGGTCCAGTCGCAGACGACTCTGGGGTTGCGGCGCTCATCTCGCTTTACTGGCCGAAGTAGCCGTCGTTTGTCCTCAGACATCTTCTGGGTCATGTGACCAAGGAAATGCCATTTACCTTCCCGCCAGAGCGGTACTGTCAGGACTGCCGCTAGGTCCCAGCTCACAGAGGACCAACGCCCAGTGGATGTTATATACAAAAGTCTTTATTAAAGTTTAGTTTCCATTTCCAAGCTCTGGGCGCGCAGACCCACGTCTCGACGCTAGACCGGCTAAGTCCCCTCTGACTCACTGCTCCACCCACACCAGTTTAAGATTCTAGCCCGGCTCCACCTCCTACGCTGTTCTTTCCTTCGCTGGGTCTTTCTGCCCTCTGGGGTTCCCTCCTTCCTGGACTCCTCTGACGCTGAGCCTCCTGAGTCTTGCCCCTCCCTCCGGCGGGCTTTAGGACCTGGCTCCCTTTCCGGGCTCCCTGCTGTGCCGCGCTCCTGTACATTTGAACTTGGCGCGCGCGCCCAGCCGGTGACTTTCCTTCTGACCGTTTCCCCGCTTCCTGATGTGGGCGTTGCCAAACCTGACTCCTCTCCTCCCTCTGGTGGTGAGGACACTGGTCCCGACTCCTGGGACTCCCCCTCCCCACTGCGCTCTGGTGGAGAAGCTGGTCCTGATTTCCAACTGCTGCTCAGGGACTCCCCGCTAGCCCCTTCCTCCTGGGGCTTCCCCCCTGGAGCCCCCTTCGCTCTGGCCACCGGCGCTCCCTTCTGTGAGTCCTCCGATTCGCTAGAGAGGCTTGTGGAATAACTCTGGCCACTGTCACTGCCTGCGCCCCCCTCGTACTCCTCCTCCTCACTCTCCATTTGCTCCCCGTCCTGTGTCTCTCCTTCTGAACCCCTGACAGGTACCTATTTATCTCCTTGCACTTTGACGTGCTTTCAAACTGCTAGGTTGGCAGGAGCAGGGACTGAACAACGGGAGCTCACCCCGTCACCGGGATTCGAACCGCCGACCTTCTGATCGGCAAGTGCTAGGCTCTATGGTTTAACCCACAGCGCCACCTGCGTCCCTAGAGGAATAGGGGTCTCCTAAACAAGTCTCTTAGCCCCCTTAACATTTCCCAGGATGCTTTGGGGGATGCCATGACTGCTTAAAGTGGTATGATACTCCTTCAAAAGAGTAGTGCAGATGGGGTCTTTAACCCACCTTCCCCTATTAATCAATCCTTTTTCCTGCCAAAGAGATTTTAGGGTTATCTGACCTGGAATATATGTGGCTGCCCCCCCCCCCCGGGGCTTTTATGCTGATTTGCTGTTGGAGAAAATCTCACAACACTTTCCGACCCTCCCGCTATAACCCAAACAGGAATGGCTAGGAACTTAGAAACTGGTTTTGCTGGGTTTGTTTGTCTCACAATGTCTCACATTGTCTCACAGCGGCTAATGTTAAGCTGAGATCTGTTTATCTTTGTCCTTGACATGGTGCCTGAAGTGAATATCACTTCCCTTCCTTTTGCAAAATGTGGGCTCCACAATCCATTTTTAAAATCCCTTTGAATGAGCCCGTTATTTTGTACCCTCTTACAAATTTCTTGCTTCTCTCCCACCCCCAACGGCAAGTACCGAAACGCTTTGTGTTGTTTAGGGTCTGAGAACCCTCGTATTTATATCTCTCTGGTCCAGATCTCTGCGGCGCCCAGTCCCAGCCTAGCTAATTGCCATATGTCATGCAAACTCCTGCGCCGCGTAATCCTAACAACAGCTGAGTCGAATCTTCATTGTGTACTTCCATTCATTTTGGGGAATGTGCCAGAGGAGGTGGGGAAATGTTGAATCCTGTTTTGTGTTAGGAGAGGGAGGGAGGAATCGAGAAGGGCAGCGAAACGGCCTTGTTCTACTACCCCAAGCAAGGGATAAATAAAAAAGGAGGATGTCCTTAATTTCTCTCATGGGAGCAAGACGTAGCTGTCAACTTACAGATTTGAAAATAAGGGACCAGCAGACTTGAAAATAAGGGACCAGTAGCCAAAATAAGGGACCTACAGCCTCACCTGTTCCAGGCACTCCAGTCTTCCTGTCCTCCTGCAGTCTGGTCAAACTCATGCTGGGTAGCTTCGAGAACACTGTCCAACCAACTTTGTAACCAGAGGTTCAACTGAATAGAATCTGAATCACATGCACCACAAGGCCTATGCAGCCTCAACTTAAGATGGCTCCCCAGCCTGGCTTTGCACTGCAAAGTTTGCAGCAGCACGTGCAACAAAATGGCATCCAGCATTCAAAAAACCTCTCAGCTTGCATTAACTAGCCACACACAAGGCATGCAAGCTCCACCCCCCAGTCGTTCTTAGACTTCTTATTGGGTGAGCAACACAGCCAAGCAACACAGTTGGACCCTCTCTCCTCCCTGGCCGGGAGGGAGGGAGAGGAGCTGCTTCCTTTGAAATTTAAGGGACATCATTTAAGGGACATTTAAGGGACATCTATGAATAAGGGACAGCAGTGGGACATGGCGCTGGAATAAGGGACTGTCCCTTCAAATAAGGGACACTTGACAGCTATGCTGAGCAAGAGGCAATGACCACAGGCTAAGGGCATATTCCAGCCAGGCAAAAGCAGTCAAGGAGGGTGTGGAACAGGGCCGGCGAAGGGTGTGGCCTTGTGAGAGGGGGTGTGGCCTGAGAAGGGGTGTGACTAAGCGATGGTGGCTGGCCCAAGGTCACACAGTGAGCTTCATAGCTGAGTGGGGATTCAAACCCTACTCTCTCCAGTCCTAGTCCAACACTTTAACCACTGCACCACACTGCCTGATTTAAGGGCACCATGCAGATTTGTCCTCAGCGTCAGGCATCTTCATGCATTCAGAGGCCTGATGGGTCCTTCTCTGCATTTCTACTAAATAATAATAATAATTCATTATTATTATTTATATTCTGCACATCTGGCTGGGTTTCCCCAGCCACTCTGGGCAGTTCCCAACAGAATATAGTGGTACCTCTGGTTGCAAACAGGATCCGTTCCAGAGTCCCGTTCACAACGTGAGCAGAACGCAACCAGCGTCTGCGCGTGCGCAGGTCACAATTCACCGTGACGTCATTTTGAGCGTCTGCGCATGTGCGAGCGGTGAAACCCGGAAGTAACCTGTTCCGTGACTTCCGGGACGTATCCTGAAAGGACGTAACCTGAACCGAACGTAACAAGAGGTATGACTATTAAAAACACGATAAAACTTCAAACATTAAAAACTTCCCTAAACAGGGCTGCCTTCAGATGTCTTCTAAAAGTCTGGTAGTTGTTTATTTCCTTGACGTCTGATGCGAGGGCGTTCCACAGGGCGGGCGCCACCACCGAGAAGGCCCTGTGCCATTGCAAGGGTTGCGGGGGGTGCAGGGCTTGTGCCTATTGCATTCTGTGTGCCCTGATCTCTTCTTTCAGTGCAGCAGTTCTCCTCCTGGGTTGTTCCCCCAGCTAACCACCAGCGACTTATCACTCCTACAGTTCGTCTTGGGACCAGCTCCACCCAGCGTGGGAGGGTGCAAAAGATAACAGCAGAGACAAAACCACCTGGTCTTCTGTGGAAAGGCTAAACAAACTTCGGCGCCTTGTCATCACTTTCTCTTTCCGGCTAGTTGTGCTGGGTGCAAGGAATTGAAGGAGGGTTGGGGGGGAGGTTGATAATAAAAAGCCCCTCTGAGTCACCGAACTTCCGGCCTCTTCGCCAAAGCTCATCAAAACAAGCCTTTATCAGCCACACCTAAATCCACTTGGCTCACAAGGCCAATATAAGGCAATAAAGATAAAATAAAACAATCCTCCCTTCTGTGGAAGGGTTGCAAGTGGGGATGTCTCTTTTGAAAACCGACCGGAAACTCCTCAATTTGGAAAACTACAAAATTTGCTAAGTGGGGCTGGGAGGATGAATCAAATTGTTCCGTTTACACAGGCTCCCAGTTGGATTCCTGGGCTCAGTTCAAATCCCTTTCAATTCCTGAAGTATTGGAAAGGGAATCAGTTACCCACTAGGGGAGAATGGTTATGTAAGCTTTCAGAATGTTTAGAATTAGCCAAACTGACAGATATAATAAGGCAAAAACCAAAAAGTGAAGTTAAAATGGAATGGGAGTGTCTAAATGAATACCTTAAAAGTCAAGGTTTGAGGACAGAAATCTGGCTGAGTCCGGAATAACCTTGTAAAGTGAAAGGATAAGAAAGAGGGATTTATATATAGATGCTAGGATAGAGATGATAAGGAAAACAGGAAAACAGGAAGACACAATGAGAGGTAAAGGAGGTGCTGTGGGATTGGGGGAAGTCAATGTTTGTTTTTCTTTTTAGTGTGTATATTATTAACTTGTAAGATATGGATTTGTTGTTTTCTTGTATGCTGGGTTTTGGGTATTGTTATTTTTCGATATTTTTTGTGTTGTTGTCGTGTGGAAAATACGAATAAAATTTAATTATTATTTTTTTTAAAAAATAAAATTCCTTAACGGCTTGGAACCAGACTGCCTGCATGATCACTGACAGATTCAAACGACAATAAAGGAGATCCCGACGAAACATTAGGAAGAACTTTTTGATGGTAAAAGCTATTTGACAGTAGAACAGACTCCATCGGAAGCTGGTGGAATTTCCTTCATTGGAGGTTTTCCAGCAGAGGTTGGATGGGCACCTGTCAAGGGTTCTTTAGTCGTGATTCCTGCATTGCAGGACTCTTGGGGTCTGTTGTAAACAAAATCTTCCCTTCTTCCCTTATGGGGTATCCAAGAGCCCGTACAGAGTCCTTAAGTGGGTTCCCTGTCGGTAGGAGAAAGTCACAGAGGCCAACCAGAGAATATTCAGAAGCATAGCACCTAGTAAGCCTGATCTTTATTAAAGCTGTTGCAACAGGATGCTCCCCTCACACGCAGGAGGATGGTGTGTCTGCCCTTATATAGAAATTTTAAATTCCCTGCCCTGGTGCTCAAGACCACCTCTCCATACATACATCACAGAAGGGGTGTAACCCAAGACCACCCCCCACAAACATCATACCTACATCACAGAAAAGGCGGTCTACAACAGAAATTTGAGTGCTGTTGTTTTTCCTGTCTGCCAGGTTATCTGATAATGCCTTATCTGATTGCCTTCTCTGGTAGTCTGGCTATTCCTTTGAGATAAAGGTAAAGGGACCCCAGTCGTGGCCGACTCTGGGGTTGCGGCGCTCGTCTCGCTTTATTGGCCGAGGGAGCTGGTGTACAGCTTCCGGGTCATGTACTGGTGAACCAGAGCAGCGCACGGAAACGGCGTTTACCTTCCCGCCGGAGTGGTACCTATTAATCTACTTGCACTTTGACGTGCTTTTGAACTGCTAGGTGGGCAGGAGCAGGGACCGAGCATCGGGAGCTCACCCCGTCGCAGGGATTCGAACCGCTGACCTTCTGATCTGCAATTCCTAGGCTCTGTGGTTTAACCCACAGCGCCACCCACGTCCCTATATTCCTTTGAGATGGTATCACAGTACCCAATTCCTGAGACAATGGGAAGGTTCCCTCACCCCCTCCCTCCTTGCAGAGAAAACATTTGGTCAGTTTGGGAGTCAAAATGGTTTCAGGATGGTCTTGGTACATTTATGAACATTTATTATATATATAAGACCTTATTTTTTTTTATTACAGGTGCCCTTCCAACTCTCACCAGCCAGGAAGCCACCACTGTGGCTGCCACGCCTTCCTTCCCTTCCAGGGGTCCTTCACTCCTGCCATCTGACTGCTGACATGGCGAGGAAAATTTTTACACATCACTTGGGAAGGCAGGCGAACTAATGCCGATGTACTGGAAGAAGCAAAGATCACCAGTGTTGAAGCAATGATTCTTCAACATCAGCTTCGTTGGACTGGTCATGTTGTGTGGATGCCTGATGATGCGGCTGTCGACTATTTCTTCCGGGGTGTCTGCAGCAATCAGAAGTTGCGCCTTGGTTTTCAAACATTTTGGAAGTCAAAGGACTTCCGGAACCGATTAAGTTTGGCGCTTTTGCTATTTATTTTGCGTTTTTGTTTTTGAGGCTTTTTCGGTTCATATGTTTTTGTGACTGTGTGGAACCCAGTTCAGCTACTGATTGATTGATTGATTGTGTGACTGCAGAAATGGATAAAAGCTGACTATCATCAGTGCAGCTAAGAAAAAATAATAATTTTTATCATCTTCAATACTGTCATACTTATTTTATGGTACAGTACATAGTTTATGGGACACAGGTGGTGCTGTGGGTTAAGCCACAGAGCCTAGGACTTGCCGATCAGAAGGTTGGGGGTTCGAATCCCCGCCATGGGGTGAGCTCCCGTTGCTCGGTCCCTGCTCCTGCCAACCTAGCAGTTTGAAAGCACGTCAAAGTGCAAGTAGATAAATAGGTACCGCTCCAGCGGGATGGTAAATGGCGTTTCCATGCGCTACTCTGGTTCGCCAGAAGCAGCTTAGTCATGCTGGCCACATGACCCAGAAGCTGTACGCCGGCTTCCCTTGGCCAGTAAACATGAGTGCCGCAATCCCAGAGTCAGTCATGACTGGACCTAATGGTTAGGGGTCCCTTTACCTTTACCTTACGTGGTTTATTGCTTTCATTTTATGCACCAATGGTCTCATTAGATAGTAAAATCCATGTTAAATAGCTGTTTTAGGGCTTGTTTTTAAAAGTCTGGAACGGATCGATCAATTTTGCATTACTTTCTATGGGAAAGCGCACCTCGGTTTTGGAACGCTTTGGTTCTGCCTGGACACTGAGATCCAGCTCCGAGGGCCTTCTGGCGGTTCCCTCGCTGCAAGAAACCAAGTTACAGGGAACCAGGCAGAGGGCCTTCTCGGTAGTGGCGCCCGCCCTGTGGAATGCCCTCCCACCAGATGTCAAAGAGAAAAATAACTACCTGACATTTAGAAGACATCTGAAGGCAGCCCTGTTTAGGGAAGCTTTTAATGTTTAATAGGTTTTTGTATTTTACTATTTTGTTGGAAGCTGCCCAGAGTGGCTGGGGAAACCCAGCCAGATGGGCAGGGTATAAATAAATTATTATTATTATTATTATTATTATTATTATTATTATTATTATGGAACTGACTTCTGGAACGGATTAAGTTTGAGAACCAAGGCACCACTGTACAGCTATATGAGGATGTCGCTTTGACCGTCAGCTGCATGTTTACGACCGGAGTGGAGTTTGGCTCCGAAAAAGGCCTTTTTTCCGTTCCCGGCGATTTGTCACCACCCAGTCTCATGTAAGAGCAGGTGAAGCAATGCGGGGAGAGAAACATCTCAGGTGTTGGGTTCACGGTTGAACTTTTGCACCCGGAGCTCCAGGTAAGCCCTTTATTATTCCCCAGATCCAGGGCGTGACGGTGCTGCGTGAGTTCGGCAAGAAAGGAGACGCCGTCCGTTTCTGTGGTTTGGTCCCAGCCGTGTCCAATAACCGCCTTCTTCTCTCTCTCTTCCTCTCTCTTCGCCACGGTGCCTCCTGGTGAGGTTATGAAATGTTCTTGCAAATGACAAGCTCTGCGGGGGGCGGGGGTGGGGGAGCAAGTCCTCGCTTGTCTGCAAGGAAAATAAACAAGCCAAGGAGATTTCCTCATAACAGGGAGGGGATGAAGGCCCTGATGGGTGTATCTCGGTGTTTGGCTTGGCAACGGCCTCTTTGCTTTAACAATTCAAAGCCTGCACAGGTAAAAACATGCAGGTAGAAAGGGGAGATTGCTCCAGGAAGCGTCGCTCAAGAAGTGGCCGAGAGAGGCTACATTTTTTGTTTCCTTGAGGCTCATCCCAGGTTTGGTCATTCCTGCTTTTTAATAATTATATAGAGGAAAAGCCTCCCAGAATGAGATGCAGGACAGCAAAACAAGAGCCGACCTTCAAACTTTCTTTTTATTATTATTTTATTTATGATTTTCAATTTTATGTTGTTGTTGTTTAGTCGTTTAGTCGTGTCCGCCTCTTCCTGACCCCCTGGACCAGAGCACACCAGGCACTCCTGTCTTCCACTGCCTCCCGCAGTTTGGTCAAACTCATGCTGGTAGCTTCGAGAACACTGTCCCACCATCTCATCCTCCGTCATCCCCTTCTCCTTGTGCCCTCCATCTTTCCCAACATCAGGGTCTTTTCCAGGGAGTCTGGAGCCCTGAAGTCTTGGAGCCTCAGCTTCAGGATCTGTCCTTCCAGTGAGCACTCAGAAAGGAGAGGTTGGATCTTCCCTCAGCTCATCTCTCTGGTTTTACAGCACATATTATTCTCTGCATATTATAAAATTGTAAAGATCCTTAATTTATCTATCCATATGTTACCAATAAAAAAATTGTGTATGTTTATTCAAAACCTGCCAAGGAGTCCAGTTCATTTTGTTCTTTCTTTAAATACTTTGTAAAAGGTTCCCATTTTTCTTTAAAGTCACAGTTGTCCTTATCACGTAGTTTGTGTGTCAATTTCGCCAAATCCGCATAGTCCATCAATTTCTCTTGCCACAGTTCTTTAGTCGGGATTTCCTCGTTCTTCCATCCTTGTGCTATTAAGACTCTTGCCGCCATTGTTCTATACATAAAGATGTTTTTCAGTTTCCTTGGCAGGTCTTTTCCTACAATCCCTAACAAAAATGCTTCAGAAGTTTCTGACAGGAAGAGCTGTTCAAGAGTGGAACAGTCTCTCCTGAGAGATTGTGGACTCTCCTTCCTTGAAGTTTTTAAAGCAGAGCTTGGACGGTCATCTGTTGTGAATGCTTTAGCTGAGATTCCTGCATTTTGGGGGTTGGACTAGAGAACCTTTGGGGTCCCTATGATCCCACTGGAAATCTAACGTGTTGATGGCACCACCAGCAGCAAGTCACCTATCAGTTCAATCTCCCACAATGCACCAGAGCATTGTGGGTTATTAAAATGCCAGGCATCTCCCCGATGCAAGCCCTGGTAGGGGGAACTTAGGGCAGCCTCAGCAGCGAGGGGTCTCTCTGGTGGTGCAAGCAGGCAGTTGCATGGCTGTCAACTGTCCCTTATTCGGCGGGAAACTCCCTTATCCCAGCGGCGTGTTCAAAGGAGGCTCCAGCTATGTTGCTTTGCTGCGTTGCTCACCCAATAAGGAGTCTAAGAACGACTGGCGGTGGAGCTTGCATGCCTTGGGCTGATCAAATCGGCCGCGTTGCCTGGGGACTCGCCTTTGCTCAGCGCTTCCCAGCGGAGAGGTGGCGGTGGTTTTCCTTTGCTGGGTTGCTGCGCTGTGGGAACCACCTCTTGAGGCTTCGTTTGGCTGCTGGCTGGGCTTTCTGCCTTTGGCTTGGAGGGGCTCAGAAGTCGAACATACCTGTGCTCTGAAAATCCCTTATTTTGGCTGCTGATCCCTTATTTCCTAGGCTGCTGGTCCCTTATTTTCGAATCTGTAAGTTGACAGCTATGGGCAGTTGCCCTCGGGTGCCAAGCCCTGGCGCTCAAGACCTTGGGCGATGGGATCCTGACTAGAAACAAGCCTGCCATTTTAAATGGAGAGTTCACCGCCCTTCGCTTTGTCCAACATAACGCAGAACAAACATTACATACTCCCTGAGAAAATGCAGATATCCCACAGAGTTGGAAAGTTGGTCCTCCACAGTCTGGGAAGTTTAACAGCGACACCTTTGCAGAGTGAGAAGTTGAAGCCAGCAGACTTGAACCCCGGGAACAAAGGCCCCTACTAGCCAAAAAAACAAGATTTGGCTCCTCGCAGACGGTCTGAAAACAAGTCGCTGTAGGGCATGGAAAAGTCATCAGGAAGGAATCCGTCCAAGTCTGCCTGTTTCTCTCTTTTTTAAATGGATTCAAATGCCTCGCAGCCCCTCTCCGCATCACTTTCTCTAATTAAAAAAACAACAATTTTCCATGTCTCGTTTCTTTATTGTACTGAGGCAAGAGGAGGGGGAGGGAATGTGGACTTTTCGGCTGTCTGCGTCCCGGAATGACTATAAAAACTCCTGCTGCATAGGAGAAACGGGCTTTGGAAAGAAAGGAACAAAATCTACCTTAAAAAAACGAGAGATCTTTGCAGCCTGAGAGGGGAAATGTTTGAATTTAGGAACCTAGGAAGGTGCCTTGAGCCAAGTGACAAGAATGGTTCTTCTAACTCGTAAGAAGAAGCTGATGGATGCCCATCAAGTCAAGCATCCTGCTCTCAGGGTGGGCAATGGGAAAACCGCCAGCAGGATTCGAACCCCAGAGCAACTCTCCCTTCCTGCAGTTTAGCAGCAACTGTTATTCAGAAACATCGCTTCCTCCAACTTATGTAGGCAGAACATATCCATCCTGGCTAAAGATAAAGGTAAAGGGACCCCTGATCATTAGATCCAGTCACGGCCGACTCTGGGGTTGCAGCGCTCATCTCGCTTTGTTGGCCGAGGGAGCCGGCATACAGATTCCAGGTCATGTGGCCAGCATGACTAAGCCGCTTCTGGCAAACCAGAGCAGCGCACGGAAACGCCGTTTACCTTCCCACCAGAGTGGTACCTATTTATCTACTTGCACTTTGACGTGCTTTTGAACTGCTAGGTTGGCAGGAGCAGGGACTGAGCAACGGGAGCTCACCCCGTCGCGGGGATTCGAACTGCCAACCTTCTGATCAGCTAGTCCTAGGCTCTGTGGTTTAACCCACAGCGGCACCTGCGTCCTGCCATCCTGGCTAACAGCCATCAATAGCTCTCCCCTTCTCCATGAATATGTCTAATCCTCTTTTTAAACTGTTTAATTTTGTGGCCATTTCTGCCTCAAGTGGGAGGGAGTTCCACCGTTTAACTATGTGCTTCCTGAAAAAGGACTTCCTTTTATCTGCCCTGAATCTTCCAGCATTCAGCTTCATTGGACAAGTTCTCGGTTTTTGTTTTTGTTTAATTATGAAAACATATTATATGCAACCTTACATAACCTTGACCTATAAAGCCCTTTGTGGCTTAGGGCTCTCGTATTTATGGGACCACCTCTGCTGGTCCCATCATCCCTGACCACTGGTCCTGTTAGCTAGGGATGATGGGAGTTGTAGTCCCAAAGCAGCTGGAGGGTCGAGCTTGGGGGTGCTTGCCTTATATACTTAACAATCCAGTTTTAAAAACTTCTTCATCTTATTACAAGTGACTTTGGTGGCACTGTGGGCTAAACCACAGAGCCTAGGACTTGCCAATCAGAAGGTCGGCAGTTCAAATCCCTGTGACGGGGTGAGCTCCCGTTGCTCGGTCCCTGTTCCTGCCAACCTAGCAGTTCAAAAGCACGTCAAAGTGCAAGTAGATAAATAGGTACCACTCTGGTGGGAAGGTAAACGATGTTTCTGTGAGCTGCTCTGGTTCGCCAGAAGCGGCTTAGTCCTGCTGGCCACATGACCCGGAAGCTGTACGCCGGCTCCCTTGGCCAGTAAAGCGAGATGAGCGCCGCAACCCCAGAGTCGGTCACGACTGGACCTAATGGTCAGGGGCCCCTTTACCCTTTACCTTCAAAAGTTATACTAATGTAAGAATCTATACCCAAAGCTTTAAAAATATGCATCGAACAGTTGCCCCTTTTTGTAATAATTTGTCCTGCATAGTTCAGTATTTTATTTTGCCAATCTTCTTTATTATCTTCTTTGACCGAGGCTTCTGATAAGGGCTGGCTGATCTTGGCCTGGCATCCAATCTCACGTATCGGAACAAAGTCTTTCGCTCAAACAATCCATCAAGTTTGATGGATTGCCAATGGCAGTCCAAGCCCCTCCTACCTGCCTCTGTGACACGAGAGCAATTCAACCAATCAGATGTTCCATAACACTCACCACTGCCTAATCTCTTGGTCTGTTCTCTGTCCGGCATGATGCTTGGACATTGGACCCTACAGTCCTTTCTGAAAAGAATTATTTATGTATGCGACCACAACTGCGAGGATGATATATGCCCAGGGACAGAAGGAAGGAAAACAGTCCCAACCTAGGAAGATTGTCAGCAGAAATTACCGGAGTATGCAGAAATGGCAAAACTTACCGGAAGAAAAAGAACAAGTTTTTAATTTAGAATGGAGATCATTTATTGAATATTTTCAGAAAGTAAACAACTTAATCATTAGCAGGATTGACATAAGAGCATGCAGTGAAATATTTTAAATACGATTGTTTTGGACAAAAAATAATTAGGTTTAACTTGGACATGCAGAGGAAAAGATATAACTTAAGTAACTGCAGAAAGGAGGGGGTAGATATTAATACTGGGTATGTGGAATTTATGGGACGCGGGTGGCGCTGTGGGTTAAACCACAGAGCCTAGGACTTGCTGATCAGAAGGTCGGCGGTTCGAATCCCCGCGACGGGGTGAGCTCCCGTTGCTCGGTCCCAGCTCCTGTCAACCTAGCAGTTCGAAATCACGTCAAAGTGCAAGTAGATATATAGGTACCACTCCGGTGGGAAGGTAAACGGCATTTCCGTTCGCTGCTCTGGTTCGCCAGAAGTGGCTTAGTCATGCTGGCCACATGACCCGGAAGCTGCCTGCGGACAAAAGCCAGGTCCCTTGGCCAGTAAAGCAAGATGAGCGCCGCAACCCCAAAGTTGGCCACGACTGGACCTAATGGTCAGGGGTCCCTTTACCTTTACCTTTACGTGGAATTTGTTGCGTAAAAAGATGTTTAAATTAGAAGATGGAAAGAATTAAATATGAAGAATAATAAAGAATAATGCCGTCCTTTCTGAAAAGAGTGAGAAGTGAGAGGCGCTGTTATGTCACCACCCCATCCGAATTTGCAAGCCGCTGTATTTTCACAGCATTTCCCAGCTACATGCGCTGCCAGCAGCCGAAAAGGATTAAGGAACACCTGGAAGTGTATGAGACAAGCGTCTCGGTGTGTTTGATTGAACTGTACAACTGGAGGCTTGTGAATGGAAACGGGGCGGCAAACAGCCACATCAAAGAGGGGTTCTCAGAGAGCAGCTTGTCCTCTAGTCCCAGAGTTTTTCTGGGTAACAATTCTGGAAAGAGGAGCTGGGGGGGTGGAGAAGGGAAGAGTTAAAACAATCCAGCTGTTTCTGGGGCCTCCTCCCACCTCTGCCCCTCTTGAAACCTTCTTCTTCTTCTTTGGCGATTCCTCGTAGCCGATTAAGATTTTCCTCAATTTTATTGCTCTGTCTTTTTGCAAACTGCTTTGAGGTTCTTTTTACAAACCAATTTTACGAAATATAGCCGATGCAGCCTAGGTAAGGATGGTAATCCGGGCTCGAGGCTGATTCCCACCCAAGTCAATCCCTCTTTGTGTGGAATTCCTGGAATTGTAGATGTTGTGTACTGAGTTGAATAGGATCCAAAATGCAGCAGTCTGATTGGTCCTAGAACAATAGGATCCAGAATGCAGAAGTCTGATTGGTCCTAGAACAATAGGATCCAAAATGCAGCAGTCTGGTTGGTCCTAGAACAATAGGATTCAGAATGCAGCAGTCTGATTGGTCCTAGAACAATGCAGCAGTATGATTGGTCTGCAGGAGCCACCCAATCCAGCTCCAGATGGAAGTGAATCCACAACCTGATTGGCCTATAGGAGAATCCCGGAATTAGCCAATCACGTGCAGCCCATTGTGTAAATAATGTATATAAAGCAGATACTTTGGGGAAACTCATTCCTCCTCACCACTATGAGCTGAATAAAGAGCATGAAATCCACTCTCGACTCTTGAGTATATTTCAGTAGATCTTTGAGAGGACTTGGGATCTCAAAGCAAATTTCGGCACCCGGAACAAACATGTAATAGCTGTTTAAAGTGACATCACGGAGCACTGAATATATGGTGTGTATTTGGCCAAACAACCCCTGGATTGTTCCCTAGTAAAACATGCTATAGCTAAGTCAGTAGAGTTTGAGACTTTTAATCTCAGGGTCATTGTTTTGAGCCCCTTCTTCTTTGGTGATCCCTTATTTTCATATACCATATTTTTCCGTGTATAACATGCCTCCCGTTTATGAGATGCCTCCTATTTTTGGGGACTCCAAATTAAAAAAACACCCCCTCAGCACTACCCATGTATAAGACGAGCCCCAATTTTAAACCTTTTTTTTGGGGGGGGTAAAAAACCCTAGTCTTATAACACGGGAAAAATACGGTAATTTTCTTTCAGCATACAACATGCTGTGAATTTTAAGTCACATTTCCACAACTTCTCCCATGCTGTAAATTTTATATAATAACCAATATCTTTTGCCCAGTGTATCATTACAGATTTACAGATAAAACGTGTTCTCCCTAACAGATAGGGGCCTACAGGACACCCCACTGTTACTGGGAGGATGTTGGTAGAGACCCGGGCAGGGAATGGTCAAATCGGGTCTCTGGGGAGATTTCCTTGTTGCCAATTTGGAGGAGGGATCAGAGGTTTTAAATGCTGGACGCCCAGCCTTGGGCATCCTCTTGGCCGAATTGCACCGGATCACCAGCCCACCCTCCCTGAATTGGGGGGGTTGTTTGCTTTGACCTTGCTATGCCTGTCATGGGGTCGTCTGCCATTGGGGCAGGGGCCTGGTAGGAATTTTGTCCATTTGGCTGATTGGCTGGTGCCATTTGGTTTTGCCTACTGTGTATCAAATCCTCACAACTTGTAAGGTTGGTGGTTAGGCATTGGTTAAAATTGGTTGGTGGAGGGGTAAGTGCCTACCCCTCCAATGGTGGTGCTGAGAGGGAATTCTGTTAAAGGAATCCAGGGGCTTGCCATCCTTTTTGTCCAAGTCCCTGGCATCGGGCTTGGGCCGTGCAAGCCCCCGGGAGCATGCGGGTTAGAAGTAAGGGACTGAGGCCCAGCTTCATTTCTCCCCAATATTGTTTCCCTGACTGGCTTCCGCTGGAATCCGGAAGTCAGTTCTGTCCCTGGGGCAAGGACAGAGAGTCGTAACCAATGCCTAAGCAACCCCTCACATGTGTGTATTTAAATAAAGTTGTGGCCAAAATCATGCCAAAAACCTTAAACAAAATTGATGTGTGATGTGTGAGTTATTCGACCTCGACATGCAAATCTGTAAATCTGGAATGAGTGGTGCTTGTTCTTGTTTGTGTGAGTCCGCAACAGGTAACTCAACGTTCAAAGGCTGTGGGTGTCAGGAAGCTGCTCTTATGACTCCCCGCTGACTTAATTCTTGGGCCAGACAGGGGCAAGTTCCCTCAAGAGGATTTGCCTGGCTTTCCCTGAAAAAACAACATCACAACAATTGGTGGTAGAATGTGTAGCTGTGCCTTGAGGGAAAGTCTCTCTCCTGTGGCTCAACCCTGAGTCACCAAGTCTTTCTGGAATCTCTGCTAATGCACACATCACAGTGGTTAGCTCCCCTCTTTTGCAGAAAAGCCTCTTCTAGGATAGATGAAGCGTGAGAAGTTTTCTTAGAGAGCTTAGTCACATTTGAGGCTGCCCCTTTCTTGCGTCATCTGCCTCGAACGACAGCCGGACACGGCAGAATTAAACAAGAAGAGACCAGGTTTCCAGGGAAGAGAAAATACAAATCTGGTTGTTGTTGTTGCAGCTGCTGCTGCTTCTATCAGGTTTAACTCTAAACCCATGTCCATGTTAGGAGTTCTCGTTCCCTAAAAGGAATTGTTGTTTTTGTCCGACTCTTCGTGACTCCATGGAACAGAGCACGCCAGGCACTCCTGTCTTCCACTGCTTCCCACTGTTTGGTCAAACTCATGTTGGTAGCTTCGAGAACACTGTCCCACCATCTCGTCCTCTGTCGTCCCCTTCTCCTTGTGCTCTCCATCTTTCCCAACATCAGGGTCTTTTCCAGGGAGTCTTCTCTTCTCATGAGGTGGCCAATGTTATGTACTGAAGTTCTCACCCTGGGCCAGCAGGGGGAATACTGTAGATAGTTATGCAAATGAAGGATCGAAAGTGACGTTCAGTGATTGGATAGTTACAGAAAATGGTTACTGTTGCATTCTAGTGGAGCTCTATATAAGCAGGCTGGCTGAGCTCCTCAGTTCAGTTCTGTTCCAGCTTACAAATAAAGAGCTGCTTTGGAAGAATCGCTGTGTCATCTGATATGTTCGCCCACAACATAACAGCCAAAGTCTTGGAGCCTCAGCTTCACGATCTGTCCTTCCAGTGAGCACTCAGGGCTGATTTCCTTCAGAATGGAGAGGTTTGATCTTCTTGCAGTCCATGGGACTCTCAAGAGTCTCCTCCAGCACCAGAATTCAAAAGCACCCATTCTTCGGCGATCAGCCTTCTTTACGGTCCAGCTCTCACTTCCATACATCACTACTGGGAAAACCAGAGCTTGAACTATACAGACCTTTGTTGGCAAGGTGATGTCTCTGCTTTTTAAGATGCTGTCTAGGTTTGTCACTGCTTTTCTCCCAAGGAGCAGGCGTCTTTTACTTGCGTGACTGCTGTCACCATCTGCAGTAAATAATTATTCTTATTCTTATTCTTATTCTTATTCTTATTCTTATTCTTATTCTTATTATTCCTGCATTGCAGGGGGTTGGACTAGGGATGACCAATTGGGTCCCTTCCAACTCTACAATTATATGACTCTTGGGAAGGAAGGAGGGAGGGAGGGAGGGAGGGAGGGAGGGAGGGAAGGAAGGAGGGAGGGAGGGAGGGAGGGAAGGAGGGAAGGAGGGAGGGAGGGAGGGAGGGAGGGAGGGAGGGAAGGAAGGAGGGAGGGAGGGAGGGAGGGAGGGAGGGAAGGAAGGAAGGAAGGAAGGAAGGAAGGAAGGAAGGAAGGAAGGAAGGAAGGAAGGGATAGGGATATAAGGCAGTATGAGCCAAACTGCGTTTGGTTCTGCGGACATTCAAGGCCCCTTTCAGACACACAGGCCAAGCGCTTGACAAACACACTTGTCGTTCTAGGCCCCGAAGCTACGCCAAACCGGTTATTTGGGCTCTCTGTTTGTTTTCTCCGAAGTCAAAACCCCACCAGAGATAAGTAGTGTTTTCAACTCAAGCCGCAGGTGACCGCTGTCCCTGGCCGCAGGGCCAGCGATGCCCTCATTAAAGGCTAAGCGTCCTGCCCCATCGGATTGATGTGGTCGTAGGGCAGATCGGGAAATTGCAGCTTTGCAGCCGAAAAAAGAGGGGAAGGAGAGGCTCATCATCCCCTCCATCTTTTGCCAGTGTGGCGGCAGTCACGACTCACCTTTCATCCCAGCCACCTGAGCACAAAAGCTGCCTCACCTGTTATTGCGTGGTTCACGGCAGCTGCCTGGCCCACCTGCCACTCAGTTGCTCCACACCCCTTGCCCACAAAAACCGAGATAAATCCTTTATTTTCCTTCCCTGTGCAGGATTTCCAATCATAGTTGGCTGGCAGGTTATATTGTTTTTCAGAATGCTACAGATGTGATAAATGTTTTACAGGTAAAGGTAAAAGGACCCCTGAACATTAGGTCCAGTTGTGGCCGACTCTGGGGTTGCGGCGCTCGTCTCGCTTTATTGGCCAAGGGAGCCGGCGTACAGCTTCCGGGTCATGTGGCCAGCATGACTAAGCCGCTTCTGGCGAACCAGAGCAGCGCACGGAAACATCGTTTACCTTCCCGCCAGAGCGGTACCTATTTATCTACTTGCACTTTGACGTGCTTTTGAACTGCTAGGTTGGCAGGAGCAGGGACTGAGCAACGGGAGCTCACCCCGTCGCGGGGATTCGAACCGCCGACCTTCTGATTGGCAAGTCCTAGGCTCTGTGGTTTAACCCACAGCGCCACCCGTGTCCCCATAAATGTTTTATAGATGGTACTTAACACCTACCAAAATAGCTAAAACGTATAAGACAAAAACAAATCTGTGCTGGAGGTGTGATAAAACAGAGGGGACACTTATACATGTTTGGTGGACCTGTGAAAAAAATCAAAAGCTTCTGGAACATAGTATATGACTAGCTTAAAAAAATGTTTAAGTATAACTTTATGAAAAATACAGCAGCTTTTCTACTGGGGATAACGGACACAGGCATAGCAAGAGAAGATCAGAAAATATTCCTCTATGCCACAGGAGTGGTATAGATTCTAACTGCTAAAACCTGGAAAAAAGAAATTGTGCCTACAAAAAAGGAATGGCAAGACAAACTGTTAGAATAAATTGAACTGGCTAGATTAACGGAGGCAATTAGAGATCACACTAGACAAGAGTTTCAAAAAGCACGGGGGGAAACGCAGAGAATACTTCACAAAACAGTGCCCTAAAATACATACCTGGACTTGTTTCGATTAATGTCTGCAGGAGACTTTGTGGATATTTAAGTTATAATTAGAAAAATCTTAATAATTATTCCTAAAGGAAACAGCTTATAAGAAGTGAATAAGGAGCCCAGATACAGGATAAAGGAAGTCTTCTATTTGATTGTTTGTATGTTATGCTTATTGTATGTTATGTTCACGTTGAAAGAGGGTGGATTTCTGTACTGGGGGTGGGGGGTTTATGTTATGTTGTAAATAAAATTTCCAATAAAAAAGAAAGAAAAAGAAAAAAAACAGAATGGTGCAGGTGTGATGAATGAGGCTACGGCGTCACGTCTCTGTGTTTTCGTTAATCCTTAATCATTCCACTTGGCATCTTTAGGATGGATGGTGGACTAGACCCCTATGGCTGTTGCTTGCTTGTTTATTGCATTGATATCCCAGCTTTTCCTTCAAGGAGCTCAAGGTGGCCTACATAGTCCTCCACCTGCTCCTTTAAGCTCCACAACAACCTTGTGAGGTAGGCTGGGTTGAGAGCAGCCTTGAAAATAAGGGACCTGCAGCCTCACCTGTTCCAGGCACTCCAGTCTTCCTGTCCTCCTGCAGTCTGGTCAAATGGTCAAACTCATGCTGGTAGCTTCGAGAACACTGTCCAACCAACTTTGTAACCAGAGGTTCAACTGAATAGAATCTGAATCTCATGCACCACAAGGCCTATGCAGCCTCAGCTTAAGATGGCTCCCCGGCCTGGCTTTGCACTGCAAAGTTTGCAGCAGCACGTGCAACAAAATGGCGTCCAGAATTCAAAAAAACCCTCAGCTTGCATTAACTAGCCACACACAAGGCATGCAAGCACCACCCTCCAGTCGTGCTTAGACTTCTTATTGGGTGAGCAACACAGCCAAGCAACACAGTTGGAGCCTCCCTCCTCCCTGGCTGGCAGGGAGGGAGGGAGGGAGGGAGGGAGAGGAGCTGCTTCCTTTGAAATTTAAGGGACATAATTTAAGGGACATTTAAGGGACATCCATCAATAAGGGACAGCAGCGGGACATGGCCCTGGAATAAGGGACTGTCCCTTCAAATAAGGGACACTTGACAGCTATGGTTGAGAGGTAGTGACTGCCCACCCCACCAGGGTCACCAGTGAGCTTCATGGCCAAGTGCAGATTCAGAACTTCATCTCCAAGGACATAGTCCGTCACTCTAACCACTGCACCACACTGCCTCCGACATATGGAACATGCCTGTATTTATAGCTGGCAAGAGCACCTGATGGCAAGAAATTCCTTAGCAGACATGCCCAGCCACCGTGAAGCCATCGAAGGGTTTCTGGCTCTTGCCGTCCCCAATGGAAGGGGAACTGGGGGTCAGATCCTGGTGGCTGAATCACCGAAAGCTCAGCAGCGATGCTGTCCTTTTCAGCAAAGGCATGAGAAGGGTGGGATCATTTGAGCATTGGCTGAGTGAACAGGTGAGCCCATCGTGAGTCACAAGGGATGGGTGAGGGAGATGTCCCAATCAGTCGTTTCTATCCCCCTTTTCTGTGACTGAGACAGCGAAGAATTCAGAGGCACTGTTGTGCTTTCAGATCCGGTTACATAAGGAGATTAGAAAAGTGTCTCGTTGCACTTCGCTGCCCAACAATAACACTGCCCTGAATGGCACAACAATGGCATTGCTAATATTCCGTTCTTCTCGGATGCTTGTGCCATTCGAAAGGTCTCGAGTCGATAATCTGAGGCTAGACACACAACGGTGGCAGAGAGGAATGGGCAGAGGCCAGATGGGAAAGGCGAGGTTCACCTTTGGATGGTGGCTAACAGATTGAGGTTGAATCCTGACAAGGCAGAAGTACTGTTTTGGGGGGACAGGAGGCGGGCAGGTGCGGAGGACTCCCTGGTACTGATTGGGGTAACTGTGCCCCTGAAGGACCAGCTGCGCAGCCTGGGAGTCATTTTGGACTCACAGCTGTCCATGGAGGCACAGGTCAATTCTGTGTCCAGGCAACTGTTTATCAGCTCTATCTGGTGCACAGGATGAGACCCTCCCTGCCTGCGGACTGTCTCGCCAGAGTGGTGCATGCTCTAGTTATCTCACACTTGGACTACTGAAACTACAACTAATCCAGAATGCGGCAGCTAGACTGGTGACTGGGAGCGGCCGCCGAGACCACATAACACCAGTCTTGAAAGACCTACATTGGCTCCCAGTACGTCTCCAAGCACAATTCAAAGTTTTGGTGCTGACCTTGAAAGCCCTAAATGGCCTCGGTCCAGTATACCTAAAGGAGCGTCTCTACCTCCATCGTTCTGCCCGGACACAGAGGTCCAGCTCTGAGGGCCTTCTGGCAGTTCCCTAGCCGTGAGAAGCCATGTTACTAGAGATGCTGGCAGCCCAAGAATCAAAGCCAATGGGATTTTACTCCCCTCGTTTTTATTATTAGATTGGGGAGGGGGGTGAGGGTGGGGCAGAGAAGGCCGACCCACAGCCCGGCATCCTGCTGCTTCTGTTTGTTATTCTTTCCTAGCTGCATTGATGTGATTATAGAGTCCAGGAAACTGACTGCCAAGACCTATGAACTGCTGCTATCGATGGGCTACGCTGGGAGTTTAAGTGTTACCTATAAACCACAAAGCGAGTGGTCAAGAAGACTGAGAATGACCTCCTGGTGGGGCAGTTTTTATAAAATGAGCAACCAATCAGAAGGCTGTTCCAACAGCTAATCAGCAACGGGAGCCAAATGGGTAATGAGAAATACTTAAAGGGTGGGGGGAAGAAAGGGGGATGTTCCATCTCCCCCTAAAAAAAAACAAGACTCCCGCAAATGGTACAGTCATAGAATTATAGAATTGTAGAGTTGGAAAAGCATTCGACTGTGTCGACCACAGCAAACTATGGCAAGTTCTTAAAGAAATGGGAGTGCCTGATCACCTCATCTGTCGGCTGAGAAATCTCTATGTGGGATAAGAAGCTACAGTTAGAACTGGATATGGAACAACTAATTGGTTCAAAATTGGGAAAGGAGTACGACAAGGCTGTATATTGTCTCCCTGCTTATTTAACTTATATGCAGAAATCATCATGCGAAAGGCTGGGCTGGCTGAATCCCTAGCCAGAATTAAGATTGCCGGAAGAAATATCAACAACCTCAGATATGAGGATGAAACAACCTTGATGGCAGAAAGTGAGGAGGAATTAAAGAACCTTTTCACGAGGGTGAAAGAGGAGAGCGCAAAATATGGTCTGAAGCTCAACATCAAAAAAACGAAGATCATGGCCACTGGTCCCATCACCTCCTGGCAAATAGAAGGGGAAGAAATGGAGGCAGTGAGAGATTTTTTTTTCTTGGGTTCCATGATCATTGCAGATGGTGACAGCAGCCACGAAATTAAAAGACACCTGCTTCTTGGGAGAATAGCAATGACAAACCTAGACAGCATCTTAAAAAGCAGAGACATCACCTTGCCAACAAAGGTCTGTATAGTTCAAGCTATGGTTTTTCCAGTAGTGATGTATGGAAGGGAGAGCTGGACCATAAAGAAGGCTGATTGCCAAAGAATGGATGCTTTTGAATTCTGGTGCTGGAGGAGACTCTTGAGAGTCCCATGGACTGCAAGAAGATCAAACCTCTCCATTCTGAAGGAAATCAGCCCTGAGTGCTCACTGGAAGGACAGATCCTGAAGCTGAGGCTCCAAGACTTTGGCCACCTCATGAGAAGAGAAGACTCCCTGGAAAAGACCCTGATGTTGGGAAAGATGGAGGGCATAAGGAGAAGGGGACGACAGAGGACGAGATGGTGGGACAGTGTTCTCGAAGAGACCAACATGAGTCTGACCAAACTGCGGGAGGCAGTGGGAGACAGGAGGGCCTGGCGTGCTCTGGTCCAGGGGGGTCATGAAGAGTCGGACACGACTAAACGACTAAACAACAATAAAGCGTTGGAAGGGACCATGAGGGTCATCAGGTCCAACCCCCTTGCAATGCAGGAATCTTTTGCCCAACATGGGGCTTGAACCCACAGATCAGAGATTAAGAGTCTCACAATTTATAATAACTTGAACTTCTGGATCTATATACCACCACCTTTACTCCCTCCTTGCCATTATCAGCCTGGAAATGAAGTGAATCAGCTTCACCGGTTGATTTCTGCTTGTCCTGCAGCTCCACAAGGCATGGTGCCTCCTGACTAGATGTCCTTTGGGTCCCTTCCAACTTGATGATTCTATGAAAAGAGAATCATAGAATCATAGAATCATAGAGTTGGAAGAGACCACAAGGGCCATCGAGTCCAACCCCCTGCCAAGCAGGAAACACCATCAGAGCACTCCAGTTCTCTAATCTGTCAAGGTCGTTTTGAAGTGTGATCCTGTCCTCTGGGGTGTTAGCCACCCCTCCCAGTTTGGTGTCATCTGCAAATTTGATCAGGATGCCCTTGAGTCCATCATCCAAGTCGTTGATAAAGATGTTGAATAAGACCGGGCCCAAGACAGAACCCTGTGGCACCCCACTAGCCACTCTTCTCCAGGATGAAGAGGAACCATTGATGAGCACCCTTTGGGTTCGGTCAGTCAGCCAGTTGCAAATCCACTGAGTGGTAGCATAGTCAAGACTGCATTTTACCAGCTTCTTTACAAGAATATCATGGGGCACCTTGTCAAATGCCTTGCTGAAATCAAGGTAGGCTACATCCACTGCGTTTCCTTCATCTACCAGGCATGTAATAATGCCAAAAAACAAGATCAGGTTATTCTGACATGACTAACTCCTGGTCTGAGGAGTCTGAACTTCCTGGTTCATTTGGAAGCCATGGTGGAGTTCTTCATGGTGTAGAGTTGTTATCACTAGATTCAGACAGTGGATAAGCATGAATGAAGAGGCAGATATTCTAAACCACGCAGCACAGAGGGGCTTTTTCCATGCAACAATGTGTGATCGCCATCAAAGGACAAGGGACTTCCCGGCTTGTTGTGACGCTTGAGCTTTTGGCAGCTCTCCTGTGCATAATTATATACCTGCCGTTCTGACATGTCTACCTACAAAGGCAGAAGGCAGAAATGCCCAGAGCTTCAACAAAAGAAAACTACAGTTTCCAGGAAGCCAAAGAGACCCCAAGGGACGTGGGTGGTGCTGGGGGTTAAACCACAGAGCCTAGGACTTGCCGATCAGAAGGTTGGCAGTTCGAATCCCCGCGACGGGGTGAGCTCCCGTCGCTCGGTCCCTGCTCCTGCCAACCTAGCAGTTTGAAAGCACATCAAAGTGCAAGTAGATAAATAGGTACCACTCCGGCGGGAAGGTAAACGGCGTTTCCGTGTGCTGCTCTGGTTCGCCAGAAGTGGCTTAGTCATGCTGGCCACATGACCCGGAAGCTGTACGCCGGCTCCCTCGGCCAGTAAAGCGAGATGAGCGCCGCAACCCCATAGTCGGCCACGACTGGACCTAATGGTCAGGGGTCCCTTTACCTTTAAAGAGAACCCAATCAGTATTTGGTCATGCTTTTCTAAAGAGAGCAAGCTGGTTGTTTTCCGACGCTGCTTCGCTGGGGTGGAGGCCCACGTGGCATTCGCCTTTGCAAATTGCGCCTGTTCTGAATCAAGGAATCTGTTCTCCCCTCTCCACCAGAGCCACCATTTGGAACTGATTACTGGGGCCTGGGAGTCCCTCTAAGTACTTTAGGGCAGGCGAAGAACAGCACGTAGCAAGCGTGTAATGATATTAATGAGAGACAGGTCTGGCTTTGAAGAAAGCCTCCATAAGGGTTGGGATGTGGTGGTGGGGATGAGCTCAGATGCGCACACACTCAGAGAAACACCACCCCCCCCCCAGACCCTCCAAGTGTCCCTGTTTTCCAGGGACAGTCCCGGAATTACAGAAGCCATCCCAGTTTCTGATTTGATCCCAGAAAGTCACTCTTTTCCTTGTTGTTGTTGTTGTTGTTGTTGTTGTTTAGTCATGTCTGACTCTTCGTGACCCCCTGGACCAGAGCACGCCAGGCACTCCTGTCTTCCACTTCCTCCCGCAGTTTGGTCAAACTCATGCTGGTAGCTCTGAGAACATTGTCCCACCATCTCGTTCTCTGTCGTCCCCTTCTCCTTGTGCCCTCCATCTTTCCCAACATCAGGGTCTTTTCCAGGGAGTCTTCTCTTCTCATGAGGTGGCCAAAGTCTTCAGGATCTGTCCTTCCAGTGAGCACTCAGGGCTGATTTCTTTCAGAATGGAGAGGTTTGATCTTCTTGCAGTCCATGGGACTCTCAAGAGTCTCCTCCAGCACCAGAATTCAAAAGCATCCATTCTTTGGCGATCAGCCTTCTTTATGGTCCAGCTCTCACTTCCCTACATCACTACTGGGAAAACCAGAGCTTTAACTAGACGGACCTTTGTCAGCAAGGTGTTGTCTCTGCTTTTTAAGATGCTGTCTAGGTTTGTCATCTTTTCCTTAGCACGTCCCTATTTTCACTGGAGGAATGTTGGAGGGTATGGAGTTATCTGACCCCCAAACCATCTGAAGGCAGCCCAATATAGGGAAGTTTTTTTAAAAAAATGTTTAATGTTTTATTATGCTTTTATATATGTTGGAAGCCACCTAGAGTGTCTGGGGCAACCCAGTCAGATGGGCAAGGTATAAATATTATTATTGTTGTTATTATTATTATTATTGAATAGGTAAAGGTAAAGGGACCCCTGATGGTTAGGTCCAGTTGTGGCCGACTCTGGGGTTGCGGCACTCATTTCGCTTTATTGGCCGAGGGAGCCGGCATACAGCTTCCGGGTCATGTGGCCAGCATGACTAAGCCGCTTCTGGCAAACCAGAGCAGCGCACGGAAATGCCGTTTACCTTCCCGCCAGAGCGGTACCTATTTATCTACTGGCACTTGACGTGCTTTCGAACTGCTAGGTTGACAGGAGCAGGGACTGAGCAACGGGAGCTCACCCCGTCACGGGGATTCGAACTGCCAACCTTTTGATCAGCAAGTCCTAGGCTCTGTGGTTTAACCCACAGCACCACAGTGCTGCTCTTATTATTGAATAGGCTGCCCCTATTTCCATCAGAGAAATGTTGGAGGCTATCCTCATTCTCATAGCTGACACCTTCTCTCTACGACAACCAGAAATGTGAAAGGAAAAGGAGGGTTTTGTGTATCTTTAATTGGAAGAAGGATCTGTACTGAGCCAGTACAGTTTGGCCATGCAAAGCGAAGGGAAACTTGCACCCATTTTGACAACCAGCTCCTGTACTCAGATATCAAAAGGTACAGGAACTGATTCTGCCTTTGCATCGCTCTGGCCCAGGAGTGGCCCGGCCCATTTTGTCGCCCGAGGCAAAACAGGAAGGTGCAAAAATGCTTTAAAATTCTCCTCCATTCCTAGTTTTTTTTTGGGGGGGGACCTCAAATTTTGCAGCAGTGTGAAGAATCTTTAGGGAGAGACGCCTTGAAATACACCCCCAGAATGATGGAATATGCAGAAATGGCGAGACTGACGGGAAAGATCAGAAACCAGGAAGCCCAAGTATTTTTAAAAGACTGGAATAACTTTCTAACATGCTGAAGAGGTCACTGTAAACAGCTGAAATCATTGGCAGGAATACAATGACACTTGTAACATAACATGGGTTTTGGATACTATGATTTTATAACAGATGAGTTACAGTAAAAGATGCAGGAATAAAATTCAGAACTGGAACGCCTGGAGGGAAGGAAGGTTCAGAAGAACCCTTTTTTCATGTGTGAAAATGTTATGTTTATGGTGTATAACTTTTATGTAAAACTAATAAAAATTTGTTTAAAAAAGAAAAGAAAAAGACCCCCATAAATTCAGATTAATGAAGACTTGTGGTCCTCAGTGCCCATAGGATACAGACTGAATGCTGGGTGGGTGGGATACCCAGGAAGAGGGGAGACTGGAGTGGAATGCAGGAGCATAGTAATCCATAGGTCTACTCTCTACTGCTGAAGGAAATCAGCCCTGAGTGCTCACGGGAAGGACAATCAAGTGAGCATTAACAGGTAACCTGCCAGACAGGAGATAAACAACAACAGGAGATAAATAACGCACTCAGATTTCTGCTGTAGACCACCCTTTCTGTGATGTAAATATGATGTATCTGGAGGGTGGTCTTGAGCTACACCCCTTCTGTGATGTATGTATGTTGTTTCTGGGGGTGGTCTTGGACTCCAGGACGGGCAATTAAAAATGTCTATATAAGGGCGGGCACACCTTGGTTCGGGGTTCTTCCTCCTTTCCTGCGTGTGAGGGGAGCACCCTGTTGCAACAGTTCAATAAAGATCAGGCTTACGAGCTGCTTTGCTTCTCAGTATTCTCTGGTTGGCCTCTGTTCTTTTCTCCGACAGATGGAGAACCTACAAAGGACTCTATAAGGGCTCTTGTGTTCCCCATAAGGGAATAAGGGCAGGTTTTCGTTTATTACAGCTTGTTCTGCGAAATGGGCATCATGTAAAACCACAAACCGGAGTGAATTTCTCTCCATCCCTAAGTCAGAGGAGGAGTCTAGTCTGTTGCTACTAAAGCAACAAAGCTTGCAATAATGTACCGTATTTTTCGCTCCATAAGACAAACCTTTTTCTTCCTAAAAAGTAAGGGGAAATGTCTGTGCATCTTATGGAGCGAATGTGTGGTCCCTGGAGCCGAATTGCCCAGGGGCAAAAAGTAGATCATGCCTTTTTTTTTTTTTTTAGAAAGAGGGAAGGGGGTGTTGAAACAAAGCCGCTGATCGTTTGCCAATTGGGGAGAGAGATAAGGGACGCTAGAGATAAAGGAGGCTGCCTGGGAGGGGGGAGGTAAAGACAGCAAACTTGCAAAGGGGGAAACAGGAAGACTAGAGCAATAAGGAGAGAAATTAGAAGAAAAGGAGGAGCAAAAAACTGCTCCAGCTAAGGAAAAGACACTACTACTACTACTACTACTACTACTACTAATAATAATAATAATAATAATTTATTATTTATACCCCGCCCATCTGGCTGGGTTTCCCCAGCCACTCTTCCAACTGAATATTAAAAACAGTACAGCATCAGACATTAAAAACTTCCCTAAAGAGGGCTGCCTTCAGTTGTCTTTTAAAAGTAAAATAGTTGTTTAATGCTTTGACATCTGCTGGGAGGGCACTCCACAGGGCAGGCGCCACTACCAAGAAGGCCCTCTGCCTGGTTCCCTGTAACCTTACTTCTCACAATGAGGGAACCGCCAGAAGGCCCTTGGCACTGGACCTCAGTGTCCGGGCTGGACGATGGGAGTGGAGACGCTCCTTCAGATATACAGGACCGAGGCCGTTTAGGGCTTTAAAGGTTAGCACCAACACTATGAATTGTGCTCGGAAACGTACTGGGAGCCAATGTAGGTCTTTCAAGACTGGTGTTATGTGGTCCCGGCGGCCACTCCCAGTCACCAGTCTAGCTGCCGCATTCCGGTTTAACTGGAGTTTCCGGGTCACCTTCAAAGGTAGCCCCACGTAGAGCGCATTGCAGTAGTCCAAGCGGAAGATAACCAGAGCATGCACCACTCTGGCGAGACAGTCTGTGGGCAGGGAGGGTCTCATCCTGCGTACCAGATAGAGCTGGTAGACAGCTGCCCTGGACACAGAATTGACCTGCGCCTCCATGGACAGCTGTGAGTCCAAAATGACTCCCAGGCTGCGCACCTGGTCCTTCAGGGGCACAGTTACCCCATTCAGGACCAGGGAGTCCTCCACACCTGCCCGCCTCCTGTCCCCCAAATACAGTACTTCTGTCTTGTCAGGATTCAACCTCAATCGGTTAGCCGCCCTCCATCCTCCAACCGCCTCCAGACACTCACACAGGACTTTCACCGCCTTCACTGGTTCTGATTTAAAAGAGAGGTAGAGCTGGGTATCATCCGCATACTGATGAACACCCAGCCCAAACCTCGTGTTGATCTCTTCCAGCGGCTTCATATAGATGTTAAAAAGCATGGGGGAGAGGACGGAACCCTGAGGTACCCCACAAGTGAGAGCCCAGGGGTCTGAACACTCATCCCCCACCACCACTTTCTGAACACGGCCCAATAGGAAGGAGCGGAACTACTGTATGACAGTGCCCCCAGCTCCCAGCCCCTCAAGATGGTCCAGAAGGATGTTATGGTTGATGGTGTGAAACGCCGCTGAGAGATCCAGCAGAACTAGGAAACAGCTCTCACCTTTGTCCCTAGCCCGCCGGAGATCATCAACCAGCGCGACCAAGGCAGTTTCAGTCCCATGATGAGGCCTGAATCCCGACTGGAAGGGATCCAAATGGTCCGCATCCTCCAGGCGTGCTTGGAGTTGTTTGGCAATCACCCACTCAATCACCTTGCCCAAGAATGGTAAATTTGAGACTGGGCGATAGTTGGCCAAATTGGGTGGGTCTAAAGATGTTTTTTTTAAGAAGCGGGGGAAGGGAGTGTTGAAAGGAAACAGCTGATCGGTGGGATCGGAAGAGAGATAAGGGACTGCCTGGGAGGGGGGAGGTAAAAGCCCATGGATCCTCAGGATTTTTACATTGAGTCACCCCAAATTCACCATCAGATCACATAGCATGTCCATGGCTACAGCCTGCACCCAAAAAAATCACGCACCCACTGTTGCATGGGGCCACAATGGCACAAAAACGTGGTTACAAAGCAAGGATCCACATGGATCCTCAGGATTTTTGCATTGGGTCACCCGAAATTCACCACCATCAGATCACATGTCTGTGGCCACAGCATGAACCACAAAAATCCACTGTTTCGTTCAGAATATTTTTTTTTCTTGTTTTCCTCCTCTAAAAACTAGGTGCGTCTTATGGAGCGAAAAATACGGTACCTGGACTGGGGGGCGACAGACAGAAAGGCAACCTATCCTTTCTGATTCCCTCGTAAGTAACAGCTTTCTTTCTCTCAGGCTTTCCTTTCTTCCTGCTGCTGCTGCTATTCTGTTCTTTTGTTAAGCTCAGGACTGCCTGATGGCCACATGGACGTTTGTAATCAGAAGGGCTTTGTTTGCCAGGAGTAACAAACTTTTGGCTCCTTTATTCCTTAAAGAAGCCTTAACAACTGATTTCTGCCCTGCGCTTGCAGCATCTATTCCAAACTGCGACAAAACTCTGCAAAAGTCAAGGGCCTGTGTTTTATCTGGGGCTGGGGGGGGGCGTTCCCCGACTTCCCTTGGGACCCAGGCGAGACCCTCTTCCTCAGTTTCCCTGCTCCCCTCTTTGCAGCCAGCCACATTGCCAGAGGCAATACTTGCTGGCGTGGGCTCTGGCGATAACAGGATTCCATCCCTGGGCCAGCCACATTTTGCTTTCCTTGGCCAGGAGCAGAGAACAATGGTCCGGGAGCACGCCAGGAAACTCTAATAAATGGGATGAAAATATCTCAGAAAGGCAGGCATGGGGCCCGCAAATTATTTATAAAAGGCATTTCAGGCCGGCGTAAAAGGGCAGGTGAGGAGGTCAGAAAAAACACAAGGCCCAGCCCAAGCCCGGGTGGGGAAAAAAACAGAGAGAAAGAAAAATTGGCGCCATTTCAGAGCGAATGGTAAAAATAAAGGCTGCACTCAGGGGGAAAACGCACAAAGGGAATTTTCCACCCTTCTCAGGCCTTTTTCAACCCTTCTATAATTCGCTTGTCCACTCAGAAGCAAAACAGACAGGATTCAGTGGGGTTTACTCCTAGGTAGGATTCCAGGCAAAGTCCTGCTCCATGGCCATAGAATCATATACAGTGGTACCTTGGTTCTCAAACTTAATCCGTTCCGGAAGTCCGTTCCAAAACCAAAGCGTTCCAAAACCAAGGTGCGCTTTCCCGTAGAAAGTCATGCAAAACTGATTAATCCGTTCCAGACTTATAAAAATAACCCCTAAAACAGCAATTGAATATGAATTTTACTGTCTAACGAGACCAGCGATCCATAAAATGAAAGCAATAAACAATGTACAGTGGTACCTCGGGTTAAGTACTTGATTCGTTTGTGAGGTCTGTTCTTAACCTGAAACTGTTCTTAACCTGAAGCACCACTTTAGCTAATGGGGCCTCCTGCTGCTGACGACGGAGCACGATTTCTGTTCTCATCCTGAAGCAAAGTTCTTAACCTGAAGCACTATTTCTGGGTTAGCGGAGTGTGTAACCTGAAGCGTATGTAACCTGAAGCGTGTGTAACCCGAGGTACCACTGTACTGCAGTCACACAATCAATCGGTAGCTGAACTGGGTTCCACACAGTCACAAAAACAGAACAAACAGAGCCACAAATGCAAAAATGTGAAATAAATAGCAAAAACAGACCTCAGCGTAACACTCAAAACGGAAGTGTGGCACTCAAAACGGAAGCGTAACACTCAAAACGGAGCACGTTTGGCTTCTGAAAAAAAGTTCACACACTTCCGGGTTTGCAGTGTTTGGGTTCCAAGTTGGTTGAGTACCAGGGCGTTTGAGAACCAAGGTACCACTTTAATGGCAGAATTAGAAGGGAGGACAGCTAAAGAGTCCCTGACAGATGACCATTCAGCCTCTGCTTAAAAACATCCAATGAAGGAGAGTCCATCACCTTTTGCACTGTTGAATGGCTCTTAATGTCACAGAGTTCTTGCCAAAGTTTAGTTAGCTTCTCCTTTGTTGTCTTTTAAATCCATTACTTTGAGTCCTGCCCTCCAGAGCAGCAGCACCTTCCACACGAGAGCCCTTCCAATATCTGAAGAGGGCTACCATATCAGCCAAGGATGCGGGTGGCGCTGTGGGTTAAACCACAGAGCCTAGGACTTGCCGATCAGAAGGTCAGCGGTTCGAATCCCCGTGACGGGGTGAGCTCCCGTTGCTCGGTCCCTGCTCCTGCCAACCTAGCAGTTCAAAAGCACGTCAAAGTGCAAGTAGATAAATAGGTACCACTCCGACGGGAAGGTAAACGGCATTTCCGTGCACTGCTCTGGTTCGCCAGAGTCCTGTTGGCCACATGACCTGTACTCCGGCTCCCTCGGCCAATAAAGCGAGATGAGCGCCGCAACCCCAGAGTCGGTCACGACTGGACCTAACGGTCAGGGGTCCCTTTACCTTTACCTTTACCTTTACCTTACCATATCAGCCAACTTAGCCACTTGGTGCAAAACAAACATCAGGAGGCTTAGTTTGGTCAAAACTGTGTGCACACTTCTAGTGTTAATGCTATATACATTACTTCCGGTAAATGGCCCACCATAGCTGCTAGAGAGCCGTGAAAATTTGTATCCCAGGCTTTTTAGACTCGTCTACCCATGTATCATCTGAAACCAAAGGGGCACATTGTTTGCCAAATGTGATCTTTTTCCAGGTCTCCTTAGAAGCCTACACTGGCATTAAGAGATTAATCATTGTTATGTATTCAGTGGTCTGTGTTTGCCTGAGCTTGAGTCTGGACTAAGGATTCTGAGCCCATGTTCTGATTTGATACATGATATCCAATCACAGAACATTTCTGGATTTGGGCCTCTGCCACTGGCCCTTAAACTCTGAGTCATGATTCGCAGCTTGGAAGTTTAGACAGCCAATCACATTGGGAGTGGGAGTGGCCCCGGCCTTCAGAAATATATATAAGCAGTTGCTTTGCCCCTGTTGTCCAGTTTTGTTAGTTCAGTAAAGGTTCTTACAGTTATCGCTGTGTCTTGCTTCATGGGAACCCACCTACACTTCAATCATTATGAAGATTGTCCCCTAAAACAACCCAGCCCCCTCTTCCAATAGCCCCAAATAATGCTCTCAACTCCCATATTGGCTTTTTAATTTGAAAAACTTTACTACTAGAAAAGACAGTTAAAGATGCATCTAAGTTTATGCAAGCAATTATTTTTAACAAGTGCTCAGAAGACAAATAGGAAGAACCCCCCAAAGAGCCATTTATTTCACTTTCTTGGGGCTCGTTTCATTTCCTCTCCCGCCAGCTGGAGAAAGGTAACTCCAAACAATTATATCCACTCACTTATTGAGCTAAATGTGCTCCACTGCGTCTAATACAACATTTGTCCCTCTCATTTCCTTTTGAAGAGAAACAGTCATGGCTGATCCTTGCTAAACTTTGCAGAGTAGCATGCAAACTATTACCTGGAACTAGAAGATTGTTCAGCTGCCAGCCATTCCTCCACTGAAGTCTACTCGTTCTTTGAAAGGGAAAATTGCAGCCTTGAACCGAGAATATATTCTCATCCTCCATTTTTCTGTGTGGACGCTGGTCTTTAATAATGCCCCAATAACACCCAACGAAGTTATTACTGGAAAACCAACAGGAGAGTCAAATAAATTACTGGGACAAGGTGAGTTGTGGGAATTTGGCACTCCCCAAAATCACCGTGGGGGAGGTACATCTTTGGCTGCCCCTTCCTGAAGCAGGCCGACCAGAAATGAGTGAAGTCGAAAGCAAGTTGGTTGATAGAAAGGTCTCTGGAGGGGCAGAAAAACAGAGGTCTCTTGCTCAACTCCGGCAATCGCCAAAGTCCTACAGCAGCCGGCCTTCCCGGTAAGACACACATTGCAACAAAGATCTAGGGAAGGTCTTCAATTACACGGAAGACATCTTGATGGGCGTTTCTGCTGTCTCGCGTCTACAAGCTGAGACTCCAGTTGCACCAGTTCTTGGGCTTTCTGGACCCTGTGCTCAATGTACTGATGGGCCTCCTCGTCTTCTGGTTGCTCCTCGTGAGCCGTTTCACGTGAGTACATCAGGTCGTGATCCGATATGCCGAACATGTGCAAAGAGTGGAGATACGCAATGTGCTCGTCCAGCTGTAGGTCCGAGTTCCTTTGGTTGGCGTGCAAAGACTGGAGCTGCAGTTGCGTCACCGAGCTCCTGGTATCTTCCAGTGTGAACAGTTCCCTCAGCTCCTGCTTGGTGAAATACCTGTAGGGATTCTTCTTATCGCCCGTGCCCTGCCGTATGAGCGAGTCCTTGAAGACTTGGCGCCGGTAGATCCTCTCCTCCACCGTCCCACAGGTGATGAGCCTGTAGATCACAACGTTCTCCTTCTGCCCGATCCTGTAAGCCCGGTCGACGGCTTGGGCATCCGTGGCGGGGTTCCAGCTGGGATCAAATATCACCACACGGGAAGCGGCAGTTAAGGTGAGCCCAACACCGCCCACCTGCGTGGTCAGGAGGAAGACCGAATAGCCTTTGTCGTTCTGAAACGTGCCAATCCTCTTCTCCCGCTCCGCTAAGCAGGTCACTGTCCCATCGATACGCATCACCTTGAAACGCCGATGAGTCAAGATGCATTCTATGATATCGAGCATTTTCCTCGACTGGGAGAACACGAGAGTTTGGTGCCCTTCTTCCCGCAGATTCTCCAGCAGCGCCAAGAGGAACCTCAACTTGCCGGACTCCTCGATCAGAACCTGACTGGGCACGTGTTTGATTTCCTGGGTCATGTCAGAAACGGCCTCATCTTCCCCTTCCTCTTGCTCAGAGTAGCCCGAGACCTCCAAGCCGAGCTGGATGCAAGCTTGCGCCGACAGAAGCCTGGGGTGATCGCACAGTTTCTTCAGGATGGTCAACTCAGCCAACGGGGAACGAGTCGTCATTAGCAACTCCTTGATATGGTCCAAGTCGAGGAAGTTCCTATAGATCTCTTCTTGCATGGGCGCTAGGTAAACCCACACAATGAAGTCGTTTTTTCTCGGGAGAGACGGCATCTCTAGGACAGCAGTGCTGTTCTCCTCTCCGGGCAAACAGCTTTCTCGTTCTGAGCTCTGCGTCTGTATCGTGCCTTTACTTCGCCGCAAGAAATACGGCTGAATGATGGTCATCAGGTTCTCGGAGATCTTAAGGCCTAGGGCTTTTTCTCCGGGAGTTGCGTCCTTCTCCCGGGCCTTGGTGATGGGATTTTCATACTCCATCCGGAAGGTTTTGGCTGTGCCAAGCAGTGCCCCTTGGCAAGCAAAATCGAAGAGAGCCCACAGCTCTCGTAGGTTGTTCTGCACTGGCGTCCCTGTGAGGAGGATGCGGTTTTTGGCGGGGATGGCATACACCGATTTGGTGGTTTTAGCCGAAGGCGATTTAATCTTGTGCGCTTCGTCCAAGATGATGTAGTCCCAGACGAACTCCTGCTGGTCCGAAGTGGAGAGCTGTTCACAGTTGGCCAAGATCATCTGGTACGAGGTGAGAAGGACCCCCTTTTTGTTCTGCACCCGTTCCAGGTTTTGGCGCCGTTCCTTCCGGCTAGTGCCGTGGAAAACCTTCACCCGGATTCCCGGGGCCCACTTGACAAACTCTTGCACCCAGTTGTTAACCAAGGTAACTGGCATGATGAGTAGCACATGCCTGACCAGGTTGGCATCGAACATCCCTGAAAGAAAGGCGATAATCTGGATGGTCTTTCCCAAGCCCATGTCATCGGCCAGAATACCACCTCTCCTTCCATCCCGGAAGAGGCTGTACAAAAAGGCAACACCTTCCTTCTGATGCTCAAACAGCTTGTCGTGTATCTCCTTGTACAACAGGAGCCCACTCCGGCAGACGTCCACATATTCATCCGACTCCTGATCCAAATCCAGGGTCACCAACTTCTCCTCCAGGTTTTTGATGCACCCCTTCAGACTTTCGCTGGGCTGAATTTCATCAGCCTGGCTGTAAAGTTTGAGGGATTCCTCCAGATTTCCGTTCATGGATTCTTGCTCTGCTTGGGTCATGTATCTGCAAAGCACAACATAATGACTGTTTAGAAGAGCAGGTGGGGGGAAACAAAAAAATCGGGGGCTGCCAGTCCACTTTCTACAGGGATGGAGGACCTTTCTGGCTCCACAGGCCAGAGTTTACTGGTACGCAGGGATGTCAATCACCTGACATCACAGGTGCAAGGTGCTTTGAAGTCCCCAAGTTGGGACTTCAAAGCACCTTGCAAGGAAGGTGTTTTCCTCTATTTTAGCAGGGGTTTCCACTGAGACCCTTTTCCTGAGCCAATCCTGCTGAACTAAGCAGGATTTAACCCCCACTCACCGACTGATGAGTGGAGATTAAATCCTGCCCTGTTTGGCTATGCACCCCTGTTCCCTGATTGGAACAGGCAAGACAGGATCCAAGTCTGCCATCTCACCTGTCAAATGACATCACAACTCATATCAGCTGGTGGGTGTGGTTGGGGGAGGGGAATGGTCTTTCAGGACAAATGGGACCCCCTGGTTGTTATTGTTTAATTATACAGTGGTACCTCGGGTTAAGTACTTAATTCATTCCGGAGGTCTGTTCTTAACCTGAAACTGTTCTTAACCTGAAGCACCACTTTAGCTAATGGGGCATCCTGCTGCCGCCACGCTGCCGGAGCCCGATTTCTGTTCTTATCCTGAAGCAAAGTTCTTAACCTGAAGCACTATTTCTGGGTTAGCGGAGTGTGTAACCTGAAGCGTATGTAACCTGAAGCATATGTAACCCGAAGTACCACTGTACATTGAAATGGAAAATGTGTTTGTATGTATGGCAGGGAAACTTTGATTGAGGTAAACTAGAAATATCAACAACCTCAGATATGCAGATGACACAACTTGGATGGCAGAAAGTCAGGAGGAATTAAAGAGAGTGGAACAGACCAAACCGCAGACATGCATCCCATAAAACATCCACCTGGTCATCTAGTCCATCCACTTGCATTGCATGAATCTTTTGCCCAACATGAGATTTGAACCCACAACCCTGAAATTGAGAGTCTTGCACTCTCTACCGACTAAGCTCTGCCTTACACCAAGTCAGACCATTGGCACATTAGGATTAGTACTGTCTACACTGACTGGCCCATAAAGAAGGCTGATCGCCGAAGAATGGATGCTTTTGAATTCTGGTGCTGGAGGAGACTCTTGAGAGTCCCATGGACTGCAAGAAGATCAAACCTCTCCATTCTGAAGGAAATCAGCCCTGAGTGCTCACTGGAAGGACAGATCCTGAAGCTGAGGCTCCAAGACTTTGGCCACCTCATGAGAAGAGAAGACTCCCTGGAAAAGACCCTGATGTTGGGAAAGATGGAGGGCACAAGGAGAAGGGGACGACAGAGGACGAGATGGTTGGGCAGTGTTCTCAAAGAGACCAGCATGAGTTTGACCAAACTGCGGGAGGCAGTGGAAGACAGGAGTGCCTGGCGTGCTCTGGTCCAGGGGGTCACAAAGAGTCGGACACAACTAAACGACTAAACAACAACAACAACAACAACACTGACTGGCAGCAGTCCTCCAAGTTTTCAGGAAGAGCCTGGGAAATCGAACCCACGACTTTCTGCATGCAAGGCAGATTCTTTCTTTTTAAAAAGGTTGTTTTATACTTTTCAAATTTATACATTTCATTAATTTTACAATCATTTTAACGTTTCAAAGTCTGACTTCCTTCCCCCTCTTTCTGTGGTTCCTTAATTTTTTTTATCTTCTGCATATCCAAATTCATTCAATTAGCTACTTTAAATATATACTCTTATGAAACTGCAGGTTATTACAATAATCCTGCCAATGTTTTTATCTTTGCAACTTATCTGTAAATATTCAACAAACCATTTCCATTCTTTTATAAAAAGTTTGTAATCTTGATTTCTTATTCTTCCAGTAAGTTTCGCCATATCTGCATATTCCATAAGTTTTTGTATCCATTCTTCCTTTGCTGCGACCTTCTGCTTTTTCCCATTTTTGGGCGAGTAGCATTCTTGCTGCTGTAGTAGCACACATAAATAAATTTCTATACAATTTAGGTAGTTCTGTCCCTATAATCCCCAAAATTCTTTTGTATTCTTTTGGGAATGCAAGACAGATTCTCTACCAATGAACCACGGCAATTCCCTAGCGTTCTTACGTAAGCCCTCCCTCGCAGGCCGAAGTAACACAGGGCAGACACTGCTTTGTCACCCGAGGGAGAATTTGGACTGGACTCCCACCTTTGATACTGCTCCACCTCCCTGCGAGACGTTTTCTTCTTCACTACTGTCATCATGATGTTGCTGTGGAACCAGCCAGCAAGAAATCCGATCTAGCAACCCTGGAAACAAAGGAAAACAAGAGGCGAGTAGGGTGGGAATGATGGGCAAACCGAGAGTCTTAAAAGTACCGAGGGTGATGTTGGAAGTGTAAATAAAAAAGACGGCACTTTTTTCATATGTGGTGGGAATGCAAAATAATTCAGAATTACCGGGAAATGATTTGTAACGAAATGAAAAGAATGTTTAAGGTAAGCTTTGCTAAAAGTCCAGAAGCCTTTTTTATCAGGCATTATAGGTCAATCAAATATCCTTTATTAGGCATAGCAAACCACACATTATCAAACAGACACCGTATACAAATTGTGCAAAATATGAGCTCAACTTAACAAGGTTTGTCCCAGTCAGATCTTTAATTCCAGAGAAAATCAATTTGCATAAATAATACAATACAACATTACCGCATCACCAATCAATTAAGAACCACTAAATCTCTTTATAATGGCCCAGTCTTTCTACATGGACAGCACTCAAAAATTCAGACACTATTAAAGTAATTTGATCATTCTATAGGTCAAGACTTGCCAAAAGAGAAGAAGAAACTTTTTATGTATGCTACAACGGCGGCTAGGATGCTGCTAACTCAAAAATGGAAAAGTGACGAGATACCAACTAAGGAAGAATGGAAAGAAAACTAATGGATTATGCTGAAACGGCGAAACTAACTGAAAGATTAAGAGACTAAGACAATAGAAACTTCAAAAAAGATTGGGAAGCATTTATGTTGTATCTACAGAAGGCCTTCTGGGAAATGATATATCATGAGATGAAAAAGATGTTGAAATATACATTTTTTAAAAAACAAGAAGCATTTTTACTTGGTATTATAGGTCAGGACATTAACAGGCAAGATGTTAAATTGTTTTTATATGCAACAACTGCGGCAAGAGTATTGTTAACCCAGAAATGGAAAGAAGAAGAAATTCTGACGAAAGAAGAATGGCAGACAAAATTAATGGACTCTGCAGAATTGGACAAAATGACAGGAAGGATTCGAAACCTGCGGCACCAGAGATTTGCAAAAGATTGGAAGAAGTCTATGAATTATTTGAAGAGCAACTGTAATCAACAAATTACGCTAGAAGTTTTGAAAGGAGAAATATACGAAGTGTTACAAAGTAGAAAAAGATAGAGATATTGGTTATGAGTTTGAAATGTAATAGGGAAGACAAGAAATGCATACTGAGAGATTAGATTGGAAAATTTCCAGACAGGATTGAGGGAAGTCAAAAAAGTTGAATAAGATGTAAAAGTGTGTTTAATTACTGTTGAAAATGATACGTTCAAAAACTAATAAAAAAATTATATATATATATATATATATATATATATATATATATATATATAAAATGTTGTATCTACAGAAACATTGTAAAGAAACGGACTCACTAGAACGGGGGTCGGCAACCTGCGGCTCCAGAGCCGCATGTGGCTCTTTAAAGCCTTTGCTGCGGCTCCGGGGAGGAGGCGATGGGAGGAGGCGAGGAGCGGAGGCGAGGGGAGGAGGCGAGGAGCGGAGGCGAGGGGAGGAGGCGAGGGGAGGAGGCGATGGGAGGAGGCGAGGAGCGGAGGCGAGGGGAGGAGGCGAGGGGAGGAGGCGAGGGGAGGAGGCGAGGGGAGGAAGCGAGGGGAGGAGGCGTGGGGAGGAGGCGAGGAGTGGAGGCGAGGGGAGGAGGCGAGAGGAGGCGGCGAGGAGCGGAGGCGAGGGGAGGAGGCGAGGGGAGGAGGCGATGGGAGGAGGCGAGGAGCGGAGGCGAGGGGAGGAGGCGAGGAGCGGAGGCGAGGGGAGGAGGCGAGGGGAGGAAGCGAGGGGAGGAGGCGAGAGGAGGCGAGGGGAGGAGGCGTGGGGAGGAGGCGAGGGGAGGAGGCGTGGGGAGGAGGCGAGGGGAGGAGGCGAGGCGAGGGGAGGAGGCGAGGAGTGGAGGCGAGGGGAGGAGGCGAGGAGTGGAGGCGAGGGGAGGAGGCGTGGGGAGGAGGTGAGGAGTGGAGGCGAGGGGAGGAGGCGAGGGGAGGAAGCGAGGGGAGGAGGCGTGGGGAGGAGGCGAGGAGTGGAGGCGAGGGGAGGAGGCGAGAGGAGGCGGCGAGGAGCAGAGGCGAGGGGAGGAGGCGAGGGGAGGAGGCGATGGGAGGAGGCGAGGAGCGGAGGCGAGGGGAGGAGGCGAGGAGCGGAGGCGAGGGGAGGAGGCGAGGGGAGGAGGCGTGGGGAGGAGGCGAGGAGTGGAGGCGAGGGGAGGAGGCGAGGGGAGGAAGCGAGGGGAGGAGGCGTGGGGAGGAGGCGAGGAGTGGAGGCGAGGGGAGGAGGCGAGAGGAGGCGGCGAGGAGCGGAGGCGAGGGGAGGAGGCGAGGGGAGGAGGCGATGGGAGGAGGCGAGGAGCGGAGGCGAGGGGAGGAGGCGAGGAGCGGAGGCGAGGGGAGGAGGCGAGGGGAGGAAGCGAGGGGAGGAGGCGAGAGGAGGCGAGGGGAGGAGGCGTGGGGAGGAGGCGAGGGGAGGAGGCGTGGGGAGGAGGCGAGGGGAGGAGGCGAGGCGAGGGGAGGAGGCGAGGAGTGGAGGCGAGGGGAGGAGGCGAGGAGTGGAGGCGAGGGGAGGAGGCGTGGGGAGGAGGCGAGGAGTGGAGGCGAGGGGAGGAGGCGAGGGGAGGAGGCGAGGGGAGGAGGCGAGGGGAGGAGGCGAGGGGAGGAGGCGAGGGGAGGAGGCGAGGCGAGGGGAGGAGGCGAGGAGTGGAGGCGAGGGGAGGAGGCGAGGGGAGGAGGCGAGGGGAGGAGGCGTGGGGAGGAGGCGAGGGGAGGAGGCGAGGGGAGGAGGCGAGGGGAGGAGGCGAGGGGAGGAGGCGGAGGAGTTAGTTGCCTGAAGCCCCTTTTTAAACTTAAGCAGGGGGAAGTTTGGTGAATTGTTCTTTCCTTGGGGAAAGCAGGCTGCATTGAAAGGGGCCGTATACACTGGTCACTGTTTTGAAGGGGAGTGAAGAACACACACTCAAAAAAAGGTAACTTGTTAATTTTATTTCTATGAGGAGGAGTAATTCTGAGGGGTCAAACAAATGAATAATAAAAAGGTATTTTTATAATGACGAATGCCTCATTATTAATTATTATTTACATCGGCCACTGATTATGATTTATTGTACACTGGGGCCCTGATTAATTTTCTATGGCATTTTGGGGCATTGATTATTGGGCATAGCAAGTTGCGGTCGCGTGGAATTTGTGCTTTGTGACTGTTTGAGGTGGGGTTTTTTTCTTGGGAGGCTGGGCGGTGCGAAGAGAGGGAGGCTTGTGGTAGTGTCGGGGCTTGTCTCTAGCAAAGTAAGTCCTCGCCATTTGGTCACATGCGCAGCATTCTAGTTGTGGGGGTTAGGTGGCTTCGGCGCTCCAACGCTTGCTTTGCTGGCTGCTTTCAAAAGCGTCGGAAACAGCTGTGCTGTTGCTGGGTAACCGGATCGTCCCAGCAGCCATCTTATCTGCCCATGTGGTCTTCTGAGGCGGCCGCCATCTTACTATAGGAAATTCCACGTGGGAGTTAGTTGCCTGAAGCCCCTTTTTAAACTAAGCAGGGGGAAGTTTGGTGAATAGCTAACACTTTCCTTGGGGAACGTTATGCAACAGCTTATTGCTGGTCTTTCCCGCCTTTGTAAGCAGGCTGCATTGAAAGGGGCCATATACACTGGTCACTGTTTTGAAGTGGTATTTAATTTACTGGTTGTAAATTAAATATTTTAATTAGCTATTTGTCCTTTTTTCTTGAGATTGACAGCTGACTGCACGATCCTGTATATACAGCATTAAGGCAAGAAACAATATATACAGTGTTATATTTGTTTTAAATGTTGCAATGTTTTTGCGGCTCCCAGTTGTTGTTGTTTTTTTGGAAACGGGTCCAAGTGGCTCTTTTTGTCTTAAAGGTTGCAGACCCCTGCACTAGAAGGATTTGACTAAGCACTTACAACCAACAAAAAGAATACAGAAAGTATTTAATTTAGAGAATACGATATTAAGGTACAATAAAATAAGCAGGCGAAGTTAATATACAAAAAACGAGAAGAGGAAGCTGAGGGATGTCGGGGGGCGTTATTTGGTATCGTTCTTTTATTTGATGTGATTGTGACAAAGATAAAAATGTAAAACTTAATAAAAACTATTTTTTTAAAAAAGTACTGAGGGTGCAGGGAAGGAAAGCACCGTGCGAAATAAGAAGCAGCGTTGTGCAGTGGTTAGAGTGTTGGACTAGGGCCTGGGAGAGTTGTTGTTGTTGTTTAGTCGTTTAGTCGTGTCCGACTCTTCGTGACCCCCTGGACCAGAGAACGCCAGGCACCTCTGTCCTCCACTGCCTCCCGCAGTTTGGTCAAGCTCATGCTGGTAACCTCGAAAACACTATCCAACCATCTCGTCCTCTGTCGGCCCCTTCTCCTTGTGCCCTCCATCTTTCCCAACATCAGGGTCTTCTCCAGGGAGTCTTCTCTTCTCATGAGGTGGCCAAAGTACTGGAGCCTCAGCTTCACAATCTGTCCTTCCAGTGAGCACTCAGGGTTGATTTCCTTCAGTATGGAGAGGTTTGATCTTCTTGCAGTCCATGGGACTCTCAAGAGTCTCCTCCAGCACCAGAATTCAAAAGCATCAATTCTTCGGCGATCAGCCTTCTTTATGGTCCAGCTCTCACTTCCATACATCACTACTGGGAAAACCATAGCTTTAACTATACGAACCTTTGTTGGCAAGGTGATGTCTCTACTTCTCAAGATGCTGTCTAGGCCTGTCATTGCCCCTTCCCCTTCATGGATCACTGCCTTGCTGTGGCGAAGGGGCTTGAAGAACTCAGAGAAGCTATGAACTATGCCGAGCAGGGCACCCAAGATGAACAGGTCATAGTGGAGAGTTTTGACCAAAAGTGATCCACCTGGAGAAGGAACCGGCAAGCCACTCCAGTATCCCTGCCAAGAAAACTCCATGGACAAAGACAACAGGGCCTGGGAGAGACACGGGTTCAAATCCCCACCCAGCCACGATGCTCAGTGGCTTGGCCCAGTCACTATGTCTCAGCCTAAACTACCTCACAGGGCTATTGTGGTGATTAAATGAGGAGCAGGGCTATGGATTAAACCACAGACTTGCCGATCAGAAGGTCGGCAGTTCGAATCCCTGCGACGGGGTGAGCTCCCGTTGCTTGGTCCCTGCTCCTGTCAACCTAGCAGTTCGAAAGCATGTCGAAGTAGATAAATAGGTACCACTCTGGCGGGAAGGTAAACGGTGTCTCCTGCACTGCTCTGGTTCTCCAGAAGCGGCTTAGTCATGCTGGCCACATGACCCGGAAGCTGTACGCCAGCTCCCTCGGCCAGTAAAGCGAGATGAGCGCCGCAACCCCAGAGTCGGCCACAACTAGACCTAATGGTCAGGGGTCCCTTTACCCTTTAGGGGAAAACCGTGTGCTGGAAATGCAACAAAGGAACAAAAGGATCATTGTGAAATAATACTAATGATGATGACAAAATGCCAAAATATTTTAAGTATTTAAATGGAATTAGGAAATGTATGTTACACCGAGGGAAGAGAAACATTGTGAAAGCAGGAAGGAAGTCAACTTTAAAATTTGTCTTAAATTTGAATTAGTTTGGTGTGGATTTGTTAAATTGATTTGAAAAGCGATACAAATCATTTGGCAAAAACAATAAAATTATCATAGCAGCTGGAAGATCTATGCCTACTATCAGAGAAGGAAGAAACCACCCAGGTTTTGGTAATGATATATTGAATGATGATAAAAGGAGAGCTGGGTTTTAAAACAAAAAAATCAAGATTTCAAATAGATTTAATAGAAGGCGGTGGAAAAACATTATCCAAAATGTAAGATTTGTTATTAGAATGGTATACAAAAGATGAAGAAGTAAAAGAAGCAATGATAAAATGGGCCATAGATTTTGGGCATAATATTGAATTGGATGCTTAGCATGAGTTATGGAATGTAAACATGAAATTTACGGCATGTACTGTTTTAAAAGAGAATATAATGAAAATGATTTATAGGTGGCATCTAACACCAGTAAAACTGGCAAAAATGTACAGGATGAAGGATAAAAAAATGTTGGAAATGCAGAGAGGCAGATGGACACTTTTATCACATGTGGTGGACGTGTGATAAAGTTAAGAACTTTGGGGAATCGATTTACAATGAACTTAAGAAAGTACTTAAATATACTTTCCCCAAAAAAACCAGAAGCCTTTTTGCTGGGGTTGATGGGGAAGGAAATTAAGAAAGTAGATTTTTTTTTATGTATGCCACAGCTGCAGCAAGAAATATGCTTGACCAAAACTGGAAATTGTAAGAAGTTCCTACTATTGCAGAGTGGCAGACAAAAACGATGAGTTATGCAGAGTTAGTTATGCAGAATTTGGGACCAGGATAATCAAAGGTTTCAAGAAAGCTGGGAGTAAATTTATGGTGTATATAAAAGATAACTGTAAAACTTTAAAGACACTGGCAGGACTGAAATAGCTCTTACAACATATGGAAGATACAGTATAAGGTTAAATAAACAGAATATGTGATATAAGAAAATAAAGGATACTCGCTGAAGGGATGGAGGGAAGCTACAAGCTCGGCAGAGCTCAAGTATTTATATGATTTATTGTACTGTACTATAAAAGTTTGTATAAAGAAAATAATAAAAAAAATTGGAAAAGAAAGAAACCACCTAGGTTTTAAGTGGTGGCTATAAACCACACCCTTTCAGGGGTCCCCTTTGCAGAACCAGCCCAAAGCCACTTAAAACTGGGGTTTTTTTTAAGAAGGTGATTGCTTTAAGATTGATATAAGGTAAAAAAGTGAAATACAGGAATGTGAAGAAATTGGTAAAGTGATATGGAAGTCTGTTAAAGGGAGGAAAGGAGGTCGATGCTTTATTTAAGCAATGCTTTAAGTTACAAATTCTTTGATTTTTGATTCTGAAATGTAATGAAATATGGAAAACTTAATAAAAATTATATTAAAAAAAACCACACACACAAAAACCTGGGGCTTTTTTCTCTTCTTACCAGCACAAATAATTCTTCTTCAGGTTAGTCGGGGGAAGAGGAGGAGGAAAAGGAGAATAAACTGTGTCCTGAGAGGTTTGGATATCTGGGTGCAAACAGAACTCTCTCCAGTCTGCAGCAATATCAGTCAACTGCAGCTGTGCCCAAACTTTGGGTAGAATGACACCCCTCTGGCCCAATGAGAAGTTGGGAGGAGGGCGGGAAAAGGCAAGGTACCTTAGCAATCCTGGCCACTCTCTCCAAAGAATTCTGGGAGCTGTAGTTTGTTAAAAGGGTGCTAAGAGTGGTTAGGAGCCCCCATTCCCCTCCCAGAACTACAATTCCCAGAATACCTTGCACTTGTTAACCTGCTCTGGGAATTGTAGGAGAGGCTCCTAATAACACAGCACCTTTAACAAACTACAGCTCCCAGAATTCTTTGTGGGAAGCCATGGCTGTTTAAAGCGGTATCGTAGTGCTTTAAATGTATGGTGTGGATGTGGCCTCATGGAGCTATGATTCTTTGAGTGGTTTTTATTGATGCAGAGAAGGCCTTTGATAATATTTCTTGGATGTTCATGAAGAAAAATTTGGAAGGGATGGGAGTGGGGCGGGGGTTTGAAAATGGTATAGAAGCAATCTATTCAGAACAAAAAGCTAAATTGATAGTAAACAATGTGGTGACAGAGGAGTTTAAAATTGAAAAAGGGACACGCCAGGGGTGCCCCCTATCCCCCCTATTGTTCATCTCAGTTCTGGAGGTGTTGCTAAACATGATTAGAAAGGACCGGTTGGTCCAAGGAATTGAGGTCGGAGTGAAACAATATAAATTGAAAGCATTTGCAGATGACTTGGTATTAACATTACAGGAACCAGTCTCCAGCACTAAAAGAGTGTTAGAATTAATTTCTGACTTTGGTCGGATGGCGGGGTTTAAGTTAAATAAGCAAAAACCCAAAGTTTTAGCAAAAAATTTGACAGCCACAGAAACAGATGAGTTCTCTAAAGAAACGGAACTGAATGTGGTTAAAAAAGTAAAATACCTAGGGGTGTATCTGACCTCTAAAAATTTGAATTTGTTTAAAGATAACTATGAGAAATGTTGGTCAGAAATCAAAAGAGATTTGGAAACATGGTCAAGATTGAAACTTTCCTTGTTAGGCCGAATAGCTGCTGTAAAGATGAATTGCCGAAAATGTTATTTTTGTTTCAGGCCCTACAGATCGTGGACAAGGTGGAATGTTTTGGAAAGTGGCAGAAGGATATATCTAAGTTTGTTTGGCAGGGCAAAAAGCCCCGAATAAAGTTTAAAATATTAACTGATGTGAAAGAAAGAGGGGGATTTGCCCTGCCAGACTTGAGGCTATATTATGAATCTGCAGCCTTCTGCTGGTTGAAAGATTGGATTTTACTGGAGAACACTGATGTCCTAGATCTGGAAGGGTTTGATAATGCGTTTGGGTGGCATGCATATTTGTGGTATGACAAGGTTAAAGTGCACAAATTGTTTAAAAATCATATTGTCAGAAAAGCAATTTTGATGGTATGGACAAAATATAAAGACTTATTGGAGAGTAAGACTCCGAGGTGGCTCTCACCGGTGGAGGCCAAGGCACGTAAGAGACTTAACATGGAGGCCCATTGGCCTAAATATTGGGAAATAATTGAAAAAATTGGAGACAATTGGAGGTTGCTGAGCTTGGAAAAACTGAAAACCAAGGTGCGAGATTGGCTGCACTATGCGCAAATTCAGGAGGTCTTTAAAATAGATAAAAAGGTTGGATTCCAGGTGGAAAAATCGAAACTAGAGACTGAATTGTTAGAGCCAAAAAATAAACTACTTTCGAGAATGTATAACTTGCTGCTTAAATGGAATACTCAGGATGAGACAGTCAAATCCGCCATGATAAAATGGGCGCAGGATGTGGGGCACAACATTATGTTTGTAGACTGGGAAAGGTTATGGAACACCGGTTTGAAATTTACGGCATGCACTGCCTTGAAGGAAAATATTATGAAAATGGTATACCGGTGGTACATGACCCCAGTCAAGCTAGCTAAGATATACCATCTGTCCGACAACAAATGTTGGAAATGTAGAGAGGCGGAAGGGACATTCTTTCATCTCTGGTGGACCTGCCCGAAAGTGAAGGCCTTCTGGGAAATGATCCATAATGAACTAAAAAAGGTACTGAGATTTACCTTACCTAAGAAACCAGAGGCCTTCCTTCTGGGCATGGTGGACCAGAGAGTGCTTAAGAAGGACAGAACCTTTTTCATGTATGCTACCACAGCAGCAAGGATCCTGATTGCAAAATATTGGAAGACACAAGATTTACCCACGCTGGAGGAATGGCAATCGCAGTTGATGGACTATATGGAATTGGCCGAAATGACTGGCAGAATCCGAGACTTGGGAGAAGAAACAATTGAGGAGGACTGGAAAAAGTTTAAGGACTATTTGAAAAAAACATTATAAGCTGTATGAATGTTAAAAAAAATGCACCTTTTAGGAAACTCTAGCTTCAGCAAATGTAAGTTAATGAAATGAAAATTAAGACACAAGAATTTAGAGGTAAAATAATGAAACAACTTTATTCTGTTTAACACAAAACGTACAAGAATTGGGTTACAGTAAAATTGAAATCAGGGAACATGATAAAATGGAAGATACAATAAGTTTTGAAATAAGTTAACAAATTGCTGATGTTTTATATGACAGAGAATGCAGGGTTTGGAGGATGCGGGGAAGTCCTTTAGATTTGATGAAAAAAGAACATGGAAATTTGTTATTCTTCTATTCTATTTTCTTATATCTATCCTTTATTCTTTTTTCTGTATTTCTTAAAATCAATAAAAAATATTATTTTAAAAAAAAATATGATTCTTTGAGTGGTTTAACCAGTGCCGGATTTATGTATAAGCTAAGAGCCCTTCCGATATTTGAAGAGGGCTACCATATCAGCCAGGGATGCGGGTGGTGCTGTGGGTTAAACCACAGAGCCAAGGGCTTGCCGATCAGAAGGTCGGCGGTTCGAATCCCCGTGATGGGGTGAGCTCTCGTTGCTCAGTCCCTGCTCCTGCCAACCTAGCAGTTCAAAAGCATGTCAAAGTGCAAGTAGATAAATAGGTACCGCTCCGGTGGGAAGGTAAACGGCATTTCCATGCACTGCTCTGGTTCTGCTGGCCACATGACCCGGAAGCTGTACGTCGGCTCCCTCAGCCAATAAAGCGAGATGAGCACCACAACCCCAGAGTCGGTCACGACTGGACCTAACGGTCAGGTGTCCCTTTACCCTTTAAACAAGCTATAGCTTAGGGCCCCGCTCTCTTGGGGGCCCCCCAAAAAATTAAAGGAAAAAACAACTGGATGTACATTTCCAAAATATAAGATAAAACAGATAAAATAAAACCTACATACCGCAACAGTGTTTTGTGTTGTGTAGACTCCTATGATGTAAGTCATGGGCCCCGCCTGCTAGCCTGCTCCCTAAAATATCACTGGTTTGCTCTTTTCTATATATATAGGATGTCTACATTCTGCATGGACTGGTTGCACGGCAACATGGGCAAATGGCTTGAGATACCTATTCGGTCCATAAATTACCATATAGCATATATTCAACACAAAAAACAGCAGCAATTTGTTGTTGACAAAGGGCAGCTGGACATATAAAGGCCCCATTACCTTCAGCAGCTTAGGGCCTCATCAAACCCAAATCCGGCCTTGGGTTTAACTATCACTCTTCACGGGGAAACATAGGGATTGTCGGGCTCCGACCCTAACAGGTCTCAGGTGCCAAAATATCTTGGGCCAGCCCTGATCTGGAAGACCATGGGTTTTCCATCCCTGGTGATTTATGCTAACCAGGGTTAAAAATGCACACGATGGTTTGGGCTTCCAGCAGACAAACAATGGTTTGGAACTGCTTCCTTTCCCTTCTGTTCAACACTTAGCTTCCTCAGGGCAGAGGTTTCCTCCTGTCTTTAAGATGCAACTGCCTCCTGAAGCAGAACCAGGGTCCTAATCCGTGGCTTGTCAATGGTGGGTTAATTCAGACCGAACTGCAAGCCACAGCTAGTGCAAACTGTGCTCTGCTCTCCTGCCTTGACTGACCCCTCCAAACCATGGTTTGTTAGCTAGCGTCAGCCCAGACACAAAGCCAAACGGTTTGGGGTTACAAACCATGGTTTGGCATCGTGGTTCCACCCACGCTAAACAAGGGCATAGCTGTCAACCGTCCCTTACTTGGCGGGAAACTCCCTTATCCCAGCACCGTGTCCCGCTGCTGTCCCTTATTGATGATGTCCCTTAAATTTCCCAGGTTTCATGCTCGCCCGGCTTGGGAGGGAAGCAGCGGCTCGGGGTCCTCCGCCTTGAGTGAGAGAGAGCGCACGAATGAGCTGCCGCATCTCCGTCTCTCCCTTTTCCCCCTCAGGGGCGTGTTGTGAGGAGACGGCTGTCAACGGGCGGCCAGGCAGCCCCTCTTTTGCGAGAATTCCACTGCACTGTCAGGGGAAGCTAGAGGCAGCGGCGGAGGTGGCAGCTGAGGAGGTGGCCTGAGGGAGGAGGAAGAGGAGGGGATGGGGAGGGACACAGAAGGGCGGCGCTTCAGCGGCGCAACCGCCTCATGCCAGACTCGCGGGCAGCGTGGGCGAGAGTCTCCCTCCCTCTCTCTCAGGTGGGGAAGGGCCAATGGAACTCCTCGCGCCAGGATGACGGCAGCCCCGACGTGCTGCTTAGCAGACCCTCCAACCAGTGCAGCATCTTAATGTAGTGATTTCTCCCTCTGCATCCCTTTCATAACTCTATTTTTATAAATCATTTGTCCATCCGTAGTTCAAATTTTTACTACAAGTTTTCTGTCAATCCTACCAATGTATGTAACTCTTTCCAATAGCTTTTCAAATAAATTATAAACTTTCCCCCTTCTTTATTAAAGAGGTCCTCTTCCCGGTTTCTAATTCTGCCTCTAAACTTTGCCATCTGGACGTCGTTCATCAGTTTTGTCTGCCACTCTTCTTTGGTCAGAGTTGTAGACCCTTAGGATCATCTAGTCCGACCCCCTGCAAAACACAGTCGCAGCAAAAGCAGCCTGGCTCCATCAGTGCCGGATTTATGTATAAGTTAAGCAAAATCCCTTATTTTGGCTGCTGATCCCTTACTTTCGAGGCTGCTGGTCCCTTATTTTCAAATTTGTAAGTTGACAGCTATGAACCAGGGTTTCTCAAACTTGTGTCTCCAGCTGTTGATGTTCGATTTCAATTCCCATCAACCCTTCTGGAGAGAAAGTTCTTTCATATGTGTTTGACTTGTAAAAGAGAATTGGGAAATTATCCACAATAAATTGGGGTGGGGGGAATGTTTTAAAGTACCGTACTTTCCCGCCAAAACCAGAGTCCTTTCTGTTGGGGATAATTCAGACTGAAATTCCCTGGTGTCAAAAAAAGGTTATTTATGTATGCAACAACTGCAGCCCGTGTTTTGTTAGCCCAAAAATGGAAAACAAGCAAGGTCCCAAATAAAGAAAAATGGCAACTTAAGTTGAGAGAATATGCACAACTTGCAGACTTAACATAATAAGAGCACAAGAATAACAAACGTTTAAAGATGATTGGGAAACGTTTATTGAATATATGGGAAATAATTGTGTACAGCTGAAAATGCGGGCAGCAGCAACAAGATAAATTCAACAGTGTAAATAAGTTTTGATGGATGCAATAATGGAATACTGAATGGTATAGTTTTTGTAAAAATTGTGATATGTAAAATGAACCATGGAAAGAAAAGAAGGGAAGTCACTGATATTTTAAGGATGTAAAATGAGTATTTTAAATTGCAAAACAGATATATATCTATATCTCCCATCCCTAAGCAGCAGAACCCAGTGGTCAGGGATAATAAGAGCTGAACTTCAACAATAGCTGGAGACCCTGCACTAAACCATTCAATAACATTCAAAGCAAATTCCTGCAAAGAATCCTGGGGCCTGTGGTTTGTGAAGGGTTGCTGGCTATTATAACTCAGTGAGGTGTAAACTACAGTACCCAGAATCCTTTGAGGGATTATTCTGCTGTTGCTGGACTCGCAGTTCCATCATCCCTGACCACTGGCATTGCTGGCTGGGTCTGCTGCCAGTCAGAGTCCAGCAGGACCTCCGCCCCCGCCTTAAGGAAAACAAGGCTTTCTGTCCCTTTAACAGAGGTTTGAACTGCAACAATTAGCAGGTGTTGGCGATTATCTTTAGTCCCCTTGTGCCAACAAACTGACTTATGCAGATCAGATATATTTTAAGGACACGGGAGCAGTCCATACCCATTTGTTTTTCCTCCCCATGGTCAGCTGGCAACACCAGTACGAAAAAGTGGATTGTGGCAAATGCAAAGTTACATTTATCTCTGCTGAGTCGCAGCTGGAATGAATGATGCAAGGGTTAGCCCAAAGGGGGGAAAAGAAATTAGATCAGCTTGTTCAAGGAGTATTGGTTGCAGATTTTTAAAAATATGTAGTTGTTTTTTATTAATGTAACATCAAAAGTACAGACACAAAGAAAGGGTAATGAAAGTTGCAAAATATCAGAGCGCCGCAAAGGTTATATTTTCCAAACGGGGGGGAGAGAGCAAATACAGTGGTACCTCAGGTTACATACGCTTCAGGTTACAGACTCTGCTAACCCAGAAATTGTGCTTCAGGTTAAGAACTTTGCTTCAGGATGAGAACAGAAATCGTGCTCCGGCGGCGCGGCAGCAGCAGGAGTCCCCATTAGCTAAAGTGGTGCTTCAGGTTAAGAACGGACCTCCGGAACGAATTAAGTATTTAATCCGAAGTACCACTGTACACTAAACTCTCCCCAATATATTGAGAAATTGGCTGTCGTGGTGTGTTTTGATGCTTTTATTTTTCTACATTACAGTGGTACCTCGGGTTAAGGACTTAATTCGTTCCGGAGGTCCATACTTAACCTGAACCTGTTCTTAACCTGAAGCAATACCAAGGTAATATTTCTGAAGTATATGTAACCTGAAGTGTATGTAACCCGAGGTACCACTGTATCTGAATTTGGCACCTAAGAAATGAACTCCCACAAGAGTAAAAACGTTCCAGGTCTTTGTTACCCTTAAAAAGGTAAAGGGACCCCTGACCGTTAGTTCCAGTCGCAGACGACTCTGGGGTTGCGGCGCTCATCTCGCTTTACTGGCCGTACAGCTTGTGGGTCATGTGGGCAGCATGACTAAGCCACTTCTGGTGAACCGAGCAGCGCACGGAAACACCGTTTACCTTCCTGCCGGAGCGGTACCTATTTATCTACTTTGACGTGCTTTTGAACTGCTAGGTTGGCAGGAGCAGGGACCGAGCAACGGGAGCTCACCCCGTCACGGGGATTCGAACTGCCAACCTTCTGATCGGCAAGTCCTAGGCTCTGTGGTTTAACCCACAGCGCCATCCACGTCCCTCATTACCTTTAGAAACGCATAATTTGTGAGTTTTTTCCTCTCTGCAATAGCCAGAATCCACATATTTATGTACCACAACACCATCCTGCAGTGTCTTTTGTTTCTGGCTCAAATAAGTTCTTACTGCAGCCAGCATCCATGGAGGACGTTCCTTGGACTGGAAAATGACCGCTTGATCACCTTGCGAGTTCAAAAGAGCAAGCCGGTTGCAGATTTTTAACTGGTGGCCCTTTTCAGCCTCAGTCTCAGGGTCTGAACTCAGCAACCCTGATAAACAACCCTGCATGCTCAGAATTGGGGGGAAAACAGGAAACTTGTTTTGTTCATCTCAGTGGAAACCAAGAAGCGTGACTGCCAGGTTGACCATCTCCTTAGCAAACCCATCGACTTTGCGGCGAACTCTCTGACTTCCCGAGGGTTGCTGAGAAAGTAGCTGCTTTTAACACCATGTAACACATTTCTGAAACAGGCAGACACCTGCGGGTATCGCATAACACCTGTATTATCTGTTTTAAAACAAGAATTAAGGTCACTCGGTTTAAAAGTGCCCAGGAGGCAGCCCAGGCTAATGATAGCTCAACCAGGGTGCAGTTCTCAGCATGGAACCATAGAGTTGTCTAATTGTGAGGGACGCCAAGGGCAATCTAGTCCAACCCTCTGCAATGCAGGAAAATGCTTGTTTACAAAGCTATTGTACTACCAACCTTACTGTATGCTTGTGAAACATGGACCACTTATAAACGCCATCTCCAAAGATTCCATCAACGGTGTCTCCGAATAATTATAGACATCGCTTGGGAAGACAGGCGAACTAACACCAGTGTACTGGAAGAAGCAAAGATCACCCGTGTTGAAGCAATGATTCTTCAGCAACAACTTCGTTGGACTGGTCATGTTGTGCAGATGCCTGATGATCGTCTTCCAAAGCAACTATTCCGAACTTAAAAATGGAAAGCGTAATGCTGGTGTCCAACAAAAGAGGTTTAAAGACTGTCTCAAGACAAATCTTTTAAAAATGTAGTATAAACACCGACAATTGGGAAACACTGGCCTGCGAGCGCTCCAGTTGGAGAACAGCCTTTGCCAAAGGTGTCGTGGGCTTTGAAGACACTCGAACTCAGGACGCAAGGGGGAAACGTGCTAAGAGGAAGGCACGCTTGGTAAATCCACACCGTGATCAACTCCTGCCGTGGAAGGACGTGTCGATCCAGAATTGGCCTCCACAGTCACTTATGGACTCATTGTTAAAAGCGTGTTTATGGAAGACAATCTTATTTGGCTACGAGGGATCGCCAAAGAAGAAGAAGAAGAAGAGTTTGGATTTGATGTCCCGCTTTATCACTACCCTAAGGAGTCTCAAAGCAGCTAACATTCTCCTTTTCCTTTATCCCCCACAACAAACACTCTGTGAGGTGAGTGGGGCTGAGAGACTTCAGAGAAGTGTGACTGGCCCAAGGTCACCCAGCAGCTGCATGTGGAGGAGCGGGGAAGCGAACCCGGTTCACCAGATTACGAGTCCACCGCTCTTAACCACTACACCACACTGGCTCAAGAAGATGGGGCTCAAAACAATGACCCTGAGATTAAAAGTCTCTACTGACTGAGCTATAGCATGTTTTACTAGGGAGCAATCAAGGGGTTGTTTGGCCAAATACACACCATATATTCAATGCTCCATGATGTCATTTTAAACAGCCACGACATATTTGTTCTGAGTGCCAAGAGTTGCTGGGAGACCCCAAGTCCCCTCAAAGATCTACAATTCCAGGAATTCCACACAAAGAGGGATTTACCCAGGCGGGAATTTGTTCTGGAATCAGCCTCGAGCCCGGATTACCACCCTCACCTAGGCTGCATCGGCTATATTTCGTAAAATTTGTTTGTAAAAAGAATCCCAAAGCGATTTACAAAAAGACAGAGCAATAAAAGCGAGGAAAATTTGCAGTACCTACTTTTAAACGTACAAAAGCTAAAATACTAAAACCAGTTAAAATGGCCTTGGCTTTCTAAGCACCTGGGTTGTTGTTGTTGTTTAGTAGTTTAGTCGTGTCCGCCTCTTCATGACCCCCTGGACCAGAGCACTGCCTCCCACAGTTTAGTCAAACTCATGTTGGTCTCTTCGAGAACACTGTCCCACCATCTCGTCCTCTGTCGTCCCCTTCTCCTTGTCCACTCCATCTTCCCCAACATCAGGGTCTTCTCCAGGGAGTCTTCTCTTCTCATGAGGTGGCCAAAGTCTTGGAGCCTCAGCTTCAGGATCTGTCCTTCCAGTGAGCACTTAGGGCTGATTTCCTTCAGAATGGAGAGGTTGGATCTTCTTGCAGTCCATGGGACTCTCAAGAGTCTCCCCCAGCACCAGAATTCAAAAGCATACATTCTTTGGTGATCAGCCTTCTTTATGGTCCAGCTCTCACTTCCATACATCACTACTGGGAAAACCATAGCTTGAACTATACGGACCTTTGTTGGCAAGGTGATGTCTCTGCTTTTTAAGATGCTGTCTAGGTTTGTCATTGCTTTTCTCCCAAGAAGCAGGCGTCTTTTAATTTCGTGACTGCTGTCACCATCTGCAGTGATCATGGAGCCCAAGTAAGTAAAATCTCTCACTGCCTCCATTTCTTCCCCTTCTATTTGCTAGGAGGTGATGGGACCAGTGGCCATGATCTTCGTTTTTTTGATGTTGAGCTTCAGACCATATTTTGCGCTCTCCTCTTTCACCCTCATTAAAAGGTTCTTTAATTCCTCCTCACTTTCTGCCATCAGGGTTGTGTCATCTGCATGTCTGAGGTTGGGGGAAGAGATTAGGCAGCCATAAACCCTTGGGTGGTGAGGTGTTGTGCGGGACTGGAGAGTGGAAATATCCACAACTCTACCAAGGCTGAACACATTGATGGTGGTGTAATGGTTAGGGTGTTGGGCTAGGGCCAGGGAGAACAGGGTTCAAATCCCCTCTCAGCCATGAAGGTGACTGGGTGACCTTTGGGCCCAAGCACTGCCTCTCAGCCTAACCTACCTCACAGGGTCGTCGTGGGCATTAAATGAGGAGAGGAACCACTGGGTACACCCCCTTGAGCTCCCTGGAGAAAAAGGTGGAGTATAAATGCAATATGGAACGAAGTAATTCAAAGCACACACACCCTTAAAAATAATAATCTTGGGAACTGTAGTTTACCCCCCCACAGAACTACAACTCCCAGCGCCCTCAACAAAGTACAGTTCCCAGGTTTCTTTGGCAGGAATGTGCTTTCAGTATCCGCTTCGATCGGTGGAATCGGCATTCCACACATGCCATATAATATCAGTTCCGTATTGGTAAGAATGTGATTGTTTAGTGTGGTGGCGCCTACACTTTGGAACTCCCTGCCTATTGAGATCAAGCGGTCCCCTTCGTTGTACTCCTTTTGGTGCCTGCTGAAAACATTGTATAATAATTATTATTTATACCCCACACATCTGGCTGGGTTTCCTCAGCCATTCTTGTTTAGACAAGCCAGTGCTCACTGGAAGGACAGATCCTGAAGCTGAGGCTCCAAGACTTGGGCCACCTCATGAGAAGAGAAGACTCCCTGGAAAAGACCCTGATGTTGGGAAAGATGGAGGGCACAAGGAGAAGGGGACGACAGAGGACGAGATGGTGGGACAGTGTTCTCGAAGCTACCAGCATGAGTTTGACCAAACTGCGGGAAGAGTGCCTGGCGTGCTCTGGTCCAGCGGGTCACGAAGAGTCGGACACGACTAAACGACTACACAACAACAAATCTCTTTCCCGCGTTTTGCACTGGCTGCCCCTCCTTACTCTCTGCCTGACCTCCTTTCCCCATAGCTGCCTGCTCACATATTGCAACTCCCTTCTCTCCCCTCCAGACCTGCCCTTCCTTTCCCCCTTTTTTCCATGGGGGTCTGGTTTCAACGCTTGCTGAAATCAGAGCGGGCCGGCTTCACATTTCACCTGCAGTCCTCGCTTCCAGCGCTCTGCAGGAGAGGAGAGACTTGCCTTTCTCAGACGGGTGGAATAGACACTTTCACATATATGGATCTTATGCATAAACTGATTAGAGAATGAACTGATCCACTGGGTCTTCTATTTATTTTTTTTGTTGAAATCTACAATTCAATACAATGAATAGTATATATTATTTTTTCAAACGTACAGCCGGTTACATTGTGTGTGTTTATTGAATATGTTTCACATAACCAGAGGTTTTGCGCATTGTTAAAACATCTGCATTCGCTGCCCATCTACTATCAAGCCAGGTTCGAGGTCCTTGTATTAATTTACAAAATACTGCAGTACCTTGGTTCTCAAACTTAATCCATTCCGGAAGTCTGTTCCAAAACCAAAGCGTTCCAAAACCAAGGCGCGCTTTCCCATAGAAAGTAATGCAAAATGGATTAGTCCATTCCAGACTCTTAAAAATAACCCCTAAAACAGCAACTGAACATGAATTTTTCTATCTACTGAGACCATTGATCCATAAAATGAAAGCAATAATCAATGTAAAAAGGTAAAAGTAAAGGGACCCCTGACCATTAGGTCCAGTTGTGACCGACTCCGGTTGCAATGCTCATCTCGCTTTATTGGCCGAGGGAGCCAGCATACAGCTTCCGGGTCATGTGGCCAGCATGACTAAGCCGCTTCTGGCGAACCAGAGCAGCACACGGAAACACCGTTTACCTTCCCGCTGGAGTGGTACCTATTTATCTACTTGCACTTTGATGTGCTTTCAAACTGCTAGGTTGGCAGGAGCAGGGACCGAGCAACGGGAGCTCACCCCGTCACAGGGATTCAAACCGCTGACCTTCTGATCGGCAAGCCCTAGGCTCTGTGGTTTAACCCACAGCGCCACCTGCGTCCCAGCTTAGCAAGTCTACTTGGAGTTAAATACCATCTGTTGACCATTTTCAGATAGTTCTCCTTCAGAGAATAACATGCTGTGAACTTCAAACCACTCTTGCAAAGTTTCCCGCAGAGATTCAAATCTATATTATGTCCTATATTTCCTTGGCCATTGTGTCATCCCCAGGCCTGGGCAAGGAACCTAGGTGCCTGCTTCATTGAGACATGGAAACGGTCCTTCTCATCAGCCGGTAGCGAAGCCTGGATCGGGAGGCTATTAATAGCCCCCTGGTCCAAATTCGTCTCGCGCTGAGCTCCACCACAGCCGCCCGTCGGTCTCGGGTGTCAGCTGAGTTCCATCAGAGGTGTCTCGTCCAGCCGCCCATGTAGCAAGGCTGGCGCCTGGTATCGCGTCAGGCAGAGATGAATAGCCGGTCGCATGTGCTTCTGAATTCCTCCCAGGCCCCCTGAAGTCTGTGGGCCACATGGGAGAGAGAGAAGGAACCGGCATGAATCTGGCACATGGATGTCTCGGGTGCAGACATGCGTGTGTTCAGGCTGAGCACGAGGGCATCAAGAGAAAGGGGCACCACAGAAATCTTCAAATGCCCGTTTTACTATGGACCATACAATGCTGCTGAACCAGGTTCCACAAAAAGGTTCCCACAATAAATGAAAAAAATACATACATACATATATATATATATATATATATACACACCCAAAAATAATAAATAATAGAGATTATGGTTTATTTACATTTTGAACTACAGTCGTACCTCGGCTCCCGAATGCCTTGGGAGTCAAACGGAAGTGAGTGTTCTGGTTTTTGAATGTTCTTTCGGAAGCCGGACATCCGACAGGGCTTCCGTGGCTTCTGATTGGCTGCAGGAGCTTCCTACAGCCAATCAGAAGCCGCGCTTTGGAAATCGAATGTTTTGGAACTTTGGATTCTGTTCAACTTCTGAGGTACTCCTGTAGATATATATGGAGGCACCAAAATCTTAGCGCTTAGGGCCTCTAAAGGTCTTTCTCCATCCCTGGCTAATAATAATAATAATAATAATAATTTATACCCTGCCCATCTGGCTGGGTTTCCCACTCTGGAGGTCATACTCCTGAGTAGGTTCAGTTCCCATTTAAAAGTGAGCCTATCTCATTCCAAAACAATGTGGAGAACTGAGACGTGGGTGTCCTTCGAAATCTGCACTTCTCTGAATTTTGCAATATAGTTATTCAGCCAAGGAGAGTGCAAAACAAGTCACATATACTAGTGTATTGCGTGCATATAAAGACATGTGTTTGTGGAAGATCTTATCCAATAAAACTTGTTAGGAGAAATTGCTTTGCAAAAATGTGCAAATTGGGGTGGGAGGGAATGTATACAAACAGGTGTATATTAGGAGAAATTCATTTCAAAACCCTGGCGAATTTTCATGAATTTTTGTTAAGGTCACAAGCTGATGAGGAAATGTGGAGTAATGAATATTGGAGGGGAGGAATCAGAGTCCACATATGGGGAGGAGACTTGGTTTGGTTACCTAATTCATACATCCCGAAGCAATACACAAAATGAAACCAGAGTTGTCCTTGGAGAACTACACGCCTCTGAATTTTGCTCCTTGCCACAATTGAATTTTGTTTTAAAAAGCCGTACGCACTCTTGTCCTTGGTTTTGGTTTCCTGGCTCCAGCACTGAATTTTCCAAAACAAGAATTCAATGAAGAACAGAGGATATGTCTCTTTCCTTGATGTCTCTCTGCATCGTGACCACCATAGTGGCGGTCATTGTTCTGTGTGGTAGTTAAGAAAATGCCGCTGTAATTTGGCCCTTTATCGCGAGAGCAGCCTTCTCTGAACTGGTGCCCTTCAGATGTTTTAGGAGTTGTAGTCCAAACCATCATAGTTAAAGCTATGGTTTTCCCAGTAGTGATGTCTGGAAGTGAGAACCGGACCATCAAGAAGGCTGATCGCCAAAGAATTGATGCTTTTGAATTCTGGTGCTGGAGGAGACTCTTGAGAGCCCCATGGACTGCAAGAAGATCAGATCTATCCATTCTTAAGGGAATCAGCCCTGAGTGCTCACTGGAAAGACAGATCGTGGAGCTGAGGCTCCAAGACTTTGGCCACCTCATGAGAAGAGAAGACTCCCTGGAAAAGAGCCTGATGTTGGGAAAGATGGAGGGCACAAGGAGAAGGGGACGACAGAGGACAAGATGGTGGGACAGTGTTCTTGAAACAACCAACATGAGTTTGACCAAACTGTGGGAGGCAATGGAAGACAGGAATGCCTGGCATGCTCTGGCCCAGGGGGTCACGAAGAGTCGGACACGACTAAACGACTAAACAACAACAACAAGTCCAAACCATCTGGGGGCACCAGCTTGCAGAACGCTGACTCCAAGTATGAAACATAGCCCTGGAGTCGGGCTGCAAGGCTCGGCGGCTGAGCTCCTCGGCTGGAATGTGCCATCCTGGCTTGCTGCACGGTCGGATATCCCAGGAAGCCGATCTCAAAACCGTGCCAACACCTGTCTCCACATTTCACGGGGCTCTTTGCTTTTCCTGAGTCTGCACAAAGGGAGTCTTTCATGGGATTTGGAGAGAGAGAGAGAGAGAGAGAGAGAGAGAGAGAGAGAGATTCCCGGGTTAAAATCCCAAGTTGAAATGCAGGAAGCCGCTCTCCTTAGCCGTGACTAAACGGTGGCAGAACAGGCACAACAGGCAGGGCAAAGGAAAAGCTGAAAGGCCACAGGCCCACCTGCTTGCGAGAATTAAAAGTGCACAAAGCCCATGCGAGCTACAAGGCGTCCCCGACTTGACAAATTGTTCCGAGGTCTGGAATCAGAGAGCAGGGCCAGACCCCCCTCCTTCTGGGTCTTCTGCCAATTCGGAACGGGATTCCCTCAGCATCAACCGTGCCCAACAGGTGTCCATCTGACCTGTTGCCTCTGAAGGAGGCCATCTTCCCAGGAGAAGGCCTCCTGTCGCCTCGATAATTAAGCGAACAGCCCAGCAAAGGGTTGAGGGGTCAGGAGGTTGGAGAACGCCAACGGAAACAGAAAAAGGAGCGGAAATGGCTGAGGAAAAGAAAGTCCTTCTTCACACGCCATGGAACCCGTTCCCACAGGAAACAGGAATGGCCACCAACTTGGATGGATTTAGAAGAGGATGAGATAAATTCACACAGGGGAGAGGGCTATTGATGGTTACCAGCCATAATGGCTAAATTCTGCCTCCGCAGCAAATCAGTCTCTTAAACTTAAGCCAAGAAAGAGTATTCTCTATAAGATTGAATATCAATACACGTGTCAAGGGGATGTGGGTGGCGCTGTGGGTTAAACCACAGAGCCTAGGACTTGCTGATCAGAAGGTCGGCGATTTGAATCCCCACAATGGGGTGAGCTCCCGTTGCTTGGCCCCTACTCCTGCCAACCTAAGCAGTTCGAAAGCACGTCAAAGTGCAAGTAGATAAATAGGTAGCTCTCTGGCGGGAAGGTAAACGGCGTTTCCGTGCACTGCTCTGGTTTGCCAGAAGCAGCTTAGTCATGCTGGCCACAAGTTCTTGGTGTGCTTTTTTTCTTGGTATATTTAACAACAACAATTTATACCCCGCCCATCTGGCTGAGTTTCCCCAGCCACTCTGGGCGGCTCCCAATCAAGTGTTAAAAACAGTACAGCGTTAAATATTTAAAACTTCCCTGAACAGGGCTGCCTTCAGATGTCTTTTAAAGATAGGATAGCTGCTTATTTCTTTCACAGTTGAAGGGAGGGCGTTCCACAGGGAGGGCGCCACCACTGAGAAGGCCCTCTGTCTGGTTCCCTGTAACCTCACTTCTCGCAATGAGGGAACAAGAACTCCAACTTATTTACCATTAGGTTCATAGCAGGGGCAATCAGAATAAGGGCCACTAACTGACTCAGGACTTTAAATTGTGCTTTTATATCAAATTTCCTTTTCTACGTATACTGTAATGTTTTACTGTTGCTATGGCCATTGGCTAATGCGAATAAAGTTTTATCTCTCTCTCTCATGGATGCAGAGCATAGTCATCATGGCAAGGGGTCATCAATCGCCCTCTCCTCCGTGAATTTGCCCAATCATTAAAAGACGCCTGCTTCTTGGGAGAAAAGCAATGACAAACCTAGACAGCATCCTAAAAAGCAGAGACATCACTTTGCCGACAAAGGTCTGTATGGTTAAAGCTATGGTTTTCCCAGTAGTGATGTATGGAAGTGAGAGCTGGACCATAAAGAAGGCTGATCGCCAAAGAATGGATGCTTTTGAATTCTGGTGCTGGAGGAGACTCTTGAGAGTCCCATGGACTACAAGAAGATCAAACCTCTCCATTCTGAAGGAAATCAGCCCCGAGTGCTCACTGGAAGGACAGATCCTGAAGACTTTGGCCCCCTCATGAGAAGAGAAGACTCCCTGGAAAAGACCCTGATGTTGGGAAAGATGGAGGGCACAAGGAGAAGGGGACGACAGAGGACGAGATGGTTGGACAGTGTTCTCGAAGCTACCAGCATGAGTTTGACCAAACTGCAGGAGGCAGTGGAATACAGGAGTGCCTGGCGTGCTCTGGTCCAGGGGGTCACAAAGAGTCGGACACGACTAAACGGCTAAACAACAACAACTTTTAAAGCCAGCACAGTTTAACTACACTGCCCCCACGATGGGGTCCAGAAGCAGGCCAGTAAGTAAGCGGTGATGTCGAATGCTGGCGGCCTTCGGAGATTTGCTGGGCAAGGAAACTCCTTCAGAGGCTTTCTTTCCTGGAAAGTTGATCGTGGGGCAATTGCGCTAGAAGGGGGAAGCAAACAGAACTGCTCTTTTCCCGTGGCGCTGTTGCTGTTCTGGAGACACTAGATCACCCTGCAGGGAGACGGCTGTCTGTCTGTCTGTCTGTCTGTACGCCACATGTTCCAGGAATAAAGTGGCCCCAGGGAGGGGGTTGGCTGTTTGTCGCTGGGAGCATGTACGGTACTCTTTCCAGATTTCAATGCAAAGCCTGTGCCAAATTAATGTGCGGTTCTTTAAGAAGAAAAGTACAGAACACAGGGCTTTGTGGATCCGTTCTTCTGCAAATCGCAGCTCTTCGTTTCTGAGTCTGTAGACATGGCTGGTACCTGCAGGCTGATTTTCCATCACTCATTGAATCACCAACCGGTTGCAATGCAGGAATGGCCCTTAATCTCTTGCCGTCTGCTAAAGACAAGCTGGTTCAATGGTGAGCGCTTCGTAGAACAGCTTGATCCTGTGGAACGCTCCAAGTGGAGGTGTTTTTGAAACATTGAGGTGAGAATATTGCATCCGTGGTGGATTCATAATAATAATAATAATAATAATAATAATAATAATAATAATAATTTTATTTATACCCCGCCCTCCCCAGCCAAGACTGGGCTCAGGGCGGCTAACACCAGGTATAAAAACAATTTATTGAAATACAACTTTAAAACAAGATTAAAATACAACATTAAAATGCAGCCTCATTTCAGTAGAAACTCAAATCAAAAACTTTATGAGGGTGAAAACGTCAAATCTTCAGCAAGGCCAACTATCCAGACTGGTCCTACTTGGGCCAGAAAAAAGCCAGGGAAGTCCCCAAATAGGAGTTCCATTACAGAAGGAGAAAGGAAAAAGGAATGGGGGGGAGGGGATCAAGTTAATTCCAAGCAAAGGGCAGGCAGAACAACTCTGTCTTACAGGCCCTGCAGAAAGAAATTCGATCCCGCAGGGCCCTGGTCTCATGAGACAGAGCGTTCCACCAGGCCGGGGCCAGTGTCGAAAAGGCCCTGGTTCTGATTGAGGCTAATCTGACTTCCTTAGGGCCAGGGACCTCTAGGGTGTTGCTATTTATGGACCTTAAGATCCTCTGCGGAGCATACCAGGAGAGGCGGTCCCATAGGTACGAGGGTCCATACTGGATTGTCCACACATTGTCCTGCTTTGCTAGTTGTTCGTAGGTGCTTTTACGAGGATAATGCATTCGTATCCTCTGGAGGGGCCCTCCTGCACCTGTTGGTATCTGCCTGCTGCGCTAAAGCACAAGAAACCCAGCCCCAGAAACGTTTCATAGAATCATAGAATTGGGTGGCAAGTTCCCGTCCCGCCCCCGGTGGAAATAATGACACATGACACAATTATTAAGGTTAATGGGCTAAATAAGGCCACAACTTTATAGGTTACAGGTGATGAGCGGTATTGGCTTAGGCATTGGTCCTAACCGACTACAGTGGTACCTCGGGTTACATACACTTCAGGTTACATACGCTTCAGGTTACAGACTCCGCTAACCCAGAAATAGTGCTTCAGGTTAAGAACTTTGCTTCAGGATGAGAACAGAAATCGCGCGGCGGTGGCACGGCAGCAGCGGGAGGCTCCATTAGCTAAAGTGGTGCTTCAGGTTAAGAACAGTTTCAGGTTAAGAACAGACCTCTGGAACGAATTAAGTACTTAACCCGAGGTACCACTGTATATCCGACTTCAGCCCATCCGCTTGAAGTCCGGGAAGGGTTAACCACCAGTAGGGTGATGCACATCTGCTGATGCACATCAACTAGGAACTCCCCTGGGGGCGTGCTTTAGGCCCTCACCTCCCCAGGCTTCTTACAGGGCCACGCCCCCCGGGATCCTTTATCGGACTACCCTTCAATATGTGGGGCAGGTGATGGCATTACCTCTCCTCTTCCATCTACAGAACAATGCCTAACCACCAATACCAAGAAAGATGTGATGATTTGCTATGAGGTAGGCGGAAACCAAGTGGCTGGTGCCAGTTTGTCAAGTGGATAAATTCCTACCAGGCCCCTCAACGGCGACCAACCAAGGTCCATAGCAAGGTCAAGGAACGAAAACCTTATAGGGCGGGAGGGTGGGAAAAGCAGGAACAGCTGGCAGGCGGGGAAAGAGGGAGATCCCAGGCCGTGTCCTGCCTTAAATAGGACAGGCCACGCCCCCAGAGCCAGCCGATTGGCTGTCCAGGGGGTGATGCAGCCGGGAATCCCCCCAATCGTGCAGGGGCTGGGCTCCAGCCACCGTTTGCGCTGTGGGGCCGTGAAGCCCGCAACTCCACCTCCGCTGAAGGGCAGAAGTGGCTTTGCAGAGTTGGAAGGAACACGGCGCACGTGGCTCCCTCTAGGGGCATGACGGCCCATCCCGTCTGCTGTCTCCCCGCTGCCTCCCCCCAGCTGTAGGGCAGCTGATGTGCTGATCCCGGGGGGAAGGTTACCGTTGGCGTGGTCAAAGTCCGGTCCTGGGTCACTAGCCTGGAAACAGTTCACAAGGAGCGGGGCGAGGTCCGAAGCGGGAAGCCGGGCGGGGACAGGAACACTGGAGGGTCAGGTCTGGGTCCGGGCAGGAACAGGTACTCAACAACGACGTTGCTCCCGCAACCTGGGACCGGGCTGACTGGCCTTTATCTTCTCTGAGGCCGGGGCGGTCCCGGCCCCCAGGAGACCCGCCTCTCCTGGCCTTAAGGTGAGCACTCCTCCTGGGAGAAACCAGTTCCCTTCGCCTCTCTGCTCTGAGCCTCTGCAGTTCAGGAGAGGCTGAAGGGTTACTGGGCCCAGGGGGAGACTCACCTGTAGGCACTGAGTCCTCAACCACCTCCGGAGCCCGAGTGGATTTACCTGGTGCCTGCTCCTGAGGATCCGGCATAGGTGAGGGCCCTTCAGGTTCAAGCCCCAGCCCCGGCTCAGCCGGTCCTGGAGGCAGGGACTCCTGTGCAGGCTGGGATTCCTCAGGTTCAGCTTCTGAATCAGATTCCCAGGCCATCACAGCTGAGGCCCCACGGCGCAGTGGGTCCCTATGAGTGCTGCACGTTCCATTGTGTCCCTATCGACATGGCGGCGATCCGCCCAAGGGGATTTTGTCACACACCCCTTCAGGGATGGCACCCGGAGCACGCCGCTCCCATGGCCCCTGCCTTGCTCCTCCACTGTCCTGTCGAGCCCCCTGTAATGGGGTAGTGTTAAGTTGTGGGTGAAAATATCAGACGACACAGCGATTCTTCAAACAGCTCTTGTTTATTCACAGGCCAGAACAGAACTGAAGGGTTCAACCAGCCTGCTTATACAGTGGTACCTCGGGTTACATACGCTTCAGGATACATACGCTTCAGGTTAAAGACTCCGCTTACCCAGAAATAGTATCTCAGGTTAAGAACTTTGCTTCAGGATAAGAACAGAAATCGGGCTCTGGCGGCGTGGCGGCAGCAGGAGGCCCCATTAGCTAAAGTGGTTCTTCAGGTTAAGAACAGTTTCAGGTTAAGAACGGACCTCCGGAACGAATTAAGTACTTAACCAGAGGTACCACTGCATAGAGCTCCACTACAACGCAACAGTAACCATTTTCTGTAACCATCCAATCACTGAATGTCACTTTCAATCCCTTATTTGCATATGTGGACCTGAGTGAAAACTGTCTACAGTATCCCCCTGCTGGCCCAGGGTGAGAACTTCAGTACATAACAGGTATAAAAGGTTGCAGGATTTCGGCAGGAAACTATGAGACAAGGGAAATGAAGCCCTGAAATTTCATTGGAGATGGGATTGTGCCAAACTGCCCCAATCCTACCATCAGGAAAAATAATCATAATGCACAATAGAAAAGATGGAGTCCTATATTGGGATCACACAAGAAGTACTAAGATGGCCATTTGTGTTTTGTTCCTATGCAATTTTGTTCCTATGCAACAACAACAACAATCTTTATTACGGTCCAGAGACCCAGCAAATCGTTACAAAGCAATACACAATTCAGACAGCCTACCTCCAGGTTAAACAAGCATTTTGTTCAGAATATAGGGATCATTGATTCCTGCAACCACCGATAAAAACTTTGCCACTGCTAATGTTCTAGCATCTGTCTGGTCTTCCAATAGGAACCTGACATAGTGAGCCTCTGAAGGTACCAGGAAGAGTAATATCAGTTCAGCCCTGGCTTGCTCGTATTTCGCACAGTGCAACAAAATATGTTTTATGGAATCGATGTCTTGAGCACACAAGCAAAGTCTGTCCTGGTACGAAACTCCTCTCAACCTGCCATCCGACACTGCAGAAGGAAAGACGTTTAGTCTGGCTTTGGTGAATAAGCTTTGATAATTTGGTACTGTCAGGTTTTTAATGTAAGGTGTTAACTTAAAGACATGCCCATATTGTACTCCTACTGCCAGCGGACTACAAACTGCGTGTGATCGAGATCGCAAGTCACTGTGTGTATTACCCCATAATCTTTGCTTTAGTGTCTTTAGGGCACCTTCATAACCCAGGTAATACAGTTGGGGGGGGGGACAGACCAATAGAGGTGCCTTTTTTTGTTCCTATGCAGTTATCCCTTTGCCAAAATTTTATTTGTATAGCTTGCTCAAAGAGAGAGGGGGGAGGGAGGGGGGAGAGAAAATAACTGCTTTGGGAAGGTGTAACCAAATACCTCCAGCAGTTTTGTAATCCGTTGAACGTGGCTCCTGATTTGACCCAGCTTTGCTGCTCTCTTTGAAAGCACACTCCATTTCCAACGACCTAACCACATCACGTCATCGCCATTGTTTAGCTGGCTGGCTGCGGTTCTGAACCCTGGGGGAGCCTTCTGTGTAAATTGAAAGCGCCGTTCCAAATCCATCGAAACTCGTGGCTGAGGTCCTGCTGTCCTTTTTTGTGTGCCTGCGTTGTATCAATTCAAGAAACAAGAGCTGGGGGTTAAAAACTAGACTGTTTATTTCTCAGTCGGCCTTCTTCCTACATGCTACCTTCCGGACTACAACTCCCACCATCCCTACCTAGTGTGGCCATTTGGGACTACAACTTCCATTTTGGATTAACGCCAGCCCCCGACACTGCTAAATTTCGCCAGCAATGTCTAGGCAACACGACGGCCATGTACATACGCAATAGACAATCTTTTATAGAATTCCTTCAAACCATAATAAGTCCACAATGTAATCTTAATCTCAAAGTCTCTGGAAATCTTTAAATGAAGCGAGGTACCAGACTTTGTACAACTTTGGACACATAACCACAGACTCTTGAACATATTGTGCTATTTGTGGAAAGGAGCCTTCTCCTCAGGAGGGTTACAAAACCAGCCTGTTTCTGGGATCTCCTGGATTTCCCCCCACCCTGTAGCCCTCAAGGGAGGAGAGATGGTTGTGTGAAATGAGGGTCAAACCATCCCACAGGTTGAGGAACATTTTATCATATGTGGTGGGAATGTAAGAAAGGAAAGAACTTCTGGGAAATGATATATAATGAGATAAAAAAGATGTTGAAATATACATTTTATAAAAAAAAAAAACCAGAAGCATTTTTACTTGGTATTATAGGCCAAGACATTAATAGGCAAGATGTTAAATTGTTCTTATATGCAACAACTGCGGCAAGAGTACTGTTAGCCCAGAAGTGGAAGCAAGAAGAAATTCCGACGAAAGAAGAATGGCAGACAAAATTAATGGACTATGCAGAATTGGACAAAATGACAGGAAGGATTTGAAACCTGTGGGACCAGAGATTTACAGAAGATTGGAAGAAGTATATGAATTATTTGAAGAGCAACGGTTATCAACAAATTACACTAGTAGGACTACAAGTAGTTGTGTAAGGAGAAATATACGAAGTAGGAAAAGATAGAGATATTGGTTATGAGTTTGAAATGTAACAGGGAAAATAAGAAATGCATACTAAAAGATTAGACAGGACTGATGGAAGTCAAGAAAATTGAATAAGATGTAAAAGTATGTTTAATTACTGTTGGAAATGGTATGTTAAAAAACTAATAAAAATTATATAAAAGTAAAACCATCCGACAGGTCGAAGCGACCCGTATCCCCTGGTTTGTTAACATGCCGATATTATCAGTACGTTCCACCTCATGTTCTGTCGTCCTTTTCTTCCTAGTCACCCTCCCAGATGCCGGAGAAAACCATTTAGCTAAAATTAGCAGCGTCATTAGGCCCGAAGGTCAGTCGCCTTCTCCAAAATAGCAAGAGGGGCGGCTATGATGTCAGCGTTCAGGATCTGCCGATCGAGGTTTCCTGGATTCCTGGTGTCGTGCGTGACAGACTTTGAATCCAGCTCAATGCTCTCCTTCTCTGCTTCGCTCCAAGAGAAATTCCACCCTCCATCACTCCCCCAACCCGTCTCGGGTTGACTCACTTTCGCAAGATAATCCGATTTACGCCCTGGCATCATTTTAGGGAAATCTTACTGCCGAGGAAACCTGACCCTGCAGACGGCGTTAGCGTCAGTCTTTTGTGTTTGAGGGAGAGGCCCTTCTCAGAAGTGGCAAGATGGCCGACAAGACACAGCGGCCAAGTGACAAAACGTTCTGTGAAAACCATTTTATTTGTTTTTAAAGAAAAGCACAGCATCTTAAAAAGCAGAGACATCAACTTGCCAACAAAGATCCGTATAGTTAAAGCTGTGGTTCGGGGGTCAGATAACTCCATACCCTCCAACATTCCTCCAGTGAAAATAGGGACGTGCTAAGGAAAAGATGACAAACCTAGACAGCGTCTTAAAAGCAGAGACATCACCTTGCCAACAAAGGTCCGTATAGTAAAAGCTATGGTTTCCCAGTAGTGATGTATAGAAGTGAGAGCTGGACCATAAAGAAGGCTGATCGCTGAAGAATGGATGCTTTTGAATTCTGGTGCTGGAGGAGACTCTGGAGAGTCCCATGGACTGCAAGAAAATCAAACATACGCATTCTTAAGGAAATCAGCCCTGAGTGCTCACTGGAAGGACAGGTCCTGAAGCTGAGGCTCCAATACTGGAAGGACAGGTCTGAAGCTGAGGCCACCTCATGAGAAGAGAAGACTCCCTGGAAAAGACCCTGATGTTGGGGAAGATGGAGGGTGCAAGAAGAAGGGGACGACATAGGACGAGATGGTGGGACAGTGTTCTCGAAGCTACCAGCATGAGTTTGACCAAACCGCGGGAGGCAGTGGAAGACAGGAGTGCCTGGCGTGCTCTGGTCCAGGGGATCATGAAGAATCGGACACGACTAAACGACTAAACAACAACAAGAAGAAAAGCAAAGGCGCAGAAGCAAATTTCGGGGATCTCCTGACCAGTTTGGTCACACTAGGTCTGGAGCCTCAGGGCACCCCGTGTATATTGGCAGTGGCAGCCAAATTCTGCCACCATACAGAAGAAATTCCCTCTGTCCTGCTGCAGAACATGGATGCAATAGCCCTCTCTCCTGCTGCAGAACATGGATGCAATAGGCCTCTGTCCTGCTGTTGAACATGTCTTCAATAGGCCTCTGTCCTGCTGTTGAACATGTCTTCAATAGGCCTCTGTCCTGCTCTTATCCCCCAGGAACTGATATTAAGTGTCATTCTGTCTCTGATCCTGAGGGTGGCTTATAGCCATCATCCACTGATCGCCTCCTCCTCTCGCTCCCTGGATTTCTCTAATCCCCTGTTTAGAGACACTTCTGGTCTGGTCCAATGTGTTGTCAGCTCCCATGTTTTTATTAAGTCCTCACTCTCACTCGAACAGTACATCTCATCCCCTAAAATAGAGACGCCTGGCTGCGCTCTTGTAAATATGCGTTGATACTTTTAAGAAGCCGAGGAGATTCTGTTTTGCTTCAGCCCACCCCTGACGCCTCCGAAAACTCGCGGCTATTCTCTGCCTCACAGGATGGCTCCCTTTGCAGTGTCACATAAACTACTGATGGCATCAAGGAACGGCATTTTGGTTCGCAAACAACTAACAGAGGGAAAGGTCACGTATTTTTGGCCCTGGGAAGAAACAGCCAATAAACCAGAAACACGCCCTTTCCATTTCTATAATTGGAATTCCCTCGGGATGAGTTTTCTGCCCTATCCCTGTTTAGGGTTCTCCTGTGCCCTTCTGTATTTTACAAGAGGGCCAGAGTGTTGCTAAGTCGCAGTTTGGAGATTTAAGCCACAACGGCACCAGACCCTTAAAGCACAGTTTTGCCACTTTTTCAGCCATGGCTTCCCTCCCAAAGCATTCTGGGAACCGTAGTTCTTTAAGGGTGCTGAGAGTTCCCAGGAGGCCACAGTTCACCTCACAGAATCACAATTCCCAGAGTTCCCTCAGAAGAGAGATCAATTGTTAAGCCACTCTGAAAATTGTGGTTTTGGGTGGCGGACAACTCACAGCATATTGGACCATCTCTGTGGGTCAGACTCAGGGGCACCGACTTGGGCCCCAAATTATGGGTGCCAAGCACATGTGACGTGACATCATGATGTCATGCGCCGCGCAGCCTCAGAACCTGACCTCTGGTGCCACCGGAAGTCAAGTTCCGAGGTCCCCCAAGGCCTCAGGCATGACCTCCAGTGCTTTGCGAGGCACCAAAGGTTGTGTCGGGGGCCCAGCGGTGAGGGTGCTCGGACCCCCAGGGTCCCCTAGAGATGGCAAGCCCCCTGGCCAGACTGTTTGGTACTAGATAGATCAGAGGTTGCCCCTCTTGATGGGCCAGTGGAATTCTGAGGACGTTTTCTGTGGGCGCCAGTCACAAAATGGCTGACGGTTGGGTGTGGCATAAAATAAAATGGCTCCCACATCCAAAAGAGGCAGGAATGCAAAATGGCATAGGCATGTCCCACAATCAGTGAGTGGGGATGGCACCCACACCATCCATGAACAGTTTTGGAGAGGCCAAGCCATGAACAGCAGGAAGCCAGCAGGAAGTGCAGTCTCACACGACGGTTGACTTTTGAGGGGAGATTTGCTGAGGCCTTTTGCAGGTGCCACAGGAAGTAGCGGTGGGCAGGCTTGTACCTGCATTGGCAGCCCCTGGGCTAGAAGGAGAAATTTTCTGACCTGGTATAAACCGGAATTTGCTTGCTGACCATGAGAACCTGGATAGCAGACTGAGCAGGCACACCTGCCACCTGTTCACAGCCCTTCCTGCTTTGAGGTGATGCCCTGTGTTTCTATTTTAAATTGTAATAGTCTGCATTTGCTTCTACAGTGGTACCGCAGTTTACGAGGGCGTGAGCTCCCTTTGCTCGGTCCCTGCTCCTGCCAACCTAGCAGTTCGAAAGCACATCAAAGTGCAAGTAGATAAATAGGTACCACTCCAGCGGGAAGATAAACGGCATTTCCGTGCGCTGCTCTGGTTTGCCAGAAGCGGCTTAGTCATGCTGGCCACATGACCCGGAAGCTGTACGCCGGCTCCCTCGGCCAGTAAAGCGAGATGAGCGCCGCAACCCCAGAGTCGGCCATGACTGGACCTCATGGTCAGGGGTCCCTTTACCTTTACCTATTCTGCAACAATAGTCATTAGCGATGGATTTATACTGGACCCCCTGGACCAGAGCACGCCAGGCACTCCTGTCTTCCACTGCCTCCCACAGTTTGGTCAAACTCATGCTGGTAGCTTCGAGAACACTGTCCAACCATCTCGTCCTCTGCCGTCCCCTTCTCCTTGTGCCCTCAGGGCTGATTTCCTTCAGAATGGAGAGGTTTGATCTTCTTGCAGTCCATGGGACTCTCAAGAGTCTCCTCCAGCACCATAATTCAAAGGCATCAATATTAGGTCCATCAATTACCCATATAGCATATAGTCAACACAAAAAAACAGTGACAATTTGTCAACGACAAGGACAGCTGGATATATCAAGGGCTCCATTGCCTTCAGTAGCTGAGGGCCTCATCAGACCTCAATCTGGCCCTGGGGTGTGTCCTGTGTCTTCATAGCAACCCATCTCCTCTGGGTAAACTCCACTTTTTAAACCGAGCTGTATTTCTTGGGATGGGAATGTAAACAGAGAGATTCTCCTGAAGGTCAGGGGAGATTATAAAGATGTACTACCTAGGTAACCAAACCTCTGTGGGGAAGAAAAATCTTTCTGTAAAGGCAGCCACTCTCCCCCAAGAAATGGCTGAGGATTTCCTCAGTTACAGAAGGCTGAGTCCAAACTGCTCTAGCAACTGGGTGGCTTTCAGCTGTGCACAAATAACAGTTTACATTTCGCGACGTGCAGTATGTACTGGTTTATTTTTGGGTATTCTTTTGCAAGCTGGCCTGGGGGATGATGATTTTAAAAAAATTAAATAGCAGAGTTGTCCAGCCCCATGATAATTTTGGTTGCCATTCCCGGAAACATTTCTAGCTCTGACATTTCCTTTTTGAGTAGAGGCGACCCAAAGCGTCAGCAACTGTGGTCGCGCCGTAGATTTGTATCACGGCGTAGGGATATCGGCCTTCTGTAGCTTTGTCGTTGCTCCCGGTAGAACATAAAAAGATCAGAAGAACGCTGCTGGATCAGGCCCACTTAATGCAGCATCCTGTTCACACAGTGGCCAGCCACAGAGGAGGTTTTCAGGTGGCGCAACCGGTTCAGAAATAGCGTCCGGGTGGAATTTCCAAAATTGGTGGAAATGTCCAGGAAAACCTGGGTGTGTGGCACAACCCATGTCGGAAGTGTTGAATGCTTGGCTAATTTCTTTATTTTATTTTATTTTATTTTATTTTATTTTATTTTATTTTATTTTATTTTATTTTATTTTATTTTATTTTTGCAAAAGACGTTCCAACAACTTTTGTGTCCAGATTTTCACTTTTTGAAATATGGCAGCCCTACTTAAACAGGGGGGACGCGGGTGGCGCTGTGGGTTAAACCACAGAGCCTAGGACTTGCCGATCAGAAGGTCGGCGGTTTGAATCCCCACGACGGGGTGAGCTTCCATTGCTCAGTCCCAGCCCCTGCCCATCTAGCAGTTCAAAAGCACATCAAAGTGCAAGTAGATAAATAGGTACCACTCTGGCGGGAAGGTAAACAATGTTTCCGTGCGCTGCTCTGGTTCACGAGAAGTGGCTTAGTCATGCTGGCCACATGACCCAGAAGCTGTATGTCAGCTCCCTCGGCCAGTAAAGCGAGATGAGCGCTGCAACCCCAGAGTCGGTGACGACTGGACCTAATGGTCAGGGCTCCCTTTACCTTTAGCTTACAGGGCACCAAAACAATGCTGTAGAATGGAGTGCAGGGTGTTTGTGTATGTGCTGAATATGAGAGTTGCCCAGGGCGCCACTGGAATTTGAGAGCCCAAAATTTACCACTGCCAACCAGATGGCCATGGAAAACCTGCAAGCAGGATCCAAGCATAATAATAATAATAATTTATTTATAACCAGCCCATCTGGCTGGGTTTCCCCAGCCACTCTGGGCGGCTTCCAGCAAAATATTAAATTACAATAATTCATCAAATATTAAAAGCTTTCCAAACAGGGCTGCCTTCAGGTGTCTTCTAAAAATCAGTAGTTGTTTATCTCTTTGACATCTGGTGGGTGTTCCACAGGGTGGGTGCCACTACCGAGAAGGCCCTCTGCCTGGTTCCCTGTAACTTGGCTTCTCGCAGGGAGGGAACCACCAGAAGGCCCTCGGAGCTAGATCTCAGTGTCTGGGCTGAACAATGGGGGTGGAGATGCTCCTTTGGGTACACTAGACCGAGGCTATTTAGGGCTTTCAAGGTCAGCACCAACACTTTGAATTGTGCTCGGAAATGTACTGGGAGCCAATGTAGGTCTTTCTGGACTGGTGTTATGTGGTCTCGGTGGCCACTACCAGTCACCAGTCTAGCTGCCGCATTCTGGATTAACTGCAGTTTCCGGGTCACCTTCAAAGATAGCCCCACATAGAGCGCACTGCAGTAGTCCAAGCGGGAGATAATTAGAGTATACACCACTCTGGCGAGACAGTCCACGGGCAGGTAGGGTCTTAGCCTGCGTACCAGATGAAGCTGGTAGACAGCTGCCCTGGATACAGAATTAACCTGTGTCTTCATGGACAGCTGTGAGTCCAGAATGACTCCCAGGCTGCGCACCTGGTCCTTCAGGGGCACAGTTGCCCCATTCAGGACCAGGGAGTCCCCCACACTTACCCACCCCCTGTCCCCCGAAAAACAGTACTTCTGTCTTGTCAGGATTCAACCTCGATCTGTTAGCCGCCATCCATCCTCCGTGCTCTGCTCCTGTAGTTTCTAGGGACTGCTATTCAAAAGCGTTGCTGTCACCAAATGAGGACACAGAGGGTGGCCCTTGTGGCTGGTAGCCATCGACAGCCCTTTCCTAGGACCCACATAAATACGGGACGGTCTCTCCTGGTATGCCCTGCGGAGGACCTTAAGGTCCACAAATGACAACACTTTGGAGGTCCCGAGCCTCAAGGAGGTTAGATTGGTCTCAACCAGAGCCAGGGTCTTTTCAGTACTGGCCCCGATGTGGTGGAATGCTCTGTCACAAGAGACTAGGGCCCTGCGGGACTTGACATCTTTCCACAGGGCCTGCAAGACAGAGCTGTTCCGCCTGGCCTTTGGTTTGGACTCCGTCTGACCCTTATGTTTCCCTCGCTTTATGGTTTGGATGAGGCTACATTATAAATTGCATTTTAACCTGTATTTTAAATTGGTTTCCCTCCCCCCCATTATGTTTTTTACTGTAATTTTACTGTTGTTAGCCACCCTGAGCCTGGCTCTGGCCGGGAAGGGGGGGGTATAAATAAAATTTATTATTATTATTATTATTATTATTATTATTATTATTATTATTTCCTCCATGAAAGGCTCGTTGCAGCAGTAATAGATTCTCAGTCTGACCCCACTGAACAAAGGGAGTCAGTCTCTCTCCCTCTTTCCCCCACGTATATGTGTGCATGCATGTACATTCGTATAAACTTTGTAGTTCAATTTAGCTTGGGGGCTTTGACTTTTGGCCAGCGCGCTGCTTTTCCTTCGTACCGCTTCCAAAAGAGAAAAGCTGGGAGACAGATGTGCTTGGAAACCCCTGGGAAGCAGCTGGATCCCTCTATAAACACCAGCACGGTGGAGACTGGATCGTCCCCAACCTTAACATCTCTAATGTCTCCAGACATAAGCAAGGATTACATCACGAGGATCTGCAGCCAGGTTCATGTGGAATTGACTGCTCAGCTGGCCGGATAGATTTTTTCTCCCAAACAACCTGAGCTCCATGCGCTGCTTTTAGGAAGCTGAAGCGTCTAGGATGATGCTGCCCACTACCTCGAGCAATACACATCCGGGGTTGCCTTTAGGGCTAGCACTTCTAAGGCAAGCTTGCTTTTCCACAGTGAGCAGAAAATGGAGTTAAAACAGTGGTCCTGTTGTTGTTGTTTAGTCGTTTAGTCGTCTCTGACTCTCCGTGACCCCCTGGACCAGAGCACGTCAGTCACTCCTGTCTTCCACTGCCTCCCGCAGTTTGGTCAAACTCATACTGGTAGCTTCCAGAACACTGTCCCACCATCTCGTCCTCTGTTGTCCCCTTCTCCTTGCGTCCTCCATCTTTCCCAACATCAGGGTCTTTTCCAGGGAGTCTTCTCTTCTCATGAGGTGGCCAAAGTATTGGAGCCTCAGCTTCAGGATCTGTCCTTCCAGTGAGCACTCAGGGCTGATTTCCTTCAGAATGGATAGGTTTGATCTTCTTGCAGTCCATGGGACTCTCAATAGTGGTCCTACACAGTGCTATTTTGCTAGAAAATAGCAAACTCGCCATGGTAAAAAATAAAAATAAAAAAGGTAAAGGGCCCCTGGATGATTAAGTCCAGTCAAAGGCAACTATAGGGTTGCGGCGCTCATCTCGCTTTCAGGCCGAGGGAGCCGGCGTTTGTCCACAGACAGCTTTCTGGGTCGTGTGGCCAGCAGGACTAAACTGCTACTGGCACATGGAGGACCATGACAGAAACCAGAGTGCATGGAAACACCCGTTAAACGACTAACAAACAACATATATGTTGTGATCTTTTCACTGAACCGCCCTGAGACCTCCGGGTATAGGGTGGTATATAAACTCAAGCAATAATAATATTAATAATAATAATGCACTTTAACTGCAGAAACTGAAATTTCAGGTTTGAGCGGGAATTCCCCTTCAAAACACTGCCCGTCTGGAGGTGACCTAAGACCAGACTTGGCCCTGAAGGAGGATCATTCCCTTTTTCCGGCCAAACTGTTATGTAAAGCACTCTACCAGGACATAAAACCCAAACCGCCCTTGAAAGTTTGGGATTCCCAGCGCTAAATCTGCCACCTTTTTATAGCAGGTCTGGGTTTGCGTGCCTTTGTGTTAACAAGACAATCCAGCTCCACTCTAAATATTTAGAAGTCAAGCTTGCTGAAGCCAGGGCTCCTTCGCCCGATCTGAACTCGGGATGCTACCTCTTTCCCTGTCACCACCCGGCCAAGAAAGGATTACCAGTGGACATCTTGTTTTGCTCCCGACGGAACGCAAGAGCCGAGGGAAAGGACCATATAGATGTCAACACTTTCAAATTCCCCAACTCCGGCCAAGATTTCCCTTTAGAACAACCTGCTCCTTGTGAAAAGCAAAACCACATCTCTCTTTCTGTCACCACAGTAGATTGCCGGCGGCGGTGGCTGCAAATGCTCAGAAGAGGGTTGCGAAAGGCCATAATAGGGGCTGTTTCGTTCTTAAATCGTGTGTACTGTTTTTTTTAAAAAAATAGCCAGGATTTCTAGGGATTTGCAAAGCATGGTTGGTTGTCAATTATAGCAGAAGGTTGCCTGGGGTTCGACTTAGCGGAAGGTATCACGGGCTGGATGGATGCAGAAGAATGGCAGCAGGAACCAGCTGGGGAAACTCAGAAAGCAAGGCTCAGAGCCCGGGGAGTGGTGGTGGAACAAGAATGGGTGGTCAGACTGAGAAGAGGGAAGCTGAGGAGGTTACAGGGCTTAGCGAGCTGAGAGAGTCTGCGGCAGAGAGCAGTTCAGACACAGAGGTAGAAGCAGAAGGGGGGGTCAAGAGGCAGCAATGAGGCAGGCTAGTGAAGAAACCAGGGTGTCATAATAATAGATAACACCAGTCTTGAAAGACCTACATTGGCTTCCAGCACGTTTCCAAGTACAATTCAAAGCGTTGGTGCTGACCTTTAAAGCCTTAAAGAGCCTCGGCCCTACATACTTGAAGGGGCGTCTCCACCCCCATCGTTCTGTCCGGACACTGAGGTCCAGCTCTGAGGGCCTTCTGGCGGTTCCCTCACTGCGAGAAGCAAAGCTACAGGGAACCAGGCAGAGGTCCTTCTTGATAGTGGCACCCGCCCTGTGGAACGCCCTCCCACCAGATGTCAAAGAGATAAACAACTACCTGACATTTAGAAGACATCTGAAGGCAGCCATGTTCAGGGAAGTTTTTAATGTGTGACATTTTCATGTATTTTTCATTTTTGTTGGTAGCCGCCCAGAGTGGCTGGAGAAACCCAGTCAGATGGGTAGGTACAAATCATAAATGATGATGATGATGATGATGATGTATAGTAAAAGGGGTTCAAAGCTCTGTGTGTGAGAGCGACAGAGACAGAAACAGAGACAGAGACAGACAGACAGACAGACAATTTGCAAACAGCCTTGATTCCTGGTCCAGGAAAAAGGTTTCATTGGCAGCTGTCTGTCTCGAGAGAGAGTGCACCTCCAGAGCCTGAAGTCAAACCACTGGAAAATCACAGCGCCTGCTGTGGCTGTAGAATCATAACTGCTGCCTCCCACGTTGTTTTTGCTGCCTTAACAACACCCATGTAACACCCACACACACCCCCGGCAATGTGTCTGGAGGTCCTGGGCTGCCCAGACGACTAGACCTCCATCTCTTCCCGGCCTCATAGATGTGGGCCAAGAGAAAGCAGATGTTTGGCACCAGCTTGGCTTGAAGCAGTTGCCGGAAGAAGAAATACAAGGCGCCATCCAACTGTCTTGGGGACTCCGCTCCAGATTTGTGTAGGGTTTACTCCTGAGCCTTTAAGGTGGGGAACAAATAAATACGACAACAGCATGGTGCAAGTTTGCTTTTTAACGCATAGCAGAAGCCCGAAGCAGCTGTGCTACAGCCAGGGGGTGCAAAGCAAGGCCGGTGAGAGGGCTGTGGGTTGCAAATTAATCAAAGGGCCACATAAACAGGCCTTGAGGGCCACATTTGACCTCTGGGCGCAAGGTTCCTGAAATATACTCAGAGTCGAGAGTGGATTTCATGCTCTTTATTCAGCTCATAGTGGTGAGGAGGAATGAAAGTTTCCCCAAAGGATCTGCTTTATATACATTATTTACACAAGCGGCTGCACATGATTGGCTAATTCCAGGATTCACCTGTAGGCCAATCAGGTTGCGGATTCACTTCCATCTGGAGCTGGATTGGGTGGCTCCTGCAGACCAGTCATACTGCTGCATTGTTCTAGGACCAATCAGACTGCTGCATTTTGGATCCTATTGTTCTAGGACCAATCAGACTGCTGCATTTTGGATCCTATTCAGCTCAGTACATAACAATTCCCCACCACGAGTTGTGTAAATGCAACAAACGAATGTAAAGCCAGGCCCACAAGGGAACAAGGAGAGATCTGCTTCCCCGACTCTTCCTGTGCGGAAAAATAAACCCCGTGTTTCCTTCTTGAAGAGGTGAGTGTGCACTAAAAACCAGGGAGGCCCCTCCTGAACAAAACACGCCTAGGTTGCGGTTTTATCTTGGCAACCCCACCAAGGCAACTCCTTGTTCCACATGAGATTAGCTCCCTGGCTCGACGCCAGGGGGAGAGGCAAGGCGAGGGTGGTGATTCACGCCTGACTCACCCAGAGGAGCCTGGAGAGGTGCAGCGGGGGGGGGGTCCAAGCCCAAGGAAGGTGCGAAGGGCGTCGTGCTGGTTGTTTTCTAGACAACCTCGCGAGGAAGGATGGGCAAGTCGATCCTGTACGGCTCTCCTCCCTTTCTCATTTTCCCACTCTTTTAACTTTTTCTTTTTTTTTTTTGCACTGGTTTGCAAACTTTTTTTTTACTTTTTAAAAGTCCTCATTGGACAATTCACCAGCATCTTACAGGAAAAGAGATTATGGCTAAACAGTGGAACTGTCTCTCCAACTCTATGACTCTATTATTTTAGGACATATTTTCTTCCAATATTCTTGTATGCAATCTTGCCTAACGTACACCTTTTTGCAAAGCGATTCCCCCTAACTTAATACATTTCAATACACTGTTTCCACCAATACATGCATTTTGAGACGTTCTTTATCCCAGGGGTCAGCAAACTTTTTTAGCAGGGGGCCGGTCCACTGTCTCTCAGACCTTGTGGGGGGTCGGACTATTTTTTTTGGGGGGGGGGGGAATGAACAAATTCCTATGCCCCAGAAATAACCCAGGGATGCATTTTAAAGAAAAGGACATATTCCACTCATGTGAAAACACCAGACAGGCCCTACAATTAACCCAGAGGTTCATTTTAAATAAAAGGACACATTCTACTCATGTAAAATCACGCTGATTCACAGACTGTCCACGGGCCGGATTGAGAAGGCAATTGGGCCGGATCCGGCCCCCGTGCCTTAGTTTGCCTACCCATGCTTTATCCCAATACAGTGGTACCTCGGGTTAAGAACTTAATTCGTTCTGGAGGTTTATTCTTAACCTGAAACTGTTCTTAACCTGAAGCAAAGTTCTTAACCCGAGGCACTATTTCTGGGTTAGCGGAGTCTGTAACCTGAAGCATATGTAACCTGAAGTGTCTGTAACCTGAGGTACCACTGTATATGACTTTTTGGCCACATGGCTTAGCTGGAGAAATGCATTGCGAAATTCAGAGAAGTGTGTTTGGAAGGATTCCGGTTTGTGTAATGTTTTGGAAATGGAGAGGTCAGTTGGTTAGAGCGCGGTGCTGAGAACGCCAAGGTTGCACGCTTGATCCCCATATGGGACAGCTGCAGATTCCTGCATTGCAGAGGGTTGGACTAGATCAGTGTTTCCCAACCTTGTGCCTCCAGATGTTTTTGGCCTACAACTCCCATCATCCCTGACCACTGGTCTTGCTAGCTAGGGATGATGGGAGTTGTAGGCCAAAAACATCTGGAGGCACAAGGTTGGGAAACACTGGACTAGATGATCCTTAGAATCCCTTCCAACTCTACCCTTCTATTATTTTCTCCGCTTGAGAGTAAACAGCCAAGGAAAACAAGTGCCAGATCTAACTGCATATTTAATCTCTTTTACAGAGGATCGTGAATGCGCTGCCGAAAGCCTCGTGTCGACTCACCTTTTCGTTTTTACAACAACCCTGTGATGTAGGCTAGGCTTATGCCCCGCAGAGGACCTTAAGGTCCATGAAAAACCATAGTTTAGAGGTCCCGGGCCCTAAGGAAGTCAGACTATCCTCCACCAGGGCCAGGGCCTTTTCAGTGATGGCTCCGACCTGGTGGAATGCTCTGTCTCATGAGACTAGGGCCCTTCAGGATTTAACCTCCTTCCGTCGGGCCTTTAAGACAGAGATATTCTGCCTGGCCTTTAATTTGAATTCAACCTGATCTTATATTTCCCTTCTCTTCCCTCCCCCTCCCCTTTTATGAGACCCCACAGCTAATTCTCCCCGGCCTCCTCGCTGGCCCAAGTAGGACCAATTCAGCCAGCTAGCCCTGGGGATTATTTAATGCTCATTTCCCCTAAATTGATTTTTGAATTTTATTGTTATTCATGTTTTTATACTGTATTTTATGCTGCTTTTATAATTGTTTTAAATTTGTTGTTAGACGCCCTGAGCCCAGTTTTTGAACCGGGAAGGGCAGGGTATAAATAAAAATTTATTAGTAATTTATTATCAGGCTTAGAGGCAGTGACTGCCCCCCCCCCCGGTCACCCAGTGAGCTTCACGGCAGAGTTGGGAGTAAGATTCAAATTCAGGTCTCCCAGCTCTTCGAATAGCACTCTAACCACTACACCACCACTGCCTGTCGGTACAACAACTCCCACCACCCCTGGCCATTGGCCAACGAAGCAGAGGCTGAAGGGATTTGGAGTCCAAACATCTGGTGGGAAACAGGCCCCTCCCCAGCCCCCTATAGACTTACTTATCTGAGTGGGAGTGTGGGGTGTACCTGCAGCTTTTATCTTGATTTGGGAGGAAGCAACCTGTGTCCCAGGGGAAAAGGAAAAGCAATTGAGCACGCAAGTCAGAACATAGGTTTGAGGTTTGGGTAACTCAGTGGCAGATGGACGCGAGAATTTGGACGGATTGGGTGGGAGAGCAGCCTGGAGCCGCTCTCGCTAAGCCGATACTTGTCTGCCTCCTGGCGGCCGAAATATTAGCTGCCTCCTAGTTTCAAACTCGAGGAACAAAGGCGAGCAACTCTCCTTACCTAATGGATTCAGGAAAGGCACATGGTTCTTCATTCGCTGAGGGCTGGGCGGGGGAATGGCCTGTGGAACTCCTTGCCACAGAGTGCCACGACGGTGGAAGGGAGCGGAAAGGTGTTTGTGGGCTTCCCCCAGGAATCTGGTTGGCCACCGTGAGAAGGGGATGTTAGCCTAGAAGGGCTACTGGCCTTATCCAACAGACACACACACAGAGAGACACACACACACATATATATTGTTTATTGGAAAATAATAAATAAATACCCAGTATAAAATTATGAGTGCACAAGGTAAAACAAGGCATGAAAAGGATCACAATAGTTAAGATACACTTGTGTAAAAAAAGGACAACAGAAAGAAAAACTTATAAACTGACAAGGTTGTTACAGTGGTACCTCAGGTTAAGAACTTAATTTGTTCCAGTGATCCGTTCTTAACCTGAAACTGTTCTTAACCTGAGGCACCACTTTAGCTAATGGGGCCTCCCGCTGCCGCCGCCACGCGATTTCTGTTCTCATCCTGAAGCAAAGTTCTTAACCCGAGATACTACTTCCGGGTTAGTGGAGTCTGTTACCTGAAGCGTCTGTACCACTGTATTGTACGTACCACTGTATTGTATGTATCCTAAACTTAACCTAATGCAGTGTTTATAATAATTATTTCCAAAATTTGTCCACGGCAAATCTACATTTGTACACAACAGGCTTCCTAGTTGGTTTCCCCAGCTGCTCTGGCAGCTCCTAACAAAATATTAAAAACACGATAAAACATCCAACATTAAAAACTTCCCTAAACAGGGCTGCCTTCAGGTGTCCACTGTTGTTGTTTATTTCCTTGACATCTGGTGGGAGGGAGTTCCACAGGGCCTTATGATCTGGAGGTTTCTCACTTTCCTCCAGATTCCTCAGATTTCCTTTTTTAAAACAACAACAACACGCAGCTCACTTGTCTCTGCTTGCAAGTTGCCTCCTTGATTTTTTACATGCAGTGACAACCAGTCCACCAGCGCAACCTCTGTGGCCTCTCTGCTCCATGAAATACACATGTGGGAAAACCTGTTTGAGGGAGAGCGTTCAGCCCGAGGCTAGGAAACTGCTGAGATGGCTCCATCAGCTGGAGACTTTCTGTATTATGGCTTGATGCAGACAGATAAGGTGGAGACACTGGCTGCACATCTGCATTCTGGAGAAAGAAGCTATAGAAATGTTTTAAGTGCTAAAAGCTCGCGCCTTTCCCCCTCCTTCCCAAGGAAACAAAAATCCTTTTGGAAAAAGCATACCGTATTTTTCGCTCTATAGGACGCACTAGACCATAGGAGGGGGAGAATGTGGGGGGAATCTCCCCCTCTCTGCTCAGCGCCCCTTCAGCGAAGCGGTAGGAGAAACTGAGCCCCTTCCATTTCTCCCCCCGCTTCGCTGAAGGGACGCTGCTCAGAGGGGGAAAACTGTGCAGCGCCTCTCCAGCGAAGCGAAGCCTGGAGAGCAAGAGGGATCGCTGTGCACCGACCCCTCTCACTCTCCAGGCTTCAGGGGGCTATCCGCAAGCTTTCAGAGTGCAGCGGGAGCTCCTGCTGTGCTCTGAAGGCTTGCAGATAGCTGCCTGAAGCCCCTGGAGCGCAGCGGGCGTTCCCTGAGCTCCGGGGGCTTCAGGCGGCTTCAGCGAAAGGAACGCGAAGCCTCCAGAGCGCGGGGGGAGCTCTCCCTCTGCGCTTCGGAGGCTTTGTGTTGCTATCGCTGAAGCCAAGGAGTCTGCATTCGCTCCATAGACGCACACACATTCCCCCTTCATTTTTGGAGGGGAAAAAGTGCGCCCTATAGAGCAAAAAATACGGTAGTTTGCAACCCAGGGTGCTCCCAGGTGACCTGTTATTCAAACTTTGTCCTGATTCGTTTGCAGGGAGATATGGGGACATTGGCACTCTATAACTCCAAAGCGCATTCGAAGGACGTTGCTTCTTTCAAAGAATTCTGGGTACAAGCAACTCCCCATTTATGTGGGGGTTACGTCCGGGGGCACCGCACATTTATGAGAAATCACACGTCTTTAAAACACCACTGGAAAGCCGGCAAACACCCTCTAAAACACTTGAAAAACCCTTTTAAAAACCAGCGGCATTTGCCAGGAGCAAAACTCCACCACCGTCAATCGCTCCAAATTTCCTCGCTCAAACACCACAGGCCTCAATGTTCAGTGCAAGGCAATGTTTTCGTGATTTTTTACCCTTTCTGTGCTGTTTTAGGATGGTTTTTGCCATTTTTAATGTCCCGAATTCGGCACAACGCACGTGTGCGCGCAGTTGCACATCAATTGGATGCACGAGAATTGGTTGTTGCCCGTACTGCTCACTAGGTGTTAAGTTGTGGTTGAACCATAGGCACCGACTCCATGGGGCCTGAGGGGGCCCGAGCCCCCTCAAAAATTCGTTTGGGGGGGCTCTGCCCCCCTATAATTTAAGAAAATTATTAGTTATATTATGCTTTGTAAAATCACAAAATTATGTTGGTATTTTTTATTTTCCTTGTTTGACGATAGTTACCTTTTAAAATACATTCAGTAATGAGTTAAAACAAATAATTATTACGGTAGTAAAAGAGGCGGCGTGAGTAGTTTTGCTCGGTGTGTGCGACTGGCCCAGCCCCTCTTTCCTTTTCCTCTCTTCTGCTCTCCCGCCGGGCGCCTGAGGGAGAGTTACTTAGCGGTTCTGAGGAGCCGCTGTTGTTTCGGCAGGGGAAAAACCGCCGCCCGCGAACCGCCGAGCTCCCTCTCTCTTTCCAGCCTCTCTCACTCTCTCTCTCTCTCTCTCTCTCTCTCTCTCTGGCCAAGGAGGAGAAGAAGCCCTTCAGCCAGTCTATGGCCGAGTGGCGGAGGTTCATCTACAACCCCAACAGCGGCGAGTACCTGGGGCGAACGGCCAAGAGCTGGGGTGAGGAGGGCGAGCGAGCGAGCGCGCACGCACGGGGAAGGGAGGGGAGGGGGCGGCCGGCACAAGGGGCGGTGGGAGGCGAGGCGCGGCCGGCACTTGCCTTGCCCACCACGCATCTCTCTCCTTCTCGGTCTCTCTCCCTCCCTCAGCTGGCGAGGGGGCCACGAGGCGGGCGGCAGCAGCAGCAACGGGCCGGGAGCGGCTCTTAGAAAACTTCCCGGGGCAGGACCCCGGTATGGGTGCCCCCAATATTTTTTATAAGTCGGCGCCCCTGGGGTGAACATATCAGACAACACAGCGATTCTTCAAACAGCTCTTGTTTATTCAGAGGCCAGAACAGAACTGAACTGAAGGGTTCAGTCAGCCTGCTTATATAGAGCTCCAGTACAACGTAACTGTAACAACTTTCTAAAACTATGCAATCACTGAACGTCCCTTTCGATCCTTCATTTGCATAACTATCTACAGTATCCCCCTGCTGGCCCAGGGTGAGAACTTCAGTACATAACACTAGGGTTGCCATATTTTTGGCAAAATTGTTGAACTTTTTTCAGTTTTGCCCAGAGTTGTTGAGCTTTCTTTTTTTGAGCTCTTTTTAAGGAAATCCGCCAAAATCTGCACTTCCAACATGGGTCGCCGTAAGTCCGCACACTGAAGTGATTTCCACCTGGACACATTCCGACGGCCGAATCCTGAAAACGTCCGGAAAACTCTGGACAACCCCACCACTCACAGAGTTACAACGCCCAGAATCCCTGAACTAACAACATGAGCAAAACCCGTTATGAGTAAAGAAAATGTTTCAAAGGTGCTTTGAGGGTAACATACCCTCAAGGTGTCCTGATTTTCCAAGGACAAAGTTCAGAATTATGAAATTCGTCCCAACTTCTGATTTGATCCCAGAATATCCCCATTTCCCCTGCCAGTAACACTGGAATGAAGGGGTTTTCTGAGGACGTTGGAAAGCTTGTGTCCCGTGTCCCGTTGGTATTGTGGTGGTGGAAATACTCTGTGGCAAGGGATAACTCAGACTGAAATACCCAGGTGTCAAAAAATGTTATTTATGAATTTGCATTTAGGCAAATCTTGGGTGCCGTGCCGAGTAGTGATGTATGGAAGGGAGAGCTGGACCATAAAGAAGGCTGATCGCCGAAGAATTGATGCTCTTGAATTCTGGTGCTGGAGGAGACTCTTGAGAGTCCCATGGACTGCAAGAAGATCAAACCTCTCCATTGTGAAGGAAATCAGCCCTGAGTGCTCACTGGAAGGACAGATCCTGAAGCTGAGGCTCCAATACTTTGGCCACCTCATGGGAAGAGAAGACTCACTGGAAAAGACCCTGATGTTGGGGAAGATGGAGGGCACAAGGAGAAGGGGACGACAGAGGACGAGATGGTGGGACAGTGTTCTCGAAGCTACGAACATGAGTTTGACCAAACTGTGGGAGGTAATGGAAGACAGGAGTGTCTGGCGTGCTCTGGTCCAGGGGGTCACGAAGAGTCGGACATGACTAAACGACTAAAAACAACATTTAGGCAAAACTACTGAATTCACTATGTTTCTAAAGCACTATGGCAGTGATGGTATAGCTGTCAAGCACATTATTTGTATGCAAGCCCAGGGAACATTTTAGGTCTTTCAGAGACCATTTGTGGGCTCATGTACCCCTCTATTCTGTCTTGGATAGACCGCACCTGGTGTCCTGTCTTCAGTTCTAGACACCACAATTTAAGACGGATGTTCACAAGCTGGAACGGGTGCAGAGGAGGGCGACAAAGATGAAAAAGGGTTTGCCTGATGAGGAATGGTTGAAGGAGCTGGGCATGATTAGCCTGGAAAAGATGAGACTGAGAGGAGAGATGAAAGCCATCTTCAAATATCTCAAGGGCTGTCACATGGAGGATGGAGCAAGCTTGTTTTCTCCTGCTCTGAAAGGTAGGAACCGAACCCATGGTTTCAAGTTAGAAGAAATGGGAACATTCTTTCACATGTGGTGGACCTGTAAAAGGGTAAAAGAGTATTGGGAAATAATCCATAATGAATTGGGGGGGAAAATGTTTAAAAGTACTTGCTTAAAAAAACAGAGTCCTTTTTGTTGGGGATAATTCAGACGGAAATTCCCAGGTGTTAAAAAAGGTTATTTATGTATGCCACTATTGCGGCCCGTGTTTTGTTAGCCCCAAAATGGGAAATGAATGAGATCTCAGCCAAAGAAGAATGGCAACTTAAGCTGACAGAATATGCACAGCTTGCAGACTTGACATATAGAATAAGAGAACATGAACCTGCTTTTAGAGAAGATTGGAAAACGTTTATTGAATATATGGGGGGAAATTGTGCACACCTGAAAATGTCGGCAGCATCGAGATAAATTCAACAGCGTAAATAAGTTTTGACAAATGCAATAATGGAATATAGTGGGCACTCGGGTTGCGAACATGATCCATGCGGGATGCACATTCGCAACCTGCAGTGTTTGCAACCCACGTCTGCGCACACGCAGGTTGCGACTCGGCGCTTCTGCACATGCACAAAGTGCGATTTAGCGTGACCGCCGAAACCCAGAAGTAACCCGTTCTGGTACTTCTGGGCTTTGGCGGTCCGTAACCTGAAAAAACACAACCTGAAGCGGCTGTAACCCGAGGTATGACTGTACTGAATGGTTTAGTTTTTGTAAAATATGCAGGGATGTGTGATATGCAAAATGAACCGTGGAAAGAGAAGAAGGGAAGTCACTGATATTTTAAGGATGTTTGTTAAAATGAGTATTTTAAATTGCAAAACATAAAATTTAATAAAAATTATATATATATAAAAAGAAAAATGGCAGGGGGGGGGGGTGTAGTTGTATTTCTCGGTGCAAGGTCCCTTTCCTTTGAACCCTAGATCTTGCACTTCTAAGCTTTCACCCGAGCCAGTATGCAAGCTTTAAACGCAAGCTGTTTGAGGGTGATTGCTGAGGGAGAGTGCTGCAGCCTGTTCCTAGCTCCTGAATTTTCTTAAATGCTAACACATGACGTGGGGCCCCATCCAGGAGACTTAAGAGCTCTCCGCCCCTACATGAAGATAAAAAATATATGTATTTGGCACGCAAACAGCTCCTTTACTGTAAGGCCTAGCAAAGGGGCCTGGTTATGGCAAGGGAAAAATGTCGAGCCGCACCTCTCTGGGGCTTGGCTCTCTTGTCCCGACAGAGTCCAAGCTAAACAAAGAGTTTAGCTCACAGATGAAACTGGTTAAGGGGAAATTGGGGAGGGGGCTTGCAGCCTGCCTGCAGGAAGAGGCCAATCTATGGGGCGAGGTGAACGGGGCAGCATGGAAACGATTAAGCAAGTTCCCCGAAACAAGCAGGTTTGTGGGAAACCGGAAAGCATGCCCCACAAATGTGTGTCCCCCTAAAAAGGGGAGATCTCGTTTTTTATCGCAAGATAAATTCCGTACTTTGGATTTAAAGCACTGTTAAGACCAGTAGGGACGCGGGTGGCGCTGTGGGTTAAACCACAGGGCCTAGGACTTGCTGATCAGAAGGTTGGCGGTTCGAATCCCCACGACGGGGTGAGCTCCCATTGCTTGGTCCTAGCTCCTGCCAACCTAGCAGTTCGAAAGCACGTCAAGTGCAGGTAGCTAAATAGGTACCACTCCAGTGGGAAGGTAAATGGCGTTTCCATGCGCTGCTCTGGTTCGCCAGAAGCAGCTTAGTCATGCTGGCCACATGAACTGGAAGCTGTACGCCGGCTCCCTTGACCGATAAAGCGAGATGAGTGCTGCAACCCCAGAGTCGTCCGCGACTGGACCTAATGGTCAGGGGTCCCTTTACCCTTTTGGAAGTGTAAAGAGAAGGAAGGCACTTTCTACCACATGTGGTGGATGTGCAAAATAACAAAAGCATTCTGGGAAATGATGTATAACAAGTTGGGAAAAAAAATGTTTAAAATAATGTTTGTGGAAAAACCAGAAGCTTTTTTACTAGGGATTTTAGGTGCAGAGATACCAAAGGAGCAGAAACGACTATATATGTACGCGGCACCATTTTGGTTGCCAGCATCTCGCAAGATTTCGCGGCACGTTTTCCCCTCGGAAAAAGTGCTTTTCTGTGGCAGAGGTCTTGCTTTGGGGCACTGTGCCTGGAAAATGCAGCGGGGGGGGTGTTGGGGGGGAGGAAGGAAACCACGAAGTGAGATCACGGCAAACCCAAACGGCCGGCGTGCTCTCATGAGAAAGAACAGGAAGACGGCGTCCAGGAAAATGGCATTCCAAATTTTGACCGTAGGGTCAAACTCTCTTAAAGTCATCCAAGTTGGTGGCCGTCACAGGCTCCTGCAGAACAGATTTCCATAGATGAACAGCGCTGCACAAAGAAGTCTTTTCTTCCATCTGCCCTGAATTTTGGATCCCTTCCAGTCGGGATTCAGGCCTCATCATGGGACTGAAACTGCTTTGGTCGCGCTGGTTGATGATCTCCGGCGGGCTAGGGACAAAGGTGAGAGCTGTTTCCTAGTTCTGCTTGATCTCTCAGTGGCTTTTGATACCATTGACCATAACATCCTTCTGGACCGTCTAGAGGGGCTGGGAGCTGGGGGCACTGTCCTACAGTGGTTCCGCTCCTTCCTCCTGGGCCGGGTTCAGAAAGTGGTGGGGGGGGATGAGTGTTCAGACCCCTGGGCTCTCACTTGTGGGGTGCCTCAGGGTTCTGTCCTCTCCCCCATGCTTTTTAATATCTAAATGAAGCCACTGGGAGAGATCATCAGGGGGTTTGGGCTGGGTGTTCATCAATATGCAGATGATACCCAGCTCTACCTCTCTTTTAAATCAGAACCAGTGAAGGCGGTGAAGGTCCTGTGTGAGTGCCTGGAGGCAGTTGGAAGATGGATGGCGGCTAGCAGATTGAGTCTGAATCCTGACAAGACAGAAGTACTGTTTTGGGGGGACAGGAGGCAGGCGGGTGTGGAGAATTCCCTGGTCTAAAATGGGGTAACTGTGTCCCTGAAGGACCAGCTGCACAGCCTGGGAGTCATTCTGGACTCACAGCTGTCCATGGAGGCGCAGGTCAGTTCTGTGTCCAGGGCAGCTGTTTACCAGCTCCATCTGGTATGCAGGATGAGACCCTCCCTGCCCGCGGACTGTATCGTCAAAGTGGTGCATGCTCTGGTTATCTCCCGCTTGGACTACTGCAATGCCTACTGACTCTGATATTAGAGGAGGTGCATGCATAGATAGCCAGACTGAGGGATTGACTATTCACTCGGAGAATCGTAACTCCGGGCCAGGGCCAGCCCAAGACATTTTGCCACCCGAAGCAGACCCCAAAATGGTATCTCCCTTCCCCGTCAGGAAAGAAAGGGTGAGGGAAGACCTACGTCGCAGACAAGGGGAAAAAGAATGATCAACATCATTATCTGCTGCCCCATGGATCTTGCCGCCTGAGGCATTCGCCTCATCTTGCCTCATGGGTGGGCTGGCCCTGCTCTGGATGAGGAATCAACGTCTCCTAACAACTCTCAGCACCCTGAACAAACTACAGGTCCCAGGATCCCTTGGGGTGGGCAGCCATGAGCATTAAACTGGTCTTAAAAGTAAAGGGACACCTGAACATTAGGTCCAGGCGTGGCCAACTCTGGGGTTGCGGCGTTCTTCTCGCTTTATTGGCCGAGGGAGCCAGCATTCAGCTTCCGGGTCATGTGGCCAGCATAACTAAGCCGCTTCTGGCGAACCAGAGCAGCACACGGAAACGCCGTTTACCTTCCCACCGGACTGGTACCTATTTATCTACTTGCACTGGTGTGCTTTCGAACTGCTAGGTTGGCAGGAGCAGGGATCGAGCAACGGGAGCTCACCCCGTCGCGGGGATTCGAACCGCCGACCTTCTGATCAGCAAGTCCTAGGCTCTGTGGTTTAACCCACAGTGCCGCCCGCGTCCCTGCTGGTCTTAACAGTGCTTTAAATCCAAAGTACGGAATTGTTCCAGGTCTCAGCAGTGCAGAATAAAATGGAACAAACTTGGAAACTATTAACACAACTTAAAATCCAGACAAGCTTTTAATTTTCCATTTTGGGGTGTTGTTGTTTTTTAAACACCTGGTTCCGATATTTTACCTGGTTTTTAAGTTACTGCAGCTGACTATTTGTTCCGAATGCTTTTGTGATATACTGGTTTTAAACAATCTAAGCCGCCCAGCGGTGCTGCGAGGGTGGAGTGCACATTTTCTAAATTACTAAAGCAATAAATAAAGGGCAGGCTGTGAACCTGTGCCCCCGAGTGTGTCTTCCTCTCTCGAGTTCCTGAAATTCAGAGGTGGTGCAGAACATTAATGAGAAAACCAGATCCCCCGGACCAACAGGCCATTAAGGCTCAGTTTGCTCCTCCTCTAAACATTTCTGAAAAGTCTTTCTCCCCCACCCCCACCCCGTGTGTGTGTGTGTGTGTGTGTGTCAACTTCCTGTCTGGAAAATCCCTGCAGCTGTTTCAGCTCAGCTTTCACTGTGATTTCATGTTACCACGAGCAATTTATTTTGCATTGCTCCAGCAGGAGTGATGCCCATTTGAGCAGCCTGTCTCTGTGCATCAACTTCCTCCTTCTTTGCCAGCTTTGTGAACAACAACAAAATAATAATAATAATAAATTTTATTTATACCCCACCCAGGGCGGCTAACACCAATAAAATTACAGGAACAACATAATAGGAAAAAGCTAATTTAAAAGGCAGTTTAAAATGCAATTTAAAATTCAGCCCCATTTTTAAAATGGCCCATAGATCTTCTTCTTCTTCTCGTCATCATCATCATCATCAAACCGCAATGTTCATTCACTGCAGCGTATCTTCGACACCCCAACATTGACAAGCAGTGAGCACACAGGAGGCTGCCTTCAACTGAGCCAGACCTCTGGGTCCAACGAGCTTAGTACTGTCAACACAGGCTGGCAGCAGCCAGTTGCGTCAAGTCCGTGGACTAGGGGCTGGCGGCTCCTTCGCCAAAGCCCATGAAGATTCTGCTCGGATTAGGGAGGCAGGCACGATGTTCTAGGGGGTCCAAGAGCCCTTCCGCCATCTGCCCAAAGTCCGCCCAGCTTTGGGGAGGCAGCAGCAGGGCTCCAACATCTTGTAAAGGTAAAGGGACCCCTGACCATCAGATCCAGTCGTGTCCGACTCTGGGGTTGCGGTGCTCATCTCGCTTTATTGGCCGAGGGAGCCGGCGTACAGCTTCCGGGTCATATGGCCAGCAGGACTAAGCTGCTTCTGGCAAACCAGAGCAGCGCAAGGAAATGCCGTTTACCTTCCTGCCGGAGTGGTACCTATTTATCTACTTGCACTTCAACATGCTTTTGAACTGCTAGGTGGGCAAGAGAAGGGACCGAGCAACGGGAGCTCACCCCGTCGTGGGGATTCGAACCGCCGACCTTCTGATCGGCAAGTCCTAGGATCTGGTTTAACCCACAGCGCCACCCGCGTCCCTCCAACATCTTGTAAGAGGCCCCAAAGCCTGAGAAGCTTCTGCCTCGCTTAGGGAGGGAGGGGCGATGCTGCCATGCGTGTTGCAACACCACCCCACCCCCGTATCGCCCTGGCAAGCTGCTGCCTCTGGCTCTAACTGTTCCCCTACACAAAAAAAATGCACTGCTCGCCACTGGCGGTAGCCAGTGAGATGCCGTGATTTGAACCCAAGACCTTCTTCATGCAGGTAGATGCTACCAATCAAAAATCCAGCTTCGAATGTATTTTGGAATTGTAAGGAGAAGGAAGGCACTTTCCACCACATGTGGTGGACGTGCAAGAGAACAAAAGCATTCTGGGAAATGATTTATAACAAGTTGAAAAAAAAGGTTTAAAATAACGTTTGTGGAAAAACCAGAAGCCTTTTTACTAGGGATTTTCGGTGCAGAGATACCAAAGGAGCAGAAACGACTATATATGTACGCGACGACAGCAGCGCGGATACTACGGGCCCAGAGATGGAAAGAAGATTAAAGTCCCGACCAGAGAGGAATGGCTGATGGAGATGATGGAACTATACCGAAATGGGGAAAATGACTGGGAAAATCGGAAACCAGGAAGAGAGAAACTTTAATAAGGGATGGGAGAAATTTACAAATTATTTAGGAGAACACTGTAAACAACTAAAAGCTTTGGCAGGATTTGAGTAACGCTTGTAATGTACTACAGTGGTACCTCAGGTTAAGTACTTAATTCGTTCCAGAGGTCCGTACTTAACCTGAAACTGTTCTTAACCTGAAGCACCACTTTAGCTAATGGGGCCTCCTGCTGCTGCTGCGCCGCCGTAACACGATTTCTGTTCTCATCCTGAAGCAAAGTTCTTAACCTGAAGCACTATTTCTGGGTTAGCGGAGTCTGTAACCTGAAGCGTATGTAACCTGAAGTGTATAACTCGAGGTACCACTGTGTAAGGTAAAAATGGATTTCAGTGGACGCTCGGGTTGCGAACGTGATCCGTGCAGGAGGCACATTCGCAACCCGCAGCGTCCGCAACCTGCAGCGGCACGTCTGCCCATGCACGGGTTGCGATTCGGTGCTTCTGCGCATGCGCAAAGCACAATTTAGCGGTTCTGCGCATGCGTGACGCCAAACCCTGGAAGTAACCTGTTCCGATACTTCCGGATTTCGCCGGTCCGCAACCCGAAAAAATACAACCTGAACTGTCTGTAACCCGAGGTATGACTGTATTTTAAGATAAATGGAGAAAATATATGATGCAGTTGAAAAAGACTGAAAATGGAAAGCATGGAAGGGTGGAAGTCTAAGGATTCAGGGAACATTTAGGTGTTGATGATTCTGTCTAATGTTTGAATTTACCATATTTTTCGTCCTATAGGGCGCACCGGCCCATAGGACGCACCTCGTTTTTTTGGGGGGGGAATGAATAAAAAAAATTATTCCCCCCCCCAGCCGTGGCTGCTGCCCCAAGCCTTGCACACGCCTGCCCGAAGCACGGGACACCCTCCAGAGGGCCACGCGTGCTTCGGGCAACAGGCTGCGGACACTCGCCAGGGCTGCAGGCTGCTGCCCGCAAGCCTTGTGAGCCCACAGGAATTCCCGCCGGGCTTTCAAGGCTTGCGGATAGCTTCCTGAAGCCTGGAGAGCGAGAGGGGTCGGTGCGCACCGACGCCTCTTCCTCTCCAGGCTTCAGCGAAAGCCTGCATTCGCCCCATAGGACGCACACACATTTCCCCTTCATTTTTGGAGGGGGAAAAGTGCGTCCTATGGGGCGAAAAATACGGTAAATGTGTAGTGTAAAACTGAATTTTTTATTTTTTTTTTAAAAAAAGGCAGAAATCCATACCTGTATGGAATTTTCCTGCTTGACCCTTCCCCTCTGGTTAATTTTTTTGTTTTTGGAGATGGATTGCTTCCCTGTCTTCCTCTTTGCAGGTTGCCTGGGGTACGTGGACTGGGGGAGATCAGCCTGGGCTACACCGTCCAACACATCCGGACTGCAGATAATGCAGGAGCAAAAACACCTCTTTTGCCCTTCCCCGTTAAATGTGAGCTGTGGAACCAAACGCTTCGCCCCTCTCCATTTTTTTGAGATATCCGCTGAGGCGCACAGCACCGAGCCACCGTGTTGTCTTTGGACCGTGGCGACTTTGGAACGAGGCCGCAAACCGTGATCCAGTTTCCCTTCCTCCTTGCGGGCCAAAGTCAACAAATTGTCCAGGCAGGAACTGGCAAAATGCAGAATCGGGAGGAATTGTTAGCGCTGTAGGGTCTGTAAGGAGAGACGGGTCAGCCCCAAAGCTGCATCTGGTGATGTCTGGATTGCAGAAGTCTTGAGCCAACAGAGATAGCTCAGCTGGGAGAGCACAAGACTCGTACTCTCAGGGTTGGGGGTTTGAGCCCCATGTTGGGCAAAAGATTCCTGCATTGCGGGGGGTTAAGCTATGGTTTTCCTAGTAGTGATGTACGGAAGTGAGAGCTGGACCATAAAGAAGGCTGATGGCTGAAGAATTTTTGCTTTTGAATTCTGGTGCTGGAGGAGACTCTTGAGAGTCCCATGGACTGCAAGAAGATCAAACTTCTCCATTCTGAAGGAAATCAGCCCTGAGTGCTCACTGGAAGGACAGATCCTGAAGCTGAGGCTCCAATACTTTGGCCACCTCATGAGAAGAGAAGACTCCCTGGGAAAAACCCTGATGTTGGGAAAGATGGAGGGCACAAGGAGAAGGGGACGACAGAGGACGAGATGGTGGGAGTGTTCTCGAAGAGACCAGTGTGAATTTGACCAAATTGTGGGAGGCAGTGGAAGACAGGAGTGCCTGGTGTGCTCTGGTCCAGGGGGTCATGAAGAGTCGGACATGACTAAACAACAACCACAGACTAAATGACCCTTGTGGTTTTTTCTACCTCCATGATTATGCCGTGAGGTGCTCTTGCCTTTTTCTTTCCTTAAGACTACTACTACTACTACTACTACTACTACTACTACTACTAATAATTTATTAATATCCCGCCCTCCCCAGCCAAAGCCGGGCTTAGAGCGGCTAACAACAGTAAAAATAACACCATCTACATAAAATCACAATCAATTAATTGAAATACATTCTAAAATCAATTCATTCTAAAATCAATTCAGAATCAAATTAATGGCAACCATTGGGGTGGGGTGCTATGAGGATTACCAAAGGAGGGGGTCAAGACTGTGCCTTGGCCAAAGGCCTGCTGGAACACCTCTGTCTTGCAGGCCCTGCAGAAAGATGTCAAGTCCCACAGGGCCCTAGTCTCTTGTGACAGAGCGTTCCACCAGATTGGGGCCAGTACTGAAAAGGCCCTGGCTCTGGTTGAGGCCAGCCTAACCTCCCTGTTGCCCGGGATCTGCAATATGTTTTTGTTTGAAGGCGGCCCCATAGGTACAAGGGTCCTAGGCTGTATAGGGCTTTAAAGGTTAAAACCAGCACCTTGAACCTGATCCTGTACTCCACTGGCAGCCAATGCAGCTGATATAGCACCGGGTGACAGAGGACCCCGTAAGGAGTCTCACCGCGGCATTCTGCACCCGCTGGAGTTTCTGGGTCAGTCTCAAGGGCAGCCCCGTGTAGAGTGAGTTACAATAATCTTCTCTCCAGCTCAAGGGTTCTCAGCATAGCTGTCAACTTTTCCCTTTTCTTGTGAGGAATCCTATTCAGAATAAGCGAACTTCCCTTAAAAAAAGGGAAACGTTGACAGCTATGGTTCTCGGTCCTCCTCCATCTAATTTTGGCTTCAGGTGCACATTGTTCCTGGGCCTTCTCTCCAGGAAAGGCAAATCCCACTTCTGACACCAATGTTGCATAACTCGGACACCATCCCCGCTCTCTGCTGAGCAATTGGAGGATCCCAGGGGGGTTCCAGGCACTCACTCCGGTTTTGTGCTCCTTTGGGAGAACTGAAGATGGAGCAGAGACTGTGGTAGTTTTAAGAAATGATTTATTCACCTTCAGTCTGCATGGAAGGGAGCCCAGATATTACAGTATGGTCATTCCAAGAGGCACTGTTCCCCACATAGCAAAGCAGCCCTGGAGTCCAAGGCATCTCTCCCAATCATAGCTGTCAAAGTTTCCCTTTTTTAAAGGGAAATTCCCTTATTCTGAATAGATTTCTCGCAAGAAAAGGGAAAAGTTGACAGCTATGCTCCCGATCACGAGAGTTGGGATGGGACACATAATCCCAGCACCTTTCGCAGGTAAGAAGGGTGTGTGTAGATACTAAGCTATTGTTCCAAAGACAAAATATACCGTATTTTTCCATCTATAAGACACCCCCCATGTATAAGGCGCCCCCTATTTTTGGGGACTCAGATTTAAGAAAATGGGGGGGAGATGTATCTGTGTATAAGACGCCCCCAAATTTTGGACATTATTTTTAAGGGGGGGGAAAAAACCTAGTCTTATACACGGAAAAATACGGTATATCCATTGCCCCACCCACTTTTACCTCTAGTCCCACCTGCCTGAGATTGGCGTATGGCCCTTAGAAGATGGCCCACGAAGAAACATGGCCCTCAGGCTGAGCGACGGTTCCCCACTCTTGGCTCAATGTATAGATTCAGGTCAGACCAAAGAAAGCGTCCACACAAAAAGGGACATTGCGCAGAGCGAACATAAACCCGAGACGCCGGCTGCATTATTAGAAGAATTGAGGTTTATTTGTGTCTCATTAAGACGGAGGCCATTCCACAGAATCCATTGACGAGGTAGTCACCAAAGGATATACTCCTTGTCTCCTACGACTGGGTTGTCTCTGAAAGATGCCCAGCTCCAGGGGAAAAGTCTGAGACCAGCAGCCATCATGCAACAACAATACAGGGCCTTTTCTGTGGTGGCTCCCCGTTTGTGAAATGCTCTCCCCAGGGAGGTCTCGCCTGGCTCCATCATTACACACCTCCTTTTTAAACCTGGGCTTTGGGGCCCGAACTGGAAAAGTTTCAAGTTTGATGTTTTATCGTGTTTTTAATATTCTGTTGGGAGCCGCCCAGAGCGGCTGGGGAAGCCCAACCAGATGGGCAGGGTATAAATCATAATTTGTTGTTGTTGTTCAGCTGCTCCAGAGGGGAGGACCCAAACAAGTGCATGGGGCTGACCTTTAAAGGCCTAAATGGCCTCGGTCCAGTAGACCTGAAGGAGCGTCTCCACCCCCATCGTTCTGTCCAGATGCTGAGGTCCAGCTCTGAGGGCCTTCTGGCAGTTCCCTCACTGTGAGAAACGCTACAGGGACCCAGGCAGAGGGCCTTCTCGGTAGTGGCTCCCGCCCTGTGGAATGCCCTCCCATCAGATGTCAAGGAAATAAACAACTACCTGACATTTAGAAGACATCTGAAGGCAGCCCTGTTTAGGGAAGTTTTTAATGTGTGATATTTTCATGTATTTTTAATCTTTGTTGGAAGCCGCCCAGAGTGGCTGGGGAAACCCAGCCAGATGGGCAGGGTACAAATAATAAATTATTATTATTATTATTATTGAAAATGCTGGTGCCAGGAGAGCCTTCAGCACCCTTGACGCTGGGATTTGAGAGTCCATCAGCGTCTGGAGGGTCCCAGCGATCCCCGTTTCTGACCCACAAAAATGAACTCTGCTTCATAGTTCGCACCCATTGTGAAGCAAGGCCGACAGTCTCTCCACTCGCACCCGCAACTGGAGCCTTGTGATAATAACACAGGGCAGATTTGCTGCAGGGATGACTGGCGGCTGTGCAAAATATCTTGCGTGCTCAGAAAAGAAAAAGCAACTCAACACAAACCATTGTTAGGGGAACAGCCGGACAACGCGTCAGACTTTAAACTACGGAAGTCTCATAAATAGTATTTACACCCGTTAAAGCCATTTTCTTTCGGTTTTTTGTCTGAGATTGGCAGGGCCGCCAGAGATTCCTAGTGCGAGATTCACTCGGCGCTGTCCTCCAGCGGCTCCTCTGCGTTAATTATCACTGATAGGAGAGGAATCTGATTAATCTGGCAGGGATGTGGAGCTGGGCAATCTTCTCCAAGGCTGGCTGACCGACGGCGCGTCTCAGGCTGAGTCGGCAGAGCTGGGACAAACTCAGAGGGGTTTCTGGAGTGGGAATGAGGGAAGAAATCGCAATCGTCACTTCAGAGCTCTACAAACCCATTGGGACGAATAAGGACGGAAAGATCAGTCAATTCTAAATTCTCTCCGCTTCTAGTTCTTCCACTCTTAAATTCCATTCCCCATATATCTGCAGTAATTTGCGATTTTTTAAAAAGCAAAAATAAAGCTTACGGAAATCATTTTGCATTTTAGTGCAAATCCCTCCCAAGAAACACATTTTCGACTGCAGCTTTGAATAATGCATAGATTCCTGCAAGCAATTCCTCCTTTTTTTGTACTTTTTATGCACTCCCCCCGCTCGCACACCGAACGCATGCATATTTTGTAAAGGTTGTTTGGCTGGAGAACTGCAACACAAAATTCAGATATACAGTGGACGCCTGGGTTGCAAACGTGATCCTGTTCGCAACCCACAGCATCTGCAATCGCGTCTGCGCATGCACGGGTTGTGATTCAGCATTTCTGCGCATGCACAAAGAGCGATTTAGAGCTTCTGTGCAACCACCAAAAACCAGAAGTAACCCGTTCTGGTACTTCCAGGTTTCAGAGGTCCGTATCCTGAAAAAACACAACCTGAAGCGGCTGTAAGCTGAGGTATAACTATATTAAAGGATCCCTGACTGTTAGATCCAGTCGCGGACGACTCTGGGGTTGCGGCGCTCATCTCGCTTTATTGGCCGAGGGAGTCAGCATACAGCTTCCAGGTCATGTGGCCAGCATGACTAAGCCGCTTCTGGCGAACCAGAGCAGCGCACGGAAATGCTGTTTACCTTCCCGCCAAAGCGGTACCTATTTATCTACTTGCACTTTGACGTGCTTTCGAACTGCTAGGTTGGCAGGAGCAGGGACCGAGCAACGGGAGCTCACCCCATCGCGGGGATTTGAACCGCCGACCTTCTGATCTGCAAGCCCTAGGCTCTGTGGTTTAACCCACAGCACCACCCACATCCCTTATGACTGTATTAGCAGTGCGTCTTCAAGAAACAGCTGCATGGGGCACACAACCTAGGAAAGCATCGTCAATGAAAGATGACAAAGGTGCCGCAACCCGCCAGCAGGAGGCAGCGACAAGACCCCACTCACTTTCGAAATGCTCAAAGCACTTGGCAGCCTGGCTGCTCCTCCAGGCATAGTCGGAAGGCTTCTTCCCCCGGTTGTCTCTGGCATAAACGTTCCCCCCAAACTCCACCAGCATCTCCACCAGATCGGCGTTCTTCACCTTGGCGGCGTGGTGGAGGGCCGTCTCGTGCAGCTTGGCCGCGTTGACGTTGGCCCCTGGCGACGACAAAGCGGTCAGGTTGGAGGAAGAGTTGCTCGCGGCCTCCACGCAGAACTCGAACCTTTGCCTAAAGCAGCGGTTCTCAACCCGTGGGTCCCTAGATGTTGTTGGACTACAACTCCCATCACCCCTGAGCTCTGGCCTTTGCTAGCCAGGGATGATGTGAGTAGTAGTCCTGCAACATCTGGAGACCCCCAGGTTGAGAACTGCTGGCATAAAGCATCGATAGGCAAACTAAGGCCCGGGGGCCGGATGCGGCCCAAATGCCTTCTAAATCCAGCCCGCGGATGGATCCTCAGGATTTTTGCTTTGGGCTATCCCAAACTCACCGTCAAATCATATGTCTGTGGTTTTTCTCCTCTAAAAACTAGGTGCGTCTTATGGTCAGGTGTGTCTTATGGAGCGAAAAATACGGTAGCCTGATTCTTGTCAGAAACGGGAGACGTGTGTCTTGAAACAGACAAGGAGATCGCTCTGATCAGTGACAAAATCAAGACTATTCGCTGGGGAGCCGACAGCGGCAGTTCCAGCAGCAGCAATATCGCTGCTCACCAATTGGCGACAGAAACGTGGCGATACAGGGTGGTGCATAGAAATCAGGGTGGGTTTTTTTGGTCTAGGGTAGGGAACTCCCACCATCACTGACCTCGGCTGACCCCAACAGCACCCCGAAGCAAATAATAGTCTACAGAAGGGTTTCCCAAACTTGTTTCTCCAGCTGTTTTGGGACTACAACTCCCAGCATCCCTAAGCTAGTAGGGCCAGTGGTCAGGGATGATGGGAGTTGTAGTCCCAAAACAGCTGGAGACCCAAGTTTGGGAAACTCTGATCTACAGCGCAAAAAGGGGCACAAGCTTTGGATTGTAAATCAGGCCAAAAAGAATGGCGAAGTGAAGTGTTTGTAAGAAATTTGGAAAACCAATAATTATTTTTTTAAAAAAAATGGCGAAGTGAAAGTGTTAAAATCAAGATGTGGAAAATATGGAAACAACGAGAAGAGTTAGGACTGAGATGTGGAGATATGCTTCAGAGGTCCCGACTGTGGAGAGCTCCGAAAAATTAATGATTATAATTTGGTCTTTTTTCATTTTAGTTTTTTTATTTTAATTGGATTATTATGATTGGATAGATTAACTGGATGTTCCTATTGGAAAATTAATAAAAATGATTTAAAGAAAACAAACAAAAAGAATGGCGAAGTGGGGGCTGGCCCACACACCCCCACACACCTGCGTTAAGCAGTATCTTCACGCAGTCCAGATGCTCTCTAGCGCACGCCACGTGCAAAGGGGTCCCAAAGTGACAATCGTGAGCTTCCAGGTTGGCACCGACATCAATAAGGAGACGCACGCACTCAGCACTGCCTTTGAAAAAAGAACAGAGGACGGCAACTCAATGGAAAACTTTGAAGGTTGTCAGGAACAACACCCCACAAGTTGAACTCTGCCCAAGCTGTTGTTGCCTTACGAAACGATACGATCATGTTTATTGTCATTGTCCCATACAGAACAATGAAATTGAAAAAAATCTACATCAGACATTCAAAAACCAACAAGCTTGCTATCCCAGCTATCTTAGCCTGGTTAACCACCTAAAAACTCTGATACCCCATAATTAAATACAATATACTCCCACAGAGACTGACTTAAAGGGTAAAGGGACCCCTGACCATTAGGTCCAGTCGTGGCCGAGTTGCGGCTCTCATCTCGCTTTACTAGCCAAGGGAGCCGGCGTACAGCTTCCGGGACATGTGGCCAGCAGGACTAAGCCACTTCTGGCGAACCAGAGCAGCGCACGGAAATGCCGTTTACCTTCCCTCCGGAGCGGTACCTATTTTAATGTATTTTAATCAACTTGTTTTTATTATTGGTTGTTAGCCGCCCAGAGCCTGGTCTTGGCTGCGGAGGGTGGGGTATAATTATTATTATTATTATTATTATTATTATTAATCTACTTGCACTTTGACGTGCTTTCAAACTGCTAGGTTGGCAGGAGCAGGGACCGAGCAACGGGAACTCACCCTGTCGTGGGGGTTCGAACCGCCGACCTTCTGAGTAGCAAGCCCTAGGCTCTGCGGTTTAACCCACAGCGCCACCCGCGTCCTTACACTGCGTTTAAAATCGCATTTGGATAAAAGCTGTTTCTCAGGTGGCTAGTCCTGGTCTTTATAACCCTGTACCTTCTTCCAGAAGGCAGAAGCTGAGAGAGATCATTTCCGGGGTGCGCACTATCCTGCGCTATCTCTGCAGCTTTCTTATGGCACCTGGAGGCATAGATTTGATCCAAGGTGGGAAGAGGGCATCCAATTATTCTCTCCGCAGTCTTTGTAACCCTGGACAGCATTGGTTTTTTCCCTGACCGTGCAGCTCCCAAACCACACACACAGACTATGTTAATATACTCCATCCTGACCTGCTTACCATTCATGCAGGCCTCGTGGAGCGGGGAGGCCGTGTAGAGCGGAGGGTTGACTTTTGCCCCGTGCGAGAGCAGGATTTTCACGCAGTCGATGCTCCCAGAGGCGCAGGCATCGCACAGAGGGGTGCTGCCGTCTATGTTCCGGGCGTCCACCTGCGAGATCGTAGCAAAATCACAGAATGGTCAAGTTGGAAGGGGAACCCCAGCGGTCATCTAGCCCAACCCCCTGCGACGCAGAAATCTTTTGGCCCAATGTGAGGTTCGAACCCACAACCAGGGTGGATAAAAATCAATGGTTTTTTTAAAAAAAGAAAAATTAAATATTCAGGGCAATACAGTATTATTATTATTATTATCATTTTTATATTGCCCTACATCCGTAGATCCCAGGGTGGTTCACAACATAAAATTACAACATGAAAAGCTAATAATACAAATAAGAACAAATATGACCCAATAACCCCCCATTTTTGCCTGGGGCCCAAAGGTGTACAGTGGTACCTTGGTTGTCAAACACCTTGGTTCTCAAACGCCGAAAACCTGGAAGAAAGTGTTCCGGTTATCGAACGTTTTTTAGAAGCCGAACGTCCGATGCGGCTGGCAGCTATTGTTTTCTGGGCGCCTGCACCAATCAGAAGCTGCGCCTTGGTTTTCGAACATTTCGGAAGTCAAACGGAGTTCCGGAACGGATTAAGTTTGGTACCTTTGTTTTTGCTATTTATTTTGCGTTGTTTTTGAGGATTTTTCAGTGAATTTGTTTTTGTGACTGTGTGGAACCCAGTTCAGCTACTGATTGATTGATTGATTGATTGGAGTGACTGCAGAAATGGATATTTCCGAACAATGGCTATCATCAGTGCAGGTAAGAAAAAATAATAATCTTAATTTTTATCATCTACAATACCGTCTTATTTATTTTATAGTACGGCACATGGATTATTGCTTTCATTTTATGGATCAATGGTCTCGTTAGATAGTAAAATTTGTGTTAAACTGCTGCTTTAGGGATTGTTTTTTAAAAGTCTGGAACAGATTAATCTGCTTTGCATGACTTTCTATGGGAAAGAGGGCCTTGGTTTTGGAACGCGTTGGTTTTGGAACAGACTCCCATAACGGATTAAGTTTGAGAACCAAGGTAAAAAAGGTAAAGGGACCCCTGACCATTAGGTCCAGTCGTGGCCGACTCTGGGGTTGTGGCACTCATCTCAATCTATGGCCGAGGGAGCCAGCGTACAGCTTCCGGGTCATGTGACCAGCATGAATAAGCCGTTTCTGGCGAACCAGAGCAGCGCACAGAAACGCCATTTACCTTCCCGCCTGAGTGGTACCTATTTATCTACTTGCACTTTGATGTGCTTTCGAACTGCTAGGTTGGCAGGAGCTAGGACCGAGCAACAGGAGGTCACCCCGTCGCGGGGATTCGAACCACCAACCTTCCGATCAGCAAGTCCTAGGCTCTTTGGTTTAACCCACAGCGCCACCCGTGTCCTACTGAGTAATGAAGGCATCTGGTGGGGGTTCTCTGAGCTACAAACCTGGGCTCCTGCAGCTAGGAGCATTTGCACGCACTGTGTCTGTCCGCGCAGGCTGGCTTCGTGCAACGGCGTGATGGAATCATACGTGACCAGGTTGACGCAGGCGCCGTTGGCAATGAGCTCCTGCAGCTGGAGGATCTCCCCTCTCCTGGCCGCCTCGTGAACCGGCGTCCTGTCCACCCAAAACCCTGCGGAGGCAAGGTTGTGGAAAGAAAGAATAACATTTACAGCCTGTAATGCTTTGAAAGAGAATATGATGAAAATGATGTATAGATGTTATATTACAGGCAGTGAAGGTCCTGTGTGAGTGTCTGGAGGCGGTTGGAGGATGGATGGCGGTTAACAGATTGAGGTTGAATCCTGACAAGACAGAAGTACTGTTTTGGGGGGGACAGGAAGCGGGCAGGTCTGGAGGACACCCTGATCCTGAATGGGGCAACTGTGCCCCTGAAGGACCAGGTGCGCAGCCTGGGAGTCATTCTGGACTCACAGCTGTCCATGGAGGCGCAGGTCAATTCTGTGTCCAGGGCAGCTGTTTATCAGCTCCATCTGGTACGCAGGATGAGACCCTACCTGCCTGCAGACTGTCTCGCCAGAGTGGTGCATGTTCTGGTTATCTCCCGCTTGGACTACTGCAATGCACTCTACGTGGGGCTACCTTTGAAGGTGACTCGGAAACTACAACTAATCCAGAATGCGGCAGCTAGACTGGTCTCTGGGAGCGGGCGCCAAGACCATATAACACCAGTCTTGAAAAACCTACACTGGCTCCCAGTACGTTTCTGAGCACAATTCAGAGTGTTGGTCTGACCTTTAGAGCCCTAAACCACCTTGGTCCAGTATACCTGAAGGAGCGTCTCCACCATCATTCTGCCTGGACACTGAGGCCCAGTGCCAAAGACCTTCTGGCGGTTCCCTCCCTGCGAGAAGTGAGGTTACAGGGAACCAGGCAGAGGGCCTTCTCGGTGGTGGCGCCTGCCCTGTGGAACGCCCTCCCAGCAGATGTCAAGGCAATAAACAACTATTTTACTTTTAAAAGACAACTGAAGGCGGCCCTGTTTAGGGAAGTTTTTAATGTCTGACACTGTATTGTTTTTAATATTAGATTGGAAGCCGACCAGAGTGGCTGGGGAAACCCAGCCAGATGGGTGGGGTATAAATAATAAATTATTATTATATTATTATTATTTCCTGGGAACGGGGTGTTGAAACAGCAAGGGAGCAGAGAAGAAGTGTTGCAAGAAAAGGCAGAAGTTCAAGGCTGCCCAGATTCTAGGAAACCTATTTCGGTCCTTTGAAACCATGATAGGGTCACATTCAAGGCATCATCTGGCAGTCCATACCTTGCAAACGTCCCGGTTTTCCAGGGACGGTCCCAGAATGACAGAAGCCATCCCAGTTTCGGATTTGATCCCGCAATCTCCTGCCTTTCCTTTTTTCCTCCCCTCCGCCTCTTGGAGAACAATTAAAAGTGGAGTTGCAAAAACAGAGTCCTGTTTCTACTGAAAATAAAATCCCTGCATCAAATGAATGAACGGCAAAACTGACAGACTAAGAAGGCCTTCCTGTAATTTTGAAGGAAAATGTCACCAATCCACCTAAAAAAAATGAATTGCAATACTTCCGCAGGCGGCCATTTCTTAGGAAACGCAGGGAATGTTTATTCCTTAATTGTAAATGGAGACTTATGCTGTCTACTCAGAAGTAATCCCCACAGTATTCGACGGAGCTTTCTCCCAGGTAACTGGGTAAATTAAAAGACGCCTGCTCCTTGGGAGAAAAGCAATGACAAACCTAGACAGCATCTTAAAAAGCAGAGACATCACCTTGCCAACAAAGGTCCGTCTAGTTCAAGCTATGGTTTTCCCAGTAGTGATGTATGGAAGTGAGAGCTGGACCATAAAGAAGGCTGATCGCCGAAGAATTGTTGCTTTTGAATTCTGGTGCTGGAGGAGACTCTTGAGAGTCCCATGGACAGCAAGAAGATCAAACCTCTCCATTCTGAAGGAAATCAGCCCTGAGTGCTCACTGGAAGGACAGATCCTGAAGCTGAGGCTCCAGTACTTTGGCCACCTCATGAGAAGAGAAGATTCCCTGGAAAAGACCCTGATGTTGGGAAAGATGGAGGGCACAAGGAGAAGGGGATGACGGAGGACGAGATGGTGGGACAGTGTTCTCGAAGAGACCAACATGAATTTGACCAAACTGCGAGAGGCAGTGGAAGACAGAAGTGCCTGGCGTGCTCTGGTCCAGGGGGTCACGAAGAGTCAGACACAACTAAACAACAACAACAGCCTTACACTGCAATCGGAAGCATTTTTACCCAGAATTATGTCCCACTGAGTTTAATGGGATTTATTCTCTGCTATGTTCTTGATTATTCTTAGTTTCCACCATCATTATTATATTCTGCCTTTTTTCTCTGTAGTTTACAGCTACAATTTCCTTTCCTTTCATTTATCTGTTGAAGGTATTGTACATCATCCCTTCCTTTGCACATTTTAAAAATATATATGTTGGAAGCCGCACAGAGTGACTGGGGCAACCCAGTCAGATAGGCAGGCTATAAATAATAAATTATTTATTATTATTATTATTATTATTATTATTATTATTATTATTATTATTATTATTATTGAATAGGATGCTCCCTATTTTCATTGGAGAAATGTTGGACGGTACGTAAATGATGATTTCGGATATTTCTTAATTTGTGATATATGGAAGTTGATACATGGCGGAAATGTTTTTTTTTAAAAAGGAATTGTAGGAAAACTCTTGAAAATGTGTTAATGTGTTAAAATAATGACCATTTAACACCTGTGCATATTCCTTCCTGTGTCAGTGACTTCAAATAAACAGGCTTACACTGGAGCTATTGGGTGAGTTATATATAACGTGCTATTGCAAAACTAATGTTTAACACGCAAAAAAGCAAAAAAATCAGTAAATGATTAACAATGGATTCCTCTACATTTTGCCTAGAAGTGAAGTGTGATTTAGGGATGCAACGTACGAATCTTTGACCCTAACAGCACACATTGGACTCACTCCATGAGGATTCTTGCTGTGCCCTTAACTACAGGAAGGGCAAAGGGTATGAGAAAGTTAAGCAGGGAATTTCAATTTCAGCTTTGGTCGCCTATCTGGCATGGGAGAAACCCAGGCCTCGATCTCACCCAAGTTAAGCACTTGAGCAACCACATTTACTCAGAAGTAAGGACGTGGATGCCGCTGCGGGTTAAACCACAGAGCCTAGGGCTTGCTGAAGAAGGTCGGCGGTTTGAATCCCCGCGACGGGGTGAGCTCCCGTTGCTCGGTCCCTGCTCCTGCCAACCTAGCAGTTTGAAAGCACAACAGCGCAAGTAGATAAGTAGGTACTGCTCCGGCAGGAAGGTAAATGGTGTTTCCGTGCGCTGCTCTGGTTTGCCAGAAGCGGCTTAGTCATGCTGCCCACATGACCCGGAAGCTGTACGCCAGCTCCGTCGGCCAGTAAAGCGAGATGAGCGCTGCAACCCCAGAGTCGGTCACGACTGGACCTAATGGTCAGGGGTCCCTTTACCCTTAAGCTCCACTATGCTCAATAGGCTTAATTCACTCAAGTGCTTACGATACTATTTTATCCTCTTGTGCGTTTTATATTTGGCTTCCTTTAGTGACGTTTTGAAATTTTTAACCTGCGACTCCCCTGTCAATTACGTTGCTTCGAAGGCAGACTTTATATCTGACGTTCTTCTGCAATGTTTTATTCTGGGTCGTTTTACTTTTTTTAGTTTTCGTGGGCTGAGAACCGCTTTGACGGTTTTCCTTGAAAATATAAATACAGGAACGAAATGAATCATTAGAAGCCCCAACGATTTCTGCAGAGCTGGACAGCTCTTCCCAACAAGAGCTGACAGTATTGACCAAAGGACAGCATATGTCTATTAAATAGGAAAAGAAATTGCACAACCACACAAATATATACACAAATATATGTACATACATACACAGACCTATTTCTATTCCTTCCTGTCCCCCATCACTGGTTTCCAGAGCTTAAAAATCAAGGACTGTTTGATTTCTTGAATACCCTTTACCTAGATCTACGCTTGTGTAACATTACTTTAAGCAACTAAAACTTTCCATTTGTAGCTTCTTAGAACCCGAGTCCTGAACTTAGTGACAGTTGTTGGGCATAGATTTCTCTGCTTGTGGGACACCTAACGTCTCATAAGTTTGTTTCAATGGTCAGTTGGGAAAATATTTAACTCATTAGATGATCTAAGCTGGTGAGAAATGAAATCTCAGCTAATTCACCGGTTCAGTGACAACTGGGCTGCAAACATACATGTCCCTTCGGAGATGTATTTAACCCAGGCCCCTCAGAGTGCAGCAAAATCAGTCACAGAAATTTGACTGCTGGTTAGCTCCTGTATTGCTTTGCATTTGTGAACTTAAAATTTTCTGTGTGTGTGTGATACTGAATTTCTTCTGCGTTTCCCGAATCGTTGCTTTTTGCCATCTTTTAAATTTACTGGCGAGTTCTACATGTCTGGTATGCCCCGCGGAGGAGCTTAAGGTCCACAAATGACAACACTTTGGAGGTCCCAAGTCGCAAGGTGGTCTCAACTAGGGCCAGGGCCTTATCAGTACTGGCCCCAACTTGGTGAAACGCTCTGTCACAAGATACCAGGGCCTTGCGGAATTTGACATCTTTCCGCAGGGCCTGCAAGACACAGCTGTTATGCCTGGCCTTTGGTTTGGACTCGGTCTGACCCTTATGTTTCCTCTCCCCTTACAGTTTTGATCTATGGGCTACTTTTAAAATTTGGCTGCATTTTAAATTGCATTTCAACCCGGATTTTAAATTGGTTCCCCCCCCCCTTATGTTTTTACTGTACTTTTACTGTAGTTAGCCGCCCTGAGCCTGGCTCTGGCCGGGGAGGGGAGGGGAGGGTATAAATAAAATTATTTATTATTTCACATATTGGACACGGGTGGTGCTGTGGGTTAAACCAACCTAGCAGTTCGAAAGCATGTCAAAGTGCAAGTAGATAAATAGGTACCACTCCAGCAGGAAGGTAAACGGCGTTTCCGTGTGCTGCTCTGGTTCGCCAGAAGTGGCTTAGTCATGCTGGCCACATGACCCGGAAGCTGTGCGCCGGCTCCCTCAGCCAATAAAGCGAGATGAGCGCCGCAACCCCAGAGTCGTCCACGACTGGACCTAACTGTCAGGCGTCCCTTGACCTTTTGATTGGCCACTTGTGACCAAGTGGGGATGCCCAGGTGCCAGGATGGTGCCTGAATTCTCCACCATCTGGAGGTGCAATGCCTGGGGATCCGTGGACCTTGCCTGTTTTCACACACTAGCAACACATCCTGTCAAATTCTATCTGTTACATTTTACCTGCACAATCCGAATGAATTTCAGGAACCTAGCCCAACACTCGAACCACACCACCACCCCGACTTCCTAGAGTATCTTCTGCTATGGGGCAGCTTGATAAATTAAGTAGGCCAAAAATATGGGGAAGCAAAAGGTCGCTTAGAGAAGGATCTGAAATATTCCCCTCGAAGCTTGTTTTATTCCGGATTGTTTTATTTGATGATTTGCTGTGTTGCAAACCGCTCTGAGATTCCCCCCCCCCCGCCTTTAAAATATAAAGAAATGAAATGAATTAATAGTAATAAAAATAACAAGCTCATTTAAAAAAAAAAAATAGCACCTAAACTTTTTTCAGTAGGAGGCCGGTCCACTGTCCCTCAGACCTTGTGGGGGGCCGGACTATATTCTTTGGGGGGAAAGAATGAACCCTATACCCCACAATTAACCCAGAGATGAATTTTAAATTCATTGGCCGCGACTGGACCTAATGGTCAGGGGTCCCTTGACCTTATTTCACATATTATGGCTTTGTAAGGCTCTGAATTGTGATGTTTGCTGTTAAGCCGCGTGGGGCGCAGCCCCCTGTGGGAAAGAGGCAGGTGATTTGAGTAAACTCAAGTCATCAATCAAATCACCCAAGTTGCGCATCCAGACAGTTCAGGCTTGATGTGGCTGCCCAGCCATAGCTGTCAAGCGTCCCTTATTTGGAGGGACAGTCCCTTATCCCAGCACCATGTCCCGCTGCTGTCCCTTATTGATGATGTCCCTTAAATTTCCCAGGTTTCAAAGGAAGCAGCTCCTCTCCCTCCCTCCCTGCCGGCCAGGGAAGAGGGAGGCTCCAACTGTGTTGCTTGGCTGCCCAGTTGGCCCCCACCCCGGCTTCCTCTCACCAGCCTCGGCCCCCGGCAACCCCTCCCCGCTGGGACTGGTGGGAGCCTTGGGCCCTTCCGCCGCCACCCTCCTCGCGGCCGCCGAACTGAGCGTCTCTGCCTGGGGCCTCCCCTCTGCCCATTGCCGCTGCTCCCGCTAGGACGTACTGTGGCTGCGCCGCCGAAGGACCCGGATGAGATGGGCAGCCTGGCATGGTCTATGAATTGCTGAGGAGCCTTGAGAGGAGAGCGAGGGCAACCATAGAGAAAGCAGTTCAGAGAGAGGAGGAAGAGGAGGAGGCGGAGGCGCGGGCAGGTGTTCCAAGGGCTACAAGGGAAGGGCCGCAAGCATAGATTTGTAGTGGTAGACTAGCATAGATGGTCTTAATCTGCGGGTTTACTTCGGGCGCTACTCCCCCCCACCTCCTCCCGCCCCGCCTGATGGAATTGAGAGCTGCAGAAAAGATACAGAACTGCAGCAGCATCTTTGTAGCTTGGACTTGCGAAAAGTGGTTGCTGCTTGTAGTTATTTAATTTCAGTGTTTTATCGGCTGGTGTCTTGAGCAGCAACCTCTGGAAACGAAGGGCTAAAAACCGGCGCTGCTCTCCAAAATTATCTGGTCCCTTTTAACTGGATAACTAAAATCCCTTATTTTGGCTGCTGGTCCCTTATTTTCAAAGCTGCTGGTCCCTTAGTTCCAAATCTGTAAATTGACAGCTATGTGCCCAGCTCGCAAAGGGTTAGCAACATGAGAAGGCAAAGTCCCAGTGGTACCCAGCTGCTTCTGATGGAGAGGGGATGTGGGGGACCAGCTTCTCCCCTCCCCATCCAGGCTCCCCAAAAACATGCCCCCCTCCCTCCCAACATTTCCAGCCCCCCACCCCTTCCTCCTTCAGCCCCCCACCCCCCTCCCCAACTCCCACTCACCAATCTCGCCCAGCACCGAGCTGCTAGCCATGGTCCTCTCCATAGTTGCTCAGCCCAAACTACAACTCCCATCAGCACCCAGAAAGGAGGAGGAGGAGGGAGGCGGGAGGAGGAGGAGGAGGAGCTCCCCGGCACTCCTGGGTCCCTCTTTTCTGTTGTTTATGATGGTGCTCAAGCGACATGGGGGTGGGGATCCAACGTCAGCAGGGGATGTGTCGCAAAGGATGCTGGGTGTTGTAGTTCCGCGCGCAGCTCCCGGGACGCAGGTCCTTATGTAATACTGCAGGGGGGGAAATGGGATTTTACAAGCGCGCGCCCGCGGCTCTGAGCAGGCTGTGGCTTCCTCTGGTCGAATAATCCGATTTTTCCTCTTTTTTCTTTGTTTCTTATACGCATTTTTTTATTTCTTCCCCAAATGCATTGCTCTGCCTTCCAACGTGCATGTTTTGCTGCATGGATACATGGCAGAAACGATGTTGTTGTTGTTTAGTCGTGTCCGACTCTTCGTTGAACACTGTCCCACCATCTCGTCCTCTGTCGTCCCCTTCTCCTTGTGCCCTCCATCTTTCCCAACATCAGGGTCTTTTCCAGAGAGTCTTCTCTTCTCATGAGGTGGCCAAAGTATTGGAGCCTCAGCTTCAGGATCTGTCCTTCCAGTGAGCACTCAGGGCTGATTTCCTCCAGAATGGAGAGGTTGGATCTTCTTGCAGTCCATGGGACTCTCAAGAGTCTCCTCCAGCACCAGAATTCAAAAGCATCCATTCTTCGGCAATCAGCCTTCTTTATGGTTCAGCTTTCACTTCCATACATCACTACTGAGAAAACCATAGCTTTAACTATATGGACCTTTGTTGGCAAGGTGATGTCTCTGCTTTTTAAGATGCTGTCTAGCTTTGTCATTGCTTTCCTCCCAAGAAGCAGGCATCTTTTAATTTCGTGACTGCTGTCACCATCTGCAGTGATCATGGAGCCCAAGAAAGTAAAATGTCTCACTGGCTCCATTTCTTCCCCTTCTATTTGCCAGGAGGTGATGGGCCCAGTGGCCATGATCTTTGTTTTTTTGCTGTTGAGCTTCAGACCATATTTTGCGCTCTCCTCTTTCACCCTCATTAAAAGGTTATTTAATTCCTCCTCACTTTCTGCAGGAACGATATATCCCGATAATAATGCTCGGGGCAATGAATTCAGAACATCGCGATCTCTCTTTGGCTGTTGACATCCTATGGTCCACAATTTAAGAAGGTGTTTTCTGCTCTGAACCATAGCTGTCAACGTTTCCCTTTTTTTAATGGAAATTCCCTTATTCCAAACAGGATTCCTCGCAAGAAAAGGGAAAAGTGGACAACTATGCTCTGAACCAACCTGGGATCTTCCGATGAAGGGCGGCATACAAATATTAATCCATCATCATCATCATATTTATTGAATTAAAATGCAAATATATATATATATATATATACACACACACACATACATTAAGATAAAAAAGAAAAGATTAAGACAAAAAAAGAAGAAAGAAAACATAAAAAAAAGAATTTGCATTATTATACAATCATTCATTGAATTTCTAATAATAATAAAAAGGCAGAGCGATAGAGAAAATACAGTAAATACAGTAAATGCAATGATGTGGTTAATTAAATCTAACAGGCAAGCCGTTGTTCGTTTCTGTATCTTTCAAACATTTGCATTAAATGCAAAAAATAATTAAATAATTTGTATATATATGTCAGTAGAGCATGAGACAATCCCAGGCTGGTGCGTTTGAGCCCCATGTTAGCTGAAAGAGTCCTGCATTGCGGGAGATCAGATTAAATGACTCTTATGGCCCCTTCCGTGGTGCTGTGGGTTAAACCACAGAGCCTAGGACATGCTGATCAGAAGGTCGGTGGTTCAAATCCCCGCGACGGGATGAGCTCCCATTGCTCGGTCCCTGCTCCTGCCAACCTAGCAGTTCAAGTAGATAAGTGCAAGTAGATAAATAGGTACTGCTTCGGTGGGAAGGTAAACGGCGTTTCCGTGCGCTGCTCTGGTTCGCCAGAAGCGGCTTAGTCATGCTGGCCACATGACCCGGAAGCTGTATGCCGGCTCCCTCGGCCAATAAAGCGAGATGAGCGCCGCAACCCCAAAGTCGGCCACAACTGGACCTAATGGTCAGGGGTCCCTTTACCTTTACGGCCCCTTCCAACTCTATTTCTGTGATTCTAGTATTATTTCATGTATGTCTGGCTTCCTATGAGGCAACTCAAAGCGGTTTCCCAATACAGTAAAAACCACCTAGGAGTAGGAGGCTTTGGTTCTTGAAAAAGATGCTTTATTTTGGATATCATGCGATACAATCTTTTTTTGAAAAATGAGCTGGTAATACTGCATAGTGGTTAGAGTGTTGGATTAAGGCCTGGGAGATGAGGTTTCACAACTTTGCTCAGCCAAGAAGCTCATTGGGAGACATTCCCTCAGCCTGACCTACCTTACAGGGTTGCTGTGAATATTAAATTGGGAAGGAGGAATTCATGTATGCCACTGTGAGTTCCTTGATGGGAAGGTAGGATAGAAATCTAACATAAAATAAACTCATAAAAACAAGAAAAAACAGGGGAGGGGAGATTCTTCAAAATTCACATGAAGGCCATATGTCCTCACCAAAATGTCACAATACTGCGCCAAGAGATTAAAAATATAAATTCTAAAGACTGGTTCAACAACCGTCTTACTGCCTCACATCTATCGGTTGCCCAAAGATGGAAAACTTTTGTCTGTGTTTGGTGAGATTTTATTGAATGCAGAAGAAAAGAAAACAGGCATCTGTCTCTTCCACAAATCTTTCAAGGAATTTGGGATAAGTAACAGTGGCGCTGTGGGTTAAAGCCTCAGCGCCTAGGACTTGCCGATCGAAAGGTCGGCGGTTCGAATCCCTGCGGCGGGGTGCGCTCCCGTCGCTCGGTCCCAGCGCCTGCCAACCTAGCAGTTCGAAAGCACCCCCGGGTGCAAGTAGATAAATAGGGACCGCTTACCAGCGGGAAGTTAAACGGCGTTTCCGTGTGCGGCTCTGGCTCGCCAGAGCAGCGATGTCACGCTGGCCACGTGACCGGAAGTGTCTCCGGACAGCGCTGGCCCCTGGCCTCTTGAGTGAGATGGGCGCACAACCCCAGAGTCTGTCAAGGGGTACCTTTACCTTTACCTTTAACATCTAATTAGTTGAATTTTTAAGAACGTAATGTAGAACCTTCTATTCTTAATGCTCTTGATCCCTCAGGTGTTGTTTTTTTTGCACAAAACCAGAAAACTGGACCTTGGCTGCTAATTAGTGTCCCAAAGGTGGCAGGGAGGCTCACCTGTGCCTTCATTACACACCTTTAGGTGCCAGGCGAAAATATTCCTCTTTGGCCAGACCTTTGGCTCATTAACAATCTATACTCTCCCAGAACTACAGTTCCCAGAGTCGTTCAACGGTTCTCTTCCCAGGGAACTCTGGGAATTGTAGTTCTCTGAAGGTAGTAGGGGGTCTCCTAACAACTCTCAGCCCCCTTAACAAACTACAGCTCCCATAATTCCTTGGAAGAGGCCATGAGTGTTGTCATAATCCTTTAAATGGATGTTGCGACTGTGACCTAAATTGAAACAAATATGATCAGATCCGAAGGCAGTGGTACCTTGCTTCTCAAACTTAATCCGATCCGGAAGTCTGTTCCAAAACCAAAGCGTTCCAAAACCAAGGTGCGCTTCCCCAAAGAAAGTAATGCAAAATGGATTTATCCTTTCCAGACTTTTAAAAACAACCCCTAAAATAGCAATTGGACATGAATTTTACTATCTAACGAGGCATTGATCCATAAAATGAAAGCAATAATCAATGTACTGTAGTATAAAATAGAGTATTGTAGATGATAAATATTTTTAAAAAATAAAATTCTTACCTGCACTGATAGTCATTGTTTGAATGGGGGGCTTTTATCCATTTCCACAGTCACACAATCAATCAATCAATCAGCCGTTGAACCGGGTTCCACACAGTCACAAAAACAAATGAACCGAAAAAGCCTCAAAAACAAAAACGCAAAATAACTAGCAAAAACAAAAGCGCCAAACTTAATCTGTTTGGGAAGTCCGTTTGACTTCCAAAATGTTCAAAAACCAAGGCGCAGCTTCTGATTGGTGCAGGCGCCCCAGAAACTAGCCGACAGCTGCTTTTGGATGTTCAGCTTCCGAAAAACGTTCAAAAACCGGAACACTTTCTTCCGGGTTATTGGCGTTTGGGAACTAAGGCGTTTGAGAACCAAGGTACCACTACATAAGGAAAGTGGATTAGTAGCTGAATAATGTTCAAATCTAGATATTTTTGTGTGTGTGTGAGGCTGCTGATTATAAAGACACCTGTAGAAAATAAACCATCTATTTCCACACAGGCTGCTGTTTATTGGTGCAGTTCTTTCAGGCTGCATGTGAGCCAGTTAACAAAACCAGGTGCAACCCCTAAAAGCCATTAAGGAAGGGCTAATGAGGTCTGTAAAAAAAATGATACCTTAGAATCACTTGGAGACCCGAAGGAAATTGACTCTAACCCTGCAATGTCGTCCAGCCTGTGGTTCCAGTTCCAAGGTGGGTGTTTGGGGAGAGCATGTCAAAAGTGCATTTTATGACAACCAGGTAAATATCCAATTTAGGGTTATTATCCCTCTATCGTATGGGGCAGGGAAGCAATAGTGGTACCCAGAGTAACTTGAGAACTGGGGTTTTGACACCCCGTAAAATGTGATTCGGTTTTAACAATCCCATTTTGTTGATTTTGGGGTCGGTGTGGATTACAACCACCCTGTACAGTGTGCCAGTATAATTATTCTTACTTTGGCAAAGATGTGGTCCAGTAGGTCCCAAAGAAATATACAATTGCATATTCGGGAGGCAAGGCTGCATGTCTTCTCTGCTGCGTTTGTTGTTACCCTTGCTCATGAGTAGGCAAGTTAGGCTCGGGGGCCGGATCCGGCCCAATCGCCTTCTAAATCCGGCCCCCGGATGGTCCGTGAATCAGCATATTTTCACATGAGTAGAATGTGTGCTTTTATTTAAAATGCATCTCTGGGTGATTTGTGGGGCCTGCTTGGTGTTTTTACATGAGTAGAATGTGTGCTTTTATTTAAAATGCATCTCTGGGTTATTTGTGGGGCATAGAAATTCGTTCATTCCCCCCCAAAAAAATATAATCTGGCCCCCCACAAGATCTGAGGGACAGCGGACCGGCCCCCTACTGAAAAAGTTTGCTGACCCCTCTGTTTCAAATTTCCACTGTTGCTTTAAGACGACACCTTACCTAATTTTTCTGCGCTCCTCTAAAATGTGGGGTTCTTATAGCACATTTGTGACTTTTTAGGATGTTGCGAACCGCTTGGGAGTTTATTTTTTTGAAATATATGAATGACAGGCTATATATGTAACATTCCATTCATATGTGCGCCTGTGTATATAACTGCCATTTATATACTCTAAAGATTTTTTTTTATATAAATATTTATTGAAGGTTTTTTTTTAATAAATTACAATACAAATAAAGAAATAAGATAACACATATCATGACATATTTTCTTAACTTCTTTGGACTCCCTCGCATCTCCCGCTCCTGCGTTCCTAATTTATAAATATCTAACCAGCAATTTATCACCTTATTTCCATTCTTATTATCTAAATTTCCAACGTTGTGTCTCTAAAGATTTTATTATAGTTTCAGCTGCTTGCTTACATACACCTTGACCACTTTAGGACTCTTTCAGCATCGCTCCAGGGAAAAGGCAAAAAACATGAACAGGAGGCAGATCTGCGTCGCAGGATTTGGTCCTTGCAACCCAGACCTCTTCGCCAACCACCCCACAGATGTTTCGCCCTGCAACTCTCATCAAATCATCATTTGATGGAGGGCACCAGGTTTGGCAAAGCCTGAGGACACTGGTTTTCTTTTTAAGTCTCCCGATTTCTCTCGATTTTTATTCTTCTGTGCGCTTATTATTCCCCCCCACCAAAAAAAAATTAAGTTTTCCGCAATTATAACAAACATAAAAGAAAAAATAAAAACATACAAAAGAAAACACAATACAGTGTTAAATAAGAAAAACAAAAACAAGATGTAATCTTAAAAACCCAATTTCTTTTACATTGTTAATTGACTTCCTCAGATCCCTCCCTTCTGAAATTCATTATATCTTCATGCAACAGCTCTCCAAAAACATTCTTAGTTAATTGCTGGAATTAACTATGTTATTCTCATTTCTTACTATTCTCCATCTAATTTGCTTACAATCAAATCCTAATTTATTCCTAGGCCTATTTGGTACTTTCAGGTGACTTCTAATTATTTATATGAGAATGTTTATTCAAGTAATCCTGAAATTTCTTCCAATATTCTGGACTGCGTTTAAAAGCCAGCCGCTGCCGCTGCCGATCCCGGTTGCAAAGTGACCTTTCTACTCCTTGCAATCGGGGCTCTTGCTTGCTTGCATTTTTTTTTTTCTCCTTGCAACCGGGGTTCTGCAAGGCGCTAGTAGTAATAACAACAACAACAACAACAATAATAATAATTTATTATTTATACCCCACCCATCTGGCTGAGTTTCCTCAACCACTCTGGGCGGCTTCCAATCAAATGTTAAAAACAATACAGCATTAAATATTAAAAACTTCCCTAAACAGGGCTGCCTTTAGATGTCTTTTAAAAAGAAGATAGCTGCTTATTTCCTTCACATCTGAAGGGAGGGCACTCCACAGGGTGGGAGCCACTACTGAGAAGGCCCTCTGTCTGGTTCCCTGTAACCTCACATCTCGCAGGGAGGGAACCGCCAGAAGGCCCTCGGAGCTGGAACTCAGTGTCCGGGCTGAACGATGGGGGTGGAGACGCTCCTTCAGGTATACTGGACCGAGGCCGTTTAGGGCTTTAAAGGTCAGCACCAACACTTTGAATTGTGCTTGGAAACGTACTGGGAGCCAATGCAGATCTCTTAGGATCAGTGTTATGTGGTCCCATCGGCCGCTCCCAGTCACCAGTCTATCTGCCGCATTCTGGATTAGTTGTAGTTTCCGAGTCACCTTCAAAGGTAGCCCCACCTAGAGCGCATTGCAGTAGTCCAAGCAGGAGATAACCAGAGCATGCACCACTCTGGCGAGACAGTCTGCGGGTAGGGAGGGTCTCATCTTGTGTACCAGATGGACCTGGTAGATAGCTGCCCTGGATACAGAATTAACCTGTGCCTCCATGGACAGCTGTGAGTCCAGAATGACTCCCAGGCTGCGCACCTGGTCCTTCAGGGGCACAGTTGCCCCATTCAGGACCAGGGAATCCTCCACACCCGCCCACCTCCTGTACCCCCAAAACAGTACTTCTGTCTTGTCAGGATTCAACCTCAATCTGTTAGCCGCCATCCATCCTCCAACCGCCTCCAGAACTCACACAGGACCTTCACCGCCTTTACTGGTTCTGATTTAAAAGAGAGGCAGAGCTAGTCCCCACTTTTCCCGAGCGGCGCTTGCTTGCATGGCTTTGCTTGCATTTCTTATTTTTATTTTTTGCAAAGATGTGGCGCGGCGAGGGGAGGAAAAGCAAAGCTAGTCCCCACTTTTCCCGAGCGATGTTTGCTTTGCTTTGCTTGCACTTTTCCTTTTTCATTTCTCCTTGCAATCGGGGCTCTGCAAGGCGCTAGTCCCCACTTTTCCCGAGCGGCGCTTGCTTTGCATTCCTTTCCTTGCGTTTTTTATTTTTATCTTTTGCAAAGATTTGACGCGCGCGTGGCGTGGCGCGGGGAGGATATGCAATGCAAGCAGGAAGTTCAAAGCCTGCTGGAGGCATCCGACTCTTTCCGGGTCAGTTTTCACTTTCTTTCTGTCGCCCTCCCTCGCCACCTTCCTTCCCTTCCCTCCCTTTCCCTTGCTTGCAAAACGGGGATTTTTTTTCACTTCCTGGGGTCGGCGGATGAGCTGCTCCAGCCTCCCACCTCCTCCGAAGGAGCCTGGAGTCGGACATGTTTCTCTTTTTCTTCCACGAAAGCGCTTTTTCCTCCTTTTTCCAAGGGGAGCTTTGCAGATCGGGCTCCCCCCGCGCGTCTTAAGACAATAGGAGCAGGCGGCGGCGGCGGCGGCGAAGCCATCTTTACGCGCGATCGTGCGCTTTTGCAACTGGGGTTTCCAAACGCCGAGACGGAAAAGAGCGCAGCTGCTATTCCATATATTATTATTATTATTATTATTATTATTATTATTATTATTATTATTATTATTATTATTTGCAAGTTACTTTCTCCCTGTCATTTTCCCCCCTGCAAAGTGCGCGGCCTGCGATTGGGGATCGAGACTCGCATCTCCCCGTCTTGCAATTTTCGCATCCCGAATAAATCGTCGGGGATACTTTTTGGGAAAGCAGATCGCGCTGGAGGACACCCCCGTCTGCCTCCCTTTTTAATCATCATGATGATGTTGATGATGCAAAGCGACGCCCGCTAAGGGAAAGGGAGTCGTTGACGCGGGTTTGCTCCGTTCTCACGTGAAGGAATGCACGGAAGGCCCGGCGCTTTAGCGGAAAGGAAAGAAGGGGGAAAGTGATCGCGGAGGTGTAAACGAGCAAGAATCCGAAAAGGGGGGAAAGGAAGGAGAGGGACCGGATCCTGCTCGCTCGTTGACCATGGGAGATCCTCGGAGTAACAGCCAAAGGATTTTGACACCTGTTGCGGGTGAGTGAGGATGCGCAAGCGGGACGACGCGTGTCGGGCGATGCGGGGATGTCTTTATCTCTCTCTCGTTGTGATTTGCTCCGAAGCAATCCCCCTTTACGGTTCCCTCTCGGGTCATTTGCGCGCGATCCTATCTCCAGCAATGCGCCTTCTTCGCGTGGGTTGCGGGGACCCTTTTAAAAGGCGCCAAAAAATGAAAGATGAGCCAGCCGGGGGAAGCGCTCTTGCGCAAGCCTCTCCCCCACTTCCCACCGTGGGAGGTGAAAGAGAAGTGTGGATCGGAAGGCAGGATTGGAACCCAGGATCGGGGAAGAGCTCCTGCGCGCGGAAATGGCAAAAAGCTCCCTGCGATCGGCGCTTTCACCCGCGGAGTGAAAGCGAAAAGCGAGGCTCACACGCCGGCGTGGAAAGCGCTCCGGCGCAATATCCGGCGTCGGAACGGATGGGAGCTGCGCAGGAGCTCTTCTGCCTCTTGTGGGGATCTTCCAGCGTGCGATCGCGGTGGGGATTTTATCGCTTCCATTCCTTGCAAGCGCCGTTTAGACAAAAAGATCCGGAGCTGGCAGTGTGGGGCCTTCTAAAGGATCCGGATCACTGAATCCGGATTTCCCTGGTTGCGCCACACGTTTTTGTTGACCGGCAGGAAGCTTTCAACAACCTGATTTCCTCCCTGTGAAGTAAGCCCTACTGAGCCACGTGCTTTACTCCCAGGTAAAGCCTGCAAGAGAGAGGGGCAGCTGCCTTAGGCACTTTTGCAAAATCTGAGATTTTTCTCCAAATACCCCTACCCGCTTAAACCGCGATCCCGTGAATATTTACTCTGACGTAAAGCCCTCACTCCAATGGGCCTTCTTCCCTAGGAAGTGCGCTTAGGATTGTACTGACTGATATTGTCACCTGAGTGTGCGAGGACACACTTCTTGTTACAGAACAAGCCATTCCAGTCTCACCTCTGGGTTGCATTGCTTTGGGTCTTTACGTACGAGTAAACCCAGTGCAATTTGCTGGGACTCGCTTCCTTCTCCTGCCTGCATTTTATCAATTCATATATTGCATTTATATCTCACCTTTTTCTCCCGGGATCCCAAAGCGGCCCAATTTCTCCCCCTCCCCATTTAATCCACAACAACTCTGTGAAGTAGGCTAAGGGACAGTGGCTGGCCCAAAGTTGCCCAGCGAGTGGAGATTCGAACCCAGATCTCTCGGGTTCTACTCTGACACTCCAGGCGTTCCGCCGTGCTGGTTCAGCAGGAGATACGACTTGGAGCATCCGTGAATTTTTAAATCTGAAGGTGGCCTTGGGCGGTGTGCTTGGAAATAAGTGCTTACAGGATCTTACACACTTATTTTAAATAAAACCACACAGTCTACTTATGTAAAAACACACTGATTCCCAGACCATCTGTGGGCCGGATTTAGATGGCGATTGGGCCAGATCCAGCCCCTGGGCCTTAGTTTGCCTACCCATGACGTAATGGGTGCAGGATCCGTGAATTTAAAATAAGTGTGTAAGATCCTGTAAGCACTTACTTCCAAGCACACTGCCCAAGGCCACCTTCAGATTTAAAAATTCACGGACGTGTGCAGGATCAGAGCCCTAATCCTCGGGGTTACGATCCTGCACGCGTTGGGAGGGCCGTGCAAAGCGATCCAATGCATTTGGATGGCGGAAGGGAGTTCCGCTGGTATTCGCAGGGAGAGATGGCTACTCAAAGAGCAAAAATTGCCATTAGAAAGCTTTATGAGAAGTACGTTGCTTGCTTTTTAGACGCATGAGTTAGTGAGTTTTTTTGGCGCTTCTCTTCGCCGCTCCTGCAACCTCTTCCCCCCCACACACTTTTAAAGAAAACTTATCTGTAAGAGAACAAGCTGTTCTTTGCAGACTGCGCAACGACAGCTTTTAGTTTGTTTTCTTAAGGAAAGGAGAAACGGAAGTACAAATGGCTTTTGTGAAAAGTGTTAACTGCAGGACAAAAATCTAGCTAAAATCAAGGGCAATCTGAACTGTAACTTTGTAAATCAGTCAAAACAAAAAAAAATCCTTCCAGTAGCACCTTAAAGACCAACTAAGTCAGTTCTTGGTATGAGCTTTCGTGTGCATGCACACTTCTTCAGATGTAAATCAGTGTTTGCTGCAGTGATGATTAAACAGACATTTTCGGGTGCTAAGATTGGCAGCGGGAGGAACTCTTGCTTCTTCCACCGAACTCAGAAGCTTGGGGTCGGACGGTGGAACAAGACAGTGTCTTCTCTGTGGTAGCTCCTCAGTTGTGGAATTCCTTTCCAACAGAGGTCTGCTTGGCAACTTCATCAGCCAGCTTTCTGCAAACGCTGAAGGCTCACTTCTTGTTTCAAACTATTTTTAAATATTGTGTTTTCACTTTCAGTATTGTGTTTTAGTAGCCCAGTATTAGAAACTTGGATATGGAAGCTAAATGGCATTTTAAACCTAGCCTACGGTCGCCAAAGCCGAATGTCTAGGTCATGGGTAGGCAAACTAAGGCCCGGGGGCTGGATCCGGCCCAATTGCCTTTTAAATCTGGCCTGCGAACGGTCCGGGAATCAGCGTGTTTTTACATAAGTAGAATGTGTGCTTTTATTTAAAATGCATCTCTGGGTTATTTGTGGGGCATAGGAATTTGTTGATTTCCCCCCCCAAAAAAAATATAGTCCGGCCCCCCACAAGGTCTGAGGGACAGTGGACTGGCCCCCTGCTGAAAACGTTTGCTGACCCCTGGTCTAGGTGCTATTTTTTTTTTAAAAAATGAGCTTACTATTTTTATTACTATTAATTCATTTCATTTCATTATATTTTAAAGGGGGGATCACCAATAAAAAGCCACACCTTGGTTTTGAACCAAGATAGTTTTTTTACTATCTCGTTAGATAGTAAAATTCATGTTACATTGCTGTTTTAGGGGTTGTTTTTAAAAGTCTGGAACAGAGTAATCCGTTTTGCATGACTTTCTATGGGAAAGCGTGCCTTGGTTTTGGAACTCTTTGGTTTTGGAATGGACTTCCAGAACGGATTAAGTTTGAGAACCAAGGTACCACTGTACATTGTTTCTGTGCTTGAGAAATACAATAAAACTCAGGAAAGACTTTCTTACAGTGGAATGTTATGCATGTTGTCTACTAGCAAATAAGTCCTGTTGAGTTCAATGGGGCTTGTTGTTGTTGTTTAGTCATTTAGTTGTGTCCGACTCTTCGTGACCCCCTGGACCAGAACACGCCAGGCCCTCCTGTCTTCCACTGCCTCCCACAGTTTGGTCAGACTCATGTTGGTAGCTTCAAGAACACTGTCCAACCATCTCGTCCTCCGTCGTCCCCTTCTCCTTGTGCCCTCCATCTTTCCCAACATCAGGGTCTTTTCCAGGGAGTCTTCTCTTCTCATGAGGTGGCCAAAGTATTGGAGCCTCAGCTTCAGGATCTGTCCTTCCAGTGAGCACTCAGGGCTGATTTTCTTCAGAATGGAGAGGTTGGATCTTCTTGCAGTCCATGGGACTCTCAAGAGTCTCCTCCAGCACCAGAATTCAAAAGCATCCATTCTTCGGCGATCAGCCTTCTTTATGGTCCAGCTTTCACTTCCATACATCACTACTGAGAAAACCATAGCTTTAACTATATGGACCTTTGTTGGCAAGGTGATGTCTCTGCTTTTTAAGATGCTGTCTAGCTTTGTCATTGCTTTCCTCCCAAGAAGCAGGCGTCTTTTAATTTCGTGGCTGCTGTCACCATCTGCAGTGATCATGGAGCCCAAGGAAGTAAAATCTCTCACTGCCTCCATTTCTTCCCCTTCTATTTGCCAGGAGGTGATGGGACCAGTGACCATGATCTTAGTTTTTTTGATGTTCAGCTTCAGACCATATTTTGCGCTCTCCTCTTTCACCCTCAATAAAAGGTTCTTTAATTCCTCCTCATTTTCTAACATCAATGTTGTGTCATCTGCATATCTGAGGTTGTTGATATTTCTTCCGGTGATCTTATTTCCAATGGGGCTTACTCCTAGGTAAATATGCATGGGATCACAGCCTTCTGAGTCTCTGCTGGTGACTGCTAAACCTCTGGCTATGGAAACAGCAGTGCTGTCTGTTACTTATTTTCTCTCTCTCCTTCCACCCTGGTCTATTTTAGTGTTTTATAGCTGTTTTAAAGATTACATTCCATTTTTACATTTTTGTTACCGTATACATTGCTCTGAGCACTCTGCATGGGGTTGGAATTCCGGCTCAGAACATTTTAGGAGGGAAAAAAAGAAATGAACAAACCTCGAAACTTGTTAGCCTTATTTTTCTCTTTTAACCGATATCCGAGCTGATTATTTGTGCTGAGTCGTTAGAAATTCAAAATGGGGTGTGTGTTTCAAGCCCATTAAAAGGCTCTTTGCGTTATTAGCAATGTTGCAAATACAGTGGTACCTCAGGTTACATACGCTTCAGGTTACATACGCTTCAGGTTAAAGACTCCGCTAACCCAGAAATAGTACTTCAGGTTAAGAACTTTGCTTCAGGATGAGAACAGAAATTGTGCTCCGGCGGCGCGGCAGCAGCAGAAGGCCCCATTAGCTTAAGTGGTGCTTCAGGTTAAGAACAGTTTCAGGTTAAGTACGGACCTCCAGAACAAATTAAGTACTTAACCTGAGGTACCACTGTAAATTGTATACTTTGTTAGATTCAGGTGGTGTGTGCTAAGCTGATTTTTGCAACAGTAATTGAATTCCGTGCAAAGGAAAACTCAAATGTTCTTTTACATAGCTTCAAAGTATTACTTGCGCAGAAAAATTGTGGGAGGTGGAAGAAGGTCAATTTACTAAAATGCAGTAGAAAATGGTTGATCCAGTTTCTTTGGGCAGGTGTATTAGAGACAGGAAAAGTGCTACAAAGAAATTGCAAGGAAATTTCCAAAACCTCCTAGAACTTTCAAGATGATACATACTCAACTGTTGATTTTTGTGTCAACCGCGAGCAGTTTGGAATCCTTTGGACGTCATGCAAAACCATGGTTTATTGTGACAATAATGATCCTCGCCTCCTCCAGACCCTATATTTTCTTTCCTCCTCTGGCACGCTCAGGAGGAGATTGGAAAATTTCACTTCCGATTCCAGTTAACCACAGTTTAGAGTGACACCTGCTTATTCTTAGCTATGATTTGTGGCTTGTTTCGCACAGAAAAATAATAAAGGTTTCCAGGCCAGCCTCATTTATCTCCATGTCCGAAAAACTACCAGCTGTTAGATTTCCGTATCAGGCTGCTGAAAAGTTCCAGTAATGCTTGCTTTCTCCCCTTTCTGTTTTTTTTTTAATAAACTGTTTATTAAGATTTTTGCATTACAAAATAGAAAAAGAAAAAAATACAAAATAAAAATTGTTAAAAACAATCAGTCTTCTCATCATATTATTTTTCATTTACTTGTTTCTCGGACCTCCCTTTTTTGTATTCCAATTCAGTTTCTTTCCCTCTTTATTCTACCCAGATCTTTAATCTTAAATTATTACAACCTTGAATTTTTACTTATAAAAAACCATTTTTTCGTATTCTTTTAAACCATTACAGCTAGAAACCACTTAATTTCAATCCAACATCATTCTAAGATTCATTAATTTTACAATGTCTCTATAGATAGTCTTTAAATTTCTTCCAGCCTTCTTCCACTGACTCTTCTCCCTGATCTCGGATCCTGCCAGCTTTCTCCCCTTTCTCTGCAGCATTTAATAATAATAATAATAATAATAATAATAATAATAATAATAATAATTTATACCCCACCCTCCCCAGCCAAGGCCAGGCTCAGGGCGGCTAACAAGCAATAATAAAAACAAGTTGAATGAATACAACTTAACTTAGATTGCAGAGCAAGTTTGCTGCAACCTTGAGTCTGCACAGGGCGACCTTCCTGGTATTTGCAGCATCCGAGTGCGAGGTGCTTGAGCCATGTCCCGTGTGATGCTTAGCACAGCACAAGAACTTGACCTGCCAGTTTAAGAGGGAAGCTAGCGTCTGTTCGTGGGAAAACGGGCGCTTTTCGGTGAGGTCCACCCCTCTTGCATTCTTTCCCTCTTCCCTCCCATCCCGTTTAATTCTTTTAGAAAACACAGCCCTTTAAAACAGCATGTTATTTATTTATTTTAAAAGATTTTTATTGATACAACAAGAAAAAAGGGGGAAAAAACCACAAATACCAAATTACACACAAGAATAACCATAGACACATAATTTTCTTAGCAAACAATAAAACAGATATTGGTCTTAACACTAAAGACCCAACCTCCCGTCTATTCCATATTTCAATTTCATATTACTTCTTGCCAATACACACTTTTATCATAATTAATCTTATTCTTAATATATCTAATTTCTTAGATCTAACTTGCAACGATTACTGAAGTTCCTCGAATGCTGCGACAGAATTTAAAACTACTATATTTATTTTTCAGATATTCTTTGGAAACCTCCCATTTTGAAGCAAATTCCTGTTTTGATTTATTCTTTATTTTTTCTGATAGACCATCTAATTCGGCATATTCGGTCAGCTTTTGGATCCAATCTTGTATAGAAGGAATTTCATTACTCTTCCATTTTGCTGCGATCAAAACTCTTGCTGCCGCCGTCACATATAAAAAGATACCCTTCCCCTTTTGTGGAATATCCAAATCTGTTATTCCCGGGAGGTCGGCCTCTGTTTTTTTTATTGCAAGAGATCTTTAGCATTTTTTGCAGTTCTGCATGGATACTCTCCCAGAATACCTGTATTTTCCTACATATCCACCACATATGGTAGAAAGTTCCTGAGTCTCCGCATTTTCAACAATTACTTGACACATTTTTATACATTTTTGAAAGTTTCCATGGTGTTAGATACCATCGATGTAAAACAGCACGTTATTTAACCGCAGTTAACGTAACGACACTCTGGTCTCTCTTCCAAATACGTACCACCTAAAAATAATTTTCTATCTAATTGCATTGATGAAAAATAGCAACAGGAAATTTTACTGGGGAACAGAGGAGGTGAGTGCAGAAACAGGTGAGACAAAGGAATTTATCAAAAAAGTACAGTCAAAATTTGGCTCCCGGACGCCTCAATTTTGGAATGTTTCGGCTTCCAGACACCAAAAACTGGGAAGTAACTGCTCCGGTTTTTGAACGATTTTTGGAAGCCAAACACCTTCCGGGGAGTTTTTTTCTTTTTCCTTCATTGACTTTGCAATCCTCGGTGGTCAAACATTTCGGAAGTCGAGGGGTCTTCCGGAACGGATTACGTCCGAAAACCGAGGTTTGACTGAACCTTGGTTCTTGAATCCAATTGACTCCCCAAAGCATTCGAAAACCAAGGCGCCGCTTCTGATTGGCTGCAGGATCTTCCTGCGCGCAAGCGGAAGTTGCGTCGGACGTTCGGCTTCCGAAAAACGTTCGCAAACCGGAACGCTTCCAGGTTTGCGATGTTCGTGAGCCAATTTGTTCGAGAACCCAGGTACCACTGTATATTGAAAATCCTATCAAAAATATAAAGTCTACAAAAGTTATTCTCGGAAGGGGTCGTTTAATAAGGATCTGATCAGTTTATTCAAAGTTACTTCTAAAGAGGAAGTGTGGGTGATTTTCTCATTATCAACGCATCTGAATGGAGTGGGCACTGCAAATTTCATACAGTGACCTGTTACTGGAAACCACAGGAGGAGAGTATTCCCTTGTGCTTGAATCCTGACCACTGTGAGAACATGATATTGGACCAAATGGGCCACTGACCTGATCCAGAGGATCCTTTTGTGTTCTGAGGAGTGATGAATTTTGATTCCAGAATCGCCATGGTCTTGTTTGGTCAATGGAATATTCATTATCATCATCATCACACATTCACTGTAATTTTTTCACTTCCCCGTCACTGATACTGACGAATCGTGGAGCTCACATGGGAGTATGCCAGCATGAGTACTGTCACCCATCTCTTCCACATTTCAAACACTGTCAGTGTAAATCTGCTTTCTTAATAATAATAATAATAATAATAATAATAATAATAATAATAGTTTATTTATACCCCACCCATCTGGCTGGGCTTCCCCAGCCACTCTGGGCGGCTTCCAACAAAATATTAAAATATAGTACAGTGGTACCTCAGGTTAAGAACTTAATTTGTTCTGGAGGTCTGTTCTTAACCTGAAACTGTTCTTAACCTGAAGCACCACTTTAGCTAATGGGGCCTCCCGCTGCCCTGCCGGAGCACGATTTCTGTTCTCATTCTGAAGCAAAGTTCTTAACCTGAGGTAATATTTCTGGGTTAGCGGAGTCTGTAACCTGAAGCGTCTGTAACCTGAAGTGTATGTAACCCGAGGTACCACTGTAATGCATCAGACATTAAAAGCTTCCCTAAAGAGGGCTGCCTTCAGATGTCTTCTAAAAGTCTGGTAGTTGTTCTCTTTGACATCTGACGGGAGGGCGTTCCATAGGGCAGGTGCCACCACTGAGAAGGCCCTCTGCCTGGTTCCCTGTAACTTGGCTTCTCGCAGCGAGGGAACCGCCAGAAGGCCCTCGGCGCTGGACCTCAGTGTCCGGGTAGAACGATGGGGGTGGAGACGCTCCTTCAGGTATACTGGGCCGAGGCCATTTAGGGTTTTCAAGGTCAGCACCAACAATTTGAATTGTGCTCGGAAACGTCCTGGGAGCCAATGCAGATCTTTCAGGACCGGTGTTATGTGGTCCCGGCATCCGCTCCCAGTCACCAGACTAGCTGCCGCATTCTGGGTTTATTAAGACTTTGTGGCCCCATTTGGTTTCAGGTGCCCTGCAGAGGATGGAAACAGGGCAGCGAGCGAAGTTCTTCTGTTTGTTGTTTCCTTCCTAATGGGCGGAGCGCGGCCTGTAAGCAACAGTTCTAATTGGCATCAGGCGATGGAAATTAATTTGTGGATTCATTATAAGTGCAGTGTGTTTGTGGGTGTAATAACATAGCTCGTGAAGTTGTGGTCCTGGGAGATGTAAAACGGGATGGAGGTGCCCCTTGGGTTTTTTGGGCTATTATTTTTTTTTACATTGAGACATCACTAAGGCTCCCTTGGTTACTTCTTTTACATCCTGCTTTTAAATTCCACTGAAATGTGTGGACTGCAACTAGCTCCCTGCCTGAAGGACCTCTGGCTTAAGTTGCTGTTGTTGAAACCCGAAATCCACAATATTTTCTGTGCTCCAGCTATGATTTCGAAGGCCTTGGCACAATGCGTGTCCCAAACATGACACATTCCTTTTTTTAATATAATTTTTTATTAGTTTTTTTAACATATCATTTTCAACAGTGATTAAACATACTTTTACATCTTATTCAAATTTTTGACATCCATCAATCCTGTCTGAAAATTTTCCAATCTAATCTCTCAGTATGCATTTCTTATCCTCCCTATTACATTTCAAACTCATAACCAATATCTATCTTTTTCTACTTTGTAACATTTCGTATATTTCTCCTTACAAAACTTCTTGTAATCCTACTAGCGTAATTTGATTACACACACGACACATTCCATAATCCCCTGCCTCTTAATTCTATTATTATTATTATTATTATTATTATTTTATTTATTTTTTGCACTTTATTTATTATTAATGTTGCAATACATATATGAACTTTTTACATATTGATACATATACATTATATTCGTAAATTCACATTTTCACATTTCAACGTTTATCCATTTCTTATTCCTTGCACTGTGTCCTCCCTCCACCCGTGTGTGACTTCCTTGTTACTATTTCGTAACTTTATTATTGAGAGTGTCGTTTTGTATCTTAATAATTAAACATTCAATCTTATATATCTGCTTAGCTTAGCTTAACTTAACTTTGTGAAATCAGTCAGTATCAATAAATTCTTGTTGGAGCATCTTTTGGTCATGTATTCTTCTACCCATTTCCATTCCTCTTTGAGATTTTGATCAGATTGCATTCTTATTGTTGCCGTCATTTTTGCTAATTCAATCATTTCCAAAAAAATATTTTGCCAATCTTTCAGTGTTGGTACTTAATTCTTTTTTTTAAAAAATGAGTTTATTTTATTGTTGCTTGGTTGGTGGGTGAGATGACCTTTTTGTCTGTTTTTGTGTGTGTGTGTGTGTGTGTGTGTGTGTGTGTAGATAGGTTAATTGTTGTTGTTGTTTAGTCGTGTCCGACTCTTCCTGACCCCCTGGACCAGAGCACGCCAGGCACTTCTGTCTTCCACTGCCTCCCCAGTTTGGTCCAACTCATGTTGGTAGCTTCAAGAACACTGTCCAACCATCTCGTCCTCCATCGTCCCCTTCTCCTTGTGCCCTCCATCTTTCCCAACATCAGGGTCTTTTCCAGGGAGTCTTCTCTTCTCATGAGGTGGCCAAAGTCGGACATGACTAAACGACACAACAACAACAACAACAACTTTATTTACATATAATACACGCGGAGCATTCTGACTTAGCTCCTTCCTCCTTCACATCAAAGAAACAAAGGACAATTGTCCTACATTCCGGAATACAGTAACACAAACATCCTGTCTCCGTCACTTCCCACACTGTGGAATGAAAACATACACCGTCATGTGATAGACAACAATCCCATGACTGCAAACACGGAGCAAGAATCCTAACATGGTCCACCCTGGCTGCTGGTGGCTCTCGAGAGTTTCCAGCAGAAGTCTTCCTTCCACCCTACTGGGAGATGTCAGCAACTGAAGCTGGGAATTTTCTGCAAGCCAGGCACATGCTTCAAGTTATGGGCACTGGAGGAACTCTGAGGCCACCAAGTGGGGAAGGGCTATGTCTCAGGGGCAGAACATCTGATTTGCATGCAGAACGTCCCGGGTCGAATTCTCGGCATCTTCAGGTAGGGCTTGGGGTGGGGCAGCCCTGTTTGAAATCCTGGAGTGATCTTACCAGTTAATGTAGACCAGGCACCCCCAACCTGCAGCCCTCCAGATGTTTTGGCCTACAACTCCCATGATCCCTAGCTAGCAGGGCCAGTGGTCAGGGATGATGGGAATTGTAGTCCAAAACATCTGGAGGGCCGAAGGTTGGGGATATGTGACGTAGACAATATTGATTGATGGACCCCATTTCTTTGACATTGTCTGAAACAGGTTCTGGAGCAAGGCTCTTCGTGTTTTCACCCACAACAGTAAAAGACCTCGCCAGTTCCTTACTGTTTTGTGTCATCTACTTAAGTGCTGCTAGGAAGGTTTCTTGAAACTGATTTTCTGCGAAATCAGATAACTCTGTGGCAAGCACGTGCTCCCTAACCGAAGTCCCTTGTTATCTGAAGCTGTCGGATAATATCAAGAGATACCGGCGGATGCTAATCTACTATATTATTGCTGTTACAGTCGTACCTTGGAAGTCGAACGGAATCCATTCTGGAAGCCCGTTCGACTTCAAAAATGTTCGAAAATCAAATCGCGGCTTCTGATTGGCTGCAGGCAGCTCCTCCAGCCAATCAGAAGCCGCGGAAGCCCGTCGGACATTCAGGTTCCAAAAGAATGTTTGCAAACCAGAACAATCACTTCCGGGTTTGCATCGTTTGGGAGCCAAAATGTCATTAGTTCCAGGGTGTTCGACAACCAAGGTACGACTGTATTATTATTTATTAGATTTATACCCATAGATCTTCGGTAAAAATACCATAAGTGCCTAGCCCCCAATAATATACATATTTCTTTAAAGGTAAAGGGGACCCCTGACCATTAGGTCCAGTCGTGGCCGACTCTGGAGTCGCGGTGCTCATCTCGCTTTATTGGCCGAGGGAGCCAGCGTACAGCTTCTGGGTCATGTGGCCAGCATGACTAAGCCACTTCTGGCGAACCAGAGCAGCGCACGGAAACGCCGTTTACCTTCCCGCTGGAGCAGTACCTATTTATCTACTTGCACTTTGACGTGCTTTCAAACTGCTAGGTGGGCAGGAGCAGGGACCGAGCAATGGGAGCTCACCCCATTGCGGGGATTCGAACCGCCGACCTTCTGATTGGCAAGCCCTAGGCTCTGTGGTTTAACCCACAGCACTACCCGCGTCCCAACATATTTCTTTACTTACTATTAAATTTCATAGAATTATTGTAGAGTTGGAAGGGACCCCGTGGGTCATCTATTCCAACCCCTTGCAACATAAGAATCTCAACTAAAGCATCCATGACAGAGGGCCGTCTAACCTCTGCTTAATAACCTCCAAGGAAGGAGTGTCTGCCATCTTCTGAGGGAGTCCGTTCCACTGTCAAACAGCACTTACCTAAGAAAGTTCTTCCTGATGTTGAGTCGGAATCTCCTTCCTTGTAACCTGAAGCCATGGGTTCGAGTCTTCATCTCTGGAGCAGGAGAAAACGAGCTTGCTCCATTGAGATATCTGAAGATGGGTATCTCCCTCTTCTCCAGGCTAAACATACCCAGCGCTCTCAACCATTTTTCATCTAAGGAGGTAAAGGTAGCATGCCGAGGTCCTTTATTCCTCACGATGACCCTGTGAGGTTGGTCAGGCTGGGAGGCAGTGTCGGCCCCAAGGCCACTCAGTGAGCTTAATGGCCGAGTGGGGATTTGAACCCTGATCTCCCAGGTCCTAGTCTTTCACTCTAACCACAACACCTCATTGACTCACAATGGAGGCATTGAAGATGAGTGTGGTTTTGCACATGTCTTTGATACCTTAACCCAGAGGTTCATGAATTATACCAACAGAGCAAAATGGGCAGCATCTAAAACATTAGATGCTTTATAACTGCATACATATCAATCAATCAGTCAATCTTTATTACGGTCCAGAGACCCAACAAATTGTTACAAACCAATGCACAATTCAGACAGCCTACCTCCAGGTTAAACAAGCATACAATATACTATACGCTATACGATAACTTTATTGTCATTGTCCCATACAGAACAATGAAATTGAAAACATTCAACAAAACAAAACAAAAACATTCAAAACCCCCTAAAAACTCTGAAACCCCATTTTAAAATACAATATACTTATGCTGCGTTTAGAACCAGAATTGCATTTGTGTAGAAGCTGTTTCTCAGGCGGCTAGTCCTGGTCTTTATAACCCTGTACCTTCTTCCAGAAGGCAGAAGCTGAAAGAGATCATTTCCGGGGTGCGCGCTATCCTGTGCTATCTCTGCCGCTTTCTCATGGCACCTGGAAGCGTAGATTTGATCCAAGGTGGGAAGAGTGCACCCAATTATTCTCTCTGCAGTCTTTGCAACCCTGGACAGCATTGTTTTTCCCCTGACCGTGCAGCTCCCAAACCACACACACATAAGTTAATACACTCTCCACAGTACAATGGTAAAATGCCATCAACAGGTCCTTTGAGAGATTGTTTTTCCAGAGGATTCTCAGAAAATATAACCTCTGCTGTGCTCTCTTCATCAGGTCTTTGCTGTTTTCTCCCCAGGTTAGGTCATCTCTCAATTCCATTCCCAGAAATCGAAACACCAAGACCTGTTCCACGCACTTCCCCTCAATAATAAGTGGGTGAATATTCAATTTACATTTCCTAAAGTCCACAGTAATCTCTTCTTTTTCTTTAAGTTAAGGAGTAAGTTGTTTTTCCTGCACTACTCCCTCAACTGCTCAACTTCCTTCCTATAGACGGCCTCCCCCTCTCCAGCCGTGATTAAACCAACCACCGTTGTATCATCTGCAAACTTAATAATCTCATTACTGGGGTATTTTGTTCAGACTTAAAAGATAGGGATCATTGGTTCTTGCAACCACTGATAAAAACTTCACCACTGCTAATGTTCTGGCGTTTGTCCGGTCTTCCAATAGGAACCTGACATAGTGAGCCTCTGATTTTCCCGGGAAAGGTATCAGCAAGGGTAATATCAGTTCAGCCCTGGCTTGCTCGTATTTCGCACAGTGCAGAAAAATATGTTTTATGGAATCGATGTCTTGAGCCCACGAGCAAAGTCTGTCCTGGCAGGGAACTCCTCTCAACCTGCCATCTGACACTGCAGAAGGAAAGACGTTTAGTCTGGCTTTGGTGAAAAACCTTCGATAATTTGGTACTGTCAGGTTTTTAATGTAAGATGTTAACTTAAAGACATGCCCATATTGTACTCCTACTGCCAGCGGACTACAAACTGCATGTGATCGAGATCGTAAGTCACTGTGTGCAATATCCCATAATCTTTGCTTTAACGTCTTTAGGGCGGCTTCATAACCCAGGTAATAAAGTTGGGTGTGTGTGTGTGTGACAGACCAATAGAGGTGCCTTTTCTAGCCATGGTTTTCTTCCATTTGCTGACAAACTCCTCATTGGTCTGGTGTTGGTACAAACCCTTCCCTGGATTAAACACTGAAATCCTGAGCCAATGTTTTAGGGCAGCCCACCACGCTTTAGTTGAAATTGGGCATTCACCCGCTTCTAACAGAAGTATGGAGTTGGGGACACAGTTGGGTACCTGCAGCAGAGATCGTAGAAATTTTGCCTGAAAGCCATCTAGCTTAGGCAGGTCCCCATTCCGTCAGACATTTGCAGCGTAGAGGAGTTGGGAAACATATATATACATATATATATATTTGCAAAGTAAGGAGCTACTAGTAAACATTGAATTTAAGGTTAAAAATCCTGAGATGGTTGCTTTAAAAAGCACATTGCGCTGCCTACAATTAATATGCTTCTGTCTCTGGTACGGAGCTTGCGTGGTTGCTGGAACACAATAGTTTCACTTTTATTTCTGCTTAAATCAGTTTCACTTTTCACTGAAATCAAGGGCTGCCGTATAGAAGCACCAAGCACATTTCCCTCCCGTTTGTTAACACTGAATGTTTTTTTGGTTGTGGTTTTTCTTTTGTGTAAAACCTGAATACAGTGTGCCGCTTTCAGTCCAGCCCTCTGACAACACTTGTCGCACATAGCTGTCAACTTTTCCCTTTTCTTGTGAGGAATCCTATTCGGAATAAGGGAATTTCCCTTTAAAAAAGGGAATCAACAGCTATGCCGTGGCATTTCACACTGGTTTTTCTCTCCATCCTTTCAAATCTGCAAAGGGCAGAGAGGTAAATTGATAATCCCAAAGCATATAAACGGATCATCATTTTGGAATTTAAATTAATTTAATTTGGAGTCACTTTTAGCTCAAGTTTTTTGTCCTCCTTGATAATGCACTTGTGGTTTTTAAAGAGTCAGGGGTGAGGAGGAAGGTTGCTAAGTTAGCTGATGATACTAAAATATAAAAACAAAATTAATAATGTGTGCAGACAGTGTTGGCAACTGGCCCCCTATCAGAGCACTCAGTATTTTAATATTGGCTCTAAATGTGTGTTATTGTATTTGTAAACTATTGCTTTTATCTGATGTGTTGGCATTTTAAAATGATGTTTATATAATACTGCCAGCCGCCTTGAATCCGAACTTTGGCAGAAAGGTGGGATAGGAAAACACTGAATGAACGAATAAATCAATTTCTGTAATTTTCATGTGGAACATACTAAAGGTTTGTTTAAGGATTGTGCAGATTCATGAAGGATTGTCCTATATGCATTAAAATGGCCAGAAAAATCTCTGATGTCAAAAGCAAGTTGACCTAATTCGCCACACCTTCAAATCGTGTATATTTGTAAAATCAGCAGTTTACAAAACATGTATTGCAAAGTGAAATTACATATTACTAAAATGCACGTCAAGTTTAGATGTCTGGGCAGGCTTGCCTGAGCATAAAACTTGCCAAAAGCAGTATAGTGAAGTTGAATACCCTAATATCAAGTGGCAGGGAGTTCCAAAGTTCAGGCACTACCACACTGAAGGAGCGATTCCTTGCAAGTGTGGAACAGACATTGTGTGGTGCTTTCACTTCCTGCTTTTTGTTACTCTTTCGCTCTCTCGAGAAATCCTGCGGTAGAGTCCTTCCTGGACAATAGCCCCTTTGACTTGAACTTTTCTGTTTTTGAAATGCTTCCCCACTTCCTGCTTGCAGAAAATTAGTATATCGGAGAACTGGGTCTGTGAAGATATTAACTCCCAGATCTGCAAACAAGGGCTTTCTGTTTTTTCCAAACTTAAGTCTAAATTTATAACGCCCCGGAAGCACGGCTGTGTGATAAGTTAATATACCGGTGAACCAAAGGTGGAGATTTAACAGCTTCTCAGAGGGTAGCTCAGCTGAACATACTTTGCCGATAATTTGCAGGCACGTGTTTCCAACTTTGTGCTCTCCCGATAAGAAATAAATGATGATAAACCCTCCCATGAACCAGCAAGCTCTTTCGGATTCACCGGCATCCTCCCACTTAGAGCTCAGCTAATTACGCAGAGCCTGCTAACAACCCAGGAGGAACCTCCCACGGCTAGATAATCAGAAAGGGAAGGTAAACGAAGAACTGGAAAGCTCTTCTTTTTTCCCCCACCAGTGGGGGGAAAAAGGGGGGGGAAGAGTTTTTGTTTTTATTTCCTGGTGGCGTTTATGTAGTTAAAGGTAAAGGGACCCCTGACCATTAGGTCCAGTCGTGGCCGACTCTGGGGTTGCGGCGCTCATCTCGCTTTATTGGCCGAGGGAGCCGGCGTACAGCTTCCGGGTCGTGTGGCCAGCAAGACCAAGCCACTTCTGGCGAACCAGAGCAACGCACGGAAACGCCATTTACCTTCCCGCTGGAGCGGTACCTATTTATCTACTTGCACTGGAGTGCTTTCGAACTGCTAGGTTGGCAGGAGCAGGGACCGAGCAACGGGAGCTCACCCCGGTGCGGGGATTTGAACCGCCGACCTTCTGATCGGCAAGTCCTAGGCTCTGTGGTTTAACCCACAGCGCCACCCGCGTCCCTGTTTATGTGGTTGGTTCCCCCTAAATAGCTTTCCTCCGTATTAAAAAGGAAGGGTGCATTTTTAATTTAAAGAAGACAATTTTTTTGCTTGCTTGCACTCCCTCCCTCCCACCCAGAGATTGGTGGGATGAGGGCATTTGGGTACACCCCCTTCTGTTGGCATGGGCGATGGAGGGGAGAAGATTTAGCTGGCTGCCTTATGCTGAAATGGGAGGTTGGGTGCTGTGTGTGAATGATGGGGAGGGCGTTTTTCAGTAAGCAGGGCAAGGAAATGCGTGTCTACTCACAAGCAGGCCCTACTGAATTCAATGGGCCTTACTCTTAGGATAGTAGAAGTTTAGTTTTTGTTTTTTGAACAATGGACAACTCAACTCTTTATTGATATGTGTGCAAGTAACTGAGAGAATAAACACACCTTCTCCTATACATTTCTGTCTCCATGTGGCCCCAACCAAGTTTAACCTTTTGGGGTGGAAAATAAGAACTTATATCTGAGTCATACATTCTGGCCTGCCCTTCAGGCCCTTTTGCTAAATGAGAGAATACTCACACTTGACAATATTATGAATTTAGTTTCTAACCCTTGAGATACCAGTTATATAAATGGATGCAAAATACGATCAGATATCTTGAAAGGGAAACATTCCTATTTAATATAAAGTTGAGATAAATTATGGCCAAGAAGTACAAATCACTTCATATTACAATGATTACTCAAAATTAATGCCTTCAGAATCTGATTTAACTTGAGTTTTGGGGTAATAGTAAAATAAGCTGGGCAAAAGTTAGAATTATAGGGGTGAGTAGGAGTTTAGTTGAACTCAGTGGGGCTTATGCGTGCAGAGGCAACTTGGCTAGTAAATCACTTAAACTTCTTATAAATTAGTTGAAAGTGTATTAAATAGTATACTATATGGAAGCTTATTTAATTTTACTAAATCTACCACTTCTGCCACTGCCCAGAAGCCTGGCAAGGCTTTTTGCCACCCACCGCAGATAGATATTGTGATATATCGAGAGATCTAGCTGGTGATATATTGTGATGTTTCAAGCCAGATATTGCACAACCCTATCTGGAAGGGAATGTACTGTGAAATTTTCCTGAACATGCATGCAGCTGTTCTTCCAAGGGGGAAGAACAGGCTTTCTCGTGAAATTATTCCCTCGTTCTTCATTCCCACCAGCAGTCAAAGTCCTTGGCGTTGCCTCTCCCTGTGACTCACAACTTTTTTATAGAGTTCTTCCTGAGCGTTGCTTTGTTAATAATGCTTTTAAGAGCCAGGGTGCGCTCCTACCAGTGGCTGCACCTCGGGGCGTGGGGCTCTTTGGTCCTTTAGCAACCCCACACTTTGACCCTCCAGATGCTCACAGCCCCCAATGACAGCCCCATCTGCCCCAGTTTTGTTATGCTGGCATCGCATCACCACAGCTACCTTAAATCTGTTGGGCAGGATTCGGCCAAGTGCTGCTACTAGCACAAGGGCTTCTGGCTGGGCAGAGGAACTCCCCGCCACAAGACACACAGCCCCAAAGCTGTTATGGGGCTACTCCCAAACCTCTGGAAGAGTTTGGGGAAGGGCAGAAGGGTGTGTAAGGAAAGGGAGGGGAGTTTTGTTGCACAAGTAGTACGATAGTGTCGGAGACAACCTGTAGCAACTCAGGAACTTGGCCCCAGGATGTAAAATATATATATATATAACCCCGTTGTCCTTAGGTGTCTCCCCCAGATTCCTAATTGCCAAAGGGCCGTGGTCTTTTCGTGGTCTTAAAATTGCCAGGGAAAACCATTATTATATTTATTACCATATTTATTTTCATCCCGCCTTTTCACTAGGCCAGGACTCAAGGCGGTTTTTGCAAAAAAAACACCATTGCACACAAAATAAAGGTAAAGTGGATGCAGAATGTCGTGGCGAGGCTCCTTATGGGGCCCTTGCCACGGGATCACATTCATCCAGTGCTTTACCAACTGCACTGGCTCCCAGTGGAGTACAAGATCAGGTGGTTTTAACCATTAAGGTGCTGGTTTTAACCTTTAAAGCCCTATACGGATCTAAAAGGATCCTGCGATTCTGTAGGATCACAGACTGCGCTGTTAGGCACACAGTCCTCTGTTCTGAGAATCTGAAGTTTGTAGTCCTCAATGCTGGTGAAAATTAGGCTTGAAATGCAAAGGCTGTGTTTGTAGCAATCGCAGAAGTCTAAGAAGGGCTAAATAAGGAGCCTGCTAGTGATCTTCATTTCTCTTTTTCTTTCCTCGTGTGTTGCCAAACCAGAATCAGTTGTGCAAAATGGCAGACTAAGTTACTGGGCGTGTAAGGGGGAGGAAATCATGCATCAGTTTGCAGCGTTTATGCAGGCTGTAGAATTTCCTGGTACACGCGGCCGGTCATAAGATCTGTCACCGCATGGGCGAAAAAACCGGGTGGATCTGATTCATTACCCTCTGTCTTAATGCAGGGCGAAGAATTCTCCAAACAAAAGAGCAGTTTGCCAAGGCAGAACTTGAGGAAACCTGCTCTGATCCGAAACAGAGGTAAAACTTAATGTTTGCTGAACTCCCAACAATCTCTTTCCCCTTTGCACGTGGCTCCTTCTAGAGGAAACCTTTCGACGTCCGTCACCCTTTTAGTTTCAGTTTGTGTTTGGTGCTGGGACTTTGATCGTTGCTGCAGCGCAGAAGGGAGGATTCATCCGGATTGAGAACAGCCCTTTGCTTAGCTCTCCAGCAGTGCCGGATTTATGTATAAGCTAAACAAGCTATAGGTTAGGGCCCAGAGTGCCCCCCCCCCAATTTCACTGTTAATATACTACTTTTTAATTGTATTTCAGTTCAACAACTACTGTATTTTTCGCTTTATAAGACGCACCAGACCATAAGACGCACCTAGTTTTTGGAGGAGGAAAACAAGAAAAAATATATTCTGAATTTCAAAAGCCAGAACAGCAAGAGGGATCGCTGTGCAGTGAAAGCAGCGATCCCTCTTGCTGTTCTGGCTTCAGCGATAGCTGCGCAGCCTGCATTCGCTCCATAAGACACACACACATTTCCCCTTCCTTTTTAGGAGGGAAAAAGTGAGTCTTGGAGAGCAAAAAATACAGTACTTTGATAAAATACATATTTTGTTATGTGCAAATGGCGTTAGATACCTATTAGGTCCATAAATTACCATATAGCATAAAGGGTAAAGGGACTCCTGACCATTAGGTCCAGTCGTGACCGGCTCTGGGGTTGCGGCGCTCATCTCGCTTTACTGGCCGAGGGAGCTGGCATACAGCTTCCGGGTCATGTGGCCAGCAGGACTAAGCTGCTTCTGGCGAACCAGAGCAGTGCACGGAAATGCCGTTTACCTTCCCGCCAGAGCGGTACCTATTTCTCTACTTGCAATTTGACGTGCTTTCGAACTGCTGGGTTGGCAGGAGCAGGGACTGACCAACGGGCGCTCACCCTGTCGCGGGGATTCGAACCGCCAACCTTCTGATTGACAAGCCCTAGGCTCTGTGGTTTAACCCACAGCGCCACCCACTGGCTGAGGTTGATGGGAACTGTAGTTCCAAGGGCACCCGAGGCTGGTGCGGCAGGAGAAATATTTGAACAATTCAGTGCAGTTTCATATAGTATCAAGAATGGCTTGTTTGTGTCAATAAGGAGAGTTTGTTCCTTATCAATTAAAATAAGAATAATAATTTATTATTTATACCCCACCCATCTGGCTGGGTTTCCCCAGCCACTCGGGGCGGCTTCCAGCAGGATATTAAAATGCAGTGATTCACCCAGTATTAAAAGCTTCCCTAAACAGGGCTGCGTCCAGATGTCTTCTAAAAGTCTGATAATTGTTTATTTCTTTGACATCTGAAGGGAGGGTGTTCCGCAGGGCGGGTGTCACCACCGAGAAGGCCCTCTGCCTGGTTCCCTGTAACTTGGCTTCTCGCAGGGAGGGAACCACCAGAAGGCCCTCGGAGTTGTACCTCAGCGTCCCGGCAGAATGATGGGGGTGGAAACCCTCCTTCAGGTATACTGGGCTGAGGCCGTTTAGGGCTTTCAAGGTCAGCACCAACACTTTGAATTGTGCTCGGAAATGTACTGGGAGCCAATGTAGGTCTTTAAAGACTGGTGTTATGTGGTCTCGGTGTCCGCTCCCAGTCACCAGTCTAGCTGCCGCATTCTGGATTAGTTGTAGTTTCTGGGTCACCTTCAAAGGTAGCCCCACGTAGAGCGCATTGCAGTAGTCTAAGTGGCAGATAACTAGAGCATGCATCACTCTGGCAAGACAGTCCGCAGGCAGGGAGGGTCTCATCCTGTGCACCAGATAGAGCTGATAAACAGCTGCCTGGACACAGAATTGACCTGTGCCTCCATGGACAGCTGTGAGTCCAAAATGACTCCCAGGTTGCGCACCTGGTCTGGATTTATTCTTTATTTTTTCTGATAGACTGTCTAATTCGGCATATTCTGTCAGCTTTTGGATCCAATCTTGTATAGAGGGGATTTCGTTACTCTTCCATTTTGCCGCGATCAGAACTCTTGCTGCCGTCGTCGCGTATAAAAAGATACCCTTCCTCTTTTGCGGAATATCCAAATCTGTTATTCCCAGGAGGTAGGCCTCTGTTTTTTTTATTGAAAGAGATCTCTTTCATTAAAAAACCAGATCTGGTCAGTATAAATCAAAACAGGAATTTGTTTCCAAATGGGAGGTTTTCAAAGAATATTTGAAAAATAAATATAGTAGTTTCAATTCTGTTGCAGCATTCGAGGAACTTCAGTAATAGTTGCAAGGTAGATATAAGAAATTAGATATATTAAGAAAAAGTTTAATTATGATAAAAGTGTGTATTGGCAAGAAGTAATATGAAATCGAAATATGGAATAGACGGGAGGTTGGGTCTTTAGTGTTAAGACCAATATCTGTTTTATTGTTTGTTAAGAAAATTAAGTGCCTATGGTTATTCCTGTGTGTAATTTGGTATTTGTGTTTTCCCCCCCTTGCTGTATCAATAAAAAATAAATAAATAAAGATCTTTAGCATTTTTTTGCAGTTCTGCATGGATACTCTCCCCAATCCACCACATATTGTAGAAAGTTCCTGAGTTCTCTCCGCATCTCCAACAATTACTTGACACATTTTTGTACACACACACACACACACACACACACACACACACATGAGGCCTTTAATCATAATATTTTTATTATTTCTTTCCTGAAGAGGGGAGGAGCCTGGCTTCCTTTAGGCTCCTCCTTCCCAGGAAACGCCTCTGCGGCTGACTGGCTGATTCGTGGATCAATCACCCCGTCAATCAATCGGACCTGTGGGCTGCTTTCTGCCGCCTGAGGCGACGCAAAACGCCTCACAGCCAAGCCGGCCCTGAGGAGGCTCTAAGTCTCTTTGCAGGCCCTCCTCACCCTCAGCCTGTCCATTACGGGCAGGGCTACTCGTGAGCAAGTCTCCCCCATTGGGGTTGCGAACAGGGGGGAGGAATTGCTGCCCCGTAGATCTGAGGGGCCGAAGGTTCTTGCAGGTGGGCCTGCAAGAACTAATAATTTTTTATTAGTTTTTTTTAACATATCATTTCCCACAGTAATTAAACAGACTTTTACATCTTATTCAAATTTTTGACTTCCATCAATCCTCTCTGGAAATTTTCCAATCTAATCTCTCAGTATGCATTTCTTATCTTCCCTATTACATTTCAAACTCATAACCAATATCTCTATATTTTCCTACTTTGTAGCATAACGTATATTTCTCCTTACAAAACTTCTAGCATAATTTGTTGATTACAGTTGCTCTTCAAATAATTCATAGACTTCTTCCAATCTTCTGCAAATCTCTGGTCCCGCAGGTTTCGAATCCTTCCTGTCATTTTGTCCAATTCTGCAGAGTCCATTAATTTCGTCTGCCATTCATTTTAAATATATTTTTTATTAGTTTTTTTAACATACCATTTCCAACAATAATTAAACCTACTGTTACATCTAATTCAAATTTTTGACTTCCATCCATCCTGTCTGAAAATTTTCCAGTCTAATCTCTCAGTATGCATTTCTTATCTTCCCTATTACATTTCAAACTCATAACCAATATCTCTGTCTTTTTCGTATATTTCTCCTTGTAGTCCTACTAGCGTAATTTGTTGATTACAGTTGCTCTTCAAATAATTCATATACTTCTTCCAATCTTCTGCAAATCTCTGGTCCCGCAGGTTTCAAATCCTTCCTGCCATTTTGTCCAATTCTGCATAGTCCATTAATTTCGTCCGCCATTCTTCTTTCGTCAGAATTTCTTCTTCTTTCCATTTCTGGGCTAACAATACTCTTGCCACAGTTGTTGCATATAAGAACAATTTAACATCTTGCCTATTCATGTCCTGACCTATAATACCAAGTTTCTGGTTTTTTAAAAAATGTATATTTCGACATCTTTTTCATCTCATTATATATCATTTCCCAGAAGGTCTACCATAGATACAACATAAATGGTTCCCAATCTTTTTTGAAGTCTCTCTTGTCTTAGTCTCTTAATCTTTCAGTTAGTCTTGCCATTTCAGCATAATCCATTACTTTTCTTTCCATTCTTCATTAGCTGGTATCTTGTCACTTTTCCATTTTTGAGCCAACCGACAAGATTCTAGAAGGTTCTCTTGCCCAGGGATGGGCGGCAACCATCTTGGCCTCCCTCCTCAGGGCCAGGAAGATGCCTTTGGCGTCATGGCGTCCGGCTTCTCCGGGCCTCCGCCGCCCGTTTCGCTGAATTTCGGGGGAATTAGCCAGGCGCCACCGGAAATGCGCCATTTCCGCCGCCACCTGATGCCGGAAAGGCGAAGTAAAAGCTTCGCTGCGGCCTAAATGGTCTTCGCAACTCTCCTTTCCTACGTTCCTTGAGGTTCATTCAGCCTTTACTAGGAGCCGGGTGGATAAAAAAAAATCAATGATTTAATTTAAAAAATAATAATTGGATTTTTAAAAAATTTAAATCAGATTTTTTTTTAAACGCTTTCGGAGGGAAAACCTTTCTAAAGATACTTTTTTATTTATACTTTTTTATTTACGTTACAATTTGATTCCCTCCCCCTCTTTCTTTTCCTTTCTCCTGTGATGAGGCTGCATTTTAATATTTTAATGTTTCAATATTTTAATGTTGTATTTTAATCTTGTTTTTAAGTTGTATTCATTCAACTTGTTTTTATTATTGCTTCTTAGCCGCCCTGAGCCCTGAGCCTTGGCTGGGGAGGGCGGAGTATAAATAAAAATTATTATTATTATTATTAGTCCAAAGGCTACTCTCCTTCCCCACGTTCTTGAGGTTCATTCAGCCTTTACTAGGAGCAGGGTGGATAAAAAAATCAATGATTTAATTTTTTTAAAAAATTGATTTCTTAAAAATTTGAATCAGATTTTTAAAATGAAACGCTTTCAGAAGAAAAAATCTTTCTAAATATACTTTTCTGTTTAAGTTACATTATAGTCCAAAGGCTATTCATGAGGAAATATGGATTTGTTTTAAGTTTTTCATGTGTGCTAAAACTCAGTCTAAGTTGGTGGGTTTTTTGCGGTTAACAAACATGGATACATATGCTATAATGTTATTGCTTTAGTTAAATAGTTTAAATTGTTATTAAGGAAATGATTATTTTTCTCCTTCCAATCAAGTACAGCAGAAAAGTTGTCCAAATATAAACAGTTAACTTATTGAACCTCACAATAATTTCATAATTATCTGTCTATGTATTCCTAATAGCATAACCGAATCAGTAATTTTTGATATAACTGTAAAAACTACTCTGAAAATTTATTGTTCCAAAAATGTAACCTTCCTCTGGTTGTAAATATTAAGATTATATCAGCAAGAATGAGTCTTTATGTAAAAAAATGATTTAAATGAAGTCTTACTGACTAGTGATTTAAATCAAGTCTTACTGATTAGTGATTTAAATCGATTTGATTTAAATTAAATTCACCCTGACTAGGAGCCAAGCCATTTCGGGTGGGAGGCTCTGCCCTGTGGAACTCCCTGCCACTAGAAGTTCGGCAGGAATCATCCCTGCCTCCTTTTAGACATTTTCAGGCAGACCTTTGCAATACGGTTTTCTCCTTGCGAACCAGCATTTTTCGTACACCACCCCCGCTATGTTTTTTTTATAGAAATACAGTTTATAAATATGTAAAATGAGGCTAAGCTGTTGTGTTTTTGGACGTGTCCTAAAATTAAGGTGTACTAGAAGAGATAAACAAAAGTAAGGAGGTAAATTATTCTCCGCGGCAGAAGGTAGCAAATGACTCTGGCACAGGCCTGGAAAAAAGCCAGAAACACCAAAAATAGAGGACTGGTTCAATGAAATCTGAGGCATTGTACAAATGGCTAACCTTACAAATACAGTAAAACTTGGATTGAAAAGTTCAGCCTCTCTATTTCTGATGGGAATGAGAGAACGCAGAATGAAGTAAAATCTGGAAGAAATGCAAACGGAACAATTTTAGGGAAGTTGTTTTATAGCTACATTGTTTGTTCTTAATTTCGTAAATTTACAAATTTCTACATTTATCTATTTATAGATCCATTGGGGGTGGGGAAGGACTTACTTTCACATAGGAAATTGTTTTGCGGTACTTGGGACACACACACCTTGCAGGATCCTGCCAGAATTTGGGCATGGATTTTGGTGAGGTCTAATATATTGTGTGGGATGCGGGTGGCGCTGTGGGTAAAACATCAGTGCCTAGGACTTGCCGATCGTATGGTCGGTGGCTCGAATCCCTGCGGCGGGGTGAGCTCCCGTCATTCGGTCCCAGCTCCTGCCCACCTAGCAGTTCGAAAGCACCTCCGGGTGCAAGTAGATAAATAGGGACTGCTTACCAGCGGGAAGGTAAACGGCGTTTCCGTCTGTGGCTCTGGCTCGCCAGATGCAGCTTTGTCACGCTGGCCACGTGACCCGGAAGTGTCTCCGGACAGCGCTGGCCCCCGGCCTCTTAAGCGAGATGGGCGCACAACCCTAGAGTCGGTCACGACTGGCCCGTATGGGCAGGGGTACCTTTACCTTTTTAATATATCGTGAGCTGGGAAGTCTCCAATTTGAAAATTGGCATTATTATTATTATTATTTATTATATTTATAGCCCCACCCATCTGGTTTCCCCAGCCACTCTGGGAGGCTTCCAACAAAATATTAAAAATACCTTGGACTTGTGGGATATAAGCAAGTCCTTGTATCTTCCAAGCTGCAAGGCCAGGATCATAACTCCGGCCTACCTTGCTGGGTTGCTGTTCAGGTTTCTGAGATAAACGACTATAACACATATTGGACACAAGGAAAGGCTGCCATTCTATATGATTTACTTTATCTTATTTTTTCCAGCGTTACTCGTATGAATTTTCTGGTTGTGAAGCTGCTGAAGACCCTTGGCAGACCTGCCCCTATGTAACTGTTAAATCCTCAGCACTGTGAACTGCAGAGAATGTCGCCATCAAACCACAAGAGCTCGTAAGCACCTTTAAATAAATATACGAAAATAAGTCATTTGTTCTTTTAATTCCCCCAGTGGTTTTAAAACAGCTTTTGCTTTCTATTCTTTCCCTTTTTCCTGTCTGTAGAGCTGAACGTAAGACAAAAGGTAAGAGCACTTCGTATCTGTTTGGTAAACATAACTAATTTTTGACGGATTTTTCTCTTTTCGTATTGCAATTTTAATATCTCCCCCCCATCTTGGTTTTGGAAATTTTTAGCACTGTATTGTTCTTGGAAAGGTCAGCTCTTCATTCAGCAACAGCGACTGTGTGACATTGTTCTTCGTTCACCGTTTAGCGGCTCCATCCCAGCAGAGTTGTAAGTGAGATTATTCATTTCTCTTTGCTCTCATGTCTGTAGAGGAGTAGCAGGGAAAAGGAGATAGTGCATTCTTTTAAAAAAAGATGTAATATTTATATACCACTTCCCTGGCCGTAAAGTTGAGTAGAAAGCAGTTTATAAAACTACAGAGTGTGGTGTTTTTTTTAAAAAAAAAACAAACAAACACTGGATGGCTTTTCCAGTTTCAAAACCAAAACATAGTAGCATCTGTGCTCGATAAAAATTACTCAAATATACTTTTTTACGTGGTGGGTGTTCTAACTTCTCTCTTTTGTGTGTGAGACAGTCGGAAGGCTTCTGATTTTTTTTAAAAAGAGACTGACAGGTTGTTGACCTGTCTTCAGTTAAGCCAAGTACTGTATTTACGCGAACCTAAAGCACTGCTGAATCTAATTTGCCCCCTAATTTTCGCGACGTTATCTGGCCACAAAGGGTGCACATTACATTCGAATAAATGCGGCAATTCTTCTCTTACTACGCAGGCGTCTGAGTAACAGAGGACTTCATCTGTGTTGCAATGTCTTAGGATTGTCACCGGACAGGAAAGTTTCTGGGCATTCCTTGAATCTATAACCCCCTTTTTTTTTCTTTTGCTTAGGCCAGCCAGACTAGAGATCAGGTATGTTGTGGGCATATCTGAGCTGAGAAAAAAGTTGCCCGAAGCTGTATTTGGGGAAAACAATTACACAAATCATGAAGGTACCGTTTTAAAATTATGTAAGCTGTGCAAAGAATTATTTCGTTTCTTTATTAAAAGTGGCTAGTATTTTCCTTTCAGTGGTCATGTTTGCTGTCTGTGTGAGATGGTTATTGCTTTCAAACTTCTTCTGGCACTTTCCTAATTTTTCCATAACTGATCACCCCCCAATCCCTCATTTTTTGAATTAAAATTGGAGGCATGATTTTTATAGCCAAGGAACGCTTACTTGGGGTAATAAGGATCTTGAACTGTTTTTAAAGTGACCTGTGACGGTGAAATTGGATTGGGATTTTTCAGTTTTTAAAAATAAGTTTAAGTTAAGCTATCATGAGTCCAGCTTTCTCCCGAAAGGTGAAGCGAAACTACCAAACAGCTAATCTAGCAACCGTATTTTGAGCAACCTCTCAAAATATGGTTGCGAAAGTAACTTAGAATTTTGCCAGAATCAGATTGCATTTTGTTACGGTTATACTACTTGGAAGCAGAGTATTGACACAGATTTTTGTTCCTGGCTGCCTACCCCACTCCCAAACATATTCCTGTGTTTACAGAAAGGGGGGCGGGCAATCTGTTGAACTCAAGGAGTACATTTTACTGTAGGGGGTTAATTCTGCTCCAAGTTGGCTTTATCTTAACACCGGAGTTAGCACTCTGTTGTGCAAACATGCAGCATTGATTTCTTATTTGTTAGGTACTTTTGCATTAGGCTATCAGGGTTCATTTAGTGTTGCCTAGAAAGATAGACCGCCTCACATTATCTTGGACTGGACAGCTCTTGAAATGGATGTTTGTTTATGTTACTTTCCATGCCCCAAAAAGTCTGAGCCACTTACAAATGCACATAGCTTGCCCAACATTTGAAAACAGTGCAGCAGGAAATAAAAAAATTAAAAACCAATTTTTTTAAAATCTAAAAAGTGCTCATTGAGTAAAATTTTATAAAAAGGGCAGATCCTTCCCCACCCAGCTAAAAGGTGAATGCTATAAACAGGCTGTCATCTTGGGACCAACATAAAATCCGGGCCTGGATTCTTACAAGAGACGAGGGGGTTGGCAGGGGGTTGGACTCGATGGCCCTTGTGGTCTCTTCCAACTCTATGATTCTATGATTCTACGAGGCCATGGACTGGGCACAGTCCACCACAGCTCGCCTCTCCATGTGGCTCCCTAAAGTGTAAGTGGTAAGATCACTTGTCAACTACTTGATAGATCTGACGGAGCCCAATTTGAGAAGAGCGTTCACCATGACCCGTTTCCATTCTATACCCACGGCCTTCTTGCAGGGGATTTACTCTAAGACCCCTATTACTCAGCGTCTATGTCCATGCACAATGAATGAAGTAGAGGACTTCATACATTTCTTTTTCTACTGCCCTATTTATGAGCTAATAAGAACTAAGCTCCTCCTCTTGATCCTGTCCACCATCACATCTAAGGAAGACTGTTTGAAATCGCTTCTTGTGGACGCAAATCCCCAAATTTCACGTGGGGTGGCAATCTTTATAGTGCAGGCTTTGAAACTCAGGGCTACTCTGACTGGGTAGTGTGTCCTAGACCTGGACCTGTTTGAATTCTTTTTATCACCTTTTAACCTAATGTGCCGAGCCTTTTTTGGGGCCATTATATGCTTTATATACATCCGCACTTTAGATTCCCGGCGCTGGCAACTAAATCTTTACATTATTGTCTTAGGGTAATTTAAATGTCATAACGCCAGTAATATCACTTTGAATTTTGTTTGGTTGCTTGTCTCTAGCATTTTTTGTCTTATCTTGCTATGGCTGTATGCTAATGCAATAAAGGTTTGATTGATTGCTATAAACAGGCCGTGGGTCATAGCTACAGTATGAACAGAGTTAGCAACCAAAAGGCTTTGGCAACCAGGAATGTCTTATCTTGGCAGCTGAAAGCTGACAGTGATGAGGCCAAGTAGATTTCCCTGGTGAAAACATTGGACAAATGGGGGAGTAGAGGACTGTCTGCTGTAAAGAAGGACACATGCCCATTATTTACCATGAGTCCAGTATTTCACCTAGGATTTTTACTTAGTTAGGGTGGTGGTGGTTCTGTTTTGCTTTCTCTTTTGTCAGAAGTCTCTACCACATTTTAAGTTTCTCCCTTTTGTAACATTTTAGAACAATTTTAAAAAGTTAGGATATTCATATCGGGTTAACATATTTTAAAGAGATGCTCAATGTGAATTATCAGGGTTTCCCAGGATTTTGGCTGAGTGGCCCAGTCTTCTCCCCCTTGTGCATTACTGTTCATTTGATTTTTTATTTTGTCATTGTTGTGGCTTTATTTTAATTGTGACCTTTGTAGAACGCACCCCAGGATTGTCAGGAGAAGGTTAGCAATAAGTTCAAATAAATGAATACATTACATAAATTCTGGGACAGTTACTGCATTCAGAAGTTAGGTACTGAATAATTTTAAAAACAATCAAGCGTTTTTGCAAAAATACTGAAATAAAAATGTGCTTGTTTGCTCTGCAGTCTGCCATCAAGGCATGTTGTTCCGATTATACGAAGTGGAAATGTTAAATCAAAATGAACAAAAAGTGAATCAGTTAACAGAGAGCTTGAAGGAAAAGGATCTGGTAAGTACATCATGCTTTGGAGACCAGTTTTCTGTCCTGACTTTTGTGGAGTGATGTCTGCCAGTCATTATCTACTGATCATTCCTAGCAAAGTAGAATTTGCATCCCTTCATTTTGACAACCTTTGTGGCTTAGGACTTCACTGAGCCTATTAACATTCTGAGGTAACCGCAGAGACAGTTTGCATAGGGAGCGCCACAGAGAAGGGGTTAACAAATCAGAAAACTGGGGATCTATAAATAGAAAAAGGGCAGTTTCCAATATTCTGTTGCAGCACGACTCTAGGAACTTGCTGTTTTATTTATTTGTAAAAGTATTTTTGTACTGCCAGATCATAAAAGATCAGGGCAGTGAACAAGGGGAGTAGACTTCTGTATCATTTTCCGTTCCTCGAAAACTTGCATGGTGTCTCCTCTATTCTCAGGCCCCCACCCCACTTTGTCAGTTTGTATCTTCAGGTTTCATTTTCCTTTATCTACCTTATTCCTGGACTGAGCTTCCAAGCCATTTTCAAACTGTAGTTTCTGAAGCTGGCTTGTTTAACATTTTGTTCTAAGCCACTCTCCCTGGTCAGGATGACACAACAGGCTATGGGTCAGTGGAAGTGAAACTGCACACTTGTAGAGTCCTCCTTCCAGCCATGTGCAGCCAATGGGAGGAGGGGGGGAGCATGTGAACCCCAAAGATCCTTCCAGTTCCTGCAGGTCAGGCTAAACTGTGGTTTAGGGCAGGAGTCCCCAGCATGTCAAACATGGATGCAGTGGGCCCTTGAGGTCTTTCCTGGGTACCCACAAAGCCTCTGAACTCCCCAGCACCACAACATACACACACCTATACACGGTGCCCCCCTGGGCACGAGATGGCAAGGGTGGCAATCTTTCCCTCTCTAGGGAGGAAGTTGAATGCGTAGTGCTCTTTCCCACTTCCTCTTTCAGCTCTGGGCTTTTTAAGGCTCAGATTAATTCTCTTTTGCCCAGATCCCCTGAAAAAAGTGACGTGCGTTTGTGTATCTTTCTGCCTCAGGACAACTCTCTTTTCACCGGAGCACAGCTCAAAGTGAAAGTAAAATGAAAATAAAGGTCTGCTATCAAAGCGCAGCTGTCAGTACTGAAAGTGAAACAAGGCTGCACCAGGAGAGCCCAAGGTTTCGACCTCCTTTTAAAATAGTTACGAAATAAGAGCAGCAGTCCTACAAAGAGCTGGCTGTAGGTGTGCCTCTATTCAGGGCCCAGCTGCCCTTGCAACACAGCTGGTCTTGTGGAGCTGAGATCTTGAGCTAGCCAGGCCCCCATTGAAATGTCAGCTCCCACATAAGCTCAGGACAGCAGGGCTGTTGTGGCAATGACAAGAAGTTCCTAGAACTGGCAGGGACTCCAAGGCTCATCTTGTCCAGCCCCTTCCATCAATGTGTGTTAAGTTTTTGGAACACTGAGCAGCATTTTAAGGATGCTAGATTAATAAGAACAAGTAGTCTTGGGCTGCTGTTGCTTTTACTGTATTCCATCCTACTTTTGTGACTGTAATTTGTTTTTAACTGTTTTTAACGTTGATTTTGAAATTGTTGTAACCCAACATTTCTAGTGGAATAAGGACACACCCACCAGCATTAAGAAAAAGTGCTGTTGTGGAACAGTGTTGGCTCAGGGAGACCTTGGTTTGAATGTAAAAGAGCTCTGTGGGATCTGACTGAAGATCCCATCTATTCCAACATCTGGTTTTCTGCAGCAGCCAACCAGCTTGGAATTCCCCCTTTGCTGTTAAACTCACTGTTCTCTGCTACTCTTCACCAGCCACACACCATACTTTAACCAGCTGTTGCAAGAATTAAAAATCAACCAACAAACAACCCCTTGGAGATAACAAAAATAAATGCGCAAATTTGAACTGTATGAAATGTACATTATGGACATTTAAAACAATCGAGAACATGTATATTGCTTTGATGGATCAAACCAAGGCTCGTGCAATCCAATATTCTGTTTTCACCTAAAAAGGGGTGTTAAACCGATCATAGCTTGAGAAGGGGAAGGATCTTGGCTCAGTTGCTGAGCACATGTTTTGCATGCAGACAGGGTCAGGTTCAATCCATGGGTAGAGCTGTGAATGTCTGCAGCCTGAAACCTTGGACAGGTGCTGCCAGTTGGTGTAGACGTTACTGAACTAGATGTAGCAAAGGGCTTGACTCCGTAAAGGGTGGCTTCCTGTGTTCCTACGGTGACCTTTTTCCTATTCTTTGTAGGCACTTGTCAAATATTTAAATGACCGGGCGATTCTCATCCTGCTTTCCTCATCTGCCTTGGTAAAGGAAAAAGGTAAGAATAAAAGATCTGAAGTTTCCTGTGGTTTAAAAAAATATATCCATATGTGATCTTGATGGAAGCGTCAGATTTGTAGCTGTTACCAGTCTCCCTCTCTCTCCTCTCTGCAGATTCTGGCCCGGGCGAATCTACGTCTCTTCAGGCCTTGTTTTTAATCTCTTCCCCGAGGCCTAAGTGTTTAACAGGTACTATCCCTTTGCTTGGCCTCGACAGGCTGAATTCAGGCAGCACAATGGAACCTCGGTTGTCGAACGTAATCCATTCCCGTTTGATTTCCGAAACGTTCGACAACCAAGGTGCATTTTAAAAATGCAGAAAAGTGCCTCGGAAGCCGTTCGACTTCTGAGGCGCATTTGAAAATGGAAGCATTCACTTCCGGGTTGTCGGCGTTTGGGTTACGAATTGTTTGACTTCCAAAGCATTCAACAACCAAGGTTCCACTGTATTTGATAAGCTCTGCCCCATGTCACACACAGCCTTGCATCTCCAGGGACGTCCAAAGATGCAAACTCTGATTTCCGCTTCCTTCCAAGCCAGAATTGAAAAAAGAGAGTTTGGAACGGGTTTCTGATTCTGGCCTAGGGAGGAAGGGAATGCAAGCCGTAATTTGCCAGTTTGGAGGCCCTAGCAAACGATGGTTAGCGCCTAATAGGAGGCAGAAGGAAACCATGGGTGCGATGGGAGGTGGCAGCTCGCAGCTTGTCTCCCAAAGCATGGTTTGGAGGACCATCCAAATTGGGCAGTAGAATCTTCTTTCTCCGCCTTTGCAATGTTTTCAATTGCACTATTAACTGGATGATCAGCAAAGCCATTGGATGTCTGCTTGGCCATATGGCCAGGGATAGGGAACCCCAGACCTGGAGGCCAAATGTGGCCCTCCATACCTTTTTGATTGGCCCTCATGAGTCTTTCATCCCTAGCCATACACCCTCTTGAGAGACATCATACAGCAGGCCTCCTCTGCACATTTTCTAAGTATTGGCATGGCTGGAATGCCTCCAACTCTGATATAATGCTTCTTGCTTGCATAGGCTAGAGAGGGGTGTGTGCGAGTGTCTGGGGGGGGGGGGAATACAAAGATAAAATTCACATTTATTCTCATTGCTTTTGTACCTGCCCCTCTGCCCCCCAGGCATGTGGCTCTCAGAAGGTTGCAAAGGTCACGCGCATGCTTGTTTTTCTTCTGGTGGGTGCACGTTGCATTAATAGTGTGTTTCTTCTTGGCAGCAAAAGATTTGAAATGCGAACACGGGGCAAACAAGAGATATTCGCAAGTCGCTCTGGTTCTGCCAGGGCTCCGCCATGCCTTGTTGGAAGCGGCCAAGCATCCTGTCGACAGCGGAGACCCACTCAACACTTTGGTGAAGCTGCACCTCCAGGAGTTTGCAAAGCTTGATAAGAAGAATTTGCGGCCGTCCACCAGCAGCCTCGATAGCCCGCCCCTCTCCTCTTTCGATGTGTTCTCGAAGAAGCCTGAGCTTGAATCTCTTTCCGAAAAGTGTCCCCAAAGCTCTCTCTTCCGCCTGCAGTTTTACCTGTCTCATCCCCAAAACTATGCGCTGGAAATGTCAACGGCTACCGCTTTCCTACATGGCAGAACTCGGTCTCCCAGAGGCAGCAGCACCGGCAGCAACTTGCAGGAGGCCGACACTTCTTCAGGTTTGAATTTGGACTCTTTGGCATGCGACGAGCCCATTGGCACGGTTGAAACGGCCAGGACTCGGCGTGCGGGGCAGCCGGCCCCACATAGCAAAGAGGCTGATGTGGAACCCAGTGAGATGGGAGAGCGGACTTTGGAGCAGCACAAGAGGAAATCCAATAGGCTCCTTGTGGCAAATGCAAGGAAGAAATTGTCTCCTCCGAAGGAGGTTTCCAGCAAGGAGGACAAAGGAAAGCAGAAAAAAGCCAGAAAGGAAAATTCGAATCTCTCCTTGCCAGCTTCCAAAAATTCAGAATCGTCTGGCGGCTCTAACGAACCCACCCTTAAATTAAAAATTCTTCAGAACCCGCTAAGAAGGAAGAGAGGTGAGTGCACTGTCTTAACCCTAATACAGATTTTCTTGCAGGTGAGCACTTTTAAATGCCAGTATGGTGCTTGGGGTGGCGGTGCAATTCAAAGCAATGTGCCTCCCCACAGAGCTACTCTGCTAGAGCCATTCAGCACCAAGAGTCACGTTATCCATGCTGCAAAAACATGCTGCCTTGATTCCTGGAATGTTCTGTCTCCACATGGCTCCGAATACTTTTGGAGAGAGAGGTTTGAAAGAGATTCTTAGCCTCCCATAGCAGAGTTAGTGCAGTGGTTGATTGCCTCAATTAAGCACATCAAACTCGGTTAGATTTGCTCTCATCCACCTTTAAACAAAATGCTGAAGCTAGAATAAACCCCAGACTCTTGGCTTTTCAAATTGGAAATCAAAGATAAGCAGTTGTATGAATTTTACCTTTTTATTATTTATTTATTTCGTATGCAGTCTTTCCGTTACCTGCAGGCTGTAAAAATCTGTTTTACCATGTGGCAGCTAGCTTCTTCCAAAGAGGGAAAGAGAGAGAGAGAGAGAGGTTGAGGGAGAAGCAAAGGCTGGTGGGAGCACTGGCGGAGTAAGAGGTGTGCGGGGGGAGCGCACCACCCCCGGCTGCGCAATCCCGGCGTGGTGCCATCGCGGCTGTCCCCTGACCTGCGCTGGGTGCCACGCCCCTTTGGGCAGCACACCATGCCCCGAAGACGCGCTCCACGCCCCTTCGGACACGCGCCACCTGCACCCCGCCTGCTCTCTGCCCCCCCCCCCCCGTTCCAGAGCATGAAGCTCCATCACTTGGTGGGAGCCTGCTGAGTCCCACCTATGGTAACTTGACCTTGGGGCTCAGGTTAATCCTTTCATGCACACAAGTGTGAGCCAGTAACTGTATAATACAGCAAATACCAGTTGCTGGAAATTAGAAGTTTGGAGAGCCTTGTGCCATGGGTTGCATCAGCTCTTGGGCAACTCTCCAGAGGTTGCATAGCCGCAGTGGGTGTGGCCACTCCACCCCCCCCCCCCCTTGATATACACAGGCACATGGTTCCCTCCTCCCCATTCAGCTTACTGGTGCAGATCAGCACTGAGTCCTGTGTATGTATTGTTTCCTGCTGCTGCAACAATTAGTTGAGTGTTTTTTTGCTGGGGTGCAGAAAGAATTGCTTGGAGGGCTCTTTAAGGCCTCCAGACTAGGGGCCACTGCTCTAAACACTCTTGAGACCCAGGGCACTGGAAGGATGGCCCATTTTTCCATGAAGCTGCTCAGCAACTGAGATCCTCTGTTTGCATCATGAATGCATGCATGCATTTATTTCAAAGATTTAATTAACACTTAACACGGTAGTCTTTTAAGTGGTGTACAGTAATGGTCAAAAGATAAAGCAAAGGTAAATCAGTTAAAATTAATCCCCCACCCCACCCCAAAAAATACTTAAAATGCCTGCTGGAGTACATTCATACCTTGGGATAAATGTGCTTCAAGTTAAGTATTTTCGGGTTGCGCTCCGCAGTAACGGAACGGGTTACTTCCAGGTTCCGCCACGCGCAGAAGTGGCGACACACGGACATGGGTTGCGTTCGCTTCAGGATGTGAACGGGGCTCTGGAACGAATCCTGTTCACATCCTGAGATACCACTGTATTTAAAAAAGTCTTCAGTAGGAGCTGGAATTTCAAGAGGGAGGGGGCCTTTCTGATCTCAGCTGGGAGGGACTTCCATAGGATAAAGCCAGTGATGTTTAACCCCCTGCCCTGGCTCCTGGTGGGTGCAAGCTATGTGACCGAGCCACATGGGGCCTGGGAGGCCCTTCTATCGGTGCCCCTGACACTGGAGGTTAAATGAGTGGCTGAGCCTCATTGATTCACCTCCCTCCCATGGCAGATCTGCCTGGCACCTTCCCGGGCATGTTGGGGTCTGAACTGGGCATCGCCCACATGCAAAGCAGTTAGGGCTCTTCATCGATCTGAGCATGGGGCAAGTAATGTTTGAATTGGGCCAGCATTCGTGTGGATCATAAGGGCTCTCTGCAAGGATTTTATCACTTCCTTACGCCTTATTCCTTCTTGACGCTTTCTTTTCTCGTAGGCGCTGAGGTTTTGTCTGCGGAATTCATTCAGCAAACGCCGTGCGAGTCTGCTGTGAAGGCCGCCCCCTCTTCTGAGAGCATTGGAGTGGAAGAGAAGAAGTCCCGGGTCTCGAAACAAAAAAAAGACTCCACCGCAGAAAAAGTTTCGAGTGAGAAGATGAGCACGAGGAACCAAAGTAAGAGGACGGTGCTTGAAATGCAAAATCGGAATTAGGATTAAGATGATGCTTTGGCTTGGCTTCCCCTTGAAAGGATGAGCAGCTGGAGGCTGGTGTTTTCCCTTCCGTCCCAAGGATGTTTCTTTCCCTTTGCGTCACCCTCCCCATGGCACGGGCAAAGGGCTTTCTAATGCCTTTGCTTTCCAAAGTCCCCCCCCCCATCCTGGTGGCATCTTATGCTCCTGCCCTTGTGTGGACCGAGGCACAGGAGTGGTCCTGCCACACGGGTGAAAGAAGAAGCTGAAGAGCCTTTGCCTTTTAGTTGAGTATAGCCCAAGATGGCTGACGCTTTTAGTCCTTCCAGGGTTGACAGTTGTGGACCCTACTTCAAAACAGTGAACAAAGGGACCCGGGTCAGTCAGTGACCAAGATGCCAAGTCAGATGTTGTAAAGTCAATGGCTAGGGAGCCACACAGGGCTGATGACTCTGAGCCTGATACTGGTCACCGGAGAGCCACTAAACCCCAAGCTGGTGGGCACGAGTCCCATGGACTCTCTGAGAATTTGTGGGTTTAGAGTTCCAGGATGATTTCTCTCTCAGAGATCTGCATTGGCTCCCAGTACGTTTCCAAGCACAATTCAAAGTGTTGGTGCTGACCTTTAAAGCCCTAAACGGCCTCGGTCCTGTATACCTGAAGGAGCGTCTCCACTCCCATCGTCCAGCCCGGACACTGAGGTCCAGCGCCAAGGGCCTTCTGGCGGTTCCCTCCCTGCGAGAAGTGAGGTTACAGCGAACCAGGGAGAGGGCCTTCTCGGTGGTGGCGCCCGCCCTGTGGAACGCCCTCCCTTCAGATGTGAAGGAAATAAGCAGCTATCCTATCTTTAAAAGACATCTGAAGGCAGCCCTGTTCAGGGAAGTTTTTAATATTTAACGCTGTACTGTTTTTAACACTTGATTGGCGAGCCGCCCAGAGTGGCTGGGGAAACTCAGCCAGAAGGGCCGGGTATAAATAATAAATTATTATTATGGACCACATCCCAGAGCGCCAGGTCCCATAGAGACAGAGACAGAACCCCCATGGGTGTCTCTCTCTGAACCTGTGGAACTGAGTGCCTGCCTGCAGGCCAGAAAGTTGGCCCTTTTAGTTCCTAGAAACGGTGGTGGATTTCTTGAAGCACGTTCTTCATAGTGCTTCCTGCGGGTTCATTAGCAGGAAAGTGAAGGTGCTCAGGAAACTATGGCTACCTGAGTTGGACGGGATTTCTCTATGACTACCATACTGGCCTGAATATAAGCCGCACTTCCCCCCCCCCCCCAAATTCCAACCATGAAAAGTTAAAGTGTGGCTTATATCCGTGACCTTACGCTAGGAGTGCGGCGAAGCAGCGTCCGCCCCGTGCTGCACACTCCCCTGTCCTCTCCCGCCAAAGCTGGGAAGGGAGAGAGAGCGAGGAAGGGGAAAGGCTGCCAGTAACGCAGCGCCCCCCCCCCCCAAGTATGCAGCGAGGAGCAGTGAGGAAGGGAGTGGCTTATATTAGGGTATTTTTTTTTCTCTTTTTTTTTCTCCCCCCCCCCTCCAATTTTAAAGGTGCAGCTTATATTTGGGTGTGGCTTATATTCGGGCCAATATGGTAGCTACAGTCATGGGGAAAAGAAAGTACACCCTCTTTGATTTCTGAGGTTTTACATATGGCATAATAACAATAATCTGTTGCTTAGGAGTTCTGAGGTTATATTTACCTGATTTAAAGACCTGCTAAGAAACAGATCATTGTTATGATGTCCTCATATGTAAGACCACATAACTTAAAGAGGGTGTACTTTCTTTTCCCCATAATTGTATAACTTTATCTGTAACTAATTGAATTTATCTGTAACTAACTATAACGACAGCTAGAGAGAGAGCCTTTTAAAATCCTACCTTTCCTCCTAAGAGCAGCATACAAGGCTCTCTTCTCCCTCCCCGGCCACTTTGTCCTTATAACAACCCTGTGAGTAAGGTTAGGTTGAGACATAGCGACTGTCCCAGAGTAGTCACTTTGCAACCTTCGTGACTGAACAGGGACTGGGAATGTTAGCATGAAACCACAAGTGCTGCACCATATTGTGTCTCAAAAAACCACTAGCCTTTAATGGTGCTTTTTCGTAAGGGTGGAACTGTCTTAGCAGCCCGCTCTGAAACTTGCTCCTTTTCTTACGCAGTGAAGAGGAAAAGTTCCCATCAGCGGGAGGACGAAATCCCTCCGGCTAGCGATGAGAACGATCCTTCGGGCAAGAGAAGCCCTGCCCAGGATGCTTGCCCATCTCCCAAAGTGCTCAACTGCGACTCCCACGCCTTGAACCTGTTGGCCGACCTGGCGCTGAGCTCCAACTCCCCGCTGCTCAGCAACAGCAGTGGCGCCTCCTTGCCCCCCAGCCCCTCCCGGGAGCGCCGCCGCTTGCACAAAGGGAAACATTCGGACAAGTCTTCTGATCACGAATATCACAGAGTGACAAAGAAGCTGAAAACTGCTTCCTTCTCTGGCAAGACGGGCCCAGAGTCTGATTTGTCTCCTGAGCAAAGTGGTGAGGGCAGAGAGTCTCCTTCCAGCTCTCATGAAAACAACCCCACGGGTTCCAGCAAAAGGCGGGCTGCGAAACCCAGTTTGGCGACACCTCCAAGGGAGACGGGTTATCTTTCGGATTCGAGCATTCACTCCTTGATTTCTTCTGAGCACTCATACGCCTCCCCGGTGTCTGAATCTTGCAAGAAGGGGGCCCCGGGCACCAAGAACGGTGTGAAGAATGCCAGGCTGGGGCCTTTAGTTGGAAAAGTCATGCCTTTCCGGCACCAGCAGAGGATCTGCCACTCTCACAAGCAGCTGAGGGGCTGCATACCATTCACGCGCTCTGCCGTCATGGCCGCGAGGTTGAAGGAAGATTTCTCCAAGTCCCATAAAGTGACCTTTTGCGACAAAACTGTCAAAGTGACTTTCCAGTGGGAGGCTAACTACCCGCCCAACTTAGATAGCAAATACACTAATAATATCTTGGAGAGAACAGTAGTTCGAGCTGTACACGGGTAAGTAATTCCCAGCTTTGGAAAGATACTCATTGTATGAAATGCATTCAAGCCACAAGTAAGATAAATAAAATCAAAACTAAAAAGGTAAAGTAAAGGACCCATGACAGTTAAGTCCAGTTGCAGATGACTCTGGGGTTGCGGCGCTCATCTCGCTTTTGAGGCCGAGGGAGCCGGCGTTTGTCTGCAGACAGTTTTTCCTGGTCATGTGGCCAACATGACTAAGCCGCTTCTGGTGCAACCAGAGTAGCACACGGAAACGCCATTTACCTTCCCTCCGGAGTGGTACCTATTTATCTACTTGCACTTTGGGGGAGGGGCATGCTTTCAAACTTTTAGGTTGGCAGGAGCTGAGACCAAACAACAGGAGCTCACGTCATCACGGGGATTTGAATTGCCTACCTTCTGATCGGCAAGCCCAAGAGGCTCAGTGGTTTAGACCACAGCGCCACCTGCGTCCCTTCATAACTAGGTAGAATTAGAGGCCTGGCAATAATGGTGAGAATGCAGATAGGAGCTGGGTGATCTCTCCAGGATCATGAACCGTGGCCCAGAGAACAAGGGCATTTGGAGGCTGGTCTTTCAATGCCTTGAGCTGAGCCATTATATAGCTATAGTGGCGGTTACGTTCCAGGGATAGCATGTAAGGCCAAAATCACATATAGTCAAAACATATATATTTGCCAAGTATGTAAAGCTGAATGCGCACAGGTTAAATGAGCATAAGTTGTGAGTTACATCTGTGTGTGTACAACCTCTTCTTGAGAAGCTCAGAGCCTTAAATGGACAGGAATCTGGTCGTTTGGTTGCCTCTCTGCTGAGTGTGTTGAGAAGGGCACAGTACACCAGAGGTACACTTACGACATCATCTGATGGGCAGGAAGATGGGGTTAAATCCTCAGTTTGGCTGTGTACACATTCCCTGCTTGGAACAGACATGAACAGCCAACACAGCATATAACCCCTGCTAATCAGCTGATAAGCAGGGGTTCCTGTTCTGATTCAGGAAGGGATTTGGGTCAAAAGCCCTGGGAAAGTGGAGGGAGAAATTGTTCTGGCAGTGCCTTGCAAGGTGATTTGAAGTCTCCCCACTTAGGAACTTAAAAGCACCTTGCTCCTGAAGTCAGGTGGTTGATGGGAGGATAGCCTTGCCCACCTGTCAAATTTTGCCCACAAGCTTGATCCTGAGAAGGAGCTGAACTGTGGAGCCAAAATGGGTTGCCACCCGTACACTGCATCAATAGGGTCTGTGCGTCCCAGCCAAGGTGCTTTCAGGATCTTCCCTAGCAGGACATTGAGAGCATCAGGAATAGATGGAGAGTGCCTGTCAGGAGACATTGCCCCAGAGAACACCTTGTTCCAGGTAGCCTCTCCAGTAGGAGAAGATGACAGTCTCTGGGATCATAGAATCATAGAACTGTGGAGTGGGATCCCAAGGGTCATCTAGTCCAACCCCCTTCCATATAGGGAAACTCAACTAAAGCATCCATGACAGATGACCATCTGACCTCTGCTTAAGGAAGGAGAGTCTACCACCTCCTAAGGTCATCTGATCCACAGTCAAACAGCTTTTACTGTCCTATAGTATAATAATAATAATAATAATAATAATAATAATAATAATAATAATAATAATAATAATTTTTTTAAAAAAACAACACACACACCATTTCTGTACCATCCTACAGTAGCTTTATGCATCCCCAGGTGAAAAGTGTCCAGTAGTTTGATCATCTTTTTTGGACAAAGTAATAATCATAAATAAATAAGAATTAAAATGTGCACCCCACCACCGAGACCATTCCATTGTAACTATCCAACCTCCCAAAATTTCAGCACCTCTTGGCGATGGTTTGACCCCTTTCCGTTTTAACAGTACAAATTCTACAAACAGCCCTTTAGATATTTCAAGATGGCTCTCATATCTCCTCTCCATCCCTCTTTTCCAGGCTAAACATACCCAGCTCCTTCAACTGTTCCTCATAAGGCTTGGCTTCTAGACCCTTGATCATCTTAGTTGCCCTCCTCTGCACACATTGCAACCTGTCAACATCCTTTTTCAATTGTTTATGCAGGATATGCAGGACCCAAGCCATGTAAAGACAAAAATGATGTGATTTCACCCAGTCAGGTAGAGAGCCTTAAAATAAAACTTCTCAAGAATAAGTCTGCATTTTCTTTTTCTGTAGGCCCTGGGACACCCGCTTGTTGGATGATTCGGATGAAATGATGCGCATCCTGCATATGTGGGTGGCGCTGTTTTATAACAAGCCGTTCAGATCCCCTACAATAAGGAATGTGGTCGAACACCGCAACCCTCCCAAATTCGTCTCACTGAGAAGCATCGTGGATGCCTTTGAAGTCATCGACGACGATTGCGAGGGGTCGTACAGTTTGGAGAAATGCCCTGCAGACTCTCTATCCGATGATAACCGGACGCCCAGAGAAGCAGACGAGAGGGCGGTTTCTTCCTCGGAGAAGCCCCTCTCCTGTAATGAACTGTCCTCTACGAATTGCATCGATGAGGCTCCCATCGTTATCCCTGATGACCCCAGTGATCTGCCTTTGGAGGAGGAGGAGGAAGAGTCCCATGTTGCTGCCAGCAAACCGAAAGAGAATGTTAATCCTCCTGACAAAGTAAGAAAGACTTCGGAAGGTCGGCTCAGGCCAGATGTCAGTGTTGGGCAGAAGGCAGATGTGGAGTGCCAGGAGCCTGGCTGGTACACTTGGCACCATTTAGCAGTGAGGGGCTCAGAGCTACAGCTGGGCATAGCTACATCTATAAAACCATATGGGTAATTTAACTTCAAAGCCTGGAACCTCTTGCAGTTTTTGAGAACAGCCTTATAGCGACTCGGACCACTGGTCCATTTGACTCAGTATTACGCCGAGTTAACTACACTGACTGGCAATGATTCTCTCTGCCCTGTCTGCAGATGACAGGGATTCAACCTGGGTTCTGCTTGCCTAGTGAGTGTTCTGCTACTGAGTTACAGCCCTGATAACCTCAAATCTCATTCATGAGTGGAAATTGAGTCGAGAGCCTTCCCTGAAAGAAAGACATCCCCCGAAAATAAGACCTACTTCCAGTTTTGCCTCTCACTGTAATATAAGGCATCCCCCCAAAATAAGACCTCCCCGATAATAAGGCTTCCCCCAGAATATAAGACCCCCGAAGCTACCGTAAGGTGTCTGAGTCCTCTGGACCGTAGCGGCGGGCAACACCACACAGCTTACTGATTGGCCACAGCACAGGCAGAGCTGTTCAGGCAGTGCCGAAGTCTCTTTAAATCAGAGAGCCCACGCCGCCGCCAGGACAAACTGTCGCCTGCTGCTCGCTCTGCCCTGATGGAGTCTGGCTGACTCGCAATTAGACAATAAATGTGTACCGTATTCTTCTTCATGGAAAAATAAGACATCCCCTGAAAATAAGCATCTTTGGGAGCAAAAATTAAGACACTCTTATTTTGGGGGAAACAGGGTAGAAGTTCCTCACCCATGATTGATTGGATTTATATACCGCCCTCGATCATAAGATCTCAGGGCGGTTCACAGAATAAAATGTACAGAGGTTCCTAATAGACATTTTTATTGATAGCCACCTGTCAACATGTCCTCCATGATACCTTGGAAACTTATCTACTGGGGGACCTTGGGTATCAAACTTAATCCGTTCCAGAAGTCTGTTCGACTCCCAAAACCATTCGAAAACCAATGCTCAGCTTCCTGCACTCAAACGGTAGCTGCGTTGGACGTTCGGCTTCCGAAAAACGTTCGCAAACTGGGACGCTTACTTCCAGGTTTGCGGCGTTTGGGAGCCGAATTGTTTGACAGCTAAGCCGTTCGAGAACCAACATACCACTGTATGGAAATTAAAGGGAATTCAGCTTCAAATGTAAGAAAAGCCCTGCCAGTTCCCCTTTAATTTCCATAGACAGTTCCCATCAATTTTTTCTCTTGTTGCTGTTAGTAGTATGACAGTAGCCTCTACAGCAAATTGTGCTGTAAAGCCCATAGAGTATGATGTCCTTCCCCAGTGAACTTGGAACAGCCAGCAGAGATAGAATGCCAACATAATACTTATTTATTAAATAACTGGGATTAAAGAACCATCTTGGTTCAGAGAGGAGGTCTGAAGAAAAACCTGGGAAATGGAAAAACCTCACTTTTCGGGGCCTATTTAGCTGTTGGACAGCATTATAGAGCTGACTGCGATAACTTGTGACAAACACAGTGATTCGAACTCTGCCCACAACAAGCCTTCCCCTTTTTGCTAACCAGATTGAATGGTGAAAACAAGGGAAGATTGATGGCTAGGCTACGAGGCATGGCTAGCAGAGACTGTGCTTGGTTTGATTTGTGACAAGTTGTGGCAGCTTATTTTTGAAGCAGCACAGTGGGGTAAACCTTGAAGGAGCTCGAAAGGTAGGAGGGCTGAGGTTCTCTCAACTCCAGGCAGTGTTGGTAAACGTTTGCACCATGCTGTGATTTTGTTTTTTACTGCTCTAGGATAGTTTGCGGATTTAGAAAGCTATGGAGATTTATTTTTTACTTTTTGCCTTTCTGTCTCTCTGAACTTTTGAAACTTGGAATTTTTATTTCAGGTGGCTGTGGAGAAACCTGATGAAAAACTCCCACCAGATCCTGCCCTCTCTGCAGAGAGCCAGAACAGAAACTTGACAGATGAGCATACCGAAGGGCGTTCGAGGCCTCAGGAGCGTGGAACTGATGCGGAGGCGACTGCGAGTGTCGACTTAGCTGAGGTTTCCCAAAGCGATGCTGCTTCCAAGGATACGGAAGTCCTGGAGAATTCAGCCAGCAAACAGCCTAGTGCAAACACGATGGCCGGTGGCATTTCTGCAGAGAAGATTTCTGAATTAAAGGCTTCCTCTCCTTCTGCAGAGGAGAAGGAGGACAGCCCACAGAGCGGTGGCGCCGTGTTGCTACGTCCTGCTGAAATAGGCTGGTTAGAAGCAGACAGTGACTGTGGGGAAGTCAACAAACCGTGTAGAGAGGGGAGGGGGTCACAGGATCTCCCTGTAGATGACGAAGATATAGAGGGAGAGAGCACGGGGTGGGAATCAATTGAACTTGCTCTTTCGGACAGCAACGATACTGACTCAGAGCCCCGAGATATGGACTTGGACCAAGAGAACAAAGAAGAGGAAGGCTGTCCAATGGAAGACAGAGAAGCTGCCAGGGCCTCTACGTCCCCAGTCACTTTTCCACCATCACCAGCCACAGTTTCTGAGCATCAGGCAGAATCACCTGGTACCCAAGATGACTTTGTACTATCAACCCCTAGTTCTGCATCTCTAGACCCAACGGATGCGGTTAAGGGTTTCTGCCTTTCACAGAAAGATAGAGAGGACAATCTGTTTGATTCCCTTCCATTACGGACTAGCCCTGTAAATCAAATAACCCATGATGAAGTAGCCCAGTCTCCAGAGACAGAAGATGCCGTTGAATTAGCCAAACATCCCATGTCTCCAAACCAAATGGACGTGGCTGAAAGCACCCGTAGGTCCCAGGAAGATAACAAAACCAACCTAGAAGATTCAGCTTCTGCGCAAGCTGCTGAATTAAAGGATATGGCAACTCGAGGAGAATCTGTAGAGAGTCGAGATTCTGTTGTACTGGCAAACAGCCCCAAATTTCCAAACCCAGTCGGTTCGGACAATACTTCCTTTGGCTCCATGGAAGAGAAAGGAATGAATCTTGCTGATTCAGTTTCACCGGAGGCGAGTCCTGACCATCAAACAAGTCCTGATGATGTAATGGAATTGCCAACTGCCCAGGAAGACTCTGCGGAGTCAACCAAACATCACATATCCCCAAATCAAATTGATTTGATTGAAGACGTTTCCCAGGAAGAGGGTAACCTGACTGACCCAAGTCCACTGCAAACTGGTGGACCATGCCGAGTGCATAGCAGCACATCAGTTCAAGGGGAATCCACAGGGAAACAAGAAAATTCTGCTTTATCAGCTCCAAATCTTGCACCTGAAAAAGAAATAGACTTGGTCATGGCTTCCTGTGTTTCGCCGGAAGAGGATAGAATCCACATGGCTGATGTGCTTAAGTTGCAGGTTAGTCCTGTCTATCAAGTAATATCTGATGAAGAGGAAGACTTGCCAGGGAACCAAGAGCGCTCAGCTGAAAATAGCACACTCACAAAGCAAACGCGTTCAGCTGAGGATTCCTGCATCCCACAGGAAAAGGAAGCCCTCCACCTGGTAGGTGTGGCTCCATTGCAAGTGAATGAACTGCGGTGCAACACAGCCACTCAAGAGGAACGGAAGGCCAGGCAGACAACAGAACGACTTGGCGATTCTCAGGGCCAGAGCTTGCATTTGGATAATGAAGAATCGGACACCAGTACCGACAATCAAAAGTGTGGCATTAACAGTGAGGACATTGAAGTCTCTCCTGTGCCCCGAGAATCGGCATCTGGTGATGATAAGCTAAGCCAAGCTGTAGTTACTGTGCCTGAAGACATCAGGTCCTTTCTCTATGAGTTGATAGACACTGTGAGTGGCATGACAGCCGTGAGCAAAGAAACCGCCTTTGCGAAAGAGAATCCAGCCTTAAACTGGATTAGTTCAGTCACCCTTGAGTGTGTGACCCCTCCTGAGAGTGATGAAGAGAGTTATGCCACTGACAAGCTTGCCCATTATGACCCTAAATGGGCGATGACAGGTGACTCTTTAGCGCAGCCTAGCAACAAGAGAGACTTTCACATGGCTGTACAAAGATACGGGTGGTATCATTCAGCACTGCAGGGAAGCATAAGTTCTGGTCAAGTGGATGTGGCTGAAAGGAAGTCTCATCAAGAGACAGGAGCTGCTACGGACACCCTTGAAAGTTCTTGCTGTCCAGAGTGGGAAGACACGGGTACGAGAACTCCAGAACGCCAGTTCCCCTTGATCCAAGCAGCTGTGTTGTGTGGGGTTAACCCAGGACAAGTTAGTTCGGAAGCATCCATGTTTGAGGGCGAAGACCAGCTCAGGAAGGCAGGCAGAGAAATGCTGCCATCCGTGTGTCCTACGGAATGTTTATCCGAAGAATCTGGGTCCTCTGCACATAAAGACACACATGATCTGTATGAAAACCCGGTGGAGAACCTGGAGGACCCTGAAGATGCTCCGGCCGGTGAAAGACCAGTCTCATTTGTCAGAGCTACAGGCGTGAATATAAATTGGGAAAATAAATGTGTTTCTGTGGACGGTGTCCCAGAACTTTGCGGAGATGTGCATCCCAGAGGTCAGCCCGAGATACCGTCTACACGATCTGCTGCCTCGCCAGATGCCATGGAAATGAGTTGCGCCAGTGATTTGAGCTGTGAGAACGAGCTTCAGAAGGGTGAAGGCTGGATGTATCTGGAAAACAAGGTGACGGTGCCTGATGTTGAGGCTGAGACTATCCAGTATGACTGGCCGTCCTCATTCAGGGAAGGCGATAGGTCTGTGCTGCCTTCTCCCGAAGAGTCGGGATCTCTAAAGGACTATTTAAACTTTACTATAACCAAGAAGCACCAAGAAAAAACCCGAAGCTTTCAGTCTTCCAAGAGGCGTAGCCCTTTTTTCGGAGAGCAGGAATGGAAAAACTTCTCCGATAGGGCTTGGAGGGTTCTGAACGACCCCATTCAGAGCACTTTAGATATGGAGTGTCTGCGTTTCCACGATAAGCTAAAACATACCCTAAAGAAACCACAACCTCCTACCTCTGGCGAAGGTACTCCGGAGCGCGTGCTTCAGGTAACGGCAGAGACGTTGCCATCGAGAAAGGTCCCTGAAGCTCCTGAGCTCAGTGTGCCACCCAGGAGCCGAAGCCCTCTTCTGATAACTATTTTGAACCGGGGCCCGAGGCACAGTGCCCCACACGGCACCCCCAGGAGCAGACACATCGACCCTTTTGAACCTCCTCCCCCGTTTGCTTCTGCCCAGGAATCGGTGAGCAATGCTGCTAGAACGAAAGGTCAAGGACAAGGGCCGGCTGCTTCTTTCCACCTCAACAAGTTAACGTACAATAATAAGCTAAAGGATTCCCGAGGAGACATATCGGTCATCATGGACGAGTTTGCTGAACTGAGCAGGTTGATGACGCAGGGCAACAGGCAGGCGAGTTTCGCGGCCAGAGAGCCAAATCCTACCTCAGAAGATGCTCTGGAGAAAAGGGGTCCCTCCTTGCCTCAGAGGACCACGTCCTACGATCACCTCTTCACTGAACTCTGCAGCACACTACATTTCAAGCTGAAAACGGTTGCCCAGGAAGCTTGCAAAAAGCCTTATGCATTCTACCTGGTGGAAACGGGCGACAGTCCTTTCTTTGGGAGACTAAAGGTAAGATGTTTCACATTTTATTTTATTTTACAAAAAAATAATATTGGTTTTCCACAAATTTTTAAACACACCAACAAACAAACAAACAAACATAAATCCCAACCTGATTAAGACTAATCTTATTAACATTGTTAAGCGACTTCCTCATGTCCCCTTGGTTGAATTTCAGTGTATATCATTTTAACGGTTTTCCAAAACCTATATTCTCATGCAGTTAACTTAATCACTTAACATCTTTCTTACTTTCCTGATCTAAATTTCAACATATTAATTTATCACATTACATATTAAAATCCTAAGCCTATCTGGTATTTGCAAGCTTTTCCAATTAATTTAACTTAACAAAGATGTTTCACATTTTAAATATTGCACCAGGTTTTAGGCGTTGGAGAAATAGGCAACGGGCAACAACTGCCCAGTGTGGATGGAACGCTTGCTCTCGGCCACACTGTAGTTTGCAAATCGGGAACCGGGCCCTTGTCTTGCACATACCTCCTCTCAGCCTGGGTTTCCAGCTCCCTTCCCTTAACATAGGGAGCTCCCTTGCACTGAGTCAGATGCTTGGTTCATCTAGCCCACTGTTGTTGACTTGCAGTGGCTTTTCAGGGGTTCTGAAACCCGGGGGCTTCCTCATGTAAAGAAAATACCCTGAGCCTGGCCTTTCCAGCGTTGTTGGTGTGGAATGATTCTAACCGGGGTTCCCCTCTGAACCGGGGTATGCAAACCAGCTTCTAACCCTGCTCAGGAGGGGAACCTTGGTTAGTGTTTGCGCATGCTGAACAGTAATACGTGATTACACTGGGTGGCAGGGTGTGTGTGTGTGTGTGTGTGTGTGGCAGGAGGGAAAGAGGGAGGATCGCAGATTCCAGATGCAGGCCCAGGTTTCCACACCACAATGTCCAGGGTGCCAGAACTGGAGTTTAATGTTGAAAATGGCAGCACCAGCGAGGGTGCCCCAGTATCTCCTACTGAGGACCAGCCTCCAAAGGGCACCATGTTGACAAAGGCTGGTCTGCTTCATGGTGCATCTCCTCTTTGCTGATGGAGGTTTGGGCTAGGTGGCTTTTGAGGTCCCTTCTGGCTCTGATTCTCTGGGTGTTCAGTCATTCTGGGGCTCTAGCATTAAAAAAAAACCCCAAACCTACTCTCAGCTGTCCATGTCCCCCTCCTTTTTTGCTTCTGTTTAAAAAAGGAACATCATATTTAATGTGCAGGACTTGATTGTATGGAAAGTGCTTTTGGGTGGGATTCTGCTGCAGTTAACAGCCTTGGGCGAATCTCCCATTTCAAGTGAGGAGAACAGGACAACAGAAGTGTGATATTAGCAGAATAGTGTTGGACTCTGACCTGGGAGACCAGGATTCAAATCCCCACTTCAGCCATGAAGCTCGCTGGGGGACCTTGAGCTGCTCCCTGTCTCTCAGCCTATCCTACCTCACAGGGTTGTTGTGAGAATAAATGGGGGAGGGGAGAGAGACCAAATAAATAGCAATGAACACGATGGATTTTGTTTGTACTGGATTAGAGGACTCGTCTCTGTCCCTCCCCTGCAGACTTATCCTGAATTTCTGTTGCTGCTTGAAGACGCAGAAAAACTCTGGTTTTGTTTTCATTTATGCTTTTAACTGTGAAAGCAACCATTCTGGTTTCGGTGATGGATTCTTTAAAATGTTTTGTTTCAGAACTTGCTGAAAAAAGGGAGTCATGTGGAAATGAAGCCTCTGCATTTTTGTAAGACAAGCCACCCCGAGGGAGACAGACTGATGGTCATCATTAGGAATGAGGACATATACCCACACATATATAAAGTAGGTTCAAAAGTGCCTTTCCTGTGTGGCACAGGAAAAACAGCTTCCGGATATTAAAACCTGGTTCTCTTCCCTCTCGCTGCCAAATGCTTCTAACGTTCCCCCTCCCTGGTGCTTCAGTGCTTTACGAAACATGGGAAGCTGCCTTTGTATAGGCAGACTTTTGGTTCATTGAGCACAGTTTGTCTACACTGACTGGCAGCACCTTTCCAGGGTTTTGCACAGAGGACCCTCTGGGGCTGTATCTGGAGATGCCAGGAATTGGACCTGGGTTCAGTTCTGCATGCAGAGCAGACCCTCCGCCACCAGTATGACATTCGGTTCACGATACCGGTTCCCAGCCGTCGCCAGCACTGGGCGTAGCATTCAGCTTCCTGCTAATCTTGAACCGCAGCCTTCACTGAGGCAAGTTTCCAGTCCCTGTGAGGTTGTGAAAGAGAAGCTTGCTTACAATGCAGTAAGCGTTCTGCAACTTTGCTCGATCATACAGGTGGCAGGATTCCCCTCTGCGTCACCCTAAATTTGGAAGGCTAAACAAGCTCTAGCAGGGAATACACAGGCCAGTCTGCTTTCTGTTGTGGGTAGGAGTTCCTGTTTCTGTGTGTGCCTTCCTCCCCAAGTCTGAGAAGGGTCAGATCCAGTGGCGGAGAGCAGGCGGGAGCGTGGCGTGCCGCCTGCGGGGGTGGGAGGCAGCCGTGATGGCACCCACTGGGATCGTGCTGCCGGGGGTGGTGCGCTCCCCCCGCACCCCTCTTCCTCTGCCAGTGGTCAGATCTCCCGCTTTTGCACCCAGTGCCACCCTCTGCCCAATCGAGGGAAACGTAACCGATGGACCAATGCTGAACCTGAAAAAACATTTGTCTCCTGGGCAGATCCCGTCCTTGCTGAGGCTAAAGCGCTTTCCCAGCGTGACCTTTGTGGGAGTGGACAGCCCTGAGGACATCTTTGACAACACGCATCAGGAGCTGTTCCACAGCGGGGGCTTCGTGGTGTCTGATGACAAAGTGCTCGAGGCAATGACACTAGGTGAGATGTTGCGCCCAGTGTGCCAGTTCCAGAAAAGCACATCTTTCTGGAAGTGGTGTGTCTTCAGAAATGGTGCACAGGGATTGTTTCCTGTGATTGAATGTTGTGGCAGTATAAATTGAAGCAAACCTCCCTGCAAGCAAGTCAGGGAGAATATGTCTCCTCGTGTTAAATATTTGTCTTCCGCTCGTATCTCCCTTAGATGCGGCCGGGTGCATCTCCCAGTAGTGTGGTGCTTTGCAGTGCTATGTATGAAGTCCTAAACAGTTTGGTACCCAAATACCTGAAAGAGCATCTCACCCGATACCAGCCACCTTGGGCCCTACAATCAGGATGGAGGCCCAGATGCTGGCCGTGCTGTTGGGCAATGCCCTCCCGGGGTTGACCCACGACAGGGCCTTCTCAGTGGTAGTTCCCTGCTTGTGGAACACCTTCCCTGTCAAGGTGTCTCGCTCATTATTAACATTTTGGAGGGACCTTAAAACGTTCACCCAGATATTTAATGGCTGAAATACTGTTCCTTGGCACCTTTGAAATTATTAACCTTTAAGGATACGTGACTTATTCCCCCCCCCCCCCATTTATTAATTTCTTCAGGTTTTTTTTCCTTCAAGGGATGGGATGGCTTTGCTGTTTTGTGGTCTCCTTTGAGAGGAAGGGTGGGGTAAAAATCCAATCAATAATACGGAGGATGATTCAGTGAACGGCGACAGTGGCAATATTGACGGCTAAGGACCGGTAGCCTTAATAACAGGGGCTACCCAGCTGTTACCATGTGACAGCGGAGACGGAACTCTAGGCAGCCAAACTTCGTAGTTTTCACTGTCCTGTTCTGCTGATGCTCTTCCTGCAGGGGAGCTGAAGGACGCCGTCAAAACCTTGGAGAAGCTCAACTGCAGCCACGGGAGATGGAGCTGGCTCCTTCACTACAAAGAGACCAAGAGACTCCGAGAGGACGCCAGGTGAGGACGATTCTGGCACTGACTAAATCCCTTCTCCCTGCTAAATCCCTGCAGAGTCCTCATTCCCCCGCCTGCCGGGATGCCTTTGCTAGCCCCCCCCCCCCCCCCCCGTCCATGCAAGCATGTATTTATTTCCTTACTCCCTATATTTACAGACTGCCCAGTTTCAAGCTCTCAGGTAACAACAAAGACCGTTTAAAACCGCAGTTTACTGAAATGATCAAATAAATTGATTGAGGCCTCGGATGCAGACACTGGGGATATCCTTCCTCCCCTATGCACGCAGCCAGGCCCTGATCCGAGCCAGTGCTTCCACATGCCTCCCCTCCTCCCGAGTAGCTTCTGTGGACAGTTCAGCAGCTGCCTTGAAGATCTTGCCTGCCTCTCTGTCTCCTCTGCTGTGAGGTCCGGCCAGGAACCCAGGCAGTGGCCATGGGGGCCTCTAGTCTGGGGTCAGGGGTGTCTGGCTCTGCTGCACTGGAGATCCACTTGAGGATCCTGCGTTCTTTTGTTGCTCCTTAGGAGGAGGTCTGAACCTGGACAGAACTGGTCTCTAGCTTGAGGACATTACCTAACCACGTTTCCCCTGAGAAAGAGATCCACTGGGTCCCAAAAGCCTGCAAGCCCAACTCTCTCTGTAGTGTAACACTCCCTTGCATGTGCCCTGCTTCACCCTGCTGCTGGCTCAATGAAAAGTATTCAGTTCCTCTGAATTTCAGCACATGGAACTCCCATAGGATATGCCTGCATTCTTGTTCATTTATATAATGTCGTTAGCTCAAGAAGCAACTCTCTGGGCAGCATCCTGCATTGCAGGGGCTTGGACTGGATGACCCTTGGTGTCCCTTCCCCTTCTACAATTCTCCGATTCTTATTCTGTGAATAAGAGGTGTGCTTTTGGGGCACAGTCGCCAACTCAAAGCTGTTTGGGACCAAACTCTCTTGACGTTTTGTTCTCCTGCAGGAAGAACCCTGCAGCTCATGCCAAGGAGATGCTCCTGAAATCCTGCCAGGGTTCCAACATCACCGAAGTTCTCCACTACCATCAGTGCGATTCCAAGTCTTCCCCGAGATCCGAGCATCTGAATTGCTTGCTGAACTTGCAGGTTCAGCACATCAGCAGGAGATTTGCCGTGTTCCTCACAGGTAGGGAGATCTTGCCATGTGGGGGCACTTCTCATGTGGATATCTTCTCTCCCCCACCCCCGCAAAAAAAAACCCCACATTTTCAGGGCAGTGTGAAAAAGGATGTGCAGACAAGCAGCCTTTGTGGGTCCTGGCCCTGCTGAGATGGGCTTTCCACTGCCTTGAGCTTTTCCAGAATTTCCAGAGGTTTAGAGTATTTCTGAATGGCAGAGCAGCCAATGAGACCATCATGGAATCGTTAGGAAAGGGGTTGAAAACAAAAGCGTCGGTATCATAATGGGATTGTGCAAATCTATGGTGCGACCACACATGGGATGCTGTTTTCAGTTCTGCTTACCAAACCTACGAAAGGATATTGTAGAGCTGGAAAAGGTTCAGAAAACGGCAGCCAGAATGGTTTGGAGCCACATTGGGAGCTTTTTAGTTTAGAAAAAATGAGAGCAAACTAAACATTTGGGACTTTTTTTCCTTTTCTTTTTTTAGGGAAAAATGCAGGTGTAGCGAACTTTAAAAGAGGATTAGACAAATTTGTGGAGTCGATGGCTGCTAGCTATGATGGGAATATTTGACCCACTGTCAGATGCAGTGCTGGTTCTGAATTCCAGTTGCGAGCATTCCCAAGGGGAGTTTTCTTGCACTCAGGTCCTCCTTGCAGGCTCTCCTAGTTGTCCCCTGTGAGAACAGGATGTTGGGCTAGATGGGACTTTGTCCTGAACCAACGGACAGGCTCTGCTTACATTCGTGTGTGTTCTCCAGGTGTTGTTCACTAAAACTCCCATCACCTCCGACCATTGGCTGATGGGAGTTGTAGTCTAAAAGCAGCTGGAGAGCACTATGTTTGCTTTCCTGATAGAGATCTGGTCTTAAGGCACACATGGGCATTTTGGGTTCCGGCTTCCCAGCTGGGACGCACCCCTTCTCTGTTACTGCCGATTGACCAGAGAAATTGCTTTAAGACAGGGGTGTCAAACTCAAATTCATTGGGGGCCGCATCAGCAGTTTGGTCACCCTCAAAGGGCCGGTTGTATCTGTAGGACTTTATCAAAGTTATTTTTCCTTAGGCACTGGTGTGTGTTGTCTTGAACCTATACACTATTTAATATACCTATTCCAGTACGATTTTAAATAAGAATAGAAGAAGAAATAATAATGATTTTTTTAAAAAGATGACGAGATGGGCTTCCAGGCAGACTGGAGCTCCAACGGGGAGGAGACAGGAGCCTATCCCAACAGAGCAGAGCAGAAGCAAATGTTGCCTCCCCCCGCCCTGCCGCCGCACACAGGAGTCGGAGGATACGGAGCTGCAGTTTGGATAGCAGCTGTTTCTTGCTTGCAAGGGAGCCCCAGCGGCACTGCGGGCGTGGGTGGCCAGGATGTCCTGCTGGGCCCCCGAGCTGCTGCAGTTGCTCCCGGGGAGGGGGCTATCCGCCAAGTCCTCCAGCCCGGAGAAAGCCGATGTGTTGGCGTGGAGAGGGGGCGGTGTTTCGTAGCCAGGCTCCCGCAGCCAAGTTGCTGGCAGGCGCCCACTTTGCTCCAGCCGCCCAGATGCCGGCGCGTTCCTCTTCGGGGTGGGAGGCGCCACTGCTTTGCGGTGTGGCACACCGCCCGCCCGGCTCCCTCCACCCCACTCTGCGCAGCTAAACTGGCAGCAGCTCCGCCTCTCCCAGCCCAGCTGGGGCGCGCTGCCTGCGGCAGGACCTGCGCCGGGTCCCCACTCTCCACTCGCCTCTGCCATTCCCTTCCCTGCCTGCCGGCCCCGCTACTTACCCACCAGGGCGACCCCAGCCAGCCCCTGGCCCCGCCGCCGACCATCTCCTCGCCAGCTGCAGCGCTGCAGTGGCCTCTTCTTGCGGCCCGAGCGAGTGAGCGAGCGGCGTCCCAAGCGTGGCTCTCGCTCCCTGCCCTCGCTGCCAGCCTCCGCGGCTCTCTCGGGCTCCAAAAGTTGCCACGCGCACAACCCGCCCCCTCGAGCAGCCGTGCCTGGGAGGCTCCGAGGGGCGGAGGCAGCCGGCTCCGAGCTCGGCTTCACGGGACCGCCTCCTCTGCAGCGAGCCCCGGACTGGACCGAGCGAGCAGAAAGCCTCTTTGCCCGGCCCGCAAGGCAGGCAGAAGCTGTGGGACCGGCCGGTAGGCAGCGCCAATGGGGCGCGTCTGTTGGAGCCCTGTCTGCAAGCAGGCAGGGAAGGCTGTTCGTGTGGGTCACTTTTTAGAAAGGCAGAGAGCCTCCGCCGGAGTGCGGACCCTAAAATCTGGGTCGGGACCAGTAAAAAGGATGAGAAGCTCGCTTCCTCGCCCTTGATGCCACGGGCCACATGACGAGGTCCGCGGGCCTTGTGTTTGACACCCATGCTTTAAGAGGAGTTTCACAAGGCCAAAACTGATCAAGCATTTCCCCCAACCAACTCCATCCCCACATACCCAGAGTTGACCGAGCTCCCTGGAATTATCTTGTTGGGAAGCCATCTCACGGCGTTGTATATTTTGCAGAGGTAGCAGCAGTAACCTCTTTTTTCATTTGCTCCTTATAGAGAAACCCAGCGCCAGCCGAGAGGCCATGGAGAATAAGGGGATCCTGGTGCTGGATGTAAATACTTTCATGGCGACGGCTGAAAGTTTGGCAGCACCGTTTAGAAGTGGCTGTTGGTAAGCGGGAAGCCACGGGGGTCGTTTTTTGTACCGGGGAGCAGCGCAAATGGAGAAAACTGGAAGGCTTGCGAGCACCAGCCTTAGAAGGCGGGCGGATTTCATGAGTGGCAGGCGTTGTGAGCGCTCCCTATTCTGCCCCTCTCCCTGCTTTTTTTTTTTTAGACCGGGGGGTTGGAACTGCTTTCAACCAAAGTCAACAGTCCCTTCTGGGCACTGAATGGGGTGGGCGGGGCCAAATGCAAAAGTGGGAGGAGCAAGAGGGATGATCACTTTAGGGACACTTTGCAGCCAGACCAAAATGCTTTGGGATGTGCAAAGCGTGGGCTGGGGATAAAGAGCCTGTATTGGGGATGACAGAGCTGGAAGGAGTTCTGAGGGCCAGATGAAGAAGTTTGAAGAGGCCGCGTTTGACCCCTGGGTCTGAGCACAGGGTTTTAGAGCAATATTGCTTACATGAGTTGGTACAATGCCCCAGAGTGATGAATCAGGAAGGCCCCGGTTCAAACCCCACCTCTGCCTTGAGCTCCAAAGGGGGCCCTGAAAGCACCCCCCTCCCTCTGCTCCTCCCCATAGTTGCAATTTGAGGTTGATAAAATACTGAGTTCCCTTACATTGGAAGGATTATAGGGGAGGGGGCAACCTTAGGAGTCAGCAGATATCGTTGCTCTCACAGCATCCTTATTGAACATGAAGAAGAGGTTTGGATTTGATATCCCGCCTTTCACTCCCTTTAAGGGGTCTCAAAGCGGCTAACATTCTCCTTTCCCTTCCTCCCCCACAATAAACACTCTGTGGGGTGAGTGGGGCTGAGAGACTTCAAAGAAGTGGGACTGGCCCAATGTCACCCAGCAGCTGCATGTGGAGGAGCGGAGACGCGAACCCGGTTCACCAGGTTACGAGTCTACCGCTCTTAACCACTACACCACACTGGCTCTGGGAACTGGAATCTCAGCTTCTGGTTGCTCACCCCACCTCAAGAAAGTGCATGCATGTGAAATGCTTTGAGCACTAAAGCCCCATAAAAATACTAAAAATATCGTCCTTGTTTCTGATGCCGCACTGCAAACAGAACAGTTGAAGGGCGCCACCTGGTGGTCTGTGAAAGACCTGCACCCACAGCCCAGTTTTTTTCTGCCTCTCTTGTGTCTCCAGCCCAGGTGCATCTTCATTACTTTTTCCATTCTGTGAGGCCTCCTCCAAAGAGCTCGGTGCAGCATACATGATTAGCCCCTGCTGTTTTATTCTTGCAGCAGCTATGGGAGAGAAGGGGGCTGGCCGAATGTCAGCCAGTGATCTCCTGGATTGACGGATATTTGAACCTGGATCTGACATCCACTTCATCTGCTTGTGGATGTTTTGATGATTAGAACACCTGCAGTATTTGCATATGAATTACCATATTTTTCGCTCTATAGGACGCACCAGACCATAGGACGCACCTTATTTTAGAGGGGCAGAACAAGAAAAAAAATCTCCCCCTCTCTGCTCAGCGCCCCTTCAGCGTAGTGGTAGGAGAAACGGAGCCCCTTCTATTTCTTCTCCCGCTTCGCTGAAGGGGCGCTGTGCAGCTCTCCCTCTCTGCTGAAGCCAGGAGAGTCTATCCCTGAAGCCTGGAGAGCGAGGGGTCGGTGCGCACTGACCCCTCTCGTTCCCCAGGCTTCAGCGAAAGCAATGCAAAGCCTCCGGAGCATGGAGGGAACGCTCCCTCTGCGCTTTGGAAGCTTTGCATTGCTATCGCTGAAGCCAAGGAGCCTGCATTTCCTCCATAAGACGCACACACATTTTCCCTTAATTTTTGGAGGGGGAAAAGTGCATCCTATAGAGCGAAAAATACAGTAGGTTTCAACCAAGGTTTCCCAAACTTGGGTCTCCAGCTGTTTTGGGACTATAGTTCCCTTCATCCCTGCTAGTTAGGGATGATGGGAACTGTAGTCCAAAAACAGCTGGAAACACAAGTTTGGGAAACCCTGATTTAAAATAAGGCAGTGGGCTGGTTGTGATGGAAACTTTCGTCTGGAGGGCCGGTTTCCCCATCCCTGCTGGAGATGTTGAGTTGAAAGGGGAAATGTCTGTGCAACAGGAGACACCTCAAGGATACCAGCAAGCAAGACTTTGACCACTGAGATGCTGCTGGAAACAAAAATACTGTTTGAACTCAGACCAAAAGTGTACTGTATTATTCTCCCCCTAATTCAAGAGGATGTTGAATTATGGCAGACCGTGCCTTTTGTGTAATAACATCTCCTCCCTGCTCCGTATCAGTTTGCCATTTTGAAATACACAGCAGCATCAAGAGTGATCCTTACTGTGATGTGTGTCCCTTTATTTTAGGTAACAGAGACAGATGCCTTCCTGACCCTCCATGGTTCTGGCGCAGAACGCTGAACAAACCTGTTCAGTCCCAGGAGAGAAATTATTATTTTTTCTGCTTCCTGACTTGCACAATAAAAATTGTGCCTCATGCATAGGACGTTTTCTTTCCTTGTTCTTCCCCACTCCATCCTTGAATAGAACGGTAGCTGTTTTATTTAAGGGCTGCTGTTTTATTTAAGGGCTGTAGAGAAAAGTCGTCTTTATTTAACCACAATGTGGAAAAAACCTTGTAAGAAAATTATTTGTGTTATTATTGATAGGAATTGTCTTGCATAGGAAGAAGCATTATAATGACTGGGTTGTGCAGCTAATTATAATTATCATTGTGGGGTGGGGCAGGGGAGGGGTGGGGCAACCTGTGTTACTTGAAGGTTTAGGAATCAGTCTGTTGGAGACAGTTTTTCCAGACATACGGTACCTAACAGACTCCATCCACCTGGAGCTTCACTGCAATGCTTTTGGACACTGGCTCAGATTCATTTAAGCAGTGCAATGGCAAAGCGGAATTGAGTCGCAGGTGGATCGTGATTGGGGTACTTAAATCACAAGCAACTTGGGGTCTGGTTTCCCCTTTTTAAAAATCACATTAAAACAAGTTACTGTGCAATGAACGTTACCTTTCAAGGTTTTTTTTATTCATCTTTTGCTGATGGGTATTAACCAGTAACAAGCAGAACTCCACCCCCCCTTGTAGATAGCAGAGTTTGAATTCTTGAATTAAAAACCTCCTTTCCTCTCTGAACTATTTATGGTGTTGCAATAAAAGGGCCTCCCCGGATTACAGCACCGACGAGAGGCGGAAATGTATCTCTTTGCAGATTTTTTTTTGTAACTAACATTTATAAATAAAGCTGGATAAAAAGTTGTTGGCTTGAATCAATGCGAGCAATGTCAAATGACTGGGAGGGTGACAACCGCCGCAGACTCCAAAAGTGTGGTTCATTGTTAAGTGTAAAGTTGTTTTTTCACTGGGGCAAAGAGCTGCAAGCTTGCCAAAGTAGAGTGTGGGTTGGCAGCAGGCAGACAGACAGCAATTTTGAGCCGGAGGTTGCTGATGAATGAAGGGGTCAAGCCAGTATATGGCAGCTGTGAAAAAGGCGAGTTCCAAGGGATCAAAAATGCTGGCGTCACAATATCCTCTGGGGCAGCTACGGTTGGAATTTATATTTGACTACCATAAAATCTGATAATGGCATGGGCAATGCTATTAACATTGAGCAGCTTCACAGGGGCATTCTGCTTGGTTTCTCAGCACTGCACTGCAGCAAGGCTGAAATTCTCACTTCAAATCTGTCCTTAAGACCCGGTTCTTCCAGAAGATTGATCGTCAGCTGGCTCAAGTGCTAATCATTCCCCCAGATTCACCACTGTAAGCTTTCTGCAGAGCAGGGATGGGGAAACCAGTCTCACTCACATTGGGACTCCAGTTCCCATCAGCCCCAGGCAGCAGATCCAGTGGTCAAGGACGATGGGTGCTGTAGTCTAGCAACTTCTCTGCTGTAATAGTCCTGTCAGAATTTATCACTGTTGTGTTGTTTGTGTCTAGGGCAAATCCTTAGACTTGGAAACAGTAATAATGATGGGCACTGGGAAATGTTCTTAAGCCTGTGACCTAGACTTACCAGGATCTTCTCCATTCACCCTCCCATGAGGACACCCCCCCCCCCGGTCTGCATGCTAGGCAAAACTTCTGCAAGCATAATTGCATCCACAATCTTCTCCAAATTCCAAGAGGGGCTAAAATTACTGAACCACCAGGCGACATATATGCCACCGCAAACTGGTTTAGTGGTTACTGCTTCTTTGGCAGGGGGCAAGGAGAGCATGAATGTGCTCTTCAAAATTCTCAACTGCACTGAGCACCATTTGGTGGAAAGGGAGAAATCCAAAGAAAACTAAGCTCCGACCTTATGCTAGTGTTTGTGACAGCAAGATGGACCTTGCAAAACGTTCAAGCAGAAAGTAAAGCCGACATAAGTCCACCCAAACATCAGAAAGAATGCTGCCAGCTCTCGGTGCAGAGTATCTCCCTGGCAGTCTTAAGAACTAGGAAGTTTGTGTTAGGATATAGTTCCGTTCCACCATAAAAGGGTACAGGCATGACTATTGTGTGTCACATATCTGTTTACTTCCAGCGCTTGCTGGGAAGTTCCGTTTGCATATTGCTTTTGCTTTTAGCTGTTTTACTGGAGACGAAGAAGAGTTTGGATTTGATATCCCGCCTTTCACTCCCCTTCAGGAGTCTCAAAGCGGCTAACATTCTCCTTTCCCTTCCTCCCCCACTACAAACACTCTGTGAGGTGACAGATTACAGATAGGTAGCCGTGTTGGTCTGCCATAGTCAAAACAAAAAGAATTCCTTCCAGTAGCACCTTAAAGACCAACTAAGTCAGTTCTGTGAGGTGAGTGAGGCTGAGAGACTTCAAAGAAGTGGGACTAGCCCAAGGTCACCCAGCAGCTGCATGTGGAGGAGAGGGGAAGCGAACCCGGTTCACCAGATTACAAGACTACCGCTCTTAACCACTGCACCACACTTTGAAGGGAAGAAGACATGTTTTTTCCTTTGTTCCTGCTGTTGAATAAAATGCTGTCTCCCCAGCAGTATCCCAACAGTTTGCAGGATCCACAGCTGAGCTCCCAACTGTGTATATGCCTAGTAGACCATTTTGTTTTTCAGTGCTTCATCCAGACACCATGAAAAAAAGGTGATGCAGCTAGGAGGTGGTTCTTAACAGGTTTGCCTATTCTGAGACTATCTGGAAATGATCTGCTAAGGGCCAAGAGGCAGCAGGACACACCCTCCCCTTTGGGAGAGCTCAAAGCCCCCTTCCTGCCTCAATCCTAGACCACTTCCCCCAACCCATTTGAGAGCAAACTAGGAGCCTTGCCCCCAAGTCTAACCAGGGCCCTGTGCATGCCATCTACAGAACACCGTGGGGCAAACGGGGAGGGCGACTGAGAGGTGAAATCAGACCACAGCACGGAACTCGTTTCCAGAAGTTGGCTTTACTTGGCAGTACAGAAGTCATCTAGAGCCTTCCCCACCAGACAGAAGCAGCCCCACAGGCTCCATCAAATCAATACTGCAGCGCAGTTTGGTCCACTTGAGAAGCCAGACGTGGTACAGAAGAGGAGAGGGGGGAGAAGAAAAATACTTGCACAAACACAGACACAACCTTGCCTGCTTTGGAGTTTCATTCTTGCACCAAGTTTTCTTTTTATTAGTTTTATCGCCTTGAAAACACAAAAAGCCTTGCGGCACAGTTGTGTCCCGACAGATGTAAACGTTTTGAGAAGCTTTTAAGGAGAGGGTCGGAGGTGGGAAGAGAGGGGCTGGAGGGGAGGAAGAGGAGGAGCACACTGGGTGAAAATCCTGCCACGTGGCTGCAATTGCTGTGGGCTTTGGCCATAATGCAGCTTTGCAATGAAGTTTAAGACTGGATGGGATGAGTCTCCTGGGCAGAGAGGGAGCATGGCAGAAAGACGAGGAAATTGTCAGCAGGGCACCACTTGCTTTCAATGGAGCACAGATCAAAAAGAAAAGGGGGGGAGAGGGGAGGGGGCTACAAAGGGGTCAGGAGAAAGTGAGGCAGGTGTTAGGGGTTTGGGCTTGTGCACCCCACAATCTAGGTCAGCAAGGGAACTTTTAGCATCTGCTCATCCTTTAGTCAAGTTAGCAACAGTTAAAAAGTCAAGGGCGTCAGTATCTGCCAATTTTGACACAGCAACCTCGTTTAAAGAATAATTAACACATGATTATATCCAAAGAGGGGAGGAGCGTTTTCACCAGTGCAGGACTCTTTTTTTTCTTTTTCTTTTTTCAATCTCAGGAGATATGATTACAAAAAGCAGGCTTTTACAATATTGAACTTCGTACGGTGCTCGCTTAAGTCCCTCTGTGTATACGTAACCCCCCCCCCCAACACCAGCCAATTTAGATCTCTAAGTTAAGACTTAAAAAAGCACCGTTACTGCTGGTCCTCCTCTCCGTAGATATCGTTCTTCTTCCGCTTCATCTCTTCGAAGTCGAACTCTGATCCCATCATCCTCTTGTAAATGTCTTTGATGTCATCACACGTCGTCTCAAAGTGGGTGGTGGCGTCGTAGGTGCGAGAAATAAAGATCTAGAAGAAACCACAAGCAAGGGGGTTTACTGCCAAAGCTTTCCCCTTCTGTCCCATCCACCAGGGTGTCTGGTCTTTTGCTTCCCAATTCATACAAACCTGGCTCTCTCTGCCCAGGTCAGTTGGTGCAAACAGGTCGCAGACGCTAACAAACCTAAGGGAGATGAGAAAAGAAAAATCACTTTTAATGGCGATTCTGAAAAAAACTTAAGTATGTTTCTAAAGGGCTGGTCCCAGAGAGGTTGGAGCAAACTTATTCTCTCCTCCTCTGGAAACTAGGACCCGAACCAATGGCTCCAAGTTACAAAAAAGGAGATTCTAACTAAAGACCAGAAAGAGCTTTGATGGTAAGAGCTGTTCGACAGTGAAATGGACTCCCTCATACATACAGAACCCCTCCACAAGTGGCCTCAAAACAAGCAGTTCCTAGAATAAAAAGGTAAAGGGACCCCTGACCATGAGGTCCAGTCGTGACCGACTCTGGGGTTGCGGCGCTCATCTCGCTTTATTGGCCGAGGGAGCCAGCGTACAGCTTCCGGATCATGTGGCCAGCAGGACTAAGCCGCTTCTGGCGAACCAGAGCAGCGCACGGAAATGCCGTTTACCTTCCCGCTGGAGTGGTACCTATTTATCTACTTGCACTTTGACGTGCTTTAGAACTGCTAGGTTGGCAGGAGCAGGGACCGAGCAATGGGAGCTCACCCCGTCATAGGGATTCGAACCACTGACCTTCTGATCGGCAAGGCCCAGGCTCTATGGTTTAACCCACAGCGCCACCCGCATCCCACAGTTCCTAGAATACATATTCTCAAATAACCCATAATGCATGGCAGGTGTGGGGGTGGCTTTCCTCTGCTGAGGGACCCCTTTTCTGGAGCTCAACAGGCCCTGTGCCTCCAAGTGAAGATGGTGAGTTTGGAGCAGGGGAGCTTACTTCTGCTCAATAGGCTCCAGGAGCTCCAAGGCAGGCTTGATCTCCTTCTCCGGGTCGTTCGTCTCCACGGTAGTGCTCACAATGGCAATGTACTTCCCTTGCGCTGCCACGTTGTGCGCGGACGAGATCATGCAGACATAGATGTCTAAGAGAGACAAAAGGGGCAGGAGTCAGGGGGCTTGAGCTGCTTCGCCATCCCTGTCACAACACACGGCTGAATTAAGACTTGCAGCAGAAACACAACAGGATGCTGCAGCCCAGGCTCTGTAGAGTGTGCCCAGCCCACCAGAAAAGGAAATCATCCCAGAAGTATCTGTTGGGAGAGCTCTATAAGTTAGCAAGAGCACTGATGCAGCCGGAAGGATCCAGACTCAAGCATGTAAAGAGCTCTGCTTGGACCCTCAAATCTAGACCGAGGTGTTAAGTATTAGGGATTTTATCCAGTAATAAGTCAGTCTCATTCAGTAGCACCAAGAGATCTATTAAAACTCTTCCGTTCCAGCTGGTCAATACAAGAATTCCCTAACTAAGAAACGGTTTGCTTTTCCTCCAAATCTCTCTTTTTTTGGTCACAAACAGGAAGTCTAAACTGTCTTATTGCTGACATTTGCAAGCAGCCCTGGAAGCCTTTTTTCAACCGAAGATTGTGTCAAAAATGCTTCACATAAACACAAAATATAGATAATAGAGATAACATGAGCATTCTCTGAAACAATACAGTAAAGAAAAAAGAACTTGGAAAAAGAGTCTGCCCAATGAAGAGTCAGAATCCTGAGAAACATGTTAACAAGAAGCCGAACCACTGCTCCTTCTCCAGCAATTTCTACAAAATCCAATTATCCCGAAAACAGCATCAAAAGGATGATACAAAGCTTTGCTCCTCTACAGAATTACCGTATTTTTTTGCTCCATGAGACACACCTGACCATAAGACGCACCTAGTTTTTAGAGGGGGAATGCAAGAAAAAAAATATTATTTAAAGGGAGCGCAGAGCAGAGCCTGTACGCATCCCAGGCTCTGCTCAGCGCTCCCTTTCATGAGCCGCGTCACTGACGGGCTGCCCTTCTCCTTCCTCGGGGAAAAGCCCCCAAGAGCCGCACACACGCTCCGCGCAGCTCTTTAAAGGGAGGGCGGCTCTTGGGGGCTTTTCTGGGAGGTGGGGGAAGGGACTGAGGGGCTAAGCCTGAAGCTAGAACAGCAAGAGGGATCGCTGTGCAGCGATCCCTCTCGTTGTTCTGGCTTCTGGGATCACTGCGCAGCCTGCATTCGCTCCATAAGACGCACGCACATTTCCCCTTACTTTTCAGGAGGGAAAAGGTGAGTCTTACAGAGCAAAAAATACGGTAGGTATTTCTGGGCTACCTTGGTCAATGAAAATGGCTGCGGTCTTCCAGGAAATGTCTAATCCCAGAAGGAATCTGCTGGTTTATGCCACCTGTCAATCTCACCTGATTTAGTAGTAGTCTACTAAATAAGAAGAGAACCATCAACTGTCACTCATTTTTTAGCAGTTCCTACTGGGGTTTGTCTTGGGTCACTCGTTCTTGACACGACACATCAACAAGAGAGGCTGCAGGAGCCGTATGCCTCAAGTGAACCGACCTCATCTTCCAAGCTTACCCGATTTCCTGTTAACCTGGTTCTGGGGAATGATTATCTGGCACGAGTTGGCATCGTTGGTGTTCTTGATTGGGTGGCTCAAGATACAGATGACCCGGATAACTTTGCCGGCCTTTTTCACTCTCTCCGGGACATAGCTGGGGTCGCAGATGAGCTGCTTGCAGCGGGCAATCTGCGGGGGAGGAGGCACCGGTTTAGGGGGCCTTTCGCTTTCAAACGGACTGGATGTCAAGGTTCATCAACAAGAACACTACAAGAGTGGCTCAGCCAGCGCCTGTCCGATACAGCTGCCACACCCCATTTGAACCAGGCAGAAGGCCTTCTCGGTAGTGGCACCCGCCCTGTGGAACGCCCTCCCATCAGAGGTCAAGGAAAGAAACAACTATCTGACTTTTAGAAGACATCTGAAGGCAGCCCTGTTTAGGGAAGTTTTTAATGTTTGAAGTTTTACACTGTTTTTAGTCTTCTGCTGGGAGCCGCCCAGAGTGGCTGGGGAAACCCAGCCAGATGGGCAGGGTATAAATGATAAAATTATTATTATTATTATTATTAGTCATCTTCCACTCCCCTGAAGGGGTCAAAGTTTGCTCCAATTCTGCTCTGCTGGGAAGGGCAGTGAATGGTCTGCGACACAACCAGCCTCCTCCTGGGCCCTGCTGCTTCTAAATCTGCGCGCAGGAAAGCTACTTTTTAGTAAGCAGAGTGAAGAAGAAGAGTGAAGAAATGCTTCGGCAAGGACAAGGAGTGCCTTGGATAATATTTCTCCCCATCCTTTGCCCACACTGAGACTCTAACCAGGGGTAGGCAACCCAAGGCCCGGGGGCCAGATGCGGCCCAATTGCCTTCTCAATCTGGACCACGGACAGTCCGGGAATCAGCATGTTTTTACATGAGTAGAATGTGTGCTTTTATTTAAAATGCATCTCTGTGGGGGCATAGGAATTCGTTCTTTTTTTCCCTTCAAAATATAGTCCGGCCCCCCACAAGGTCTGAGGGACGGTGGACCGGCCCCCTGCTGAAAAAGGTTGCTGACCTCTGCAACACCCACCTGCCACAGCAGTTGATAGGCATTGGCATCCCATAGTCAACCCTCCCTCACCACCCAACGGAACATGTCCTAGGGCCTTTCCAATGCTCTCTCTCTCTATGTGTGTGTGCGTGCACACGTATGCTTGTGCTTTCTATCAATAGTTATGCCCTCAGCAGTCTCAAACCAGAGCAGCCTTTTTCTCAGCTTTGAGTCCCTGGATGTTCTTGAACTACAATTCCAGTCATCCCTGACCACAGGCCCTGCTGGCTAGGAAACAACGGAAGTTGGAGTCCAACCACATTTAGGGACCCAAGGTGAAGGAAGGCTGCCCTAAAGACTCAACTTAGCTGGGAATGCTGCAACAAGATTACTCAGAGGGAAGCACTACCAGGGCAATACATCAACACCAGCATCTATAGATGCCAACAAGCACCTTCCCCAACTTGGTGTGGGGAGAAAGGAGAAGAGGAACACAAAGGATGACCCCAAATTTCTATCAGTTATGCTTCATGAAGTTCACAGATGAAGTTTCGTAAAGTTTCAGGGAAGCAGCCATGTTAATCTGTTGCACAGAGAGCCCAGGGTATCCTTCTGCAGAACAAAGAACCCTGTGGAAGCTTGAATTCCCATGGCATAAGTTTCTGTGGGGCACAGCCCACTTGCCCAAGCTGCTATTAAGAAGGGGGAGGCAGGGGCATCCAGAGAATTGAGACCTGAATGACTCCATTTGTGTTAATTCTGCCACCAGTTTGGCCAAGGGTGATAACTGCATTCAAGCAGAAAACCCAACCGGGACCTGCAGATCTATCACCTTGGAGCTCTTCAGCCCCGTTTTCACATCCCAGCAGAGGAGCCAGCGAATGTCAAGTAAGTTTTGAGCGGAAGAGAAAAACAAAGTCGCATTGCTGTACCTCCCCTTCCGATTTCACTCCAACCACTTTGCCGTTTTCTATGACGATCTCTTCAATCGGTTTGTTCAGCATGTAGGTGCCTCCATAGATAGCGCTTAACCTGCCAAGGAAGTAACATAGCTCAGCGTGGTGCCGGCGATGCCAGAGTTGCGGGTTCGAACCCTGTATGGAACAGCTGCCTATTCCTGCATTGCAGGGGGCTGGATTAGAATTCAGCCTTTCTCAAGCTGCAGGTCCCCAAATGTTGTTGAACTACAACTCCCATCACCCCTAGCTAGCAAGGCCAGAGCTCTGGGATGATGGGAGTTGTAGTCCAACATCATCTGGGGACCCACAGGTTGAGAACCACTGGATTAGATGATCCTTGGGGTCCCTTCCAAGCCTGCAATTCTATGATTCTATGCCCAGCTGGTAAAGTGAACTGAACACAAGTTCAGGCAGCTGAGACCCACATGCCCACAGCCCTGCCAACAGCTGGGGGGGGGGGCTATGGAAGGAGCATGCAGCCCCCTAGACAGCATCTTAAAAAGCAGAGACATCACCTTGCCAACAAAGGTCCCCCCATAAAGAAGGCTGTTTGCCGAAGAATGGATGCTTTTGAATTCTGGTGCTGGAGGAGACTCTTGAGAGTCCCATGGACTACAAGAAGATCAAACCTCTCCATTCTGAAGGAAATCAGCCCTGACTGCTCACTGGAAGGACAGACCCTGAAGCTGAGGCTCCAAGACTTTGGCCACCTCATGAGAAGAGAAGACTCCCTGGAAAAGACCCTGATGTTGGGAAAGATGGAGGGCACAAGGAGAAGGGGATGACAGAGGACGAGATGGTAGGACAGTGTTCTCGAAGCTACCAGTATGGGTTTGACAGTGGAAGACAGGAGTGCCTGGCATGCTCTGGTCCAGGGGGTCACGAAGAGGCGGACACGACTGAACGACTAAACAACAACAAAAGCGTATCCAAAGTATGGAAAATTGTACTCAAAAGGCAGTGGAGAAGCTCTTTCCTAGATTGGCTTATTGACTCTGTGATAAGTTTGAAAGCCCCGTGTTTGCCAGGAAAAGGAAACTGAACCAGACATGGGGAACAATGCCTTTACTCTCAGGCAGGGGTGTAGCTAGCTGCTCCAGCACCCAGAGCGGTGGGGGGCGCTGTATGGGGGCGGTATGGTGATCGGTGCACGGGGGCAGGGCGCTGAGTTGCCCACAGAGTCCACCTGGCGGACGCAAGCCCCACGCTGCCATTTTGGGCAGCACGGGGCCCCGAGCCACCACATCACTCCCAGGAGAGATGCGTGACTCAGGCATGCTGCAGGTCAGGCCCCACACTAAGTGCCGACCCCCCTCAAAGATGACACCCACCCTTCCTATGCCCCTGCTTGCAGGCAACTCTGCTGGGAGGGTATTATACCATGCCCTGGTCTTTAGAAATAAAGGGCCGGGGTTGCACCCCAGTTTGTCTATGCCCAAAGTGGCATCTCATTCCCTTTCTCTCCATTTTCACCGCGCAGGTGGCTGTGTGTTCCAGCCACACGACTCATCGAGAAGGCTGCCCCCCCCCAAGCCTCTTATGGATCCAGCACTTCGCTCTGCACACGGGTCCCACGCAGCCCAGCCTCTCGCTGAGGAGGCCCATGGTAAAGGCAGCAGCTGCCCATTGATTTCCCAAGGGAAAATCCCCCCAGTGGCAGACAATTCCTTTGCCAGCTGGATGTCGATTCCATAGAAAAATTAAGAGCGGCCTGGAAGCAGAAAGGAAGGGAGCCCCAAAGCCTACGAGTGCAGAGAATGGATAGGCAATTCAGTGGAGCCACTTGCTGAAAAGGAAAAAGGAAAGAAAGGTTCGCTCACCTTGCAAATCCTTGGGGCAGCTCTCCCAGGCCATAAAGGGGATACAGGTAGGGGCTTTTGCCATATCTAGCCAGAGACTCGCTGTACAGCTTAATCCTGTTGATTGTTTCTTGGCAGGGTTGGTCTAGGTAGCTGAGGGGAAGAGGAGAGTTTATATAATGAGGATCAGCTTTTCAGACACCTGGCTTGATCACTGCCTTTGTGCGTTTCTCTGCGCTTCTATGTCTAAACATCTAAAGAGGTTTAGTGACGAGAGTCTTAATGATTTTGGTCTACCGTTATTTTAACTTTTCAAAAGTCTTAAGTTATTGTTAAGTTTTCTTAATAACCACTTTGGTTTATGGTTTTCTGTGAACTGCTTGAGGATTTTCACAGTCAAATTTTATAAATTTTGTGATATAAAATGAATTGGTTCCACTCTTCCTTTAGATGTTTCTCCAACTCAAGCTTCAGTTACGCACTGCGCTAGAACACAAAAGCCTCTCTTAAATCTTAGCACACAAGATGTTTCTCATGAGCACTTTTTAAAAATTACACATTTCTATACCACTAGATTGGGGGGGGGGGGGGAGAAACCTTGTAAAGTGCAGATCAGAAGAATATAGAATTGGGTCACGTGACAGTGCAAACTTGTGTAAATAAAAATGTTTGAAGCCGGCACCCAAACACAGAAAAGAAACCTGCCTCGTTAATTCCACAATATAAGGCCTACCATGCTACATGGTCCTTTTCTTGTGGCCAAACAGCTGTTCATGCTTCCCCAGATCTCAAAAAGAGGCAGGAATGCATGGCGAAAGACAGTCTTTCAGGTACGTTTTTTGGCTTTACATTACTACTGCTACTAATTAAATTGGTATATTGTTCTTCATTAGAAGATTGCAGGACAGTTCACAACATAATACAAAATACATAATAAAGCAAAAATAAACCAATGACCGCGTCACCCCAAAACACATTTAAAAGACTGTAGAATGTTAACGAGCCAAAGGCCTGAAGCAAGACCTTAAATCTGGTCCAGTAACAAAGTACAGTGAGATTAACTGGAAGTCAGTTTTAAATTTCTTTTCTATAAATTTTGTAATTGTTTTCAATACCAGGAGTATATATGATGATAATTATATTCTTATGTCTTATAGTGTGGTGGTTTGTTTGGTTTTTCTGTTATTTGTTTGTTTGTTTGATTGATTTTTTACTTGTATGTATGTCTGTTTTTCATAAATGTATTTATTTTAAATTAATAAAGATATATTTTAAAAAACAATTTGGCCAGTAGTGTACAGACAAACGGGGCAGATTCTTCAGTAGTAATGTCCCAGGTTGTCAACAACCAGCTCCTATCAACAGCCAGACGGCAATATCTTACAGCAGCTGCAACATCTGGATGAGCCGTAGGGGCAGCCCCACATAAAGCACATTGCAACAGTCCAGTTGGGCCATTGTGGCTGAGGTGTCTCAAGCCTGTAGCAGTAGTCACAGCTGCTGAACTGGCCAAAGGGGCTTCCAGACATGGAGGCCGCTTGAGCCGCAAGCAATGGAACAAGAAGCACCCTCGCACTACTGCACACCTGTCTCTTCAGGAAGAGTGAAACCCCACCCAGAACAGGCATATCTCTCTCTCTCTCTCTCTCTCTGCTACTTACTCATCAGTTCTGTACAGTGCAAGGGCATGGCCTGTGAAATCTATGACATCCTGGCCCAGGTCAAACTTCTTGTACACATCACGCATCGTGTTCTTCTTGGGATCAACACCTTCGAAAGTGCGGGCATCGTTCTCATCAAAGTTGGCAACGTACACCAAGAATTTCCGGAAGCGCCTTTTTTCAAACAAGCCCATCAGACCTACAAAACAAGGAGACAGGTCAGAAAACAGAACCTTGTCCGAATGTTAGGCTGCAAACTTCTTCTGGATCCACAAGAGGGGGGTTTCAGCACCAACCTGGGATACGTTACTGGACTTGCATTTCAGCAGCAACACTGCTACAGTTTAGGTAAGCATCGAAACTGAGGCACTGTCAGGCCTTCTCCAGTTTGCTTTCCCCAACTACCTCTCCTCAGAAGACACCCAGCTAAATTTGGCACATGGTTTTCTCCCTTGCCCATCAGCAAACATGCAGAAATTTAAGAGCAGCTATCTGCAAATATACAGTGGTGCCTCGCAAGACGAAATTAATTCGTTCCGTGGGGCTCTTCCTATAGTGGTTTTTTCGCCTTGCAAAGCAAGCCCATTGACAGCTTAGCGGATTAGCGCTATTAGCGGTTTAGCGGCTTTTAGCGATCAGCTGTTAAGTGGCTTATCAGCAGATCAGCTGATAAGCGGCTTAGCGGCTTAGGATAAGGGGAAAAAACCCGAAGGAACTCGCAAGACTTTTTCGTCTTGCGAAGCAAGCCCATAGGGAAATTCGTTTTGCGAAGCGCCTCCAAAACGGAAAATCTTTTCGTCTAGCGGGTTTTCCATCTTGCAAGGCGTTCGTCTTGCAGGGCACCACTGTACTGAATCTGCACCCTTTTTTTGGCCATTACAGTCTGTTCTCACAAAAACTGTCAGGCCTGATCTGGGAATGTATGTCAGTGTGTTTTCAGACCAGGAGCGTTGCTCTGCTATTGGCAAGTTCCAGAGCAGCGATTCCTTCTACCAGGGCAAAAAGAAACCTCATTTGAAGGCGGGCTGATTTACCTCACAAATCTGAGCATGTGGCCGTAAACCAAGTGAGACCATTAGCGTTCCTAGTTTAGTAGTCTATACCGATGAGGAAAAGCGGCCCAAGAGCTGAGGCAGTACTCCTTCCTAGCTCTGCTACTAGAGAGCCTTCAAGTTACTAATTGCCAGGGACTGGACTTGGGGCCTTATGCAAACAAAAGCAAGTGACTTACCACCAATTCTTAGGGCCCAAGCCTCAGAATTACCATATTTTTGCTCTATAAGACTCGCTTTTTCCTTCCTAAAAAGTAAGGGGAAATATGTGTGCATCCTATGGAGCAAATGCAGGCTGCGCAGCTATCCCAGAAGCCAGAACAGCGAGAATGCAGGCTGCGCAGCGATCCATCTTGCTGTTCTTGTTTCTGAGATTCAGAATATTTTTTTTCTTGTTTTCCTCCTCCAAAAACTACGTGCGTCTTGTGGTCTGGTGCGTCTTATACAGCGAAAAATATGGTATTTGAAGGTGTGAACAGGCATGTAATAGGAGTGACCCATGGTCACAGTACTGAGACAAGTGTTGTTAGACTGCAAAAAGCTTTTTGAAATTTATTATGCAACCATTAATATGCAAGATAGTGGTTGTTCTAGCATAGATATTTCATTATAAGCCCCACTATAAGCCAAGTTTATGAATGGCATTAAGGAGTGCAGATTGGGCCCTCTGACTAATAATTGCTGGGAAAGTGAATGAGAACCAGACCTTTGAACTCATCCCTGTTTTCTATGTTGTAAGAAGTGAAAAAAGCATTATTCTTAAACATGGCACGCTAGGAATACTTCAGCTAGCCTGCATAGACATAAAGTTCTCATATATTCAGTTGGTATATTCTTATGGTACAGAAGCATATAAATATTTTTTATAAATAAATAAGAATCTGTCACACAGATCCATCCATTTATGGTGAAGCTGTACCAGTGAATTCAAGCACTGCAAATTCAGTTTAGTGCTTATAAGTTAAAACCAGACTCGGTCTTTTGTACTGATTTGTTCTACACGTTTGAACAAAGCTCCGGTGCATATCCCTCAAAAATTTCTGAGGAGCGCAAGAAGTTTGAGCGCAATAATTTTGGACTCCGTATCTTAGAACTCTGGTGGGGAAAGCCAGAAGAGTACTGTGAAAGCTCCATCTCCTTACTGGATGCCAGGGCTTCTGCCTCAGTTGAAGGGACTTTGTAAATCTTTCCTCCCTTGTAGACGAAGCTTCCTTCAATCACTTTGAAGTCCAGGTAACGAGTGACTTCTGTGTACAGCAGCATCTTGACCAGTTGGCCTGAAACCAAAGCAAGTTTAATGAATACGAGTCAGCTGGAGGTGACACAGGTGAAGAAGATACATTGAAAGACCCTGGATGACCAGTCAAACCATGTATTCAAACCATGTATACAGAAAAGGATCTAGGAGTCTTGGTTGACCACAAACTTGACATGAGCCAACAGTGTGACGCGGCAGCTAAAAAAGCCAATGCAATTCTGGGCTGCATCAATAGGAGTATAGCATCTAGATCAAGGGAAGTAATAGTGCCACTGTATTCTGCTCTGGTCAGACCTCACCTGGAGTACTGTGTCCAGTTCTGGGCACCACAGTTCAAGAAGGACACTGACAAACTGGAACGTGTCCAGAGGAGGACAACCAAAATGGTCAAAGGCCTGGAAACGATGCCTTATGAGGAACGGCTAAGGGAGCTGGGCATGTTTAGCCTGGAGAAGAGGAGGTTAAGGGGTGATATGATAGCCATGTTCAAATATATAAAAGGATGTCACATAGAGGAGGGAGAAAGGTTGTTTTCTGCTGCTCCAGAGAAGCGGACATGGAGCAATGGATCCAAACTACAAGAAAGAAGATTCCACCTAAACGTTAGGAAGAACTTCCTGACAGTAAGAGCTGTTGGACAGTGGAATTTGCTGCCAAGGAGTGTGGTGGAGTCTCCTTCTTTGGAGATCTTTAAGCAGAGGCTTGACAACCATATGTCAGGAGTGCTCTGATGGTGTTTCCTGCTTGGCAGGGGGTTGGACTCGATGGCCCTTGGGGTCTCTTCCAACTCTATGATTCTATGATTCTCCTTGCTCCTCCCGGCTCACTGTAAAGCAAGCTGAGCAAGAGCCACATAGAGCATGTCAGCGGCTCCAAACTCTGCTCGCTTTACAGCGAGGTGAGAGGAGGGAGGGACGGATGGGAGCCACCCCTCCTCCTGGCTCGCTAAAACAAGAAAAGGGGAGAGCCTCTGACACGCTCTGCGTGGCTCTCGCTCTGCTTGCTTTAGAGCGAGGCAGGAGGAGCAAGGAGGGACGGACGGGAGCCATGGCTCTCGTCCGCCCCTCCTCCTGCCTCACTGCAAGCAGAGCAAGAGCTGCTTGCACGGCTCCTGTCCCAGCGTTTCCTCTTCTTGCTCCGGTTCCTGTGTCACCTCATTTGATTCAGAATAATTTTTTTTCTTCTTTTCCTCCGCTAAAAACTATGTGTGTCTTATGGAGCGAAAAATATGGTATACGGTTGTTGGCACTGCTTACAAAACTACATGTGCTAGAGTTGCACAGGATTCTGGAACTTCAGCTACAGTACACTTGACAGTTATAGGACTAAGAGAACCGAAGGTCTCGGCATGCTCTTTTTTGTCAAAACAAAACAAAACAAAACCCAGCCCTGCAGATTAAGTGATTAAGCCCTGGACTTAGCTTAATTCAGAGATGGGGGACCAGTAGCCCCCCAATCATCATTCCTGACCTTTAGCTTCCTGGCTCATTCTGATAGGAGCTGGAGTCCAAAAACAGCTGGAGAGCCACAGCTGTTTCCTGCTCCTGCTTTAAATGAACAGTCATGGCCTGCTAGAAAAATTTAAAGCCCTATGCGGCCAAGGACCCACGTACCTGCGGGACCGCCTCTCCTGGTATGCCCTGCAGAGGACCTTAAGGTCCACAAATGACAACATTTTGGAGGTCCCAGGTCGCAAGGTGGTTAGATTGGTCTGAACTAGGGCCAGGGCCTTTTCAGTACTGGCCCCGAATTGGTTGAACGCTCTGTCACCAGAGACTAGGGCCCTGCAGGACTTGACATCTTTCCACAGAGCCTGCAAGACAGAGCTGTTCTGCCTGGCCTTTGGTTTGGACTGCGTCTGACCCTTATGTTTTCCTTCCCTTATGGTCTTGATCTACGGGCTACTTCTAAAATGAGGCTGCATTTTAAATTGCATTTTAACCTGTATTTTAAATTGGTCCCCCCCATTACGATTTTACTGTAATTTTACTGGTGTTAGCTGCCCTGAGCCCGGCTCTGGCTAGGGAGGGTGGGGTATAAATAATTTTTATTATTATTTTTATTATTATTTTTATTTGGGCTGCAGGCCACCTAGCAACCAAGGTGGTTGCAGTTCACTCAGGGCCAGGTTAGTCTCCACAGCAGCTAGGAGCCTAACTAGGCTTGTAATGGACAAGTGACAGGCTTAGGTTCATTACTGGAGGGGAAGGCTATCTACCGTATTTTTCGCCCTATAGGACGCACTTTTTCCCCTCCAAAAATGAAGGGGAAATGTGTGTGCGTCCTATGGGGCGAATGCAGGCTTTCGCTGAAGCCTGGAGAGCGAGAGGGGTCGGTGCGCACCAACCCCTCTTGCTCTCCAGGCTTCGCGGACCTCTCCGCAAGCAGCGGGAGCGCTCCCACTGCTTGCGGAGAGTCGCCTGCATGCAGAAGCTTCACGGACCTCTCAGCAAGCAGCGGGAGCGCTCCCGCTGCTTGCGGAGAGTCGCCTGCATGCAGAAGCCTGCGCGCGCTGAGCTCAGCGCGTCCAGGCTTCGCAGACCTCTCAGCAAGCAGCGGGAGCCAGCGCTGGGCTCCCACGCCTTGCAGAGAGCTGCCTGTTTGGGGGCTGGGGTCGGGGGAAGCTCGGGCCTCCCCAGCCCCAGCCCCGCGCCTGGGGGGGAAATAAATTTTTCCCCTTTATTTCCCCCCCAAAAAACTAGGTGTGCCTTATGGGACGGTGCGTCCTATAGGGCGAAAAATATGGTATGTTTTCAGCCAGGACCAGACTTCTCTGAGGATGGATGACACAGTGAGGCACTCTGCCTGCAGCAGCCCACACAAATAAGCAACTCTGTACCCTTTGGAAAAGGCCATAAGGCGGTGGCTCTGATTATATAAGGATATGTACTGCCCATTCTAACACAGATGCTATGCAAATATGCAAGCTATGGCAGTAGATCCCTAGGACAACCAACTTGGAAATAGGGGTGGGCAATAGCTGGTCTTCAATATCACAATATATTGCCAGCAGCTAAACATTGTGATATATTGATATATCACAATGTCTGAAATAAGGGTGGAACAGTGTACAGTTGAACAGTAATGCTGAGCAATATATGGTTGCCAACATCATGTTATATCACCAGCTAAACATTGCAATATATCACGATATCTGAAATAAGGATGGAGCTATGTAGACACACTGCTTGGCTTCACGGTTATTCCTGCGTCATTTTTGCTGGTGCCTGCTTTTGTGATTCGCTGCCGGGGAGGGGAGAGCTGAGCTGGCTGAGTTAACAGGGGCTGCAGAAATCAAGAGAAACATTGGCTGGTTTTTCCCACTTTGTGATTTTTGTAAAGCACACATACACGCACACTGATTTGTGATATATTGCCAAGTGAAAAATCATGAAGTCATGAAAACTTCAAACTGGTTTGGGACAATATACTGATATATCACCCAGCCCTACTTGGAAGTAGTGCCTATAAGTTAACTGGGTCCCAGTACTGTCTGAAAAGGGATAAACCTAAAGGGAGGCAGTAATATCTAACTCTGGGGAGGGGTGCTGGAAGACTGGCATGCAGAGGAGAGCATCCTACTAAGGTATTTGTGGCATTAAAATAAAGGGAAGAAACCTGACGTTTTAGAGAAGGCCACCAAGGAAGATGCCAGCCACTCACCATTTGCCATAAGGAACTTGGGGATCAGGTCCACATTCCAGTCTCTTCCTCGGCCCATGGACTCCGGTGGAGTTCCCGGCAGGCTAAACCTTTTGTACAGCTTTGAAGACAAGAAGTTGTGTGGTTAGGACTGTGGTTATGCCTGCAGGAAGGTCTGTCAACTGAGAGCTTAAGAGCATGCAGAGGGTCCCCAGGCAAAGACTTCTAGCTCAGCTGAGTCCACCCAATTGTCCTACATATCAGCTCTCCATCCCTAGTCCCAGATGTCATCCTGGGAATCTTGGGGGCACTCCTGGGTGCATTGCTGCTGTAGGAGTACGTACCTTTTACCAGCTTCATCTGCATACCAGCTACAATTGGATCAGGACCACTTGGCCCCTGCAGCACATGCATAGGTAACCTCGAGACTGTGCTCTACATAACTTGGGACCAGAAGTTCCAGCTGGTGCTGAATGCATCAGCTTGGCTGCTGATGGGGCAGGCAGCTGACAGGATGGGGCACCTCTGCGAAAATCTGCACTGGCTACCCAGGCACCACCAGGCTACCTTTGAGGTTCTTGTATTAATATACAAAGTCCTGAACAACCTGGATCAGGACACCTTAAGGATTGCTCCATCACCAAGACCACCCAGAGGACCACTGGGAAGTCATCCATGTTTCAGAAGCACAACAGGCTTCACACTGGCTCCCAGTACGTTTCCGAGCACAATTCAAAGTGTTGGTGCTGACCTTTAAAGCCCTAAACAACCCTGGTCAAGTATACATGAAGGAGCATCTCCACCCCCATCGTTCTGCCCGGACACGGAGGTCCACCTCTGAGGCCCTTCTGGCGGTTCCCTCACTGCAAGAAGCCAAGTTACAGGCAACCAGGCAGAGGGCCTTCTCAGTAGTGGCGCCCTCCCACCAGATGTCAAAGAGAAAAACAACTACCAGACTTTTAGAAGACATCTGAAGGCAGCCCTGTTTAGGGAAGCTTTTAATGTTTAATGGACTATTGTATTTTAATATTCTGTTGGAAGCCACCCAGAGTGGCTGGGGAAACCCAGCCAGATGGGTGGGGTATAAATAATAAATTATCATTATTATTCACCACCTAGAAGTCAGGTATTATTATTCACCTAGGAGCCAGCTACCCATCCCAAGCTGTGGGAGTCCCTTTCAGCAGAGCTTCAACAGATGTCCTCACTGCCTGAACACCTTTTTATGCTAAGGGGCCAATTCATTTATTGAAATATCCTTTGATGTGTCAGCTGTTTTGTTATTATTCTTTGTTGTTTCTATGACATTCCATATTCTGTTGTATGGCTTGGTATTTTATATGAGTGGAGTGGTTTATTGTCACAAATAAATCTAGGGAAGGACATGGCTTAACCTTAGAGCCCTTCAATATGATGAAAATAAACATTCTGCAAATGAAAGCTGCTGAAAAGACAAGATGAGAAACCTATGCAACTTTCATATTTATGCAAGTTAGTGCCAGAATTTGGATTTGACAGGCTCCTTGCTGCTCTGCCTATACGGGAGTCCAGTGCTTGGCAGTACCAAGCCAGGAGCGGCTGGTATGACAGCCCTCCGGTTTAGAAGCTTTGTCCACCCCACCCCTGAGCCTTTCAAATTAGAGAAAAGCCTATCAGATGATCTGCAGACTAATGCAACCAGAAGCCATTTTATGCCAATTAAGCCAGATTTGCTCCGGGGAAAATCTGCCTATTTAGGATACTGAAGGCAAAAACGAACTTTTTCAGCAGCCTTGCTGCAGAATTACAGGTTGAGAATAAATCCATTGTAGCAACTTGAGAATCTAGCATCAGCTGCAAATATAAGGGGCCCGACGTTCCAAGAGGGCTACACAAATCCTGTGTGTAAGCTAACTAAGTAATCAAGCTACCTACTACTTTGTGGTTCCGGAACACCTACTCAAATCCTGCCCCAGAGTGCTAGATGCAAAAGCCAGACTGTTACTGAGTGAGCCGGTCAGGGCTTGCAAAGTGCCATGCACAGAGCACCACGAGGGCCCACCAATTAGTTGATTGTTGCCGTTTCCAAAGTACTGTGAGTCTAGGGCTTTGCAGGTGCTGCCAATCAACTGATCAGTGGTGCCTGCAAACTCTCATTGGTCCCCCAGCTGTACCATTACCTGCCCTGCCCCTGATGTCATCAGATGTAGAGCAGGTGGGCGTGGCCTGACCAGAACAGCCTCACAGGGGAAGTGTGTAAGTTCTGGTGGGCCCAATTAGTTCTGCAGGCTGCAGAACTGCCCTGTTCTAGGACACATTCCACACCGCCACCACCCCCTTCAATTCCCTCCTCAAAAACCTACCTTCTTCCATGAAGCCTCTGGAATCACCCCTTAGGCTTCATGTTCAAGCATGACAAGGTTTGATACATGAAGCTGAAATAACACATGCCTTTCCGATTTACGCCATCTCGCCCCCACAACTCCCTGTTGTCTCCTGCACTGATTTATAGCCTGCAAGCCCCCTAGGTCCTCTTGAACTCTGCAGAGCCCTGCGCAATGATGGAGGTCTATTACTTGTGAAGGATGCTCTCTCTTCACAAGGATGAAGCACCAGGCAAAAAGGTCTGCAAGTGGACCAAATTTATATGAATCCCCCCGACTCCCTAGCCATGCCTCAGTTGCATCCTGTGTTTTAAATCGGGGTGGATAGCCTGTGTTTCTCCTGACTCCCGCTTGCCTCAGCTTGCAGGGTCTGGGATGAAGAACCGTAGTCCCAACAATGTCTGGAGGAATCCAGGCTCCCTACCCATTTTAACTGGTAAGCTTGGTGGGGCAGGGACAGAGTAAAGCAGCACCATGCACATGAATGCTGCTTTAGTTTTGTCTAATTTCGGCAGAGAAATTAAGCAGAATCTGAGTATTCACAACATAAAGCTGTCTGGGGATACTCACATCTTCCAGGGGTGTAATAGATGCACTTTCACCTCCATAGTAAGCATTGCGGTCCATGTGAAGAACCTTCTTCCCATTCACCGACATGATGCCAGACAGAATGCATTCCTGTGTAAGAGAGAAACAAGCGGCAACATTAAACCAAGGAAGCCCTCGGGTTTTGCTCTTTCGTTCACGATCTACCAGAGCTTCTGATGGAGGTGGTGGTGATGGGAGAATCACTAAGTGAATCTAAGCAGGTGGCCGTTGGAAGAGGCAACTTGTCCAATTACTGCAACAGAAAATGTGGACGTAGGAACAGAAGACTAGCACTGGAAGCAACTGGGGAAAATTGCCAGCTGTTATTTATTAACTAATGTCTTGAAGCAAACCTGTATCAAGGTGGTATCCTGTCAGCAGGTACTCCTCTATAAACTGGCACACAAAGCAATCTGAAAGCCTGAAAGCTCTGCACTCCCGGATATGCAAACAAAAAACCGACTGGTGCATTAAAGCCACAATACTGGGGAAATTTGCAGAAGAGTGCAGAATATGTTTACTTGGGCAGGTCCTTTTCAACGCTGACTTCCGTGCTGCAAGTGAAAGCTACTGCCAACCGGTTGAGGCGTGACAACTATACCATCCGTCTGCTAAGCTGGGAGAACAGCTTTTGCTTTACAGTCGACACTTGAGTGGTAGATTGCACTGTTTTGGACGAACATTTCCACCAAGGAAAGCACAGCCAAGCCAGACCTGCTCAAATATTCCAAAACCTATTTCAATAGCTTGACACATCAGCCTGCCAACGCTGCACAGTTACCCAGCCCAAAGCAAGGGAGGGTTACAGAGGCGTGGCTCTGTGGGCAGGCGAGGAGAAATCGGCCACATGCCCAGTCACTTCCACTTCCTTTAGCAACCGACATCTTCAAGTTTAGCTCGTGCTTTTCCCTGCCTCCACACGGAACCTAATGCAGGAAGGCTGGTGGTCATGCTTGGGGAGAAAAGCAGAGAAAGCGCATAGCCAGATTTGCATGTGCTGCTGAAAAGGCAGTCCCCACATGACTTCTCTGCCTTAGAATACTCCAAGAGCACCCAGATAATGAGCAAGAATGTGCTGTCAGGAGCCAAAAGAGAATGCAGAGAAACGGGAGGGCTATACGTCTCTATTGCCAGCCAAGTCTGCCTGGAACCACTCTTTCCTTTGTCTGGAGAAGGGACAGCCCCCTCTGAATTTACACCCTTAATTATAGTGTATGTTCTGGGTGTTCAATGTAAGCTGCTTTGGGAGGCAACTTGACTGAAAAGCTGTGTAACTGAAGCCCAGTGTCTTCTATTTTCTTTGAAAGTATCTGCAACACTAGTAGGACAGGTCATCTCAATTAATTCTAAGCCTCTGCACAGAGTCCTGCCCTGAAGCTACTACTTTTATTGCCACCCAAAGAATTTTAAGCCTTTGAGAAATTTGGATCCATTATCCCCACTTCACCACCAACAGATTTTCTAGAGGGCACAGCAAGGGTTAAACATGGCAGAGTCAGTCAGTGCTGTTAGCTAGCATTAGGCAAGCAAGATTCTGCCTACACGTTCTTGGTTGGTTCAGTGCCCGGTCTCAAACTTGAAAATCTAGATTTACTCCAGGGTAAGATGCCCCAAAGGCAACTGCTGCCATTTAACCTATTGCAGTGCCTCAATTTTTTCCACAAGAGTTCATTTCTCCTACTTGGTTCAGGGCAGCTATAATTTGTAGAGATACTACTCCTGGTGGTACTAAAACAGGCTTCCCCAACCTGCAGCCCTCCAGATGTTTCGGCCTACAACTCCCATGATCCCTAGCTAACAGGACCAGTGGTCAGGGATGATGGGAATTGTAGTCCAAAACATCTGGAGGGCCGAAGGTTGGGCATGCCTGTGCTAAGAGAAGCAAAATGGCTTCAGCAGCTCCATTACTAGACTAAGTACTTTGAAGTAGCTTTTGCTGTGAGCCAAAAGCAACTTGCAAGCAGGCTAACATGTTTTCAGTTTAAAAGTGGAGCTAGGCTTGTAATTAGGACTGATCCTAGTGCAGTCTACATTCTAACTTTACAGCATATGCTACAGGTTAGATATTTCAACGCTTGCTTATATTCGTGAAGGTGTAAAGATATTCCAGTGCCTTCCACAATCACAAGCAAACACCCACAGAGCTTGGTCCTAAGAAGAGAGTAATATTGGGATAGCAACAAAATTCACAGGAAGAAGCTGCTGGAGGAAAATTCAACAGCCAAACAAAATCACTGAGCAAGACACAATAGCAGCTCTCTTGTGAAAGTCATAGTTCCTGTTCTATTTGTTTGCCAACAGCACCGTGGCTAGTGGGTTTTACAGGTAAAGATGGATGGATATACCAGTTTTAGATAGAGCTTCCTTTACAATGAAGGGCATGAGATAAAACGGTTGTTGAGGTTAGCTGCCCAAGCAGGAAGTTTCCAGGCAAGGGGGCTGCTTGTATGACAAAGATCCGCGGAAAAAACAATGGGACTGGTACATTCCTCAACCCAAAGCCACAGCACTGGATTAATGTTACTACTGTGAGAGGGATTAATCCTATTTCCCTAGATGTAAGCCCCACTGAGTTCAACAACACTTGCCTCCCACTAGACGTTGTTAGGATTGCACAGTTGACTCCCAATTGGTGGTCCACGGACCCCACTCAGGGGGTCTGTGGCATCATTCACATAACAGAAACTACACAAGAGGTATCAACATTTTCAAAAGGAGGGGACCCATGGTTTGGCTTTTGAAAAGGAGGGGCTTCACAGTACTTAGCTACTTGGGATCCACGGCTGTAGATTATTAGCTAACCCTTGGGCCTCCAGGTATTGTTGAACTACAACTCCCATCAGCCATGCTGATAGAAGTTAGCCCCTCCCCCCATTATAGACAGTTGCATTGGGATCCCTTCTCACAAACAAGGAAAAGTAGTTGGTTTTCTGCTAATTCAGCTAAGGAGCAACAGTCAGGACAGGATCCTGCCATATGCTTCTATTATCTATAAGTTCTAGCAAAATAGGAAATCACTTCAACAGCCTACTATACACCCAAATGCAGAGGGGAAGCAAAATGTAAACCACTAACATTTATATTTTGAACACATCTTGTATCTGACAAGCTGTGGGATCAACAGCACGTACACTGCTAATCCCATTTAAAAATTATCTGCAAGTCCACATCGCAAAGTTCTGACCGGATTTCTTCCTTTGTAGCTGACAGGGCCAGTTATATGAGGTTCTCAGATCTTTAGCAAATACTCCAAATGCCACAAGGTCTCTATAAAGGAGAAACATATAGATAGTCCAGTGAATACTACACACACGGTTGCATCATGTTGTAGCTACAATTACAGTCATACCTCTTGTTACGTTTGCTTCAGGTTAAATCTTTTCAGGTTGCGTCTTGAGGTGACCCAGAAGTACCGGAAAGGGTTACTTCCAGGTTTCGCCGCTCGTGCCTGCGCAGAAGCTCAAAATGACGTCACACACACGCACAGAAGCAGTGAATCGTGACCTGCGCACGCGCGGGTTGCATTCTGCTCATGTTGTGAGCAGGGCTCCAGAACGGATCCTGTTCGCAACCAGAGGTACCACTATACACTGTGCAATCTTTGACATATGCCAGCGTCACAGGTAGGACTTGAGTGGAAATGTGGGCACCACAATACCAGCCGTCATGGAGCTGCTGGCATTCAACAACAAAAACTCCAAGACCATCTGCATGACATGGTCACATGGCACTATACTGCCAGGTGAAATAATGACCGCTTTTGGTGCAAAACTGTTGCAGCAGCAGTTGCAGTTTTTACTAGGAGGCCCCTCTCTACAACTCAGAAGGGTTCTATTTGGTCTACTGCCGAGTTGGAACCAAATACTCAGAATGCATTTTGCAATCTGTTGAATGAAACATGTGCATTTGGGTAGGTGTGCATAAGCACAGGGTTCCCTCACAGACCAGCCAGAATGGGAGCTTGAAAGGCAGGCTATATAGACATTTTGCCCAGAATCAAGATAAGCACTGTAGCTATTTGTTGTAGCTCTGTATTTTGTAGAGTGATTTCCAAGTTTGCATCAGGGACTTCTAGTCGAGAGTTTATATGCTTAAATGGGCTTTCAGCTTTTTGATCGCCACAGTGTGTGTGTGAGACAATGCTGAGATCTCCAAAGTTGAGAAGGCGGCTGGGGGATTGTTTGACTGTTGTGGACCTGGGGTACCCCAGTCATGCAGGGCCAAAACGGCAACCTCACCAGGAACAGTGAGTAGAAAGGGAGGCACACATGGACACGCTAGAATGTTCTGCCTCCTTTGGCTACACAGTGGCCCATGCCTGCGGCAAAGAGACAGGAACCTGGCAAGCTCAAATCGTGTGGATCTCTGTACTTCACACACAACTGTTTATGTAAGCTGGCTCTCTTCTTCCTGTTGGAGACAGATGTGTTGGCTACAAAACTCATTCCCTGACCAACAATGTGTTTATAAAGTTTATTATGTTTCACTGGGCTGCCGGTCTAGCTGCAGTGACGTCCTCCACTTCCAGGGGTAATGCCACCAAACCAATGAACCTGCAAGACAGTAATCTGAACTACTGCATATCTTTTATGCAAGAATGCTACTGCTGAAGTCTCTCTCTCTACCCATCAAATGTAGCAAGTGTTGTTTGAAGGACACTGTGGTCAGATTTTTGCTTCGGAAGTGGCAATAAGCTTCCTGAGGCACAACAAGCATTCCAGCCTAGATCTGCAGCCCATGATCAAACATCATGATTTCAGTCCTGAAGACCACAACAAAGCATGATGCCTAGAGATGTAGAACTTAAGTAACCTTTGTCAAGAGTTGCCTTAGAATACTCACGATGGCCTCTCTTGCCAGTGTGGCTGAAATCCCACTCTTATTTTCTTCAGTTGTTTTCAAGGTAAGCCGCTATAAAAACTAGTGAGAACTCTGAGCAGCACTGTGAACTAGTAACACTACATAGAGACGTGCAGTTTTTGAAACTGGTAACCGTCACCCTAAGCAGCAGCACTGCTCCTGGAGTGTAGGCAAGAACCTGAAGACACATCAAAAGTTTGAGGCTCAAATCAAATACAGAACTGGTGAGCGAATGAAGGTCAAATTGCCAAGGAGGAAGCACGCACAGATTGCAGAACAGTATTGCACCATTCCCAAGGTTTGCAGTTGAGGCTTACAGCCCAGTTGCACCCCCCCTCCCATTTCCTCTTAAGGAAGCTGCACAGAGTTCAGGCTTGCTCCCAATTGTGGTGACAGTTTCACCCCTTTGAAATATTTCCTACTTCAGATATTTGAAATCTGACTGCTGATGGACTTTAATCTAGATTCAAGTTTCAGATCTGCAAGGAACTAACTGGGTAGGCCTGGCAAATTATCTACCCCCTCCCTCCCATTCCTGTTCAACCACTCTTAAGAAATAAAAGTCATATATAAATGTTTTAAACGCAACAAAGAACAGGCTCAGGGGCAAGAAAGGTTTAAGAGCTTTTTGCACTTTCATAAAAGGCTTTAAATGAGGTGCAAGGAATAGGGTTATGTTACTGCACAATCTGATTCCTTGGCCCATTTGAAATACTGTATGCTGTAGTAGAACTAAGCTTTGCTAATGCAAAAACTTCTTAGTTAAGATTGACTGGTTCAGTTTTTTATAAAGATGCCCAGTTTACTGACAAAGCCAACAAAATAGGGTATTTCAAAGCCTGAAGAGTGTTGGCTGAAAGCTCCAATGTGTACCAGTTTTCAGTTCCAAGATAAGGAGTTTCAGAGTTGACTGACAGCCCAGATTTCAGAAATGCAAGCTTCATTATGCAGAACAACTAATTATTTTAAGTGTATATATCCTGTTTAAACACAAGGCCTTTTTAATTATAATAACTGAAGTAAAGTGTCAGGTACTTTACTTAGCGGCAATTTTTGGTCAAGGAAAGCCGTTTTGTCTAAAGTGTTCATACCCAGCAAAACCCTCAAGTCTTTCAAAGTCAAGCTCTGCTAGATAAGGGACAACGAGGTTACAGCAATTAAATATTGTAAATAGATGAGGGAATGCATTCTACCTGCTAGAATTATGCTGAAACATTTTCATTTGTCTCATTCAGCATTTCCTTAGAAAACAGAGGAAACCACAAGCGAGCTATGTCCCAAGAGGTCAAAATTCAGTCCAACATGCATGAGAAAGGGCTTTCCTGCCACATACATAGACAGAAGCTCATAGTGCAGCTTGAACAGCAGCCTCTGAGCTTTCTCCATGCATTGTTCACTTGTTTCTGGATGGCAGGCTTGTACTAATGCACATGGCAAAACGAATGCCACTGGGTAACTAACCTGAGCCCAAGCAGACTCCATTTATTACCCACGCCCTTCTTTCGGCAGTCTGCAATCATGACACACAGCTGGTAACCACAGAAGCACTAAAACACTGGAAACACACGCAGCTCTTAGCAGAATTACACCCAGGGGCCTTCAAAGTCAGGGAGGAATGCAAAGCATGTTTCACAGCCAAAACGCAAAAATCTCTTGTTCTATCCCTCCAATTTGAGGGAGCAAAGCTTTGGAAAACAAAAGCAGGAAAAAGCTGGCTTCAACAATCACAGGAAGCAGGCGTTCATTCAGAGCCATATTTATTTCTCCCCTGAACAGAACAATGCCTTCTCTCATGTCTTGCCATCCATCATTTGTTCAGAACTGATATCTACTACAAGAGCTGAAACTGGTAAGCCACCAGTGGAAAAGGGCGAGAAAAGCCATTTTATTAAAAGAACACACACAGGGTTGTTGAAAGATCAGGTGACTGGTCTACACTGTGACTGCCACCATTTAGATACGATGCCCTATACAGCAACTTTCAGGCAGATCTCCTTGCAGGCAGCTCCCCTTTTCAGATCATAAAAGGCTACAAAAAGTCATCTTCTCAAAGCTCACCCACCTGCAAATTATGGTGAACAGTAGCAGGGTTGTTTTAAATGCCAGCTAAAATCCAGCTTCCCAGAACCCCCGTTAACCCACCAGTGACAATTAGAAAATTGGTTTGCTACAAAACAATAGAGGCTAAGGCCTCCTATACCACGTCAAATTCATATTCCTGCACCAAGCCACCTCAAACATGGAAGAAAGCATTATTGCCAAATTAAAGCAAACATGCTTTTTTGGGGAGGTGCTGACCATCAATTCCCTTTCACAGAAAGAGATGGTGTCAATTTGAGATTGTAATCCCCAAAGGCAATGACAATTTAAAAGGGTAGCAGTAATCAGCAAGGCAAGAATCAGTATTTGAGAAGCAGGATTTATTCCTCCCTCAAATTTAAACAAGCTCCTCCTCTTGTCATATTAGCTGATGTAAATAGTTCAGTTTGCAGCAAGAGCTCAGTTTATGACAAGCACCAAGTGAATAAGGATTAAGATGTTACCTGGCTATTTGGAAGGAAGACCCTTCTTTCAAAGAGACTAGCCACAGGAAAGAGTGAAGCCAAGTCGCTGGGCTGGGCAGGGGAGATCAAGGACACCACTGAAAGTGAAGTTTCAAGGAGATACTAGACAGTAGGAAAGGAGGACAGGGCTATAGCTCAATGGCAGAACCTCTGCTTAGAATGCAGAAGGCCCCAGATTCAATCCCAGGTATCCCCAGACAGAGCTGTGAGAGACCTCTCCCTCAAACCCTGAAGAGCCATTGATAATATTATGCTAGATGGACCTGACAGGGCAAAGAGGAATGCACCATAGAAGCAAACCAAAGAAGTAAGAGGATGAAGGAGCTAACAATCGGGTAAGGGTCAGGAGACAGATGTCATCTGGGGAAGAAGAGAGAAGCTACAAACATTCCGAATGGGAAAAGGAATCAAGGCATGAAAGAAAGGCTAGGCTGGGGGAAACATAACAGAGCCAGGCCTAAAGGAAAAAGTCAAACAAAAACTAGAGGAGATGACATATGACTCAGGCAGGAAGGTAGGGCTCTAAAGCAAGAGCCAATGGCTAAATTCTTGGGACATGTGAGATCAGGGTTTGAAATACATGTTCAAATCTCTACATAGTCATGAATCAAACCAGGTAGTCTTGGGTCATTCAAAAAAAATATGTAACCCACTTTTATCCTACATAAGTAGCGCAAAGTGGCCTATCAGTTCCTCTCAGGGTGGCTGAGTAGGATTTAAGGCAGGCTTCCTCAACCTCGGCCCTCCAGATGTTTTTGGCCTGCAACTCCCATGATCCCTAGCTAGCAGGACCAGTGGTCAGGGATGCAGGGAATTGTAGTCTCAAAAACATCTGGAGGGCCGAGGTTGAGGAAGCCTGATTTAAGGTCACGTATGCTGCCCTGAATGAAAAGCAGATGCCTATTATGAAAATGGAACAGAGATGTAAAGAAATGTTAAAAGGACAAATCAACATGGTTAGAAGACGTGGTGAGTACTGTGAAACCACAGAGATGTGCGTCAAGTATGGAATTAAAACAGTGGTATCCAAGGGGATGACCTTGATCTTTCTGGAGCAGTAACAAAGAGGATTTGGTATGAAGAGAACAGAGGATGAGAACAGAGGCAAAGAGGGGGCCATGAGAGAGAAGGAGTAAAAAGGAGGATGAAAAGAGAATAGCAGTGCCATGACTGAGAGAATTAAATAGTAAGACAGGGGTAAGAAAGAAAAGCATGTGTAATAAAGGGAAATAATTAACATGACACTTAGAGGCAGTCAATAATAATAATAAAACAAAGCCCACAGGCTAAAAGAAAATGGTGGGGGGATGAAACAAAGGAAAGGAAATAAGGGAAGAGACAAGGGCAAGAAATTAAAAATGCCACTTGGAGGGCAAGAGGGCGCCAAGTAAGAATGTGACAAAATATAATCAGTGCCCTGAAGAAAGGGTCATGGGATAGGTGAGTGGGAAGGGAGACATGTGCAAGGCAAGTGGGAGGTGACAGGGGGCTGAAATGAGAGATTTCATTTCAGGGAAGCACTGCTAGCAAAGATGCCAAAGAACTGGCAAGAGCAATATGGGGTGGCGAATCAGAGGGGTAGTGGAGTTACACTTGCAGAACATGGCGCTGCTGACAAATAAAGGGGATGTCACTACTACTAAGACTGATAGGGGAAGAATGCCAGGTACAATGGCTAGGCGCTCTTCGCTGAATAAAGATGCACGGCAGGTGTGCTCACATAGCGCATAGTTAACTTACGGTATTCACTGCCACAAAATGGGATAGCAGGCTTGTTGGTTTTTGAATGTCTGATGTAGATTTATTTCAATTTCGTTGTTCAGTATGGGACAATGACAAAAAAAGATTATCGTATCGTATGTGGTTAATAGTCATCACCTTAAATGGCATTAGGCATTAAGGCCTATCAACAGCTACAGATCATGAAGACTATGTGGAGCTTCCATGCTCAGAGGCAGTAGGTTTCTGCTGAAAGAAACACCAGGAAAAGATTGTTGCACCCAGATCCTGCTTGCAGGCTTCCCAAGATGCATCTGGTTGGCTGTAGTGAGAAACAGGATGCTGGACTAGATGGGCCTTTAGTTGAAGAGCAATGCTTCATGGGTGGCTACAGCCAAGGATGGCTATGGCAAAAACCAAGGGTGCCTGGTGCCCATGGGGGACTGGCAGAGCGAAAGGGAGGGAGGCCAACAGTAGGTGGAGCCAGAGATAATGAAGAGGCGGAGCCTAGTGATTCTGGTTTGGTCCCTTCTGTTCCCTGTTGAGTTCTACAAAGGCAACACTGAGACTAAAGAGGAGGAAGCTAACAGTCAGTGAGTGGGCTGGATGCCAGTAAGACAACAAGCAGGAAGGGGCTGGGTGTGGGCAGACTGAGGTCTGTGGGGCAGGCAGTGTCCCATTCGTGCTAATGGGCCAGCCCTGGGGGGGGGGGGGCGGAGCAAAGGTAAGTGCCCCCAGAAGGGGAGAAGAGGGACATGCATGCAAAATGGGCAATGGGAGGATGGAAGCAGCACTGAGACGTGTGAGCTGAGTTATGATAGGACAAAAAAAAAATCAATACACCCAGAGAAAAGGAGGCCAGTGTGGAATTGTCAGGAGAGGAAAAAACGCATTAGGTTAAGGCAAAGGCAGCAGCGACCCCTAAGGAGAAACAAGGGGAGGGGGGGAAGAAGAAAAAGGAAGAAGGGCACAACAGTTAAGGTGGGGAGATTGAAGCTCTGAACAAAGATGGCACAGATTCAGCGAGAGGAGCAAATTAAGGCTTGTGGTTTTGCTTTTATAAAAAGAAAAATAAGGAGCAAAGGCTGAAATGGAGGGAGATGAACCGAGACAGGGCAACCGCTGGAGGCGACCCCCACCCCCCAAAAATAAACTGTCCCCAAAGATGGACAAGCGGCTCTTTCTCTCCCCACCGACCCAAAAACTGCAAATGCCAAACGACCCAGAGAAGGCAGCCCTGTGCAGGGAAGCTTTTTTAAAGTCCAACGTTTTATTCTGGTTTTTTAAAAAAAGATGTGCTGCAAGCCGCCCAGAGTGGCTGGGGCAACCCAGTCGGATGGGCGGGGTAGAAATAATAAAAGTATCGCGAGGAGAAAGAAGTTAAAAGGCGTGGAAGGAAATCGACGGCGCGGCGGGGGGAGAACCTTTGGATCCAGTGACATTTGGCGGGCAGTACCACAAAATAAAAATCCTCAGGCATATTTCGTATGTAAAACCATTACATTATTATTATTAATAATTATTATGTTTTAGTATATTTTTTACGTGCTGTAAGCCACCCAGAGTGGCTGGGGGAACCCAGCCAGAAATAATAAAAATTATTACAGTACGATAATCTTTATTGTCATTGTCCCATACAAACGAAATTTTAAAAATCCACATCAGACATTCAAAAACCCTGCTATCCCAGCCTGGTTAACCCCCTGGAAACTCTTGATACCCCATAATTGAATACAATATAGTCCCATAAAGACCTTACACTGCGTTTAAAATAAATAAAAAACCTCATTTGGATAGAAACTGTTTCTCGGGCGGCTGGTCCTAGTCTCCTATTGTCGTTGTTATTATTATTAATTATTATTATTGTTTTTTCCTGCTGGGTGGGGGGGGGAGAGAAGGAGACACGTCATAGGGCGTCTGCGTGGGGACTACATAAAATAAATGAGGGAGAAACCCGAACCCAAAACCTGAGGCGAGTCGTGAGGAGGGAGGGGAGGCGGCGAGGGGCGAGGAAGGGCGGAAGAAGGCGGCGAGGAGGGCGGCCTGCCGAGGAGGCCTCTCCCCGGCCCCGCTCACCGTCAGGCCGGTGCCCAGCACGATCACGTCGTACTCCTCGTTCATGGCTGCGGCGAAGAGGAGGAGGCGGCTGCGGCTGGAGGTGCTGAGGAGGCAGAAGGAGGGCGTCGTCGTCGTCGCGCCCGCGGAGGCCTCGGCTCCTCTCTCCCCGCGGAGGCGGCGCTGCTGCAGCAGGAGCGGCGGCGGCGGCAGCGGCTGCTGAGGGGCCTGAGGGCGGCAGCAGTTTGCGGACGTCCAGGAGGAGGAGGAGCAGAAAATGGAGGCGCCGCCGCCGCCGCCGCCGGGAAGAGAGCGCGCCAGAGGGGCGGGGCCTGCGTCGTGGCGCGAGCCGGGTTGGCGCCGGCGCCGAGGGGAGGGCGGGGCCGGGGCGGGGCCTCCGCGGCCGCCCGAGGGGGAGGAGCCCCCCGGAGACCCAATCTCCTCCATCGGAGAGGCGGGAAGGGAGGGGAGGGGGGGCGCTGGCAGGAGAGGAAGCCCGGATTGGTCCGCCGCCGCGAGGGAGGCGTCAGTCATCCGGATAGGCCCGCCCCTCGAGCGTCCTCATTCGCTGTCGGGGGGAAAGGGTGCGCCCCCTGCCGGGGGATCGGTGGTGGTCGCGCATGCGCAGAGGCGCGGGTGAGGCCGCTTGCCCTTCGCCGGGCTTCCGCAGCAGAAAAGCGTGGCGGTTTTTTTTTTTTTTTGCAGTATTATTATTATTATTATTATCATTGTTATTGTTGTGATCTTTGGGTGAAGGAAGGTTGTTGTTGTTGTTGTTATGTATTTTTATTTTATTGCATTGTTGTTGTTATTTATTATCATTATTATTATTATTATTATTATTATTTATTGTTATTATTTTATTATTAAAACATTAGTGATGTATGGAAGCGAGAGCTGGACCATAAAGAAGGCTGATCGCCGAAGAATTGATGCTTTTGAATTCTGGTGCTGGAGGAGACTCTTGAGAGTCCCATGGACTGCAAGAAGATCAAACCTCTCCATTCTTAAGGAAATCAGCCCTGAGTGCTAACTGGAAGGACAGATCCTGAAGCTAGGCTCCAATACTTTGGCCACCTCAGGAGAAGAAAAGACTCCCTGGAAAAGACCCTGATGTTGGGAAAGACGGAGGGCGCAAAGAGAAGGGGACGACAGAGGACGAGATGGTGGGACAGTGTTCTCGAAGCTACCAGCATGAGTTTGACCAAACTGTGGGAGGCAGTGGAAGACAGGAGTGCCTGGCGTGCTCTGGACCATGGGGTCACGAAGAGTCGGACACGACTAAGCGACTAAACAACAACAAATGTGCATAGGATTCTACCCTAAGACACGCTGTGATTTTAACAGTTTTGGGCACATATGCGTCTCCACAGGGTCCTGCAATAAAAGCCTTGCTCACAATCTTGACCAGTCTTCCTCAACCTTGGCCCTCCAGATGTTTTTGGCCTGCAACTCCCATGATCCCTAGCTAGCAGGACCAGTGGTCAGGGATGATGGGAATTGCAGTCTCAAAACATCTGGAGGGCCGAGGCTGAGGAAGCCTGATCTTGACTCATCAAAACTATACATCTTTTTAATTTATATACTGTATTGTATTCTTTTTCACTATAATGGTTTCTACTCTGTCCCTCCACGAATTGGGAGGGCGGTAGAGCCGAGATGCGGAAAAGGAAGGCGATAAATTATCATGGCAATTGATGAATGAAGTTTATGAGATACAGAAGTGTCCTTTTCTAAATAACGATGACGATGTTGCTGTGATAGCTAAAAGTGAACTTCCATGCGCAGGAGCAAGGCAGACCTTGCTTGAGGTTTGAGGGGGCCTTTCTCGGGGGGGGGGGGGTGTCACTGGAATTTGATGCAGAGCAGCAAACAGTTACCACTCGGGAAAAAGAAATCAAGGAGTGTAATTAATACCCAACATAGTTTTGGTAACTGAGCCAGGCATCTGGTTGGCCACTGCAAGAACAAGATGTTGGTTCAGGTGGGCCCTTAGCCTAATAATAATAATAATAATAATAATAATAATTTATTACCTGTACCCTGCCCATCTGGCTGAGTTTCCCCAGCCACTCTGCGCAGCTCCCAATCGAGTGTTAAAAACAATACAGCATTAAATATTAAAAACTTCCCTAAATAGGGCTGCCTTCAGATGTCTTTTAAAGATAAGATAGCTGCTTATTTCCTTCACATCTGAAGGGAGGATGTTCCACAGGGTGGGTGCCACCACCGAGAAGGCCCTCTTTCTGGTTCCCTGTAACCTCACTTCGTGCAATGAGGGAACCGCCAGAAGGCCCTCGGCGCTGGACCTCAGTGTCCAGGCTGAACGATGGGGGTGGAGACGCTCCTTCAGGTATACTGGACTGAGGCCGTTTAGGGCTTTAAAGGTCAGCATCAACACTTTGAATTGTGCTCAGAAACGTACTGGGAGCCGATGCAGATCTCTCAGGACTGGTGTTATGTGGTCCCGGCGGCCGCTCCCAGTTACCAATCTAGCCGACGAATTCTGGATAATTGCAGTTTCCGAGTCACCTTCAAAGGTAGCCCCATGTAGAGTGCATTGCAGTAGTCCAAGCGGGAGATAACTAAAGCATGCACCACTCTAGCCAGACAGTCTGCTTGATCCAACAAGTGCACCTCCCTGGCAGTAAAAACCTTAGTAATAATAATAATAAATAATGAAATAACTGAAAAGCTTGGTGCCTTTTCACGATGACGCCTCTAACCAGCTGCCGGCTGGTGGAGCTCCCCTGCCCCTTTCCACAAGTGCCCCATGCTTTGCGGCCTCCTGCAAAACCGATCACTTCAGACTTCTTGTACACAGAAACTAAGCAGCGGAAAAATATGAATAGCCAATTGAGGGATGAAACACACCAGCTGGCCTCAGTGCAAAAAAAAAAAAAGAGAGAGAAAGGAGAGGGGGAAAGAGGTTTGGGTGGAGCTCTCAAGGGAACTTTGCTGATTGATGCAAGATTCTCACCCAGAGCACCTCTTTCTTCCTTCTCAAGCTCCCCTCCTCCCCGCCCCATTCAGATTTCCTGTGTGCAGCTGGAAAGGAAGAAAAAAAACACTTTCAGCACTGCTAACCTAACTGCCAAACATTTCTGAGCATCGCCAGCAGGAAGTCGGGTTGTAATGCAGTTTGCAAAGACCCGGACAAAGGGACAATTTTTAGGTGGCTTTTTGCTGGGGCTACGTGATTAAAAACCAAAAAGCTGTTGGGTTGTAAAAGCAGATCACTAAGGCCCCATCTGCAATATACAGTGGTACCTCAGGTTACATACGCTTCAGGTTACATACGCTTCAGGTTACAGACTCCACTAACCCAGAAATAGTACCTCGGGTTAAGAACTTTGCTTCAGGATGAGAACAGAAATCGGGCTCAGGCGGTACAGGCAGCAGGAGGCCCCATTAGCTAAAGTGGTGCTTCAGGTTAAGAACTGTTTCAGGTTAAGAACGGACCTCCGGAACAAATTAAGTACTTAACCTGAGGTACCACTGTACAGCAAGATGATTATGCCATAGTTACGGCTTTCCCCAAAGAGTCCTGGGGATTGTAGTTTGTTCAGGGTTCTGGGAGTTATTAAAGAGATTCTCTATTCCAGGGGTCAGCAAACATTTTCAGCAGGGGGCTGGACTATATATATATATTTAGGACGAATTCCTATGCCCCACAAATAACCATAGCTGTCAACTTTTCCCTTTTCTTGCGAGGAATCCTATTCAGAATAAGGGAATACCTTTCCGCCAGAGTGGTACCTATTTATCTACTTGCACTTTGATGTGCTTTCGAACTGCTAGGTTGGCAGGAGCAGGGACCAAGCAACGGGAGCTCACCCCGTCGCGGGGATTCGAACCGCCGACCTTCTGATCAGCAAGTCCTAGGCTCTGTGGTTTAACCCGCAGCGCCACCCGCATCCCAACTTGGTGATTACAACGATGCTTATAATACAGCGGTACCTTGGTTCTCGAACTTAATCCGTTCTGGTAGCCCGTTCGATTCCCGCAACCATTCGAAAAGCAAGGCACAGCTTCCGGTTGGCTGCAGAAACTTCAATCAGAAGCAGCGTCAGGTTTTTCGGCTTCTGGAAAACGTTCGCAAACCGGAACACTTACTTCCGGGTTTGCGGCATTCGGTATCCGAAACGTACGAGTACCAAGGCGTTCGGGAACCGAGGTACGACTGTAATAATATTAAAATTCATATGCTGCCTTTCATATAGGGATCCCAAGGTGGTTCACAACGGAAAAATGCAATCTATAGAACACAAAATACATACTAAAATAAGAGCAAAAAGAAACCAGTAAGTCCCCCCCCCATCCCACAACACATTTAAAAGGGTATTGGATGTTGGAAGTTACAGGAATTGCCAATAATCGAGGGTGGCAGATGAAGATGATGGACTATGCAGAGATGGCCAAGCTGACTGGTAGAATCCTGAACGAAAAATTTCAAAGAGACTGGAGTAAATGTATTTGTTATATGAATAATTATTGCAAAAATGTGAAGACGTTAGCAGGACTGAAATAAATCCTGCAATGATCAACTGAGGAACTTTTCATGATCAGAGAAAAAGAGACGATGCTACATTTATTAAGATCAGAAAACTATAAAGTGCGAGTGTAATTACTGTACAGTGGTACCTCGGGTTAAGTATTTAATTCGTTCCGGAGGTGTGTTCTTAACCTGAAACTGTTCTTAACCTGAAGCACCACTTTAGCTAATGGGGCCTCCCGCTGCTGCTACGCTGCCGGAGCACGATTTCTGTTCTCATCCTGAAGCAAAGTTCTTAACCTGAAGCACTATTTCTGGGTTAGCGGAGTCTGTAACCTGAAGCGTATGTAACCTGAAGTGAATGTAACCTGAGGTACCACTGTATTTGATAATAGAAAACCAGATGGATCGTGGGATGTCCTACACTCAGCAGAGCAAAGAACATATTGTTGGTTTGTCAATGTAATGTTTGAAATGTTTTATAAAAATAAAAATAAAAACTATATTTTAAAATAAAAAAATAAAAGGGTATTGGGTGTTAACCAGCCGAAGGACTGGTTGAAGAGGAACGTTCTTGCCTGGTGTCTAAATGAAGGCGCTAGTTATAAAGCAGAAATGTGTATTCCTACTTTTAAAAGCAGGAATACACAGTGTCTTTGTCTAGTAGATGTGGCACTGAGTGAATATGCCAGAATAGAGCAGAAGATCTGTACACTCAGAAGCCAAAGGGCAGCAGATGAACACCGCCCTAGAGTGACAAATCTTTGGAAATGGGCCGCCTTCGGGTGTGGTCCCTGCCCAATGCACCCGGCAGCTGTGTCACTTGAAATAAGAGCTTTGCAAAGAAAGCCAGCCCTGCTGTGATTATTTTGTTGCTTGCAGGCATCATCAGGCTTTAATAATAATAATAATAATAATAATAATAATAATAATAATAATAAAAAAATTATAACCCGCCCATCTGGCTGGTTTTTCCCAGCCACTCTGGGAGGCTTCCAACAGAATATATAAATATAATAATCTATTACAGCCCCTTCATGGATCACTGCCTTGCCGTGGCGAAGGGGCTTGAATAACTCAGAGAAGCTATGAGCTATGCTGTGCAGGCCCACCCAAGACGGACAGGTCATAGTGGAGAGTTTTGACCAAACGTGATCCACCTGGAGCAGGAACCAGCAAGCCATTCCAGTATCCCTGCCAAGAAAACCCCATGGACAAAGACAACAGGCATATAAAAGTTATGACGCTGGAAGATGAGCCCCTCAGGTCGGAGAAGGGGACGACAGAGGACGAGATGGTGGGACAGTATTCTCGAAGCTACAAACACGAGTCTGACCAAACTGCGGGAGGCAGTGGAAGACAGGAGTGCCTGGCGTGCTCTGGTCCATGGGGTCACGAAGAGTCGGACACGACTAAACAACAACAATCTATTACAGTGGTACCTCGGGTTAAGTACTTAATTCGTTCCAGAGGTCCGTTCTTAACCTGAAACTGTTCTTAACCTGAAGCACCACTTTAGCTAATGGGGCCTCCCGCTGCTGCCGCGCCGCTGGAGCACGATTTCTGTTCTCATCCTGAAGCAAAGTTCTTAACCCGAGGTACTATTTCTGGGTTAGTGGAGTCTGTAACCTGAAGCATATGTAACCTGAAGCGTATGTAACCCAAGGTACCACTGCTGCCTTCAGATGTCTTCTAAAAGTCTGGTAGTTGTTTTTCCCTTTGACATCTGGTGGGAGGGTGTTGCACAGGGAGGGTGCCACCACCAACAAGGCCCCTCTGCCTGGTTCCCTGTAACTTGGCTTCTCGCAGCGTGGGAACCACCAGAAGGCCCTCGGCGCTGGACCTCAGTTTCCGGGCTGAACAATGGGGATGGAGACACTCCTTCAGGTATACTGGACCAAGGCCATTTAAGTAAGTCAATTCCGGAGCCTGCAGCATGTGTGAGTTGGCCGTTCCACAGCTCTCCAGCATTAATATAATAATACTTTGTTATTTATACCCAGCCCATCTATGGCTGCTTGCCTGTTTGAGAAAGAATCGTTTGCTCACCTGCTTGCGCCAGTTAATTGTTCAGACCCAAATGTACGATTAGAGTTGATGGTTCGTGCAGCAGGACAGAGTGGTCTCTTCTCTTAGGACAGGGCTTTGGGGGGAGAATAAAATGAAATTGTCTCGCCGTACCATTATTATATAAAACAGGCATCCCCAACCTTCGGCCCTCCAGTTGTTTTGGCCTACAACTCCCATTATCCCTAGCTAACAGGACCAGTGGTCAGGGATGATGGGAATTGTAGTCCAAAACATCTGGAGGGCTGAATGTTGGGAATGCCTGATATAAAAGCTGGGCATTTTTAGAATAAAGGTGTACAGTTCTGGCCACCCTCTGATCTTGGGACAGGGGCAGGGCCCAAAATAAATGAATACCAAAATGCGAAAGAGATTGGAGCACCTTCTGTATGCAGAATGTTTAACACTTCTTTAGGGACACGGGTGGCGCTGTGGGTTAGACCACAGAGCCTAGGACTTGCTGATCAGAAGGTTGGCAATTCGAATCCCCGCGACGGGGTGAGCTCGGTCCCTGCTCCTGCCAACCTAGCAGTTCGAAAGCACATCAAAGTGCAAGTAGATAAATAGGTACCACTCTGGCGGGAAGGTAAATGTCGTTTCTGTGCACTGCTCTGGTTCGCCAGAAGCGGCTTAGCCATGCTGGCCACATGACCCAGAAGCTGTACGCCGGCTCCCTTGGCCAATAAAGCGAGATGAGCGCCGCAACCCCAGCGTTGGCCACGACTGGACCTAATGGGCATGGGTCCCTTTAACTTTACCTTTAGTTTAGAGGATATAGGCAATTTCTGCATTAGGGAAAACAAAGACCAAAATAGCTGCGACGCCCGGGCATGAATGGTCTTATTTACTTGAAACAACAGAACTGTAGAATTGGAAGACAACTAGTCCACTCCCAGCAATGCAGGAATCGCAGCTAAATAACCTTTTAACATATGGCTATCTAACCTGGGTTTGAAAACCTCCAGCGAAGGTGAGTCCACCACCTTTCGTCGAATCCTATTCCGTTGTCAAACAGCTTTTTAAAAGGCTGTGGATGATACTGAGAAAGATGGGCCGATAGATACCTTTCCCGCCCTGGCCACAGTGATCCATGCGACGGTTACCTCCAGGCTTGACTACTGTAATTCGCTCTGCACGGGGCTGCCCTTGAAACTGTCCCACAAACTCCAGCAGGTGCAGAATGCTGCAGCGAGGCTCCTCACGGGGTCTCTGCCATGGGAGCATATTCACCCAGTGCGTTACCAGTTGCACTGGCTCCCAGTGGAGTATAGGGTCAGGTTCAAGGTGCTGGTCTTGACCTTTAAAGCCCTTTGTGGCTTAGGGCCCTCGTATTTACGGGACGCCTCTCCTGGTATGCCCTGCAGAGGACCTTAAGGTCCATGAATAACCATAGTTTAGAGGTCCCGGGCCCTAAGGAAGTCAGACTATCCTCCATCAGGGCCAGGGCCTTCTCAGTGATGGCTCCGACCTGGTGGAATGCTCTGTCCCATGAGACTAGGGCCCTTCAGGATTTAACCTCCTTTTGCTGGGCCTGTAAGACAGAGCTATTCTGCCTGGCCTTTAATTTGAATTCAGCCAGATCTTTTATTTCCCTTCTATTCCCTTTCCCTCCCCTTTTTATGAAGATCACCTGCTCTGAGATCCCACAGCTAATTCTCCCCTGGCCTCCTCGCTGGTCCAAGTAGGACCAATTCAGCCAGCTAGCCCTGGGGATTATCTAATTGATTTTTAATTTAATTTCATGTTTTTATACCGTATTTTATGCTGCTTTTATAATTAAGTGTTTTAAATTTGTTGTCAGCCGCCCTGAGCCCGGTTTTTGAACCAGGAAGGGCGGGGTATAAATAAAATTTTATTGTTATTTATTATTATCAGACAGATTCCGATACACCTACACAAAGGAATGAAAATGTCTCAACCTGCAGCCCAAAGCAACCAAGAATGGGAGCGAGGGATGGAAGGAGGGACTGATTTCTGTTCCAACCTACGTCCATCGTATGTGGCGTTGCTTCTCTTCCACTGCGGTTCAGCTTCCGACAAAAAAAAAGAAAGCATAATTTTGCTCACTGTCTAGTGTGGCAGACATTCCAATGCAGAGGAAACACAATGCAAAATGCAGGATAAGTCGTCCATGACATATAGTTTGTGGATTAAAAACAGCAAACAGCAGCAGGGCTGGTTTTCTTTCTGGACAAGCAAGCGACCGCTGGCACTTTCCGTCTCTGCGTCGGAATCCTCCAGCATCTACTCATGTGAGCTTCACTTATCTTGATTCCAAAGCTAAGGGGCCACTGCAGAGATGGCCCTGCTTGCAGTCCCGGTGAAGGCGACTTCCGTTACTGATGGACAGGGCAGGGCGGCACTGGGATTTCGTCAAAAATTTGGAGGAGGGCTGGCTTCTTCGCAAGCTGCCATGCGTGCGTTCCGGTACTGTCAGGGGAGTCCCGCAACCCCGCCTGCAGGAGAATTTGCACGCAGGCAGCATGCTGGCCTGAGCATGCCAGGTGCAGGGCTGTGGGAAGAGAAGAAGCAGACTTAAGATCAAAAGGGAAGGGTTTGGTGGCCAGCCGCTCATGGCACAGCTTCTTTCTCGCTTAGCTGCCTGCTTTTACAGTTGATTAAGTTTCAGTTGATTAAGCTGCATGAGTGTTCAATGGGAAGCCAGTTAGGTATTGTGGTTAAAGCATTGAAGAGACCAGGGTTCTCAGCCATGAGAACCACGGACACCGCATTGAGCTCATTGGAAGAAAAGGAGGCAGGGCGGGATATAAAATGCAATAAATAAATAAAATACAGTGGTACCTCGGGTTACGAACAATTGTAACCCGGAAGCAAGTTGTCCAAGCTCTCGGAGGCTTCGCCGCTGCCTGGAGGCAAACCTGGACATCGGCGGGGCCTACGGAGCTCTCTAAAAGGTAAAGGTAAAGGTAAAGGTACCCCTGCCCGTACGGGCCAGTCTTGACAGACTCTGGGGTTGTGCGCCCATCTCACTCAAGAGGCCAGGGGCCAGCGCTGTCCGGAGACACTTCCGGGTCACGGGGCCAGCGTGACAAAGCTGCATCTGGCGAGCCAGAGCCGCACACGGAAACACCGTTTACCTTCCCGCCAGTAAGCGGTCCCTATTTATCTACTTGCACCCGGAGGTGCTTTCGAACTGCTAGGTTGGCAGGCGCTGGGACCGAGCAGCGGGAGCGCACCCTGCCGCGGGGATTCGAACCGCCGACCTTTCGATCGGCAAGCCCTAGGCGCTGAGGCTTTAACCCACAGCTCTCTAAGGCCTCTGCAAATGCAGGGAACCAAGCTCCAGCATCCGCGGTGCCTACAGGGCTCCGCAAATGCTGAGAGCCAAGCCCCGACATTCACAGGGCCTGCAGAGGCTTTGCGACTGGGCTCCAGCCGCAGGAGCTCTCGGAGGCCTCCACAAATGCCAGGAGCCAAGCCGATTGTGACTGTGGAAGAGGACCCTGAGCCCTCTCCAAACAGTGAGTTTGGAAATAAATTTTAATTTTTTTCATCTAAAATACTGTCTTATTTATTTTATAGTACAGTACATTGATTATTGCCTTCATTTTATGGATCAATGGTCTCGTGAAACAGTAAAATTTGTGTTGAATTCCTGTTTTAGGGGGTGTTTTTTCATCGTCTGGAACGGATCAATCCACTTTCCATTACTTTCAATGGGAAAGTGCGCTTCAGGTTAAGAACGCTTCAGGTTAAGTATAGACTTCCGGAACCAATTAAGTACTTAACCTGAGGTACCACTGTAAGGCAGAAATCGCCTTAGAATCATAGAATCATAGAGTTGGAAGAGACCCCAAGGGCCATTGAGTCCAACCCCCTGCCAAGCAGGAAACACCATCAGAGCACTCCTGACATATGGTTGTCAAGCCTCTGCTTAAAGACCTCCAAAGAAGGAGACTCCACCACACTCCTTGGCAGCAAATTCCACTGTCCAACAGCTCTTACTGTCAGGAAGTTCTTCCTAATGTTTAGGTGGAATCTTCTTTCTTGTAGTTTGGATCCATTGCTCTGTGTCCGCTTCTCTGGAGCAGCAGAAAACAACCTTTCTCCCTCCTCTATGTGACATCCTTTTATATATTTGAACATGGCTATCATATCACCCCTTAACCTCCTCTTCTCCAGGCTAAACATGCCCAGCTCCCTTAGCCGTTCCTCATAAGGCATCGTTTCCAGGCCTTTGACCATTTTGGTTGCCCTCCTTCTTGACCACTGGACCCACTATTGGTCTTGCCCGCCCCATCCACCAGAGCCTTTAAAGAGTCTTTAAAGGCAGGGGAAGCCCCTAACTCACAGAGGGTTTGAGACCCAGCGGCTACCTTCATCTGGTGTAGCCGGCCAGTGGAAGCCATTTCCCAGGATTGTGGCCGCTGTCGCATGCTGACAGCTTCATTCACACACACACACACACACACACACACACAATTTTCTGTTTTGCAATTTAGAATACTCATTTAAACATCCTGAAAATATCAATGACTTCCCTTCTTCTCTCTCCCATGGTTCATTTTGCATATCATAAATCCCTGCATATTCTGCAGAAACTAAACCAATCAGTCTTCCATTATTGCATCCATCAAAACTTATTTACACTGTTGAATTTATCTTAATGCTGCCAACGTTTTCAAGTGTACACAATTCCCCCCCACCATATATTCAATAAACATTTTCCAATCTTCTTTAAACATATGTTCTTCTTGTTATCTTATTCTATACGTTAAGTCTGCAAGCTGCGCATATTCCGTCAGCTTCAGCTGCCATTCTTCTTTAGTTGAGACCTCACTTGTTTTCCATTTTGGGGCTAACGAAACACAGGCCGCAGTAGTGGCATAAATAACCTTTTTTGACACCTGGGAATTTCCGTCTGAATTATCCCCAACAAAAAAAGAGTCTGGGTTGTTTTGTTTTTTTTGGAAAAGTACTTTTAAACATTTTTTTCAATTCATTATGCATCATTTCCCAATACTGTTTTGCCCTTTTACAGGGCCACCACATATGTAAGAATGTTCCCGTCACCTCATTGCATCTCCTCATTGCATGTTGACAGTTTCCAGGTGGCACAGGTGAGAGCTAAGTGCAGGATGGGGACCAAAGGTGGACAAGCGACCCCAGAAGGAGCCTGTCATGTCCCCCACGAGAGGTATTACCCCATCCACCCCACTGGAAGCCTGTTTGTGCAAATGCCAGACGTAACTGGTCCCATCACCTCCTGGCAAATAGAAGGGGAAGAAATGGAGGCAGTGAGAGATTTTACTTTCTTGGGCTCCATGATCACTGCAGATGGTGACAGCAGTCACGAAATTAAAAGACGCTGCTTCTTAGGAGAAAAGCAATGACAAACTTAGACAGCATCTTAAAAAGCAGAGACATCACCTTGCCAACAAAGGTCCGTACAGTTAAAGCCATGGTATTCCCAGTAGTGATGTATGGAAGCTGGACCATAAAGAAGGCTGATCGCCGAAGAATGCGTGCTTTTGAATTCTGGTGCTGGAGGAGACTTTGGAGAGTCCCATGGATGCAAGAAGATCAAACCTCTCCATTCTGAAGGAAATCAGCCCTGAGTGCTCACTGGAAGGACAGATCCTGAAGCTGAGGCTCCAAGACTTTGGCCACCTCATGAGAAGAGAAGACTCCCTGGAAAAGACCCTGATGTTGAGAAAGATGGAGGGCGCAAGGAGAAGGGGACGCGGAGGATGAGATGGTTGGACATTGTTCTCGAAGCTACCAGCCTGAGTTTGACCAAACTGAGTGAGGCAGTGGAAGACAGGAGTGCCTGGCGTGCTCTGGTCCAGGGGGTCACGAAGAGTCAGACACGACTAAACAACAACAACAACAATCCCAATAAGAAGCGTGAAAGGGTCTTACCGGTACGATTTTTCCCATCCTTCGCATTCAGATCAGCGCCAAGCGACAGAAGCGTCTCAATTGTGCCTGCATGTCCTTCCTGCGTTGTTAGCGAAGAGACACAACTTTCACGCTCAGCAAAAAACAAACAAAACCAGAACCTTTTTCTATCTAGGCCAGGGATCTGGGAACCTGTGGCTATCCTGATATTATTGGACTCCAGCTTCCATCATCCTTGACCATTGGCCATACAGACTGGGGCTGATGGGAGTTGGAGTCCCACAACATCCAGATCATCACAAGTCCCCCTCCCTCCCATTTCATTCCCATTCCCCTTCTGGATTCAAAGTGGACAGTCCGACACAGTGCAGATTAGCAGTGGGCTAGACACACTGCTTGTACAAAGGTCCAAGTTTCAGCCCTAGACACAGCTATATTAGTAAAGAAAACAATTATTTGAATGCACAATAAACATGCAGCACCAGATGGCGCCAGAGAACAGGAAATTTTTATATGTGTTTTTTTATAGGGGTTTTTTATTATTATTTTGTTCAAATGATCTAATTTCTGGTTTACTTACAGCATTTCCCCCTCCTGTTGGTAGATTCACCCCCTGGCACCTAGAGTTGCTACCTTTGTTCTGGCAAAATACAGGACAGGGCGTGGCGGTCCTTTACATTTATAAAAATATTTTATATATATAAAAAATATGCTGATATATAGATAGATAAATAGATACACACACACACATATATCACATACATAAATATACATACATATACACTCACACAAACACACACACACAGATATATGTGTGTGTGTGTGTGTGTGTGTATATGTATATATATGGGACGCAGGTGGCGCTGTGATCTAAACCACAGAGCCTAGGGCTTGCCGATCACGACCGGGTGAGCTCCTGTTGCTCAGTCCCTGCTCCTGCCAACCTAGCAGTTCGAAAGCACGTCAAAGTGCAAGTAGATAAGTAGGTACCGCTCTGGCGGGAAGGTAAATGGTGTTTCTGTGCGCTGCTCTGATTCGCCAGAAGCGGCTTAGTCATGCTGGCCACATGACCCGGAAGCTGCACGCCGGCTCCCTCGGGCAATAAAGTGAGATGAGCGCCGCAACCCCAGAGTCGGCCACAACTGGACCTAATGGTCAGGGGTCCCTTTACTATATATATATATATATATGTATGGGGGTGTGTGTATTTTATATATCTATCTATCTATCTATATATATAATACACACACACACACACACACACACAGTGGTTTACAACAGTCACACCTAAAACCATACAATAAAAACAATTTTTTAAACATCAGAAAGTTATTATGGGCCATAAGACTGCAGGAAAGGGCCTGTCTTGTATTAATTGATGGGATATAAGCTATTCTGGGAGCCTTTTTGGATGAAAAGCCCCTCCAAACGCCCTCAATAAATGTACAAAAGGACTGGGACCTCCTCTCTCTCTCTCCCCCCTTCTTTGCCACAGACCCTAGAAAGTCACTGCCAGTCAGAGTAGAGAAAATTGTATTTTTATGTTGTGAACCGCCCTGAGATATATGGATGAAGGGCGATATACCAATTTAAATAATAATAATAACTTCTATTATTATTATTATTATTATTATTTATACCCCACCCATCTGGCTGGGTTTCCCCAGTCACTCTGGGCAGCCTCCAACAGAACATTAAAATACAATACCCTATTAAACATTAAAAGCTTCCCTAAACAGAGAATAATAATACAGTGGTATCTCGGGTTAAGTACTTAATTTGTCCCGGAGGTCCGTACTTAACCTGAAACTGTTCTTAACCTGAAGCACCACTTTAGCTAATGGGGCCTCCTGCTGCCACCGCGCCACCGGAGCACGACTGCTGTTCTCATCCTGAAGCAAAGTTCTTAACCTGAAGCACTATTTCTGGGTTAGCGGAGTCTGTAACCTGAAGCGTCTGTAACCTAAAGCGTCTGTAGCCTAAAGCGTATGTAACCTGAGGTACCATTGTAATAACAACAACAACAACAACAACAACAATAATAATAATATCAGACTAGATGGGACCAAGGCTCTGGCTCAGGGATAAGGCAAGCCCACATGTTCGTACGATGAATTGCACATGTCGGTAATTCAGTTTTAATAGCCCGATTAATCTTCCGCAGGCCATGCGCTGGCAGCTGAAGAGCTGCTGAGAGAATTAAGTCTCGTGAAGATAAAAGGCTGGATTCCTAGCTGTAAATCTAATTCGCTTCTGCTTAGCAGGCCAGCATCGCTCTTTCTAATGGCAGGCTCAGCGGCTGAGCGCTGGGCAGCCAAAAATGGATCCAGTGATGTACAAGATGCGGGGGATCAGAATGAATTTCCTAGTTTTAAAGGAATGAAACAATAGTGTGTCTTTGTGCAGGGAGAAAAGGGCAGCATGGAATAAAGCTGGTGTGGAGGAACTTATTATTATTCTTATGTATTACCGTATTTTTCGCTCTACAAGACGCACCAGAGATGCACCTAGTTTTTGGAGGAGGAAAACAAGAAAAAATATTCTGAATCTCAGAAGCCAGAACAACAAGAGGGGTCGCTGCGCAGCGAAAGCAGCGATCCCTCTTGCTGTTCTGGCTTCTGGGATAGCTGCGCAGCCTGCATTCGCTCCATAAGACGCACACACATTTCCCCTTACTTTTCAGGAGGGAAAAAGTGGGTCTTATAGAGCAAAAAATACGGTAGGTTTGTAGGCCACCCTTCATTTGCAGTTCTCAGGGCGGTTCACAGCCTAAAAATGCATTATTAAAAACACAATGAAAAGGTAAAGGGACCCCTGACCATTAGGTCCAGTTGTGGCTGTCTCTGGGGTTGCGGTGCTCATCTCGCTTTATTGGCCGAGGGAGCTGGCGTACAGCTTCCGGGTCATGTGGCCAGCATGACTAAGCCACTTCTGGCGAACCAGAGCAGTGCACGGAAACGCTGTTTACCTTCCCGCCGGAGCGGTACCTATTTATCTACTTGCACTTTGAGGTGCTTTCGAATTGCTAGGTTGGCAGGAGCAGGGACCGAGCAACGGGCGCTCACCCCGTTGTGGGGATTCGAACCGCCGACCTTCTGATCGGCAAGTCCTAGGCTCTGTGGTTTAACCCACAGCGCCACCCACGTCCCTATTAAAAACACAAAGTACATGATTAAAAACAAGGACAAAAAAACCAAACCCTTAGCACCCTGCAACCCATTGGCTCTCCAGATGTTGCTAACTACAACTCCCATCATCCCCACCCATTAACATCTGGAGGGCTCCATCAGTAAAGCACGAGACTGTTGAATCTTAGGGTTGCGGGTTCGAAATCACGTGGGGCGAAAGAGTCCTGCATTGCAGAGAGGGTTGGATAGATGATGCTTGGCAACTCTACGAATTCTACGCCAGTTCCGTGCAACAGCATTGCACAGATGCGGGACAGTGTTTAAAAGGAGAAACAAGGAAAAGTGGGATATAAAATGGAAGAATGGTATAAAGAGGTGTGGGATATAGCTATGGTGACTGGGGACGGCCGCTGAGACCACATAACACTGGTCTTGAAAGACCTACATTGGCTTCCAGCACGTTTCTGAGCACAATTCAAAGTGTTGGTGCTGACCTTGAAAGCCCTAAACGGCCTCGGCCCAGTATACCTGAAGGAGCATCTCCACCTCCATCATTCACTGAGGTCCAGCTCCGAGGGCCTTCTGGCAGTTCCCTCACTGCAAGAAGTGAGGTTACAGGAAACCAGGCAGAGGGCCTTTTCGGTAGTGGCACCCGCCCTGTGGAACGCCCTTCCAGCAGATGTCAAAGAGAACAACAACTACCTGACATTTAGAAGACGTCTGAAGGCAGCCCTGTTTAGGGAAGCTTTTAATGTGTGACATTTTGATGTATTTTTAATCCTTGTTGGAAGCCGCCCAGAGAGGCTGGGGAAACCCAGCCAGATGGGCGGGGTACAAATAATAAATTATTATTATTACAGTGGTACCTCGGGTTAAGTACTTAATTCATTCCGGAGGTCCGTTCTTAACCTGAAACTGTTCTTAACCTGAAGTACCACTTTAGCTAATGGGGCCTCCAGCTGCCACCATGCGATTTCTGTTCTCATCCTGAAGCAAGGTTCTTAACCCGAGGTACTATTTCTGGGTTAGCGGAGTCTGTAACCTGAAGTGTATGTAACCTGAAGCATATGTAACCCGCGGTACCACTGTATTAATGATAAATTAACATATGCCATTAAGGTAAGACGGGGAATATGCAGGAAAAATGATTTTGAGGAGATATGGAAGGTGTAGAATTTGTACTGGTTTTTTAAAAAAATATTTCTTAAAAAGATTTCTTAGTTCACAAAAATCTGTGCATTGTCTCTTTTAGAATTTGTACTGTTAAACGGGGTCAAACCATTGCAAGAGGTGTTGAATTTTTGGGAGGTTGGATAGTTACAATGGAATGGTCTCAGTGGTGGGGTGCATGTTTTTATTCTTATTTATTTATAGTTATTACTTTGTCAAAATAAAACTTAAGAAAAATAGAAAGGGGAAGCAGAGCAGAGCACAAGAAGTCTTGATTTGTTTTTTAAAAACGCTTTGTGCATCCGTATCTAATTTTGCCCCTTTCTAAAAATTTATTTATTGGTATGTGATTCTCTTTCTGTACATCTACCGAAGAATAAAATAAAACAAAGAAGAAGATTGGCAAAATAAATTACTGAACTATGCAGGGCAAATTATTACCAAAAACAGGCAACCATTCAATGCATTTGTTTAAAGCTTTGTGTATAGATTCTTACATTAGTACAACTTTTAAAAGTCACTTGGAATAAGGTGAAGAAGGTTTTAAAATTGGATTGTTAAGTATATAAGGTTTCATAGACGTGCAGGAACAAGTACATTATAATGGAACCTGGAGGGAAATGCACCCACAAAAAATTATGGTTTAATTTGGTTATGATTTTTTTCTCTGTGTTTTTTCTTTTCGTTTTGTCATTTTTGGAAAATCAATAAAATGTTATGAAAAAAATGATTAAAATAAAATAGGGGGGGGGAGGAGAAACCTCTTTTGGGAAAGCAGCCTTCGAAGGCACAGTAGCTGCCCCCCCCCCAGTGAAAACACCCAAGGAGAAAAGCAAAGGACCTTGGCAGCGTAATGCAAGGCCGTCAGCTGCAGCGAAGTGGCTCTGGCGTTGACATCAACGCTGAGCTCTGAAACAAGGAACCGGAGGGCAGGATCCTGCGCTGTGACCGCGGCTTGGTGCAAAGGCTGAGCGCCGAGCGCGTCCCGGGCGGTGTAGCAAGCCTAAGGGTGTGAAAAGACAAAGTCCTGTGTGAGAATCCAGCCCATGGGTAGGCAAACTAAGGCCCGGGGGCCGGATCCAGCCCAATCGCCTTCCCAATCCGGCCCACGGAAGGTCTGGGAATCAGCATGTTTTTTCATGACTATAATGTGTCCTTTTGTTTAAAATGCATCTCTGGGTTATTTGTGGGTCCTGTCTGGTGTTTTTACCTGAGTAGAATGTGTGCTTTTATTTAAAATGCATCTCTGGGTTATCTGTGGGGCATAGAAATTCGTTCATTTCCTGCTCCCCAAAAATATAGTCCGGCCCCCCACAAGGTCCGAGGGACAGTGTACTGACCTGACCCCCTGCTGAAAAAGTTTGCTGACCTCTGATCCACCCTAACCATCTGGAGTCACAACCTGCCAGAATCACAGGTCATCTCCGCACCAGATGTTTAAAGCAGACACCAGCAATTTTTTTCAGCAGGGGGCCGGTCCACTGTCCCTCAGCCCTTGTGGGGGGCCGGAGTATATTTTGGAAAAAATAATAATGAACGAATTCCTATGCCCCACAAATAACCCAGAGATGCATTTTAAATAAAAGGACACATTCTACTCATGTAAAAACACGCTGATTCCCGGACCGTCCATGGGCCGGATTGAGAAGGCGATTGGGCCGGATCCAGCCCCCAGGCCTTAGTTTGCCTACCCAGGGTTTAAAGCATTGCTCTCCCACTTTAAACAGACACAACATCGTTTGCACATACCTTATGTTTCTCTAGAAGCAGCTGCGCGATGCCAAGGTGGCCGTGTTGTATCGCATCCATAAAAGGCGTGACGCCACATTTGTCCCTGCTGTCAGGTTGGTAGTGGCACCTTAGGATTAAGCACAAAAAGGACAAGTTAGAGCAGTGATTTCCGAAGGCATTGTCCCCTGGTGGGGGCCGTGGGATTACCTGTGGGTGGCGTCACACACAAAGGAGTGTGCAAATGACTATCTGTGAAAAGCTGGACCCGTCTACTGCAATTAATTTGCAGATGACACCACCATAATGGGTTTAATAACAGGTGGAGACAAATCAGCATATAGAGGGGAGGTCCAAAAAATATCTGCATGGTGCCTAGACAACAACTTGCACCTTAATATCAGCAAGACAAAGGAGATTGTTATGTACTGAAGTTCTCACCCTGGGCCAGCAGGGGGATACTGTAGATAGTTATGCAAATAAGGGATCGAAAGGGACGTTCAGTGATTGGATAGTTTTAGAAAATTGTTACAGTTACGTTGTACTGGAGCTCTATATAAGCAGGCTGACTGAACCCTTCAGTTCAGTTCTGTCCTGGCTTGTGAATAAACAAGAGCTGTTTGAAGAATCGCTGTGTCGTCTGATATGTTCACCCACAACTTAACAGCTTGGCAGGGAGTTGGACTCGATGGCCCTTGTGGTCTCTTCCAACTCTATGATTCTATGAGATGGTGTTGGAGTTTCGGAGGAAGAGAAGAGAACTAGCCCCACTGTACATCGGGGAGGGCTGTGTGGAGAGAGTCTCTTCCTTTAAATTCCTAGGAGTTTATCTCAGTGAAGACCTTACTTGGAAAATAAATACAACCCAGGTGGTTAAGAAAGCCCAACAGAGACTCCATCTCCTCAGAGTATTGCTAAAGAACGATGTCAATCAACATTTGATTATCTCCTTCTACCAGTCCACAATAGAAAGTATCCTTTCATACTGCATCACGGTGTGGTACGCTGGTTTGACATCAACTGATAGGAAGTGCCCACAGAGGGTGGTGAATACAGCACAAGATATTATGGGCTGTCCGTGAATCCGCTGGATGAAACAGTGGAAGAACTTGCTTCAGGAGAGTGAGGAAAGTTCTCAGGGATAATTCACACCCTGGCCGGCACTTTCTTGATCTCCTGCCCTCAGGCAGAAGATAATAGAGGCATGATTAGTCGCGCCAACAGGGTAAAGAACAGCTTCTATCCGTGGGCTGTTAGGCTGCTGAATGAAAAGATAACAACTGACTTTCGGGTTTGGTGGGTGTGCGTCAGTAAACAAGGGGAATTAAGACCAAGAGAGCTGAGTGGGGGTTGCTCGTGTAATCTCACTGCATATAAGTTGTACAAGTGACAAAGTATTTCAGTTTCAATTTCAATCCCTGGACCAGGTTGGTCAAGTTTGTTGAATTAATTCAACTAAATCGTTTCCATTGGGTTTTGAGTAAACATGCAATTAAGTGTCACTGTTTTGAATTGTATCGTGTTATTATCTGTATTTTTAAATAGGGTTTTATAGGTTGTTGTGTTTTTAATAGGGTAAGCACTGGGAATGAGTTTGTGGAACTAAGGGGACAGTGGCCTGAAAATTTTTTGGGAACTTTGGGGCTAGAGCAAAGTAAAGGGGTACCCAAGAGAATTGGAGGGGCTTTTTGTGGTGGGTGTGATTTATTCTTTAATTTGCTGCACAACCATATGGAAATTCAGTGTAAAACAATTTTTAAAAATCATAGCCAAGCAGTTAAAAAATAATCAAAGGCAAAACCTAGCTCAAAATTTAGTTTAAAACTGAGAAGTGCTGGCTCTAAAAAAAAATTGGGGGGTAGTGGGGGCTCACATTTTTTGGACCTGAGAACCACATACCTCCTTGGCCAGCCCCAGCATGCAAGATTCAGTTGTCCTTGTATTTTTTTCCTAACTTTTAAGCAGCCACCGGAATCCTTCCTGCTAAAAATTGGGTGGCATCCCCATGCTCCCTTCTCGTTTGTTTGTTTGTTTGTTTGTTTGTCACAAGGACCCGAGAAGAGCCGGCTGGATCAGGCCAAAGAGGCCCCATCTTAGTCCAGGATCGTGTTCTCAAAGTGGCCAACCAGATGCCGAGTTCAAATCCCCACTTGGCCGTGAAGTTCATTGGCTGACCTTGTGCCAATTGCCATCTCTTAGCCTATTATTATTATTATTATTATTATTATTATTATTATTATTATTATTATTATTTTATTAACATATAAAACACATACATACACATTTACACAATACATGTATACAACACACTACCTAATTTTCATAACATAAAACAAACCTACATTACTCTATATAATACCCATACATGTGGGATGCGGGTGGCGCTGTGGGTTAAACCACAGAGCCTAGGACTTGCCGATCAGAAGGCCGGCGGTTCGAATCCCCACGACGGGGTGAGCTCCCATTGCTCGGTCCCAGCTCTTGCCCACCTAGCAGTTCGAAAGCACGTCAAAGTGCAAGTAGATAAATAGGTACCACTCCGGCGGGAAAGTAAACGGTGTTTTCCGTCGCCAGAAGTAGCTTAGTCATGCTACCCACATGACTCGGAAGCTGTACGCCGGATCCCTCGGCCAGTAAAGCGAGATGAGCGCCGCAACCCCAGAGTTGTCCACAACTGGACCTAACGGTCAGGGGTCCTTTATACTATACGTATCAACATACCTACACACCTACCCCACACGGACACCCACCAAGTGACTTGACTTCCAGCCGTTTTTGTTACGCTACTTTATTTTTCCAACTAGCTTAAACACATTTCATTATTTCGTTAATCTCTTCTTTTATCTTAACTTTACTCTCCTTTCACTCTAATCATTTTCTGGATTCACTCAGTATCTGGCAGAAATTCTACTTTTTCCACATAAATTTGGATGTGTTCCTTAAAGACAGCCCACTCCTTATTCACTTTTTGTACCAGATCTCCTCTTATCCTCCCTGTTAGTTCGGCAATATGGAAGTATTCCATCATATTAGATAGCCAGTCCGTTTTAGTTGGGAAGCTGCTGCTTTCCCTGTTTTTGGCAATCAATAACCTTGCCGTCGTAGTTGCATACATAAATATTGGTTTGACCGTTTCTCTTGGATATCATGTCAGAGGAAATAAAAAGAACAGTTGCCATCTCTTAGCAGGCTTGCTGAGAGGAAGAAATGCGGAGAACCGTCTACACCACCTTGAGCTCCTTGGAAGAAAATGGCCGTTATAGCAATGTAATAAATAAACAAATATTCCTCTTATGGGAAGCCCGAAAGACAGGAAGTCTGCTTACCTCTCAAGGAGCATTTTCACTACCCCCAGACGTCCATGCATTGCTGTGTGGCAAAGAGGAGATTTATCAAAGTTGGGTTTGAGGACAGATACTGGACTTCCCCAACCTGGTGACTTCCAGATGTTTTTAGACTATGATTTCCATCATCCTTGGCCAGTAAATATTCCCTTACTATTTTTGGTCACAAATTAAAATCCCCATAGTTGATATCTGGGCTTTTTTTTCCAGCCGGAACTTGCCAGAATTCAGTTCCGGTACGTCTCAGGTGGGCGCCTTTGCATAGCTGTCAACTTTTCACTTTTCTTGTGAGGAATCCTATTCAGAATAAGGGAATTTCCCTTAAAAAAAGGAAAACGTTGACAGCTATGCGCCTTTGCCATCATAACAGAACAAGGGAGGTGTTCGTGGCACCTCTTTTTATAGAAAAACAGCACTGGTTGATATTAGTATCTACAGGGGAGGCTTGGTTCTCAAAAATAATCCCTTCGACTCCCGAAACCGTTCAAAAACCAAGGCGCGGCTTCCGATTGGCTGCAGGAGTTTCCTGCGCTCAAACAGAAGCCGAATTGACGTTTGGCTTCCAAAAAACGTTTGAATACCGAAACACTTACTTCCGGGTTTTTGGCGTTCGGGAGCAGATTTCTTGTCAACTGAGCTGTTCAAGAACCACTATATTTGTCAAGGACCTCTGTACAAAGTCAGTTATCAGGAGATAACCTCTTTTTCCTCCCCCCAATAAATGTTTATTGTTTTCTTTATACATTTCTTTAAACAATACATTAAACAACATATACAGTGGTACCTTGGGTTACGTACGCTTCAGGTTACAGACTCCGCTAACCCAGAAATAGTACCTCGGGTAAAGAACTTTGCTTCAGGATGAGAACAGAAATCGTGCTCCGGCAGCGGCAGGAGGCCCCATTAGCTAAAGTGGTGCTTCAGGTTAAGAACAGTTTCAGGTTAAGAACGGACCTCCGGAATGAATTAAGTACGTAACCAGAGGTACCACTGTAAACCTTTTTGCTCTGTCGAGCTTGCAACTTCCCGCCTTCTCTTCAGCTGGTATCCCTTATCAAATCCAGTTGCGTATTCTAACTCTTTACATCTTAACATCCTATCGACATTGTAGGAATTACTTCAATCCTGCTAGTGTCTTTAAACTATCATTTAAGTATATACTCCAGTTTTTCTGGAATTTCTGATCGTCCTGGTCTTGGATCCTGCAAGTCAGTTTGGCCAACTCAGCAAAATCCATCATCTTCGCCTAGCCATTCCACAATAGTGGGTATTTATTGTCATTTCCATTTTTGGGTCAACAAAGTCCTTGCGGCAGCTGTGGTGTACAGAAATAGTCTTTGATCTATCTTCATAATCTCACTTCCCAACAAGCCTAGCAAAAAGGCTTCTGGCTTTTTAGGGAAAGTATAACTGAAAATTTTCTTTAGTTCATTATAGATCGACTCCCAGAATGTCTTTACTTTATCTCAAGTCCACCATATATGATAGAATTCTATCTGGAGATAACCTCTGAACTCACCTCCAGCCTCTGATTTTGCCACACACTAAAAGGAAAAGCGAGCGCCAGATGTCGAAATGAGCAGAGTCCACAATACAGTTGTACCTCGGAAATCGAACGCCTTGCCAGTCAAACGTTTTGGCTCCAGAACATCGCAAACCCAGAAGTGAGTGTTCTTTGGAAACTAAACGTCTGTCGCAGCTTCCAATTGGCTGCAGCAGCTTCCTGCAGCCAATCAGAAGCCGTGCCTTGGTTCCCGAACGTTTTGGAAGCCGAACGGACTTCCGGAATGGATTCCATTCGACTTCCACGGTAGGACTGTACAGTGGTACCTTTGTTCTTAAACGCCTTGGTACTCAAACATTTTGGAACCCAAACACTGCAGACCCGGAAGTAAGTGTTCCAGTTTGCGGACATTTTTCGGAAGCCGAACGTGCTCCGTTTTAAGTGTTACGCTTCCATTTTGAGTGTTATGCTGAGGTCTGTCTGTTTTTGCTATTTATTTTGTGCTTTTGTTTTTGTGGCTTTTTTGTTTGGTTTTTGTGACTGCGTGGAACCCAGTTCAGCTACGATGGATTGATTGTGTGACTGCAGTACATTGTTTATTGCTTTCATTTTGTGGATCAACGGTCTCGTTAGATAGTAAAATCCATGTTCAATTGCTGCTTTAGGGGTTGTTTTTAAAAGTCTGGAACAGATTAATCCATTTTGCATTACGTTCTATGGGAAGCCGCGCCTTGGTTCCCAAACGTTTTGGAAGTCGAATGGACTTCTGGAACAGATTCTGTTCAACTTCTGAGGTACGACTGTATCTTGCAAATTTTGGACTTTCTGTGGACTCCAGAGCATCCTCTGCCAGAACCTCTTTGGAAGAGGAGTCATCCAGTTGGAGCACAACAGACTCAGAGGTCAGCAGTTCCCGATCACAACCTTCTGAAAATGCAACTAGGAAAGACCAAGGGATTTTGCTATCTTTTGACTTCAAAGGGTGGGACTACTGCCCAGTATACCTGAAGGAGCGTCTCCACCCCCATCGTTCTGCCGGGACACTGAGGTCCAGCTCCGAGGGCCTTCTGGCAGTTCCCTCACTGCGAGAAGCCAAGTTACAGGGAACCAGGCAGAGGGCCTTCTCAGTACAGTGGTGCCTCGCAAGACGAAAAGAATCTGTTCCGCGATTCTCTTCGTCTAGCGGTTTTTTCATCTTACGAAGCAAGCCCATTGACAGCTTAGCGGATTAGCGCTATTAGCGGTCTAGCGGCTTTTAGTGATCAGCTGTTAAGCGGCTTAGCAGCTTAGGAAAAGGGGGGGGGGGAGCGAAAAAAACCTGCGGGAATTCGCAAGATTTTTTCGTCTTGCGAAGCAACCCCATAGAGAAATTCGTTTAGCGAAGCGCCTCCAAAACGGAAAACCCTTTCGTCTACCGGGTTTTCCGTCTTGTGAGGCGTTCGTCTTGCGGGGCACCACTGTAGTGGCGCCCGCCCTGTGGAAAGCCCTCCCACCAGATGTCAAAGAGATAAAAGCTACCTGACATTTAGAAAACATCTGAAGACAGCCCTGTTCGGGGAAGTTTTTAATGTGTGACATTTTAATGTATTTTTAATCTATGTTGGAGGCTGCCCAGAGTGGCTGGGGAGACCCAGCCAGATGGACAGGGTACAATTATTATTATTATTATTATTATTATTATTATTATTATTATTATTACAACTACTACTACAGTCCCATGGAAATAGACACCCTCCACTTAGGGCCGAGGTGATGCATTATCTGTATACCTGCAGTCACACACCTTAACTCACCTGCTGTGTGTAGGGGAGTCCTCTGGATTTTGCTTTCCGTGTCCCAAATGGTTGGAGAGACATCCAGGAGGTAACGGATGACCTCAGGATCCCCCTCTCGGCTGGCAATATGGAAACAGCTCCAGCCATCTTTGTTCTTCAGTAATGGGTTTGCTCCGTGGTCAATGAGATCCTGAATGACTTCTAGATTCCTTCTGGTACAAGCCATCATAAGGGGAGTCCTAAAAGTCCAGGACAGGGACGGAGGGAGACACAATTTAATATCAGAGACAGAAACATTTCATAGGAGACAGCATCCACTATGCTAGAGCCAGCCTTGAGGCCAGTCAGAAGATTTCAAATCCTGGAGGCGGTTGGAGGATGGATGGCAGCTAACAGATTGAGGTTGAATCCTGATAAGACAGAAGTACTGTTTTGGGGGGACAGGAGGCGGGTGGGTGTGGAGGACTCCCTGGTCCTGAATATGGTAACTGTGCCCCTGGAGGACCAGGTGTGCAGCCTGGGAGTCAGTTTGGACTCACAGCTATCCATGGAGGTACAGGTCAATTCTGTGTCCAGGGCAGCTGTTTATCAGCTCCATCTGGTACGCCGGCTGAGACCACACCTGCCAGCAGACTGTCTCGCCAGAGTGGTGCATGCTCTGGTTATCTCCCGCTTGGACTACTGCAATGCGCTCTATGTGGGGCTACCTTTGAAGGTGACTCAGAAATGACAATTAATCCAGACTTTGGCAGCTAGACTGGTGACTGGGAGCGGCCACCGAAACAAGACACCACCAGACCTGAAAGACCTACATTGGCTCCCAGTACGTTTCTGAGCCCAATTCAAAGTGTTGGTGTTGACCTTTAAAGCCCTAAATGGCCTCGGCCTAGTATACCCAAAGGAGCGTCTCCACCCCCATCGCTCAGCCCGGACACTGAGGTCCAGCTCCAAAGGCTTTCTGGTGGTTCCCTCACTGAGAGAAGTGAGGTTACAGGGAGCCAAGCAGAGGGCCTTCTCGGTGGTGGCGCCCACCCTGTGGAATGATGTCTGATTTGTTATAAGGCTGCTTCCTAAGTTCCTTCAGTGTTCCTTGCAACTCTGAGAGCCAGTGTGGTGTAGTGGTTAAGAGTGGTGGACTCGTAATCTGGTGAACCGGGTTCGTGTCTCCGCTCCTCCACATGCAGCTGCTGGGTGACCTTGGGCTAGTCACACTTCTTTGAAGTCTCTCAGCCCCACTCACCCCACAGAGTGTTTGTTGTGGGGGAGGAAGGGAAAGGAGAATGTTAGCCGCTTTGAGACTCCTTCGGGTAGTGATAAAGCGGGATATCAAATCCAAACTCTTCTTCTTCTACGATTTTGTTGCAAATGCTAAATATGACCCAAGTTACAACCAAAGACCCCACCCTCCGCAAAAAATCTGACGGCAACATACCAGTCTGCTTTCTTCAAGCAATCGACAGTAGCTCCTCTCTCCAGCAGGTACAAGACGCAGTCCCTGTGACCCATGGAGGCTGCCTCGTGGAGGGGCCGCTTGTAATCGCTATTAAACACTTCAATGTCCATTTCCAAGGTCTCGACTAAGTAAGTGAGGATCCTCAGCTGACCGTGGCGGGCCGCGTAGTGGAGAAGCGTGTCCCCGGACCTCCCATAATGCCTCTTCTTCGCATCCGAAACGTTTGCGACCTCTTCTTTCAGAAGGATGAGATTTCCTTCCTTCACCAACCTAGGAAGGTTGCCTTCAGCCATTGCTGAAGGCGGATGCAAAAATTACAGCTTGAAGTAAGAATTCGGAGTCAGGAGAGACACGGCAAAGCTTACTCCCTCTGGGTCTCCATGGTGTTTTGGCCCCGTCGCCTAAAAACAGGAAACAAAAAGGGGGGGGGGGGAAATCATAAGAGAGGCTCTACCTGTTGAGAGTGTATTAATAATAATGGTAATAATACTAATAATAATACTAATAATAATAATACTAATAATAATAATAATATATTATTTATACCCCGCTCATCTGGCTGACTTTCCCCAGCCACTCTGGGCGGCTCCCAATCAAGTGTTAAAAACAGTACAGCATTACATATTAAAAGCTTCCCTGAAGAGGGCTGCCTTCAGATGTCTTCTTAAAGTCTGGTAGTTGTTGTTCTCTTTGACATCTGGTGGGAGGGCGTTCCACAGGGCGGGTGCCACCACTGAGAAGGCCCTCTGTCTGGTTCCCTGTAACTTGGCTTTTCGCAATGAGGGAACCACCAGAAGGCCCTCAGCGCTGGATCTCAGTGTCCGGGCTGAACGATGGGGGTGGAGCGGTACCTATTTATCTACTTACGGTCTGTGTGTGTGGTTTGGGAGCTGCACAGTCAGGGGAAAAAACAATGCTGTCCAAGGTTGTAAAGACTGCGGAGAGAATAATTGGGTGCCCTCTTCCCACCTTGGATCAAATCTACGCTTCCAGGTGCCATAAGAAAGCCGCAGAGATAGCACAAGATAGTGATCTCTTTCAGCCTCTGCCTTCTGGAAGAAGGTCCAGGGTTATAAAGACTAGGACTAGCCGCCTGAGAAACAGTTTCTAGCCAAATGCGATTTTGGTTTTAAACGCAGTGTAAGGAGTCTCTATGGGAGAATATTGTATTTAAAAATGAGGTATCAGAGTTTTTAGGGGGCTAACCAGGTTGGGATAGCAGGGAGAGCAGGCTTGTTGGGTTTTGAATGTCTAATGTAGATTTTTTTCAATTCGTTGTTCTGTATGGGACAATGACAATAAAGATTATTGTATCGTATTGTACCTGTTACCTCAGTTGTTGAAAAAGGGAAACAAGTATTTAACCAATTACCCCTTCGAACCGCAGCCTAGATTCCTCTAAGGTGACAAGGAGTACCATTTAGATTCTAGGATTTTGGAAGGGCGTTGCAGCTCAGCAACAGAGCACGTGCTTCGATGGATAAAAGGTAAAGGGACCCCTGACCGTTAGGTCCAGTCGCGGCCGACTCTGGGGTTGCGGCGCTCATCTCGCTTTATTTGCCGAGGGAGCCGGTGTACAGCTTCCGGGTCATGTGGCCGGCATGACTAAGCTGCTTCTGGCGAACCAGAGCAGCGCACGGAAATGCCGTTTACCTTCCCGCCGGAGCGGTACCTATTTATCTGCTTGCACTTTGACGTGCTTTTGAACTGCTAGGTTGGCAGGAGCAGGGACCGAGCAACGGGAGCTCACCCCGTCACAAGGATTCGAACTGCCAACCTTCTGATCGGCAAGTCCTAGGCTCTGTGGTTTAACCCACAGCGCTAATTCTAGGTTTGTCCCCCATCCTCCTCCCTGCCAGGTTCTGCAAGAGGGGCCCACAAGACAGCTCAGTTGGTAGACTCTGAAGCTCAGGGCTGTGGGTTTGAATCCCAATGCGGGGCAAAAGTTCCTATACTGAAGAGGGTTGGACTAGATGAACCTTGGTGTCCCTTTTCAACTCACTAATTCTATGAGTCTATGAATACCAAGGCTAAGGAGGGAGCCAGCCACGTTGGTTTGCAAGCCCCCTCCATAGAGGCTGCCCCCTCTCACTGTCCTCGGAGCTTGCTTACCGGTAACCTCCTCTGGCTGATATCTCGGACAGACCAGGGAGATTTTGATAGGCGACATTTTCCCAAGCGTGGGTAAAATGCACAACCCCTCCCTCCTGCTTCTGCAGGGGAAAGAAAATAAGTCAGAAATCTATTTTACATGATGTTTATTTCTGACATTACAGCACTAAAGAAAAACACGTCCTTTCAGTTCAGTTCTTCCAGGACGTCTGACAAACTTCCTGAACATGCGCAGTCAGAAGGTCTCAAGTTACACTGTTCACAAAGACTTACCGTATTTTTCGTCCCATAGGACGCTCCGTCCCATAGGACGCACCTACTTTTTTGGGGGGGAAATAAAGGAAAAAAATTTTTCCTTTATTTCCCCCCCCAGAACCAGGTCCGGGAACAGTGGGATGGCGGTGCTGTGCCTCCCCGCTGTCCCCCGAGCTTGTGGGGCTGGCCCATGTCTGCCTGGCGCGAGGGGCGCTCTGCTTCAGGGCGCCCCGCACGTCAGGCGGCATGCTACAGTCCGCAGCATGGGGAACCCTCTGTTTCAGGGCGCCCCACGCACCCCCCAGGTGCGCAAGACTTGCCGACACCAGCGCGGAGCACGGGGCGGCCTCCAAAGGGTGCCCCGTGCTCCGTGCTGCCGGCTTCCGCCCGCAAGCCTTGTGCTCCCGGGGGGAGATCCCCCGGGTGCGCAAGGCTGGCCAACACCAGCGCGGAGCACGGGGCGGCCTCCGAAGGGCGCCCCGTGCTTCGTGCTGCCGGCTGCCGCCCGCAAGCCTTGCGCTCCCGGGGGGGGATCCCCCGGGTGCGCAAGGCTTGCCGACACCAGCGCGGAGCATGGGGCGGCCTCCGAAGGGTGCCCCGTGCTCCGCGCTGCCGCCCGCAAGCCTTGGGTTCCCGGGGGAGATCCCCGGGTGCGCAAGGCTTGCGGACACCTGCGTGGAGCACAGGGCGTCCTCTGGAGGGCGCCCCGTGCTCCGCGCTGCAGGCTGCCGCCCGCAAGCCTTGCGCGCCCGGGGGGAGATCCCCCGGGTGCGCAAGGCTAGCGGACACCTGCGCAAAGCACTGGGCGTCCTCCGGAGGGCGCCCCGTGCTCCGCGCTGCAGGCTGCCGCCCGCAAGCCTTGCGCGCCCGGGGGAACTCCCTCCGGGCGTGCAAGGCTTGCGGATAGCTTCCTGGAGCCTGGAGAGCGAGAGACGTCGGTGCGCACCGATGCCTCTCGCTCTCCAGGCTTCAGCGAAAGCCTGCATTCGCCCCATAGGACGCACACACATTTCCCCTTCATTTTTGGAGGGGAAAAAGTGCGTCTTATAGGGCGAAAAATACGGTATCCAGCCTGTGAACGTCCGGGGAAATTCTTCTTTCCCACAGATAAGCGCATCATGTGGTGTCAACAATCTGGCTGTCTGCAGCGGTGATGTTTCCATATACTGACAAGCCAGAGCCACCTTCTGAGCAGGTTGTATGCGAAGAAGGGGCAGTGGACTGTGGGCCCTAATATCAAAGCATATGCTGAGGCGGGATGAAGGAGACGAAAGAGCTCCTGTACCTTTAATAGCTTGCTACACTCTTTTGTCCCCTTCATGGAGCACTGCTTTGTTGTGGCGAATAACTTGAATAACTCAGAGAAGCTATGAGCTATGCCGTGCAGGGCCACCCAAGATGGACAGGTCATAGTGCTTATTTAACTTATATGCAAAATTCATCATGCGAAAGGCTGGGCTGGATGAATCCCAAGACGGAATTAAGATTGCCGGAAGAAATATCAACAACCTCAAATATGCTGATGACACAACCTTGATGGCAGAAAGTGAGGAGGAATTAAAGAACCTTTTAATGAGGGTGAAAGAGGAGAGCGCAAAATATGGTCTGAAGCTCAACATTAAAAAAAACAAAGATCATGGCCACTGGTCCCATCACCTCCTGGCAAATAGAAGGGGAAGAAATGGAGGCAGTGAGAGATTTTATTTTCTTGGGCTCCATGATCACTGCAGATGGTGACAGCAGTCATGAAATTAAAAGACGCCTGCTTCTTGGGAGGAAAGCAATGACAAACCTAGACAGCATCTTAAAAAGCAGAGACATCACCTTGCCAACAAAGGTCCATATAGTTCAAGCTATGGTTTTCCCAGTAGTGATGTATGGAAGTGAGAGCTGGACCATAAAGAAGGCTGATCACCGAAGAATGGATGCTTTTGAATTCTGGTGCTGGAGGAGACTCTTGAGAGTCCCATGGACTGCAAGAAGATCAAACCTCTCCATTCTGAAGGAAATCAGCCCTGAGTGCTCACTGGAAGGACAGATGCTGAAGCTGAGGCTCCAAGACTTTGGCCACCTCATGAGAAGAGATGACTCCCTGGAAAAGACCCTGATGTTGGGAAAGATGGGGGGCACAAGGAGAAGGGGACGACGGAGGACGAGATGGTTGGACAGTGTTCTCGAAGCTACCAGCATGAGTTGGACCAAACTGAGTGAGGCAGTGGAAGACAGGAGTGCCTGGCGTGCTCTGGTCCAGGGGGTCACGAAGAGTTGGACACGACTAAACGACTAAACAACAACAACAACAAAACCCTCTTTTGTATAGCTATTAAAGGTGCAGAAGCCCTCTCTTCTCTTCTGCATCTGGCTACCCTCTGTGTTGCACTTCATATTTCTGTACTGCCATCTGTAACAACTACCTGGGTTTTCAAAGACACTCCTCCATCCCAGAATTCTTCTCAACAGTTGATAGATTGATTTGATTCAGTATTATTTCTATGGCGCCTTTCAGTCAAACGAATCACAAAGGGGTTTACAAACGCTAAATTATCAAATATATTCTTTATTAGGCATAGCAAACCCACATTATCAAACAGACACCCTATACAATTTGTGCAAAATATAAGCTCAACATAACAAGCTTTGTCTCAGTCAGATCTTTAACTGCAGAGAAAACCAATTTGCATAAATAATACAACCACTAATTCTCTTTATAATGGCCCAGTCTTTCTACATGGACAGCACTCAAAAATTCAGCCACTATTAAAGTCATTTGATCATTACTGTCCGAAAGCAGGTCCTGAACCGTTGGTAGCGTAGAAATCAGCCTATTGAGTTGTAAGGCCTCTAATGGTAAATTATAATAACACGATGGCAGAAACAGGCTTATCCAGGGACAGGAAAAAATCCATGACGATCCTGAGTCGCAGATTCTTGTGTCGCCAAAACAGCACCAGCTGAACACAATAAAGTACTTATCAGCAGGTTTGGGGGAACCCTTAAAGTTTGAAAGAGGACTTGGGGGCCCGCCCCAAGTGCCAACCCCACAAAAATGCCCAAGGCACGCTCAGTGGACACAAAATGTGCATTGACTGTTGGGTGGCAGAAAACAGAAAGGGGTATCCTGGATGATAATCGGGAACCCTGAAGAGGAGCAAGGCGCAACCTGCCCCATGCTTTTCAACATCTACATGCAGCCGCCGGGAGAGATCATCAGGGGGTTTGGGCTGGGTGTCCATCAATATGCGGATGATACCCAGCTCTCTCTTTAAATCAGAACCAGTGAAGGCGGTGAAGGTCCTGTGTGAGTGCCTGGAGGCGGTTGGAGGACGGATGGCAGCTAACCGATTGAGGTTGAATCCTGACAAGACCGAAGTACTGTTTCGGGGGGACAGGAGGCAGGCGGGTGTAGAGGATTCCCTGGTCCTGAATGGGGGAACTGTGCCCCTGAAGGACCAGGTGCGCAGCCTGGGAGTCATTCTGGACTCACAGCTGTCCATGGAGGCGCAGGTTAATTTTGTGACCAGGGCAGCTGTTTACCAGATGTACACAAGATGAGGCCCTCCCTGCCCGCAGACTGTCTCGCCAGAGTGGTGCATGCTCTACTTATCTCCCGCTTGGACTACTGCAATGCGCTCTACGTGGGGCTACCTTCGAAGGTGACTCGGAAACTACAACTAATCCAGAATGCGGCAGCTAGACTGGTGACTGGGGCAGCCGCCGAGACCATATAACACCGGTCTTGAAAGACCTACATTGGCTCCCAGTACATTTCCGAGTACAATTCAAAGTGCTGGTGCTGACCTTTAAACCCCTAAACTGCCTCGGTCATGTATACCTGAAGGAGCTTCTCCACCCCCATCGTCCAGCCCAGACACTGAGGTCCAGCTCCGAGGGCCTTCTGGCAGTTCCCTCCCTGCGAGAAGCCAAGTTACAGGGAACCAGGCATAGGGCCTTCTCGGTGGTGGCGCCCGCCCTGCGGAACACCCTCCCATCAGATGTCAAAGAGATAAACTACCTGACATTTAGAAGACATCTGAAGGCAGCCCTGTTCAGGGAAGTTTTTAATGTGTGACATTTCAATGTATTTTTAATCTTTGTTGGAAGCCGCCTAGAGTGGCTGGGGAAACCCAGCCAGATGGGTGGGGTACAAATAATAAATTACTATTACTATTACGTTCGTGTTGCCCTCCTGCCAACAGTATTGGGGTGTGTGTGTGTGTGTGATTTATAGAAGGAAAAGGAGGAGGAGGCAGCGGAGAAGAAGTCCAAAGCACAAACATGCAAGTTAATCAATAAATTCAGATATTCAGAATACAGAAGTGCCAGAAGCGATCCACCATTGGGAAAAGAAAACACGACATACTATTTAAAAGCGACAAGGTACTGGAAGCCTGCTTGAATACATGGGGGAAACTCGGCATACCTGCTTCATTTAATTCCAATAAAGCCGTTTAATGCGCAAGGGATCCCTACCCGCTTCCACCACTCTTGCCCCGCACATGGAGGACTGCCCACGGGAACCGGAAGTGAAAGCTACGCCGACCAGTTGGCTGATGCTATTATCTCTTTGATTGGGAGGAAGGCCGGAAGCAAAGAGGAAGTACGTTAGCAAACTCCGGGCAACGTGTCCGCCCGCGCCCTCCGAGCCCTGGCAATGGCTCGGCCCAACCCGGAAGAGCCCGCGGGCCGGCGAGCTCTATGGCTCGCCAGGAGCGTCAATCAGGGGAGGGCGGGGCCTAGGCGCCTAGCAAGGTACGCTGCGCGAAGCAAAAACCCTAGAGGCGGGTTAGGTGGGCGTGCAAAGGCGACGCCTCTTTCCTGCTTTCAAGTTTCCTCCAAGATGAGAGTGAGAGTCTGGGAAGGGGAAAAGGGAAATTGTTAATCCACACCCTTAATTAACTGCAAATGAGGGCTAAAACCCTGGTTGCATGGGGTGGGGTGTTAGATATATTGAAATTAGGGTTGAATTGCATCTTTATTTTGGGAGGAAATTTGCTGGAACTTTAAAACTGGCAGGAAATCACTTTTTATGTGCATTTTAATCCATAAGTTTTCTGTTAGTTTGTGTGCATTTCAGAGCCTGTGTGTAATTTTATAATCTGCTTTTTGCTTGTAAGTTTCTTTTTACTTGGGTGAGTGTGTGTGTCTGGTTTTAACTATTAAGTCCATTTTTCTTAGGGTCTTTTCCTTTCCCTGCCCACCCCCCTAATATTCCTAAGAGTGTCTCTTCTCCAGTCTTCAGAGGCAGAAAAATGTCCCCCTTTCCTTCCACTCTGCGGTTTTAATCCGAAATCTTAGGCGCAGAACTGCACCCAGAGCTCAGAAACCGCTCGCGCTAATGAAATTCCCTGTCACAAAATGTCCCTGGAAAAATGGGAATTTCGAACACTGTTTTCACGTCTTTGCGAACCGCTGTGTGCTTTTTGTGATGTGGCGGCGTATAGATTATTTAATAAATCGTTAATTGGTTTTTAAAAATTTGTTTAGCACATTATCTTTAATATTAACTCACCTTTCTTTCCCTGACAGAGCCTTGAGGTGGCTTACTGATAAAGACAGGAACAGCTAACAACATTGATGACGAATAATTTAAAATATAATAATAAAGGAATTAAAACTATATTTAAATATAAAAGTTGCGTTGGAAGCAAACGGATGATTACGGTAAAAACAGCAGGGCACCAGCCCTTCCAGCAAAATAAATACAGTGGTGCCTCGCAAGACGAAAAGAATCCGTTCCGCGATTCTCTTCGTCTAGCGGTTTTTTCGTCTTGCGAAGCAAGCCCATTGACAGCTTAGCGGATTAGCGCTATTAGCGGTCTAGCGGCTTTTAGCGATCAGCTGAGAAGCGGCTTTTCAGCGGATCAGCTGTTAAGTGGCTTAGCGGCTTAGGAAAAGGGCGAAAAAAGCGGGGGGGGGAAACCGCGGGAACTCGCAAGACATTTTCGTCTTGCGAAGCAACCCCATAGGGAAATTCGTTTTGCGAAGCACCTCCAAAACGGAAAACCCTTTCGTCTAGCGGGTTTTCCGTCTTGCGAGGCGTTCGTCTTGCGGGGCACCACTGTAGCTATAATAGCAATAATAATTTTCATTGTAACAAAAAAAGGGCACCTAGACTGTTGTGGCGACTGTAACCTACATTTAAGGCATTTAGCTTATGCACCTGAGTTTTTAACACTGCGTCACCCGCCCCAATACTGAATTAACACTCAAAAAAGGGTGATTTCTTACTATTTTGTTGAGGACAGTGAGACGACGTAAGCAGCTTCGCCTAACAGCCTTCGAGTGTGAAGCTCTGAACCAGAGCCCGGAAGGGGCCTTATCCTTGACGCAGCCTTTGGGTCGGATACAAGGGAGCCAAGACGTCCACAGAGGTCTATACCCAACTTACCGGACGAAAAAGCACCCCCGAGGTATAGCCGCATGTGGTGGGGGGCTGGAATTGTGTGGACGATCTTTGCTAAATATCAGGTGGTGGGGTTTCAACGTGGGCTTGGGGGAGGCCATAGGCAAAACTCTTGCTTCCATAAATTGGCGGTGGCTAAGCTTGGAGCAAATTGCTGTGTCTCAGCTTTTAACCCACCTCACAAGGTTGTTGGGGTGAGGAAATGAGGGCAGGAGATGTTTGTGGCTGAGGGGCAGACTTGGGAACAGCCTCCAGGATGGGTTAAAACTACAGTGGCACCTTGGTTCTCAAACGCCTTGGTACTCAAACAACTTGGAACCCAAACGCTGCAAGCTCAGAAGGAAGTGTTCCAGTTTGCAAACTTTTTTCGGAAGCCGAATATGCTCCGATTTGAGTGCCACACTTCCATTTTGAGGGTTACGCTGCGGTCTGTCTTTTTTTTGCTATTTATTTTGTGCTTTTGTTTTTGTGGCTTTTTTGTTTGGTTTTTGTGACTGTGGAACTGCAGTGCATCGTTTATTGCTTTCATTTTAGATCATGAGTAGGCAAACTAAGGCCCGGGGGCTGGATCCAGCCCAATCGCCTTCTCAGCATAGCTGTCAACTTTTCCCCTTTCTTGCAAGGAATCCTATTCGGAAAAAGGGAATTTCCCTTAAAAAAACCGAATCGTTGACAGCTATACTTCTCAGTCTGGCCCATGAATGGTCCAGGAATCAGCATGTTTTTACATGATTAGAATGTGTCCTTTTATTTAAAATGCATCTCTGGGTTATTTTGTGAGGCCTGCCTGGTGTTTTTACATGAGAAAGGGACCCCTGACTGTTAGGTCCAGTTGTGCCCGACTCTGGGGTTGCGGCGCTCATCTCGCTTTACTGGCCGAGGGAGCCGGCGTACAGCTTCCGGATCATGTGGCCAGCATGACTAAGCCACGTCTGGCGAACCAGAGCAGCGCACGGAAACGCCATTTACCTTCCCGTTGGAGCGGTACCTATTTATCTACTTGCACTTTGACATGCTTTCGAACTGCTAGGTTGGCAGGAGCTGGGACCGAGCAATGGGATCTCACCCCATCGTGGGGATTCAAACCGTCGACCTTCTGATCAGCAAGCCCTAGGCTCTGTGGTTTAAACCACAGCGCCACCCGCTTCCCCTATACATGAGTAGAATGTGCTTTTATTTAAAATGCATCTCTGGGTTATTTGTGGGGCATAGGAATTCGTTCATTATTTTTTCCAAAATATAGCCCGGCCTCCCACAAGGTCAGTGAACCAGCCCCCTGCTGAAAAAGTTTGCTGACCCCTGCGTTAGATAGTAAATTCATGTTAAACTGCTGTTTTAGGGGTTCTTTTTAAAAGATTTGAACGGATCAATCCATTTTGCATTACTTTCTATGGGAAAGCGTGCCTTGGTTTTGGAACGCTTTGGTTTTGGAACAGACTTCCAGAACGGATTAAGTTTGAGAACCAAAGTACCACTGTACACCTTAAATGGGCATTGTCATTCAAAATGGTCCTACTGGCCAGGACCAATGTGGTCCAGAACATCTGGAAGGTACCAGATGTTGTGGGGAAGGGTGCTGTAAGACTGGAAACAGATCCTGCGATTTCGTTCCTTTCCAGTCTCTGTCAGAGGAGTAGGCCACCAAAGCACCATCACCGACTACTTCAGAAGCAAACCCCAACCGCGTAGATGTGCAGCTGTCGCGGCAAAAGACATTGAGTGCAAACGGGAGGTAGACTTCCTGGAATCCTTTTTCGCTCACGATGACTTCTTAGACCCAGAGGACTCCTGCTCTGTTGTCGGGGACGGCGGGGACCCAGCCCTGATGGCTTCCAGGAAACGGCCACATTTCCCTGAGAGCCCCAACAACCTCGGGGCGGGTAGTGACCAGTGGGACCAGGATGAAAAACCACCACTGGGGCAGCAATCTGAGCAGCCATGGGCTGATGGAAGCCTCAAGCCGGACACCAATGACTTAGACATTGATCCTCTGCCAGATGCATGTTTTGGGCTCCTGGGGACCCCGTGTTGGGATGTTCCCCGGGGAAACATAGAGCAGCTGCCCAACGAGGTTCTCCGCGAGATCTTTGCCCTCGTGCCCGCGGCCCATCTCTTCCAGAGCCTCACCTTGGTGTCTCATCGCTGGCACCGAATTATCTCTGACCCTCAGGTGAGCGATGCTTCCTCCTTGGTTGGGTTCGAAATTAGCCAGGCGTGTTTTGAGACTGGCACGGGCTCAATTGTGGCCATGTGGAGATCTCTGGGTTCAAGTTTGGCAACTGATATCTCCCTCCGACTGGCCCCTCCAGCTTTCTTAAGCAGGTAAGCAGAAAAGCATATTTATTGCTTTAATGTACCGTATTTTTCACTCTATAGGATGCACTTTTCCCCCTCCAAAAATGAAGGGGAAATGTTTGTGCGTCCTATGGAGCGAATGCAGGCTCCTTGGCTTCATCGAAAGCAACGTGAAGCCTCCGAAGCGCAGAGGGAGCGCTCCCTCCGCACTCCGGAGGCTTCGCGTTGCTTTCACTGAAGCCTGGAGAGCGAGAGGGGTCGGTGCGCACCGACCCCTCTCGCTCTCCAGGCTTCACGGATAGCCACCTGAAGCCTTTGGAGCGCAGCGGCAAGACTCTCCTGGCTTCAGCAAAAGGAACACGAAGCCTTTGGAGCGCAGTGCGTGGTTAGCTTTGGGGGTTAGCTTTGGGGTTAGCTGCACAAAGCCTCCGCAGGGCAACGGGGTGCCTTCATCCCACTGCCCTCCGGAGGGTTCGCGGGCTGTCCCTGAAATCTCCACAGGGCACGGGGATGAAGGCTCCCTGTGCCCTGTGGAGGCTTCGCGCAAAGCTAGACCAGCTATCCCAGTGGCTATCCCAGAAGCCAGAACAGCAATAGGCTATCCCAGAAGCCAGGTCCCTCTTGCTGTTCTGGCTTCTGGGATTCAGAATTCCTCCCCCCCAAACTAGGTGCGTCCTATCGTCTGGCACGTCCTATGGAGCAAAAATACGGTATATCCCACCGTTTTCTTCCCAAGGAGTGCATGGGGAGAAGTTCGCATGGCGCCTTCATTATACACCTTTAGGCGCCAGGCGAAAATGTTCCTTTTTAACCAGGCCTTTGGTTGATTTCACATCCTATGCCCTTTCAAAATGTGGGTGTTTTTTGGTGGGGGGCAGGGAGAGTTACTGGGTGGTTGTTTTTATTTTGATTATATATTTTGTGGTTTTATATTTTGATTTTTGTTCCATGAACAGCCCTAAGACCTCTGGGTATAAGGGAGTGCAGTCATACCTTGGGTTACACTTGGGTTACACTTCAGGTTGCGTTTTTTCAGGTTACGGACGCGCTGAAACCCAGAAGTACCGGAACGGGTTACTTCCGGGTTTCGGCGGTCCCACATGCGCAGAAGTGCTAAATTGCGCTTTGCGCATGCACAGAAGTGCCGAATCGTAATCTGCGCATGCGCAGACACACCGCTGCGGGTTGTGAATGCCTCAGGTTGCGAACATGCATCCCACACGGATCACGTTCTCAATCCGAGCGTCCACTGTATATAAATTTGATAAATAATAAGAATAATACATGCTTCACCCCCCCCCTCCTCAGTTAATCCCCACAACGACTTTGTGAGGTAAGTTAAGACAGGGGTCAGCAAACTTTTTCAGCAGGGGGCCGGTCCACTGTCCCTCAGACCTTGTGGGGGGCCGGTCTATATATTTTTTTGGGGGGGGAAATATGAACGAATTCCTATGCCCCACAAATAACCCAGAGATGCATTTTAAACAAAAGGACACATTATACTCATGTAAAAACACGCTGATTCTCAGACCATCTGCGGGTCATATTGAGAAGGCGATTGGGCCGGATCCAGCCCCTGGGCCTTAGTTTGCTTAGCCACAGGTTAAGAGATACCGTATTTTTTGCACCATAACACTCACTTTTTTCCTCCCAGAAAGTAAAGGGAAATGTCTGTGCGTGTTATGGAGGAAATGCCTACGGGTGGCATGCCTACGGATTTTCCTCCTCTAAAAACTACGTGCGTGTTATGGTCAGGTGCGTGTTATAGAGCGAAAAATACGGGTATTCCTAGCTGAGCGGTGATTTGAACCCTGATCTCCCAGGTCCTAGTAGGACGCTCTTAACTACGACACCCCACTGGCTTCCTAGAGAACTTCATTTATGGGGCAGCTCTATCAATTAAGTAGGAAAGCTAAATGTCATTTAGAATAGGATGTGAAGTATTTCCCCTGCGTTCGTTTTATTCTGGATTGTTTTACGGGATGTTTTAATGTGTTGTAAACCGCTTTGAGATCTTTTTTCCCCTTTGAAATCTAAAGCTGTCCTGAAATGAAATGAAGAAATTTCACTGAGGAGAAAAGGGCACCTATACCGTCTGTTGTGGCGACCGCAACCTAGGTTTAAGGTGCCATTTGACGATTAGCTTATATAAAGAATAATAAATAATAATAATAATAAATCTATTATTTATACCCTGCCCATCTGGCTGGGTTTCCCCAGCCACTCTGGGTGTCTCCCAACTGAATATTAAAAACACAATACAGCATTAAACATTAAAAACTTCCCTAGACAGGGCTGCCTTCAGATGTCTTTTAAAAGTCAGATAGTTGCCTTGATATCTGATGGGAGGTCACTATATCTGAGTTCCTAACACTGCTTGTTTTACTCCTCTGGGAGGGAAGAATGCATAAATTAAACTTTGTTCAGTTTCCAGAAAGGAGCTGATGCATTGCTTTGGTTTTTTGCAGTTTGTTCCTTGGAAAAAACTGTACTACAAGTATCTGAAATCCGAGGCCCAGGCCCAGCTGATTGTGAAGGCAATCCTGCAACGATACGACCTGACCCCAAAGCAGACCCACTTTCCGCTGGGGTTTTTACGGTGAGTGATGCTTCCAGGGGTGGATTTGATTTAAATCAAATCGATTTAAATCATTAGTCAGTAAGACTCGGATTTAAATCATCATCATTATTATTTTACGGAAAGACTCATTCCTGCTGGTATAATCTTAACATTTACAACCAGATGAAGGTTCCATTTTTGGAATACTAAATTTTCAGAGTAGTTTTTACAGTTCTATCAGAAAATTACTGATTTGGTTATACTATCAGAAATACATAGACACATAATTATGAAATTATGGTGAGGTTTAATAAGTTCACTGTTTATATTTGGACAACTTTTCTGCTGTACTTTATTGGAAGGAGAAAAATAGCCGTTTCCTTAATAACAATTTATTTAACTAAAGCAGTAACATTATAGCATATGTATCCATGTTTGTTAACTGATGTGGTTAACCTTTTTGTTTTGTTTTTAAATCCTTAGACTGAGTTTTGGCACGCATGAAAAACTTAAAACAAATCCTTATTTCCTAATGAATAGCCTATGGACTATAATGTAACCTAAATAGGAAACTATCTTTAGAAAGATTTTTCCTCCCAAAGAATTTTATTTTAAAAATCCAATTTAAATTTTAAAAATCTGATATATTTTTTTAAACGGATCCCATTCGCATCCCGAGGTACCACTTTAGATGATAAAAAATAAAATGAAAAAATAAAATTCTTACCTGCACTGATGATAGTTATTGTTTGGATGAGGGGCTTTTATCCATTTCTGCAGTAACATAATCAGTCAATCTGTAGTTGAACTGGGTTCCACACAGTCACAAAAACAAATTAACTGAAACAGCCTCAAAAACGAAAACGCAAAATAAATAGTAAAAACAAAAGTGCCAAACTTAATCCCTTCTGGAAGTCTGTTTGACTTCCGAAATGTTTGAAAACCAAGGCGCAACTTCCGATTGGTGCAGGCGCCCCGGAAACGATAGCCAACAGCTTCATTGGACATTCAGCTCCCGAAAAACAGTTCGAAAACCGGAACACTTTCTTCCGGGTTTTCGGCGTTTGGGAACTAAGGCGTTTGAGAACCAAGGTACCACTGTATGTCATTTCCTGCGAAGACAGTCCTGACCTGGTGTATGAGGGCTCCACTAACACCATATTTATTTTTTTGCTTTGTTTCCACTCAGATGTGTTGCTTCTGCGAAGAGCCGTCGCTGCTGGGACCCCAGAGCGATCCGACAGTGCTTGACAAACCACTCTCTATTTCCCAAGGCTGAAGCCTGCCTTGCCAGCTGGCTGCCTGAGCTGTCGAGCCCCAACGCGGGAGTAAGCGTGGCATGCTTATTCTCTCTGCACTCTGCATATTCTGCTGCATTAAGGCTGCGATCCCACTGGACCTGGCAGCATGTGGCCGTTGAGCCCGGTGGTGCTTACGTCCGCGTAAACGTGCATTGCATTGTACCGTAGGAGAGTTGACCGTTCCCTGGCTCTCAGTCCCCTTCCCCATTTGTGTGTGTGTGTATTTAGCGTGTTTTTTGCTCTATAAGACTCACTTTTTCCCTCCTAAAAAGTAAGGGGAAATGTGTGTGCGTCTTATGGAGCGAATGCAGGCTGCGCAGCTATCCCAGAAGCCAGAACAGCAAGAGGGATTGCTGCTTTCACTGCGCAGTGATCCCTCTTGCTGTTCTGGCTTCTGAGATTCAGAATTTTTTTTTCTTGTTTTCCTCCTCCAAAAACTAGGTGCGTCTTGTGGTCTGGTGCGTCTTATAGAGCGAAAAATACGGTAATTTGTGGCTGTCACTAAGGGGGCTTTGAGGTCATTGGAACCTCAATTAAAAGGGTGGCTTGTGGCGCACTGAGCATGCAAGGTGACTGTTGTTTAGTCGTTTAGTTGTGTCCGACTCTTCGTGACCCCCTGGACCAGAGCACGCCAGGCACTCCTGTCTTCCACTGCCTCCTGCAGTTTGGTCAAACTCATGCTGGTAGCTTCGAGAACACTGTCCACCCATCACGTCCTCTGTCGTCCCCTTCTCCTTGTGCCCTCCATCTTCCCCAACATCAGGGTCTTTTCCAGGGAGTCTTCTCTTCTTCTCATGAGGTGGCCAAAGTCTTGGAGTCTCAGCTTCAGGATCTGTCCTTCCAGTGAGCACTCAGGGCTGATTTCCTTCAGAATGGAGAGGTTTGATCTTCTTGCAGTCCAGGGGACTCTCAAGAGTCTCCTCCAACACCAGAATTCAAAAGCATCCATTCTTCGGCAATCAGCCTTCTTTATGGTCCAGCTCTCACTTCCATACATCGCTACTGGGAAAAGGTGACAGGAAGGTCTAAAGGAGTGGTTCACGAATCTTGGGGCTCCCTAGAGGACATGAAGGGGGGAGAGCCATTGGTGTAAACAATTATCGTGTTGGAAAGCGGGTGTTGCTGTACTAGGTTCATCAGCCTTTCTGAATTACCGAATTTTTCCATGTATAAGAAGACCCCTATTTTTTTTTAACCCAAAATTAAGAAATTAAGTTGTTTAAAGCCCTAAATGGCCTCAGCCCAGTATACCTGAAGGAGCGTCTCCACCCCCATTGTTCTGCCAGGACACTGAGGTCCAGCTCTGAGGGCCTTCTGGCGGTTCCCTCCCTGTGTGAAGCGAGTTTATAGGGAACCAGGCAGAGGGGCTTCTTGGTGGTGGCACCCACCCTGTGTCATCCCACCAGATGCCAAAGAGATAAACAACTACCTGGCATTTAGAAGGCATCTGAAGGCAGCCCTGTTCAGGGAAGTTTTTAATGTGTGACATTTTAATGTATTTTTAATCTTTGTTGGAAGCCGCCCTCTTCTAAGCGCAAGATCAGTGTTTCTGTAACAAACCTCCAATCTGCTGCCTGCCAGACATTTTGGACTACGAATCCCATCATCCGCGCTGACTGAGACTGATGGGAATTGTGATCTAAAACATCTGGTGGGTGCCTGGTTTTTTCATGCTGTTCAAGTGCTCAAAATGCATTGTGTTAATGAACTACCATATTTTCTCCTGTATAACATGCCCCATTTATATGACGCCCCCTATTTTTGTGGACTCCAAATTGAGAAAATGGGGAGAGATTGTATCCGTGTATAGGACGACCCACAATTTTGAACCTAATTTTTTAATTAAAAAAGCCTAGTCTTGTACACTGAAAAGCACAGTAAGTTCTGTTATCCTTTGACAGATGGTTCTCTGGTTCCATGTTGGAAATAGGCCTGGTAAATTGCATTTCTAAAGCCTAATAATAATAATAATAACATTAAATTATTTGTACCCTGCCCATCTAACCGGGTTGCCCAGCCACTCTGGGCGGCTTCCAACACATCTAAAAACATAATAAAACACAAAACTTAACCTTTGCGATGAACCTAATTATTATTGTTTTTTAAATATCCTTTCCAGCCTCCGTACATTTGGGCCATATTTGCTACTATTGTGCTGATCTCTGGAGGTGTCTCTGACGTCCAGGAGCTGGTGGCTTCCGTTAGGAGACCCAGCTCCAGCCTCTCGCTAGCGGACGTCATGGAAGTTCTGTACTGCATGGCCACTGTGCTGTTTGCCATGCGGGATAAAAAGATTCACATCAGCAACAGGTACGTCTGCCAAGGCCCAGGGGCTTAAAAGGGGGGCAGGGCAGTCAAGGGTCCCAGCGGCGGCGAAACCCAAGTTGCATCCTTGAACACAGACGCACGTTTGCCTTGACTCCTTCTGTGCCAAATTTTAAACACCAGCTGAAAATTTTTCTGTTCCGCCAGGCCTGCGCAGAGGCAGTTAAGGATATAACCTTCCGCAGCGGTTAATTTGATACCTGTCTTTAACTCTTTAAAACGGTTTTATTGTATGGTTTTGTGTGTTCTGTGCAGTGAACCCCTTTGATTTTGATTTTTTTTAAATGAAGCAGTGGTATGCAATATATACCGTATTTTTCGCTCTATAAGACGCACTTTTCCCCTCCTGAAAAGTAAGGGGAAATGTGTGTGCGTCTTATGGAGCGAATGCAGGCTGCGCAGCTATCGCTGAAGCCAGGAGAGCATGAGGGATCGGTGCGCACCGATCCCTCTTGCTCTCCTGGCTTCGCTTCGCTGGAGAGCCGCTGCACAGAGAGGGAGAGAACATTTTTTTTCTTGTTCTCCTCCTCTAAAACTAGGTGCGTCTTATAGAGTGAAAAATACGGTATATGTTATTTTTTTAAAAAATCAATTCATTCTCCTGCTTAGACTACTGCAATGCGCTCTATGTGGGGCTACCTTTGAAGGTGACCCGGAAACTGCAATTAATCCAGAATGCGGCAGCTAGACTGGTGAGTGGGAGTGGCCGCCGGGACCACATAACACCGGTCTTGAGAGATCTGCATTGGCTCTCAGTACGTTTCTGAGCACAATTCAAAGTGTTGGTGCTGAAAGTGTTGGTGTCTTGAAAGTCCTAAATGGCCTTGGTCCTGTATACCTGAAGGAGCGTCTCCACCCCCATCGTTCAGCCCAGACACTGAGATCCAGCGCCGAGGGCCTTCTGGCAGTTCCCTCGCTGCAAGAATTAAGGTTACAGGGAATCCAGACAGAGGGCCTTCTTGGTAGTGGCACCAGATGTGAAGGAAATAAGCAGCTATCCTATCTTTAAAAGACATCTGAAGGCAGCCCTGTTCAGGGAAGTTTTTAATATTTAATGCTGTACTCTTTTTAGCACTTGATGGGAGCCACCCAGAGTGGCTGGGGAAACCCAGCCAGATGGGCGCGGTATAAATAATAAATTATTATTATTATTATTATTATTATTATTATTATTATTATTATTATTATTATTATTAATAATCATTTCCCAGAATTCTTTTATTACTTTACAGTTCCACCACAGGTGGCAAAAGGTGCCTTCTTTTTCTTTACATTTCCAGCAGATATTTGAACTTGTCCTATACATTTTTGCTAATTTACTCGGGGTTAAATACCAGTGAGACATCATTTTTGCAACATTTTCTTGTAATGTATGACATTCTGTGAATCTCAAATCCCCCTTCCACGATTTCCCCCATGCTGACATCTGTATATTGTTACCTAGGTTTGTTTTTTCCATCCTCGCTTAATGCTGTTAGGGACCTCTTTCGATTCACACACTCCTTCTCTCTGCATCCTTGTAGGTTTCACTACAGTATTTTCTACTGCCTCTATCTCCTGGAGAATTCTAACAACGGCACCACATTCATCGAGCCGGAATGGGGCAGCTCCGGATATGAAAGAGGCCCTCAGTGCAGGTATTTGCTGTCTTTACGTCAAAAGCTGAAATGAACAGCGGCCGTCGCCAGCTTGCCTTGCAAGCCCTCCTGAATCTTCCAACATTTCAGGTTCATTGGATGAGTTCTGGTGTGATGAGAGAGGGAGGAAAATTTCCTGTATCAGCTTTCTCCCTCGCGGGACAGGTTTTTGGCTGCCACAGATTCGGAGAATGGGGGATCATTTAATTGCCATGTTCTGTTGTTGTCGTTTAGTCGTGTCCGACTTTTCGTGACCCCCTGGACCAGAGCACGCCAGGCACTCCTGTCTTCCACAGCCTCCCGCAGTTGAGTCAAACTCATGTTGGTCTCTTTGAGAACACTGTCCCACCACCTCGTCCCCTGTCATCCCCTTCTCCTTGTGCCCTCCATCTTTCCCAACATCAGGGTCTTTTCCAGGGAGTCTTCTCTTCTCATGAGGTGGCCAAAGTATTGGAGCCTCAGCTTCAGCATCTGTCCTTCCAGTGAGCACTCAGGGCTGATTTCCTTCAGAATGGAGAGGTTTGATCTTCTTGCAGTCCATGGGACTCCCAAGAGTCTCCTCCAGCACCAGAATTCAGAAGCATCAATTCTTCGGCGATCAGCTTTCTTTATGGTCTAGTTCTCACTTCCATACATCACTACTGGGAAAACCATAACTTGAACTATATGGACCCTTGTTGGCAAGGTGATGTCTCTGCTTTTTAAGATGCTGTCTAGGTTTGTGTTCCATGCCGTTTCATTAATCCATGTTGGTTTTGGTCCTTTTCTTCAGCAACCCTGATACACGACTCACTTGTGAACAGCAGAATATCTTAAATCACGCAATTGCACCAGGGGAGGTTATGAAAATCATCGCTTTTGCAGGTAAGGTGGCTTAAGTCGACACAGAATCTTCTTCTTCTTCTTTGGCGATCCCTCGTAGCCGAGTAAGATTGTCTTCCATGGGTACGGTCTTAACAGTGAGTCCGTAAGTGACTGTGGAGGCCAATTCTGGATCCACACGTCCTTCCACAGTGGGGACATAGGTTTCCGGGCGGGAGTTGATCACGGTGAGGGTTTGCCAAACGTAACCTCCTCCTAGCACGTTTCCCCCTTGCGTCCTGAGTTCGAGTGTCTTCAAAGCCCATGACACCTTTGGCAAAGGCTGCTCTCCAAGTGGAGCGCTCGCAGGCCAGTGTTTCCCAGTTGCCGGTGTTTATACTACAGGCCTTAAAATGGCCTCTTGATGGCGCATGGTGCCTTTTGAACTCTCCCTACCTCTGGTGATGGTTGTGGCATTTTTTGGTGACAATTCCTTGGTTTATTCAGGCCACGAATAAACTTATATGGTTTATTCAGGCCATGAATAAACTTATATGTAGACCAGATTCATATATCATCATCATCATCATTTTATTATTATTATGCTGCCCTTCAGGGCAGTTCACAGAATAAAAATACAAGATAAAAGCACAAGTAAATAATTCAGACGCAAACCGCAAACCAACAGCCCCGCTTCCCACAGACACATTTAAAAGGCTGTAGAATATCAATAAGCCAAAGGCCTGGCTGAAGAGTAATGTTTATATATGTTATAGAATATACAATGGTACCTCAGGTTACATACGCTTCAGGTTACAGACTCCACTAACCCAGAAATTTTACCTTGGGTTAAGAACTTTGCTTCAGGATGAGAACAGAAATCGTGCTCTGACGGCGCGGCAGCAGCAGGAGGCCCCATTAGCTAAAGTGGTGCTTCAGGTTAAGAACAGTTTCAGGTTAAGTACGGACCTCCGGAACGAATTAAGTACTTAACCTGAGGTACCACTGTATATTTATTCTGTATTTTATAGCGTATAGAACACTTTGAGTCCCTGTCAGGGAAAAAGTCAGGGTATGAATAAATACGTAATGAAAAGGATGATAATAATACATCTGAATTGACAGAGTACAGCCAGTTATTGCTTCAATTTCCGTCACTGTAACTAACCAGAACATAGCTCTTTATCTAAATAAGTCTTGTTGGACTTCCCGCTCCCATCAACCCCAGTCCACGTGGTCAGCCGTCCAGCAGCTTTCGGAGGGTTGGAGCTGCTCCAGCCACGATCTACACTACAGTTTTGGAACTGTGGAAAGAGTTTCCGTTTCCTCCTCAGGGACAGGGAAGACTTCCACCCTGATCAGGTACGCTGAGAAATGGTCCAAGCTTAGATTCCTGTACCTGGCGTTCAACAGGACCATTGCGGATCAGGCGGTGCAGAGGTTCCCCCCAAACGTGACGTGCAAGACAGTCCACTCCTTGGCCTTCAAGGAAGTCGGGAAAAAGTAAGTGGCAGCCTTCTCGTGGATTTGCCCTGGTTAAATGCAGGAACACAAGAAACACCCTCAAGGGCCCATCAATGGCCAGCATCCTGGCCTTGCAGTCGCCGACCAGATGCATGTGGGGAGGCAGCAAGCAGAGGGCCTTCTCGGTGGTGGCGCCCGCCCTGTGGAACAGCCTCCCACCAGATGTCAAAGAGAACAACTACCAGACTTTTAGAAGACATCTGAAGGCAGCCCTGTTTAGGGAAGCTTTTAACGTTCAGTAAGTTATTGTATTTTAGTGTTCTGTTGGAAGCTGCCCAGAGTGGCTGGGAAAACCCAGCCAGATGGGCGGAGTATAAATAATAAATAATAATAATAATCATAATAATAATCTGAGCACAGGAGCAACCCTCTCTCCTCCTCTGGTTCCTAGCGACTGGTCTTCAGAAGCGTTGCTGCCTCTGACAGTAATAATAATAATAATAATAATAATAATAATAATAATTTTTTATTTATACCCCGCCCTCCCCAGCCAAGGCCGGGCTCAGAGCGGCTTACAAACAATAATAAAAACAAGAAGAATGATTTCAGCTTAAAAACAAAAATAAAATACAACATTAAAATAATGGAACATTAAAATATTAAAATGTAGCCTCGTCACAGGAGGAGAAGGAAAAGAAAAGAAAAAAGAAAAAGAGAGAGAGAGGGAGGGAGGGAGGGAATCAAATTGGCTCCAAGTAGAGGGCAGAGCTGCTGCTTCTTCTTTGACGATTACTCATAGCCGAGTAAGATTCTCTTCCGTAAACACGATTTTAACAACGAGTCCGTAAATGACTGTGGAGGCCAATTCTGGATCCGCACACAGCCATACTGGCAGCAGCATAGCGTGGGTTGTCAGCACTTGCGGCAAGGCAAGTAATTTGCGCCCCCAAACCCGGGGCAAGGTAAGTAATTTGCGCCCCTAACCTGCCGCCGCTGCCAGCTTCTTCTTGCTGCTGCTGGGGTATTTATGGTAAGGTAGCCACGGCGGCGGCGGCAGGTCCGTGTCAGGTGATCTGAGGCGAGTTGCCGCTGGCGCTGCCGCCCAAACGACGCCGCTTGCCCGGAGGAGGAGGAGGGCAGAGAGGCGAGGAAAATGCAACATGGCCCAGCAGCTGCAGCAGCGGCGGGGGGGGGCTGTGAGGAGGGGCTGCCTGGCGCACCCTCCGCGGCGAGCGCTGAGAGCCGCTGCCTGCTACAGCCTGCGCCCGAGGCTCTTTGGCAACTCCGGAGGCGGCGAGCGCGCCCCCCCAGATGTTGCGCCTGGTGCGGCCGGCCCCCCCTGCACCCCCCACGCTACGCCACTGCATACTGGCTAGTAAGCTTTATAGCTGTCAGATGGCAGTGGTGGTTGCTGGTGCGTAACCAGTCAGGGCTCTGGTTACTCCAGCCACTCTAGGCAGCTTCCAAAAAAATATTAAAATACCGTATTTACAAGCATTTATTAAAAAGCGTATTTACAAGCATTTTATTCACCATCAGGACAAAGGAAAAACATGTCGGCTTCCCTTCGTGTCCATGCAAACAGCGTAAGCAAAAGCTATACACAACGGAAGTTCCCAGCAGGCTGTGCTGGAAGTAAACAGACATGTGACACATCTGTTTTAAGGTGGAACGGAACATCCTAATCCTAACATGGAGGGCGTCTCCTTGAACGAGGTGCCCTCGGACTTCACGGTTGTAAAGTCTCTTCTTTCTCTCTCTCTCCCTCCCGTTGCCCCGCTTCCAACCTGGTGCAGCTACAAGAAGAAGCTCAACGCTGGCTCGCTGAGCTCCTATTGTGTCAGCTTCGTCCTCCGCAACCGCGAGGGCCAGTCGTTGTACACCAGAGCCAAGACAGTGATTGAGACCCTCTCGGCGTTCTTTGCCTCCGCCGACGAATCCATCTCTACGGAACACGCACCCCTCTGGTGCAAGAACAACCAGGGGCAGATCGTTCTTATCCAGGAAGCGGAAAAGCGAGTGAGTATTTGTGATCAGGAGAAGCTCGGCTCCTTTATCGCTCCAGGTTTGGGCAGGAAGGCATTGCAGGAGGGCAGGGGGCTTGCCGGTGTTGAAAGCATCGGAAAGCCCTAGGGACTGCTATTGCCTCTGCCTCACACGCAAAACTGGCTGCCGCAAACGCCTTTCTCCGATTTTGGCATTTTTTTGGCCCCTCGTTAGCAAGGGTCCTCCAGGCGGTTCTCACAAAATTGAAAATGAGGAGATGTGCAACAGTCGAAGCTGAAACTCGAAAATTGCTCCATGCCCTGGTGGTCTCGTGGTTTGAGTGCTGTAATGCCCAATGCGTGGGGCCACCATCACATCTGGTTTACAAGCTGCAGCAAAGGGGCTTTGGCTACCGAGCAAATTTCTAGGTTCTTTGGCTGATATTTAAAACTAAACAACTTGGGGCCAGGATTCCTTGCAGACTGCCTCTCCTGGTACTGACCAAGCCAATGGCCCGCCCCCCCCCGCCACTTTTCTTAATGACTGGTTGGGTTTTGTAAGTTTACAAAGCTAAATATGAAAAAAAGTAAGGCATAATAACAAATAGAGAAGGCAGGGACAGCCACCAGTTTCGATGGCTTTAAAAAAGAATTGGACAAATTCATGAAGGAAAATTGGATAAATTTAGGGGGGGGCGGGAAGGGGGGTAATACAATATAATAATCATCATCATCATCATCATCATAATAATAATGGTAAAGGTAAAGGGTAAAGGGACCCCTGACCATTAGGTCCAGTCACGGACGACTCTGGGGTTGCGGCGCTCATCTCGCTTTATTGGCCGAGGGAGCCGGCGTACAGCTTCCGGGTCATGTGGCCAGCATGACTAAGCCGCTTCTGGCGAACTAGAGCAGCGCACGAAAATGCCGTTTACCTTCCCGCCGGAGCGGTACCTAATTATCTACTTGCACTTTGAACTGCTAGGTTGGCAGGAGCTGGGACCGAGCAACAGTAGCTCACCCCGTTGCAGGGATTAGAACCGCCGACCTTCTGATCGGCAAGCCCTAGGGCTCTGTGGTTTAACCCACCGCGCCACCCGCATCCCTAATAATAATAATAATAATAATAATAATAATAATAATAATAATTTATTTATACCCCACTCATCTGGCTGGGTTTCCCCAGCCACTCTGGGCGGCTACCAACAGAACACTAAAATACAATAACCTACTAAACTGCAATAAAATACAGTATTATATGTAACATAACATTTATGAAAAAAAATGAAAAGAATACAGTGGTACCTTGGTTGTCAAACTTAACCCATTCCGGGAGTCCGTTTGACTCCCGTAAGCGTTTGAAAACCAAGGCGCGGCTTCCAATTGGCCACAGGAGCTTCCTGCACTCAATTGGAAGCTGCAAAAGCCACCTCGGACATTCGGCTTCCAAAAAACGTTCGCAAACCGGAACACTCACTTCCGGGTTTGCGGCGTTCGGGGGCCCATTTGTTTGGAAGCCAAGCCGTTCGACAGCCAAGGTACCACTGTATTCCAGCCATGTAAATAATAACAAACAACATTACTCAAATACTCAATACTCAAATAATAAAGCTATTCATTCTGACCCACTAATAAGCAAAACCTAAACACCCCTCCTTAGTCTACAGATCATTCACATCAAACCAACAATCTCCGCCCCCCCTTTAACCTTCCCACCACACCCAGAAGTCTAGTGTCAGCTGTTGCCATATATAATTTATATATAATTTATTACTTCTACCCCGCCCATCTGGCTGGGTTTCCCCAGAACTGCAACTAGATAATGTGTCCGAAGTTCTTTGAGCTCTTGGAGCTACCCTTGTGCCACACTCTCACTTTGCAGCATGCTGGGAAATCTTCAGGATAATAATAATAATAATTTTATTATTTGTAGCCCCCCCATCTGGCTGGGTTTCCCCAGCCACTCTGGGTGGCTCCCAATAGAAACACTAAAAACAGAATAAAACTTCAAACATTAAAAACCTCCCTAAACAGGGCTGCTTTCAGATACCTTCTAAAAGTCAGATACAGTGGTACCTCGGGTTACATACGCTTCAGGCTACAGACTCCGCTAACCCAGAAATAGTACCTCGGGTTAAGAAGTTTGCTTCAGGATGAGAACAGAAATCGTGCAGCGGCGGCACGGCAGCAGCAGGAGGCCCCATTAGCTAAAGTGGTGCTTCAGGTTAAGAACAGTTTCAGGTTAAGTACGGACCTCCGGAACGAATTAAATACATAACCAGAGGTACCACTGTAGTTGTTTCTTTCCTTGACATCTGATGGGAGGGGCGTTCCACAGGGCGGGTGCCACTACAGAGAAGGCCCTGTGCCTGGTTCCCTGTAACCTCACTTCTCGCAGGGAGGGAACCGCTAGAAGGCCCTCGGAGCTGGACCTCAAGTGGACGATGGGGTTGGAGATGCTCCTTCAGGTATATGGACCAAGGCCATTTACAAGTCTGGGTTGGGTAGGTCAAGTCTCCTCTAGGGATGGTCCAGCCTCTCTCCTCTCCCTTTGCAGGGGTGAGGGGTGGGGAGCAAGTTCAACCTCCAGCATCTTCAAGTTGGACTGAGAAAGAAGCCTACCTCAAACCCTGGAGATCTGCTGCCAGCCAGAGCACGCAGTACTGAGCTGCATGGAGCAGTTGGTCTTACTCAGTTTTTAAGGCAGCTTCCTCTGTTCCGTCTTCTTAGCCTGATCAACCCAGGCAATTTTTTATTTTTTTTTATTTTTTGCCTTCTTGTGCTTTGTAGATCATCGTCAACGAAGCAAAGCAAATATGGGAAAATATGAAAAAGCTGGGGCCCGTCAGGGAGATGGCTTATAAGATGACTCATGATGGTAAGTGGGTGATCAGAGGTTGGGGAGAAAGGTCATGCTCCCTGCCTTGATTTCTGCCTAATAATAATAATAATAATAATAAATTTATTATTTATACCCCACCCATCTGGCTGGGTTTCCCCAGCCACTCTGGGTGGCTCCCAACAGAATATTAAACACACGATAAAACATCAAATATTAAAAACTTCCCTGAACAGGACTGCCTTCAGATGTCTTCAGAAAGTCAGTTGTTTTTCTCTTTGACTTCTGACAGGAGGGCGTTCCACAGGGAGGGTGCCACTACCGAGAAGGCCCTCTGTCTGGTTCCCTGTAACTTCGCTTCTCACAGGGAGGGAACCGCCAGAAGGCCCTCAGAGCTGGATCTCAGCTTTTGGGTGCTTGTAGAAATCCCAAAGTGGTGTTGATGAGTCATGGTTTTGCTGCTATAGGTGTAGACACCTATAGGCTTAAAAAAAACACACCAAGGATGGCGTTATATTGCACTCGGAATTATTATTTTTTGACAAATGTTGTGTCCTCCTTTCTAGGGTACTTGAAACTCTGGCAGCTCCAAAAGCCTTCTCTTTCTCACTACGATGCAATCTTCGTTGATGAGGCCCAAGACTGCACCCCCGGTGAGTAATATTTTGGGTTGCACTGAAAAGAGTTTGACTTTTTCCAAGCCCTGCTCTCATAAACAGGGTGAAGGTGTTCTCTTCCTTTAAAATCGACGTAGGGAGATTTGTCACGGCGAACATTTGGCTAAAAGGGCAGGAGCGATCTGTCGTTTTGCAGCAAAAGACTTTGCTTCCAGACTGTTTATTATTATTTTCATTTCTATACCGCTTTATATTAAAAAAAAAAAATCGCAGAGCGGTTTACAGAATATAAAAACGTCAAAAAAAAATCAATAAAACAATCTGAAGAAAGCCAAATATAGACTATACAGTGAAAACAACATAATTAACAGAAAACTAAAATATTATCGCAAAGATTTCAAAACAAAACATTACAAAGGAGGTCAGCTACTGAATATATATTTAACACAAAAAAAACCACAAATCTTAAACACTAAACAATAAGCATCGGAGACCCAGGGTGCATATTTTGATTTAATCATACGATACGATAATCTTCATTGTCATTGTCTCATATAGAACAACGAAATTGAAAATCTACCAGTACATCAGATATTCAGAAACTAATAAGCCTGCTATCCCAGCTATCCCAGCCTGGTTAGCCCCCTAAAAACTCTGATACCCCATTTTTAAATACAATATACTTCCATAGAGACTCCTTACACTGTGTTTAAAACCAAAATCACATTTGGATAGAAACTGTTTCTCAGACGGCTAGTCCTAGTCTTTATAACCCTGTACCTTCTTCCAGAAGGCAGAAGCTGAAAGAGATCATTTCTGGGGTGTGCACTACCCTGCGTTATCTCTGCAGCTTTCTTATGGCACTGCCTGGAAGCATAGATTTGATCCAAGGTGGGAAGAGTGCACCCAATTATTCTCTCTGCAGTCTTTACAACCCTGGACAGCGTTGTTTTCCCCCCGGCCGTGCAGCTCCCAAACCACACACAGAGACCATAAGTTAATACACTCTCAACAGTAGAATGGTAAAATGCCATCAACAGGTCCTTTGAGAGATTGTTTTTCCGGAGGATTCTCAGAAAATATAACCTCTGCTATGTTTCAGATGGGGCGCGGGTGGCGCTGTGGGTTAAACGACAGAGCCTAGGACTTGCCGATCAGAAGGTTGGCGGTTCTAATCCCTGTGACGGGGTGAGCTCAGTCCCTGCTCCTGCCAACCTAGCAGTTCAAAAGCACATCAAGTGCAGGTAGATAAATAGGTACCACTCCAGTGGGAAGGTAAACGGCGTTTCCGTGCGCTGCTCTGGTTTGCCAGAAGCGGCTTAGTCATGCTGGCCACATGACCCAGAAGCTGTATGCCGGCTCCCTCGGCCAATAAAGCGAGATGAGCGCCGCAACCCCAGAGTTGGTCATGACTGGACCTAATGGTCAGGAGTCCCTTTACCTTTACCTTTTTATGTTTCAGATATTAATGGCGGTTGACATTTAGAAAGATAGACTTGTGGAAGCGATGAGTTTTTAGGTGTGGTATTGAGGATGTTCCTGGGCGGCTTTGGAGTAAAAATACAACAAAAGAGTAAAAATACATTAAAACATTGATCATTAAAAACTTCCCTAAACAGGGCTGCCTTCAGATCATTGAAGGTGCCTCTGCCTGTCTGTACCTCTCTCCCCTGTGAAAAATTCACCACGACCTGCATAAACATATGTTTTTCAGTGTACGGCCGAGAAGTTTTGATTCTCTTTCTGAATACGCCATTCCTCTTCCTGCAGCTATCATGGACATTGTCCTCTCCCAGTCGTGTGGCGCCATCTTGGTAGGAGACCCTCACCAGCAGATTTACTCCTTCCGTGGCGCTGTCAATGCGCTGGCCGAAGTGTCTCACACCCACATGTTCTACCTCACAAAGGTGAGCCTCTGCAAAACTTTGGGCCCAGGTGCTTCATTCCGCATTCCCATTGGGGCAACCCACATTCCAGTGGTGGGCAGTTCCAGAAACTGGGCAGGGCGACAAATGCAAATTAAGGGGCGTCTTATACGCGGGGACAGGGACGCGGGTGGCGCCGTGGCTTAAACCACAGAGCCTAGGACTTGCTGATCAGAAGGTCGGCAGTTCGAATCCCCGCGATGGGGTGAGCTCCTATAGCTCAGTCCCTGCTCCTGCCAACCTAGCAGTTCAAAGCGCAAGTAGATAAATAGGTACCGCTCTGGCGGGAAGGTAAGCGGTGTTTCTGTGCGCTGCTCTGGTTCACCAGAAGCGGCTAAGTCATGCTGGCCACATGACCCGGAAGCTGTACGCCGGCTCCCTCGGCCAATAAAGCAAGATGAGCACCGCAACCCCAGAGCCGGTCATGACTGGACCTAATGGTCAGGGGTCCCTTTACCTTTACCTATACGTGGGGACATTTCCCCCCATTTTCTTAAATCTGAGTCCCCCAAAGTAGCAGGGGGCGTCTTATACATGGTGGCGTCTTATAGACGGAAAAATACGCTACGGCTACCTCTAGTAGTTAGGAGCTTGGAAGTCCAAAACCAGATAGGAGAACGGCGGCCCAGTTTCCTGAGCATCGTTTCCCGTTTCCCCTCTGCTTGCTTGCTTCTGCAGAGTTTTCGGTTTGGTTCCGAAATAGCTTACGTCGCCGCTACTCTCCTGGACGTCCTCAAGAAAGTTCGAAAGCAGACGTTGGTCGGCGGCAGCCAGGAAGGTGAGACAATCAACTCAGCTGTATTCCTTTTTTAATTTTTTTAAGGAAGCACCAGAGTGGATTTGATTCAAATCAAATCGATTTAAATCACTAGTCAGTAAGACTTGATTTAAACCATTTTTTTTTTTACAGAAAGACATTCCTGCTGGTATAATCTTAATATTTACAACCAAGTGAAGGTTTCATTTTTGGAATAATGAATTTTCAGAGTAGTTTTTACACTTATATCAGAAATTACTGGTTTGGTTATACTGTTAGAAATGCATAGACAGATAATTGTGAAATTATTGTGAGGTTAAATGAGTTAACCGTTTATATTTGGACAACTTTTCCGCTGTACTTGATTGGAAGGAGAAAAATAATCATTTCCTTAATAATAATTAAAACAATTTATTTAGCTAAAACGGTAACATTGTAGCATATGTATCCATGTTTGTTAACGGCTGTGGTTACATTTTTTTCATTAAAAGAACAAACTTATACTGAGTTTCAGCACACATGAAAAACTTAAAACAAATCCTTGTTTCCTGATAAATAGCCTTTGGACTATAGCGTAACAAATAGAAAACTATCTTTAGAAAGATTTTTTCCTCCAAAAGCATTTTATTTTAAAAATCCAATTTAAATTTTAAAAATCTAATTTAAATTTTAAAAATCCATATATATATATATAAAATCATTGATTTTTATCCACCCTGGGAAGCACTGATTCTCTCAGCTCGGTCTACGACAGATACTTTGCTTCGCTTTTTGGCAGGTAATATCACCGGGACTGATGTGACGGAGAAAGTAACTCGCTTGTCTCGGTGCAACCAAACCGTCTTTGAGGATGCTGTGAAACTTACGAATGGAGAACCACCGGATAAAATACACATCCTTGGGGTATGGAACTAGCTATACACAGGGTTGGGTGGTGGGGAGGAGGAGGTAAAAGTTATGGGGTTTTGCTTGGAGCCCTGGATTTCAGGGGTGAGTGCAGACATCACATTTTTAATGGGCCAGGGCTGTTCTTGAACCGCCCACTCAACATTCAGTGCAAATGGGATCTAGGGGTCCTGTTGTTTAGTCGTTTAGTCATGTCTGACTCTTCGTGACCCCCTGGACCAGAGCACGCCAGGCACTCCTGTCTTCCACTGCCTCCCGCAGTTTGGTCAAACTCATACTGGTAGCTTCCAGAACACTGTCCCACCATCTCGTCCTCTGTCGTCTCCTTCTCCTTGTGCCCTCCATCTTTCCCTGCATCAGGGTCTTTTCCAAAGTTTTGGAGCCTCAGCTTCAGGATCTGTCCTTCCAGTGAGCACTCAGGGCTGATTTCCTTCAGAATGGAGAGGTTTGATCTTCTTGCAGTCCATGGGACTCTCAAGAGTCTCCTCCAGCACCAGAATTCAAAAGCATCCATTCTTCGGCGGTCAGCCTTCTTTATGGTCCAGCTCTCACTTCCATACATCACTACTGGGAAAACCATAGCTTGAACTACAGTGGTGCCTCACAAGACGAAATTAATCCGTTCCGCGAGTCTCTTCGTCTTGCGGTTTTTTCGTCTTGCGAAGCACGGCTATTAGCGGCTTAGCGGCTTTAAGAAAAAGGAAAAAAACTCGCAAGACGTTTCGTCTTGCGAAGCAAGCCCATAGGGAAATTCGTCTTGCGGAATGACTCAAAAAACGGAAAACTCTTCCGTCTAGCGAGTTTTTCGTCTTGCGAGGCATTCGTCTTGCGGGGCACCACTGTATACGGACCTTTGTTGGCAAGGTCCCTCCAAGTCCAACGTCCTGTCCGCACCCAGAGTCTATGTGCAATTCACCCTCCTTTTATTTTTTGTTAGGGGCTTAAAGCCTTTGGCCTCGAGAAGATCCATGACATATGGAAGCTCCTCCATCCCGAATGTAAGTACTTTGGCTAGTGTAAACACTCCTGGGGCTTCGTTTCTGGGTCTCTGCCTCAACTGGGGAAAGCTGTGCCGTTAGAGCATTTTCTGCTCATAATGGCGGACTCGGCTGGCGAGTGGGGGCCATTGGGAAATGAGAGGGAAGTACAGCCGTACCTTGGTTGTCGAACGTTTTGGAACTCGTACGTTTTGGCTCCTGAAAGCCGCAAACCCGGAAGTGATTGTTCCGGTTTGTGAACGTTTTTTTTTTGGAACCTGAATGTCCGATGGGGCTTCCGATTGGCTGTAGGAGCTTCCTGCAGCCAATCAGAAGCTGAGATTTGGTTTTCAAATGTTTTGGAAGTCCAACGGATTTCTGGAATGGATTCTGTTTGACTTCCAAGGTCCGACTATCGAGGAATTTGTGGGAGAGCCCCAGGGTCTGCAGAAGCACTGGAATTAAATCAAATCAAAAACTACAATCACCCCAATGAAGACTGTTTGGCTATTGCAGAAAGCTGTTTTGAGGAGAGAGAATGGAAAAGTAAAGGAGATTGGGAATGGAGTGGAAGGAAGTAGACACAGCTTGCTGACTGTCGAACACTGAACGGAAGCGTCTCAAACCGTAGCATTTTGTCACAAGCCCCGCTTGCGCCACCTAATTCAAATCACACATCATGCAAAGTCATGGTTTATTAAACAACAGCTTAGTGTTGTGTGTGAACCCTGCTTGTCTGTGTTTTGTTTCCTCTCTACAAACCGTTAATATGAAGCTGTGGCATGTTGGCTCACAATCTTTGGCTTGCTTTAACAATGGCTTGGTGTTATGTGTGAACTCAGCACCCTTAGCCAGGGCTTGCTTGATGACTCTACCCAGACGCTCACCCGCTGCTGGAAAACAAACCAAACTTTGAAGAAGCAAGCTGCTTGTTGGATCACCTATGGGACAACTTACGGTTAATGCATGGGTGGTTAAATAAACCATAGCTTGCCATCATGTGCAAACCAGGCCACTGGGTCAGGATACTCCTGATAAGGAGGTCCAGAATCAAATGATAATCCAGACAAGATGGGGAATTTTACTGTGATGGGCCTAGGTTCAGAGGCAAGACGGGAGCAGATCCAGGACTGAGCGTTGTGTGGACTGGGATCCGTGCAGATGGGCCGAGCGAAAGGTGCAAGGCATGATGAATGGATTTGCTAGTTCAGGCAGAAGAACTCGCTAGCAGAGTTGATGGGTTGATTTACGTGTGAACTGCCCACCAATAGCCTCTTCCTACATCAAGGCAGCTGGGAAGAAGGAGGAACTCTCCGTTTTCTCTGAATCATTTTGTCCCTGCTTGTGTGTTCCCAGTGAAACTGGAGGTGACGGACCCCTTTATCAAAAGGTGGGTCGATAAGGGCTTTGCAGGCCTCAAGGACTACGCAGCAAAGTCCGAAGATAAGCAGCTGGAGATGAAGATTGCCATTGTGGAGAAATACAAGGACCGCATCCCGGAGCTGGTGGAAAGAATAGAACAGTGTCATGTGCCCATTCCGCAGATCGCAGGTAAGTGGAGCGCAAGGCAACATTTTTGCTTTCGAGGCCAGAAAAGGAAATTAAACTTGACATGTTTTCTCAAGGACTGATTACTATTACAGTGGTACCTCAGGTTAAGTACTTAACTCGTTCCAGAGGTCCGTACTTAACCTGAATCTGTTCTTAACCTGAAGCACCACTTTAGCTAATGGGGCCTCCCGCTGCCGCCGCCATGTGATTTCTGTTCTTATCCTGAAGCAAAGTTCTTAACGTGAAGCACTATTTCTGGGTTAGCGGAGTGTGTAACTTGAAGCGTATGTAACCTGAAGTGTATGTAACCCGAGGTACCACTGTAGCTTAAATAATGATAATAATAATAATTTATTATTTATCCTCCACCTATCTAGCTGAGTTTCCCCAGCTGCTCTGGGCGGCTTCCAACAAAACACTAAAATACAATAACCTATTAAACATTAAAAGCTTCCCTAAACAGGGCTGCCTTCAGGTGTCTTCTAAAAGTCAGATAGTTGTTGTTCTCTTTGACATCTGGTGGGAGGGTGTTCCACAGGGCGGGTGCCACCACCGAGAAGGCCCTCTGCCTGGTTCCCTGTAACCTCACTTCTCGCAGGCTGGGAACCACCAGAAGGCCCTTGGAGCTGGACCTCAGTGTCCGGGCAGAACGATGGGGGTGGAGACACTCCTTCAGGTATACTGGACCGAGGCCGTTTAGGGCTTTAAAGGTCAGCACCAACACTTTGAATTGTGCTCGGAAACGTACTGGGATCTTACTTTTATGAACTATTGTGGAGGGCTTGGGGGGTGGCACCAAGGCCATAACCCCCCTCCCAGTAGCTCAGAAGTTGACGGATGGCTTTTGTATTCCACTTTCTCTCCAAGGATCTGTAAAGTGGTATCCATAGCTCTCCTCCTCCCCATTTTATAACAACTATGATTAATTCTTAATTATTTACACGGCACCCATCTGGCTGAGTTATGATTTAATAATAATAAAAATAATAAATAGTGATAAAGTGATAAAACATCAAACATTAAGAACTTGCCTAAACAGGGCTGCCTTCAGATATCTTCTAAAAGTCAGATAGTTGTTTATTTCCTTGACATCTGATGGGAGGGCGCCACCACCGAGAAAAAAACTGGGCAACGGTGCGCCGCCTACCCATGACTCCCAAGCCTCCCCTGCCCCCTTCCCCCTTTGTTTTGACAGATCGTGGGGGGGAGGCTTGGGAGCCGTGGGCAGGCACCATTGTCCAGTTTTTTTAAAAAAAAACTCTGCACATTTATGTTTCACAGGGTGCGAAAGAAGGGCTTTGCACCTTTATACAATATGCATGTGTGCTTGGGCCCAGGGTCTTTTGCCTCACCATCCCCACTACTGACTCCCTGTTGCTACTCAGCTTTTTTTTTTTAAAAAAAAGTTCCCCAGATTCATTGAAAAGAATCTGGTAACCATATTACCGTATTTTTTGCTCTATAGGACTCACTTTTTCCCTCCTAAAAAGTAAGCGGAAATGTGTGTGCGTCTTATGGAGCGAATGCAGGCTGCGCAGCTATCCCAGAAGCCAGAACAGCAAGAGGGATTGCTGCTTTCACTGCGCAGAGATCCCTCTTGCTGTTCTGGCTTCTGAGATTCAGAATATTTTTTTTTCTTGTTTTCCTCCTCCAAAAACCAGGTGCATCTTGTGGTCTGGTGCATCTTGTAGAGTGAAAAATACGGTATATGAGGCTGGTTATCCCACAAAATCCAAGCAAGGTGGAGAGCTTAAAAGCTCTTTTTGTGCCAGGTTCACTTTTATGCTTTCTGCCTTGCCTCGGGGGCAAGGCCCTCTTGGTTCGCAGGTTCTGGGAGTACTGGGAATTCTTTCTCTCTCCCCTCCCTCACCCACTAGCCACGGGGCGGCTCCAAGAGTTTGGGTATACCCAATTTTCACCCTTGGAACCGACCCCCCTCCCAATAAGATGCCAACTTAATGGGCTTAGGATTTTATTTATGTTAAGTGATGAATTAATATGTTAAATTCTATAAGGTGAAGATTTAAGGGTTTTAATATTTAAGTTAAATTTCATAAAAATTGGGATTTGGAAAACTGTTAAAAGGACATGCAATGAAATTTAACCAAGGGGAAGCGAGGAAGTCACTTAATAAGGCTATGATTTATGTTTGTTTTGTTTGTTTGTCGTGTGTGTTTGTTTGTTTGTTTGTTTATAATATTGTGAAAACCAATCAAATGTTTGGGGGGAAACCAACAACAAATAAGATGCAATTTCACTGTACTCGAACTGCCTTCTCACGTTTTGGATCATCCATTATCTCACGGTTACAGGATTGTGACTGTCAAAAGGCTTGTTTGCCTCTTTGACACCGATAGACTATATTGTCTAATTTTCTTCATGCAACAGTGATGGACTTTCATTTTCTGTGATTCTATTACATACTCTCTGTTTAAGAATTGCTACGCTTGGAGCTTCTATTACCGCACAATTACAGGATTGGGACTGTTGAAAGGCTTGCTTGCCTCTGTGATATTGACTGCCTACCTTCTCTCATTTTCTTCATACAATATTGATTTATTTTATCATTTGTATCTCCGTCATATATTTTCTAAGAACTGTGAAATAATACATGTTACATATATCCTGTTAGAACATGATTAGAAGAGTGACTAGTGGAGAAGAGTGACTAGTGGGGTGCCACAGCGTTCTGTCTTGGGCCCGGTCTTATTCAACATCTTTATCAATGACTTGGATGATGGACTCAAGGGCACCCTGATCAAATTTGCAGGTGACACCAAACTGGGTGGGGTGGGGTGGCTAACACCCCAGAGGACAGGATCACACTTCAAAACGACCTTGACAGATTAGAGAACTGGGCCAAAAGAAACAAGATGAATTTTAACAGGGAGAAATGTAAAGTATTGCACTTGGGCAAAAAAATGAGAGGCACAAATACAAGATGGGTGACACCTGGCTTGAGAGCAGTACATGTGAAAAGGATCTAGGAGTCTTGGTTGACCACAAACTTGACATGAGCCAACAGTGTGACGCGGCAGCTAAAAAAGCCAATGCAATTCTGGGCTGCGTCAATAGGAGTATAGCATCTAGATCAAGGGAAGTAATAGTGCCACTGTGTTCTGCTCTGGTCAGACCTCACCTGGAGTACTGTGTCCAGTTCGGGGCACCACAGTTCAAGAAGGACACTGACAAACTGGAACGTGTCCAGAGGAGGGCAACCAAAATGGTCAAAGGCCTGGAAACGATGCTTTATGAAGAACGGCTAAGGGAGCTGGGCATGTTTAGCCTGGAGAAGAGGAGGTTAAGGGGTGATATGATAGCCATGTTCAAATATATAAAAGGATGTCACATAGAGGAGGGAGAAAGGTTGTTTTCTGCTGCTCCAGAGAAGCGGACACAGAGCAATGGATCCAAACTACAAGAAAGAAGATTCCACCTAAACATTAGGAAGAACTTCCTGACAGTAAGAGCTGTTTGACAGTGGAATTTGCTGCCAAGGAGTGTGGTGGAGTCTCCTTCTTTGGAGATCTTTAAGCAGAGGCTTGACAACCATATGTCAGGAGTGCTCTGATGGTGTTTCCTGCTTGGCAGGGGGTTGGACTCGATGGCCCTTGTGGTCTCTTCCAACTCTATGATTCTATGATTAGCCACGTGTTGCCTGTTATTGTTTAAAGTTTTTAATAATAATAATAATAATAATAATAATAATAATAATAATTTTTATTTATACCCCACCCTCCCCAGCCAAGGCTGGGCTCAGGGCGGCTAACAAGCAATAATAAAAACAAGTTGAATGAATACAACTTAACAACAAATATTAAAATACAACATTAAAATATTGAAACATTAAAATATTAAAATGCAGCCTCATCACAGCAGGAGAAAGGAAAAAGAAAGAGGGGGAGGGAATCAAATTGGCTCCAAGCCAAAGGCCAGGCGGAACAACTCTGTCTTACAGGCCCTGCGGAAAGAAATCAGATCCCGCAGGGCCCTGGTCTCATGAGGCAAAGCGTTCCACCTGGCCGGAGCCAGTGTTGAAAAGGCCCTGGTTCTGGTTGAGGCTAATCTGACTTCCTTAGGGCCCGGGACCTCTAGGGTGTATTTATGGACCTTAAGGTCCTCCGCGGGGCATACCAGGAGAGGCGGTCCCATAGGTACAAGGGTCCTAGGCCGTATAGGCCTTAAAGGTCAAAACCAGCACCTTAAATCTGACCCTGTACTCCACCGGGAGCCAGTGCAGCTGGAAAAGCACTGGGTGAATATGCTCCCATGGCAGAGACCCCGTGAGGAGCCTCGCTGCAGCATTCTGCACCCACTGGAGTTTCTGGGACAGCTTCAAGGGCAGCCCCGCGTAGAGCGAATTACAGTAGTCAAGCCTGGAGGTGACCGTCGCATGGATCACTGTGGCCAGGTCAGGTTTTTGCAACATAGGGGATTTTCTTTGTTACTCTCACAAGCCCAACATGTTGATTTTTCACTTTGCCTCCTTCAGATCACGTCTTGGGGACCGTCCATAAGGCCAAAGGCTTGGAATTCGACACTGTCCAAGTGGCCGACGACTTCACGAGCAGCATCAGCCTAACTGTCATGCAGCAAGCCTTCGAGAGGATACCCATTTTACGCACCAGTAAGGAAGACTCTCTCCCTTGGCCACCTCGCCTCCATTTTATTTCAACGCTGCCATTTAAAATGTAGTGTTCCCAAAGCAGAGGAAGGGTTGGACCCTGATTAATAGAATACACACGAGGCTTGACCAGCAAGACTCTGGGAGGAGGTGCCAATAATAATTTCTCTCTACCCCTCGGTCCAGGTTGTTTAATAATAATAATAATAATAATAATAATAATAATAATAATATATTTATACTCTGCCATCTGGCTGGGCTTCCCAGCCACTCTGGGCGGTTTCCAAAAAAAATATTAAAATACTGTAATACATCAAACATTAAAAGCTTCCCTAAAGAGGGCTGCCTTCAGATGTCTTCTAAAAGTCTGGTAGTTGTTCTTCTCTTTGACATCTGGTGGGAGGGCATTCCACAGGGCAGGTGCCACCACCGAGAAGGCCCTCTGCCTGGTTCCCTGTAACTTGGCTTCTTGCAATGAGGGAACTGCCAGAAGGCCCTCGGAGCTGGACCTCAGTGTTCGGGTAGAATGATGGGGGTGGAGATGCTCCTTCAGGTATACTGAACCCAGGCTGTTTAGGCCGTTTATTCACAAAAGAACTTTTTACGCAGTGTTCGTAAGAACCAATCAGATTTCCTCTGAGCATTTCAAAAAACCTCACGTGGGGACAAAGTCAGATCAGAAGAAATTCTTTTAACTACAAAGACTACTTTGAACATGCATACGTATCTGAGAGTAAATAAAACAGGACTAGAGGAATGCATTCAGCAAACCTGGAGATCATAAATCTCTTCCTGAACTCTCTTCCTGGCCCTAAGATTAATAAAACTAACAATAGCTACACCAAAGAAGCTACCTACTATCTTTATGACCCAGGATGCCTGGTGAGCAACCAGTCTGTGCTTAGAATGCTTATACGTGCCTGTCAGGCGTAGAGAAAGAAAATGGCAGAGGTGCAGAGGCTTGTGGGATTTGATCAGGAATTATTGTCAGTGGATCAAACCCAGTCAACGCCATGCTTTCATGGCGGACACAGTGGCTTGATGCATATTTTATAATTCCTCATAGCAGTCCCATCTGATCACCACAAAAATATTTCAACATTCAGCTTCAATGTATAACGCTGGGTTACAGCCCCCCCCGGTGCCTCCCCTTACTTTTCTTCCAGCGAGAAAGGCCGCAGTGCTGTTACCTTTCCTCACAGCTGTCAAGGGCACAACCCGGCCCAAGGGCACAACCCAGCAGATAGGGAGCGCTTTCTCCTCTAGCTGAATGCTCAGTTGTGCTGGTCCGGGGCGGGGGGGTTACCATGCGGCGTGGTCATGAGTCCGATCCTAGGTCAAGGGTATGGAGGCTGTCCATCAAGGCTGAAGCGGGGTCCAAGGCAAGGAGTCGGGTGAGGTCAGGAACTCTGGCAGAAGAGCAGGACAGGGTTCAGGCAGAAACAGGCTACCGACAATGTTGCTCCCGCAACCTGGAACTGGGGCTGGCCGGCTTTTATCTGCCCTGAGGCATAGGGTGGCCCCGATCCTCAGGTGACTCGCCTCTCCTGGCCTGGAGGCGAGCACTCCTCCTGCGGGAACTTAGTTCCCTCCTCCTCTCTGCCCTGAGCCTCTGCAGCTCCGGAGAGGCTGGAGGGTTACCGGACCCAGAGGCAACCTGAGCTTCCCCTGACGGGGCTGAGAGTGGAGCACCTGCAGGCAATGGGTCCTCCATCACCTCAGGAGCCAGAGCAGACTCAGCTGGTGTCTGCTCCTGAGCGTCCGGCACAGGTGAGGGCCCTTCAGGCTCAAGCCCCAGCCCCGGCTCTGGAGGCGGGGACTCCTGTGCAGGCTGGGATTCCTCAGGTTCAGCCTCTGAATCAGATTCCCAGCCCATCACACCAGTTTAGTGCCTAGGCATTGTGATTTTGTGTACCGTATTTTTCGCTCTATAAGATGCACCAGACCATAAGACGCACCTAGTTTTTGGAGGAGGAAAACAAGGGAAAAAATATTCTGAATCCCAGAAGCCAGAACAGCAAGTGGGATCACAGCACAGCGATCCCGCTTGCTGTCCTGGCTTCTGGTATAGCCGCGCGCAGGCAGCGACATGAATTTTCCCCCTGTCTGGGAGAGGCTGTGCGCGGCTAAGGCTACCCCAAGAGCTGCACTCCCTTTAAAGAGCACGTGGAGCATGTTTGCGGCTTTTGGGGGCTTTTCCCTGAGGAGGGAGAAGGGCTGCCCTTCTCCCTCCTTGGGGGAAAAGCCCCCAAGAACCACACACACACTCCACACGGCTCTTTAAAGGGAGTGCTGAGCAGAGCCTCTTGCCTGCATTCGCTCCATAAGATGCACACACATTTCCCCTTACTTTTTAGGAGGGGAAAAGTGCGTCTTATAGAGCTAAAAATACGGTGAATTGATTGTGCTTTCATGTAAACTGTGTTACTTTTACTGTCGTTAGCCGCTCTGAGCCTGGCTTCGGCTGGGGAGAGCGGGGTAGAAATAAATTATTATTATTATTATTATTATTATTGTTATTGTTATTGGCAGCTCTTCCCAGGTCTGCGCCCTATGGAGCGGTTGCAGCAAAAGGGCCCCCCCCTCCCCCAGTTTATGTACCTCTCCCCGACAGGCTGTGTTCATGCAGCCAGAGACTATGCCGGCTTAGAAGCTGCCTTTGCTCTCCCCTCTTCAGTCCCCTCCTTCAGATGTCTTTTAAAGATAGGATAGCTGCTTATTTCCTTCACATCTGAAGGGAGGGCATTCCACAGGGAGGGCGCAACTACTGAGAAGGCCCTCTGTCTGGTTCCCTGTAACCTCACTTCTCACAATGAGGGAACTGCCAGAAGGCCCTCGGCGCTGGATCTCAGTGTCCGGGCAGAACGATGGGGGTGGAGGCGCTCCTTCAGATATACTGGACCGAGGCCGTTTAGGGGCTTTCAAGGTCAACACCAACACTTTGAATCGTGCTCGGAAACGTACTGGGAGCCAATGCACATCTCTCAGAACCAGTGTTATGTGGTCCCGGTGGCCACACCCAAGCCCCAGTCTGGCTGCCACATTCTGGATTAATTGCAGCTTCTGGGTCACCTTCAAAGGTAGCCCCACATAGAGGGCATTGCAGTAGTCCAAACGGGAGATAACCAGAGCATGCACCACTCTGGCGAGACAGTCCGCGGGCAGGTAGGGTCTCAGCCTGCGTACCAGATGGAGCTGGTAAACAGCTGCCCTGGACACAGAATTGACCTGCGCCTCCATGGACAGCTGTGAGTCCAGAATGACTCCCAGGCTGCGCACCTGGTCCTTCAGGGGCACAGTTACCCATTCAGGACCAGGGAGTCCTCCACAACTGCCCGCCTCCTGTCCCCCCAAAACAGTATTTCTGTCTTCGAACCCGTCCTGTTCTCCACCCTCCAGCTTTGAAGCATCCCCTGCCTCGGACTCCCGCCTCCTGGCTGGTACAGCCCCCCACAAGTCACCGACCCCCCCTCCGGCGTCGGACTCCTGCCCCGCTTCCCAGCTTCCTGCCAATAGGGTAGTCGCTCCATCCCCTTGATAATTTTGGTTGCCCTCTCTTGTTTTGAGGTGGGCCGATCTGAACTGCGCACAGTATTCTAGGCATAGTGGTATAGCTCAGTTTTCCTCCCCCTATTTTAACAATCCTTAGGGCGATGGCGGAAAGAACACCCAATTGAGAGATATTTGCTGAGCTTTGCACCCATTCCATTTCTCGCCCTGACCTGGCCACAGTGATCCACGCGACGGTCACCTCCAGGCTTGATTATTGTAACTCGCTCTACGTGGGGCTGCCCTTGAGACTCGCCCAGAAACTCCAGCGGGTGCAGAATGCCATGGCGAGACTCCTTACGAGGTCCTTACCGCGGGATTGCACTCATCCAGTGCTTTACCAACTGCACTGGCTCCTGGTGGAGTACAGGGTCAGGTTTAAGGTGCTGGTTTTGACCTTTAAAGCCCTATGCGGCCAAGGACCCACATACCTACAGGACCGCCTCTCCTGGTATGCCCCGCGGAGGACCTTAAGGTCCACAAATGACAACACTTTGGAGGTCCCAGGTCGCAAGGTGGTTAGATTGGTCTCAACTAGGGCCAGGGCCTTTTCAGTACTGGCCCCGACTTGGTGGAATGCTCTGTCCCAAGAGACTAGGGCCCTGCGGGACTTGACATCTTTCCGCAGGGCCTGCAAGACAGAGCTGTTCCGCCTGGCCTTTGGTTTGGACTCAGTCTGACCCTTATGTTTCCCTCCCCTTAAGGTTTTGATTTATGGGCTACTTTTAAAATGAGAGTGCATTTTAAATTGCATTTTAACCTATATTTTAAATTCGTCGTCGTCGTCCCCCATTGTGTTTTAACTGTAATTTTACTGTTGTTAGCTGCACTGAGCCCGGCTCTGGCTGGGGAGGGTGGGATATAAATAAAATTTATTATTATTATTATTATTATTATTATTATTATTATTATTATTATTTCCCGTCTGCCTCTTGCCTTTGTCCCGTTCCAGATGCAACCTCCGAGGATGAATGGAACTTGCTGTATGTGGCTGTTACCCGCGCCAAGAGGTGCCTCATCGTTCCGAAGTTACTGACCCAGATTTTGACATTGGCCGGGGTGAGTTGGCGGGGAAGAGTTTGAGGAAGGGTGGTTGCTCAGCCGTAGAACATCTGCTTAATAATAATAATAATAATAATAATAATAATAATAATAATAATAATTTATTATTTATACCCCGCCCATCTGGCTGGGTTTCCCCAGCCACTCTGGGCGGCTTCCAACAAAGTATTAAAATACAGTAGTCTGTTAAACGTTAAAAGCTTCCCTAAAGAGGGCTGCCTTCAGATGTCTTCTAAAAGTCTGGTAGTTGTTCTTCTCTTTGACATCTGGTGTCAAAGCAGGACTTTGTCACCTGCCCACACTGCCAAAAGTACCAAAACCTGGTTCAATGCCCATGGGATTACTGTGCTTGATTGGCCAGCAAACTCGCCTGACCTGAACCCCATAGAGAATCTATGGGGCATTGCCAAGAGACAGATGAGAGACATGAGACCGAGCAATGCAGAAGAGCTGAAGGCTGCTATTGAAGCATCCTGGTCTTCCATAACACCTCAGCAGTGCCACAGGCTGATAGCATCCATGCCATGCCGCATTGAGGCAGTAATTGATGCAAAAGGGTACTGAGTACATATGCATGCTTCTACTTCCCAGAGGTCCAATATTGTCCTATTTGCAGTCCTTGTTTTGCTGATTTCATTTAATATTCTAATTTTCTGAGATTGTTCCTTTGGGTTTTTCATCAGCTGTACGCCATGATCATCACAATTATAACAAATAAAGGCTTGACATATCTCGCTTTGCATGTCATGAGTCTATCTCACATATTAGTTTCACCTTTTAAATTGATTTACTGAAATAAATGAACTTTTCCACGATATTCTAATTTTCCGAGTTTCACCTGTATTCAATGAACCATTTCCATTCTTTTATAAAAAGTTTGTCATCTTGTTTTTTTTTCACTTCCGGTAAGTTTCGCCATTTCTGCATATTCCGTAATTTTTGGATCCATTCTTCCTTTGCTGGGACTTCTGCTTCTTCCCATTTTGGGGCAAGTAGAATTCTTGCTGCTGTAGTCACATATCTGAATAAATTTCTATACAGTTTAGGTAGTTCTGTTTCTTTTTTAAAAAAAAGTTATTTTGAACATCTTTTTCAATTCATTGTATATCATTTCCCAGTGCATCACAAAAACAAGGACCAAAGAAAAGTGCCGCTGGATCAGGGCAATCCCCATCCAGTCCAGCGTTCTGCTCTCACAGTGGCCAACAGGAACCAGCTGATGTTGAATGGAGGTGCTCCTTGCACTGTTGTTGTTGTTGTTTAGTCGTTTAGTCGTGTCCGACTCTTTGCGACCCCCTGGACCAGAGCACGCCAGGCACTCCTGTCTTCCACTGCCTCCCGCAGTTTGGTCAAACTCATGCTGGTAGCTTCGAGAACACTGTCCAACCATCTCGTCCTCTGTCGTCCCCTTCTCCTTGTGCCCTCCATCTTTCCCAACATCAGGGTCTTTTCCAGGGAGTCTTCTCTTCTCATGAGGTGGCCAAAGTCTTGGAGCCTCAGCTTCAGGATCTGTCCTTCCAGTGAGCACTCAGGGCTGATTTCCCTAAGAATGGAGAGGTTTGATCTTCTTGCAGTCCATGGGACTCTCAAGAGTCTCCTCCAGCACCAGAATTCAAAAGCATCCATTCTTCGGCGATCAGCCTTCTTTATGGTCCAGCTCTCACTTCCATACATCACTACTGGGAAAACCAGAGCTTTAACTATACGGACCTTTGTTGGCAAGGTGATGTCTCTGCTTTTTATGATGCTGTCTAGGTTTGTCACTGCTTTTCTCCCAAGAAGCAGGTGTCTTTTAATTTCATGACTGCTGTCACCATCTGCAGTGATCATGGAGCCCAAGAAAGTAAAATGTCTCACTGGCTCCATTTCTTCCCCTTCTATTTGCCAGGAGGTGATGGGCCCAGTGGCCATGATCTAAGTTTTTTTGATGTTGAGCTTCAAACCATATTTTGCACTCTCCTCTTTCACCCTCATTAAAAGGTTATTTAATTCCTCCTCACTTTCTGCCATCAATGTTGTGTCATCTGCATATCTGAGGCTGTTGATATTTCTTCCGGCAATCTTAATTCTGGCTAGGGATTCAGCCAGCCCAGCCTTTCGCATGATGAATTCTGCATATAAGTTAAATAAGCAGGGAGACAAAATACAGCCTTGTCGTACTCCTTTCCCAATCAGTTGTTCCATATCCAGTTCTAACTGTAGCTTCTTGTCCCACATAGAGATTTCTCAGGAGACAGATGAGGTGATCAGGCACTCCCATTTCTTTAAGAACTTGCCATAGTTTGCTGTGGTCGACACAGTCAAAGGCTTTTGCATAGTCAATGAATCAGAAGTAGATGTCTTTCTGGAACTCTCTAGCTTTCTCCATAATCCAGTGCATGTTTGCAATTTGGTCTCTGGTTCCTCTGCCTCTTCTAAATCCAGCTTGCACTTCTGGGAGTTCTCGGTCCACATACTGCTTAAGCCTGCCTTGTAGAATTTTAAACATAACCTTGCTAGCATGTGAGATGAGTGCAATTGTGCGGTAGTTGGAGCATTCTTTGGCACTGCCCTTCTTTGGGATTGGGATGTAGACTGATCTTCTCCAATCCTCTGGCCACTACTGAGTTTTCCAAACTTGCTGGCATACTGAGTGTAGCACCTTAACAGCATCATCTTTTAACATTTTAAATAGTTCAGCTGGAATACCATCACTTCCACTGGCCTTGTTATTTGCAGTGCTTTCTAAGGCCCATTTGACTTCACTCTCCAGGATGTCTGGCTCAAGGCCAGCAACCACACTACCTGGGGTGTACGAGACATCCATATCTTTCTGGTATAATTCCTCTGTGTGTTCTTGCCACCTCTTCTTGATGTCTTCTGCTTCTGTTAGGTCCTTACCACTTTTGTCCTTTATTATGGTAATCTTTGTACAAAATGTTCCTTTCATATCTCCAATTTTCTTGAACAGATCTCTGGTTCTTCCCATTCTGTTCTTTTCCTTTATTTCTTTGCATAGCTTAAACAAAAAAAATTCCTTCCAGTAGCACCTTAAAGACCAACTAAGTCAGTTCTTGGTATGAGCTTTCGTGTGCATGCACACTTCTTCAGATACAAGAAGTGTGCATGCACACGAAAGCTCATACCAAGAACTGACTTAGTTGGTCTTTAAGGTGCTACTGGAAGGATTTTTTTTTGTTTTGACTATGGCAGACCAACACGGCTACCTATCTGTAACTTTGCATAGCTTGTTTAAGAAGGCCTTCTTGTCCCTCCTTGCTATTTTTTGGAACTCTGCATTCAAAGACACATTTTAGCCTTAAAGGTACTTAAAGGCTGGTGCAGGGTTGTGGTTGAGGCAGAGGAATGTCGTGGGGGCCAGATGGAGAGACCTGGAGGGCCACATTTGGCCCCCTACTCCTGGCTTAAAATTGTCTCACCTGTCTGCACTAAAATTTTGCTTTTTCTTCTTTTCCAGGAGCACTATTTTCAGCCCGAATTAACTAGTGAAGTGTGCAAGGAGGCAGAAATTCGGTGTTCTGGGCAGGGCTGCAACAATGTCATTTCCAAAGACACTGTCCTAACCATGAAGAAAATGCCTTTTGTTTACGTACGTGTCTCTTCTTACAGAACTGGGCACTTGGGGCAGACAAATATAATTTCTCTCCATCCTATTTTGATCTCTGTGTTGCTAGTGTAAAATGTTTTACTGCTTCTACCCTTTGTTCCACCCATTTACCTGTTCTGGAGTTTTGCTTTGCTCTGTTAACTCCCTCTGTCCCGTTATGGCTGTTGCTTGGGTAGCCTCTCACTTGATGTCACCATTCGCTTAGAAACAGGAATTGGCTCGATATTAATAATAATTTTAATATTTATACCCCATCCATCTGGCTGGGTTCCCTGAACCATTCTGGGCGGCTCCCAACAGAATTATAAAAACACAATAAAACATCAGACACAAAAAAATTCCCGATACAGTGTTGCCTCTAACGGGAGGGCATTCCATAGGGTGGGTGCCACCACTGAGAAGGCCCTCTGCCTGGTTCCCTGTAACCTCACTTCTTGTAGTGAGGGAACTGCCAGAAGGCCCTTGGAGCCGGACCTCAGTGTCTGGGCTGAGTGATGGGGGTGGAGACGCTCCTTTGGGTATACTGGGCCGAGGTCGTTGAAGGGTTTTAAAGGTCAGCACCAACACTTTGAATTGTGCCCGGAAACATACTGGGAGCCAATGGAGGTCTTTCAGGACCGGTGTTATGTGGTCTCGGTGGCCGCCCCCAGTCACCAGTCTAGCTGCCGCATTCTGGATTAGTTGTCGTTTTCGGGTCACCTTCAAAGGTAGCCCCACGTAGAGCGCATTGCAGTAGTCCAAGCGGGAGATAATCATAGCATGCACCACTCTGGCGAGACAGTCTGCGGGCAGGGAGGGTCTCATCCTGCGTACCAGATGGAGCTGATGAACAGCTGCCCTGGACACAGAACTGACCTGCGCCTCCATGGACAGCTGTGAGTCCAAAATGACTCCCAGGCTGCGCAGCTGGTCCTTCAGGGGCACAGTTACCCCATTCAGGACCAGGGAGTCCTCCACACCTGCCCGCCCCCTGTCCCCCCAAAACAGTACTTCTGTCTTGTCAGGATTCAACCTCAATCTGTTAGGGGCGGAGCCAGCAGGCACCACATCCACCCCCCTCTTCCTTGCACGCATTCTGCAGACGCAGAAGCAGGTTAATAATAATAATAATGATAATAGTAATAATAATTTATTTATACCCCGCCAATCTGGCTGGGCTTCCCCAGCCACTCGGGACGGCTTCCAACAAAATATTAAAATACCGTAATGCATCAAACATTAAAAGCTTCCCTAAACAGGGCTGCCTTCAGATGTCTTCTAAAAATCTGATAGTTGTTTATTTCCTTGACATCTGATGGGAGGGCGTTCCACAGGGTGGGTGGCACTACCGAGAAAGCCCTCTGCCTGGTTCCCTATAACTTGGCTTTTTGCAGTGAGGGAACCGCCAGAAGGCCCTCGGCGCTGGACCTCAGCATCCGGGCAGATATACACTTCGTTCCTCAGAGCCTCGCAAAACTCACACGAGTCCCTTTGACTTTTCCCGCCAGAGTGACGGAACCAAAGAGCCCGACGGCTTCCTCTGTGACACTTGTGTGCAGCAGCGACTGGCCCTGACATGGCCAACCATGGGCTTTCGTGCGGCCCAAGTCGCGGACCGTGACGACGAAATTTCCGAGGTCCCGGAGACCATCAACATCCTCTTCGAACGTTTCTGAATGGGAGGGAGGCCTCGCCGGGGATCGCGCTCCGTCGGGAGACGGCGGATAAGAAAGCAGTTTTTTATTAGGACAGGTTGAGCTGTCCTGCTCCTAGGAAAACTGGGTTGGCGTGAACCGAGGAGGGGCAACCCGGGGGGGGGGGAGAGACACAGTCTGCAGAAACACAATTCAGAGGGCAGTCGCACATCTCTGCCGTGTTTTGGGGGACGAGAGGAAAGCTTGCCTTGCCTTCTGTGTGCCCCCAAAGTTTTTGGACCTAAAATACCACTGGGCCTGTGGTCTGGATGGCATGGCTTGATGGGGCAAGTGGGTAGAATTTTAGCACCATGGTCAATAGATTGCTCCTCTTGCACTAGTAGGGACTGGGGTGTCACAGGGTGTAGAGGTTCATGGGCCAAAATGTCTGCGCGCCCCTGTGGCAGGTCTTTCTGAGTGTGCCACTAGCATATTCTGGTGCCCTGCAGATGTCGATTCGCCACCTGCTTGCTAAGCTTTTGCTATAAACTGCATTAAAACTCTTGTCTATTTCAAGTGACGAGGCGTATGCGTGTCGTTTACATTTTTATTCCTTTCGCAAAGCCACCTTGGGAATACTTTTTGAAAGTGCCAATACATGTAACGGCATGGGAATCAATAACATGGAAGGTTGCAATCCTGACCCACAAACTTTTTTTTTATTCATTTTATAACAAAACTACACACAGGCAGAAAAACAAACAATACAAACAAATTCTTGTCTTATCCTTATTTTTTCTAAACATTGTTAGGTGGGCTTCCCCAAGTCCCCCCATCTGATTTTCATTTTACCTCATCTTTAGCAGTTTACATATATCATAATTTTTAACCTTTTTTATTACATTTTACCATTAAAAATCTTCACATTTTATCACTTACAAATAATACTATTTTAAAATACACTATCTTCTACTTCTAACCCTACAGCCTATATCCAGTTCCAAAGCTATTCTAAGATTTAAATATTAACATATTTTTTCAAATATTCTTTAAACTTCTTCCAATCTTCTTCCACCGTCTCTTCTCTCTGCTCTTGGAGTCTCCCGGTCAGTTCGGCAAGTTCCATTTAGTCCATCATCTGCCATTCTTTGATAGTTGATAAATCTTGTTTCTTCCAGTTCTTTGCTTGTAATATTCTCGCAAGTGTTGTGGCATACAGACCCACAAACTTAACTGGGCAGCAAGCCTCATTTGAACTCCATGGGGCATACTTACGAGTAAACGGGCTCATTGGATCATTCCTCACACTTAATAGTAGGGTTTGAAGACTCCGGAGGAGCAGTGATAAAAATTGGGTGGGTGCGTTTTTTTAAAACCCTCCTTCCTATTTAAATGTGAACATGTGGTCTGCAGGGACTTATTTTTTAAAAATAATTACCCCAAAGAAATATATCTGTATTTCACCCAACCTACATTTCCCCCCCTAAACTGATTTTGGTTGCTATCCTTTTTTTGTCTAAAGGACTATCTGTGCGGCTGCTGTTCTGCTTTGTCTCTGTTCTTACTGGGGTGGTCAACCTGTGTCTGTGCTACACTGGGCTTTAAAATGTGGGCGGAGGCTCACGCTGATCACATGACATCCCATACCAAACAGAGACTTTCCACATGCAAAATTAGGCACCTTGAGAGAGGCTCGCACTTTCCCCTGGCATCGAAACAAAATATAAAAAATCCTTCCAGTAGCACCTTAGGTAAAGGGACCCCTGACCATTAGGTCCAGTTGCGGACAACTCTGGGGTTGCGGTGCTCATCTTGCTTTACAGGCCAAGGGAGCCAGCATTTGTCCGCAGACAGTTTTTCTGGGTCATGTGGCCAGCATGACTAAGCCGCTTCTGGCGAACCAGAGCAGCACACGGAAACGTCGTTTACCTTCCCGCCAGAGTGGTACCTATTGATCTACTTGCACTTTGACGTGCTTTCAGACTGCTAGGTTGGCAGGAGCTGGGACCGAGCAACGGGAGCTCACCCCGTTGCGGGGATTCGAACCGCCAACCTTCTGATTGGGAAGCCCAAGAGGCTCTGTGGTTTAACCCACAGCGCCACCCGCGTCCGTAGTAGCACCTTAGAGACCAACTAAGTTTGTTATTGGCATGAGCTTTCATGTGCATGCACACTTCTTCAGATACCTTCAGATTTCCCCTGGCTTGCTAGCTTTCTATCTGCAAGGGAATATTCAGCCAGGTTGAGCCCTCCCACCCCCTTTGAAGTCTGAACTCATCTAGTCCAGACTGCAGTTTTGCACATATTGGTAAGAATATCTGATACATGCCTATAGCCTTAGCTCTTTTGCTCTCCATCTTCTGTGTTTTTCCTGTGTGCAGGTATTTCTTCCTCTTGAGATACAATTAAAGCATTGTTAAATAAATAAATAAAAATAAAGTTTGTAATCTGTGTTTGTTCTATGGCCAAATTTTGCAATACCTGTATTTTGCAATAAACAAGTTTGGTTTATAACGCTGCCGACAAATCTTTTGTATGAACAAAGCCCTTTGGCATATTGAATTAACAAACAATATTAATAAGGAATCAGCAGACTGGAGTATATCTTAGAGAGACGAGATTTGTTTCCATGCCACAGAAATCCATTATGCAGTTGGGTGTGTGAATGTCAGACTTCTAAGCGAGACGCTTCCTTGCTCCCTTGTGGAAAGTAAAGTTTATATAAAATGGAAGAGAGCCGATTCTTTTTAATCCCTCTGGATTTTCAAGAGTACCCCAAGTGGCTCATTGTTTATTTTGTATTGTGGTTTACCAATATTGTGGGATTTATATGCTGCAGAGTTGCAGGGCTTTATTTGGGTAACCTCCTGGCATTTAAATATTTCGGCTTGGATGGGGAATCCAAGCACAAGGGAATGTCATAATTTTTTTTTTGTAAGCCACTCTTTGGCTAAAGGGCAGGATATAAATAAAGGGAAGAGGAGAGAGGTTCCTGCCTTGAGGAGATTATATTCCTAATGTAGCTGGTAGTAAAACTCATTGGACTTTGTGGGGTCCAATGAGTCTCTTCTTCTTCTTTGGCGATCACTCATAGCCGAGTAAGATAGTCTTCCATAAACACAGTTTTAACAATGAGTCCCTAAGTGACTGTGGAGGCCAATTCTGGATCCACACGTCCTTCCACAGTGGGGACATTGGTTTCCAGGCAGAAGTTGATCACAGTGTGGATTTGCCAAGCGTGCCTTCCTCTTAGCACGTTTTTCCCTTGCGCCTCAAGTTTGGGTGTCTTCAAAGCCCATGACACCTTTGGCAAAGGCTGCTCTCCAACTGGAGCGCTCGCAGGTCAGTGTTTCCCAATTGTTGGTGTTTATACTACATCTTTAAAGATTTGCCTTGAGAGAGTCTTTGAACCTCTTTTGTTGACCACCAGCATTACGCTTTCCATTTTTAAGTTTGGAATAGAGTTTGGAAGACGATAATCAGGCACTCAAACATCAAGACCAGTCCAACGAAGTTGATGTTGAAGAATCATTGCTTCGACACGGGTGATCTTTGCTTCTTCCAGTACACTGGCATTAGTTTGCCTGTCTTCCCAAGTTATGAGTAGACATGCAGAGGATTGTGCTGCTGGTTTGCAGAAGTTCCTTTCTATACTATTGTATAATTCTTTTGACCTGCTATTGAGTTTTCCCCCTTTGTGATGGGAACTTTGAGGTCTTAGGATATATGCTATATGTTCATAAGTGTACCAACCAAGCATGTACAGAGATCAGCACAGGAAGACTGACCTGAAACCATTTCGGTTCCCAAACTGACTAAATGTTTTCTCTGCAAGGTCAAAGGAAAATGGAAAAGCCTCCCCATTGTCTTTCCCTTCACAAATCCTGTCTTAAGGGTATGTCTGTGTATGAATAGGGTGGTGAGCCTGTGACTTGGCCCAGGAACTAAGTACAGTGGTGCCTCGCTAGACGAAAAGAATTCGTTCCGCAATTCTCTTCGTCTAGCGGTTTTTTCGTCTTGCGAAACAAGCCCATTGACAGCTTAGTGGATTAGCGCTACAGCTGTCAAGCGGCTTCCAGCGATCAGCTGTTAAGCGGCTTATCAGCGGAACAGCTGATAAGCGGCTTAGCGGCTTAAGAAAAGGGCAAAAAAAGCGGGGAAAAACCCACGGGGGGATGCAAGATTTTTTTCGTCTTGCGAAGCAACCCCATAGGGGAATTCGTTTTGCGAAGCGCCTCCAAAACGGAAAACCCTTTCGTCTAGCGGGTTTTTCGTCTTGCGAGGCGTTCGTCTTGCGGGGCACCACTGTATTTATCGTTTCAAAAGACTGGCCAGGCTCCCCAGGCAATCCAATCAAGTAACCTGCCAGACAGGAGATAAACAACAACAGGAGAAAAACAACATTCTAATTTCTGTTTTAGACCACCTTTTCTGTGATGTAGGTATGATGTATCTGAGGGATGGTCTTAGGTTACACCCCTTCTGTGATGTATGTATGATGTTTCTGGGGGTGGTCTTGATCTAGGTAAAGGTAAAGGGACCCCTGATCATTAGGTCCAGCCGTGACCGACTCTGGGGTTGCGGCGCTCATCTCGCTTTACTGGCTGAGGGAGCCGGCGTACAGCTTCTGGGTCATGTGGCCAGCATGACTAAGCCGTTTCTGGCGAACCAGAGCAGCGCACGGAAACACCTTTTACCTTCCCGCCAGAGCGGTACCTATTTATCTACTTGCACTTTGACATGCTTTTGAACTGCTAGGTTGGTAGGATCAGGGACCGAGCAACGGGAGCTCACCCCGTCGCGGGGATTCGAACCACCGACCTTCTGATCGGCAAGTCCTAGGCTCTGTGGTTTAACCCACAGCGCCACCCACGTCCTGGTCTTGATCTACAGGGTGGCAATTTCAAAAGTCCATATAAGGCCTTGCATGCCATTGTTCTGGGTTCCTCTCCCTTTCCTACGGTTGAGGAGAGCACCCTCTTGCAACAGATAATAAAGATCAGGCTTACTAGCTGCTTTGCTTCTCAGTATTCTCTGGTTCGCCTGTTGTTTTCTCCTACCAATAGGGAACCTAAGTAAGGACTCTATATGGGCTCTTGGATACCCCATAAGGGGGAAAAGGGCAATTTTTATTTACAACACCTTGCATCATGCTCAGCAAGCCCTTTACTGCAGCTCTAATCACCCCATGCTGGGTGCTGGGATTTGAAGACCAACATCGGGGGGGGGGGGGCTGCAGAATTTCTCCCTCTCTGTTCCAAAATTACCATCCTTGTGCATTTTATTTAAACGGCTGCGTGTGTAGAACGAGTCTTCTGTCGCCACGAGGTGGCAGCACAGCTGATAGCTGATGTGGGAAAAAGCCAAGAAGCTGAGCAATGTTTCTATAGGCAACAGCAGCCGCGAGAATATTGGTAGCCAGCTATTGGAATGGAAATAATATTCCAACAAAAAGAGAATGGTTGAGTAAACTATGTGAGTATCTGGAGTTAGCTAAACTGACGGATTTAATAAGGCACGAACCCAAAACTATGGTACAGAAACAATGGGATTGTTTAAATGAATATTTACACAAACAGGGCTCAAATACGAAAATTTGGTTGTGCTTAGGCTAACCTTGTGAAGAATATAAAGAATATAAAGATTTGATGGATTGTGAAAGAACTTAAGGAAAGGAAGTGACTGAAGAACAGATGTAAAGGTGAACTAGAAATTAAGAGATGTGTGGTGAATGCGGTCTTTTATAATATTTTAACTAGGATTTTTATATGGTAATGTTTAAAGTATAAATTTGATATTATTGTTTACGAAAAGTATTTCTTTTTGGCTTTCCTCCCTTCTTTTCTTTTCTTTTTTTTCTTCTGTAGCCTTCAGTTGGTAAATATGCAGATAATCGTGTTTATATTGATATGTATGAATTCTGTTTTGATTTTTCTTTTTTTATTTATCTTTTTGTAATATTTAAGAAAATTAATAATAAAATAAAGAGAAGCTCAGCAATGATCTCCTGAGTCCCATTGCAGTAACCCATTTTATTCTGGCACAACGCCTGCGCCAGTCACTTTGAGTTAGCATCCCTCACAGGGTTGTTGAGGATAATACTGGCTCTCTGGCAGAATATCTGAGCCACAATATTTTCAGCAGGAGTAATTTCCCAGGAAATGTGCAGCCTTCAACAGCAGCTGCAAAATCTATGCAGGAAAGCTGGTTCAGTTTACTTATTTGGGGGGTGTGCAAGTTCCTCCTTCTCCTTGCATTATTCCACCTCTTAAATTCTAGACCATGGGTAGGTAAACTAAGGCCCGGGGGCCGGATCCGGCCCATTCGCCTTCTCAATCCGGCCCGCAGACAGTCCGGGAATCAGCGTGTTTTTACATGAGTAGAATACATGTCCTTTTATTTAAAATGCATCTCTGGATTATTTGTGGGGCATAGGAATTCGTTCATTTTTTCTCTCCCAAAATATAGTCCGGCCCCCACAAGGTCTGAAGGACAGTGGACCGGCCCCCTGCTGAAAAAGTTTGCTGACTCCTGAGCTAGACTAAGGCCCGGGGGCCGGATCCGTCCCATTCGCCTTCTCAATCCGGCCCCCAGACAGTCCGGGAATCTGTGTGTTTTTACATGAGTAGAATACATGTCCTTTTATTTAAAATGCATCTCTGGGTTATTTGTGGGGCATAGGAATTCGTTCATTTTTTCTCTCCCAAAATATAGTCCGGCCCCCACAAGGTCTGAAGGACAGTGGACCGGCCCCCTGCTGAAAAAGTTTGCTGACTCCTGAGCTAGACTAAGGCCCGGGGGCCGGATCCGTCCCATTCGCCTTCTCAATCCGGCCCCCAGACAGTCCGGGAATCTGTGTGTTTTTACATGAGTAGAATACATGTCCTTTTATTTAAAATGCATCTCTGGATTATTTGTGGGGCATAGGAATTCGTTCATTTTTTCTCTCCCAAAATATAGTCCGGCCCCCACAAGGTCTGAAGGACAGTGGACCGGCCCCCTGCTGAAAAAGTTTGCTGACTCCTGAGCTAGACTAAGGCCCGGGGGCCGGATCCGTCCCATTCGCCTTCTCAATCCGGCCCCCAGACAGTCCGGGAATCTGTGTGTTTTTACATGAGTAGAATACATGTCCTTTTATTTAAAATGCATCTCTGGATTATTTGTGGGGCATAGGAATTCGTTCATTTTTTCTCTCCCAAAATATAGTCTGGCCCCCACAAGGTCTGAAGGACAGTGGACCGGCCCCCTGCTGAAAAAGTTTGCTGACTCCTGAGCTAGACTATCCATCCTCATTCTCATCAAGGGTGGCAAGGATTTTTACTTGCAAATCCCCTCCGCTCTTTCCATGCACCTCCTAAATCTGTTGCAAGAGTTGCTCCAACCTGCCAAGGAATGAGGAAAAAACGGCCTGAAAATAAATATTAATCCAAAGTCAAAGCTGAGCGGAAAGTAGCCTGCTCCCAGCAATAATTTTTGACTTCCTGTGTGAATAACTGCAAGTGCTTTGCCTTTCCTTGATTTCCCTACCAATTCTGCTCGGCTGGGGAGGGCGGGATATAAATAAAATTTATTATTATTTATTATTATTATTATTAAAAGAAAGAAAAAAATACATTTCATGGCGATGGGTAGATTTTTGTCTGGTAAAGAAAAGGAACGTACAAAACCATGAATTTAAATGTCATATTGGCCCCGTTAAACGTAATGCCTTGTTTGTCCATGAAACCTAAGTAGCTTTATTTGCCCTGTTCTTTGCAAATCCCAATAATTACAATGGGATATAGAGGTAAATTGGACACCCCTCGCGCTGATTGCAGCTTCAGGGGGGTGGTTTTCATAGAATCATCGAATTCATGTGGATCCGTGCTCTGTAACCACATTTTTGCGCCATTGTGGCCCCAGGCAACAGTGGGTGCGTGATTTTTTTGGTGCAGGCTGTAGCCATGGACATGCTATGTGATCTGATGGCGAATTTGGGGTGACCCAATGTAAAAATCCTGAGGATCCATGGGCTTTTACCTCCACCCTCCCAGGCAGCCTCCTTTATTGCTAGCGTCCCTTATCTCCCTCCTGATCGCTTGCCAATCAGCTGCTTCCCTTCAATACCCCCTTCCCTCTTTCAAAAAAGAAAAAAAAAAGCGCATGATCTGCTTTTCTCCCCTAGGCAATTCAGCTCCAGGGACCATGCATTTGCTCCATAAGACGCACAGACATTTCTGTTATGTACTGAAGTTCTCACCCTGGGCCAGCAGGGGGATACTGTAGATAGTTTTCACTCAGGTCCGCATATGCAAATAAGGGATTGAAAGTGACGTTGAGTGATTGGATAGTTACAGAAAATGGTTACTGTTGCATTGTAGCTCTATATAAGCAGGCTGGCTGAACCCTTCAGTTCAGTTCTGTTCTGGCTTGTGAATAAGCAAGAGCTGTTTGAAGAATCGCTGTGTCGTCTGATATGTTCACCCCCACAACTTAACAATTTCCCCCTAATTTTTAGGAAGAAAAAAGTGTGTCTTAATGGAGTGAAAAATACGGTAATTATTTGCTGTTGCTCAGCACAGTACCTGCTATGCTCCAGGCATGAGAAAGGATTTGCTGCAGGGCCTAAGGTTTACCTGCAAACACTCTCTGCTCTTAGGCTGCAGATCAGACCTTGCTTCCACAGCGCAGGAGGCAAAGTTTATTCCGTTCCTGAGCTTGTCAGCAAAGGCTTTCCCTCCCTGTACCTCACTCAGATGCCACAAAGCTCATAGAGACTCAAGAGCTGTGCCCTCGAGGGCAAAGGGCAGCTGCTGGTGAGACTACGACTGTTTTTTTAAAAAAATATCTTTCCTGACAGCTGTGCATACCTTACGTCCTCTGGGAAAACAGTCTGTGTTAAGGCTACGCTCTTTCTTTTTTGCTATTCCCTGCCCACCCAGCCCCAAATTCAGTTGCAACGAGAAACACACGTGGACCTGTTGCAGGGATTTATGTATAGGTTGGAGGGGGGGGTGCCCCTCCAGCAGATATCATGCACATGCAACCCACTACCAAAATCAGCACAATCGCTTTTGTGACTTGTCCCCACAAAACACTTCATCACAGTTTCTTCCTATCTATTCAAAGGGCCTTTGCTGCACGATACGAAATGTAAGAATTCACTGATAAATGGATCTATGTACTGGCTCACTGGAAATTCATATAGACATGTGAGCTCAGCTACCCAGCAGCCCCTCTGCCTGAGTGATAATCCCTGGCATCCTGATACCTGAGTGCCAGACAGGTAGCCATTCCAGAAATACCAAACCCAGATGAAGACAAAAGGGTGTGATGAACTTGGCTGGGAAATAAAAAGTAAAGGTAAAGGTACCCCTGCCCGTACAGGCCAGTCTTGACAGACTCTAGGGTTGTGCGCCCATCTCACTTAAGAGACCGGGAGCCAGCGCTGTCCGCAGACACTTCCGGGTCACGTGGCCAGCGTGACAAGCTGCATCTGGCGAGCCAACGCAGCACACGGAACGCCGTTTACCTTCCCGCTGGTAAGCGGTCCCTATTTATCCACTTGCACTTGGAGGTGCTTTCGAACTGCTAGGTTGGCAGGCGCTGGGACCAAACGACGGGAGCGCACCCCGCCGCGGGGATTCGAACCGCCGACCATACAATCGGCAAGTCCTAGGCGCTGAGGTTTTACCCACAGCACCACCCGCGTCCCTGGCTGGGAAACAGGGAAATGTAAATATCTCTTTTGTTACACTTGATGGGTGTTTGGTGGAGGGCAAGGGGGACCATGGGGCAGGGTCCAGGATGCTCAAATTCCTGCCACCAGACCTCCCCTTTCATGATGTAACCGTGATGTATTAGTGATGTAGTTTGGGGGGGGTGCAACATGGGGATTAGCAGCTAATAAAAGTTTGGGCTCTCTTTTGTTTGGGGCTTCCATCTTGTTCCACCCTGTGGCAGGTGGGAGTCCTGTCGCGACAGTCTTTGATAAAGACCAAGCCTACTGGCTGCTGTTTTTGCTCTGGTATTCCTGGCTGGGGTCCTTGTTTTTTGTCCAAGGGAGCCCTCGGATTTCTCCGTTAACAGACCCACAAACTGAAACTCCTTGCAGCTGTGCCACTTTAAAATGTATCTTGTGTTTTTTCCCCCCATCTTGTATTTTTATGTTGTGAACCGCCCTGATTCCATTTTTCCAATTAGCTTCTCTCCCAAAAGAACAGGTGGCTTCTCTTTTGCTATCTCTGTCCTTCTGGCTGTTTTAAGAACTGCCAGCAAGCAAAAGGGGCATGAATAATAATAATAATAATAATATCATCATCATCATCATCATCATCATCATCATCATCATCTGTATACTGCCCTATTCCCGCAGGTCTCAGGGCAGTTACAACATAAAATCACAATACGAAAACACAATACACATAATTAAAATAAAAATGACAGCAACCAAATAACACACACCACAACACATTTTAAAAGGGCCCTGGACACTGCTTGATTCAAGTCAACTTTTAAAGTAATATGCAGATGGGTCTTGAACTTGTTTTGTAAAGTCGTTTTGGTGCTGGAGAAGCAGCCCCCACACCCCGAAATCTCCAATACAATTTGATGAAAGCAAAGTTATTAAAAGGTGGCTTTGAAAGAGAGGTAGATTTTGGGTACACTTTACAGAAACTGAACACCCCCTCTCCCCATGTTCAGAAAGGGTCTATGAGAGACACACTTAAATGAGTAATTTAAATGCTAGACAGTCCATTGGTTTTAGAAGTCTTTAATTGGTTAGCAGTTCTTGGGGGTGGGGGAAAACCCACAAGATTTTCACAGAGGCACTGAGACCCCACCATGTCATCTCCCCCTCAGAGAAACAGTTTGGTTTCTCCTCCTAATGGCCGGCTCTGTGTATCCATCTACTTCTCTTAACCATGAAATATGCTTTAATGCAACTCGTTCGGTGATTTTAAATACCAACTTGTTTTATCGAGAGTTCTTGGCTAAGAGCTGGATGCATGGGACGGGGGGGGGGCAGTTTTAGAACTGTAACACTGGAAGGGGGACCCCCCAAGAATCATCCAATACCAACCTCTGCAAGGTCTCACGACACCCTTTCTTGTATGCCCCCGCCCAAAGCATAGCTGTCAACCGTCCCGTATTTGGCGGGAAAGTCCCTTATCCCAGCGCCGTGTCCCACTGCTGTCCCTTATTGATGATGTCCCTTAAATTTCCCGGGTTTCAAAGGAAGCAGCTCCTCTCCCTCCCGGCCAGGGAGGAGGGAGGCTCCAACTGGGTTGCTTGGCTGCCCATCCCGTCCCCCTCCGGCCTCTCACCAGCCTCAGCCCCCGGGAGTCCCTCCCTGCCGAGACTGAGGAGCCTTGAGAGGAGAGCGAGGGCAACCATAGAGAAAGCAGTTCAGAGAGAGGAGGCGGAGGTGCAGGCAGGTGTTCCAAGGGCTAAGCATAGAGGGGGAAAGCGGAAGAAGGACCGCAAGGGCTTCTCCCGTAGATTTGTAGTGGTAGACTAGCATAGATGGTCTGATCTGCGGGTTTATTTGGGCACTATCCCCCCCCCTTCCTCCCGCCCCACCTGATGGAACTGAGAGCTGCAGATGGAGCACGAGAGAAAAGATACAGAACTGCAGCAGCATCTTTGTAGCTTGGACTTCGTTTTGCGCGAAAAGTGGTTGTGCTTGTAGTTATTTAATTGCAGTGTTTCATCAGCTGGTGTCTTGAGCAGCAACCTCTGGAAACGGAGGGCTAAAAACCGGAGCTGCTCTCCCAAATTATCTGGTCCCTTTTAACTTCGCATTTCAGCTGGTTGACTAAAACCCCTTATTTTGGCTGCTGATCCCTTATTTTTGAGGCTGCTGGTCCCTTATTTTCAAATCTGTAAGTTGACAGCTATGCCCCGAAGCAAAGAGCTCATTTGGGTATGTGCCCATTGGGTCATTAGGCTTTCTTGACCCTTATGAAGAGCATGAGAAGAACCCCACTGGACCAGAAGAATGACCTACCTTAATTAGCACCCTATTAAACAACTAGACACCTATTGGGAGCCCATAAACAACAGGACGTGAGGACAACAGTGCGCTCTCTCCATATCTGAACCCCAAATGCTTTGGTATTCGGAGGCAAGCTGCCCCTGATCCTGGGGGTAAGCGTACAACCAGCCATGACTAGTAGTCACTGATAGCATCATCCTCTGTGGACCTGTCTATTCCCTTGAAAATCTGCCCCCTTAGAATGAATGGGGCATCAATGTCTTTTTTTTTAAAAAAAATAATTTTTATTAACCGGCCAATCAAATCAAATTAAATCACATCACATAAATTCCGAATTACAAAGCCGAATTTTAAATTTTGTTGGGGGGACCCATACTTCAAGATCCGATGTCAATTGCACCCTTAGCCGGAATGACCCAAGACGTCGCAGCCGCCTTGACTTCTTCCGTTGTCTCTCCAGCTTCAAATCTGAGCCCAGCCACGTGTTCCCAGGGCCGTTGAATGTTTTCTTCCAGCTGAGGAATCTTCTTTTCTCCCTCGACCTCTCTGGCGCGCTCATCCCACCTGAAAGAGGGAACGGAGGTCGTCAAAGCAAGCCGCGAGGAAATCCGCCGCCATTTCTCCTGCCTTTCCGTTTCCTTTAAAATGATTCATTAACCGGAAAAAGGTGCAACAGTAACAAAAACAAAGGAAACGAACAATAAAATCTAAACCGTAAAAGCGTCATGGCTGGGAAGGGCGAAAATACAAAGCGAGAACGCAGCCCAAAAAGGGACGGTGAAGTATTAACTCATATGAAGATTCCCTCAAACTTTTAGAGTATCCTCCACTATATCCACAATTGCAGACCAACCTGTTTCTCCAAACCCTGATTTAGCCCTAACTCTGGACATACTGTAAGGACGTGGGTGGCGCTGTGGGTTAAACCACAGAGCCTAGGGGTTGCCGATCAGAAGGTCGGCGGTTCGAATCCCCGTGACGGGGTGAGCTCCCGTTGCTTGGTCCCTGCTCCTGCCAACCTAGCAGTTCGAAAGCACGTCAAAGCGCAAGTAGATAAATAGGTACCGCTCCAGCGGGAAGGTAAATGGCGTTTCCGTGCGCTGCTCTGGTTCGCCAGAAGCAGCTTAGTCATACTGGCCACATGATCCGGAAGCTGTATGCTGGCTCCCTCGGCCAGTAAAGCGAGATGAGCGCCACAACCCCAGAGTCGGCCACGACTAAACCTAATGGTCAGGGGTCCCTTTACCTGGACATACCACAGTAGGTTCTCCTTGTGTCTAAATCCATTCCTAGAAATACTACAGCTCTCCTCTAAGGAGGCCTCACCCTGAGCCTAGACAGATGCCTGTCTACATCTTAAAACTTTCCATTTTGCCCAAGCCGAAGAGCTGACAGTGACTGCTGAACAATCTCATGGGTGAACATCTGGAACCTCCAGATTAATTACTTGTTAAGTGGGGAAAACTTAAGCAACACCCCAGAGGCATCTCTCCAAAAGCCCTTGATATATATAAATATTAGAAAAATTACGCAACATGATGGATGGCGGAACGTTGAACAGATGTGCAGGAGCAGATATGCGTGCCAGGCGTGTCCCAAGGGCCTTGGCTGAGGGTATGTGTGTGTCTTCTCAAAACACACAAAGTCCTATTATTTGGGACACTGGCACGATGGCAGCAGGAGTGCCTGGCCACCAGCTTAGAAGGCTTTAAAGGAATAATTATTGTTGTTATTGTTGTTATTATTATTATTAATCCACGAGGGTGGTGTACAGCATTAAGAGCACTAATTAATTACAGTGGTGCCTCGCAAGACGAAAAGAATCCGTTCCGCGATTCTCTTCGTCTAGCGGTTTTTTCGTCTTGCAAGCCCATTGACAGCTTAGCGGATTAGCGTTACAGCGGTCTAGCAGCTTCTAGTGATCAGCTGTTAAGCATCTTATCAGCTGTTAAGCGGCTTAGCGGCTTAGGAAGAGGGGGAAAAAGCGAAAATAACCCGCGGGGACTCGCAAGATTTTTTCGTCTTGCGAAGCAACCCCATAGGGAAATTCATTTTGCGAAGCGCCTCCAAAACGGAAAACCCTTTCGTCTAGCGGGTTTTCCGTCTTGCGAGGCGTTCGTCTTGCGGGGCACCACTGTATTATTGTTGTTGTTGTTTATTTATACCCCACTCATCTGGCTGGGCTTCCCCAGCCACTCTGGGTGGCTCCCAACAGAATAAATCTTCATCACCATCAAGCGAAAAAACATCAAACATTGAAAGCTTCCCTAAGCAGGGCTGCCTTCAGAAGTCTTCTAAAAGTCAGATAGTTGTTTATTTCCTTGACATCTGATGCGAGGTCATTCCAAAGTGCGGGCGCCACTACCGAGAAGGCCCTCTGCCTGGTTTTCTGTAACCTCACTTCTCGCAGTGAGAGAACCGCCAGAAGGCGCTCAGCGCTGGACCTCTGTGTCTGGGCTGAATGATGGGGGTGGCCAAGGCTGTTTAGGGCTTTAAAGGTCAACACCAAGACTTTGAATTGTGCTTGGAAACATACTGGGAGCCAATGTAGGTCTCTCGGGACTGCTGTTATATGGTCTCACCAGTCTAGCTCCATGGGACAGAGGGATAATTTTCTGTGGAAAAGAATGAATGAATACAAAACAGGTGGCAATGACCAGCAATCCATAGGAAAATATTTTAGTCTCGCAGGATCTGAAAGGTCAAACCCAGACACCTGTTAGTTGGGCTCTTATTACTGTTGGTTTGCACAAAGTTTGCGGAGAGATTAGACGATGCCCGGGATTTATAGTGTATTCATTCTGAATTGTTTGTAGCTAGGGGCAATATGTGACATTGAGCCTGGTGTATTTCCCCTATTAAACCCTTCACTGGGTGGGGGGGAAGGCGTGATTGTTTTCTGCAGTGGGTTTATTGTATAATGACAGCAAACCCACTTCGCTTGCGCCACCAGAATGGATGGAGCTACACCTGCGAATTACCAAAGTCCCTCTTCTCCAACGGAAAACCTTCCAAAACCAAAACTTTTGAACTTTAATTTGATTCCATTTGTAAGGGGCTCAATCAAAACCACAGGGCGGGTTTGAGAGATTCACTTTGAATCAAATTTCTCCGCCACCTCTAACAGCAGCCAAATAAAACATGGGAAAGGGTTATATTTCAGCTCACCTTTCTTTCTCAGAGCCCCCAGTGGGATCCAGGTGAAGTGTCCATCAATCTTCAGTTCCTCCTTCTCAGCCTCCTTTGAATCTTCTGATCATCGGGGGACGTTGTTCTCCAGTTTTTCCAACTTCTTAGTTTTCCTTTTCTCTCTCTCTCTCCGCCTCTGGCAAGCTCTGGGAGACAGACCGGGACAGACTGCAGTCCTTGTACGGACACATCCACTTTGTTTGCAACCTGGGTACATAAAATGTCGGCACCTAGCCGCAGCAGAATTCCTAGGGATGAATTCCTAGGAAACGCTTCACAACGAGGGAGTGGCTCCATCCCTAGTCCAACTACATGCACCAGGGATTTCGAAACTTGCTTCTCCCTGAGTCTGCCAGTCTCCCAAGACTGCTTCCCCCTCTCCAAGTTCTTAGGGCGGCTTGGTTTTGGGCTCAGCCGCTGGAGGGAGAACAGTGAGGCGGCAACATCCGAACCCCTTCGTCGGTGGGTCTCAGGTCATCGGGGCTGCCGGCTGCCGGGGGCGCCTGGTCTCCTGGTTCCGACCTCTCGGCAGCCATGGGGATTTGCTCTTCCAGTGGAATATCCGCCTGTCCCTGAACAGAGCTGCAGAATGGGGGGGGGAACAAAACAGGAATGAGGACAGATGCAAAACTTGGGGGCTATTAGGAAACCAGGCGGAGGGCCTTCTCAGTGGTGGCGCCCGCCCTCCTATCAGATGTCAAGGAAAGAAACAACTGCCGTATTTTTCGCACCATAGGACGCACCGGACAATAGGACGCACCTTGTTTTAGAGGGGGGAGAACAAGGGAAAAAAATTCTTCTGCTCTCTGCCCAGCGCCCCTTCAGCAAAGCGGCAGGAAGCGCTGCGCAGAGAGTGGGAGAATTTTCCCCCTTTTGTTTTCCCGCTCTAAAACAAGGTGCCGTTTAAGGTGCGTTCAGGCGGCTACCTTGGAAGCCTGGAGAGCGAGAGGGGTCGGTGTGCACCGACCCCTCTCGCTCTCCAGCTTCAGCGAAAGCCTGCATTCACACCATAGGACGCACACACATTTCCCCTTCATTTTTGGAGGGGAAAAAGTGCGTCCTATGGTGCGAAAAATACGGTATCTGACTTTTAGAAGACATCTGAAGGAAGCCCTGTTTAGGGAGATTTTTAATGTTTGATGTTTTACTGTGTTTTTAATATTCTGTTGGGAGCCACCCAGAGTGGCTGGGGAAACCCAGCCAGATGGGTGGGGTATAAATAATAAGTTGTTGTTGCTGTTGTTGTTATTGTTGTTGTTATTAATCAAACCCCCGAGGAAATCCGCCATAGGCCTCAAAGGGGTAGAGACTGCAATTTAAAAAACCATGTATTTCTAATGCAAAAACCAAAGGCCTATTTATTTATTTTTAATCTACTGTATTTATTTATTTACAATCTCCAGAGGCTGGCGGGCTCTTGTCCATGGGGTCACGAAGAGTCGGACACGACTAAACAACTAAACAACAAATCTCCTGTTGGAAGCCGCCCAGAGTGGCTGGAGAAACTCAGTCAGATTGGCGGGGTATGAGTAGTAAATTATTTATTTATTATTATTCATTGCATTTACATTCATCCTTTTTTCTCCTAGGAGTTCAACATGCGACACAAGGTTCGAACCTTCCTCAACCAAACCGCACAACAACTCCGTGAGGCAAGTTAGGCTGAAAGATGGTGCTTGTTGCAGTGTGCTCCGTAGCTAAGTGGAGACTTGAACCCTGGTCTTCCAGGTCCCAATCCGACACTCGATAACCACTGTACTAAAGATAAAGGTAAAGGAACCCTGACAGTTAGGTCCCGTCGTGACCGACTTTGGGGTTGTGGCGCTCATCTCGCTTTATTGGCCGAGGGAGCCAGCGTACAGCTTCCGGGTCATGTGGCCAGCATGACTAAACCGCTTCTAGTGAACCAGAGCAGCGCATGGAAACGCCGTTTAACTTCCTGCTGGAGTGGTACCTCCCGAGCAACGGGAGCTCACCCCAGCGTTGCGGGGATTCAAACCGCCGACCTTCTGATCGGCAAGTCCTAGGCTCTGTGGTTTAACCCACAGCACCACCCACGTACTACTGAGCTTCTAATTCACTCCCTTTCCTCCATGCATATTTCCACACTCTACTTCTTCCACTATCTATTACAGATAAGAAATCACTCGTCTTAGATGCCAATACGAGCTACAAGAAAGGAGATTTCGACTCAACATCAGGAAGAGCTTTCTGACAGAAGAGCTGTGTGACATTAGAATAGATTCCCTCAGGAGGTTGTGGACTCTGCTCCCTTCGGGGTTTTTAAACAGAGGTTGGATGGCAATTATTATTATTATTATTATTATTATTATTATTATTATTATTATTTCTAACTGCTCATCTGGCTGGGTTTCCCCAGCCACTCTGGGCGGCTTCCACTGAATATTAAAAACAATACAGCATCAGACATTAAAAAATTCCCTAAACAGGGCTGCATTCAGTTGTCTTTTAAAAGTAAAATAGTTGTTTATTGCCTTGACATCTGAAGGGAGGGCGTTCCACAGGGCAGGCGCCACCACCGAGAAGGCCCTCTGCCTGGTTCCCTGTAACCTCACTTCTCGCAGGGAGGGAACCACCAGAAGTCCCTCGGAGCTGGACCTCAGTGTCCGGGTTGAACAATGGGGGTGGAGATGCTCCTTCAGGTATACAGGACCGAGACCGTTTAGGGCTTTCAAGGTCAACACCAACACTTTGAACTGTGCTTGGAAACGTACTGGGAGCCAATGTGGGTCTTTCAGGACCGGTGTTATGTGGTCTCAGCGGCCGCTCCCAGTCACCAGTCTAGCTGCCGCATTCTGGATTAATTGCAGTTTCCGAGTCACTTTCAAAGGTGGGCCCATGTAGAGCGCATTGCAGTAGTCTAAGTGGGAGATAATCTGCCATGGAAGCTTTAGATTCCTGCATTGCAGGGCGTTAGAGTAGATGACCCACGGGGTCTCTTCCAACTCTACGATTTTAGGATTCTATCCATTGTGCTCAGCACTGTTGTTAGAAAAGCGGAATGCAACTATCAAGTCAAAATCAAAACAGATTTCCCTGGAGGGAGTGAAGGAGGAGTTTAAGAGGTGCTACTCAGTGAGAGCTGGACCATAAAGAAGGCTGATCGCTGAAGAATTGATGCTTTTGAATTCTGGTGCTGGAGGAGTCTCTTGAGAGTCCCATGGACTGCAAGAAGATCAAACCTCTCCATTCTGAAGGAAATTAACCCTGAGTGCTCACTGGAAGGACAGATCCTGAAGCTGAGGCTCCAAGACTTTGGCCACCTCATGAGAAGAGAAGACTCTCTGGAAAAGACCCTGATGTTGGGAAAGACGGAGGGCACAAGGAGAAGGGGATGACGGAGGACAAGATGGTGGGACAGTGTTCTCGAAGCTACCAGCATGAGTCTGACCAAACTGCGGGAGGCAGTGGAAGACAGGAGTGCCTGGCGTGCTCTGGTCCAGGGGGTCACGAAGAGATGAACACGACTAAACGACAAAAACAACACTCAGAAGGTTGCATGCAGAAGGTTTAGGTCCCAGCATCTCCACTTAGGAGATGTTGCCTAAAGCCCTGGAGAGCTGCTGCCAGCCACTGTGGGCAATACTAGATGGGCCAATGGTGTGACTCTGCAGAAGGCTGCTTCTTAAGCTCCTACGAATTGCTTTGAACTGCATTGGGCAGCTTGCAATTCCTGAATTGCACTGCCCATGGGTTCCAGGCCCAGGGATTGCTCAGTCGGTGGAGCGTGTGTCTCTTAATCTCAGGGTTACGAGTTCGAATCTCACATTGGGCAAAAGATTCCTGCATTGCAGGGGGTTAGATTGAATGACCCTTGTGGTCCTTTCCAACTCCACAATTCCATTATTCCATGAAATGTCCATGTCTCCACTTGACCTTGCCAAAGGTTGCCTCCACTTGCAACCACTAGGGGGAGGAGCCAAGCGAAGAACTTACCGCCATCTTCTACGGTACCAGAATGCAAGACATCCTGCTAGGAGCACCACTAAAACTAAAGAAGAAAAACAAAGTTAATAGTTAGCCATATGATAACCTAAAGGCCTTGGCCTTCTTCCCAGCTTGCTTGTCTCTGAGCTGGCCCTAGGTAAAGGGACCCCTGACCGTTAGGCCCAGTCGTGGCTGACTCTGGGGTTGCGGCGCTCATCTCGCTTTACTGGCCGAGGGAGCCAGCGTACAGCTTCCGGGTCATGTGGCCAGCAGGACTAAACCGCTTCTGGTGAACCAGAACAGCGTTCGGAAACACCGTTTACCTTCCCACCAGAGTGGTACCTATTTATCTACTTGCGCTTTGACGTTCTTTCGAACTGCTAGGTTGGCAGGAGCAGGGACCGAGCAACGGGAGCTCACCCCGTCGCGGGGATTTGAACCGCCGACCTTCTGATCAGCAAGTCCTAGGCTCTGTGGTTTAACCCACAGCGCCACCCGAGTCCTGTTGTTTCTTTAATAAAACTCTGCAAAAGGTTCTGATTCTTCTTTAAAGGCACAGTTGTCCTTATCACATAGTCTGTGTGTCTGGGAGATAAATTTTCAAAGACAATGGAGTACACTTCCAGGGTGACCAAAGTGACCTCCCTGGGGCACAAGCCTGGGTGGTGTGTCTGGAGGGTCCAAGGATGCCCAGACGACAAGACCCCCCTCTCAGCTTGGCTGATGTGGTCCAAAGCATAGCAGAGCAAGACGTTTGCCACCAGCTTGGCTGCAGGAGTTGCTGGAAGGAGGCGAACAAGCTGTCGTCCAACCATTTTAGGATTTGTGGAGGGTTCCATGGCACATCCCAGTCTGGTCAATAAATACTCCGGGATGGTGGAAAGCAGGGATGGAGTATGGCTGAGATGGGTCAGATAAGTCTTCCTGAAGGAGCATCTCCACCCCCATCGTTCCATCGAACCGCCGACCTTCTGATCGGCAAGCCCTAGGTTCAGTAGCCTTGGACTTCTTCCAGCTTGCTTGTCTCTGAGCCGGCCCTAGTTATCGGCTACTGCAATGCCATGGAACAACAATGTCCCAATTTTCAGGAGATGATCAAAGATCAGCCATGGAATGCTCACAATTAAGGCAGCTTCTAGGGAGGAAGTGCAAGGTCACTCTGGGAAATGCCTAATGCAGGGTTTGTGGGGAATTCTGAGGTGCAGAAAGTGGGGGGGGGGGAGTAAGCATTTAGGGCATAGGTTTGGGGCAATGGAAGCATGGAGTGGAAGAAAGCAGAGACCAACGAGTCAAGGGAATGGAAGACAGACTTCACCATGATAATAATACAGTGGTACCTTGGTTTTTTGGGACACGGGTGGCACTGTGGGTTAAACCACAGAGCCTAGGACTTGCCAATCAGAAGGTCGGCGGTTCGAATCCCCGTGACAGAGTGAGCTCCCGTTGCTCAGTCCCTGCTCCTGCCAACCTAGCAGTTCGAAAGCACGTCAAAGTGCAAGTAGATAAATAGGTACCACTCCGGCGGGAAGGTAAACGGCGTTTCCGTGTGCTGCTCTGGTTCACCAGAAGCGGCTTAGTCCTGCTGGCCACATGACTGTACAGCTGTACGCCGGCTCCCTCAGCCTATAGAGCAAGATGAGCACCGCAACCCCAGAGTCATCCACAACTGGACCTAATGGTCAGGGGTCCCTTTACCTTTACCTTGGTTTACTAACTTAATCCATTCAGGAAGTCCGTTCTTAAACCAAAGCGTTCTTAAACCATGGCAGACCATAGTAGAGTGGGGGACTCAATTTACAAATGGAACACACTCAACAGAAAGCGGAACATGTTCTACTTCCAAGGCGAAGTTCACAAACCAAAACACCGACATCTGGGTTTGCAGCGTTCTTAATCCAAGTTGTTCATAAACAGTGATTTTTTTTCTAAAAAAAATGTTTAGTTGTAGTCTCATTTTGACTGAAGAACACCACCATTTTATAGGCCAACATTAGGGGCAGCCACAGAACTGATGATTCACTGTGCTAGATAAAACTATTTTTTTTTAGTTTCTTCTCCCGTTAGATTCACAAAATGTTTAAGGGTATGCGTACCCCTGCGTACCCCCAGGAAAAGCACTAATAATAATAATAATAATAATAATAATAATTTCTTTTATTTATACTCTGCCCATCTGGGTGGGACAGAATGGTATTTATTGATCTATTCATTTAATCTGCATACCACCCTATACTCGTAGATCTCAGGGCAGTTCACTACATAATAATAATAATAATAATAATAATAATAATAATAATAATATAATTTTATTTATACCCTGTCCTTCCCGGTTCAGAAAACCGGGTTCAGGGCGGCTAACAACAAATTCAAAACACTTAACTGATGCAACAAAAAACAGCATAAAATACAGTATAAAACGTGAATAACAATAAATTCAGAATTCAAAAATCAATTAAGGGGGAAAATCCATTCAATAAACATTAGATGATCACCAGGGCTTTCTGGCTAAGTTAGCCCTATTTGGACCAGCGAGGAGACCAGGGGAGAATTAGCTGTGGGAGCGGGTAATCTTCATAAAAAGGGGAGGGAAGGAAGGGAAGGGAAGGTAATATATATATAAAAAACACAAAATGTATAAGAAAAATAAGAAAAGAGACCACCCTATAGCCCCTTGAGTAAGAGGGGCGTTCCTGCGTCTCCTCTATTGGTTTGAACTAGGAAGACAAGACTAGAATTCTAATTTAAGAATTTAAATCCGTCTTGTATGGTCACATGACTGATAACAATCCACAAACCCTCCATAATTCCTCACCTAGGCAAGGTACTCCGATCCTCAAGGGGAGGGAACCTGAAAAAGGAAGAATAAAGAACATTACATGCAAAAATGCCTGGTTCTTTCTTTTAGCAAATACTTGTAGTCCCACTTAAATGTATTTTGTAATTCTGAGCAAGTGCAAAGATTTGTGACAGAACACAGAAGTAGGTATACTGGTGTAACAGTTTGAAATTCTTTTAAGTTTCTAGTCCTTAAGGTTGGGAAACAGGTTTAGGTGGTGTTATGTACTGAGTTGAATAGGATCCCTAAAGCTTCCCTAAACAGGGCTTCCTTCAGATGTCTTCTAAAAGTCTGGTAGTTGTTTGTTTCTTTGACATCTGGTGGGAGGGCGTTCCACAGGGCGGGCGCCACCACCGAGAAGGCCCTCTGCCTGGTTCCCTTTAGCTTGGCTTCTCGCAGGGAGGGAACCGCCAGAAGGCCCTCGGCGCTGGACCTCAGTGTGTGGGCAGAACGATGGGGGTGGAGACGCTCCTTCAGATATGCGCATGTTCCATATGAAAAAGGCTTTTTTGTGGGGTTGGGGTTGTTTTACCAGAGAATCCCACCAGCATACAACTCCCACCTGCTGTATGCAGTGGTTCAGCCCAGTCCCAGGCTAACACCCCAAACTCCCCTCTCAAAGAAATCCGCCTTACTGGGAATTAAATCCCACTGGAATGAACGGGGCTGACATCTGAAGGAACCCTTTTACGATCAAGCTGCAGATATTGCAGACTTCTGCTAGGTTTCCTCGCTCCCCGCCCCCTGGGCCTGAAGATGGAACGGGTTCAAAAGGGAGGGGCAAAAATGCTAAACGAGTTTGAAATAATTGTGTGCTCCCTTCCCCCTCCCCACAAAAATGCTTTGCTTACAGGAAACGTAGCAGGGTTGCATGGCAACCGCTGGAGACAGCTGTGCATCTCTGTGTGGCTGATGTTGCCGTTTTTTATATATAAGTGCATGCAAGAGCCCTGCTGGATCAGGCCAGAAGCTCATCCTGTTTTGTTAAATCATTTATATTAATTTTCCAATAAAAAACATCCAATTAACATATCAAATCATAATCCAATTAAAATAAAAAACTAAAATAAAAAAGACCAAATTATCATCCAAATTATAATTATTAATTTTTGGGGACTTCCCATAGTCTGGACCTTGAAGCATAGCTCCAAACCTCAATCCTGCCTCTCCTCATTGCCTCCATATTTCCACATCTCAATTTTAACGCTTTAAAGTTCTACGTCTCTGGATCTCTGATTCTCAGTCATGTCAGACATCATATATCCTTTCATCCATTGAGTACAGCCTTATTTGTATATCTATCTTTTTTCCAACTGTCTTTAGCATCCTGCTCTCAAAGTAACCATCAGATGACTGAAAGGAAAGTTTGCAAGCAGACCTTCAACCATGACATGCTATTGAGAAGGAGACAGAATGCAGATATCCTGCATGCTCTCTCGAAAGGACAGAGGAAGCAGACCTTATACTCTCAGACCATAGGTCCTTGTAGTTCACGTTTGTCGGCACTGAGGGGTAACAACCCTTCGTGGTCCCAAGGATGGTTCTCTCCCAGCCCCCACCTAACAAACTACCCAAACGACCGAAGAAATAAATAATAATAATAATAATAATAATAATAATAATAATAATAATTTATTTATAACCCGCTCATCTGGACACTAAAATACAATAACCTATTAACCATTAAAAGCTTCCCTAAACACGACTGCCTTCTGATGTCTTCTAAAAGTTTGATAGTGGTTTTTCTCTTTGACATCTGGTGGGACGGTGTTCCACAGGGAGGGCGCCACCACCGATAAGGCCCTCTGCCTGGTTCCCTGTAACTTGGCTTCTCTCAGTAAGCGAACCGCCAGAAGGCCCTCGGCGGTGGGCCTCAGTGTCCGGGTAGAACGATGGAGGTGGAGACGCTCCTTCAGGTATACAGGACTGAGGGACAAATGTCAGGTTCTGTACTGGGGCAGGAATAACCAGATGCACAAATATAGGATATTGGGGGGACGACACACCTGGCTTGCCAGAAGTGCGACTGAAAAGAATCAAGAGGTCTTAGCGGGCCACAAGCTGAACATGATTCAACAGTGTGATGCAGAAGCAAAAAACCGCTATTCTAGGCCATTTCACCTGAAGTATAGTGTCTCGATCAAGGGAAGTCATAGTACCACTGTTGTCTTCTTCTTCTTCTTTGGCGATCACTCGTAGCCGTGTAAGATTGTCTTCCATAAACACGGTTTTAACAATGAGTCCGTAAGTGGCTAAGGAGGCCAATTCTGGATCCACACGTCCTTCTACAGTGGGGACATTGGTTCCCGGGAGGGAGTTGATCACGGTGTGGAATTGCCAAGCATGCCTTCCTCTTAGCACGTTTCTCCCTTGCGTCCTGAGTTCGAGTGTCTTCAAAACCCATGACACCTTTGGTAAAGGCTGTTCTCCAACTGGAGCGCTCGCAGGCCAGTGTTTCCCAGTTGTCGGTGTGTACACTACATTTTTAAAGATTTGCCTTGAGAGAGTCTTTGAACCTCTTTTGTTGTCCACCAGCATTACGCTTTCCATTTTTAAGTTCGGAATAGAGCAGTTGCTTTGGAAGACGATCATCAGGCATCCACACAACATGACCAGTCCATCAAAGTTGATGTTGAAGAATCATTGCTTCAACACTGGTGATCTTTGCTTCTTCCAGAACACTGGTATTAGTTCGCCTGTCTTCCCAAGTGATGTGTAAAATTTTTGGAGACACCATTGATGGAATATTTCAAGGAGTTGGCCTTGGACAGACCACATGTGGAATACAGTTGGGCGAGGGAATAATAATAATAATAATAATAATAATAATAATAATAATAATAAATATTACTGTGTCCAGTTCTGGGTGCCACAATTTAAGAAGTGTATTAACAAGTTGGAGGGTGATTAGGATGATCAAGGGTCTGGAAACTAGGCCTTATGAGGAATGGTTGAGGGAGTTTGGGTGCTGGTCTGGAAAAGAAGAGACTCAGAGGAGCTATGATAGCCATTTTCAAATATCTGAAGGGACGTCACTTGGAAGAAGGAGCTGGCTTGTTTTCTGCTACACCAGAGGGTAGGACCCGAACCAATGGGTTCAAATTGCAATAAAGGAGATCTGAACATCTGGAATCACTTTCTGACAGTAAGGGCCGTTTGACAGGGGAACGAATAGCTCTCCTTCTGTGGAGGTTTTTCAGCAGTCTGTGGCAATGAGGGGAGCAGGGGTCTGCAGGGAATACAGTATGTGTGTACTTTTTTCTCCTCTGCCCCACACTTAATTATGGTTTTAAACCGCAATTATTATTATTATTATTATTTATTTATACCCCGCCCACCTGGCTGGGCTTCCCCAGCCACTCTGGGCGGCTTCCAACAGAATATTAAAATACAATAACCTATTAAACATTAAAAGCTTCCCTGAACAGGGCTGCTTTCAGATGTCTTCTAAATGTCTGGTAGTTGTTGTTCTCTTTGACATCTGGTGGGAGGGCGTTCCACAGGGCGGGTGCCACCACCAAGAAGGCCCTCTTCCTGGTTCCCTGCAACTTGGCTTCTCGCAGGGAGGGAACCACCAGAAGGTCCTCAGAGCTGGACCTCGGTGTCCGGGCTGAACGATGGGGGTGGAGATGCTCCTTCAGATATACCGAGGCCGTTTAGGGCTTTAAAGGTCAGCACCAACACCTTGAATTGTGCTCAGAAACGTACTGGGAATTTTGAAAAACCTGGATGCAAAGGAGCTATTGTTCAGGTCCCGCAACAAAATGTTGCAGCACGCCATCAGTCCCCAACAGAAGTGCTCTTGTTCAGGGTTCCAGCCAGCCAGTCGCCTCTTCCTTGAGGATATAGCAAGCGGTGAGGGGCTCAAGCAAGTCATCTCACCCCGTTTTTATTTTCCAACTTGCACTGTGACTCTTGGATTCCAATCCTGTCGCCATGCAGGAAGTGAGTCCATCCCACGCACATTGAAAGCATGTGATTTCACCCAAAGAATCCTGGGAACTGCAGTCTGATAAGGATACTGGGGACTGCAGAAATGGAGGTATGGTGTAGATCTGCCTTGGGGTCTCCTTTCAGAGAAATTGGATTCAGTTCTCATTTAAAGGCAAATCGGCCAAATCCACACTTTCCAAAGCAATATGGTGAACTGAAAGACAGCTGTCCGTCAAAATTTGCACTTTCCTGAATGTTGCAATGCAGTTCTGCATTTTACCAAAGTGAACGTATTATGGGGAAATGTGCGTAAAATTAATATATTATTGAGAAGTGAATTATATCAGAGGAAACTGCTTACAAGGATATGTTTACTGGGAGAAATTCACACCCAAAACGCTGGTGAATTTTCATGAGGATTTTTTTTTTAAAAAAATTGCGAATTGCTGTAGAAATGCGGAGAACTGAATCTAAGATTGGAAAAATGAGAAGCTGAGTAAATGGAAAAATCCTTCCATCCCTAGCGGCGAGTTCAGCATTAAAGGGAGCTGGTGGATAGGGGAGCAAGAACTCCGAACTCTATGGATGCTTCCAGACCACCCACTATTGAGCATTCGCCCTGATTTCAGCGAGGTTAGATGAGATTGCATCAATGCAAGTTCAATCACTTTCCTTATCCCAGGGCAGGGAGAGTCCAATTGGGGGGGGGGGGAATGCATTTGTTGCCCAAGGCCTCCCAATCGACCAGAATTTTGCCACCCAAATTTGCCAACTAGCAATACAGTGGTACCTTGGTTCTCAAACGCCCTGGTTCCCAAACGCTGAAAACCCGGAAGTGTTCTGGTTTTTGAACATTTTTCGGAAGCCGGACATCTGAAGCAGCTGTCGGCTATTGTTTCCGGGGCGCCTGCACCAATCAGAAGCTGCGCCTTGGTTTCCAAACATTTCGGAAGTCAAACGGACTTCTGGAACGGATTAAGTCTGGCACTTTTGTTTTTGCTATTTATTTTGCGTTTTTGTTTTTGAGGCTTTCTCGGTTCATTTGTTTTTGTGACTGTGTGGAACCCAGTTCAGCTACTGATTGATTGATTGATTGATTGACTGCGAAAATGTTAAATTGAAGTTTCAGGGGTTGTTTTTAAAAAGTCTGGAACGGATTAATCCATTTTGCATTACAGTCATACCTTAGGTTACAGTACCTCCGGTGACCCGGAAGTAACGGAACGTGTTACTTCCAGCTTTTGCCGCTCGCGCATGCGCAGGCACTCGAAATGACATCACACGCATGCGCAGAAGCGATGAATCACCACCCGTGCAGACGCAGGTTGTGTTCGCTTCAGGATGTGAACAGGGCTCCGGAACGGATCCCGTTCGCATCCAGAGGTACCACTGTACTTTCAATAGGAAAGCGCGCCTTGGTTTTGGAACGCTTTGGTTTTGGAACAGAATTCTGGACCGGGTTAAGTTTGAGAACCAAGGTACCACTGTAGTCTGGAAGTACCTGAAGAGTCCAGGAGACAGATAGCAGACATAGACATGGGATAAACGCAAGAATATTAGGATATTAATTTGGGAAGAACATGAAACGAAGGAGGACGTGGAAGGATGGTTAATGTGGAGGCTAAAGCAATGAGATGAACTACTTCAGCTGCCGGTGACAAACCTGTTTGTCTCTCGATCGGAGGCACCGAGACGCTTGGCTCTGGGGTGACCCCGGAGACTCTCCCGGGCAGCACAGCTGTCGGTCTGTCTCCTGCTGTGAGACGCTTGCTAGTCGTGGGCTGCGAGGCTTTCGCGGTGGTGCTTTCACATTTCGCCGAGCTTTCGCTGACCGTGACAGGAGTGTGTCTGCCAACCTCTGGGGCGCTGGTGGTTGCCGTCGCCCTGCCAGGCCTAGTCGGTTTAGCAGTCCTGAGCAGTGTGGCGATCGAGGCTGATGGCGAGGGGGTCTCGCTGCCATATGGGGCTGCGGCGTAGAACACCGAAGTGTTAACACCAGCAGCCTGCGGAGTCTCTGTGGTGGAAGTCTCTGCCTCTACAACATGGGGCAAGTAAAATTTCATATGTATGTTTCTGGGACAGGCCACAAAGCTGTGTTAACATGAGGGCTTATCCACAATTGCTCTCGACCCACTGCTTCCCCCTGCAGAGAACCACTTTTTAGCGCTCGCTTGGAGCAAACGGCAGCTCAGGTTTCTTGTGGGTCGCCGTTTGTTTCTAAATACCTACTTTCCCATTTCTGCTGCTTGTGAATTAAGTCAGCATTTTTATTTTCTTAATTTTATTTTCGTGGGGAGAGGGCACTTGCCTAATTTGTGTCCCAGGCCTGAAATCTGTTTTAAGAAGAAGAAGAAGAAGAGTTTGGATTTGATATCCCGCTTTATCACTACCCTAGGGAGTCTCAAAGCGGCTCACATTCTCCTTTCCCTGCCTCCCCCACAACAAACACTTTGTGAGGTGAGTGGGGCTGAGAGACTTCAAAGAAGTGTGACTGGCCCAGGGTCACCCAGCAGCTGCATGTGGAGGAGCGGAGACACGAACCCGGTTCCCCAAATTACGAGTCTATCACTCTTAACCACTACACCACACTGGTGTTACTCCAAAAACACGTTTGTCACCCAGTGGTGACGAGCAGAGACAACAAAGCAATTGGTCCTACCTCTTCTGGGATCTTCTGTTGTGGTGGCAGGCAGGGAAGGGTCTCCTTGTTGAGAAAGAGAAGAGGAATTGAGAAGAGGAGAAGCCAAAATTAGTTTGTCATCAGGAGTGCATTTACGGCAGTGCAAAACCTATTCTTCTTGAAGTTTCAGTGAGAAATTCCACCAGCTCAGCTATAAACCCAAATAATGACCCATAAGATCAGATCCCGTTTTCATCTGTATGAACGTCCTGAATTTCTGCTTTATAACCATTGTCAGGAGTTCAGCCTACACTCGAGTAGGACCCTGGCTACCCGACTGGCATGTTCCCTCCCTCCTGGTCAATCGTTTGGGAGTTTCAAAAGCTTTCTTCTGCCCAAACATCACAGCGACTGATGCCAAGCGACACCGGCACACTTAGGGATCCGCAGAGTTTGTACATCATGCATGACAGACCTCTACAACTCAGTATTTTGGCTAATCTACTTTATTTACATATAAACACACACGGAGCACTGCAACATGGCTCCCTCTCTCTCTAGCATCAGACAGCAAAGAGAAAAAGAACAAAGGACAATAGTCCAACTTCACGGAACACAGTAACACAAACATCTTGTCTCCATCACTTCCCACTCTGTGGAGTCAAAACATATACCGTCATGTGATAGACAAAAATCCCGTGACTGCAATCATGGAGCAGGAATTCTAACAGTTTTTACATGCTTTTATATTGCTGTTTTGCTAGTCTTATTTTATTTAACCGTGCAACTTATATATCACTTGATTGTAAAATAAAAAACAAAAATACCCAAACAACTTCTAAGGTGTCTTCACACTGGCATACAAATTCCTATGTGGGAATTCCAATTTAGGCCTCTCTCTTTTTGGCTTAGCAAAAGGTGTTGCGTAAGCAGGGACTTGATGGAAGGATATAAAACGATGCATGGGAAGTGTGAGTGCCAGATTCTTGATGAGATATCATGCGGTGTGACCTCCATGCAAAGAAATCAGAATGTGAAAAAGCATCATTTTCTGGCCTGTTCTATATCTTCCACATGCAGCCCTGCTTCTACTCCGCTGCAGTTCAGGTTCCGCAAAAAAACTTGGTGTTTCCTGCAGTCACATTTAATAATATAATTAACTATCTTTACGTTTATTTCCAAGGGGAGGGAAACAATAATGTATTGTTTTGCATGCCGAAAAATCAACAGCAGCGAGTTTGGGTTACGGGAGGGGCAGGAAATGAAGTCAGCGAATGTTGATCACTTCCTTGATTTTTGTTCCTGCTTGCAGATGGACACATGGACCAGGGTGGATAAAAATAAATGATTTTTTTTTAAAGGATACTTTTTATTTAAATCAGATTTTTAAAATTTAAATTGGATTTATTAAAAAAACCAAACAGATTTTTAAAATAAAATGCTTTTGCAGGAAAAATATTTCTAAAGATAGTTTTCTGTTCAAGTTACATTATAGTCCAAAGGCTATTCATCAGGAGATAAGGATTTGTTTTAAGTTTTTCATGTGTGCCAAAACTCAGTCTAAGGGTTTAAAAACAAAAAAAAGTTTAACCACATCAGTTAACAAACGTGCATACATATGCTATAATGTTATTGTTTTAGTTAAATAAATTGTTATTAAGGAAATGGCTATTTTTCTCCTTCCAATATAAACAGTTAACTTATTAAACCTCACCATAATTTCGTAATTCTGCGTCTACGTATTTCTGATAGTATAACCAAATCAGTAATTTTTGATAGAACTGTAAAAAACTACTCTGAAAATTTATCCTTCCAAAAAGGAAACCTTCATCTGGTTGTAAACATTAAGATTATACCAGCAGGAATGAGCCTTTCTGTAAAAATAAATAAATAAAATTTAAATCAAGTCTTGCTGACTAGTGATTTAAATCAAGTCTTACTGACTAGTGATTTAAATTGATTTGATTTAAATCAAATCCACCAAGACGCAGACTGCTGCCATTTCCAGAATTGCTACCCATTCTGACGGAATTCTGGGACATCTCTACCTGGACGTCAGCCATGACTCTGAGAGACTGACCGGGGGGGGGGGCAGCAGCTTTGTGGATCTTAATACAGGAACAGGTTCACAGGTGAGAAGGTGAACCTAGGTGAACCCTGAGCTCATCATGGAGGCACAGGTCAATTCTGTGTCCAGGGCAGCTGTTTACCAGCTCCATCTGGTACGCAGGATGAGACCCTACCTGCCCACTGTCTGTCTCTCCAGAGTGGTGCATGCTCTAGTTATCTCCTACTTGGACTACTGCAATGCGCTCTACGTGGGGCTACCTTTGAAGGTGACCCGGAAACTACAACTAATCCAGAATGCGGCAGCCAGACTGGTGACTAGGAGCAGCCGACAAGATCATATAACACCGGTCCTGAAAGACCTACACTGGCTCTCAGTACATTTCCGAGCACAATTCAAAGTGTTGGTGCTGAAAGTGTTGGTGTCTTGAAAGTCCTAAACGGCCTTGGTCCTGTCTACCTGAAGGAGCGTCTCCACCTCCATCGTTCTGCCCGGACACTGAGGTCCAGCACTGAGGGCCTTCTGGCGGTTCCCTCCCTGCGAGAAGTGAAGTTACAGGGAACCAGGCAGAGGGCCTTCTCGGTGGTGGCACCCGCCCTGTGGAACGCCCTCCTACCAGATGTCAAAGAGAAAAATAACTACCAGACTTTTAGAAGACATCTTAAGACAGCCCTGTTTAGGGAAGCTTTTAATGTTTAATAGGTTATTGTATTTTAGTGTTTTGTTGGAAGCTCCCCAGAGTTGGCTGGGAAAACCCAGCCAGATGGGCGGGATATAAATAATAAATTATTATTATTATTATTATTATTATTATTATTATTATTATTATGAGCCCCATCACACAGAACGTAGGTACTACTTACGGATGCAGCTCAGGAGCACCTCCCATTGAAACTTTTTCATTGTGTCGTTCTTCCTGCAAATGGCCAGGCTGGACGTTCCCGCTTTCCTCTTGTAATTCTTGACGCACGAGTACCGCAGTTTGTTGCCGTCGCCGCTCCCTTTATGAACCTCTGCATTTTGTACCTGAGGGGGCTCACCGCAGTTACCTGGGGCTAAAGGCAAGGGCACAAGAAGAGCGAGTTGTTAATAGATTTAGGTGGGGGGACACCCACCTAAACAATGTACTGCAATCATACAATCAATCAATCAATCAATCAATCAATCAATCAGTAGGTGGGGGACACACACCCCTAACCCCTAGAAATTAATAAATGGCAGGATGTTGATTATCTGAGGTGTGGAGGGAGAAATACAAGCTGTAGAGGAATTCGTTTTTTGTAAACTCAGGGGAGCGTTTCAGCCCTTTTCCTTAGTTTGTTTAAAATCTAAAATAGCTTATCTTTGAATTCCTTTCTTTGAATTTGTGCCATTTAGGTTTTTGAAACCTTTTTTTGTTTGCGTTTCAGCCCTTTTCCTTAGTTTGTTTAAAATCTAAAATAGCTTATCTTGTATTCCTTTCTTTGAATTTGTGCCATTTAGGTTTTTGAAACCTTTTTTGTAAAAGCAATACAAAAATTTCCACAGCTGAGCCCTCAACTCTTTATTACTGTCCTTGGCTTTCTTTAAGTTAGGCTGTGTCTAAAACTTGCCGTTTAGGTTTTCAAACCTTTTTTGTAAACTCAGTTTTAGAAACTGTACCTTTGAGTCCTTAATCCTTTATTACAGGTTACATATGCTTCAGGTTACAGACTCCGCTAACCTAGTAATAGTGCTTCAGGTTAAGAACTTTGCTTCAGGATGAGAACAGAAATCGTGCGGCAGCAGGAGGCCCCATTAGCTAAAGTGGTACCTCAGGTTAAGAACAGTTTCAGGTTAAGAACGAATTAAGTACTTAACCCGAGGTATCACTGTACTGCGCTTTGCTTCACCTAGGCCGAGCTAGGATTATAATATTTCAGAATTTTTGGGAGTTTTACCCCCTTTCTTTGAATTTGGTCATTTAAGGTTTAAGATTTCTCTATTTCCTTCTGAGGAAACGGAATAGTTCAGTGAAACGAGGTTTGTAGCCGGCATCCCACTTGGCCAAGCTAGGGCCATTAAGGAACAATTCAGGGCCATTGAGGGCCCTTGGCAATGAAAGAAAACGGTCCTTCCCCCCTTGGCTGTGAGATGTGAACAGACACTGGGGGGGTTGGAAGGTTGCCGGGGTAACCGGGTGTGAGGTGACAGGAAAAGAGAGTCTTTAGCAAGGTGTGCTGGGAAGAACAAAGGGAGAGAAGAAAAACGGGGATCCATCTTGGGCAGGATGGCTGAAGGCTGGCTGGGAGAGATGCCCTGGACTGTTGTGGAGGACAAGCTACTCTTGAAATGACCATGTTGTAAGATCTGGACTCCATGCATGCAGACTGAAGGTGTAAATAGGTGAATAAACTGTATTTCTTAAAGCTACGACAGTCTCCACCATGTTTAGAGGGCCATAGGTATTAGTCACCCCAGATATATGCCATTTTCATTCTCAACTCATGACTTTCTTTTATTTTCTCCAAAATTTTATCTTTTTTCTCATTTTGAGTTCTCTTCTTTATTGCATTCTGTTGGATCAGAAACCCTCTCATAACCGCTTTGCTTGCGTCCCAGATTACTCTTTTTTCAACCGTTGTATTCAAGTTTATCTCAAAGTAGTCTCTCAGCATTTTTTGGGCCTTCTTGGTGACTTCTGCATCTCTGAACAAGGTGTCATTCATCCTCCACGTGATCCATGCGGGATGCATATTTGCAACCCGCAGTGTTTGCAACCCACGTCTGCGCACGCACGGGTTGCAATTTTGCGCCAAAACCCAGAAGTACCGTATTTTTTGCTCCATAGGGTGCACCGGACCATAGGGTGCACCTAGTTTTTAGGGGGGGAAATAAAGAAAAAAGCCCGAGCTTCCCCCGACCCCAGCCCCCAGAACAGGCTGCTATCCGCAAGCCTTCGGAGCCCAAAGGCTTGCGGATAGCTGTCTGAAGCCCGGGGAGCGCAGCGGGAGTTGGCGCTGTGCTCCCCGGGCTGCAGGCTGCTATCCGCAAGCCTTTGGAGCTCGGCGGGATAGCTGCCTGAAGCCTGGAGAACGAGAGGGGTCAGTGCGCACCGACCCATTTCGCTCTCCAGGCTTCAGCGAAAGCCTGCATTCGCTCCATAGGACGCACACACATTTCCCCTTCATTTTTGGAGGGGGAAAAGTGCATCCTATAGAGCGAAAAATACGGTAACCCGTTCCGGTACTTCCGGGTTTTGGTGGTCCGTAACTTGAAAAAACGCAACCTGAAGCGGCTGTAACCCGAAGTATGACTGTATAGCGTATTACAGAACACATTGTACAGTGTAGCACATTTTTTGTAAGAAGGCTAGCGAGCGCTGCGACAAAATGTCACAGTGTGGAGTCTATTTCACGCTATTCCTCCTCCCACCCAGTTTTCTGTTATCACACACACACGCACAAACTGAGCACACTCAGTTCCCACGGGACTGTTTTTGGCATTCCTGTAGAGTTGTACTTCTCCAAACACTGGGCTTCCCCCAAGCCTGACGATAACTTCCCTCGAGAGCACGTGGGGTGCCAAGCTGGATTACATAAGCATCGGCACTCGCGCCCTGAACTTTAGAAGTAGAACAAATGGCGTAATGTCAATGGAACGGGGCCAAAATACCTCTGGGATGCAACTCTCCAAGTTTATGAAAGAAGAGTTGTGGGTTGTTGTTTTTTTAAAAAGGAAAAAGGCATCTTGCAAAGGAAAGGCAGGGATGCATCGGCAGTGAAAGGCTTGCCAGCACAGCTGGGGTACCTCCCTTTTTGGGTGGGTGCACATCTTTTTCCGCAGGTCCTTCCTCCCAACCCTTTGGAAAAAAACTGATTTATTATGACCTTGCTGACCTTTTACATCCCCGCTCAGCAATCTGCGCTGGGAGCCAGTGTGTTTGTTTCCTGCCAAATTCAAGGTGTTACTGGGAATGAAGGAATGTTTGCAGAATGTTTTCCTCCCTCTCTCTTAATGCCAAAATTCATGGACCTCCAACAGAGCTCAGTGTCGGAAGATTCAGGACAGAAGAAGAAGAAAAGGAGTTTGGATTTGATATCCCGCCTTTCACTCCCATTAAGGAGTCTCAAAGTGGCTAACATTCTCCTCTCCCTTCCTCTCCCACAACAAACACTCTGTGGGGTGAGTGGGGCAGAGAGACTTCAGAGAAGTGTGACTGGCCCAAGGTCACCCAGCAGCTGCATCTGGAGGAGCGGAGACGTGAACCCGGTTCCCCAGAATACGAGTCTACCGCTCTTAACCACTACACCACACAGGCTCTCAGGTGGATGAAAGTTGTTGAGTCTGTGGTATAAGGAATTGTGGCAATTCGCTATCGGGGGAACTCTGGCCTTTAGGGGAAAGGCACACATGTATGTTTTGTGTAGATGGCTTAGAGCAGCTTTTGCCAATATCTGATGCCCTCCAGATATGGTTGGGCTACAACTCATACTGGCAGGCTTAGAGGTTTTGATGATTCAATGGTATAGAAATCCTCTTAAAGAATAATGATAATTATTCTTTGGCCAGGGCACAGCCTAACTCCCTCCTTTGGCAATCTTCACAGAACTCTAGCCCAATGGTTGCCATTAATTTGATTTGAATTAATTTTAGAATGAAATGATTTTAGAATGTTGTATTATTTTATTGTTGTTAGCTGCCCTGAGCCCGGCTTCGGCTGGGGAGGGCGGGATATAAATAAAAATTATTTATTTACGGTATGTTATTATTTATAATAAAACGACACAGGACCAAAACACAGCAAGCGTATCTTTGTGCAATGCGTAAATGAACGAAAGGTAATCATTTCAGATTACCTTCACTGTTCTGGATCTAAAACTAAAACGAGCACGTATTTATCAAATATAAAAGGTGAAGGTAAAGTTTAAGGGCCCCTGAAGGGTTAAGTCCAGTTGAATTTGACTATGGGGTGCAGCGCTCATCTCGCTTTCAGGCCGAGGGAGCCGGCGTTTGTCCACAGACAGCTTTCCGGGTCATGTGGCCAGCAGGACTAAACCGCTTCTGGCGCAACAGGACACCGTGGTGGAAACCAGAGCACACGGAAATGCCATTTATCTTCCCGCTGCAGTGGTACCTATTTATCTACTTGCACTGGTGTGTTTTTGAACTGCTAGGTTGGCAGGAGGTGGGACAAAGCAACAGGAGCTCATCCCTTCGTGCAGATTCGAACCACCGATCAAATATACCAGCCAGGATATTAATGGTCCTTCTCTTGCTAGGATTGATTTGATCCAGCACAGATTGTGTGTTACTCATGCGTAAAACAAGTGCTGGAAGTTTATGTCCCTTTGCTCTTCCTGCAGCTGCATTAGGAATGCGGGTGGCGCTGTGGTCTAAACCACTAAGCCTCTTGGGCTTGCTGATCGGAAGGTCAGCGGTTCGAGTCCCCATGACGGGGTGAGCTCCCGTTGCTCTGTCCCTGCTCCTGCCAACCTAGCAGTTCCAAAACACGTCAAAGTGCAAGTAGATAAATAGGTACCACTCCGGCGGGAAGGTAAACTGTGTTTCCATGCGCTGCTCTGGTTCGCCAGAAGCGGCTTAGTCATGCTGGCCACATGACCCGGAAAAACTGTCTGCGGACAAACGTCGGCTCCCAAGGCCTGTAAAGCGAGATGAGCGCCGCAACCCCAGAGTCGTTCGTGACTGGACTTAACTGTCAGGGGTCCTTTACCTTTATTCTGCAGTAAACTGGGCAATTTATTTATTTTTATTTACTATTTCAATTTATTAGGCTGCTGACACATGTGGCGCTCCCAAACTTTTAAAAGCATAAAATAGCACAAAATCAGCAGGGGGAAAAGGAGGAAGCCCAATGATATCTTATAAAACAAACCCAACTAAACAGCAGCAAAACCAACATCAACAAAAAGCAAAATAATCCATTAAGTGCCTGGAAGAAGCCACTAAGTTTCCACCCGGCGCTGAGAGAATGTTTATGGTGGCTCAAGGTGGGGAGAGGACTGTACCATATCTGATCAGGGGCATTGGGTTAGAAGAGAGACAAAGGGCTTGCTATACAGTGGTACCTCGGGTTAAGAACTTAATTCGTTCTGGAGGTCTGTTCTTAACCTGAAACTGTTCTTAACCTGGGGTACCACTTTAGCTAATGGGGCCTCCCGCTGCTGCCAGAGCACAATTTCTGTTCTCATCCAGAAGCAAAGTTCTTAACCCGAGTTACTATTTCTTGGTTAGCGGAATCTATAACCTGAAGCATCTGTCACCCAAGGTACCACTGTATTGCAAATGGAAGCCATCTGGTTCAGGAACTCCAGCTGCTTGCATCTGGGTGATAACCTCAATGGTTTTCCTTTACTACTTTCAGGAAAAGGTCAGGCAGCTGTTTCAGGAAAGGTTAAAGGAAAGCATTGGGGGGAAATAAATCTGGGATCTCTCAAAGGCAGAAACATCTTAGAATGAAACAGAGTGAAATTGTGACACCCCCCTTTTGATTAGAGCTCGTGCACAATTTTGAGGCTGCCCCTGAAAATAAATAGAAGAAGAAGAAGAAGAAGAAGAAGAAGAAGAAGAAGAAGAAGAAGAAGAAGAAGAAGAAGATTATAACAACCAAAGGAGGAAAGGAAACCAAAGAGGGAGGAAAATAAGCACTGGCCGTCTGGCTTTCGCCTACCTCAGAGCCATCGTCACAACTTTGTGAGGTTTGGCATTGGGGAAGTCTAGGTTTTGGCCGGAGGGGAGATTGTAGCATCTGCCTGCCCCTCCTGGATAAAGGGTATTCCGTTAAAAAGATCTGGGAGGAGAGCTCCAATGTCCAGGCAGGGGTTAGGGCCACAGCACTCCTCCAATGGGGACCTCTCGGGGGTTCCCCTATTTGATATAGCTCATAGTGTACCCCTTCCATAGATGGTTTGATGCACTTCCAGCTGATGGAATAGCGCTGGCTTCCCCCAGTGTGTATGGCCAAACAGTTCACATCTTCAGCCGATAAAGTTGTGGCCTGTTTGAACCCAAAAACCAATACAGTGGTACCTTGGTTCTCAAATTTAATCGATTCCGGAAGTCCGTTCCAAAACCAAGGCATGCTTTCCCATAGAAAGCAATGCAAAACGGATCAATCCCTTCCAGACCTTTAGAAACAACCCCTAAAACTGCAGTTTAGGGACACGGGTGGCACTGTAGTCTAAACCAGTGTTTCCCAACCTTGTGCCTCCAGATGTTTTTGGCCTACAACTCCCATCATCCCTAGCTAGCAAGACCAGTGGTCAGGGATGATGGGAGTTGTAGGCCAAAAACATCTGGAGGCACAAGGTTGGGAAACACTGGTCTAAACCACAGAGCCTAGGGCTTGCCTATCAGAAGGTCGGTGGTTAAAATCCCCGTGACGGGGTGAGCTCCCGTTGCTCGGTCCCAGCTCCTGCCAACCTAGCAGTTCAAAAGCACGTCAAAGTGCAAGTAGATAAATAGGTACCACTCTGGCGGGAAGGTAAATGGCGTTTCTGTGCGCTGCTCTGGTTTGCCAGAAGTGGCTTAGTCATGCTGGCCACATGACCCAGAAGCTGTATGCCGGCTCCCTCGGCCAATAAAGCAAGATGAGCGCGGCAACCCCAGAGTCAGTCACGACTGGACCTAACGGTCAGGGGTACCTTTACCTTTAAAACATCAATTTAACATGGATTTTACTATCTAACAAGACCACTGATCCATAAAATGAAAGCAATAATGTACTGCAATCATACAATCAATCAATCAATCAATCAGTAGCTGAACTGGGTTCCACACAGTCACAAAAATAAAACAAAGAGAGCCGTAAAAGCAAAAACACAAAATAAATAGCAAAAACAGACAGACCTCAGTGTAACACTCATAACGGAGCACGTTCAACCTCTGGAAAAAGTTCGCAAACTGGAACACTTCCTTCCGGGTTTGCAGTGTTTGGGTTCCAAATTGTTTGAGTACCAAGGCGTTTGAGAACCAAGGTACCACTGTATGCTGTTGTCGTGTCTGGTTATTTACTCCCTAGGGAACTGCGGGGTCGCAGGGTCTCGGCACGTGATTATTTTAAACGTTCTCGCTCCTTACATAGCTGCCTTATTCTGTTGCAAACTGCTCTGTAAGCGTTTTGGATGAAGCGAGAAATATCTTAATGAACCAATATGCAATGGCTAAACTACGAAATTGACTCCTGCTAGATGTAGCGACGGTAACTCATCTGGCTTTTAAGAAAGACAAATTCATTGAGGATAGGACTATCGGTGAGTACTATTCGTGAAGACCACAGCTATGCAATGCACTATTCATCCAGATATCCGTTTCTGCTGCGATGCAAATTACATTTTCAAACTCCGTCCCAGAAATTCCTACGGCACAGTACGCCTTTTCCGCAGCTGCTACTCCCAGTGAAACATGCCTCCCTCTGACAATGATTTCTTGTTGTACTTTAACTCATTTCCTAACATCAAGCCACTGGTTTTTACTTTTGCTTCTGTTTTATTCTTACATTCCCCCCCCCCCCATTGTTACAGTGTGTTCTTTCTTCCTTTTTTATTTCGGTGAATGGAAAAGCTCATTGCACAATTTCCTTCAACAAAAATAGGTCAGAATAAGAGCCGCTTCATTCTGGCTGGTCAGCTCAATACTACTACTAACAACAACTGTAATAATTTTTTTTTTTTTAAAGCTAAAGGAACATGGTATAAGAAACTGCCTCAAACCGAGTCGCTATAGCTCAGTACTGAGTACTGTTTGCACTGTGGACTTAAAACAGTTTCATGCCATTTTAAACAGCCACAGCTTCCCCCCACCCTCACACAAAGAATACTAGGTATTATGGTTTGTTAAGGTTGCTGAGAGTTATAAGAAAACCCCTGTTCCCCTCCCAGAGCTACAAACCACTCTGAAAAATCAACCCCTCTTCCCAGGGAATTCTGGGAACTGTAGTTCTGTGCCTCACATCCACACTGGAATTCAGTGAGGATTTGAAGCTGCTTGTGTCTCTGTTCGTGTGTGTGCAGACGTGTGCATCTCTGGCATCCACACGACAACCTTCTCATCCAATTGGCGGCCTGCGTCACCCCCTACTTTTTTGTGCAAATCTGGTATATCGGAAAAACACCTATTTTCTTGGAAGGAAATACTTCTGCACGCGCCCAGAAGAGACCTCAGGTTTCTTGGCTGAGTGCAACACGCCCTTTTAAAAAACTGCTGTTTAGTGCAAATTGGAATTGTTACACGGTCCCCCCCCCCACTTTAAAATGTTATTAAGCAGTCAATTTATTTTACGAAACAAAAGCAAGCGTCAGGTGGCGACTTTCTAGTCTAGATCCACATGGTTGGATATGACATTCGAAAACACAGAGAGCTTTACTCTGAAGTCAGACTATAAAATAAGATTCTTGTTCTTGCTAATAGTGGACTGCGGTATATAACCAGTACTGTACCAATAAATTTAAATCTGGTGGGAACGAGTTTGGTTGTTAATATACTCCACAAACACCAGCCACAAGGTCAGATAAGTCAACTTTTCTGAAGATATGAAGGCGAAAGTCTGAAATCCTATTCCGTCCTTCAGCAACAGTCAATCTAAACGCAGCCAACAAATATAATGTAAGAGTTTTGAAAATTAAGTTCAGCCTTGGCACTTTCAAGTAGAAATGGCACGTGTACAAGTTAAACAAATTCCTGCTGGTTTGAGAAGTATTTTTGTTAGGGATTGTAGGACAAAACCTGCCAAGGAAAACAAAGAATTTATTTATGTATGCTACAACAGCGGCACGAAAGAACAATGGCATGAGAAATTGATGAATTATGCAGAACTGGCCAAGCTGACTTACAAATTGTGAGACAAGAACAATTGTGACTTCAGGGAGGAATGGGAACTTTTTAAAAACTATTTAAAAAGAAAACAAAATGAACCAGACTCCTTGGCAGGTTTTGAATAAACATACACAAATTCATTGGTTGATAACATGATGGATAGATATGTAAGGATATGTTGTTGTTGTTTAGTTGTTTAGTCGTGTCCGACTCTTCGTGACCCCCTGGACCAGAGCATGCCAGTCACTCCTGTCTTCCGCTGCCTCCCACAGTTTGGTCAAACTCATGTTGGTCTCATCGAGAACACTGTCCAACCATCTCGTCCTCTGTCCTCCCCTTCTCCTTGCGCCCTCCATCTTTCCCAACATCAGGGTCTTTTCCAGGGAGTCTTCTCTTCTCATGAAGTGGCCAAAGTATTGAAGCCTCAGCTTCAGGATCTGTCCTTCCAGTGAGCACTCAGGGCTGATTTCCTTCAGAATTCAAAAGCATCCATTATTTGGCGATCAGCCTTCTTTATGGTCCAGCTCTCACTTCCATACATCGCTACTGGGAAAACCATAGCTTGAACTATATGGGCCTTTGTTGGCAAGGTGATGCCTCTGCTTTTTAAGATGCTGTCTAGGTTTGTCATTGCTATGACATTGTAAGGATATGTACAATTTTATAATATGCAGAGAAAATATGTGAAGAGAAATCAGGGGGAGGAAAGGGGGGCAATAATGTATGTGATTATAAGGTTTGATAATTTGTTATGTGGAAACTGATCAATAAAAAATATTTAAAAAACAAACAAATTCCTGCTGGTTTGCAGAAGTTATGGTGGTCGGGGAAGTCCTAATTGAGAGGAAGGGACAAAAAGGGGAAACAGCGACCCATGTACAAAATGTGTGGACACAACTTTGGAGGGGGGAACCCATAGGCACTTGGGGGTAAACAGGGGTGATGACGGGAAAGGGGGGGAAGAGTCTAAATAATTTGGGAAGAGGAAGGAAGTTTCACTTTCTGAAGAACAGAGGCCTGCATTTGTTCGAGGAAATGAACAAGCTTTGGGGGAAACGAGAAAACAGCACTGTGCAACTTTTTTCTGAGCAGCCCTTCCAACCCAGGAAGAAATGCAAAATCTTTATGCTGGAGATGCAACAATTAAGCCATCTTCAGATATCGGAAGGGCTGTTGTGTAGATGATGGAGGGGATTTGTTTTCTGTGCTCCAGAAAACAAGGGATTCCCCCGTGAATCTAAGCCACATGTCAAGAAAGCTAGTATGTTAAGAGTACAAGGGTACCTTGGTTCTCAAATGCCTTGGTCCTCAAACAACTTGGAACCCAAACGCTGCAAACCCGGAAGGAAGTGTTCCGGTTTGCGAACTTTCTTTGGAAGCTGAACGTGTGTTTTTTGAGTGTTCAAAGTGTTCAAAGTGTTGGTGCTGAGATTTAAAGCCCTAAACCAGGGGTCAGCAAACTTTTTCAGTAGGGGACCGGTCCACTGTCCCTCAGACCTTGTGGGGGGCCGGACTATATTTTGGGGAAAAAATATGAACGAATTCCTATGCCCCATAAATAACCCAGAGATGCATTTTAAATAAAAGCACACATTCTACTCATGTAAAAACACCAGGCAGGCCCCACAAATAACCCAGAGATGCATTTTAAAGAAAAGGACACATTCTACTATGTAAAAAACACGCTGATTCCTGGACCGTCCGCAGGCTGGATTTAGAAGGCGACTGAGCCGGATCTGGCCACCGGGCCTTAGTTTGCCTACCCATGCCCTAAACGACCTCAGTCCAGTAGACCTGAAGGAGCGTCTCCACCCCCATCATTCAGCCTGGACACTGAGGTCCAGCTCCAAGGGCCTTCTGGCGGTTCCCTCTCTGCGAGAAGTGAGGTTACAGGGAACCAGGCAGAGGGCCTTCTCAGTAGTGGCGCCCTCCCATCAGATGTCAAGGAAATAAACAACTACTGTGGTACCTCGGGTTAAGAACTTAATTCGTTCTGGAGGTCCGTTCTTAACCTGAAACTGTTCTTAACCTGAAGCACCACTTTAGCTAACGGGGCCTCCCGCTGCTGCCGCACCACCGGAGCACGGTTTCTGTTCTCATCCTGAAGCAAAGTTCTTAACCCGAGGTACTATTTCTGGGTTAGCAGAGTCTGTAACCTGAAGCATCTGTAACCCGAGGTACCACTGTATCTGACTTCGATAAGACACCTGAAGGCAGCCTTGTTTAGGGAAGTTTTTAAAATTTGATGAATTATTGTATTTTAATATTTTGCTGGAAGCCGCCCAGAGTGGCTGGGGAAACCCAGCCAGATGGGCGGGTTATAAATAATAACTTTATGAAGATGATTTCCCTATTCATTAAATTTGTGTAGAAGCACAAAACCGTATACAGTGGTACCTCGGGTTACAGACGCTTCAGGTTACAGACACTTCAGGTTACAGACTCGGGTTAAGAACTTTGCTCCAGGATGAGAACAGAAATCGTGCTCCGGCGGCGCGGCAGCAGCAGGAGGCCCCATTAGCTAAAGTGGTGCTTCAGGTTAAGAACAGTTTCAGGTTAAGAACGGACCTCCAGAACCAATTAAGTACTTAACCCGAGGTACCACTGTAGTTGGAAGAGACCAGGGGGATTTTTCTAGTCCAACTCTCTGCAAGGCAGGAATTGCAGAATTCCAGACTGACAGCCGTCCAGACTCTGTCTAGAAGCCACCAATAAAGGGGAAATCCACTACCTTTGGAGTCCAACAATCTCAAACAGCTGGGCTCCCTAAGGAGCCCAAGGTCGTCTGACAACAACTGATAAGCATCTTTTAAAATATTAACCCCAGATGAAGACTGGAGTGAGGCACAAAGAAGAAGGTCCCAAAGGATGCCTGTCTAATGTTTAACAGGAAAAACAGTCCACAGGGAGGTATTCCGTTCCGACATTGTGTGGAAAAGACTCCCTGGAAGACCTCACCTGCAGAGCGCAGGGGTCTACTGAGTATATAAGGGGGGAGAGATGATCTTTTGGGTATTCCAAGGCTTTATGCACCAAAAACAGCACCTGGAACTTTGCCCTGATTGGCGGCTGGCGAAATTCTCTCAACCTCTGAGTGTTGGAATGCAAATAGATCTCTTCGCTTAGGTCTGTCTGCTTTACAGTATTGATTTTGTGGTGAAATCAAACACAGGGAAAGTTGTTAGGCTAGCGCCTTAAACAATAGAATTCTCTCAACCTCAGAGTGTTGGAATGCAAACTACAGTGGTACCTCGGTTCTCAAACTCGGTTCTCCGGAAGTCTGTTCCAAAACCAAAGCGTTCCAAAACCAAGGTGCGCTTTGCCATAGAAAGCAATGCAAAACGGATAAATCCGTTCCAGACTTTTGAAAACAACCCCTAAAACAGCAATTCAACACGGATTTTACTATCTAATGAGACAATTGATCCATAAAATGAAAGCAATAAACAATGTACAGTGGTACCTCGGGTTACATATGCTTCAGGTTACATACGCTTCAGGTTACAGACTCCGCTAACCCAGAAATAGTACCTCGGGTTAAGAACTTTGCTTCAGGATGTGAACAGAAATCGTGCTCCAGTGGTGCGGCAGCAGCGGGAGGCCCCATTAGCTAAAGTGGTGCTTCAGGTTAAGAACAGTTTCAGGTTAAGAACGGACCTCCTGAACGAATTAAGTACTTAACCCGAGGTGCCACTGTACTGCAGTCACACAATCAATCAATCAATCCATCAAACAGTAGCCGAACCGGGTTCCACACCGTCACAAAAACAAAACAAAAAAGAGCCGCAAAAACAAAAATGCACAGATCTCAGCGTAACACTCAAATCGGAAGTGTGGGACTCAAAACAGAAGCATCACACTCAAAACGGAGCATGTTCGGCTTCTAAAGAAAGTTCACAAACTGGAACACTTACTTCCGGGTTTGCAGTGTTTGGGTTCCAAGTTATTTGAGTGCCAAGGCGTTTGAGGACCAAGGTACCAGTGTAGATCTTCACCTACCAGCCCCTTCCCTTAGGTCTGTGTGCTTTATGGTATTGATTTTGTGGTGAATTCAAACACTGCCAAAGTTGTTAGGTAAGCGCCTTAAACAATATCATAGATAATACACCCATATTTCCCGCTAGTGAGTCTACAAAGTCCAAACCCCTGCAATAGAGGAAGAGCAGCAGAAAGAGAAAAGGAATCATTCCCACCCATTTTTTGCTCTGGCTCCATCCTTCAAGAGAGGCTGAAACCTCTGGGATTTTGGCAAACACTTAGAAGTAGCCTGGTTTTAAGGTAAAGGGACCCCTGAATGTTAGGTTCAGTCGTGGCCGACTCTGGGGTTGCGGCGCTCATCTCACTTTATTGGCTGAGGGAGCCGGCGTACAGCTTCCGGGTCATGTGGCCGGCATGACTAAGCCGCTTCTGGCGAACCAGAGCAGCGCATGGAAACGCTGTTTACCTTCCAGCCGGAGCGGTACCTATTTCTCTACTTGCGCTTTGACGTGCTTTCGAACTGCTAGGTGGGCAGGAGCAGGGACCGAGCAACGGAAGCTCACCCCGTCGCAGGGATTCGAACTGCCGACCTTCTGATCGGCAAGTCCTAGGCTCTGTGGTTTAACCCACAGCACCACCCGTGTCCCAGCCCAGTATTAGCATAACTAAATTGCAAGCAGGAGGGGCAGAGGAGACTGAGAAACAGCGGCTGACGATGACCTTGCAGTGTAGTCCAACGATGCTTTGGTCAGTTCACTGAAAGGACATAAAAATTGGTGCTGAAGCAAATGCAGCAATGCCAGTCTTATTTGTTTGTTTGCTTGTTGGTGTCATAAAAACTTATACAGCGCTTGATTGTAACACGTAAAGCAGGGGTCAGCAAACTTTTTCAGCAGGGGGCCGCTCCACTGTCCCTCAGAGCTTGTGGGGGCCCGGACTATATATTTTTGGGGGGTGGGAGGGAGAATGAATTCCTATGCCTCACAAATAACCCAGAGATGCACTTTAAATAAAAGCACACATTCTACTCATGTAAAAACACCAGGCAGGCCCCACAACTAACCCAGAGATGCATTTTAAATAAAAAGACACATTCTACTCGTGTAAAAACACCAGGCAGGCCCCACAAATAACCCAGAGATGCACTTTAAATAAAAGCACATATTCTACTCATGTGAAAACACCAGGCAGGCTCCACAAATATCCCAGAGATGCACTTTAAATAAAAGCACACATTCTACTCATGTAAAAACACCAGGCAGGCCCCGCAAATAACCCAGAGATGCACTTTAAATAAAAGCACACCTTCTACTCATGTAAAAACACCAGGCAGGCCCCACAAGTAACCCAGAGATGCACTTTAAATAAAAGCACACATTCTATTTGTGTAAAAACACCAGGCAGGCCCCACAACTAACCCATAGATGCATGAATGAATTTTATTATTTCGGTCACAGACCAGTTCCAGCCCACACACAATATCAAGGAAGTCATAAAACACGATAGGTATACATTTGAATTTGCAATTAGGTATCACAGGGACAGTACAGGTATAGCAACAGTTTAAAAACATATAAATTAAAACTTAGGCTCAGAGATGCATTCTAAAGAAAAGGACACATTCTACTCATGTAGAAACACACTGATTCTCGGACCGTCCATGGGCCGGATTGAGAAGGAGATTGGGCCGCATTCGGCCCCCGGGCCTTAGTTTGCCTACCCATTACATAAAGGTATCTGGAAGAAGTTTACCGAAAGAAAGATAAAAAGATTAAGAAGCAAAATAAACAGCAATGATTTAAGACTCTTGAACACTTAAAAACAGCAGTAGACTAAAAACAGATTAAACTTCGCACCAGCTTTCTAAAGATCTGGGAAGGCTCGCCTAAACCAAAGATGTTTTTGGCAGGCCCAGAAGAGTTCAGTGAAGGCACCTGCCTGTTGTCAAAAGTTCAAATCCTGAAAGATTAAGTTCTTAAAAAGGCAAAATGGATATAACACGGCACCTGTAGCGGTTCTGCCAATCGAAGTATTTGAGTGAGGCGTTTGTAGGGCAAGAAGATCTCATAAGTAATCCTGGTCTATGCTTTCCAGGGAATATCCAGAAAGTAAAACTTTCAAAAAACCACAACCCAGCTGTAGCCAACAACCCACCTGCAATATCTCGGCGAGGCCCGCTTGCAAAGTGAATTATGATAATATGACTTGGCATAATTTTATCAATGGCTGCTGAGTGTGCCAGTTTGACTGCAAACGGATTGCAAACACGTGTTTTTAAATGCCATTCGCCACGACAAACTGAGTATGGGACGCAGGCAAATAAATAAATAAATTCAGAAAAACAGTGTCTGTTATAGCCACATTTCAGGATCGGGGAGCGGGGTAAAGTGAGGGGTGGGGAGAAAGGAATGCTGTTGAGAAAAGATTTGGTAGCTCAGCTGAGAAAAACCGCCGTGCCCTGCAATCAGCTGGGCGGAGTACAGTTAGTTATTATTATTATTTCTGGGGCTGCAAGCTTTGCAGGGTTGTGGCTGGTGGTCAAAAGAGCCTTATTAGCGACAACCCTGCAATGTAGCCCACCGCCTCTTTGCATCAAGAAGGCCTATCAGACGTAGCTGCTGCAACCATCCTTCCCTCCCTGGGCAATGTATTCCAAGACTCACACACCTGGCAGCAAGGTGATGCCCTGAGCCGCAGAGAGGGGGCCTGCTGACACCCCTGCGAGGTAGTCCACTGCGACCATCCCTCCCTTGACTGACAGGCGCCGTGGGCAAGCCAGGAGGGCGACGGAAACAGAACAATTTACAACAACCCTAAAATGCAGGCCCACATCACAGCTGTCAACTTTCCCCTTTTCTGGCAGGGAATCCTATTCGGAATAAGGGAATTTCCCTTTAAAAAAGGGGAGAGCTATGCTCCACATCTGTACATATAAAGCAGTGCAGATGTGGTCCCCTCCTCGCCAGGTGTTACCTGCAGGTAGGCACACCTGTCCGTCGCGCCCTGCTGGGAGGGGTGACCCCGCAGCTGGGAGAAAAGGCCTACCGACACCCCCGCGAGGTAGTCCGCTCTCACCGCTCCCTCCCTTTTGCCGCTTGCAAGGCGCGGGGGCTCGGGAGCGCGAGGCGTCTCTGGGTTCAAGTGCTGCGCGGAAAGGGAGCAGCAGGAGGAGGAGGAGCCAGCGCTAGGTACCTTTCTGGAGCTCGGTGGGGCCGCTTCTTGCAGCGGCGGGAGCCGAGAGCGGCCCCCAGGCGCCCAGCAACCACGCCAGCAGCAGGAGCAGCAGCCTGCGCGGGGCCATGGAGCGGCGGGGGGCGCACGGAGGATCCGCGCTTCTCGGCGCCCGCCGCCTTTATGCGCCCGGCGGCCGGCCGAAGGAAGGGCGATGCAGATAGAGACCCATGTTGGCTTGGAATGCGCCGCCGCCGCCGCCGCCGCGGGAGCAACTTTCCCTTTCGCTTTCCCTTTCCGCGGAATTGCCAGCTGCCGGGTTGCGCGCTTTCTCTCCCTGGAGAGGGGGCTGGGCCCGGAAAGGTCTCAAGGCCCGTGGGAGAGGGGTGAAGAGGAGGAGGGCTGCCTCCTCCCCAGTGGAAAGGGGCCTGCCCGGTCCGCTCCCCTCGCCGATGTGTACCCCCCGAGCATGTGCAAAGTGCCCGGGAGAAAAGGCAGTTAATTCAGGGATGGGACGTGGAAGATACCGTACGCAGTATGGCGCCACTGTAGGAACTGAGAGTTGAGGAGACGGGGTGGAGATTGGCGTTCCTTCATGCCAAGGGGGTAGGAGTTCCTGAGCACGTGCAGAGTGCCCAGGAGAAAAGGCAATTAATTCAGGGATGGGGCGGGGAAGATACCGTACGCAGTATGGCACCACTGCAGGAACCAAGAGTTGAGTAGACGGGGTGGAGATTGGCGTTCCTTCATGCCAAGGGGATAGGAGTTCCTGAGCACGTGCAGAGTGCCCAGTAGGAAAGGCAGTCCTAGGACGGGGCACAGAAGATAGATGGAGAGATAGAATGGCCACCTGTCATGTCTGCTTTAGTTGAGACTCCTGCATAGGGGTTGGACCAGATGACCACTCGGTATCCCATTCCAACTCTACAGTGCTTTGGTAACTCTAATATCAAGGGGTTCCTGAGCAGATGCAGAGTGCTCAGGAGGAACTATATGCGGTATAGCACTCCTGCGGGAGTGGAGATCAGCTGTGTGCCTTTCTTCCTGCGAAGGTGAAGGGGTTCCTGAGCATGAGCAGAGTGCCTGTGGGAGGGAAAGCTGATGATAGCATGGGGCTTGGGAGACGGAGAGGAGGGATAAGCTAACTGAGATTCAAGCATTGCAGGGGATTTGACAAGATGACCTTCGGGATTCCTTCCAACTCTATAATATCAAGGGTTTCTGAGCATGTGCAGAGTGCCCAAGAAGCAAACCAGCCCTGGGAGAACTGCAGGGCTTTGTATCCCAACCATTCAGAATGGACCTATTGAATTTAATGGGCGTAAGTTAGTTGGTTTTTAAAATTTCAGTGGATCTACTCTGAGTAGGGCTAATATAGAATACAACCATAGGCGTGGTGTAGCGGTAGAGTGTCAGACTATAGGACCTGGGCGCCGCCGCAGCAGCAGGAGGCCCCATTAGCTAAAGTGGTGCTTCAGGTTAAGAACAGTTTCAGGTTAAGAATGGACCTCCGGAACGGATTAAGTACTTAACCCGAGGTACCACTGTATTACGAATATCCAAACATACATTTCATACAGTCCTTAAAAATATTCATACATACCCCCACTCAATCCCACAGATAATTCCTCACCCCTCACCCCACCCTTGTATTAGACTTCCAATCTACTCGATTGCAATTTCTTTCCACTTCTATTACTTTCTTTCACACATTTTAAAACCAATTTTCTGCTTCATTTTCTGTTACACATTGTTATCCATCTTATTTAGTATTTCAGTATTTATAACGGAACTTCTTTATTCTAACAGGAGTTCTGATTTTTCAATATGATTTTGCAAATATCGTTTAAACACCTTCCATTTCTTGTCTATTTTCTCTTTTGGGATCCTTCCGATTTCTCCCATTGTTTTGGATATACTGTATTGTAATACTCCAATAATCTGGCAAGCCACTCTGTTTTTGTACAAGAGTGGCTTGCCAGATTATTTAGGGAAGCTTTTAATGTTTAACGGACCACTGTATTTTAATACTTTGTTGGAAGCCGCCCAGAGTGGCTGGGGAAACCCAGCCAGATGGGCGGGGTATAAATAATAAATTATTATTATTATTATTATTTATTATTATTATTCCCTTTTAGATAGCCACCTGTCTTGCTTGCTTTAGTTGAGATTCCTGCATTGTAAAGGGTTGGAGTAGATGAGCCTTGGAGGTCCCTTACAACTTCCACAGTTCTATTTTTTTTAAAAAATAATATTTTTTATTAGTTTTACAAGATAAATTTCACATTTAACACATTAAAATTTCAAAACCAAACAAGATTCTTCTGAATCTTAGTTCTTCGCTCCTTAATCAACTGCATATGTTCATCCAAATTTTAGTCCTCCAGTACAGTATGTCCAAAGTCTTTGTAACATTGCAAGAGTTATTCAAAGCCTGCCAACGAGATTCAAGTGTTTATAGTGTTCTTTTAAATACAATCTGTATTTGCCTCATTCTCTGTTGAAGCTTTGATCCTCCAGATTTTGGATTTCCCCAGTCAATCTGGCCACCTCTGAGTAGTCCAGTCGTTTCATCTGCCAGTCGGCCTTTGTCGGCCCCTTAGCCAATTTCACTGGGCAAGCGGCATCCTTGCAGCTGTAGTCGCGTACAGGAACAGTCTTCTCAAATCCTTTGGTAGATCTGCACCAAAAATTCCTAAGAGAAAGGCTTCTGGTCTTTTTGCAAAGGTTATTTGATTCTAAGAGAGGATTTGCAGGTTGCATTTGGTACCTCGGCCTCAGGTTTAAGTTTTCTTTCTTGGTAGGACCCTCGTACCTACGGGACCGCCTCTCCCAGTATGCCCCACGGAGGACCTTAAGGTCCATAAATAGCAAGACCCTAGTGTTCCTGACGAGACAGCATCTTAAGAAGCAGAGACATCACCTTGCCGACAAAGGTCCGTATAGTTCAAGCTATGGTTTTCCCAGTAGTGATGTATGGAAGTGAGAGCTGGACCATCAAGAAGGCGATCAGCCAAAGAATGGATGCTTTTGAATTCTGGTGCTGGAGGAGACTCTTGAGAGTCCCATGGACTGCAAGAAGATCAAACCTCTCCATTCTGAAGGAAATCAGCCCTGAGTGCTCACTGGAAGGACAGATCCTGAAGCTGAGGCTCCCATACTTTGGCCACCTCATGAGAAGAGAAGACTCCCTGGAAAAGACCCTGATGTTGGGAAAGATGGAGGGCACAAGGAGAAGGGGACGACAGAGGACGAGATGGTTGGACAGTGTTCTCGAAGCTACCAGCATGAGTTTGACCAAACTGCGGGAGGCAGTGGAAGACAGGAGGGCCTGGCGTGCTCTGGTCCAGGGGGTCATGAAGAGTCGGACACAACTAAATGACTAAACAACAACAACAGTGTTCCCGAGCCCTAAGGAAGTCAGATTAGCCTCAACCAGAGCCAGGGCCTTTTCAGCACTGGCTCCAGCCTGGTGGAACACTCTGTCTCATGAGACCAGGTCCCTGCAGCATCTGATTTCTTTCCGCAGGGCCTGTAAGACAGAGTTGTTCCGCCTGGCCTTTGGCTTGGAATCAACTTGATCCCCTCCCCCTCTTTCCTTTTCCTTTCTCCTTCTGTGATGGAACTCCTATTTGGGGACTTCACTGGCATTTTTCTGGGCCACGTAGGACCAGTCTGGATAGTTGGCCTGGGTCAAGATATGACGTTTTCATGCCCAAAAAGCTTTCGATTTGTGTTTCTGCTGAAATGAAGGCTGCATTTTAATGTTGTATTTGAATCTTGTTTTTAAGTTGTATTTTAATCAATTGCTTTTATACCTGGTGTTAGCCGCCCCTTGGCTGGGGAGGGCGGGGTATAAATGAAACATTATTATTATTATTATTATTATTATTATTATTATTATTATTATTATTATGTTTATTTGTTTATTTATTTATTTAGCCCTATAGTAAATATACGTATATGGAAAAGCACTTTAGTGCTAATTGAAAGACCCTGTGTCCAGTATCCCTATGCATTTCACACCACCCACACCCTGCAACCAGTTGCCAGGTTGCTGTTATTATAGTCCAATTGCCCAGATTTGGGCACACACCCTGGGGCCTCCTTTCTACCCTCCAAGCATTACCCCTCTGGCACCCTGTTTCCCAGAATCAATTCAATCAATTGTCTTCCCTTTGGCAAGAGAGCCGTCTCTTCCTGTTTTGTGGCTGGTTTCGTCACAGGGCCAGAAAACTTTGGAAAGGCCTTTTACTTCCTCCTCCATCATCTCCTGAATCGGGCCCTGGCTGGCTCAGATATTATTTATTATTTATACCCCGCCCATCTGGCTGGGCTTCCCTAGCCACTCTGGGCGGCTTCCAACGAAATATTAAAATATAGTGGTCCCTCGTAGTTAAGAACTTAATTCGTTCTGGAGGTCCGTTCTTAACCTGAAACTGTTCTTAACCTGATGTACCACTTTAGCTAATGGGGCCTCCTGCTGCAGCCGCGCTGCCAGAGCACGATTTCTGTTCTCATCCTGAAGCAAAGTTCTTAACCCGAGGTACTATTTCTGGGTTAGTGGAGTCTGTAACCTGAAGCGTCTGGAACCTGAAGCGTCTGTAACCTGAGGTACCACTGTACAGTAATGCATCAAACATTACAGATAGGTAGCCGTGTTGGTCTGCCATAGTCAAAACAAAAAATTCCTTCCAGTAGCACCTTAAAGACCAACTAAGTTAGTTCTAGGTATGAGCTTTCGTGTGCATGCTGTCCTCATGTGCATCTCTGTCCTCCATGTGTATCTGAAGAAGTGTGCATGCACACGAAAGCTCATCAAACATTAAAAGCTTCCCTAAACAGGGCTGCCTTCAGTTGTCTTCTAAAAGTCTGGTAGTTGTTGTTCTCTTTGACATCTGGTGGGAGAGCATTCCACAAGGCGGGCGCCACCACCGAGAAGACCCTCTGCCTGGTTCCCTGTAACTTGGCTTCTCGCAGGGAGGGAACCGCCAGAAGGCCCTCAGAGCTGGACCTCGGTGTCTGGGTTGAACGAAGGGGATGGAGATGCTCCTTCAGGTATACTGGGCCTTTGAGGCCGTTTAGGGCTTTCAAGGTCAGCACCAATACTTTGAATTGTGCTCAGAAACGTACTGGGAGCCAATGTAGCTCTTTCAAGACCGGTGTTATGTGGTCTCGGCGGCTGCTCCCAGTCACCAGTCTAGCTGCCGCATTCTGGATTAGTTGTAGTTTCCGGGTCACCTTCAAAGGTAGTCCCACACAGAGCGCATTGCAGTAGTCCAAGCGAGAGATAACCAGAGCAAACCACAGATCTAAAGCTTTTTGCCAGATCGGGAGAGCTTTGCCTTTTCTCTGATGGATCGCCTGCCCTGGCCGGCTACGGTGGACTGCTAGGTACCTCCGTCTCTGTCCTCCATCCCAACCATTTATCTGGGAGATGGTTTCAAACTGGGAAGGAGAGGCCTCCCTGGATATTGTGCCGTCATACAGAGTGGGCTTCTTTCTGGACCACACAAGATCAGTCGTTCTTCTCCAGGCGAAACAGAGCATTATTGCAATGGGAAATGGGGACCAATGGGAGAAGAGAAGCATTCTAGAAATTCCAGTGTCCTGAGTGAATGGGGAACTTCCTGTTAGACGATGCTTGCGAATAGGCCTGTTGAGATCTGGCGAGTTTTGTTCAGGGCAGCTGATTTCTGGGAAAACAGCAGCTTTTGAGAATTCAGATTTTGGTTGCAATGGAATCTCCCTAAGATTCTTCCTATGAAAGCACATTGGGGACTTTTTAAGGAAACAAGCTAACACGCCTGCTCCTTGGCTTAAACTAGCCTTTGCAAATGTTATAGCCTCCAGATGTTTTGTTCTACAACTCCAATATCTCCAAGCCAGAACAGCCATTGACCAAATTGGGAGGAGACTGGCTTTAAATCTCTGCTTGCAAATGGAGTGACATTTCTGGGGGCGGAGGGGAAACAGCAGCAGCTGTGCTCAAATGGATTTTGTGCTGACTTGAAACTTGTGGACTCATGTTTAGCTTGTGGTCTACTAAGACCCCCTAGATCCTTTTCCCATGCACTGCTGGCAATCCAGGTGTCCCCCAGCCTAAATTTGTGCTGCTGGTTCTTCCTGCAAAATTGTAGAACCTTACATTTGTCCCTGTTGGATTTCATTCTGTTAGTATGGTCCAGTTCTCCAATCTGTTGGGGTCATTTTGAATCCCGATTCTGTCTTCTGCTACCCCACCCAGCTTGGTGTCTTCTGCAAATTTGATGAGCATCCTCTTAGTTCCTTCATCCAATTCGTATATGAAGACGTTGAACAACAATGGGCCCAGGACAGAACCCTGTGGCACCCCACTTTGTCACTTTTTCCCAGGATGTTGTTGTTGTTTAATCGTTTAGTCGTGTCCGCCTCTTCGTGACCCCCTGGACCAGAGCACGCCAGTCACTCCTGTCTTCCACTGCCTCCTGCAGTTTGGTCAAACTCATGCTGATAGCTTTGAGAACACTGTCCCACCATCTCGTCCTCTGTCGTCCCCTTCTCCATATGCCCGCAATCTTTCCCAACATCAGGGTCTTTTCCAGGGAGTCTTCTCTTCTTATGAGGTGGCCAAAGTCTTGGAGCCTCAGCTTCAGGATCTGTCCTTCCAGTGAGCACTCAGGGCTGATTTCCTTCAGAATGGAGATGTTTGATCTTCTTGCAGTCCATGGGACTCTCAAGAGTCTCCTCCAGTACCAGAATTCAAAAGCATCAATTCTTCGGCGATTAGCCTTCTTTATGGTCCAGGATGATAAGGAACCATGATGGAAACTCTTTGGGTTCAGCTGCCCAGAGTGCCTGGGGCAAGTCAGGCAGATGAGCGGGGTATAAATAACAACATTATTATGATTATTATTCAATCAGTGGTATGTACTGAGTTGATTAGGATGCAAAAGGCAGCAGTCTGATTGGTCCTAGAACAATAGGATTCAGAATGTAACAGTCTGATTGGTCCACAGGAGCCACCCAATCCAGCTCCAGGTGGAAGTGAATCCACAACCTGATTGGCCCACAAGTGAATCCTGTAATTAGCCAATCACATGGGGCCCATTGTGTAAATAATGTATATAAAGCAGACATTCTGGGGGAACTTCCATTCCTCCTCCCCACTATGAGCTGAATAAAGAGCATGAAATCCACTCTCGACTCCGAGTATATTTCAATCAGCCAACCAGCTACAAATCCACCTAACTGTTACCCCATCCATCCTGCATTTTACCAGCTTCTCCACAAAAATATAATGGGGGCCTTTGTCAAAGATTACCAGAAAGGTCATGACTTGAGAGTTACCCTGTTAAGAAATGTTAAATAAAAGTCTACGGTTTGCTGTGTGGTCAGTAATCATCCTTTTTTGTACAATAAGCATATGCAGTAAGCCAGACTGTGTGTTTGGGAAAAGGTCTCCTTGTTTAATTATTCTTCATATAATTATCCAGCCAGTTTATCCATTAGGGCCATGTCCCAGATTTGATTCAGCCACATTTCATATAGGTCAGCATTGAGGGTTTAATGGCTCCTGGCAACAGCCAAGTGAGCAGTTGTTATTTATTATAATACAAGCTTTTTAACTGAGCATTCTTCAGCATCTCCTTCAAGTATATTGAATCCTTTTTTAAAGCCCTCCAAGTTGGTGACCACCATTGCCAAACCCTCCAAGTGTCCTTATTTTCCAGGGTCAGTCCCGGATTTACAGAAGCTGCCCCGGTTTCTGATCCAGGAATGTCCCGCTTTTCCTTAAGATGCTCCTATTTTCACCAGAGATATGTTGGAGGGTGTGGAGTTATGTGAGCCTTGAAACAAGGAGTTAAGTAACTATACAACCTTTAGAAGACATCTGAAGGCAGCCCTGTCTAGGGAAGTTGTTTACTGTTTTATTATGTTTTTATATCCCACTTGTTGGATCATCACCTTGTACTACCAACCTTACTATATGCTTAGGCAAACTAATACCAGTGTACTGGAAGAAGCAAAGATAACCAGTTTTTTTTTTAAAAAAAATATTTTTTATTAAGGATTTTCTTGTTTTACAGAAGTGTAGTGCCTCGTATTTTTTCTTCTTCTTCTTCTTCTTCCATGTAACGTTTTTACAAATCCGTTTCATTTGTTGAGGCATTAGGGGGAGAAGAAAACAGAAAGAAAAAAGAAAGGGGGGTGGGGAGAGGGAGGATGGATGGGGGTGGGGTCGGGTGGCGGTGTTTCTATTATGTTTAATGTATGTAGAGTTTGGTGTCAGCGTTGCTTGTGTTCCTTTGGTGGTGAGAGAGGTTGGGGTTGGCTTAGGGTGTGATTGTTTGCTTGTGATTGGCTGTGGTGATCTTTGTTTTCGTGTGTGAGTATGGGAAACAGCCCTACTAGAAAAATTAACTAATAAACTGAAACTGACACGGGGACAAACAGAAGAAGACGCCTTCACCCCGGTATGGCTCCCCTTTATCACATACACAGCCCAACAGGACAATGACAATAATCCACCAACAGCATACAAATCAATATGGCTAACCTGATCCAAAGATCACCAGTGTTGAAGCAATGATTCTTCAACATCAACTTCGTTGGACTGGTCATGTTGTTTGGATGCCTGATGATCGTCTTCCAAAGCAACTGCTCTATTCCGAACTTAAAAATGGAAAGCGTAATGCTGGTGGACAACAAAAGAGGTTCAAAGACTCTCTCAAGGCAAATCTTTAAAAATGTAGTATAAACACTGACAACTGGGAAACACTGGCCTGCGAGCGCTCCAGTTGGAGAACAGCCTTTACCAAAGGTGTCACGGGCTCTGTAGACACTCGAACTCAGGATGCAAGGGAGAAACGTGCTAAGAGGAAGGCACGCTTGGCAAATCCACACGGTGATCAACTCCCGCCCGGAAACCTATGTCCCCACTGTGGCAGGACGTGTGGATCCAGAATTGGCCTCCACAGTCACTTACGGACTCATTGTTAAGACTGTGTTTATGGGGGACAATCTTACTCGGCTGCGAGTGATTGCCAAAGAAGAAGAATGTATCTATGTTTTGTTTTGTTTTGGCAAATCTTTACTGATAAAGGATCATTTACAACGAAGGTAAGTATAGAAAAGTTAAATACAAAAGAAGCAAATGTATTTATGTTTTTATATATGTTGGAAGCCGCTCAGAGTGGCTGGGGCAACTCAGTCAGATGGGTTGTTGTTGTTGTTTAGTCTTTAGTCGTGTCCGCCTCTTCGTGACCCCCTGGACCAGAGCATGCCAGGCACTCCTGTCTTCCACTGCCTCCCGCAGTTTGGTCAAACTCATGCTGGTAGCTTTGAGAACACTGTCCAACCATCTCGTCCTCTGTCGTCCCCTTCTCCTTGTGCCCTCCATCTGTCCCACATCAGGGTCTTTTCCAGGGAGTCTTCTCTTCTCATGAGATGGCCAACGTCTTGGAGCCTCAGCTTCAGGATCTGTCCTTCCAGTGAGCACTCAGGGCTGATTTCCTTCCGAATGGATCGGTTTGGTCTTCTTGCAGTCCATGGGACTCTCAAGAGTCTCCTCCAGCACCAGAATTCAAAAGCATCAATTCTTTGGCGATCTGCCTTCTTTATGGTCCAGCTCCCACTTCCATACATCACTACTGGGAAAACCAGACCTTTTACTATACGGACCTTTGTTGGCAAGGTGATGTCTCTGCTTTTTAAGATGCTGTCTAGGTTTGTCATTGCTTTTCTCCCAAGAAGCAGGCGTCTTTTAATTTCGTGGCTGCTGTCACCATCTGCAGTGATCATGGAGCCCAAGAAAGTAAAATCTCTCACTTCCTCCATTTCTTCCCCAGTCAGATGGGTGGGGAATAATAAATAATAATAATAATAATAATAATAATGGAATAGGGCACCCCTCTTTTCATCAGAGAAACATTGGTGGATATGCACCGCGTCCTGTTACACAGCAACAACTTTTCCTGGGCCTTGCGGAATCATGACATGGAAGTCATGTTTGCCAACATTCTTCCTTCCGCACGCAGCTATTGAAAATAAAGAGATCTCCGTTCTGTGCATGGAACCTTGTGAGTCTTCCGCTAACTGCCTCAACTGTCGCTCCCAATGCTGGCTTGAACACCTGCCCCAGAATATTGCCTCCCCAAAAGAGGCAGAGGCAAAGGAGTCACATCACCCTTCCACCCAATGGAGCATCTTTCTCACTGATGTGCGTTCGGCACGGACGATGCTTACGGGGCCACGTGAGGTTCTGCGGCGATCAGTGAAGTTCCATTGCACAGCCAGCTGAGGCCACTTTGCCACTGTGGGCAGCCGTCATCCAACCGCCACAACACCAGGTGACTTTTGATTTTGTGGTGGTGGTGACGAGGATGTTGTTGGGGGCCCTGGAGCTAAGTTAGGGTCTCCATCTGGGCCCTGTCTGGGTGAGAGGCTGCTGGAACACCTTCAGGAATGGTTCTGCACTTCCTGAAGGAAGTCTAGGAAAGGACGCAGCAAATATCTCGGTTGTGCAGAGGAAGATGCTGGACTCTTGAGTTAGAACATAGCTCTCTACCGACTGCACTAAGAGTGCCAGATACTCTCTAGGCTCAGCCTTTCTCAACCTGTGGGTCCCCAGATGTTGAACTACAACTCCCATCACCCCTAGCTAGCAAGGCCAGAGCTCAGGGATGATGGGAGTTGTAGTCCAACAACATCTGGGCACCCACAGGTTGAGAACTGCTGCTAGGGTGTCAGACTGACATGTTTTCCATTAGAAGCCGGAGTTGTCGGGGATTGAACATGGCACCTTCTGCAAGCCAATCAGCTGTCCTTCCACTGAACCCTTCTGGCTCTTGGACATTTGGCCGTGGAAATAGTGGCACATTGCTTATTTTTGAAGCTTTAAATTCCTCAGGATGGAAACCAGGTGTGATCTGCAGTTAATTCCACAAACCAATCATTTACTTTCGCTGTGGAACGATGAAAACAGCGATCTTTATCTGCTTGCCTTGTCTATAAATCAATAGTTCACTGGCTTTTGCTTTGTTAGCTCGGAAACTCTTGGGTTAGTCTCATGTTAATGCCATTAAGAACAGAATGAAATTGAACATATTGACAACAGCTGGAAGTTTTTGAAAAGTCTGTTGGCCCTGCCCAACTTCTTCACGGAATATGTGACCATATTAGCATGTATCCAATACAGAATGGCTGCTTACCAAAAGGGAAAATAAAGATGGCCGGAGAGGGCACAGATTTGCATAAAATTTGCATATAGTGATGTATGCGTGCATTGATGAACGTTTAGAATTGGACGAGGACTGCCCTTTTTATGCATGGTGATTTGTGCTCCTGATGGTACAGGGGCAGTTATGCCTAGTCATTACCTTTCGGACCTGCAAAAGTTTCAGGACAGACATACGGCTTCATTTGGTGCATGCCCTGTAGCTGAAATCCTCTAACTTTTTATACCATTAGTGCGTCGCACTTTCACTGCACCATGGTGCAAGAGTGCACCATCAAGACAGCAATAATGAAGTAGGCTTGGGGAAGCATTGCAAGGATGGGAAATGCGATTCAATGTAAACAAGTGTACACGCAAAGGTGGAAAAATATATATCTTAATTACATATTTTTTCTTTACAACAATCCCGTGAGGTAGGCTAGGCTGAGAGATTGTAATTGGCTCAAGGTGACAGACGTATATGTGCAAAAGACATACCCGTGTGCAGCAAGATCAAAGGCGGGAGAAACTTCTTGCTGTAGAATGGAATACCCCTATTTTCATCGGAGAAATTTTGGAGGGTATGTTGATATTGTTCAGCTTGGAGCAGAAGGATGAATAAAAACAGACATCCCCCCCCCCCCGGGAATGGAAATGGTCTAGATCATAAATATGGTTTCAAAGCTTTACTAACAGAACTTTCTTCACAACAGACATAAAGCTGTAGCGATACATCCAAATAGTTGCATAGAATCATGTTGTTGTGGAGGGCGCCATTTTTGTTGGCAGTCTACCCACTTGGACTACTGCAATGCGCTCTACGTGGGGCTACCTTTGAAGGTGACCCGGAAACTGCAATTAATCCAGAATGTGGCAGCTAGACTGGTGACTGGGAACGACTGTCGGGACCATATAACACCAGTCCTGAAAGATCTACACTGGCTCCCAGTATGTTTTCAAGCACAAACCGAAGTGTAGGTGCTGACCTTTAAAGCCCTACATTATTATTATTATTATTATTACCCATGCTCTGCACCTGAGCTCACACACAGATCCCCAGTCAGAAGTTGCTGGATGTAAAATAACTTGTAAAGAAACGAAAGACATGGATAATTTAGAGAGATGAAAACTATGAAGAACGTATTGATATGTAGTCTTAGAAAAATTATTTTAAGGACCCGTGCAGGGGATGGGGGGGGGGGGGAGTCACGAGATTCAGAGAATCTCATTTATGGATATGTTCAAAAAGTTTTTTCTTTTCATTATTTTAAATTGGTTCTTGTAAAAACCAATAAAAATATTTTTAAAAGGGAAAAAAGAGCCGCTGTTCAACTCGCCACTGCCCTCATGTGACCTCCGACCTTACAAAATGTGGCTTGCAACCTTGTCATAATCTTCAGAACCATGTGGGGTGTTTTAAGATTCCAGGGCCTCCAAGCAACCATCACCTTTAACCTGCATTGCAGCTTTTAGGCAGGAATTAGGGGGCAAGTTGTCAGTCGCCATAAACCTGGCTCTGTGGGTGAAGTATCTTCTCCCCGCCCTCAGACTGACTGATTCCCTCCAGCGTCACTTCTGCCTAGCGTGCGCTGGGCAGCCGAAATCAACTTGATCCATCCCTCCCTGCTGGCTACAGACTCTATCGCTCCTAACCACTGGCCACTATGCTAGTTAACGGACAAATGGTTCCTAGGGCGGTGCTTCAGTGGGTGGGTCGACATGGTGCAAATGAAGACGTCATCTGGCGATGGCGCCATGCTGCTCTCCTCGCCACAGCGTCCCTCTCTACGTGTAAGTAACGGAGACCCGTACCTGCCAGGAAGCCAGAGAAGCGGCTCCATCCAATAATAATAATAATAATAATAATAATAATAATAATAATAATTTATTATTTATACCCCCACCCATCTGGCTGGCTTTCCCCAGCCACTCTGGCGGCTTCCAACATAATATTAAAATACAATAGTCCATCAAACATTAAAAGCTTCCTTAAACAGGGCTGCCTTCGGATGTCTTCTAAAAGTCTGGTAGTAGTTGTTCTCTTTGACATCTGATGGGAGGGCGTTCCACAGGGCGGGTGCCACCACCGAGAAGGCCCTCTGCCTGGTTCCCTGTAACTTGGCTTCTCACAGGGAGGGAACTGCCAGAAGGCCCTCGGCGCTGGATCTCAGTGTCTGGGATGGATGATGGGGGGGGGGAGACGCTCCTTCAGATATACTGGACCGAGGCCATGGCAATCCCACTTCTGCTGGCTGAGGCGGGTGGGAATTGGCACCCGTTTCCTTTCCATCCACGCAGCTGAAGCGAGTTATTATTATTATTACCAGTGCTATTTTTCTAGAAAAGGAGGTGACAGAACTCACCATGAATGCCTCCCTCGTCCTCTTCTAAGAGAACCAGGGAGAACGAGGAGCAACGGCGCCCACTTGAGAGGTGCCAGAGCTGAGTTCCTGTGAGTTCCAGCTGAAAAAACCAATAATAATAATAATAATAATAATAATAATAATAATAATAATAACAACAACACATGATTTATATACCGCCCTTAATCAGAAGATCCCAGGGTGGTGTACACATTGCAGAGCATCAAGGATAAAAGCATAATACAGTGGTACTTCGGGTTAAGTACTTAATTCGTTCCGGAGGTCCGTTCTTAAACCGAAACTGTTCTTAACCTGAAGCACCACTTTAACTAATGGGGCCTCCTGCTGCCGCCGCACCGCCGGAGCACGATTTCTGTTCTCATCCTGAAGCAACTTCTTAACCCGAGGTAGTATTTCTGGGTTAGTGGAGTCTGTAACCTGAAGCGTATGTAACCTGAAGTGTATGTAACCCAAGGTACCACTGTAAAAAGGATACTGACAGACAGCCTAATAATAAAATAGGTAAAGGTAAATTGTAAAGGGACCCCTGAGCATTAGGTCCAGTCGCGGATGACTCTGTGGTTGCGGCGCTCATCTCACTTCATTGGCCAAGGGAGCCGGCATACAGCTTCTGGGTCATGTGGCCAGGATGACTAAGCCGCTTCTGGTGAACCAGAGCAGCGCACGGAAATGCCGTTTACCTTCCCGCTGGAGCGGTACCTATTTATCTACTTGCACTTTGACGTGCTTTCGAACTGCTAGGTTGGCAGGAGCAGGGACTGAGCAACGGGAGCTCACCCCGTCACAGGGATTTGAACCGCCGACCTTCTGATGGGCAAGCCCTAGGCTCTGTGGTTTAACCCACAGCATCCTAATAACAGAGCTCTCCCCCTCACTTTTACAGGTCAGAGATTAATGAACAGCCATAGGCCTAGGTAATGAGGAAGGTTTTTGTCCAGTACCTAAAGACATGTAGTTACGGCACCCTAAGTAATTACCAACAACCTTTGCAAGGCACTACCACCCATTTTGGTAACCACTGCCATAAATCATTGTTGGGTACTACCGTATTGGCCTGAATATAAGCCTCCCATTTTCCCCCCAAATTCCATCTGTGAAAAGTTAAAAGTGTGGCTGAAATTTGCGAACTTACAAAAACTGGCTTTTACGATATCGCTGCTGAAACAGACATACGGTAAAGTGGAAGAGCTGTGAGTGCCTGCGGAATTTTAAGGGAGCGGTTTATATTTGGGAATTGTCTTTTAACCCCTCCCCTCCCGAGTTTTAAAGATGCAGTTTATATTCAGGCGTGGCTTATAATCAGGCCAATACTATAGGCCCTTCTCTGGTCTGGAGATTGCAGAATGGGTAGCTGGTTTCTCTGCTTGCTACAAGTGCTTGATTCTACCTAAAGGTCTGTTTGGAAGTAAACTGGGTGACACATGAAGATGGCACATGCTTCTTTGAAAAGGAGCAAACACTGCCAACCAGTGACTGCCCCCACCCTGAGTATCACACTGTCCAGGGGAAAGTGGGGTGACCATGGTTGGTGGGAAGAGTGAATAGCAGAAACGAGATTGGATTTCGGGATTCCTCAGGTGTCAAAATGATTTGACGTCGTTTTTCACTTCCCAGTTCGAGACACTCATCCGAACATGTGCAGTCAGTTCCAGCTGAAGCATGAAGCCACCTACTCACAACACCCTAACTTGGTGAGTGAAACCTGACTTCTTTTTCCATCATGAAAAGGTGCCAAAGGAAGAGGAAAAACCATTGTTGTTGTTTAGTCATGTCCGACTCTTCGTGACCCCCTGGACCAGAGCACGCCAGGCACTCCTGTCTTCCACTGCCTCCCGCAGTTTGGTCAAACTCATGTTCATAGCTTTGAGAAACACTGTCCAACCATTTTCTCAGCAGTTAATTTGGCTTTCCCCCCAAACCACCCCACTGTCCCCACAAGCCACGATTGACACCTGCAGCCATTTCCCCAAAAGGTGATTACCTTGCCAGCCTTTTCCATGGTGATGCAGCTATTCTCTCTGTCGCTGTGTGCTGTCAATCACAATGCCATGGGATATGCAAGGACAGTGATTAGCCAGCAGGCCCAGTACTGGGTCTGCTGGCTACTCACACTGTCTACTAGCGCATCACGGTGGTTTTGGAGGAAGAATCCAAGGAACTGTTCACCTTTGGCAGTAGCTGGAGTGGCAAAAAGGCCAGTGATATTCTATGTTTTCTTGCTGTGAATAGAGGGAGGGGGGGACAGAAGGCAGAGCATGATGGGGACCAATGCAGGTAAAGAACTCTTCAGTCAGCATTGCTGACGTTTGGGGAAACTGGGTAAGGGATCTACTGTTAACGGAGAAATCTGAGGTCTCCCTTGGACAAAAAACAAGGACACCAGCCAGGAATACCAGAGCAAAACAGCAGCCAGTAGGCTTGGTCTTTATTGAAGATTGTCGTGACAGGACTCCCACCTGCCACAAGGTGGAACAAGATGGAAGCCCCAAACAAAAGAGAACCCAAACTTTTATAACTGCTAATCCCCATGTCACCCCCCCAAGGTAAAGGTAAAGGTACCCCTGCCCGTATGGGCCAGTCTTGACAGACTCTGGGGTTGTGCGCCCATCTCACTTAAGAGGCCAGGGGCCAGCGCTGTCCGGAGACACTTCCGGGTCACGTGGCCAGCGTGACATCGCTGCTCTGGCGAGCCAGAGCCGCACATGGAAACGCCGTTTACCTTCCCGCTGGTAAGCGGTCCCTATTTATCTACTTGCACCCGGAGGTGCTTTCGAACTGCTAGGTTGGCAGGCGCTGGGACCGAGCAGATTCGAACCGCCGACCTTTCGATCGGCAAGTCCTAGGCACTGAGGCTTTAACCCACAGCGCCACCTGCGTCCCACTCCCCCCCCCAAACTACATCACTAATACTTCATGGTTACATCATGAAAGGGGAGGTCTGGTGGCAGGAATCTGAGCATCCTGGACCCTGCCCCATGGTTCTCCTTGCCCCCCACCAAACACCTATCAAGTGTAACAAAAGAGATATTTACATTTCCCTCTTTCCCAGCCAGGTTAATCACACCCTTTTGTCTTCATCTGGGTTTGTTATTTCTGAAATGGCTACCTGTCTGGCACTCAGGTATCAGGATGCCAGGGATTATCACTCAGGCAGAGGGGCTGCTGGGTAGCTGAGCTCACATGTCTATATGAATTTCTGAAGTTTTGCCTGTGAGCCAATACATAGGTGCATTTATCAGTGAATTGTCACATTTGGTATCGTGCAGCAAAGGCCCTTTGAATAGATAGGAAGAAACTGTGATGAAGTGTTTTGTGGGGACAAATCACAAAAGTCACAAAAGTGATTGCGCTGGTTTTGGTAGTGGGCTGCATGTGCATGATATCTGCTGAAGGGGAACCCCCCCCCCCCAACCTATACATAAATTCCTGCAACACTACCATCAGTTCCTTTTCCTGGTGTAGAAAAATCTGGGGTTGGCTTTCACCCAGTGTCCCCTAAGTCCATGATCGGTCAGAAGGGAATGGCTGGAGGCAGGATCCAGTGACAATAAGGCAGATCTTTATTTTTCTGTTGCGACAGAGTTCCCGCCCCCTTTGCCAGGAGGTGAGGGCTGGAGAAAAGGTGTGCAAGAACTTTTGAAGACTTTAGAAATTGCCCAGCCCTTTGGCCAAAGACCGCCAAAAGCATCATGCACACATCACAGAAAGATGCGGTCTACAACAAGTTTGTGTGTAGCTTGTCTGCTGCTTGTCAAGATAACCTGATTGCATTACTGGCCAGTCCGGGCCATTCTTTTGACACGGTAAATGCCTTAGACCTTGAATCCAGACCACAGCGGCAAAATATTCATACACAAAATTTGACCTTAAATTTGTAGGATTTGCAAGTGAAAATAACCACTGGGGGAGCTTTTTCCAAGGTATTTCCTTCTGCAGAGGAATATTTGGGGGGTCATTAGGAGTTGATGTGGATTCAGGATTGCTCTGGTGTTGTTTAGTTGTGTCCAACTCTTCATGACCCCATGGACCAGAGCACGCCAGGCATTCCTGTCTTCCACTGCCTCCCACAGTTTGGTCAAACTCATACTGGTAGCTTCGAGAACACTGTCCAACCATCCCATCCTCTGTCATCCCCTTCTCCTTGTGCCCTCCATCTTTCCCAACATCAGGGTCTTTTCCAGGGAGTCTTCTCTTCTCATGAGGTGGCCAAAGTATTGGAGCCTCAGCTTCACGATCTGTCCTTCCAGTGAGCACTCAGGGCTGATTTCCTTCCGAATGGATCGGTTTGGTCTTCTTGCAGTCCATGAGACTCTCAAGAGTTTCCTCCAGTACCAGAATTCAAAAGCATCAGTTCTTCGACGATCAGCCTTCTTTATGGTCCAGCTCTCGCTTCCATACATCACCACTGGGAAAACCAGAGCTTGAACTATACGGGCCTTTGTTGGCAAGGTGATGCCTCTGCTTTTTAAGATGCTGTCTAGGTTTATCATCGCTTTTCTCCCAAGAAGCAGGAGTCTTTTAATTTCGTGACTGCTGTCACCATCTGCAGTAATCATGGAGCCCAAGAAAGTAAAATCTCTCACTGCCTCCATTTCCTCCCCTTCTATTTGCCAGGAGGTGATGGGACCAGTGGCCGTGATCTTTGTTTTTTTGATGTTGAGCTTCAGACCATATTTTGCACTCTCCTCTTTCACCCTCATTAAAGTTTCTTTAATTCCTCCTCACTTTCTGCCATCAAGGTTGTGTCATCTGCATATCTGAGGTTGTTGATATTTCTTCCGGTGATCTTAATTCCGGCTAGGGATTCATCCAGCCCAGCCATGCTGTTTAAGACATGTGGTTTATATGCCTGCCTATGTGTGTTTATCTTGTGCACTTCTGAGCGTTCATTTTATTTACGGCAATTCTTAGGATTCTTATAACACTGGGTAAAATGGTGCTGTCCTGTTCAAGCATGACAAAGCCAATAATGTCTGAGGCCTTCTTCTCATTTTCCTTATTTTATTTTCCTCTCTCCTGGGGTAGGTCCAATACTTCCTTCCATTCACTGATGCTGAGTTCCAAGAGCGGCTGGAACAACACAAGGGAGAGATCGCCATCATGCTAAGGTCCTCGGAGTTCAATCAAGACAAAACTGCCTTGATTGTGACTAACAACCCTCTTCCCCTCTTCATATCTGGACAACAGCTTTCAACACCTTTCCAGTTTTTCCCTGAAGACATCAGGGTAAGTTGGTTCTCCGACACGCATACCTTGCTTAAAGTGAAAAGGGGATTTTCCCACTTCTGACACCATTTAGGGAGCTTTTAATGTTTGATGTATAGTGGTACCTCGGATTAAGTACTTAATTCGTTCCGGAGGACCGTACTTAACCTGAAACTGTTCTTAACCTGAAGCACCGTTTTAGCTAATGGGGCCTCTTACTGCTGTCACGGCGCCAGAGCACGATTTCTGTTCTCATCCTGAAGCAAAGTTCTTAACCTGAAGCACTATTTCTGGGTTAGCGGAGTCTGTAACCTGAAACGTATGTAACCTGAAGCATATGTAACCCGAGGGTACCACTGTATTACTGTATTTTAATATTTGGTTGGAAGCCGCCCATTTATACCCATGGGAGGGGTATAAATTTATTATTATTATTATTATTATTATTATTATTATTATTAGGGGCTCAAGGAGGGAACTCTGCAGCATGACCTTACCACAAAAGGTGTCTCTAAACCAGGCATAGGCAAACTCCGGCCCTCCAGATGTTTGGGACTAGAATTCCCATCATCTCTAGCTAATGTGATAGGAATTTTGAGGTCTTAGATATATGTTAAATGTTCATGGGTGTCCCAACCAAGCACATATATAGATCAGCACAGGAAGACCGACCTGGAACCATTTTGATTTTCAAACTGTCCCAAACTGAGCAAATGTTTTATCTGCAAGGTCAAAGGAAAATGGAAAAGCCTCCCCATTGTCTTTTCCTTCACAAATCCTGTCTTAAGGGTATGTCTGTGTTTGAATAGGGTCTGAGCCTGTGACCTGGCCCAGGAACTAAATATTTATCATTACAAAAGACTAGCCAGGCTCCCCAGGCAATCCAATCAAGTAACCTGCCAGACAGGAGATAAACAACGACAGGAGAAAAACAACATTCAAATTTCTGTTTTAAGACCGCCTTTTCTGTGATGTAGGTATGATGTATCTGAGGGGTGGTCTTAGGTTACACCCCTTCTGTGATGTACGTATCATGTTTCTGGGGGTGGTCTTGAGCCTTATAAAAGTCTTTATAAGGCCTTGCGCACCATTTTTCGGGGTTCTTCCTCCTCTCCTGCGTGTGAGGGGAGCACCCTGTTGCAACAGATCAATAAAGGCCAAGCTTACTAGCTGCTTTGCTTCTCAATATTCTCTGGTTGGCCTCTGTTATTCTCTCCTACCAATAGGGAACCTATGTAAGGACTCTATATGGGCTCTTGGATACCCCATAAGGGAAACGGGCAATTTTTGTTTACAACACTAACAGGACCAGTGGTCAGGGATGATGGGAATTGTAGTCCCAAACATCTGGAGGGCTGGAGTTTGCCTATGCCTGCTCTAAACCGGCCTTCCCTAATCCCAGATCCCTATGTATTGTGGGACCACCAAACTCATTACCCTGACCACCAGTCACACTGGCTTTGGGATGATGGGGTTTGTAGTCCCGACTGCATGACAGAAGTTTATAAAATTGTGCCTGGCATGGAGGAAGCAGATAGAGAAAAGAAAAGCTCTTTCTTCCTCTCTCATGTGGACTTCCAGTGAAGCTGAAAACCAGTTGCCGAAAGTGGAAGTCCCTGCCTCTCACAATCATCTGAGTCTCCATCTTCTCCAGAGCTTTCCCCAGTCAGAGACTGTGCTTTTTATTTTACCTTGGAACCACAGTAAGGAAAAGAAAAGTATATACAGTAAACCAAAAACCAAAAGAAACCCTTATCAAGAGCTGCTTAGGAAGTCAATCATTAGCAGGGAAAAAACCAAACCAAAATCAATTCAAATAACTTCTTACACTCGTAGAATGTTCCCACGCAGAGTAAAGACAACCATATCCGGGATGGATCTCCTTTTTCTTTCACCCTATTGTTTCACCAAATAAATTCCAAAAATAATAATTTCTTTGCCTGTCAACTCATGTAAAAACACCAGGCAGGAGCCACAAATAACCCAGAGATGCATTTTAAATAAAAGTGCACATTCTACTCATGTAAATTCCCTTCCCTGGGGGGTTGTCTGTATGAATCTGTATTTTATTCTGAATCCATGTTATGGGTCGTTGGACCATAATAAAGATGATGATTATTACTCATGTAAAAACACCAGGCAGGCCCTACAAATAACCCAGAGATGCATTTCAAATAAAAGTGCACATTCTACTCATGTAAAAACACGCTGATTCCCAGACCATCCGTGGGTTGGGTTGAGAAGGCAATTGGGCCGGATCCGGCCCCCAAGCCTTAGGTTGCCTACCCCTGCTTTAGATTTAACCAGAGCTTCACAATTGGAATAAATTTATTGCGTATCTAAAAGACAGCTGTAAAAATTTAAAAACACTAGCAGGACTGAAGTAGCTCCTACAATGTAAAACAGATAAGATGTGAGTATAAAATACGCGAAAAAATGTGATAAAGGATACCAACTGAAGGGATGGAGGGAAGCCATAGCTGCTCGGCAGAGCAAAAGGGTTATATTTTGATGGATGTATGGATTATGTAAAGAAAATAATAATTTTTTTTTGAAAAAAAGAAGATTTAACGAGAGCTTCTTTTGCTAATCCACCTTCCATTTAGAGGAAAAACCAACCTGATTCGGACCACTTACCCCCAGTGCAAGCCCAAAAGAGCCAACTGAGTCCCAGCATCGGAAAGCTGAGGAAACCTGCAGAATTCAGGTAAGGCCACAGCTCTTTCCCTTGGAAAAAGAACGGGCGTTGTGCTTTAACACACATTGCTTCAAGGTGGTTTTCAGTGCGGCTGAAATGCACAGCGCTCTCAACCAGCCTTCCCCACTGAGTGCCTACAACTCCCATCAACTCCTGGGAGTGTCATCAATCAGAATGTACAGGTGCTTTTCGGGAATGGCTGTACAGTGGTACCTCAGGTTAAGTACTTAATTCGTTCTGGAGGTCTGTTCTTAACCTGAAACTGTTCTTAACCTGAAGCACCACTTATAGCTAATGGGGCCTCCTGCTGCCGCCAGAGCACGATTTCTGTTCTCATCCTGAAGCAAAGTTCTTAACCTGAGGTAATATTTCTGGCTTAGCGGAGTCTGTAACCTGAAGCGTATGTAACCTGAAGCATATGTAACCTGAGGTACCACTGTAACTGTATTTGATTCATCTCCCAATAAGGGATAGGATTTATCTAGAATTTGGCGGGTGATCAGTTTATCATTCAGGATGTATTTCAGACCCTCCAAGTGTCCCTAATCTCCAGGGACCACCCTGGATTTACAGAAGCTGTCCCAGTTTCTGATTTGATCCCAAAATGTCCTGCTTTTCCTTTGTTGTTGTTGTTTAGTCATTTAGTATTGTCCAACTCTTCGTGACCCCCTGGACCAGAGCATGCCAGGCACTCCTGTCTTCCACTGCCTCCTGCAGTTTGGTCAAACTCATGTTCGTAGCTTCGAGAACACTGTCCCACCATCTCGTCCTCTGTTGTCCCCTTCTCCCTGTGCCCTCCATCTTTCCCAACATCAGGGTCTTTTCCAAGGAGTCTTCTCTTCTCATGAGGTGGCCAAAGTCTTCGAGCCTCAGCTTCAGGATCTGTCCTTCCAGTGAGCACTCAGGGCTGATTTCCTTCAGAATGGATCGGTTTGGTCTTCTTGCAGTCCATGGGACTCTCAAGAGTCTCCTCCAGCACCAGAATTCAAAAGCATCCATTCTTCGGCGATCAGCCTTCTTTATGGTCCAGCTCTCACCTCCATACATCTCTACTGAGAAAACCATAGCTTTTCCTTAGGATGTCCCTATTTTCATAGGAGAAACATTGGAGGGTGTGGGAGTTATGTGACCTCCGAGCCAAAGAAATAACTAGCTAAACAACCTTTAGAAGACATCTGAAGGCTGCCCTGGATAGGGAAGTTTTAAAATATTTAATGTTTTGTTACGTTTTTGTATATGTTGCTTGGGCACCTCAGTCAGACGTGCGGGGCATAAGTATAATACAGTTGTACCTTGGAAGTCAAACGGAATCCGTCCCAGAAGTCTGTTCGACTTCCAAAATGTTCGGAAACCCAAGCGCAGCTTCTGATTGGCTGCAGGAAGCTCCTGCAGCCAATCAGAAGCCCCATCTGATATTCGGCTTCCAAAAATAGTTCGCAAACCGGAACAGTTTGCAGCGTTCGGGAGCCAAAACGTTTGGGAACTAAGCTGTTCCAAAACCAAGGCACAACTGTAATCATCATCATCATCAACCTCATTATCATATAGTTATTATTGTTATTGTTGTTGTTGATGATGTTGTGGAATGGGACATCCCTATATTCATTGGAGAAATGTTGGAGGGTGTGGTATTTAAAGTTTGGTCATAGGTCAGTAAATGATGCTTGATAATTTTTTTGCTAAGAATGTCCAGCCACAACAAACTGAACATATGGATGGCTATGTTCACACTGCCATTCATACTGCACTTCTGCCATTGGTTTAGGAAGATGTGTACACGTGATGCCACAATCCGTCTCTATCTGGTCATTTCTTAGGAAATGCAGTGTCTTGTTGCATTTGCCCCTTCCTGCAAAGCAACACCCATCCAAATTGTGTTTTAAGTCATGATGAGGATAGTGGTAAAAGGTGATACCTTGGTTCTCAAATGCCTCGGTACTCAAACAACTTGGAACCCAAACACTGCAAACCCAGAGGGAAGTGTTCCGGTTTGCAAACTTCTTTTGTAAGTTGAACGTTCTCCGTTTTGAGTGTTACGCGTCCGACCTGAGTGCCACACTTCCAATTTCAGTGCTACACTTCTGTTCTGTTTTGAGTGTTATGCTGTGGTCTGTTTTTGCTATTTATTTTGCGTTTTTGCGCCTCTTTTTGCTTTGTTTTTGTGACTGTGGAACCCAGTTCAGCTACTGATGGATTGATTGTAAGACCTCAGTACATTGTTTATTGCTTTCATTTTATGGATCAATTGTCTCGTTAGATAGTCAAAATTCATGTTAAATTGCTTTTTCAGGGGTTGTTTTTAAAAGTCTGGAACGGATTAATCCATTTTGCATTACAGTAGTACCTCTGGTTACGTAAACTTCGGGATGCATGCATGGCAAACCCAGGAGTATTTTACCAGGTTTCGCTGCGTGTGCATGCACAGAAGTGGTCCTCAGGTTGCAGAAACTTCAGGATCTGACTGGACCTCCAGAAAAGATCCCATTCACAACCGGAGGTACCGCTGTACTTTCTATGGGAAAGCGCGCCTTGGTTTTGAAACGCTTTGGTTTTGGAATGGACTTCTGGAACAGATTAAGTTTGAGAAGCAAGGGACCACTGTACTGAGGTTATTTTTAAGACCTGAGTTGAGAATCTTCAAAAGTGAATTCATAATTTTAGAACTCATATTATTTAGAAGAAAGATGCCTGCCTCCTTGCTGATATCTTGGAAATATTTAGACAATGAGATAGTTTAGCATGTGAGCCAGATCTTCAATGCAGCTGGGTTATTATTTTCACTTGGTAAGATTCTCCAAAACTTTATTAAAAGAATCACTGACGTTTGGACACAGAAGCTTATTATCGTCGGCCAATACTACTGACCAGCATGGAGCAACTTATTGCAAGAGTTGTCTAGACATGTGACACGGAAAATGTCCTGCAGAAAATTCTAGAAATGCTTAAGAGCTTCATATGGCTGTGTGCTTTATTTTCTGGTTTCGTTAGAAAACTTATTTGTTCATTAATGCAAATAGAATATAAACGGAAAGGTTCTCCTGTACTCAAATAATTATGGATTTTATTTTATTTTTTATTCATCTACATATATGTGTGTGTTGTTGTTGTTTAGTCGTTTAGTTGTGTCCAACTCTTCGTGACATCCTGGACCAGAGGTCGGAGCCAAACAATATAAACTGAGGGCCTTTGCAGATGACCTAGTTTTGACTTTACAATAGCCAGACACTAGTACGAAAAGAGTTTTAGAACTAATTCAAGTTTTTGGTCAGGTAGCAGGATTTAAGTTGAATAAGCAAAAAACTAAAGTCTTGGAGAAGAATTTAACAAATGATGAAAAAGAGAGGTTTCAAGGTGAAACTGGATTAATGGTGGCAAAGAAGGTGAAATACTTGGGGATTAATATGACATCTAAGAATGTGAACCTATTTAAAGACAATTATGACAAATGTTGGGCAGAGGTAAAGAAAGACCTAAAAATATGGTCAAATTTGAAACTTTCCTTGTTAGGCCGAATTGCTGCAATTAAGATGAATGTATTGCCTAGAATGCTATTTTTGTTTCAGACATTACAGATTGTGGACAAGGTGGACTGTTTCAAGAAGTGGCAGAAAGATATATCCAAATTTGTCTGGCAGGGCAAAAAGCCCAGAATAAAATTTAAGATATTAACTGATGCAAAAGACAGAGGGGGGTTTGCCCTGCCGGACTTAAGACTGTACTATGAATCGGCAGCTTTCTGCTGGTTGAAAGACTGGCTACTTCTTGAGAATACAGACATTTTGGACTTGGAAGGATTTGATAATAGATTCGGTTGGCATGCATATATCTGGTATGACAAGGAAAAACCCCATAAAGGATTTAAAAACCATATTGTCAGGAAAGCATTATATAATGTTTGGATTCGATATAAGGATTTGTTGGAAAATAAAACCCCCAGGTGGTTGTCACCATTGGAAGCTAAGGAGGTGAAAAGACCTAATATGGAATCCAAATGGCCAAAATATTGTGAAATCCTAGAGCAAGAGAGCGGAAAAATTAAATTACAGAGTTTTGAGAAAATAAAGTCTAAGGTACGAGATTGGCTTCATTACCATCAAATAATGGAGGTGTTTAAACAAGACAGGAAAATTGGCTTCCAGATGGAGAGATCCAAACTAGAAACAGAGCTGTTAGAACCCAATACTAAGAACTTATCAAGAATGTACAACTTGCTGCTGAAATGGAACACACTAGATGAGACCGTCAAATCAGCTATGATTAAGTGGGCACAAGATATTGGTCATGACATTATGTTTGCGGATTGGGAACAGTTATGGACCACCGGTATAAAATTTACGGCAGGTAATGCCTTAAGAGAAAATATTATGAAAATGATCTACAGGTGGTACATGACCCCAACCAAGCTCGCAAAAATCTATCATTTGCCCAATAATAAATGCTGGAAATGTAATGAGACTGAAGGAACCTTTTATCACCTTTGGTGGACCTGCCCGAAGATTAAGGCCTTGTGGGAAATGATCTATAATGAAATTAAGAAAGTACTTAAATGTACTTTTCATAAGAAACCAGAGGCATTTCTCTTGGGCATGGTCAGCCAATTGGTGTTAAAGAAGGATAGGACGTTTTTTATGTATGCTACCACAGCAGCAAGGATCCTTTTAGCAAAGTATTGGAAGACACAAGAACTACCCACACTGGAAGAATGGCAGACAAAGGTGATTGACTATATGGGACTAGCGGAGATGACCGGCAGAATCCGTGACCAAGAAAAAGAGACAGTGGAAGAAGACTGGAAGAAATTTAAAGTTTATCTCAAAAATTGTTGTAAAATTGATGAGTGCTAAAATGTCAAAGGAAAGGAAAATATAGAATTACAGCTGTAAATGATTATGTATGAGAAGAAGCGTAAAAAGAAAATAAGTGATTAATTAATTGGTGTGAAGAGTTGCTGAAGAAATTTAAAACAGGGATGCAGAAAAGGGGAGGTAAGGGGAAGTCCGAGAAATAAGGTTTAGGAAAAAGAGTTTTTGAAATTATACATGTTTATATGTTTTTGTTTGTTTATGTATGTGTGTTGTTTTGTTTCTAATTTGTGTTGGAAAATTAATAAAAAATATTTTAAAAATAATAATAAAAAAAAGAGATTCTGGCAGATAGGACAACAAGGAGTCCTGTGGCACCTGAAAAACTAACGCACTGATTACAGCAGAAGCTTTTGTGGACCCCATTTTGTCAAACAAAGTGGGCTCAAGTCCAGGAATGTTTGTGCCATGGTAGATTTATGTTGTTTTAGCCTCAAACAAGTAACCACATAAGCTAAATGGGAGGGAATTACATCCCCAATAAATGCTTATTTAATTTCTAATACTTGTTAAGTCTCCCCTCTGCAAGAATATTCAGAGCTGCATACAGTAAAGCAATGAATATATCTGTTGAAAATAAAAATACTTTAAAAAAAAAAAAAAAAAGACATCCTGGACCAGAGCACGCCAGGCACTCCTGTCTTCCACTGCCTCCCGCAGTTTGGTCAAACTCATGCTGGTAGCTTCGAGAACACTGTCCCACCATCTCGTCCTCCGTCGTCCCCTTCTCCTTGTGCCCTCCATCTTTCCCAACATCAGGGTCTTTTCCAGGGAGTCTTCTCTTCTCATGAGGTGGCCAAAGTCTTGGAGCCTCAGCTTCAGGATCTGTCCTTCCAGTGAGCACTCAGAGCTGATTTCCTTCAGAATGGAGAGGTTTGATCTTCTTGCAGTCCATGGGACTCTCAAGAGTCTCCTCCAGCACCAGAATTCAAAAGCATCCATTCTTTGGCAACCAGCCTTCTTTATGGTCCAGCTCTCACTGCCTACCTTACATGAGCTGTGATAGCTCAGTCATCTGGCAAAAGATTCCTGCATTGCGGGGGGTTGGACTAGATGACCCTCCTGGACCCTTCCAACTTTACAATTCTATACTAGATCATAAGACCTCTATGGGGTTTACAGTACAGTAGTCTAAGATATTAATTAAAAATACCATAAAGAGCAAACATTGAAAACGAGCTACGTGTGATTTTTAAAAATATATATCACCATTAAATTTAAAACATTTAGAATTACTGGAATAACGTGTGTATATTGCATGCTAAAATTACATGCCTAGGCAGGCTTGCTGGAACAAAACATTTCTTAGCAGGGCTCTTTCTGGTGGTCCAGCTGGCTGGTTCTTAGAGAATTCTATGCAGGCTGCAAAGTGTCTGTCTTTACCTCCTGCACTGCCAAATGGTTATGTGGTCTAAACCACTGAGCCTCTTGGGCTTGCTCATCAAAAGGTCAGCGGTTCAAATCCCTGCAACAGGCTGAGCTCCTGTTGCTCTGTCTCAGCTCCTGCCAACTTAGCAGTTCGAAAGCACGCCAGCGCAAGTAGATAAATAGGTACCGCCATGGCAGGAAGGTAAACAGCATTTCCTTGTGCTCTGGCTTCCATCATGGTGTTCTTTTGTGCCAGAAGCAGCTTAGTCCTGCTGGCCACATGACCTGGAAAGCTGTCTGTGGACAAACGCCGGTTCCCTCGGCCTGAAAGCGAGATGAGCGCCACAACCCCATAGTCACCTTTGACTGGACTTAACCATCCAGGGGGAACGCAGGTGGCACTGTGGGTTAAACCACAGAGCCTAGGACTTGCCGATCAGAAGGTCGGCGGTTCGAATCCCCACGACGGGGTGAGCTCCCGTTGCTCGGTTTCTGCTTCTGCCAACCTAGCAGTTCGAAAATACGTCAAAGTGCAAGTAGATAAATAGGTACCACTCCGACGGGAAGGTAAACGGCGTTTCTGTGTGCTGCTCTGGTTCGCCAGAAGCGGCTTAGTCATGCTGGCCACATGACCTGGAAGCTGTACGCCGGCTCCCTCGGCCAGTAAAGTGAGATGAGCACCACAACCCCAGAGTCGGTCACGACTGGACCTAATGGTTATGGGTCCCTTTACCTTTAACTAACCAGGGGTCCTTTACCTTTATGTGCACTGACTTATACGTGGTCAACTTCAGAGCAAGGCGTGCACCCTTTTGCTCTGGTCTCCACCTGGCTCATAGCTACACCGAGTACTCAGAATGCCTGGATTGTGTCATCCACCACCGTTCCATAGTGACATTTGGGCTTTGGCAAGGACCATCAGCTTTCTCTGCCAGACGGTCCCCAGAGCATTCAGGAATCCATCGGGTTATATCTGTCTCCAGATGTGGTCTAGCTGAGCGAGCCCTCCACCCTTTCAGCGGGGAGTTACCGTCACCAAGCCAAATTCCAAATGCAAAGTTTTTGCTGTTTGGAACCGAAACCAGGCCTGCCACAGAAGTGTATTTTAAAGTGTATCTTTGTGGAAATGTGTTCAATACCTGCAAATAGCAAACTGGCAGACCCAATCTAGCACCTTTCAACACATCCAGCACATGCTGAGGTTCAGGGACAGGGAGAACACAGGTCAGGATTTATCTGTGGATGTAAAACAGGGGGGGGGGGCTGGATCCAAGCCGTGGGCCAGATTCCTCAGTGCCCCACCGTCCATATACCACCTTCAGTCACCTGATGGCCTAAATAATGACATCACATAAATACACCTGTCAGAGCTGCTGATGGTTGCAGCAACCTCCTCTGAAGGTCCATTCTCAGTGCCAATCAGCTGATTGGTGGCGGGAGGTTTCCTCCACTAACACACAGTCGTTTGCATGAAAACCCTTTGCTAATAACGAGCTTATTCTAGCAGCTGCTTTCCATGCAAACAATTTCAAAACCCAGCCTCTCAGCTTCCCTAGGGAGCATTATTATTATTATTATTATTATTATTATTATTATTATTATTATTTGTAAAGTTTTTTTATTATAATTTTAGTTTATAATGTATATAAAAGCAGGTCGGCGGTTCGAATTCCCGTGACAGGGGGAGCTCCCGTTGCTCAGTCCCAGCTCCTGCCAACCTAGCAGTTCGAAAGCACGTCAAAGTGCAAGGAGATAAATAGATACCGTCAGGTCAGAGGAGTCCCAAGGGAACAGTGGGGCAGTGAGGCCCGTGGAATAGGAGGGGCCAGCAGGAGAGGCAGAATCAGTAAATACAGAGAGGACCCGTGAGGCCGAAAGGACACCGGAACCAGAACCACGACTGAGCGAGACGGTTGCGCCAGACCAAACGGCCCCATCACAGCCAGCATCCTTGGAACACAAGCCAGAACCTGAACCCTGGACCAGGGAACACCCCAGGCTGCAACGCACATGTACGCCGCCGGCATACCTTGAGGACTATGAATGCGACCTCCCGGGCAGGACTGGAACTTAGAGGGGAGGGGTGTTATGTACTGAGTGGAATAGGACCCAAAATGCAGCAGTCTAATTGGTCCTAGAACAATAGGATTCAGAATGCAGCAGTCTGATTGGTCCTAGAACAATGTAGCAGTATGATTGGTCTGCAGGAGCCACCCAATCCGGCTCCAAATGGAAGTGAGTCCACAACCTGATTGGCCTACAGCAGAATTTCAGAATTAGCCAATCACGTGCAGCCCATTGTGTAAATAATGTATATAAAGTAGATACTTTGAGGGGACTTTCATTCCTCCTCACCACTATGAGCTGAATAAAGAGCATGAAATCCACCCTCGAGTATGAGTATATTTCAACTTCATTTTAAAAGATTTGCCTTGAGACAGTCTTTAAACCCTAATATATTGTCCCCTAATATGTTGTTCAAAAGGGACACGGGTGGCACTGTGGGTTAAATCACAGAGCCTAGGGCTTGCCGATCAGAAGGTCGGCGGTTCGAATCCCCGCGACGGGGTGAGCTCCCGTTGCTCGGTCCCTGCTCCTGCCAACCTAGCAGTTCGAAAGCACGTCAAAGTGCAAGTAGATAAATAGGTACTGCTCCGGCAAACGGCGTTTCTGTGCGCTGCTCTGGTTCACCAGAAGCAGCTTAGTCATGCCGGCCACATGACCCAGAAGCTGTACGCTGGCTCCCTCGACCAGTAAAGCGAGATGAGCGCCACAACCCCAGAGCCGGCCACAACTGGACCTAATGGTCAGGGGTCCCTTTACCTTAGACATAAGGCTGCATGGGGTAAACAACGTGGGGCAGTAAAAATCTTGAAGAGGAAAGCTGCCTGCACTCGTTCTACCAACTGGGTAAACCCTGGCAGCCAGACTGGAATACCATAGAGCCATTGAGCTATAATTTTGGCATTGAAGACCTTAAGGACAGAAGGGATATGTGAATTACCTCTTGTTATGAAAAAAACGCATTATGGCCTGCTTTCACTTACTGGCATTCACTGTCGTTACACCGTACGAGGACCATAGAAGTCTATGATACCACTGGGGGGGGGGGAGGGGATTTCCCTTAACAAAGTAAACTTGATCGATGCCTACTGAGCAAACTTACTCCATCCCTCAAGCAGGTTCTCCAGAGATCAGGATTTCACCAGCGAAGCCCATTTTTCAAAAAATTACGCGGAGAGGCGCTTGCTGAGAATGTACCCCCAGCTCCGTAAGCACATGAGGCTTGGTAAGCAGTCTTCCTTTACTCAAAGAATATGAAGAGGTGGAGGGGAGGCCTACTTGATACAGGATATGCACAGCTGCAGAGGTCTAGCCTCTGTGTTAAAACCTCTAGGTAATGGGTTCGATGGCCAAACTGCTCTGACTTATTAAGAGGATTTCCTAATGCTGAACCGACAGCTAACCTCAAGGGAGGAAAGGACGTTTTCTGGGCTCAGTGAAAGTGCAAATTCTTTACACGCACAGAGCGTGCCAAGTTCAGTGGGGAACCCGTGGCCCTCCAAATGTTGTTGAACTCCACCTCCCAGCATCCCTGACCACTCACTGGCCATGTTGGCTGGGTCCTGGTGTCCAGAGAACTCTAGGTTCCCACCTGCCCACAGATCCTCAGCTGCCAGTCCTGCGTCTGCAATGCTTCCTGCCTCTGATTCCTCTCTCTCACTTAAGCCTGTTGCTTGTTCAGCATCCAACCATTCTGCCCTCCCACTTGGTCCTCTGACCAGTGTCCTACGACCGCTCCCCTGGCTCTCATCCGTCATCCTCTGAGGCCTTCCTAATGGCTTCTCTGGCCCACCACTCCTTATCGTCCAGTCAGTCCCATGTTTTATGGTCCAAAACATCTGGAGGGCACCAGTTGGGGGGAGAAGAACATGGTGCACAGCTCTGGCCCGCCCCATCTTATGCTCTGAGAGCCATCTGCATGGGTCAGTCTCACCTGTGCTATTGGTTGGTTTGTTTGTGCTCCCAGGTACAAACGAAATGGAACCCCTCCCCAGTATCCAAGGCTGGTCCCCCAAAACAGCGCATTGGGAGCCTCTGACCATCTCGTGCTTGACGGAAACAAGGCGCACTATTAATGTACCAGGAGAAGATGGCTTCAGGTATGGGAGAGCCCCGCTCTGGATCGTCGACAGCTCGGTTGTACCTAAGTATGCCAAATAAAAGCCTTCTGCTGACTCTGCACTTTCTTTGCTTCTCTGCGACGCGAAGCCTTGATCCTGGCACTGCCCAGTTGGACTGGCGTTTAGGGCATCGCTATAGATTTGGGAGGGGATTCCCCCTCCTCCTAGAAGTTAATAAATGGTAGGATGTTGATTAGGGACGCGGGTGGCACTGTGGGTTAAACCACAGAGCCTAGGACTTGCTGATCAGAAGGTCGGTGGTTCGAATCCCCTCGGCGGGGTGAGCTCCCGTTGCTTGGTCCCTGCTCCTGCCAACCTAGCAGTTCGAAAGCACATCAAAGTGCAAGTAGATAAATAGGTACCGCTCTGGCGGGAAGGTAAACAGCGTTTCCGTGCGCTGCTCTGGTTCGCCAGAAGCGGCTTAGTCATGCTGGCCACATGACCCAGAAGCTGTACGCCGGCTCCCTCGGCCAATAAAGCGAGATGAGTGCCACAACCCCAGAGTCATCTGTGACTGGACCTAATGGTCAGGGGTCCCTTTACCTTTTTACCTTAAGGATGCTGATTATTTGGGATACGGTGGGATAAATACAAGCTGCAGAGGAATTACTGGGCCATCCAGTGCAAAAAGACTTGGCCAGGCTGGGGCCGTTAAGAAACAATAGAGCAGGGGTTGGCAACCTAAGGCCTGTGGGCCTCAAGCGGCCCACGGGTGTCGTTTAACCGGCCCCCGAGCTGCCCCCGAACCAAGCTGCCTGCTTGGCACGTCCCCGCATGCGGCGCTAAACCGGCATAGCGCAGCGCGGGTATTCGCTTCTGCAGCTCTGGAAATTGCGCATGCACAGACGCCAAAAATCGCATCTGTGCAGACACAGACACTGGAAATCGTGGGTGCGCATGCTCAAGCCCACGGAGGAATCTTCACTGGAGTGAACTGGACCAGGCAAGATAAACCTTGCCGACTCCCACAATAGAGGGTCATCGAGGTCCCTTGGCAATGCAAGAGAGCTGTCCTTTCCCCCCTTGCCCTGAGGTGTGAACAGAGACTGGGCGGGTTGGAAGGTTGCCGAGGTAACTGGGTGTGAGGCCACAGGACACGGGAGTCTTTAGCAAGGTGTGCTGGGAAGAAGAAAGGCAGAGAAGAAAAACGGGGATCCATCTTGGGCAGGCTGGCTGAAGGCTGGCTGGGAGAGATGCCCTGGACTGCTGTGGGGGACAAGCCACTCTTGAAATGACCATGTTGTAAGATCTGGGCTCCCTGCATGCAGACTGAAGGTGTAGATAGGAGGTGAATAAACTGTATTTCTTAAAGCTACGATTTTCTCCATCATGTTTAGAGGGCCATAGGTACTAGCCAGCCCAGATATATGCCATTTGCATCCTAAGCTCATGGCTAAAAAGAACCCACAGGTAAGGTGGCAAAACCCTGGTTTTCCACTCCCAGCAGTCGTTTTTGCGGCCACTGAACAGGCACATTCCACAACGGGTTGTGTTTGGGGTCACCCCCACTAAATATTTCTTGTCTTTCTGAAGATGGGTTTTACGCTCAAGCCTGCTGACGCCTACACCTCCTCTTGCATGGGTGGTGTCATTTGCGGGTACATAAGTAGTGGCACTCACAACCTGCTGCAAAATCGACCCGTAGCTCAGTGGTAAATTTCCTGCTTTGCATGCAGAGGGTCCCAGGTTCAAGTCCTGACATCTCCAGGAAGGGCTGAGCATGAATTGTGAAGAGCCAATCAGTGCGGACAATACTCAGTTGGGTGGACCAATGGTCTGACTCCTGTAAGACAGCTCCCTATGTTCCTGTTATGGCGCAATGTCCTTCTGTTAAACTATCTTTAAAGGTCAAACTATGGAACAAAACAGGACTATTGATTTTAGGTTGCAGGAGGGACGGACCTGTCTCACTCACTTTTAATATTTCTACGGTGCCTACTGGTTTTGTGTGCTTCAGTGTTCCCACAAATAGGGAACCCCATGGGTGCGTGCCAACATGATTGTAGTCCTAAACAAAGCCACTTTTATAGGGTTACCAGACATCCCTGTTTCCCGGGGACAGTCCCCGGATTTGCGAATAAGACCGGACAAATTCCATCCCCGGAATGTCCCCGGATTTCATTGAATGTCCCCGTAAACGCAGCAGCGGCAGTCTCAGCAGCCTGGAGCAGTTGGCTCTGGCTGGCTTCAGGAGCTGTTCAGAAGTCCCCCTAGGATGGTGGTGCAGGGGCTCTAAGATGCAGCTTCCGGGCTGCCTCCACCTTCCCTGAGCCCAGCAACTAAGCTGTGAAGGGAGGCTTCATGCTGCCTATCGGAGCAGCCTCCCAACTCCTACTTGCGTGCAAGCAGGAGGGGGCAGGGATCTCTCAGTTAGGCAACGGGAAGCCTCCCTTCCCAGCTGAGGGATCCCTGCCCCTTCCTGCTTGCACGCAAGTAGGAATGGGATTGGGGCTGCTCCTATGGGAAGGGAGGCATTGCGCTGCCCAAGCCTCGCCGCCGCTCTCAGCCCTCCTTCTCCGCCTTCCATGCCTGACCCACTGCACACTGCTTCCCCACCACCACCACCACCGATGAACCAACAGATGAACCAACAACTCAGGGGCTGTATAGGCTCATGGAGTAAGGAGATAGAAGACTTGGAGGAAGGGGAAACATGGCAGTTGAGGTCAAGGCGGCGGCCACCTCTCTGTTACGATATAGAAGCAATGCAGCTGCAAACTGCTAGCTTGAAAAGTAAACATAATGGGAATGTTGGGACTGTCCGTGGGAAACAGAGGGACAGTCAATTCACAGTGCGAAGCACCGGAATTAGCTCAGAGTGTAATATGAGCTCTTCCGTTTGTTCCTGTCCAGGAAGTGCAGGAAGTGTTTGTCACTACACTGCTGGAGTTTGAAGAGAGCAGTCATGTTTTTTGTAATGCTGCAAAGACAGAAATAAAGGCATGTAAATACGTTTCTGTCTATCTCTTTCCCCTGCCGGGGGGGCAGGAAAGAGGGGGTGTGTTCTTCTCAAGTTTGAGAAGAATCGCCTATTGAGACCTCGCCTGGAACTTGCTGGGGAATGCAGCCAGGGAGGTCAACAGGGAATCATGCCGGGTGCCTGGGAGAGTTGCCAGTTTCTCCTGATAAAGGCTTGATTTCCAACACTCTCTGCCACTGCCATCACTGCAGTATCAATGTCCCAAACATGTAGTATTGATCGATCGATCGATCGATCGATTGATTGATTGATTGATTCATTGTGCCCCCGGAGTCATTGAAAAAATCTGGTAACCTTATACTTGGAAAGGAATGAGGGGAATCAGCATGTTGGGGAGAACACCAAGCTTTGCAGAAGTGTAAAAAATATTTTGCCAAGACAGGGGGGACGGGAACAAAACTGTGATATAACCACCCTCATATAAGCAACATGCTAAAGTCGAATTCATGCATGAAGGAGTTAATACCATGGAGCAAGCTGTTGCTGCCAGGCTTAGCTATGTCACTTACCTTGGGAGGAAATAGGAAATTAAGTCTACTGTTCCTCTCGGTCTACCTGAGAAACTGGTTGCTCCAGCTCAGCCACATGGCTCTCACCAGCCACTCTTGAGTTTCACTGCCTGTGCAACTTTTCTGCCTGATGTATGGAAAAGCACATGAACCAGACCTTTGAAGAGTTTGTAAGTAAACCCATTTTTAACTTACCAAACATGTGGTCTTTTTCCTATTGTGGGGGAAGAGGGAAATTTTGGGATTCACTTGGAAGTGAATATTTTAAAGGCCCAACAGCTTATATTTCCATGCTTTCCTTTGCTGCATATTTTGTGACTTTAAATCTCTGCTGGGCTTCTCTCACCAATGAGTGCTTGTCCCATACCTTGGTCTTGGCATCTAGGAGTTATCCTACATAGATACACACACACACACACACACACACACACACACACACACTGTGGTACCTCTGGTTGTGAACAGGATCCATTCTGGAGGCCCGTTTGCAACATGAGGCCCGTTTGCAACATGCGCAGGTTGTGATTCGTTGCTTCTGCGCATGCGCATGACGTCATTTTGCGCTTCTGCGCATGTGCGAGTGGTGAAACCTGGAAGTAACCCTTTCCGGGACGTAACCTGAAAGAATGTAACATGAAGCGGACGTAACATGAGGTAGGACTGTATATATATATATATATATATGCTTTCGTAGATTTTCACGGGTACAGGAATGCAGGTTTTGGTGTCCTCGGGTGTCTTCCCGTGACACCCCAACTTTTACACGGGAAGACACCCGAGGACACCAAAACCTGCATATATATATATATATATATATATATATATATACACACACACACACCAACTGAAGGGACACGAGTGGCGCTTTGGGTTAAACCACAGAGCCTAGGGCTTGCCGATCAGAAGGTCGGCGGTTCAAATCCCCGCGACGGGGTGAGCTCCTGTTGCTCGGTCCCTGCTCCTGCCAACCTAGCAGTTCAAAAGGACGTCAAAGTGCAAGTAGATAAATAGGTACTGCTCCGGCGGGAAGGAAAATGGCGTTTCCGTGCGCTGCTCTGGTTCGCCAGAAGCGGCCTAGTCCTGCTGGCCACATGTACGCCGGCTCCCTCGGCCAGTAAAGCGAGATGAGCGCCGCAACCCCAGAGTCGGTCACAACTGGACCTAATGGTCAGGGTTCACCTTTACCAAGTGGGCAACCCAGCCTCTTTCCCCAAAACCACTTGAATGTCTGCTATGGGGAAATGTGAGAAAATAGGGAATGGAGAGGCGTGTGGAATATCCAGGCTGGCTGGTAGCTGAACAGAAAAATTTCACTGAAATGTTTTGTTACATAATCGAAGGAGCAGCAACGAATGTCTGCCACAGGCTATGAGAAGCAAGGACCATCAATGGCCTGAGAGAGCTGTTGGGGCAGCTCCTCCGCCATCTTCCCTAGAGCTCCATGTGACCTGAGGGAAGTCAGAAATGGAGGGTAACACAGTTGGCCTGAGGGAATTCTTGTCACTCTACATTTTATAGGATGTATTCGTTTTTGTGTTTTTCACGGTAAATCACCTGGATGCCTTGGCAGAAAGGCAGTCCGTAACCCCAATAAAATGTACCATACTTTTCCATCTATACGACGCCCAAAAATAGGCATCCCCTATTTTTGGGGACTCTGGTTTACGAAAAGATGGGAAGATCTATCTGTGTATAAGATGCCCCCAAATTTTGGACATTATTTTTAAGGGGAAAAAATCCTAGTCTTATACACAGAAAAATGGGCCGGAAAAGGCTCTGCCTAGGCCCAGAATACATGGCGGACTCTTCCTCTTACTGGAAATAATAATAATAATAATAATAATAATAATAATAATAATAATAATTAGAAACTCAAGAGAATTTGCTTTAATGAGGGGCTGCGTCATGTGATGTGAACAATTTCCCACCCCACCCCTCATGGTTGTTTTTTTCTTTTTTCTTCTTCTTTTGGTATGTTTTTTGTCCCACAACACAGGTTTCCACTTGAGGAGAACTGGGGTTGGGATGGGAGACCAGAGTGCGGGGAGAGAGAGAGAAAGATGTACGAATGCTAGATAGCTGGAAGGGTTGGCGAATCTACAGCGCTTATATACAGCGGACAGTTCCGTCTCCGGGGGTCTCGAGGAAGGGAAGGCCGGCCGAGAAGCCCCCTTTTCCGCTGCCGCCGCCACCCTCGCGGCTGCCTCGGTCTTCGCCCGGACCCCTCCCTCCCCGGCCCTCATCACTTTCGCCGGCCGATCTGCGCCATCAGTTGAGCGTTGGCCTCCGCCTTGGCCCTCATGTTCTTGGCTTTGGCGATGCTAAAGAGGATGTTCATGATGTTGGTGGGGACGTCGAGCGAGAGGGTGACCTTCGAGCGCCGGTCGCCCTTCGCCGGCACACCTTGGTACACCTTGCCTTTCCCCTGCGCCTGGGCAAGGTATCGGTAGCGGGTGACGGCCGGGAACGTCCTTTTGTCCTTGTCCTCCTCGGCTTCCTCTTGGTTGTCCTCCAAGGAGAGGTCTTCTTCGGCCACCCGTGGGTACTTGAAGCTCCTCTTGCCCAGGACGGAGTTCTCGCCGGGGAGACCTTTCCGAGCCTCGGAGAGGGCGGCGTCGACACAGCCAAAGACGGACTCGGCCTTGTACAACTTGAGCGAGAGGCTTGTCCGCGCCGCGAAGAGGATCAGGAAGAAGATGAGGAGCCTGGGGCGAGTCATTGTCCTGGAGGCCCTGCGCCACAAGGAAGGGAGAAGAGGCACATCAGTTTGAGGGCAATAATAATAATTTATTATTTATACCCCGCCCATCTGGCTGGGCTTCCCCAGCCACTCTGGGTGGCTTCCAAGCAAATATTAAAATACAGTAATACAGTGGTACCTCGGATTAAGTACTTAATTCGTTCCGGAGATCCGTACTTAACCTGAAACTGTTCTTAACCTGAAGCACCACTTTAGCTAATGGGGCCTCCTGCTGCTGCCGTGCCGCCGGAGCATGATTTCTGTTCTCATCCTGAAGCAAAGTTCTTAACCTGAAGCACTATTTCTGGGTTGGCGGAGTGTGCAACCTGAAGCGTATGTAACCTGAAGCGTATGTAACCCGAGGTACCACTGTACATCAAGCATTAAAAGCTTCCCTAAACAGGGCTGCCTTCAGATGTCTTCTAAAAGTCAGATAGTTGTTGTTCTCTTTGACATCTGCTGGGAGGGCATTTCACAGGGCGGGTGCCACCACCGAGAAGGCCCTCTGCCTGGTTCTCTGTAACTTGGCTTCTTGCAGCGAGGGAATCACCAGAAGGCCCTCGGCGCTGGACCTCAGTATCCGGGCAGAACAAAAGTTAACCCGAGTTATTTTGTTTGTTGGTTTATTACATTTATATGCCACCTTCAAGGTGGGATTTGGGGTTCTTGCCCTCCTCATTTAATCCCCGCAACAGCCCCGTAAGGTATGTTAGGTTGAGAGGTCACCATGTAAGTTTTATGCTGAGTAGAGATTTGAAACCTGGTCTCCCACTTCCTAGTCCGACACTCTAACCATTGCACCTCACTGTCTCTCTCCTCACCATTAATTTAAATGGGTATACTCTGTGTAGATCTCGCATTGGAGATGGTTGGATGTACTTTGTCCTAGCACACTCCCATTCTTCGGTTGGGGAGCTGCAGAGCAAAATTAGAAGAAGAATGAATTTCAAAAAAAATATACATATTGTATGTTCGATATGTTCAGGATGTGCAAAATGGTGGGTTCACATGAAAACGCCAACCAAACGGATCTCTTCCCCAATACTTAACTATCCGTCCTTTTTACCGTATTGCCGAAATCGTCCTCTCAACACATGATAACACTTTAAAAAAACAAGTTTCTTTTTTTAAAAACCCCACAATTGCTCACATTTTGCATTTTAACACGGCAACAATTCCCCCCCCCCCCCATTTAAGTGGATGCATTATTCATCTTTCACATTAGCAGGAAGTAGTTGGAGCTTTGGATAACAGGAAACCCAAGAAGGAAGGAATGTTCTTAAGTGTTCCTGGTTTTTGGAAAGGAACAACAAAGCAATATCTCAAGGACCACCTCTCGCCTTATGAACTGACATGGACCCTGTGGTCATCATGCGAGGCTCTTCTTCGTGTTGCCTCCTTCATGTGAAACCTGGAGTTTGGCAACATGAGAACGGGGCCTTTTTAGTGGCGTCCCCCTGTTTGTGGAATGCTGTCCCCAGCGAGGCTCACCTGTCACCTTCATTATATATCTTATATTATCATTATGTTATGCATTTTGTGTTTTGTATTGTAAGCTGCCCTGTGATTTTTGGATGAAGGATGGTCTATTTCTGGGGTCACCAAACATTTTTCAGCAGGGGGCCGGTCCACTGTCCCTCAGACCTTGTGGGGGCCGGACTATATTTTTTGGGGAAAAGTGAACGAATTCCTATGCCCCACAAATAACCCAGAGATGCATTTTAAATAAAAAGACACAGTCTACTCATGTAAAAACACGCTGATTCCCGGACTGTTGATGGGCCAGATTTAGAAGGCAATTGGGCCGGATCCAGCCCCCGGGCCTTAGTTTGCCTACCCATCGTCTTTTTAAATAAGGAAGGAAGTTGTGGTTATTAGGCTCCACCTAGTGGCCATAATCGAGAACAGCACTGTATATCAGTGAGACATTCAGAAAACAGCAAATTTGCTTTTGCTGGGAATAAGGGAGGTAAGTAGAATCTGCCTCATGAGTCTTGTTGTGTGTGCAGAAAGTTCCCCTCGACTGTGGAAGAGCAGTCAAATGTCTGAAGCCTGCCCCAACACATACTCCTCACCAACGCTATTTTTCTTGAAAAAGAGGTGTCAGAACTCACCATGAACTCACCCAGGGGCGCCGACTTATAAAAAATATTGGGGGGGCGGGGCCCCATACCGACTTATAAAAAATATTGGGGGGACCCAAGACCTCCAAACCGCTGCTGCTGGGGGAACGAAAGGGGCGAGCCCCGGGCTGGCCCGACCTTAAGTGAACCTGTGAGGGCCCGCACTTTGCGGCAGCCGATTGGCTGCCGCCGTGGGCGGTGAATATTAATGAGCTAGGGGGAATCCCCGCTTCTCGCGGGGCTGACGCCAGCCCCGCGAGATTGTTGATGGGTCGAGAGCCCGCAACCCCACCCCCTCTCTAGATCGGGAGTGGTTTTGTTTTAACTCATTACTGAATGTATTTTAAAAGGTAACTATCGTCAAACAAGGAAAATAAAAAATACCAACATAATTTTGTGATTTTACAAAGCATAATATAACTAATAATTTTCTTAAATTATTGGGGGGGCGGAGCCCCCCCAAACCAATTTTTGAGGGGGCTCGGGCCCCCTCAGGCCCCATGGAGTCGGCGCCTATAAACTCACCCTCGTTCTCCTATAATGGCAATGGCACCCACCTGAGAGGTGCTGGAACTGAGTTCTGGTGAATTCCGGCTGGGAAAACTCCCAAAACCCTGCCCCTCACTCATCACCCTCCTGCGATATGAAATAGCAGAATTCCTGGAGAAGTTTGATACTTAGGAACACAGAAAGTTGCTTTGTACAGTGGTACCTTGGGTTACAGACGCTTCAGGTTACATACACTTCAGGTTACAGATTCCGCTAACCCAGAAATAGTGCTTCAGATTAAGAACTTTGCTTCAAGATGAGAACAGAAATCGTGCTCCGGCAGCACGGCAGCAGCAGGAGGCCCCATTAGCTAAAGTGGTGCTTCAGGTTAAGAACAGTTTCAGGTTAAGGACAGACCTCTGGAGCGAATTAAGTACTTAACCTGAGGTACCACTGTACTGAGTCAGACGCCTGGGTCCACCAAGCTCAGTATTAGCTACACGTTGAAGCTTCAGGCATAAGAACATGTTGCAGGAATTTATGTATAGGTTGGAGGGGTTCCCCTTCAGCAGATATCATGCACATGCAGCCCACTACCAAAATCAGCGCAATCACTTTTGTGACTTTTGTGATTTGTCCCCACAAAACACTTCATCACAGTTTCTTCCTATCTATTCAAAGGGCCTTTGCTGCACAATACCAAATGTGACAATTCACTGATGAATGTACTGGCTCACTGGGAAAACATCAGAAATTAATATAGACATGTGAGCTCAGCTACCCAGCAGCCCCTCTGCCTGAGTGATAATCCCTGGCATCCTGATACCTGAGTGCCAGACAGGTAGCCATTCCTGAAATAATAAACCCAGATGAAGACAAAAGGGTGTGATTAACTTGGCCGGGAAACAGGGAAATGTAAATATCTCTTTTGTTACACTTGATAGGTGTTTGGTGGAGGGCAAGGGGGACCATGGGGCAGGGTCCAGGATGCTCAGATTCCTGCCACCAGACCTCCCCTTTCATGATGTAACCATGACGTATTAGTGATGTAGTTTGGGGGGGTGTGACATGGGGATTAGCAGTTATAAAAGTTTGGGTTCTCTTTTGTTCAGGGCTTCCATTTTGTTCCACCTTGTGGCAGGTGGGAGTCCTGTCGCGACAGTCTTCAATCAAGACCGAGCCTACTGGCTGCTGTTTAGCTCTGGTATTCCTGGCTGGTGTCCTTGTTTTTTGCCCAAGGGAGCCCTCAGATTTCTTGGTTAACAAACATAAGGGCTCTTCTGGATTTGACCAACGGCCCATTTAGTCCAGCACTCTGTTCTCACATGCCATCATGGCTGGTCACCATTTATAGCCTTAAATGTGTCAGGTATATTGAGGATCCCAGCCCAATGTGTCTGTGTAGCAAAATATTGGTGCAGGAAGTTTGCCATTATTGACGCAGAGAGACTCCTTCCTTGCCCCTCTTAAAAGCATCATAAAAGCTGCTGCCACGATCTGCTTACTTATCAGTGCATTAAAAGGCAGACATCTCATAGCTGCCTTATATGAAAGTCAGACTATGGGTCCAAGTATTTATTGTCAAGGGACACAGGTGGCGCTGTGGGTTAAACCACAGAGCCTAGGACTTGCCAATCAGAAGGTCGGCGGTTCGAATCCCCGCAATGGGGTGAGCTCCCGTTGCTTGGTCCTTGCTCCTGCCAACTTAGCAGGGACCGAGAAAACACGTCAAAGTAGATAAATAGGTACCGCTCTGGCGGGAAGGTAAATGGCGTTTATCGGCCAGTAAAGCGAGATGAGCGCTGCAACCCCAGAGTCGGCCACAACTAGACCTAATGGTCTGGGGTCGCTTTACCTTTACCTTTATTTATTGTCTAACACTGATCGGCAATGTACACTTCGTCGCTTTATACCGGCTTCGAAATGTGTTCACTTTCAACTGTTAGCCTCTATAAATTATTTATCCACCTTGCAGTAGAGATTTATTCATTGCTATGTATTTTATAATGTATGATCGTGTTGCTAGGGATGGTGCGCACTTAACCCCCCCAAAAAAATCTGAAAATACTGCCATACAGTGACGGCTGCTTATGTGATTGTTGCCATGCGATTGTGTTGGAAAGTTTATGATATTTTTTGCGAATTGCCATATTTTAATCGATAGTTTGATTCGTGCGGACTTTAAATGTTCATACAAATAAAGTCGTGTTGTTTGCTGGATTGCTTTGCCAACGATTTAGTATTTGATTAAGAACATAGGAATCTGTGCCACTGAGTTCCAGCCCCTTCCCAAAGGAAAACCACCAAATATACGTTATCGACCCAACAAGGTTTCTAATATGACATCAGCTCTGTCGCTCACAAGCCAGCTTCCTTAACCCTCCTGCTTTCAAATCGTCTCCCTCGACAGAACATCTTGAGCACCCTCAAAGCTTTTAAATTCTCACCAGCTCTCTGCTCATCCTAAAATCTCCTCTCCCCACTATCCCCTCCCTGCTTTTTGGAATTCCTCATTTGAAGGAAAGAATAGAAACGCCCCCCCACCCCACTGCTTGTTTCACGGAATTTTAAGGACAATAAATCCCAGCTTTGCAGTCAGTCAGGCTGAAGAAAGAGAGATACTGTAGAAGCTTCTGAAAGAGTGGAAGGCTATACAGTGGTACCTCGGGTTAAGTACTTAATTCGTTCCGGAGGCCTGTTCTTAACCTGAAACTGTTCTTAACCTGAAGCACCACTTCAGCTAATGGGGCTTCCTGCTGCCGCCGTGCCGTCGGAGCACGATTTCTGTTCTCATCCTGAAGCAAAGTTCTTAACCCAAGGTATTATTTCTGGGTTAGCGGAGTCTGTAACCTGAAGTGTATTTAACCTGAAGCGTATGTAACCCGAGGTACCACTGTACTGCAGAAGAGAAAGCATAGTTTGAGCACACTTATTTTCTTTTGCCCTGCTGAGTAATTAAAAGTGGAGAAGACGATAGGTAAGTTTACTTTGACTCCGTCGGAGAGAGGTTAAAGAAATTCTACAGGGATATCTGCTAGATTGGAGCAAAGGTCTACCTAATAATAATAATTAATTAATTAATTAATTAATTAATTAATTAATTTTTATTTATACCCTGCCCTTCCCGGTTCAGAAAACCGGGCTCAGGGCGGCTAACAAATTTAAAACACCTAATTGATGCAACAAAAAGCAGCTTAAAATACAGTATAAAACGTGAATAGCAATAAATTCAGAATTCAAAAATCAGTTTAGGGGGGAAATCCATCCAATAAACATTGGATGACCACCAGGGCTAGCTGGCTAGTCATAGAAAGGTGTTTTATACTGAGCCAGACCAATTATGCAGCTAGTTCAGTACTGACTGAATTTACTGCCAGTGGCCCTACAAGGTTTCAGACCAGGGATATTCCCAGCCCCACCTGGAGATGTTGGGAGTTGAATTTAGGACCTCCTGGGCAGACACTCTGCCTCTGGGCTACAGCCCTTCCTGTTGGAAAAAGATTCGGCAAAGTGCATCTTTACAGTAGAGACGTACTCCACTGGGAATCCTCCAAGTATCGCCACCTCCAGCCCCTGCCCAGCAACTAGTCCTTGCAAGAACACGGGAAATCATTTTAGCCTCCGTGCCTAATGCCAACTGATAGATCTATGTGGGTTTATCCATAGTCCATTAGAAGCCTTTCAGAGCTGGTGGCTCTGGCCAAAGTGGCCGTGAAGCCCACAAGCCGGCGATGCTTTTGCAGAAGAGATTGAGGAGTCTGTGATTCTCGGGATGCTTCTAGGCTACTGTTCCCTTCACCCCTATTGGCTGTGCTGGTTGGTGCTGATGAGAGTTGGAGCCCAACAAGATCTAGAAGACGAGAGCTTCCCCATCCCTGCACTGTGGTGAAAGAGAGGTCCTTTCCTTGGGTCTGCCCTGATTCGAACACAGGTCCATTCTGTTGGGTGGTCCTTGAGGTCTAGTGTTGCAGGCAAGGAAGGAAAACTCATCCTTCACTCTGTCCCTCTCTCTCCTTTCTCCGAACTATTATATCTTTTAAAAACTACAAAACCTCTAGTACAACCTTCAGCACACTTGTGCTCTCCAAGTATCTTTGACTACAACTCCTATGAGTCCCAGACATTTGAATGTGGGCTAATGGGAATTGTAGTCCAAAGCATCGGGAAAGTGTCACACTGGGGGAGACTTCTCCTACTTAGTCCCTTCCTCCCCCCTATTTAAATGAATAAAGAAACTCAAATTCTTGGAATACTTTTGCAAAACTGGCCAAAGAAGGTTGTGCAGGGTTCGGTCTGGAGGCAAACATTTGATGCTCCTTTGCATGGTCTGAGAATTCAAGGTGGCATCAAAACTGCATTGCTTCTATTGTCTCTCTCCAGTAGTTTAGCCATGCTACATTGTGCTAGTTCTTTTACCAAAAAACCCCCAGCAAGACCGTTTTGACTGGGGATGACAGCTGGACCAAATGAAAAAGCACAAGTGCACTCTGAGAAACGATGTCCTATCGTCACATACAACCTTCAGCTGCCTTTTAAAAGAAGTGCAAAGGAAAATCTGAGAAGAGACAGCAGTGGGATGAGAGTACACACCTTGGACAGCGATTGGCGGGGTGCGAAGGGACTTGTTCATTTCCTATACTGTACTAAAAGCATTGCAGGTGTGTTGAAGGCTAGAGAACCCACAGTCTCCCTGGACAGCTTCTTATTCCATTCATTAATGGATCACTTCAAGCACAGACTTTGGCAGGAACCATAGAATTGTAGAGGTGGAAGGGACACCAACGGTCATCCAGTCCACCCCCAGCAAGGCAGGAAAACCAGCCTGTGGTCCCCATCCAGTTTGAAACCACACCGGACCCTGCTTAGCTTTGCAAATGCGCTCGCAGTTTTAACAACCTGCTGTGGGCTCCTGCAGCACCCATTCATTTCAATGGGGGCAAGGGCATTCCCCAGCGAACTGTCTTAACTTCTCCTGCATCTAATTTTTAACCCTAAATCCACCTGATTCACCATTTCCTCCTGTTGCCACTTATCCTCAGTAGATAGCAACCATTCCCCCCTCCAACTGCCCCTTTTATTATCAACCCCCAAACCTTTCTTCTTTCTGCAGTTAAGCAACTTTCTTCCATCCTTATCACTTGCTTCTTGGAGCTGTGATGATCTTTTAAACTATTTTTTTTTGTTCTTGCCGGTGTCCGCTTCGGAAGAGAGTATAACGATTATTTATTGCACGAATCAAAGTCCACTTTGTTGGTGACCAATGTCAAAACTACACTTCAGCTCCAGAGATGCTGCTTCTCTTAATACTCTTAAATTAGTCTCCAGAATTAAAACCAACACTTTCTTTATTTCCCCCCCTCTTTTCTTTTTTCCCTGCCTGGAAACTCTGCTACCTGCAAGACACACTGGAGTATTAAATCTTTTTCCTTTCCATTTTTTAAAAATTTTTATTTGCAAGCAAAGTCTGCCCGTGCTTCCCCCCCTAAAAGAAGCAGGCTAACGAAATCCACTTACCTGTGATTCTGCTCTGTAGCTAGGAGAGTGTGAGCCCTCTCAGTCAGTGCTGCAAGAAAGCTCTCTCAGGACGAGAGAGAGACACATTAAACCTGAACTTCAATCCTTTTCCCTGGCTATGATTGTTGTTAAAGAGCTGGCAATGTGGGGGTGTTTCCCCCCCTCTTTTATTCTCTCTATGGAAACACCTCTTCTCTCCTCCCCACCTCAATTCTTCTCTCCAGTATATATGGGGGGGGGGGGGGAGATATCAAGAGGAAATGATCACGGGGTTTAAAGCGTAAATCCAAAGAGGTAGGGATCTTATTAGGACATGATTTCATCTGAATGAAATCAGAAGAGCTGACGACGTCACGGAACAGAGGCACCCTCCCTGTTCCTGTTTTTTTTTTGGGGGGGGAAGGTTGTTGCAACACCTTACGTCAATAGCCTTCAAACACAAGCCACCTTTAGCCCTAACCTACAGAGCCTAGGACTTGCCGATCAGAAGGTTGGCGGTTCGAATCCCCGTGACGGGATGAGCTCCCGTTGCTTGGTCCCTGCTCCTGCCAACCGAGCAGTTCGAAAGCACAAAAGTGCAAGTGGATAAATAGGTACCACTCCAGCGGGAAGGTAAACAGCGTTTCCATGCGCTGCTCTGGTTCGCCAGAAGCGGGTTAGTCATGCTGGCCACATGACCTGGAAGCTGTACGCCGACTCCTTCAGCCAATAAAGCGAGATGAGCGCCGCTACCCCAGAGTCGGCCACGACTGGACCTAATGGTCAGGGGTCCCTTTACCTTTACCTAAAAATAGGGCCCTGCCTCAGTTATCTCCTTTCCTTCCTTCCTTTGCCCATCTGAGAAATAATATCGCGACGGCTCAAACAGGTGCAGCTGAAATGATCAAGGTGTCAAAGCGCCTTCCTTTTGGAAGAAGGTGAAAGTTTTGGAGAGGGGTGGTTGTTTGGATCAAGGTGGGGGAAGCTGTCGCAAAGTCACAAATGGCATGGAGAGGTGATTTTGTTCCCCTTCTCTCGTAAAAGGAGGACCACCCATTGAGACGGATTGGCTGCGGGTTCGGGAGGACCAACCTGGGGAGAAAAGACTGTAAGGATCAGGGAGAAATTGATGATTCTGTTTGCATCTGGATGCATTTAACTGTCCCATTGAAACTGATGCAACGTGTGTTTGTGTGTATAAGAGAGAGAAGAGTGAACGTGTCAGTTTCGTTTCCTGTCAATTTCTCATTTTTCCAATCGTCAGTTCCATAGCTGTCAACGTTTCCCTTTTTTAAAGGGAAATTCCCTTATTCCAAATAGGATTCCTCTCAAGAAAAGGGAAAGGTTGACAGCTATGCACTTCTCCACATTTCCACATTAGTTTGTGACTTTTAAAAAGTCTCATGAACATTCACCTGCATTTTAGTGCATATTACTCCTCATATTCATCTCTTTCCATGCAATCTTTTTTCTAATATGCGCAATTTTTTTGCAAAGCAAAATGTCCCCTTTTTCTTCTCCTTTGGCGATCACTCGTAGCTGAGTAAGATTGTCTTCCATAAACACGGTTTTAACAATGAGTCTGTAAGTGACTGTGGAGGCCAATTCTGGATCCCACACGTCCTTCCACAGTGGGGACATTGGTTTCCGGGCGGGAGTTGATCACGGTGTGGATTTGCCAAGCATGCCTTCCTCTTGGCACATTTCTCCCTTGCGTCCTGAGTTTGAGTGGCTGCAAAGCCACCTTTGGTAAAGGCTGTTCTCCAACTGGAGCACTCACAGGCAAGTGTTTCCCAATTGTTGGTGTTTATACTGCATTTTTAAAGATTTGCCTTGAGACAGTCTTTAAACCCTAATATATTGTCCCCTAATATATTGTTCAAAAGGGACGCGGGTGGCGCTGTGGGTTAAACCACAGAGCCTAGGGGTTGCCGATCAGAAGGTCGGCGGTTCGAATCCCTGCAACGGGGTGAGCTCCCATTGCTCAGTCCCTGCTCCTGCCAACCTAGCAGTTCGAAAGCACGTCAAAGTGCAAGTAGATAAATAGGTTCTACTCCAGTGGGAAGGTAAACGGTGTTTCTGTGCGCTGCTCTGGTTCGCCAGAAGCGGCTTAATCATGCTGGCCACATGACCTGGAAGCTGTACGCCGGCTCCCTCGGCCAGTAAAGCAAGATGAGTGCCACAACCCCGGAGTCGGCCATGACTGGACCTAATGGTCAGGGGTCCCTTTACTTTTACCTTAGACTTGCTAAAATGTGTCAGTCTGAATCGGATAAGTGCTGGAGATGCAATGAGGCTGGGGGTATGTTTTATCACACGTAGTGGGCTTGTAAAAGGGCAAAAGAGTATTGGGAAATGATCCATAATGAACTGAAAAAAACATTTAAAAGTGCCTTGTGGACCACAGTACAGATATCGCAACAGTTAAATATATATATAAATTAAAACTTAGGTAAAAAACATAGGTAAAAAACTTAGGTAAAAATCTTTTCAAACCAGACATTGTAAGTTCAACTTATGGTAAGGTAAAGATAGAGGTAAAGTGTCATGTGGACAGCAGGACTAAGCCTGGCGAACCAGAGCACAGCAAACCCACAGCGCCACCTGCATCCCAGGGGTCCCTTTACTGATATTACCTTTAATATTAGTTCTCACTAATATAAACATTTTTAACACCCACTATGCCACAGCATATGCATTTTTTTTTAGGTAGGTTGCTTGGCTGAAGAACCACAATTGGGTTTGTGTAGATTATGGGACGCTGGTGGCGCTGTGGGTAAAACCTCAGTGCCTAGGACTTGCTGATCATAAGGTCAGCGGTTCGAATCCCCGCGGCGGGGTGAGCTCCCGTCGTTCAGTCCCAGCTCCTGCCCACCTAGCAGTTCGAAAGCACGTCAAAGTGCAAGTAGATAAATAGGTACCACTCCGGCGGGAAGGTAAACGATGTTTCTGTGTGCGGCACTGGTGCTGGCTCACCAGAGCAGCTTCGTCACGCTGGCCACGTGACGCGGAAGTGTCTTTGGACGGCGCCGGCTCCCGGCCTCTTGTGCGACATGAGCGCTCAACCATAGAGTCGGTCACAACTGGCCCGTACGGGCAGGGGTACCTTTACCTTTACCTTACAGATTAAATGCAAACTGCATCCAGTTACCCCCCCTCTCCCTAGTCTGCACTGCCACTGAGAGCACAGTCTGCAAGAGTCTCAATGCTTTTCCATGCTGGAGAGCCATATTATTGTTGTGACGTAAGAGCTACCCCTCGATGAGGCTCCCATCCTGAGGAACGCTGTGCAAAAATGCTATCTACATGCCAGACATCAAAGCTTCAGTCCAGAGATGATTTTGGCAGTGACATCAGAACGAGAGGATACAGTCCATTCAGAAACCCATCGTATCTATTTTATCAGCCTCAAGTGCAAATGAGAAAAGCTCTAGCCGGTATTTGTGAAGTGATACTTTCTGCTTTCCTTTGGACCACATATGCCAGGGGTCGACAAACTATGGCCTTCAGGCTTGTAAGGGACGCGGGTGGCGCTGTGGTCTAAACCACAGAGCCCAGGGCTTGCCGATCAGAAGGTCGGCGGTTCGAATCCCCGCAATGGGGTGAGCTCCCGTTGCTCAGTCCCTGCTCCTGCCAACCTAGCAGTTCCAAAGCACGTCAAAGTGCAAGTAGATAAATAGGTACCACTCCGGCGGGAAGGTAAACGGCGTTTCCGTGCACTGCTCTGGTTCGCCAGAAGCGGCTTAGTCCTGCTGGCTACATGACCTGGAAGCTGTACGCCGGCTCCCTCGGCCAATAAAGCGAGATGAGCACCGCAACCCCGGAGTCGTTCACGACTGGACTTAGCGGTCAAGGGTCCCTTTACCTTTAACTTTCTGCTTTCCTTTGGACCACATATGCCAGGGGTCAGCAAACTATGGCCTGCGTGCTTTTCTTTGTCTTGCTCCAAAGGGCAGGATCCAACAAAGAGATTCAAGTTACAAGAAAGGAGATTTCAACTAAACATCAGGGAAAAAAATTCTGTTGGTAAGAGCTGATGAACAGCAGAACAGACTCCCTTGGGAAGTGGTCGACTCTAATTCCTTGGAGGTTTTTAAGCAGAGGTTAGATGGCCTTCTGGCATGGATGCTTTAGTTGAGATTCCTGCTTTGCAGGGGGTTGGACTAGAGGACCTTTGGGGTCCCATCCAACTCTATGATTCCTCCCAGAGCTCCTCTTATGTCCCATCCTTCCTCCAGATCAGAGCCCAGGACAGCTTACAACATGCGATAAAAAAGTTATATTTATACGCTTCCGAGCAGAATTCAAAGCGTTGGTGCTGACCTTTAAAGCCTTAAACGGCCTCCGAAGGAGCGTCTCCACCCCCATCGTTCAGCCCAGACACTGAGATCCAGCACTGAGGGCCTTCAAGCAGTTCCCTCACTGCGAGAAGTGAGGTTACAGGGAACCAGGCAGAGGGCCTTCTCGGTGGTGGCGCCCGCCCTGTGGAACGCCCTCCCACCAGATGTCAAAGAGAAAAACAACTACCAGACTTTTAAAAGACATCTGAAGGCAGCCCTGTTTTTAGTGAAGTTTTTAATGTTTGATGTTTTATTGTGTTTTTATCATTCCGTTGGAAGCCGCCCAGAGTAGCTGGGGAAGCCCAGCCAGATGGGCAGTATATATATATATATATAAAACGGAATAAAAGCACACATCCATTTAAACAAAAGAAACCCAGCAACTCTAAGCCTGGACTCCAACCAAGGTCAACATTTTCAGGATTCAGTGGGCTGAATCAGTGAATACAGTGGTACCTCGGGTTAAGTACTTAATTCATTCCGGAGGTCCGTACTGAACCTGAAACTGTTCTTAACCTGAAGCATCACTTTAGCTAATGGGGCCTCCTGCTGCTGCCGCGCCGCCGGAGCACTATTTCTGTTCTCATCCAGAAGCAAAGTTCTTAACCTGAAGCACTATTTCTGGGTTAGCGGAGTCTGTAACCTGAAGCGTCTGTAACCCGAGGTACCACTGTATGCTTTCACCTGTTGCCTTAATACAGCAACGTGGAGGGTTGTCAGCTCTCATATGGGAGAGACTTCCATACATGGGGTGCCGCCACCGAGAGAGCCCCGTCCTTGCATCACTGCCTTGCTTCCCACGCCGACTGTTGAAAGCATGAGCAGGGACCCTCCGGCAGAGACACGCGCCACTTCACTGCCTGCCTTTAGAAAACGCACAGAAACAACCCTTTTACGAAACGCTGCTTGTTTTAACAGCGTCTGCCTCCAAACCCTACACTCATGCAGTTACTCAAATGTTGCTCATCATTGAGCCAGTCCTGAATGATTTGCTTGTTGTTTTAAAAGCATTTTTTTAGAATTTTTTTTTTTGAGGTGGATGGAATTGCAAAAAAAGGGGGGTGTTCCTTTGGGAACGCTCATCGGCAGTGATATCTTTTCTCTCTATGCATCATAAGGAAAGCAACTCTGTACGCAGAGGAGGTTTGCAGTTGTTTAATCATTTTCTCAGGAGCAGCTTTTACCCTTCTGTGGACAGGCGGAGTCCCCCAAACCCTGGGCGCCCCCCCCATGTGGAATAACGACTCAAGACAGCGTGCTATGGGATTAAAATTGGCCACAACTTTATTTTGTTTCAGATGTGCGTAGACCTTGGCTCAGGCATTGGGTGTTTATCCCTCCCAGTCCACCGCCGGGGATCTGGGGAACATCAGGGTTATCCAGTGTGGGGGGGGGGGCATGGGCTGGCTCTGGAGAAGAGAGCCTGCCCCCGTTACGCTGCCGTCGCAGGGGAGAGCAATAACAACCTCTAGGCGTACGGTCAAAGCCCCCCCTGAAAGCAACCTCATTAGCAGGGAACCCTGGTATCGCCGCCGCAAAGAGGAGGGGGGCGTGGGTCACCGCTGTACGCCCCCCCCCATTTAGGGGAGATAGACTAAAGGATTCCGCCCAAGGCCTGATACCGCCAAAGTTGTGACGTTTTGCTACGGGAAAGGCAAACCTGCCAATGCAGGGAAATTCCTTTTTCGGCCCTTCAACAGCAACCTTGATGTAGCAGTGCCCGCGTACCTGTGGAGAAAAGGTTAACCTGCCAAAGAAGTCTGAACTGAGGGTGGGAGACGCGGGTGGCGCTGTGGGTTAAACCACAGAGCCTAGGACTTGCCGATCAGAAGGTCGGCAGTTCGATTCCGCCCGACGGGATGAGCTCCTGTTGCTCGGTCCCTGCTCCTGCCAACCTAGCAGTTCGAAAGCACGTCAAAGTGCAAGTAGATAAATAGGTACCGCTCTGGCGGGAAGGTAAATGGCATTTCCGTGCACTGATCTGGTTCGCCAGAAGTGGCTTAGTCCTGCTGGCCACATGACCCGGAAGCTGTACGCCAGCTCCCTCGGCCAATAAAGCGAGATGAGCGCCACAACCCCAGAGTCGGTCACGACTGGACCTGATGGTCAGGGGTCCCTTTACCTTTACCTTAGGGTGGGAGAAGCTCTGGAGCCAACTGATGATTCCCAGGTAAGATCCTCCCTCTGTTGTGTGGGCAGGTAGTTCCTCCCCCTACCTGGCCTGGTCACCTTGGCAACGCCTCCCCAGGTGGGATTGGGCATCTGGCTGAGGTAGGCGGAGACCTCCAGGTATCCCACCTGGGGGGAGGCGAAGCCAAGCCTGTGGTTAAGGGGCCCCATAGGGTCCAGGAGGCTGTGCGCGAATATGCAAAGGGTGCCCCCCGTTTAATGTGGGGAGCGGTCATTTCCTGTCTAGCTAACATTTGTCTGGCACGTGGACCATGTGGCCTGGTCCATTAGGGTGAAGGAGCGCTGCCCCTCCACTCTCTGCTTGGCTCAGCCATCCCAGACCTTGTTGCTGGCATCTGTCTGTTTCGAGAGACAATGGAGTGCGCCTCCAAGGGTGAAGTCAAACGGCTGCGTTATCAACATCCAAGTGGCTTCCCTGGGGTGCCTGGGCAGTGTGTCTGGAGGTTTTGGACTTCTCCATCACAGAGCTATAGCACTTCCCTCTGGGAAGTGAAAGGGATGCGGGTGGCGCTGTGGGTTAAACCACAGAGCCTAGGACTTGCCGATCAGAAGGTTGGCAGTTCGAATCCCCATGACGGGGTGAACTCCCGTTGCTCGGTCCCTGCTCCTGCCAACCTAGCAGTTCGAAAGCACGTCCAAGTGCAAGTAGATAAATAGGTACCGCTCTGGCGGGAAGGTAAGCGGCGTTTCCGTGCACTGCTCTGGTTCGCCAGAAGCGGCTTAGTCATGCTGGTCACATGACCCGGAAGCTGTACGCCGGCTCCCTCGGCCAATAAAGCGAGATGAGCGCCGCAACCCCAGAGTCGGCCACGACTGGTCAGGGGTCCCTTTACCTTTACTTTTACCTTACTGGGAAGTGAACAGGGTGATAATGAGACTTTCAGCTACTTTAAAAATAAAAATAAAGTAAAAATGGGCAGCACACTAGAAAAAATGAAGCACGAAGAACATCACTTAAAGTTTCCCACTTTCAATAAAAAACCAGAGGCACTTCTATTAGGTTTAATTGGAGAGGAAAAACATAAAAGAGATGTAAACATGTTTATGTATGCCACAACGCCTGCAAGGACACTTCTGGCTCAGAAATGGAAGCAGCAGGAACTCCCAACACTGGAAGATTGGCAGGTTAAGATGGTGGAGTACGCTGAGATGGCCAAGTTGATGGGGAAGATCCGGAATCAGCGCGACAAACTGTTTCAAAAGGACTGGAGCAAATTTATATCTTACATGCAAGAAAATTGTTAACATCTGAAAACGTTTGTAGGTTTGAACTGAAATGTTTTGCAATGTAAATGTAAGGAACTGATTTACCGATCATAAGGTGAAATATTGTAATATGATAAAAGGTAAATGAGTGATTATAGAAAAGCGAAGAATATGGAAAGGTATGTGGAAGTCAGAAAGAGAGAGGGAAGGAGGTCGGTGCTCTTATAGAGTAATGTATTAAGTTATAGAAGTATGTAACAAAATGTGATTATGCAAAATTTAATAAAAAATATTTTTTAAAAAATAAAATAAAGTTTCCCGCTAGAACAGGCCCTCTGCATAGACTGTGGGCTGGAGAATGACTTTCACCAGTTGCTTCTGACACATATATAACGAGAGAAAGTTCCACAGATCCACTTCCGAGCTAGGGAGGAGGTGGGGTGGGGTTGCGGGCTTCACGCCCCTCCCCACACTCGCAGGGGCTGGCTCCAGCCCCACGCGATAGCAGGGAATCCTCGGCCACGTCATACCCCGTGCCAGCCAATCGGTGTGCGCGGGGGGAATGGCCTCGCCTTCTTAGGTCTGGCGCGGCCGAGGACCTCCCTCTTTCCTGCGCCGCAGTTGACCCTGTTTTCCTTCCCTCCCACCCGTTAGGCTAGGTTCTCTGACGTTGCTATGAACCTCACCGTCAAGGGGCCTGGTAGGATTTTTTCCGATTGGCTCCAGCCATTTGGTTTTCGCCTACCTCTTGGCAAACCGTCACAACTCCTCGGTATTGGCGGTTAGGCATTGGTGAGGGTACAGTCTATTGTTATGCAGATGAAGGGGGAGAGGGACCGCCATCACCTTCTCCCAAATAAAGAGTAGTCCGGTAAAGGATTCTGGGGGGCGTGGCCTTGTCCTAAGCCTGTGGAGGTGTGGGCCCACGGCACGTCCCCATGCGGTGGCCCCAGGGAAGGTCCTAGCTGATGTGCCTCAGCAGGACTCCTCCCACTGGTGGTTAACCCTCACCGGCCAGGCCGGTTAGTTGTAGGACCAATGCCTAAGCCAATACCGCTCAATTCCTGTAATCAATAAAGTTGTGGCCTAGTTTGACCCATTAACTCGAATTCTTGTGTCCTGTGTATTTCTCTGGGGGGATGCGGGAACTCGCCACGCAAGCTCCAAGTTGCATTTGGAAGGACCTGTGTTCCTGATACAGTCACTCAGAAAAGGATAGTGCATCTATTTCTGGTTTAGCACACGCACACAAATAAACACACACACGTCAGTTGTACAGTGCATTTTTTATTATTGTAAAAAAAGCCAATATGATTTCCAGCTAGGCTTTTCCAAGCAGCGAATGTGTCAGGACCGGAGATGGAAACAACCTTTCATAACGCTCCATTGTCAGACGACGGCATCTGCAATATTAGGGGGCCATTACCAGAAAATTACTTATGAAGCGCAAGCGCCCATCTCTATAGCAGGGGGCAGCTGGAGTCATTTCGCCCACACATTCTGTTATTCTTCCTGTAAGCATCAGAGGCTGGTACAGAAACAGATTATGCTTACCTTCCGGCCCAACATATTCATACACTGTGAGGAGTTGGGGTTGGACTAGATGACCCTAGGAGGTGCCCCTTCCAACTCCACAATTCTATGATTGGCTTTCTGAAGGTGTTCCCTTCCTTCTAATGCTTCCCGCATAACATATAGACCAGCCTGTGCATTAAGATCTATTTAGGGGTTGAGGAGGTTGGGAGGCCCCCCCTTAAATTTGTTACATGGGGGCCCAAAGCAGGGCCTCCTTGGTAGTGGCTCCATGACATTGGAACTCCCTCCCTTTTGAGATATGGCTGGTATTGGCTCCAGTGTGTTTTTAAGGCCACGTGAAGACACACATTTTCACTGATGTATGGATTTGCGACATATTCAATGACAAACCTAAACAGCATCTTAAAAAGCAGAGACATCACCTTGCCAACAAAGGCCCGTATAGTTAAAGCTATGGTTTTCCCAGTAGTGATGTATGGAAGTGAGAGCTGGACCATAAAGAAGGCTGATCCCCGAATAATTGATGCTTTTGAATTCTGGTGCTGGAGGAGACTCTTGAGAGTCCCATGGACTGCAAGAAGATCAAACCTCTCCATTCTGAAGGAAATCAGCCCTGAGTGCTCACTGGAAGGACAGATCCTGAAGACTTTGGCCACCTCATGAGAAGAGAAGACTCCCTGGTAAAGACCCTGGTGTTGGGGAAAGATGGAGGGCACAAGGAGAAGGGGACGGCAGAGGCCGAGATGGTTGGACAGTGTTTTTGAAGCTACCAGCATGAGTTTGACCAAACTGCGGGAGGCAGTGGAAGACAGGAGGGTCTGGCGTGCTCTGGTCCAGGGTGTCACAAAGAGTCGGATACGACTAAACGACTAAACAACAACAACAGCTGTTTCTTTCTTCTTGGGCTAGTTTTCTGGCTGTTAGGGTGAACTTGTTGTTGCTGTTGTTACTATTATTATTAACATTAATATGAACATTATTAAGGTCAGGCACCAGTCCCATTGTCAGACCAATTCTGCATTACAAAAGATGTCTGCAGACATGACATGGAGGCTGGCAACATCAACTCCGTTGCAGACAACTGCAGTGCCTGGAGACAGACAATCAGGTTGTACATCCGCAGCAGTGACCAGAGGAGGAATGACCGCTGGGAGGAGCGCAGAGAGAAGAAACGCCCTCGTGCATCTGCCCCAGCTGCAACAAAACATGTCTCTCCTGTACCGGTTTTCTACTGCCACAACAGATGCCGTAACTCCCCAATGGTTTGGCTTCACCCCCAAAGGTGCATTTCCTCCATTCTCTCTTGAGATAATAATAATAACAACAATAATAATACAATTTTATTTATTGTATTATTGTATAATTTTATTGGAAGGAGGGAGAGAGAGGGAAAGAAAGAAAGGAGGACTGGACTTGTCCAAGCATCTCATGGCAGCGGATATTTCTTTGTCACCCTGACAAGAGAAAACGAATTGCTTGTCTATGAGTGTCGGACAGCCTGACGTGGTAATTTGATAACGAGAGAGTCGGCATAGTGGCAGGCAAGACTGAGGGGGCAGCATGATGGAGCGAGAGCCGTACAAGTAGGTGACGGTTTCTTCGCGGTGGTGAGAGCATCAGGGATGTTAGAGCAGCTCGTGTCTCCATCTGCAGTGGCAAGCCAACCTCCTCATTGACGGATCACAGCAGACTTATTATCATTTAATAATAATAATAATAATTTATTATTTATACCCCACCCAGCTGGCTGGGTTTCCCCAGCCACTCTGGGCAGCTTCCAACAAAGCATTAAAATACAGTGGTCTGTTAAACATTAAAAGCTTCCCTAAACAGGGCTACCTTCAGATGTCATCTAAAAGTCTGGTAGTTGTTCTTCTCTTTGACATCTGGTGGAAGGGCGTTCCACAGGGCGGGTGTCACCACCGAGAAGGCCCTCTGCCTGGTTCCCTGCAACTTGGCTTCTCACAGGGAGGGAACCGCCAGAAGGCCCTCGGTGCTGGACCACCGTGTCCGGGCAGAACGATGGGGGTGGAGACACTCCTTCAGGTATACTGGACCGAGGCCGTTTAAATTTGTATACCAGCCTATGTCAACAAGTTCCCTTCCAACTCTACAATTCCATGATTGTATGAACTTCTGTGCCTTGTAGTGGGTCAGATTGCACACAGCCACTCTCCTGAGACACAGCAGTAAATGGAGATAGAAATCAACACCCCGAGAAGTCTCCCCCTGCATAGCAATGTTGCCACGACAGAGGGAGACTGGTGGAATTGGACCTTGCTTCAGCAAGGCGTTCCTTTGCCAGATCTCTGAAGAGGCAGTGTCCATTGCGGTGTCCGCGGAATGAAAACCGTCTCCGCCGAACACCTCCTGCCCTCTGCATTGTGATCCTTGAGAGCCCTACCAAGCAATTGAATCAACCTGAAAAAACTCAATTACGGTGACCTGACATTTCCAGGGAAACACAGTAAATGGAGGAACCAGCAGACGCATTCCCGTAATGCTCTGGCCGTTGAGATAGCAAATCAATTCTATAAACGTTTCATATTCAATATGTTTCTCGTGGATCAGGGTGCCAGCTAGAACCTCGGGGATTTGCGTGCATTTAATAGATCGGGCGTCAGGAGTGATCCAAGAACAGGTAATTAAGCAGGAGGAAATGGTCAGATGGTGCGTGTGGTGAGCTTGCATGCCTATGTTTAGACGTGCTCTCCACGCCCATCTTCTGCACAGACCTGGGTGCTTATAACCTCTATGTGGGGTGACCTTTGAGGTTGGTCCTGAGCATATCTGTCAACTTACAGATTTGAAAATAAGGGACCAGCAGCCTCGAAAATAAGGGATCAACAGCCAAAATAAGGGAGTTTCAGAGCACATGTATGTTCAACTTCTGAGCCCCTCTGAGCCAAAGGCAGAAAGCCCAGCCAGCAGCCAAACAAAGCCTCAAGCGGTGGTTCCCACAGCGCAGCAACCCGGCAAAGGAAAACCACCGTCACCTCTCTGCTGGGAAGCGCTGAGCAAAGGCGAGTCCCCAGGCAACACGGCCGATTTGATCGGCACAAGGCATGCAAGCTCCACCCCCCCAGTCGTTCTCAGACTCCTTATTGGGTGAGCAACGCAGCCAAGCAACACAGTTGGAGCCTCCCTCCTTCTGGCTGGCAGGAGGGAGGGAGAGGAGTTGCTTCCTTTGAAACCTAGGAAATTTAAGGGACATCATCAATAAGGGACAGCAGCGGGACACGGCACTGGGATAAGGGACTTTCCCGCCAAATAAGGGACGGTTGCCAGCTATGGCTCCTGAGCCTGCCAATGGTGCAGAACGTGGCATCTAGGTTGTTTGTGGGAGCAAATGACTGCCAGCATATATCTTGCCAGCGGGATTTGCACTGTTGGCTATCGGGCCAAATTCAAGGTGTTGGCATTAACATACAAGACCCTATGCAGCTCTGACCCAGGTTACCTGAGAGACAGTCTTATCCCTTAAATACCTGTTACGGAAATTATTGGGGCCCCCCACATCTTTAAAGTTGTTAAATGCTACAAATATTATGCCTGAATGTATCCTTTCAACTTGACCGCTCAGGGAAGCTTTAAAAATAATATAAAATCAACTCTTTTGCCAGTTTCCTCCATTCCAAAGCTATTTTCCACTTAAAAAAGGACTCCAGGAAGTGCCCAGAGGTGACAATTGCTGAGCTGAGTGTTGGCCAAGGAAAGCCTAATCCCATCACCAGACTTGCCAAGGGGTCCAGACATACAAAGGAAGTTCTATTGTACTTTGGGTGGTGGGACTTCAGAGCTGTTTGCCTATGCTAATCTTATACCTGAGTCTTGCCCTGAAATGTCCACTTATGCTAATCTTGTACCAAGGACTTGCCTGGACATGTTTGGCAAGGCTGAATTAGTGTAACCCCTGTCTACCCCTCCCCATTTTGTGACATGTTAGTGATGTAACAATGATGCTGTACGAACTGTATTCTGGGATGTGGTGGGAAAGTTTTAAAAGTCTTTGTCACCCCATCCTCGGGGTTCAAAATTCCTCTTTGAACCTGTTGCGCAATAAACTTTGGTCTATAGCTATTTGCTCCGGTTGGTGGCTGGACTCCTTCCTTTATTCCGCAGGGACCCACGGGCTCTGCCCGACCAGCTGGGTGACTGAGCAGCCTGGCACACCTAGATTTTTCCGTAACATACCCATTCTGCAGGAAAGCTTCTTTTACAACTTCTAAAAATATCAGAAGTCTACCCCGCAGGAACTCGGGGCAGGGGAGTGTGTGGTGTGCTCATGTCCTGTTGGGACATCTGATTGGCCACTGTGAAAACAGGATCTCTTCTAATGTCCTTATGGACGTTGTGATAGGAATTCATAGAATCATAGAATCATAGAGTTGGAAGAGACCACAAGGGCCATTGAGTCCAACCCCCTGCCAAGCAGGAAACACCATCAGAGCACTCCTGACAGATGGTTGTCAAGCCTCTGCTTAAAGACCTCCAAAGAAGGAGACTCCACCACACTCCTTGGCAGCAAATTCCACTGTCAAACAGCTCTTACTGTCAGGAAGTTCTTCCCAATGTTTAGGTGGAATCTTCTTTCTTGTAGTTTGGATCCATTGCTCCGTGTCCGCTTCTCTGGAGCAGCAGAAAACAACCTTTCTCCCTCCTCTATGTGACATCCTTTTATATATTTGAACATGGCTATCATATCACCCCTTAACCTCCTCTTCTCCAGGCTAAACATGCCCAGCTCCCTTAGCCGTTCCTCATAAGGCATCGTTTCCAGGCCTTTGACCATTTTGGTTGCCCTCCTCTGGACACGTTCCAGTTTGTCAGTGTCCTTCTTGAACAGTGGTGCCCAGAACTGGACACAGTACTCCAGGTGAGGTCTGACCAGAGCAGAATACAGTGGCACTATTACTTCCCTTGATCTAGAGATGCTATACTCCTATTGATGCAGCCCAGAATTGCATTGGCTTTTTTAGCTGCCGCGTCACACTATTGGCTCATGTCAAGTTTGTGGTCAACCAAGACTCCTAGATCCTTTTCACATGTACTGCTCTCAAGCCAGGTGTCTTAGACTGGAATTTTATGGTCTTAGACATATGTTAAATGTTCATAAGTGTACCAACCAAGCACATACATAAATCAGCACAGGAAGACCGACCTGGAACCATTTTGATTCCCAAACTGTCCCAAACTGACCAAATGTTTTCTCTGCAAGGTCAAAGGAAAATGGAAAAGCCTCCCCATTGTCTTTTCCTTCACAAATCCTGTCTTAAGGGTATGTCTGTGTTTGAATAGGGTTAGTTACAGATAGGTAGCCGTGTTGGTCTGCCATAGTCAAAACAAAAAAATTCCTTCCAGTAGCACCTTAAAGACCAACTACTGACTTAGTTGGTCTTTAAGGTGCTACTGGAAGGAATTTTTTTTGTTTTGAATAGGGTGTGAGCCTGTGACCTGGCCCAGGAACTAAATATTTATCATTACAAAAGACTAGCCAGGCTCACCAGGCAATCCAATCAAGTAACCTGCCAGACAGGAGATAAACAACAACAGGAGAAAAGCAATATTCAAATTTCTGTTTTAAGACCGCCTTTTCTGTGATGTAGGTGTGATGTATCTGAGGGGTGGTCTTAGGTTATACCCCTTCTGTGATGTATGTATGATGTTTCTGGGGGTGGTCTTGAGCTACAGGGTGGCAATTTCAAAAGTCTTTATAAGGCCTTGCACACCATTTTTCTGGGTCCCTCCTCTCTCCTGAGGGTGAGGGGAGCACCCTGTTGCAACAGATCAATAAAGATCAAGCTTACTAGCTGCTTTGCTTCTCGATATTCTCTGTTATTCTCTCCTACCAATAGGGAACCCATGTAAGGACTCTATATGGGCTCTTGGATACCCCATAAGGGAAAAGGCCAATTTTTGTTTACAACAACGTTACCATCTTCCAAGCAAAGAAACGGAAACTCCTTTCCCAATGGATTTATTTCTCCCCCAAGTGGTTTCTCCCTTGTTCACAGAACAGGTAAGTGGCATAAAAACAAAATCTGGCCTTTGTCCAACTATCCCAAATGTACAGTCCTGGTTGGTGCTGCTTCTTCATTCCCATCAACCGGTCACCGTCCTGTGGCAGATTTCCAGAAGGGAAGGGAAACAAAAGAAAACAAGAGCATATCTTGAACATTTTTATGGAATAACTCAGTCCCCACCTACAGTGTTATCTGCAATGCATTCAGGGCTGACAATATACTTTTAGGGGTGCTAAGGGATGCGGGTGGCGCTTGCGGGATGTAAAAACGTATTGCAGCCAAATACAACATTCCTACAATGCACATGGTGGGGAACGCTTTGTATCACTCAGGAGAAAACTTGTTAGTTCCTCCTGGGCTTGGGCAGACTTCCTTTGCATGTGACTTAATGTGGGTGTGGCCTGTTTTTGGACAGAGGACCACATGGCCTCCGTGTTCTGCTCTTCTTGTATAGTGGTACCTCGGGTTACATACGCTTCAGGTTACATACGCTTCAGGTTACAGACTCCGCTGACCCAGAAATAGTGCTTCAGGTTAAGAACTTTGCTTCAGGATGAGAACAGAAATCGTGCTCCGGCGGCAGCAGGAGGCCCCATTAGCTAAAGTGAAGTTAAGCACAGTTTCAGGTTAAGAACGGACCTCCGGAACGAATTAAGTACTTAACCCGAGGTACCACTGTACTTCATTTTGCGTTAGGAGAAGTGACTGCTGAGTCACAGTTATTTGAGAATATTTCCCTTACGGATAGTTCAGATAGTTATATGTTGTTCTGTAAATTAAGTCTCCCTTCAGGGATCTTATTGTGAACTGGGTGGTTGTAAGTAAACTAGTTTTATGTTAACTTTAATCAGATGGTCGTGTCTATTCTTTTAGGAGGGATATAAAAAGGGAAACCAGGAATCTTAAATAGTGAGGCTCAGATGAGCCTTCAACTAGCTAACCGCTGTGTAATTTAAAAGGGGGATTGTTTAACAACTCTGCTAAGTTATATAACTTGCTGGAGAAAGTTAGGAAGGATATCATAAAATAATATATCCTCTCCTGCCTCCCTAAACATCCCCACAGTGCTGTGGTCTAAACCACTGAGCCTCTTGGACCTGCCGATCAGAAAGTTGGGGGTTTGAATCTCCACGACGGGGTGAGCTCCCATTGCTCTGTCCCAGCTCCCGCCTCCCTAGCAGTTCGAAAGCACACCAGCGCAAGTAGATAAATAGGTACCGCTGTGGTGAGAAGGTAAACAGCATTTCTGTGTGCTCTGGTTTCCATCATGGTGTTCCGTTGCACCAGAAGCAGTTTAGTCCTGCTGGCCACACGACTTGGAAAGCTGTCTGTGGACAAACACCGGCTCCCTCAGCCTGAAAGCGAGATGAGTGTTGCAACCCCATAGTCACCTTTGACTGGACTTAACCGTCCGGAGGTCCTTGACCTACACCTGAGGATTCCTGGTCCAGGACCATAACATCAGGTTGCAACACCAGGCTGGTCCCCAAGCCACCTGCCATGGTGCCTCATTTTACAGTCCTGATCGGCAAGCCCAAGAGGCTCGGTGGTTTAGACCACAACGCCACCTGCGTCCCTCTAAAGAGAAGGGCCTGTGGCTCAGTGCTTGGGCTTCTGCCTTGCTTGCAGCAGGTCCCAGGTAGAGCTAGGAAAAGACTCCCTGCCTTACCCAGGAATTAAAGGCAGCAAAGGAAACTGGATAGATTTGTGTGAGGGACCAAGGGGGTCCAGGATGCCCAAAGATGGTAGTGTTGGAGAAGCAAATGTCACTGGCAGAAGAAATTGGGACTCAGTAGAAGAAGGGAAGTGTGTGGGACGTGGGTGGCACTGTGGTCTAAACCACAGAGCCTAGGGCTTGCCGATCAGAAGGTCGGTGGTTCTAATCCCCGCAATGGGGTGAGCTCCCGTTGTTCAGTCCCAGCTCCTGCCAACCTAGCAGTTTGAAAGCACGCCAGTGCAAGTAGATAAATAGGTACCACTTTGGCAGGAAGGTAAACAGTGTTTCCGTGCGCTCTGGCACTTGTCACTGTCCTCCGTGCGCCAGTAGCGGTTTAGTCCTGCTGGCCATATGACTTGGAAAGCTGTCTGTGGACAAACGCTGGCTCCCTTGGCCTGAAAGCGAGATGAGCGCTGCAACCCCATAGTCACATTTGCCTGGACTTAACCATCCAGGGGTCCTTTACCTTTAGGGGAGCTGCACACAGAGGGTGTCTTGTGTGACATGTAATTGACATGATGGTAGCGCACAGGGGGTGGGTTTCTACTGGACCACCCACACATTTTTCTGCATTATTGTATTTTCTGCGATGCTTCCCCAGTGTTACTGCATCATTGCCATCTAGGCAGGTGGTACGGCGAGACAAGAACCGTACCTTGGAATATGTGCAGGATGAAAAGCTACAGGATCCCAGCAGGAAATTACAGCTGGAAACTAACCTCTATTGCATATTGAACTCTTCAACTTTCAAACTCCAAAAATGAGGGGTGCTCAGAAGTTGTAACTTGGGAAATTCAATGGCCAGGGCTGTAAGGAGCTGGAATCCAATGATACTAGGAAAACTGCAGGTTTCCTGTTTTTGGATTAGGCCATGAGTAGGCAAACTAAGGCCCAGGGGGCTGGATCCGGCCCAATTGCCTTCTAAATCCTGTCTGCAGACGGTCTGGGAATCAGCGTGTTTTTACTTGAGTAGAATGTGTTTTTATTTAAAATGCATTTCTGGGTTATTTGTGGGGCATAGGAATTCATTCTTCTTTATTTTTATTTTTCAAAATATAGTCAGGCCCCCCCACAAGGTCTGAGGGACAGTGGACCGGCCCCCTGCTGAATACGTTTGCTGACCCCTGGATTAGGCAGAGCCACAATCTGCTCTCGGGGGGGGGGGGGTGTCTCTTCTTCTTTTGTATTCGGGTCACAACATTTAGGAGGCAGCTCCTAATCGATCATGAATTGGTTTTCCCACAAGTGCTGCCCCTTCACCAAATTTTGCCCAGAGTGAAAAACAAAGGGGAATGAGAGGACCTGTCGGGATTTGGAGCGATATACAGTGGTACTTCGGGTTAAGAACTTAATTCGTTCCGGAGGTCCGTTCTTAACCTGAAACTGTTCTTAACCAGAAGCACCACTTTAGCTAATGGGGTCTCCTGCTGCTGCCGCACCACTGCTGCACGATTTCTGTTCTCATCCTGAAGCAAAGTTCTTAACCTGAGGTACTATTTCTGGGTTAGCAGAGTCTGTAACCTGAAGCGTATGTAACCTGAAGGGTATGTAACCCGAGGTACCACTGTATATGCACATGGGACGTGGGTGGCGCTGTGGGTTAAACCACCGATCAGAAGGTCGGCTGTTCGAATCCCTGCAATGGGGTGAGCTCCCGTTTCTCGGTCCCTGCTCCTGCCAACCTAGCAGTTCAAAAGCACGTCAAAGTGCAAGTAGATAAATAGGTACCGCTCCAGCGGGAAGGTAAACAGTGTTTCCATGCTCTGCTCTGGTTCGCCAGAAGCGGCTCAGTCATGCTGGCCACATGACCTGGAAGTTGTACGCTGGCTCCCTCGGCCAATAAAGCGAGATGAGCGCCGCAACCCCGGAGTCGGTCACGACTGGACCTAATGGTCAGGGGTCCCTTTACCTTTACCTATTTATATGCACACTTTAACGAGATCCACGAGGTTTCTCGGTGAGGGAGGGGAGCGTGCAACTGCGTGCTGCAAAAGTTCCCAGCTGCTCAGAACTTTTGCTCAACTCCCCTTTCTCTTGCACGTTATTCTCCTCTTGCTTGCGTTGAGGGCGTGGGTGGGGAGGGAGGAAACTGACTGTGGAGAGCGTCAATCAGGCATCCGCGTAGCTGGTGCAGCAGCTCAGCTGGAAAGAGGAGGGTTAGCTCATCAGAACAGTAGCTAAAAGGGGTTTAGCATCAGCCAGCAACGGACTGCTTCGTTGCCAGCTGAATCCAATTTCTGCAAAGGTGTCTTTACGCAAAGCCACATACCGCCTTGCAAGGAATGGGGGAAGTGGAGGCAGGAGAAAATATGGTACCTGCATCAGTCCTTAATCTGAAATATTTTCCAGGAGGCACTGGCAGCCTGGCAGGGCTCTGAAGAACAATCTTTGGGGCTGGGACACAGGCAGCTGTTTCACACTGAGTCAGAACATGGTCAGGGTTATTGTCTACCCTGACTGGCAGCAGATCTCGGGAAATTCAGGAAGGGCTTATCTCCCAGTCCTACCGGGAGATACGGGGAATCAGACGTGGGCCACGCAAGGAGCTACAGCCCCCCCCAAAAGAACAAAGGAAGGTTGAGTTAGAACACTGCTCCATTAATCTCAGCACTGCTTTCTATGTTTGGGGAATAATAATAATAATAATAATAATAATAATAATAATAATAATATACAAAAAACCCCCACACATCTACAAATAAAAGCATATCATCATTCTAATCTAATCATTACATACATATACACATACAGTGGTACCTCGGGTTACATACGCTTCAGGTTACAGACTCCGCTAACCCAGAAATAGTGCTTCAGGTTAAGAACTTTGCTTCAGGGTGAGAACAGAAATCATATTCCGGCGGCAGTGGGAGGCCCTCTTAGCTAAAGTTGTGCTTCAGGTTAATAACAGTTTCAGGTTAAGAACGGACCTCTGGAACGAATTAAGTACTTAACCCGAAGTACCACTGTATTGACTTCCTTCCTTTGTTCTAAGACCTCAAAATTTTTACTCTTTCTAAGTTGTGTGTTTTTGTTTTTGTGTGTGTTCTTTTTTCTCTTTTGTTTCCCCCCTTGTTTGTACTGTTTTATTTTGGATTCAATGTTTGTAATTTTTGTTGTAATTTTGCATTGAAAATAAAAATTTAAATAATAATAATAATAATAATAATAATAATAATAATAATAATGATTTATACTCTGCCCATCTGGCTGAGTTTCCCTCAGCCACTATGGGCAGCTTCCAACAGAATATTAAAACGATAAAAGGTCAAACATTAAAAACTTCCCTAAACAGGGCTGCCTTCAGATGTGTTCCCAAAGTTAGATAGTTGTTTATTTCCTTGACATCTGATGGGAGGGTGTTCCACAGGGCGGGTGCCACCACTGAGAAGGCCCTCTGCCTGGTTCCCTGTAGCCTCACTTCTTGTGGTGAGGGAACTGCCAGAAGGCCCTCGGAGCTGGACCTCTGTGTCCGGGCTGAACAATGGGGGTTCCATGCCGCCAGGGTCGTGGGTGTGCCCATGCCCCCATGCAGGGGGCGGGGTGAGGGGCAGAGGGCCAATGGAGCCCCCCCCCTGCCCAGCCCTAGACCTTGCCACTGCTGAAGCAGCCCCAGCCCCATGTAACATGGCTGTTACGCCCTCCATGTGATACCCTCCCTGAGTCTGAGCTTTGCAAGGCTGCCTGGAGCGGGTGATGTGGGGGATCAATGGCGCACAGTTGCCGCATCCCCACGCCACCCTCTCCGAGTGGCCTTGCAAGGCTCAGATCCAGGCAGGGCGGCGTGAGAAGAGCACAACAGCCACATGCCCCTTGGTCCCAGCCTGTCAGGTGTGCGTGCAGGAGCTAGAGCCTGTGATCAATAGGACTTTGCAGGACTGGGGCCTTCCTAGGTTTGTTCTGGAGAGGCAATGCGCGGCCGCACACATGAGGCCGATTGGTAACTCACAGCACCTGGTGGCAAGAGCCGGGAAGGGATATAAGGTCAGCATTTCCCTTCGGCTCTTTGCCACAGCAACACATTTCTTGCCTTGCTGCGTTTGACTCCTCGACCCTTGCACCCCTGACTTCGTGACTCTTTGCTTCCTGATCCTCGGATCCTTGACTTCGTGACTCCTCGCTTCTTGATCCTCAGACCCCTGACTTCTTGACTCCTCGTTTCTTGATCCTCGGACCCCTGACTTCTTGACTCCTTGCTTCTTGATCCTCGGACCCCTGACTTCGTGACTCCTTGCTTCTTGATCCTCGGACCCCTGACTTCTTGACTCCTCGCTTCTTGATCCTCAGACCCCTGACTTCTTGACTCCTTGCTTCTTGATCCTCGGACCCCTGACTTCTTGACTCCTTGCTTCTTGATCCTCGGACCCCTGACTTTGTGACTCCTTGCTTCCTGATCCTCGGACCCTTGACTTCTTGACTCCCGGCTCTCTGACCCTCAGACTCTTGGCTTCCTGACTCCTGGCTTCTGGACCCCCGTTCCTGCTCCCACCCCGCCATCTTGCTCCCGGTCCTGACATCCCCTGCCGGGACATCGATCGCCCATGAACCGGACCGTGACACAGCCTCGCCAGCACACAAAGCCGCCTCACCTGTAGTCTTCTTGCACCACAGCTCGCATTTCTGCTTGGATGGAAACTGATTGGCGTTCCCTCCACAGCCTCCAAATATAAAAGGCCGGCAGTTGTTGGCTGCCTGGTGGTAATACCAGAGGACTGTGTACCGTAGACAGGAGCCTTCGTCCATTGGCAGGGCACACGGATCTGCAAAGAACCACAAACAGCTTGTGAGTGGGTGAGACATCATCATCACTTCAAGGAACTTTGGGTGGAGAGGAGAGAGGAGAGAGGAGAGAGGAGAGAGGAGAGAGAGAGAGAGAGAGAGAGAGAGAGACTCAACGTGCTAAATGAAAATCCAATTTTAAAACCCCAGGTACTACCAGTGCCATTGGTATACGTGGTGCATTATAAATACAGTGGTACCTCTGGTTGTGAATGGGATCTGTTCCAGAGGCCCGTTCACAACATGAAAGGAACACAACCTGCAGCAGCGCGTCTGCGCACACGCGGGTTGTGATTTGCTGCTTCTGCGCATGCGCATGACGTCATTATGCGCGTGTGCCCTTGCGTGAGTGGCAAAACCCAGAAGTAACCCTTTCTGGTACTTCCGAGTTGCTGCGGGACGCAACCTGAAAAAACGTAATGTGAAGCAAATGTAACATGAGATATGACTGTATAGGTCCCTGGCGGTAACAATCTAAAATTCAGCGCATGAGAAACCACAGAGGAAGCAAGGGGGGCAGAGAGATGGGGTAAGAGAGTGGAGAAATCGGAATGCATTTCAGTCACAGCTAAGGAGGAATGCGGGTGGCACTGTGGTCTAAACCACTGAGCCTCTTGGGCTTGCCGATCAGAAGGTCGGGGGTTTGAATCTGCACGACGGGGTGAGCTCTTGTTGCTCTGTCCCAGCTCCTGCCAACCTAGCAGTTCGAAAGCACACTGGTGCAAGCAGATAAATAGGTACCGCTCTGGCGGGAAGGTAAACACCGTTTCCGTGCGCTCTGGCTTCCGTCACGGTGTTCTGTTACACCAGAAGCGGCTTAGCCATGCTGGCCACATGACTGGAAAGCTGTCTGTGGACAAACGCCGGCTCCCTCGGCCTGAAAGCGAGATGAGTGCCGCAACCCCATAGTCGCCTTTGACTGGACTTAACTGTCCAGGGGTCTTTTACCTTTTACAGCTAAGGATGTGGAGAAAAACTTTGATTCAGGTCAAATGCGAAGAAAAACCACCCTATTTTGCACTATCCAAAACAACACAACAACCGGAAAAAACACAACCATCCTTTGAAATTTTCACTTTTCTGAATTTTGCGCTTGCAGCTACTGTACTATGTGACAGCCCCCTGAGATATTTGAAGAGACGTCTCCTGCTTTAGAGGGTAGGACTCGAATCAATGGCTTCAAGTTACAAGGCAGGAGATTCCGACTAAACTTCAGGAAGAAATTTCTGGTAGCAAGCCATTCAACAGTGGAATGCACTAGCCCACAGGAGATGCTGGACTCTCCCTCCTTGGAGGTTTTTAAGAAGAATGGTGGCGAGGAAGGGAAGAGAGGTCTGCAGGCTGCATGCATGTGCCCCCACCCCACATGTAGTTATAGTTTTAAACTGTAATTAATAATAATAAATAATACATTTTTAATTATACCCTGCCCTCCCTGGCCAGAGCTGGGCTCAAGGCGGCTAATACCAGTAAATTTACAACTAAAAAACACACAAACCAATTTAAAATACAGGTTAAAATATAATTTAAAATGCAGCCTCATTTTAATAGTAGCCCATAGATCAAAACCATAAGGGGAGGGAAACATAAGGGTCAGACTGAGTCCAAACCAAGGGCCAGGCGGAACAGCTCTGTCTTGCATGTCCTGCGGAAAGATGTCTAGTCCCACAGGGCCCTAGTCTCTTGGGACAGAGCATTCCACCAAGTCGGGGCAAGTACTGAAAGGGCCCTGGCCCTAGTTGAGACCAATCTAACCACCTTGAGGCTCGGGACCTCCAAAGTGCTGTCATTTGTGGACCTTAAGGTCCTCTACGGGGCATACCAGGAGAGGCCGTCCCTCTCCTGTGTGAAGCCCCCAAAATAGATCACAATCTGGATCCAGCTCAGGTTGACCCTGGAACCTTTGGCGGTGCCTGCGTCCTTCTAACTCCCAAGCAGAGGTTGAGTGGTCATCTGTCAGGCGTGCTTCAGTTGAGATTCCTGCATTGCAGTGGGTTGGATTGGATGACCCTTGGGGTTCCTTCCAACTCTACTGTAATGGTTCTGGGGTTGCTCGTAAGTAAGTTGCCGCCACTCCTGGCTAGGTTACCTGGTTGAACCCTTTCTGTCTAAACAGTCCTTCACTTTGTGGCTGTCTCAGTCGCTGGCAGAATCCGTCAGTGGGCGTTTCTTGAACTTCTTCCAGCAAAGAAGTTCTTTGATGCCAAGTCTCCTCCTACTCTCCCTGCGCGGAAGTCTTCTGCGCAGGGAGGGTGTGGGCAGCGGAGGACCCGTGCTCTCCCCGCTGGTCTCCGGCGAAGAGTCCTGGAGCCTCCTCTCCGATTCCCCCATCTGCCCCCCTTCTCCACTGGTGTTACGCTGTTTTTCTTCCCCAGCAGATGGGTTGCCTATCTCCCAACTGGGACCCTCTCCGGCATCCCCCTGGAGCCTTCCCTCCGCCTCTAGCTCCGATGGCAGTTCCCTGACATCTACAATTTGATGAGTGCATGGATTTCACATCCATGGGATACAGCGACAGCCACAAACATGGACAGCTTGTAAAGGGGGTTGTGGTGTAGTGGTTAAGAGCGATAGACTCGTAATCTGGGGAACCGGGTTCGTGTCTCCGCTCCTCCACATGCAGCTGCTGGGTGACCCTGGGCCAGTCACACTTCTCTGAAGTCTCTCAGCCCCACTCACCTCACAGAGTGTTTGTTGTGGGGGAGGAAGGGAAAGGAGAATGTTAGCCGCTTTGAGACTCCCTAGGGTAGTGATAAAGCAGGATATCAAATCCAAACTCTTCTTCTTCTTCTTGTATGAATTCACGGAGGCTATCAGTGACAACTTGCTGTGATGGCTATGCTTAGACAGGGCTGTTGTGTTTTGGTTCTGCTTCCGGGCTTCCCATTGCGGCATCTCACTTGCCATTTTGGGAACAGGATGCTAGAACGGATGTGGACTGTTTTCGGCCTTATTCATCTTCTGATGTTCTTACTTTGTCAAGAGGAATCCCACTCTCATGTCAACAGGCAGTTTGTTGCATGAGCGCTTTATACTAAACCTGAATGCGGCAGCTAGACTGGTGACTGGGAGCGGCCGCTGAAACCACATAACGCCGGTCTTGAAAGACCTACATTGGCTCCCAGTACGTTTCCCAGCACAATTCAAAGTGTTGGTGCTGACCTTGAAAGCCCTAAATGGCCTCGGTCCAGTATACCTGAAGAAGGGTCTCCACCCCCATCATTCAGCCCGGACACTGAGGTCCAGCGCCGAGGGCCTTCTGGCAGTTCCCTCACTGCAAGAAGCCAAGTTACAGGGAACCAGGCAGAGGGCCTTCTTGGTAGTGGCACCCACCCTGTGGAACGCCCTCCCATCAGATGTCCAGGAAATAAACAACTACAGTGGTACCTTGGGTTAAGAACTTGATTCGTTCTGGAGGTCCTTTCTTAACCTGAAACTGTTCTTAACCTGAAACACCACTTTAGCTAATGGGGCCTCTTGCTGCCACCGCACGATTTCTGTTCTCATCCTGAAGCAAAGTTCTTAACCCGAGGTGCTATTTCTGGGATAGCGGAGTCTGTAACCTGAAGCATATGTAACCTGAAGTGTCTGTAACCCGAGGTACCACTGTATCTGACTTTTAGAAGACATCTGAAGGCAGCCCTGTTTAGCGAAGTTTTTAATGTTTGATGTTTTATTGTGTTTTTAAATATTTGTTGGGAGCCACCCAGAGTGGCTGGGGAAACCCAGCTAGATGGGCAGGGCAATAAATAAATAAATAAATAAATATATAAATAGAACTTTGCACCCAGCTGATGTCAACCATAGGTGAAAACTCAGCTTCATATTCGCCAATTTCCTTCGCTGTTGAAAAGAGACAGGGTTCCCCCCCCGGGGGGGCTGGTTAAGCCACTTCCCCCCTCCCCTGCCGCACATGTGCTCCATTACCAGGGACACTTCCTCTAGTGAAAGTGACTCTCCGAAATGCCATTTAATTCGCTGCTTTTCACCCCGTAATGGGCTTGGCGTGCTCGCCACCGCCAGCGCCGAGACGGATCCATTATCTCCTGATCCCCTGGAGCCGCAGAGGCAAATGGAAATCCACCGGTTAATGAGGGCATGCAAATAAATTTGCTGAGAGATTTAAATATTGATCGCTACGGGCTCGGCGTGGCCCGCACACCCCCCTCTCTCCCCGCCGTACGAGGAGCTCTTGATAAAAATGTCACGGAAACAATCGCCGTGGCGGCAGAAGCATCGGGAGCAATAAAAAGGAGACTTAATGGCTTTTAACGGCTTAGGTGAAAAGGTTGGGTGTTAGTCAGAGGGGAATCGGTGGCCGTGTTGGGGGAGGCTGGGGGGTGAATGTCAGGGAGCTGGGGGGGGGGAAATCTGTATGTCTGAGAGGGTCCAAAACTAAACAGGAGGAGATGGGTCTGTCCAGACGGCAGAATCCTGTTAGCATTCAGATTTGCTATCTGCGCTCAACGCCGGGGAAAAGCTATTTATAAGCCCGGCTGCCAGCCACTAATGGGATGCTGAGCTGAGGGTCAATCGCATGTAGGCCTGCAACACTCCACCCCCTTCAAGCCCCCAGGGCTCAAAAACTGTCCTTGTTCGCATGGAGAGAAGTAATCTGGCTTGAGTAAGGAATGGGGGAATTGGTCAATTTCCATTTCTCAGTTTTTCTATCTTAAGGTCAAATCTCCATATTTCCACATCACTTTTTATTTAGTCCTTGCAAAAATCTGTCCGCACATTTTTTGCAAAGCAATTTTTTGGTAAGTCACATTCGCGGATCTATGCCTTCTAATGCACACATCTGCACGTTTTCATAAATATCACTCGACGGGAGAAACAACCTCGCAAAATTCAGAGAAGTGCAAATTTCAACGGATGGTGGAATTTCGTTTTACGTACTTTTCTGGAATGTGTGAATTAGGTTCCCCCCCACTTGATCAGATTCCACACGAGCCCCTCCTTGAACCTGTTGCTAATGGCAAGTAGCAGAGACGATTGGAAAGTCCAGCTCAATGGAAGACTTGAGAGTTAGCAATAAACAATTGGCTTAATTCTCATGGAGGTGGCAAAACTATCTCCGGTCTGGACTGCAAGCTCTTACATGCTAAAAATGCCCTGTATGTATAAATCAAGCAGGTCAGGCGGCTAGAACCCTTACCCCTGACAAGCTAGTTCTCTATATGCGGGGGAATTCTTTGATGGGAAAGCGTTCCATCTCATGAGCACCTAGACGCCCTCTTTATTTTGGATTCTTAATGATATGTGTGCTGTGGGTTAAACCACAGAGCCTAGGACTTGCCGATCAGAAGGTCGGCGGTTTGAATCCCTGCGACGGGGTGAGCTCCCGTTGCTCGGTCCCTGCTCCTGCCAGCCTAGCAGTTCGAAAGCACGTCAAGTGCAAGTAGATAAATAGGTACCACTCTGGCAGGAAGGTAAACAGCGTTTCTGTGCACTGCTCTGGTTCGCCAGAAGCAGCTTAGTCCTGCTGGCCACATGACCCAGAAGCTGTATGCCGGCTCCCTCGGCCAATAAAGCGAGATGAGTGCCGCAACCCCAGAGTCAGTCACGACTGGACCTAATGGTCAGGGGTCCCTTTACTTTTACCTTTTTAGAAGAAGGGAGAGCCCTTTGATATCCTATACTTCCTCATTGCATTGGCACAATAAGCTAGATGGGTTGCTAATTGTCCTTTTTATTGAGGTTCCTGTTCCTTTTCTTAAAAGCAGTACTTCAGGCACAGGAAACCTGGGGTGTTTTAATTCAGGTTTGGTAGCGGGAGAGAGAAAGCGAGTGCAGGAAACGCAACAGGCGCTAAGGAAAATGAAATTAAGGTTAATACACGCCTCCCCGCCTGCGCCTAACAGCCCAAGTCCTCCACATCCCTGTTGTTGACCCTCCAAGGTTTTTGTGATTAGAAGCTGCCTTGACCCAAACCCACATACCACCTGGGTGCGCAGAATTCAAAGCATTGCTTCCCCTCCTATGGCGAAGGAATGCAGCCTCCTTTTGCAGAGTGGAAAGGGGGCAAGCTAAGTCTGTCAGGCGCACATTGCCCTGATGGATGTGGCAACAATTCAGTTCCCAATTCCAGGGGGTTTGGATGCCCAGGGATCCTGGCACATGATATTCAGACAGGGAGAAGAGATGATGTTCGAGAGCACAGGTGTACCATGCCACAAAATTATACAGCATCATCTCCTGGTGTAGTGTTTTCATTTTGTTTGTATTTTTGCAAGTGTTTCCCACATGTCATGGATGCAAAAATAGTGCATTAGTAGCGGGTTTATACTGGACCGTCCGCACACGTCATTGCAGGTAGTTCTGTGATACATCCCCCATGCTACAGCACTAGGGATGCAGGTGGCGCTGTGGTCTGAACCACTGAGCCTCTTGGGCTTGCTGATCAGAAGGTCGGCGGTTCGAATCCCCGCGACGGGGTGAGCTCCCATTGCTCTGTCCCACCTCCTGCCAACCTAGAAGTTCAAGAGCACGTCAAAGTGCAAGTAGATAAATAGGTACCACTGTGGCAGGGAGGTAAATGAAATGTCTGGGGAAATTCAGATGTATGACAGCCGATGGGTAGATTTTGGCGAATTCAAAGCTCAAAAACCTTTTCCTTTTTTTTGAGATTTGGCAAAGAAAGCTCAGCAACTTTTGGAAAAACAAAAAAAAAAACAAAAACAAAAAAACACTCAATAATTTTGCTCCCCAAAGTCCAAATTTTCACTTTTTGAAAAATGGCAACACTATATTAAGCGCCATAGAAATTAAACAATCAATCAACCATCAACCACCCATCTTTCTTAAAACCTGTCACGAGGTGGCTCTGTCTGTCATTGTTGCTGCCACCTGATACTGATACTTGTCTTCTGCCTTTTGTTGTTGTTGTTTAGTCATTTAGTCGTGTCTGACTCTTCGTGACCCCATGGACCAGAGCACGCCTGTCTTCCACTGCCTCCCGCAGTTTGGTCAAACTCATGCTGGTAGCTTCAAGAACAGTGTCCCACCATCTCGTCCTCTGTCGTCCCCTTCGCCTTGTGCCCTCCATCTTTCCCAACATCAGGGTCTTTTCCAGGGAGTCTTCTCTTCTCATGAGGTGGCCAAAGTCTTGGAGCCTCAGCTTCACGCTCTGTCCTTCCAGGGAGCACTCAGGGCTGATTTCCTTCAGAATGGATCAGTTTGATCTTCTTGCAGTCCATGGGACTCTCAAGAGTCTCCTCCATAATTCAAAAGCATCAATTCTTTGGCTATCAGCCTTCTTGATGGTCCAGCTCTCACTTCCATACATCACTACTGGGAAAACCGTAGCTTGAACTATATGGACCTTTGTCGGCAAGGTGATGTCTCTGCTTTTTAAGATGCTGTCTAGGTTTGTCATCGCTTTTCTCCCAAGAAGCAGGCGTCTTTTAATTCCGTGACTGCTGTCACCATCTGATCTGCAGTGATCTTCTGCCTTACCGTTATCCAAAAGGCACGAGCCACCCATTATTTATCTATCCATCCCTTCATCCATCCATCTCTCAATCGAGCCATCAATTGGACTTACAGCGAAATATGATTCCGGCATCTTCCACTATGGCCAGCTTTAAGTGGAGTTAAAGATCCATCACTCTCTAGCTCCCCGGGCAAAATAAGGATTTCCCTGCCCACCCCACATGGCTGCTTTTGGGAGTGCATTTCATGCCTGTCACTGAGTGCCAGGAAAAATGTCTTCCAAGTTGCCAAACAAGCATCTTAGGGAAGAAAAAGATTTACCTGCCAGAGGTGGCACAGATTCTCTCAGCAGAACACCTCCGTTGGTCCTGTTCTGTACTTCACCAAATAATCCTTGCTCTGCCAGACCTTCAGGCAGCAGAGACCTTTTCGCTGTCTCTTGGGCATCTGCCAGGTAATCGACATCGGGGTCTGCCAATCTATTTGCCAGGTGGAAGTTTTTGCCTGTTTGAAAGGAAAATGAGAGGGAGGGAGAGAGGACAAGACTTAGGCCCCAAATATCTGTATCCCTACAGACCCTATTGGGTGCTAAGATCGGTAGAGGAAGCCCTCTTGGTCGTTCCACCACCCAAGGATGGTGGCTCAGGAGAGGGCCTTCTCTGTGACAGCCCCTAAGATGTGGAATTCCTACAGAGGTGTGTCTGGCACCTTAATTGTTATAGATTTTTCATATGCAGGAGACATACCTCTTCTCCCCTGGCCACCTTGCTGGCCCAAGTAGGACCAATTCAGCCAGCTAGCCCTGGGGATTATCTAATGGATTTTTGATTTTGATTGTTATTCATGTTTTTGGTTATGTACTGAAGTTCTCACCCTGGGCCAGCAGGGGATACTGTAGATAGTTATGCAAATGAAGGATCAAAAGTGATGTTCAGTGATTGGATAGTTTGTATGCAAATGAAGGATCGAAAGTGACGTTCAGTGATTGGATAGTTTTAGAAAGTTGCAACAGTTACATTGTTCTGGAGCTCTATATAAGCAGGCTGACTGAGCTCTTCAGTTCAGTTCTGTCCAGCTTACAAATAAAGAGCTGCTTTGGAAGAATCGCTGTGTCGTCTGATATGTTCACCCACAACTTAACATTTTTATACTGTATTTTATGCTGCTTTTATAATTAAGTGTTTTAAAGTGTTTAAAAATTTGTTGTTAGCCGCCCTGAGCCCAGTTTTTGAACCAGGAAGGGCGGGGTATAAATAAAAAATTATTATTATTATTATTATTATTATTATTATTATTATTATTATTTACTCTGACCTTGACACCAGGGGTGTGTGTGTGTGTGTGTGCGCGCGCATATTTAGGATCCAAACTGTTTTTCTCATTGCAAATTGTTTTAACTAATTTCAATGTTGCGTTTTTATATAGCTACAATCCACTCTGGGAACTTTACGGGGAAGGGCGGATAAGAAATCTAGTCAGTAATCACCACCATTATCACCATCAATCGCTTCCCTGTATGGGATTTCTTTTTTAATGTCTAATGTTTTGCAATTTTTTATGCGCTGCAAGCCGCCTAGAGTGGCTGTGGAAATCCAGTCAGATTATTATTATTATTATTTAAATTTTTATTTTGCCTTAGACAAATACAGATAAATATAAACAACCAAAATTACAAAAGAAAAATCCTTAATAATGGAAAAAAAATTACAAAAAAATTACAAAAAATATCAAAGTACATGGCATAGAACATAAGCCATTATGAGAAAGAAAAAAGAAGAAAGAAAAAGGGAAGAAGAAGGAAGAAAGAAATAAAAAAGGGAAAGGGGAAAAAAGGAAACAAAACTAGATAATTATTTAAACATTCCCATTCTTCTTTCACCATCTTTTTAGGTTTGTCATCTGTCAGCTTTGCAAGCTCTAAGTACTCCCACAATATTATTATTATTATTATTATTATTATTATTATTATTATTATTATTATTAACTTATTATGAGACATTTCTGCCTCTTGCAGCTACCTATTTGAAAGTTTAGAAATGCCATACTTATCCCTTGGAACAGCATTGTGTTCCCTGTTCCCAACTCACCGGCACAAGCTGTGATAAAGGGAAGAGAAAAAGAGAGTTTGACACAGTACTTTGGGAAAGTGCAGTTTGAAAAGGTTTCTTAACACCCTGCCTTCCCTTGTTTGGTTCTGAGGGCACTAGAGTACGCCCAGGGAGGACCTTTTTGCCCAGGCTGAGGTTTGTATTTCCTTCCGGGCAATTTGCTGGGGGCCACACTTCATTTCACTTATAATTTGTATACTGCCTTCCTATATATTAATATATGTAAACCGGTTTAGAAACTTAAGAAACAACAAGGTCGGCAGTATAGATCACATGCCTAATAACAATCTGATCCAAAGAAGGCACAATAACTTTAAAATAGGCAACATTTAAATGCAGCAATATTTGGCAACCCATTAGAATATAATAAAAAGGTAAAGGGACCCCTGGCCATTGGGTCCAGTCATGGCTGACTCTGGGGTTGTAGCGCTCATCTCACTTTATTGGCCAAGGGAGCCAGCGTACAGCTTCCAGGTCATGTGGCCAGCATGACTAAGCCGCTTCTGGCGAACCAGAGCGGCACACGGAAACGCCGTTTACCTTCCCACCGGAGCGGTACCTAGTTATCAACCTGCACTTTGACATGCTTTCAAACTGTTAGGTTGGCAGGAGCAGGGACCGAGTAGCAGTGGCGTAGCGTGGGTTGTCAGCACCCGGGGCAAGGCAAGTAATTTGCGCTCCCTAACCCGTGGATTTTAGTAGGGGCAGAGAGCTACGAGTGCGAGCGCGCCCCCCCAGATGTTGCGCCCGGTGCGGCCGGCCCCCCCTGCACCCCCCACGCTACGCCACTGCTGAGTAGAGGACAGTAAAATTAAATATCAGCAAATAATAATAATTAAACAGTTCACACATATCAGTTACAATAAAGAATTACTGAAGTATAATCAATAAAAATAATGGCAAGTCACAATGCATAAAATACCACAAAAACATCCAAACCATGTAAAAGGATCAAATTGAGAAGCCAGCAGTGGGTGAGGTTAAAGGCAAAAGTGGAAGGAAAACAAATAGCCAATTTTAACATTGCACAATAGGATAGCTTCTATGCAGGCTCTCACAAACCCCACAAGCATCCATCCAAAATCTCTATTTCGCTGGCTGGCAATAATGTATTTACAGTTGTACCTCAGGTTACATATGCTTCAGGTTACATACGCTTCAGGTTACAGACTCCGCTAACCCAGAAATAGTGCTTCAGGTTAAGAACTTTGCTTCAGGATAAGACCAGAAATCGGGCTCCGGTGGCACGGCGGCAGGAGGAGGCCCCATTAGCTAAAGTGGTGCTTCAGGTTAAGAACAGTTTCAGGTTAAGTACGGACCTCCGGAACGAATTAAGTACAGTGGTAGCTCAGGTTAAGTACTTAATTCGTTCCGGAGGTCCGTACTTAACCTGAAACTGTTCTTAACCTGAAGCACCACTTAGCTAATGGGGCCTCCTGCTGCTGCTGCGCCACCGGAGTACAATTTCTGTTATGTTTGCTTTGCTGTTGTTACTGTTCAGTTTTAAATCAATTACGGTCGTAACTTCCGCTTACATAAACTTCGGGATACATAAGCGGCAAACCCGGAAGTATATTTCTGGGTTTTTGCCGCGTGTGTGCGCGCAGAAGCGGTCCCTCCAGTTGCGGAAACGTCAGGATCCGACCAGATCTCCAGAACAGATCCTGTCTGCAACCGGAGCTACCACTGTATTTGTATTTTACGCATTGTGACCAATTATGATGGCTTATAGCTTTTAGCGAAAAAGAGTTAATTCAAAGCATTCATTCATCCAGCCAGATAACTAAGAGGGTGAAATATATTCGGAGTTGAGAGTGGATTTCATGCTCTTGATTCAGCTCATAGTGATGAGGAGCAGTGGCGTAGCGTGGGTTGTCAGCATCCGGGGCAAGGCAAGTACCGTATTTTTCGCACCATAGGACGCACCGGACAATAGGACGCACCTTGTTTTAGAGGGGGGAGAACAAGGGAAAAAAATTCTTCCGCTCTCTGCCCAGCGCCCCTTCAGCGAAGCGGCAGGAGGCGCTGCGCAGAGAGTGGGAGAATTTTCCCCCTCTTGTTTTCCCGCTCTAAAACAAGGTGCCGTTTAAGGTGCGTTCAGGCGGCTACCTTGGAAACCTGGAGAGCGAGAGGGGTTGGTGCGCACCGACCCCTCTCGCTCTCCAGGCTTCAGGTTCCTTTCGACCTGCTCCTTGGGGCTGGCGGGGGAAGCCCACCACCAGCCCCAAAGAGCAGGTCAGGGAGCAGCGGCCATAGGCGCGCGTCACCTCTCCAGCCGGGAGAGCGCGGGCCGCGACCCTCTCCCGGCTGGAGAGGTGACACGCGCCTATGGCAGGAGCCTCCATAGCCGAGCGTCACTTCTCCAGCCGGGAGAGCACGCGCGGGGCTACAGTAGCCCCCCGCGACCGTCTCCCGGCTGGAGACGCGGGGCTGGGGCGGGGGAAGTCCGAGCTTCCCCTCCCCCAGAACGGGACCCAGAGCCATGCCGAAGCGGCGCGCAGCTTTGGCATCGCTTTGGGAGCTTGCGGGGCTGGGGGAGGAGGAAGCCCTCTGCCAGCCTCCAAACCATGTCGGGAGACAGCGGGAGGGCGCGCTGCGCCTCTCCTGCTGTCTCCCGAGTTTGCGGGGCTGGCGACGGGGAGGAGCAGGCTTCTCCCCCCCGCCAGCCTTCTAGCCAAGTTGGGGGGCAGAGGGAAGGGCGCGCTGCGCCTCTCCCGCTGTCTCCCGAGTTTGCAGGGCTGGCGACGGGGAGGAGCAGGCTTCTCCCCCCCGCCAGCCTTCTAGCCAAGTTGGGGGGCAGAGGGAAGGGTGCGCTGCGCCTCTCCCGCTGTCTCCCGAGTTTGCAGGGCTGGCGACGGGGAGGAGCAGGCTTCTCCCCCCCGCCAGCCTTCTAGCCAAGTCGGGGGGCAGCGGGATGGCAGCGTTCCGCCTCCCCGCTGTCCCCCGAGCTTGTGGGGCTGGCGGTGGGGCTCTCCTGAAGCCTGGAGAGCGAGAGGACCCCTCTCTCTCTCCTGCTTCAGCGACCCCTCTCTCTCTCCAGCTTCAGCGAAAGCCTGCATTCGCACCATAGGACGCACACACATTTCCCCTTCATTTTTGGAGGGGGAAAAGTGCGTCCTATAGTGCGGAAAATACGGTAATTTGCATCCCCTAACCCGTGGATTTGCGCCCCCTAACCCTAACCCCCAGATGTTGCGCCCAGTGCGGCCAGCCCCCCCTGCACTCCCCACGCTATGCCACTGGTGAGGAGGAATGGAAGTTCCCCCAGAATGTCTGCTTTATATACATTATTTACACAATGGGCCCCATGTGATTGGCTAATTCCGGGATTCCCCTGTAGGCCAATCAGGTTGTGGATTCACTTCCACCTGGAGCTGGATTGGGTGGCTCTAGGACCAATCAGACTGCTACATTTTGGATCCTATTCAACTCAGTACATAACACCCCTCCCCTCTAAGTTCCAGTCCTGCCTGGGAGATTGTATTCATAGTTCTCATAACAGAGGGATTGTCAGATTTAAAGGACTTCTAGCCAGGCAACAAAACAAAACAAAACAAAACACTCAAGAGGTATAAAGCAGAGCCAATGAGCAATGTGGCCTGAGGAGGCTTCCAAGGGCCAGGCAGAGAGGTCTGGAGGGCCACATTCATTCCTCAGGTCTGAGGTTCCCAGCCTCTTCACTAGAGCAGTGTTTCCCAACCTTGTGCCTCCAGATGTTTTTGGCCTACAACTCCCATCATCCCTGACCACTGGTCTTGCTAGCTAGGGATGATGGGAGTTGTAGGCCAAAAACATCTGGAGGCACAAGGTTGGGAAACACTGCACTAGAGAGCCAAAAGCCATAGACAGAGGGACCAGCATGAAAATAGAGGGATTTGCTGCTCCAACCCCGCAGGGAGCAGGAATTTGCAAGCTGCAGCTACGGAGGTAAGTCACGATCGCCCACAACGGAGGTCACGGTCGCCGCGAAGACCCCGTGCCCAGCAAGAGCTGGGATTCATCTAGACAGCTGGCTTGGCAAAACAGCCCGGTTTGCAGCTAATGGGGTGAAATTTGCTTTGACAGGCAAGACTGTGCCAACATTCAAATTGATCCAATTTACAGTAGAGGAGTCTCAGGGGCTGCCAGTCTCAATACTGGGGGCGGGGGGGGAGGGGCTGCTTTGGCTTTGCTCACCATCTTTGTCGCTCATCTCGCTCCTGACAATGTCCTTTACGTCTCCCACCTGCAGCCGCAACAAAGCAGAAACGCGGAGGTTAGGATCCTGCAAACTCTACTTCCCAGTTCGCTCTTGCCTGGCACTCAAAGTAGATTCTGCCAGGGGTGGGCAAACATGGCAATTTAAGCTTCTCTCAGGTCCATGGTTTTCCTGTCTTAAGTTGGATTCCCCATATTAGTTTACACTTTTATTATTATTAATATATATATATATATATATATATATATATATATATATGCAGGTTTTGGTGTCCTCGGGTGTCTTCCCGTGTAAAAGTTGGGGTGTCTAGGCGACGTTTCGACGAGGTCTCACTCGTCATCTTCAGGCTGGTGCTTTCGGCTTCTTGTTACTGGAACAGAGCGGGATCTCAATGTTTGAGTTCCTATAAATACTGTAGAGGGGGTGTGGTGTCTAGCCTCCAATGTTCTGGGCAGAGAGGAAGTTCCCAGGCTAGTGTGCCTTTTCTTCTTTTGTTCCTTAATTACTTGAGAGATACCTTGAGTGATTTCTTGAGTGATATCCTGAGTACCACTTAGGTGGGTCATTAGGTGTGGATTAGTTGCTAAAGTCTTTGTGTCTTGACCTCTTGAACTTTGTGAAGAGTTTTCCTGAGAAGATGGCTGTATTGCACTTAGTTGTGCTTTGGCTTGGCTTCGTGTATAGGGGCGAGCTGTGGTTTTGTGGCTTGTGTCAGCCAGATCTGTGTAGGGATTGCAGGGGGGTGCAGCATCCGGAGGTGCCACCATGGATTGGCTACTGGATGGTGTCAGTAATTCATCTGTGGAGAGGGTCTGGGTTTGGGTCTGGTGTGGTTGATTGGTGTTGGCGTTCTGTGTGCCTCTGGATCTGGTGTCAGTTTTTGTGGGGAGGGCTAATTTCCAGATGTCTGGCAAGCGGGATGTGTCGTCACGCTTGTTCATGTTGTGAGGGTGTTTCTCTATCTCGATGGCTTCCATGATTATTCTCTTGTGGTGATGTTCCGTGTTAAAGAGCAATTTGGAATCTGCAAAATTAATTTCGTGTCCTGTTTCTTTCATGTGTTGGAAAAGAGAGGAAGTTTTTTCTTCTTCTTTTGCCGTCAAAAAAGAAGAAAAAACTTCCTCTCTTTTCCAACACATGAAAGAAACAGGACACGAAATTAATTTTGCAGATTCCAAATTGCTCTTTAACACGGAACATCACCACAAGAGAATAATCATGGAAGCCATCGAGATAGAGAAACACCCTCACAACATGAACAAGCGTGACGACACATCCCGCTTGCCAGACATCTGGAAATTAGCCCTCCCCACAAAAACTGACACCAGATCCAGAGGCACACAGAACGCCAACACCAATCAACCACACCAGACCCAAACCCAGACCCTCTCCACAGATGAATTACTGACACCATCCAGTAGCCAATCCATGGTGGCACCTCCGGATGCTGCACCCCCCTGCAATCCCTACACAGATCTGGCTGACACAAGCCACAAAACCACAGCTCGCCCCTATACACGAAGCCAAGCCAAAGCACAACTAAGTGCAATACAGCCATCTTCTCAGGAAAACTCTTCACAAAGTTCAAGAGGTCAAGACACAAAGACTTTAGCAACTAATCCACACCTAATGACCCACCTAAGTGGTACTCAGGATATCACTCAAGAAATCACTCAAGGTATCTCTCAAGTAATTAAGGAACAAAAGAAGAAAAGGCACACTAGCCTGGGAACTTCCTCTCTGCCCAGAACATTGGAGGCTAGACACCACACCCCCTCTACAGTATTTATAGGAACTCAAACATTGAGATCCCGCTCTGTTCCAGTAACAAGAAGCCGAAAGCACCAGCCTGAAGATGACGAGTGAGACCTCGTCGAAACGTCGCCTAGACACCCCAACTTTTACACGGGAAGACACCCGAGGACACCAAAACCTGCATTCCTGTACCCGTGAAAATCTACGAAAGCATATATATATATATATATATATATAAACTTTCATTATTATAATTTTGTGTGTGGGTGTGCGGGTGTCTGCACATATGTGTGTTTTTGTATGGGATGTTTGGGAGGAAATAAGACGATAAATAACAAATGACAAACTAAGTATTGATGTATGTAATTTTTATTTCTTTATTATATTTAGTGGTAGTATGGTTGCATTGTTTTTTGTAACATAAAATCATTCAATAAAAATTATTTCCCCCTAAATATAGTATGTCTCTGTATGTTATTCCCAATAACATATGAATTTATGTGAACACCTTACTCTGGGATATGCATATCTGTGCTCATAATGTGGCTGGAGAACAGCACTTCAAAATTTCGAAGGATGCGTGTGCTGTGTTTCAGAAAGTGTGAATTAGGTAAGTTTACCTTTCAGCGCAAGCAACTGGATTTCTCTTCCCGCCCCTAGATTCTACCCAATTCGTCCTTTCTGGCGCTCGTTAGGGATGTCACGTGACCACCCCCCCACCCTCCCCCGGCTCAAATAACACATTCTAAGAAACTGGGGAAACTGGCTGGGGAAACTCAGTCAGGTGGGCGGGGTATAAATATTAAATTATTATTATTATTATTATTATTATTATTATTATTATTATTTTATCATCAAACTTCTTGCTCATTTCCTGAGGGTTTTGGAGGATCTTGCGAAACGGAATCAGTCACAGAATCAGAGAAGTGTGGGGTTGGAAGGGACCCAAAAAAATCACAGCTGAAGAATCCTTGACAGGTGGCCCCACAAATCTATGAATAAGCCACTTACAGAAAGTCCAGGATCTCCCTTTTCTCCTTTCCGACCAGCTGGGCCATCCTCCCCCTGTTGAAAAGACAGATGAACTAACGCAAACAAACAAAAGGTATCGGTGGAGTGTCTGGAGGCGGTTGGAGGATGGATGGCGGCTAACAGATTTAGGTTGAATCCTGACAAGAAAGAAGTACTGTTTTGGAGGGACAGGAGGCGGGCGGGTATGGAGGACTCCCTGGTCCTGAATGGGGTAACTGTGCCCCTGAAGGACCAGGTGCGCAGCCTGGGAGTCATTTTGGACTCACAGCTGTCCATGGAGGCGCAGGTCAATTCTGTGTCCAGAGCAGCTGTTTATCAGCTCCATCTGGTACGCAGGATGAGACCCTATCTGCCTGAGGACTGTCTCCTCAGAGTGGCGCATGCTCTGGTTATCTCCCTCTTGGACTACTGCCATGCGCTCTACGTGGGGCTACCTTTGAAGGTGACCCGGAAACTACAACTAATCCAGAATGCGGCAGCTAGACTGGTGACTGGGAGCGGCCACCAAGACCATATAACACTGGTCTTGAAAGACCTGCATTGGCTCCCAGTACATTTTTGAGCACATTTCAAAGTGTTGGTGCTGACCTTTAAAGCCCTAAACAGCCTTGGTCCTGTATACCTGAAGGAGGGTCTCCACCCCCATTGTTCTGCCCGCACACTGAGGTCCAGCTCTGAGGGCCTTCTGGCGGTTCCCTTACTCCGAGAAGCCAAGTTACAGGGAACCAGGCAGAGGGCCTTCTCGGTGGTGGCACCCGCCCTGTGGAACGCCCTCCCACCAGATGTCAAAGAGAACAACTACCAGACTTTTAGAAGACATCTGAAGGCAGCCCTGTTTAGGGAAGCTTTTAATGTTTGATGTATTACAGTATTTTAAGATTTTTTGGGAAGCCACCCAGAGTGGCTGGGGAATATATAATAAATAATAAATTATTATTATTATTATTATTATTATTATTATTGGCAAGGGGGAAAAATAGGTATATAAGGAGAGAATTCTCTAAATGCCATGATTCAGGTTTGGGACAAGGGCTAGCTGGTGAGAGAACCCTGTCAGAGATTTAAAATCACAAAACATGCAACAAAGTAAAGAGCGGAAATACAGGCTGTTAGATTTTTGAAACTTGCCTTTCTAAGTTTCTTTCAAAGTTCCCCTCTTCCCTCAGCATAAAAAAGACCACACATTTGGCAAATTTAAATTGGTTTGCTTACAAACTCTTCAAAGATTGAGTTAATGTGTTTTCCCATACATCAGCCAGAAAAACATAGGCAGTAAACATGTCTTAGTTACAGTGGTAACTAAGTTCCTAAATTATGGCTTGTAAGAGCCATGCGGTCTGAGCTGCAGCAACCAGCTCAAACCTCTTCACACGCTGAGCTTCTCAGGTAGACTAAAGGGGAACAATATGCTTGATTATCTTCCTCCCTAGGTGAGGGGGAGTGACCGAGCTAAGCCTGGCAGGACAGCTTACTCTATGGTCTTAACCCCTTCATGTATTAATTAGATTTAAGCATGCTGGTTATCCCACAACAATGGATTGCAAGCATCCAAGATATCAGATCCTCAGTGTTTCTTCATTGCTGAGCTGATGCACCCTCCTTGCTTCCTGCAGCCCAGGCATCTTGGCACTGAACCCTGAATCAACACTAAACTCCCACAGAACTACAATGAAAGACCCATTGGCCCAACTATCTCGGTACCTTTCCCGCCCCGACCTGGCCACAGTGATCCATATGACGGTCACCTCCAGGCTTGACTACTGTAATTCGCTCTACGCGGGGCTGCCCTTGAAGCTGTCCCAGAAACTCCAGCGGGTGCAGAATGCTGCAGCGAGGCTCCTCACGGGGTCTCTGCCATGGGAGCATATTCACCCAGTGCTTTTCCAGCAACACTGGCCCCAACTTGATGGAACGCTCTGTCTCCTGAGACCAGGGCCCTGCAGGATCTGATTTCTTTCCGCAGGGCCTGTAAGACAGAGTTGTTCCGTCTGGCCTTTGGCTTGGAGCCAGTTTGATTCCCTCCCTCCCTCTCTTTCTTTTTTCTTTTCCTTTCTCCTCCTGCGATGAGGCTACATTTTAATATTTTAATGTTTTAATATTTTAATGTTGTATTTTAATTTTGTTTTTAAGTTGTAATCATTCAACTTGTTTTTATTGCTTGTTATTGCCCTGAGCTAAATCCCTCCCCTTGGCTGGGGAGGGCAGGATATTAATAATAATAATAATAATAATAATAATTATTATTATTATTATTATTATTATTATTATTATTATTATTACTGTCCACACTGACTGGTAGCAGTTCTTCAGGGCTGGCCTCCCCGAGATTTGCCCCCATTTCATTGTTGTGAAGTATCTGTATACCAAGAAAGGATCAAATTGCTGCCTTGGGAATTACAATACAGAGGTTAGCAATGCCATATACTGTATTTTTCTGTCTATAAGAGTCCCCATGTATAAGATGCCCCCTATTTGGGGGGACTCAGATTTAAGAAAATGGGGGGAGATGTATCCATGTATAAGACGCCCCCTAATTTTTGACATTATTTTAAAGGGGGAAAACCCTAGTCTTATAAACGTAAAAATACGGTATTAAGAGAACACTGCTAGCAGTGAAGGAGCCCCAACAAACAGGAAAACAGATCAAAACAGGCTCAAAGAAGAAAATAAAGGAAGGGGAAAGGATTAGATATCAAAGATGGGCATGATCGATTGGAGAACGGTTCTGCAACTAATTCTAACCAGGTTTGTGGTTTAGAAATAGCAACATGATGCCCCAGAAGGCCACAGGCGGCCATAGTGGTCCATTTTTCTGAATCTGCTCTCACTTACGGCGCTCAGAGTGCCGACGCAAATTGCATCAGTCGCAGATGGGACACTGGCAGAAAGCTGTTAAGGGGCGAGGTGGGGGGGGGAAGCAAGGGACAGCTGCCCGCAGGAATTAAGCAAGGCTGTGACTCAGGAATAGCTGTCCCTGCAGCAGTTGATACAGAAGAAGAATCACTAGGCAACAAGAGGCGAAAGCCAAGTTGCAAAGCCAGATTGGGAAGAATTCTGAAATGACAGCCCTTTGGAAAACAGGTCTTCCAGAGTTTGGGGAGTCCAGATGTGGCCCTCCAGGCCTCTCTGCCTGGCCCTTGGAAATCTCCCCAGCTGCACCCCTCTCCCCAGACCACACCCCAAGTGCTTTTGCCTGGCTGGGAATGATGGGAGATGCAGTCAAGAAATCTGGAGGTTGCCACGTCGGCAAGGACTGCACAGCAGACGTGCTCCAACTAAGCTCACTTCCAGATGACCTGTTCCATGAGCATTCATCCTTGTGGAGAGGTCAGGAGATGTCAAGCAAGCATTATCCCACACTTGGTGGATGGATGGTGGCTAACAGACTGAGGTTGAATCCTGACAAGACAAAAGTACTGCTTTGGGGGGACAGGAGGCGGGTGGGTGTGGGGGACTCCCTGGTCCTGAATGGGGTAACTGTGCCCCTGAAGGACCAGGTACGCAGCCTGGGGGTCATTTTGGACTCATGGCTGTCCATGGAGGCACAGGTCAATTCTGTGCCCAGGGCAGCTGTCTACCAGCTCCACCTGGTACGCAGGATGAGACCCTATCTGCCTGCGGACTGTCTTGCCAGAGTGGTGCATGCTCTGGTTATCTGCCGCTTGGACTACTGCAATGCGCTCTATGTGGGGCTACCTTTGAAGGTGACCCGGAAACTACAACTAATCCAGAATGCGGCAGCTAGACTGTAGAAGCAAAGCTACAGGGAACCAGGCAGAGGGGCTTCGCGGTGGTGGCACCCACCCTGTGGAATGCCCTCCCGCTAGATGTCAAAGAGAACAACAACTACCAGACTTTTAGAAGACATCTGAAGGCAGCCCTGTTTAGGGAAGCTTTTAATGTTTGACGGACTATTGTTTTTTAATATTTTGTTGGAAGCCGCCCAGAGTGGGTGAGGAAACCCAGCCAGATGGGTGGGCATGAATAAATTATTATTATTATTATTATTATTATTATTATTATTATTATTATTATTTTGTTACTTTCCAAGGGTGATCACAGCCTCCTGTGGAAGTGAGTTCCACAGTTTCATGATGCACTTTAATTGGGCAACTTGGATTGGCTGGTATGGGAATGACTCTCACCCCCCAAATAATGACAGTCTGGAAAACAAACACAAACATCTGTATGGCATTCACGCCATCCCATCCAACACTCTGTGTTCTATTTCATAGGACTCAAGTCTGGCAGGGCTCAGAATACTCACCACTCCTCCTTTGTTGCCAGGAGTTCCCGGGGGTCCCCTGAGACAAAGCTGTTGCCTTCCTCTTCTACCCCTCTCGCCCTGGAAACAGAAAAGGCAGCCCTATAGTGTCTCCTCTGTAACTTTGACTAGTCAATGTCCTTCGGGGGAGATGTCTACAGCCAAATGCTGGGAGATGTGAACATTGGCAGAAGACAGTTGATGAACAGTGGACCTACCAGACCACTCATCCCCGTGGTAGACAATGCAGTGCCCTACAGAGGTTATTGGACTCCAGCTACCGTCATCAGCAGCCCCCATGGCCAATGGTGGATGTCACGGACTGGTTGGACGCAGAGGAACCAGCTGGGGAGCCACCAAGGGAAGAAGGCTCAGAGCCAGGGGAGAGGTGGTAGGACAATGAAGAGTGGTCAGAGGGAGAAGACTGGGAAGAGGTGGCGCTGGAAACTGAAGAGGCAACAGGGTTCAGTGAGCAGGAAGAGGCTGTGGCAGAGAGCAGTCCAGACTCAGAGGTAGAAGCTGAAGCTGGTGAGTGGGAAGAGGGAAGCCAAGGGGCAGAGATGAGATAGGCTGGAGAAGAGGCAGGGATGTCTCCCCCTCCTGCTGCGATTACCCCCTGCCTCCCAGAACCAGAAGAGGGCTGAAAAGGGCAGAGCCATGGCAGGCTGCATGCAGGCGCAGTCTCTGATGTGGGAATGTTGAGGGTGGCAGGAGAGGATATACTGATTATTAATATCCTTCCTAACTTGCGCTAGCCAATTTCTTCACTTAGCAAAGTGCATCCCCCTTCTTACCGGGCAGAAAACAAGTTTCTGACTCGCCTGAGCCTTTTACTATTATACAATTCAATCTAGCTCAGACTGAATTGTGTGTTCCTGCTAAGATCCCTTTTGAACCCCTCCTAAAAGAATAAAGACACCACAGTCTTATTCATCAGCAACAAAAAGTAGTTTTACTTACAACCAGGCAGAGCACAGTGTGATCCCTGAAGGTAGGCTTAAGGCTTAACGTTACAAACATGTACAAACAGGTTTACCCCACATGGGAGATGACTTGGGGAACTGCTGTGTCAGCCAGCTGTACAGTCCAGGTGATGCAGGAAGGTCAAAGAGAGAGGGTGGCAGCAGCGTGACTCGGGCCTTTTATCAGGTCTGGAAAGGTCACGCCCACCCACTAAGTCACATGCAAGGAAGGATGCTCCAGCCCAGAAAGAACAGGAAGTTTCAACTGGCTGGACCAAACATTCCCTTGCAGGTCCACTCTAGGAAAACAAGGAATGTTGTACTTGACTGCTCCCAGTGGATTGCATCCCACATATGATTGCTTGGAAAAAGCCCTGGGAAGGAGGGAACTTAAGACAGCTGTGAGGAAGCACGAACTTTCAGTCTCAACAACTGATTTCATGGTTGAAGAACCCACCTTCTCCGGAATAAGCTGCTCTGCTCATTAGGCCTGACACCCAACCAAGTCTGTGGATATCATGTTTATGCGAATAAAGAGTTAACTCCAACTTTGAATGGTGTGATTTACTGCTGGCTTGCTTTTTGACACTGGGAGATATGAGTCCAACAGCGTCTAGAGGGCATCACATTGCCCACCCTGACTTTTACAGGGAAGATGGAGCCAACGCTAAACTTAGAGATTCTTCCTAATCAGGGATGAGGAACCTCTGCCCCAAGAGCTAAATGTGGCCCTCCAGGTCTTTCTATTTGGCCCTTACGACCCTCCCCAGGCCACACCTACCCTCCTGAGCCACACCCCTCACCTCCTCTGCTTTGACCCCACACTCAGGAAGTGAGAATTAGGCAGGTTTGCATTTCTGAACACATTGCTTGGTTGGAGAACTGTATCACAAGATTCAGAGAAGCCAAATTTCAAAACACAATAGTGTTTGAGAATTAGGATGGACAAACTGGTCAGTTTTGCTTCCAAGGGTTGGCAAATTCCTCCCTCCCCCCCCCCCCCCCCCGACCTCAGTGCAGATCAGGAGAATTTTTTTGCTGCCTTCTTGAGCGGGGCAAGAATTACCATATTTTTCGCTCTATAGGACGCACTTTTTCCCTTCTAAAAAGTAAGGGGAAATGTGTGTGCCTCTTATGGAGCGAATGCAGGCTGCGCGGCTAAGCCAGAAGCCAGAACAGGGAGAGGGAGCACTGCGCATTGCTGGCTCTCGCTGTTCTAGCTTCTGGCTTAGCTGCGCAAAGCCTCCGCAGGGCAGCGGGATGAAGGCTCCCCGTGCCCTGCTGTGGAGGCTTCACGCAAAGCTAGACCAGCTATCCCAGCGGCTATCCCAGAAGCCAGAACAGTAATAGGCTATCCCAGAAGCCAGATCCCTCTTGCTGTTCTGGCTTCCGGGATTCAGAATCCCCCCCCTTATTTCCTCCCCCCCAAGCTAGGTGCGTCCTATCATCTGGTGCGTCCTATAGAGCGAAAAATACGGTACAGTGGTGCCTCGCAAGACGAAATTAATCCGTTCCGCGAGTCTCTTCATCTAGCGGTTTTTTTGTCTTGCGAAGCATGGCTATTAGCGGCTTAGCGGCTTGAAGAAAAAGGAAAAAAACTCGCAAGAACTCGCAAGATGTTTAGTCTTGCGAAGCAAGCCCATAGGGAAATTCGTCTTGCGAAGCACCTCAAAAGACGGAAAACTCTTTTGTCTAGCGAGTTTTTTGTCTTGCGAGGCATTCATCTTACGGGGCACCACTGTATATCTAATGCATTTGTGTTAAACTGTTGCAACGAGTCAGACCGTTTGTTTTTCTGCAGAATTGGCCGGTAACTGTAATGAGCGATTGATTGCCATCCGTAGATGAGCCCGTTAGCCTAGTTTTTTTGGCCTTTGGTTCTGCGATGGAAAGAACCACACAAACATGCTCCTACCTGCGTTGGAGAAAAGGGCATTTGGCTATCCTACACAGGAGAAAAAGGTGCTTCTCCATTCTCTCTGCTCGCTGCCACGAGATCAATAAACTGCCGGCATGAGGGCTCTTTGCCCTTTGATGGCTATAGCTCCCCACTGCATGCTCTCCTTCATAATTTAGGGTTCAGAGATGGAGAGACAGAGAGAGAGTTGGCGGAGGCGGAAAAACTCTTCATGTTCTCCCGCTAATCAGCACCAAAGCGGGAATGGCTAATGATCTCTTAGAGGGCTCTTAGAGTGTGACTACCTCCTGCCACTGATATAAAAGTCCTAACCTCTTAAAGCATGTATGAAGGCAGCTCTCTCGCTCTCTGTCTCCATCCCTCCCACCCTGGCCCACTTCACTTTTCATCTGCTCTTTTCATTTATTTTTCAAATGACACACAGCAGCCGCTAAGCTCTCCTCTTGATCTTTGGGACCACCCACATCCCTGGCCCAGATCTAGTCCCATCGCCTCTCCGGACTACTGTGGCGTGCAGTTTGCAGGGCTGCCCTTGTAGCCTGTTTCAGCTTTGACAGACTGGAAATAAGGCTAGGAATAAACCACACAGTCCCCCCAAATCTTAAATGCAAGACAAACACACCCCAAAGTACAATGGACTTCAGTGTAGTGGCAAATTCAGAAGCACTGGTCTGTTCATGGCCGTCACAGCCATGCCACCTCCTCTTCTAAGCTTAGGCAGCCTTTGAAGGTTATCAAACACTCTTCTAATTATACAATAAAATAATTAGGAGTGCCTCACAATTATCGATGCAGATCTTCATGTGTTGCCTTTCAGTTAAATCTACTAGATTTAGTGTTTGGTAAATAGGATCCTTTCATCATTTGCTGGAAGACATATTCTAACTTTATTGCACTGACATAAATTTGGTTGGCTTTAAGGAAAAGATTGCATTCAACAAAACAAAACAAAGCAAAGCAAAGCAAAGCAAAACAAAACAAAACAAAACAAAACAAAACAAAACAAAACAAAACAAAACAAAACAAAACACAAAGCAAAAGCCCTGCAGGAGATTCTGTTTCCTTGCTTCCCCCCCGACCACCAGAACCAATAAAAAAATCTCTTACCTGTATTCCTGGCTCACCCTGAGGTCCTTGCAGGCCAGGTGGTCCAGCGACACCCACCTTGCCAGGTAAGCCTATCTGTCCTTTGAAGCCCCCCAGGCCAGGCACCCCCTTGGCGCCCTGCAAGTTTGAACAAAGACTTCCTCTCAGGAGACAGCATTTGTATCGCTTTCAACATCTCTCTGTGAGGATCTCAACATCTCACCTGTGAGGGCTGATCTACCCAACGGGGCTCAGATCATAAAACTTATAGTCCATCCTATAACAGAGCAGGGGCCTCAGCTGTGGCCCTTTGTTTATAAATACAGTGGTACCTTGGGTTACATACGCTTCAGGTTACATACGCTTCAGGTTACAGACTCCGCTAACCCAGAAATAGTGCTTCAGGTTAAGAACTTTGCTTCAGGATGAGAACAGAAATCGGGCTCCGGCGGCACGGCAGCAGCAGGAGGCCCCATTACCTAAAGTGGTGCTTCAGGTTAAGAACAGTTTCAGGTTAAGAACGGACCTTCAGAACGAATTAAATACTTAACCCAAGGTACCACTGTATATATAAAAATCTATTTATTTGGTTTTTCAGATTAAAATTTTACAGTCACATATCAAACATACAATGTAAAAACAAGATCGCAAGGAATCTCTTCGACTTCCTTCCTCCCCTTTGTGGGTCTTATTGTTAATCATTTCCTCCTGCATCTTTTATGAGAATCCAAATCTTTTGCATCTCCACTGTGTCCAAAATTCAGCATTAAGCTACAAGTGATATTTTTCCAATCCTACTAACGATTTTAACTGTTTGCAATGTTTTTTTTTAAGACAGATTATCAAATTTCCCCATTCCTTATTAAAATTTTGACCTTCCTGATTTTCCCCGTCATTTCAGCCATTTCGGCATAATCCATCAATTTAACCTGCCATTCTTCTTTGGTAGTGAATTTATCTTCTGTACATCTCTGGGCCAATAACATTTGCGCAGCTCTGGTCGCAGATGTGGTGCTTCGGACCTCCCACACTTGGCCCTTGGCCCTTTCTCTAGACCAGTGTTTCCCAACCTTGGGCCTCCAGCTGTTTTTGGACTACAACTCCCATCATCCCTAGCTAGCAAGACCAGAGGTCAGGGATGATGGGAATTGTAGTTCAAAAACAGCTGGAGGCCCAAGGTTGGGAAACACTGCTCTAGACTGCGCCTCTTACCAGCTCTGCTCCACAATCTCCTCCAATGCTTTTGCCTGGTGAGGAAGTGTCTGGATTGCAGCAATGCCGCCAGGTTGCCTAGATGCGGGGTTCAGAGGGTGTGTGTGTGTGTTACAGAACCCCCTGGCCTTTGTGCAGTCAAAATGTAGTCCACTTCACAAAGATGATGAAGAAGAAGAGTTTGGATTTGATATCCCGCTTTATCACTACCAGAAGGAGTCTCAAAGCAGCTAACATTCTCCTTTCCCTTCCTCCCCCACAACAAACACTCTGTGAGGTGAGTGAGGTTGAGAGACTTCAGAGAAGAGTGACTGGCCCAAGGTCACCCAGCAGCTGCCTGTGGAGGAGCGGGGAAGCGAACCCGGTTCACCAGATTACAAGTCTACCACTCTTAACCACTACACCACACTGGCTCCCAAGATAAGAGTTGCATCAATTGCTTTCTCCTCTTGTGCTGCCCATGGCCGAAAGGCGGCCCCGGGAATGTTATCCACAAGGAAATGTGGCTGAGAATCTCCTCTGCAAGCCAAAGGTCCCAGCTTTGGTCTCCAGAATCTCCAGGTAAGTCCAGGAGAGACTTTGGAGAGCTACTGTCTGTCGCTGCAGTGAACGCTGAGCTAGATGAAGCAATGGTCTGGCTTGGTGGAGGCAACTTGTGCAAATTATTTAGACTGGGCTTCCTCAAGCTCGGCCCTCCAGATGTTTTGAGACTACAATTCCCATCATCCCTGACCACTGGTCCTGCTAGCTAGGGATCATGGGAGTTGTAGGCCAAAAACATCTGGAGGGGCGAGCTCGAGGAAGCCTGATTTAAACAGGCCGAAGAATAAACTTCCTTCTTTCTCCAGCTTGATAAGTTCCTGTTCCCCAAGAGTGTTTCTTGGCTCTATAAATAGAAAAGTCTATCCATCTCAAAGGGGGAGGCTCGGTGTTCAGAGATGATGACACCACCCCTGGCAGGTGGAAGCCTCCTGAGGGGGAAGGAGATGAATGACTGAACCAAGCAGGGCTGTGGTGGGCTGGCTGATTAAGTTGGGAAATCCTGGAGAAGATGGATGGGCTGCTCTTGAAAGGCCGACTTTCCCATTTAGTACAAGTGAACCCCAGTGACTCTCGATGTAATTATGAAGAGAGAGAGAGATGTTGCACAAACAGAGCGATTGAGAAATGTGGTGTGCTCAGAAACAGTCAGCAAGGAAACAGGAAGAAGATTGAACTTCTGGAGAAGGCTATCAAGAGCTAATAACCTTGGTGGGTATGGCTTCCCTTCTCTGTCAGAAGCAGTGTACTTCTGGTCATGTTGTGTGGATGCCTGATGATCGTCTTCCAAAGCAACTGCTCTATTCTGAACTTAAAAATGGAAAACGTAATGCTGGTGGTCAACAAAAGAGGTTTAAAGACTCTCTCAAGGCAAATCTTTAAAAAATGTAGTATAAACACGGGCAATTGGGAAACACTGGCCTGCGAGCACTCCAGTTGGAGAACAGCCTTTACCAAAGGTGTCATGGGCTTTGACGATGCTCGAACTCAATGCATTGAGGAAGTATAGGACATCAAATGGCTCTCCATTCTTTTAAAAGGTAAAGGTAAAGGGACCCCTGACCATTAGGTCCAGTTGTGACTGACTCTGGGGTTGCGGCGTTCATCTCGCTTTATTGGCTGAGGGAGCCGTCGTACAGCTTCCAGGTCATGTGGCCAGGATGACTAAGCCGCGAACCAGAGCAGCGCAAGGAAACACCGTTTACCTTCCCGCCGCAGTGGTACCTATTTATCTACTTGCACTTTGACATGCTTTCTAACTGCTAGGTTGGCAGGAGCAGGGACCAAGCAACGGGAGCTCACCGTGTCGTGGGGATTCGAACCACCGACCTTCTGATCGGCAAGTCCTAGGCTCTGTGGTTTAACCCACAGCGCCACCCATGTCCCATATTCATACCATGAGTAGCGTTCCTCTATTGGGAGGCTAGGAAGTCTAAATAGTAGGTGGTAACTCTTTATCGTGACTGTGGATTTGAAGCGTGGGTTTTAATCTCCCTCTCTTCTTTACATGCTTTTTGCTACCGTATGGGATAAAGGGGTGGGGCTTCCAGCACAGCAAGGGTTAAAGCTGCTGTTGCAAAACAAAGGCCAAATGAGGCCAAAACCCAAAGGAAATCTTCTTTGGAAAAGTTGGCATTTGCCTTGCAAAAAAAGGATAGTCATATTTGAGCATCAGAATATAACATTGTTAACCATGACTGATAGATGTCGGAGGACTAAATAACCTTTGGCAACATGATTTCAGCAGCACTGACCTTTTCTCCTTTCTGCCCCGAAATTCCCTTGGGCCCGTCTGTGCCAGACTCTCCGCGCTCACCCTAGGCAAAGCCCAAAGATCGCTGTAACCATTATGGAATAAACCCATACAAGCAAACTGATAAACAGGTATGAGCAAGTGGGGCAGGACACCGCGGAAAGTTCCGTTTTTAAAAAGGGTGCATTGAAATCCTTAAAAGTTGTTCCTTCTATGGAAAAACACACCCAGAAGTGGGTTATGTGAAGAACAGAAGTACCGTATTTTTTGCTCTATGAGACTCACTTTTCCCTCCTAAAAAGTAAGGGGAAATGTGTGTGCGTCTTATGGAGCAAATGCAGGCTGCGCAGCTATCCCAGAAGCCAGAACAGCAAGAGGGATTGCTGCTTTCACTGCGCAGCGATCCCTCTTGCTCTTCTGGCTTCTGAGATGCAGAATATTTTTTTTCTTGTTTTCCTCCTTCAAAAACTAGGTGCGTCTTGTGGTCTGGTGCATCTTATAGAGTGAAAAATACGGTAATTGAGGGGGCGTGCTTAACCCTTGTCCACCCACCGCTTTTCTTCTGTGACTCCATGCTGCAAAATGACTTTTCCCTGCAAAATGACTCGTTTCCCTAAGTCATGGGTCGGCAAACTAAGGCCCGGGGGCCGAATCAGGCCCAATTGCCTTCTGGATTCGGCCTGCAGATAGTCCGGAAATCACTGCATGGATCGGCGTGGGGATTCTGATCGTTCGGGCTGTGCCATTTACCAACACACCACGGTGGCGTCTCCTCCCTCCCTCCCTCCTCCTGGCTTCTCCCTGCCCTGCCTAGAGGAGGAAGGGGGCTGGGCTTTGTTGAGCCACAGTTGGCTGCGTGCCATTTTAAGCAGCCCTCTTCAGAGCCAGCCCTTTTGCACCACTCATCGTCTCTCTGCCGCCAATGAGAGCCCCTGCTGCTTGCCAGACACAGGTAATTTATTATTATTATTATTATTATTATTATTATTATTATTATTATTATTAATACCCTGCCCTCTCCGGCCAGAGCGACTAACAACAGTAAAATTACAGTAAAAACATAATAGGAAAAAAACCCCAATTTAAAATACAGCTTAAGATGCAATTTAAAATGCAGCCTCATCAAAACCATAAGGGGAGGGAAACATAAGGGTCAAACTGAGTCCAAAGCAAAGGCCAGGCGGAACAGCTCTGTCTTGCAGGCCCTGAGGAAAGATGTCAAGTCCCGCAGGGCCCTAGTCTCTTGTGACAGAGCATTCCACCAAGTCGGGGCCAGTACTGAAAAGGCCCTGGCCCTAGTTGAGACCAATCCCACCACCTTGTGACTTCGGACCTCCAAAATGTTGTCATTTGTGGACCTTAAGGTCCTCTGTGGGGCATACCAGGAGAGGCGGTCCCATAGGTACGTGGGTCCTAGGCCGCATAGGGCTTTAAAGGTCAAAACCAGCACCTTAAACCTGACCCTGTACTCCACCGGGAGCCAGTGTAGTTGGTAAAGCACTGGATGAATGTGATCCTGCGGCAAGGAACCCCGTAAGGAGTCTCACCGCGACATTCTGCACCCACTGGAGTTTCTGGGTCAGCTTCAAGGGCAGCCCCGTGTAGAGTGAGTTACAATAATCAAGCCTGGAGGTGACTGTTGCATGGATCACTGTGGCCAGATCAGGGTGAGAAGGGGCGAGCAAGCAGCCACCGGGGCTTGTCCGGTGCTGTGGAGACGGGAGGGGAGAGTCAGGGGGGAACCCCCCCAAAAAAATATATATAGTCTGGCTATCCCACAAGGTCTGAGGGACAGTGGACCGGCCCCCTGTAGAAAAAAATTGCTGACCCCTGTGCTAAGTGAATGGGTGCAGTAGTATAGTAGTGGAAAAGAAGCGGGATGGGGAAGGGTTAAGCATGCGTCCCCCAAGACACTTCTCTGCTTCCAAATGCCCTTTCCCAAAGCTGCTTCTCTCTGAGTGAACCAGCAGTCAACACACACACATCTACGGGACTGCTTCTCCTGGTATGCCCCGCGGAGGACCTTAAGGTCCACAAATGACAACACTTTGGAGGTCCCAAGTCACAAGGTGGTTAGATTCGTCTCAACTAGGGCCAGGGCCTTTTCAGTACTGGCCCCGACGTGGTGGAACGCTCTGTCCCAAGAGACTAGGGCCCTGCGGGACTTGACATCTTTCCGCAGGGCCTGCAAGACAGCTGTTCCACCAGGCCTTTGGCCAAGGCACAGTCTGACCCCTTTCTTTGGTAATCCTCATAGAACTCTAGCCCAATGGTTGCCATTAATTTGATTCTGAATTGATTTTAGAATGAATTGATTTTAGAATGTATTTCTGTTAATTGATTGTTATTTTATGTAAACCGTGTTACAGTACTTTTACTGTTGTTAGCCGCTCTGAGCCCAGCTTTTGCTGGGGAGGGCGAGATATAAATAAAAAAAATATTATTATTATTATAGCCCACCGGGTAGCAGACAATTATTATTATTATTTTAAAAAAGCTTTGCACCTCACCACAAACTTGACATGAGCCAACAGTGTGACGCGGCAGCTAAAAAAGCCAATGCAATTCTGGGCTGCATCAATAGGAGTATAGCATCTAGATCAAGGGAAGTAATAGTGCCACTGTATTTTGCTCTGGTCAGACCTCACCTGGAGTACTGTGTCCAGTTCTGGGCACCACAGTTCAAGAAGGACACTGACAAACTGGGACGTGTCCAGAGGAGGGCAACCAAAATGGTCAAAGGCCTGGAAACGATGCCTTATGAGGAACGGCTAAGGGAGCTGGGTATGTTTAGCCTGGAGAAGAGGAGGTTAAGGGGTGATATGATAGCCATGTTCAAATATATAAAAGGATGTCACATAGAGGAGGGAGAAAGGTTGTTTTCTGCTGCTCCAGAGAAGCGGACACGGAGCAATGGATCCAAACTACAAGAAAGAAGATTCCACCTAAACATTGGGAAGAACTTCCTGACAGTAAGAGCTGTTTGACAGTGGAATTTGCTGCCAAGGAGTGTGGTGGAGTCTCCTTCTTTGGAGGTCTTTAAGCAGAGGCTTGACAACCATCTGTCAGGAGTGCTCTGATGGTGTTTCCTGCTTGGCAGGGGGTTGGACTCGATGGCCCTTGTGGTCTCTTCCAACTCTATGATTCTATGATTCTATAATTCACCTTGGGTCCCAGAAGTCCATCTGCACCTGAGGTCCCTGGACTCCCAACGCCACCAATTTCGCCCTGTGCATGGAATGAGACACAGAGGAATTAGCCAGTCCTTTTTGCACACAGGTACAAGTGGGGTTTTTTTGGGGGGGGCGCTCTGTGTCTTCTAAATGTTTTGGCTCTTTATTACGTCACAAAATAGTGCTCCAACCTTTGAGGTCACCAGGACTCTTCATCAGGCTAGATTTTAAACAGAGCAAATTGGGGTGGGGTGGGAGGTGCTGGCCGACAGTGAAGCCACGGGATGAGGTCTGTAATATTTAAGAGAACTTAATAAAACAATTCCCCCCAAGCCGCACATATTTGGATATCTACTGGGGGAAGTGGACTGCTGATATTACTGTATATCTTTAAATTAGGATTGATGGTTTATTTTTGTGATCTGATGCTCTTTCTTTCATTTTGGTTGTATTTGCAAAGAAGATGGACTGTGGGAGGAAGATGCAGATATTCAGGGCCTGTTAAGTATAATTGGTTTAATTGACACAGAAATGAAACATAGATTGCTAAAAGTTAAACATGTGGATTTTCCATAGCACTCTGAGCTCTTGCTGAGCCGATACTTAATTAACTGGTTGTTGTTCTCTGGTAGCTAACATGTGAGTGTTGTAACCTTAGACCATGCGATGAAGGCATTGGGTTGCAAATCTCCATGTTGAGGGGAACTGCTTTTGTGTCCTGTCCTGAGCCTGTGCTGGACAGTACAAGACATTGGATGACTATTTTGGATCGTTTGATGTTTTCTGTTGTATTTTGAGTAGTTCTGCTAGTAAAATTTGAATAATATCTTTATGAGTCTGGACAAGGCTTCCTTTCCAAAAGGAGTCAGTTTTCATGCATCTAGTCGTGTCAAACTGCACAATATTAATATCTGCAACAGGGCCAACCCAAGACATTTCCCCAAAACCAACAACTTCAAATTTAACCACTAGCAATACGCCACACAAAATCTGCTGCCTGAGGCAGCCACTGCACTCTGCCTAAAGATAGCGGCGGCCTTTTAGGCATTAAGATAGGGCCACACTAGGTTCTTTGCAGGTTTCAGGTGAAACCCAGGACTGCTGGGAAGAAAAAAAAACATACAATGGTGGACCTCCATTTAAATACATATATAGACTTTATTATTTATTTTTTTACCTTAATTCCATCTGCTCCTGGAGGTCCTGTCCTTCCTGGCAACCCACGTAAACCCTGAGGACAAATTGTGACCAGGCAATGAAGACGTACAATGAGAGCAGACCCTCACTGTGAAGGATCTCAATCCAGTTATTATCTCTCAGTTTAACCTACCTCGTGTGATGGCTGCAATTCGGACTCGGAGGCTGAACCTGAGGGATCTCAGTCTGCACAGGATTCCCTGCCTCCAGAACCAGCTGAGCCGGGGCTGTGGCCTGAGCCTGAAGGGTCCTCACCTGTGCTGGATCCTCAGGTGCAGGCACCAGCTGAGTCTGCTCTGGCTCCTGAGGTGATGGAGGACCCACTGCCTGCAGGTGCGCCACTCTCAGCCCCGTCAGAGGAAGCTGAGATTGCCTCTGGGTCCGGTAACCCTCCAGCCTCTCCTGAGCTGCAGAAGCTCAGGGCAGAGAGGCGGAGGGAACTAATTTCCCGCAGGAGGAGTGCTCGCCTCCAGGCCAGGAGAGGCAAGTCACTTGATGATCGGGGCTGCCCTATGCCTCAGGGCAGATAAAAGCTGGCCAGCCCCAGTCCCAAGTTGTGGGAGCAACATTGTTGGTTGCTAGTTCCTGCCTGAACCCTGTCCTGCTTTCCTGCCTGAGCTCCTGATCTGCCCTGGTTCCCTGCTTGCATGTCTATTCCTGACTTCACCCAACTCCCTGCCCTGCACCCAGCTTCAGCTACTACGGACTGCCTCCATGTTGCACCTTTGACCACGGACCGGACTTGGACCTCGCCTCTAGGGTAACCCATGGGACCAGCGCACCTTGCAGGATTGTTGTGAGCATAAAATAGCGGCGGCGGCAGGGGAACCAATTATGTCTGCCCTCCCTTCCGTGCAGAAATAGAAGTCTAAAGTTTTATGGCATGGTTGATATTTTGTGATTATTTTGTTTACTACTTAAGAGATGTTTTGATGTTCATTTTACTGTTTTCTTGAGCTTATTGTGCCCTGCCCTGGGTTCCTAGGGCGAATGGCAGGTAAGAAATGCACCTACAGCCCAGAAAAGTGAAGAAATAAAACAGCCAAGGGCATGTTGTGAAGATGGAGAAGAGGAATAAACAATGAGTTAATTGGGGGGGAGTGAGAAGTCAGCCCCCCTCAGTTGCAAACAGGGCAGGACATGGTGATAAGCGCCGCAAAACTCCCATTTTCCCCTAGATGTGTTCACACTGTACCTTTGAACCTTTCCTTCCAATGTCACCAGATAGACCAGGATCGCCTTCTCCCCCCTGAATGGAGAGAATAAAAATCAATCAATCTTTATTACGGTCCAGAGACCCAACAAATCATTACAAAGCAATGCACAATTCAGACAGCCTACTGCAAAATAACTACGATCTCTGCTGCAGGTACCCAACTGTGTCCCCAACTCCATACTGCTGTTAGAAGCTGGCGAATGCCCAATTTCAACTAAAGCGTGGTGGGCTGCCCTAAAACATTGGCTCAGGATTTCAGTGTTGGTTTGTGTTACGGTGTTCCATTGTGCCAGAAGCGGTTTAGTCATGATGGCCACATGACCCGGAAAGCTGTCTGTGGACAAACGCTGGCTCCCTCGGCCTGAAAGCATGATGAGCGCCACAACCCCATAGTCGCCTTTGACTGGACTTCACTGTCCAAGGGTCCTTTACCCCTTACCTTTCACCTATCCAGTCACATGAACAGCAGGGGATGTTAGGAAGGAAGGGGAAATCCATGCTAAAAATGCTTACCGGTTCCCCTTTCTGGCCCTGCAGGCCTCTGTCTCCTTTTGCCCCTTTCATACCATTCTTCCCATCGAGCCCAGCGGTTCCCTGAAATGAAATAATACACAGTTCCTTCCTGCTGTGTGCCTGGGGGAGCGAGAAAATTATGAATGGCTCTAGATAGAAGAGAGTTTCTCAGCATTCCGTCCCCGTGTCTGAACGCTCCATCCCAGACTCCCAACATTCTAAAAGCGAGCAGGTGGCACAGCTCAGGGTGGGACCAGGGATGATATAAGGTTTATTTACCCATATATACAACCTGAGTCTGCAATTGAGGGGTTCACAACTTCAACACCCCAAAAAAGTCTTGTTTCTCCCATTTTTTTCTTGGAAACAGAAATCAGCCAAGGCTCTGACCCTCTCTCCAGCTTGCTGCTTTTACCAGAGTGCAACCTTTAGCCTCCAAGTCACATGCTGGCCAACTCTCAACTCTGGCTTTTGTTATCACTTTCTCAGAGCTGGAGGAGGGGCCCCACCCATTTGCCACCTGGCTTTCTTAATGGGCTGTTACTTTTCCTTTGTTTTCTTAATGGCTCATCTCCCAGGCAATTTACCTCATTCAGAAACTGGCCTGGCTAATATTTTAACATTTGCCTTGGTTAAATCCTAACTCCCTGCTGGACCCAGGAATTTAAGGGAGTCTAGGGAGCCGCAAACGCATAACAATATGTATTAAATTCCCAGTTGCAAAGTGCTCTCTTTCTCTCATACACATACAAAACCAGGCGAGCCGCAGAAGATAATAGACAGGGGGGTGGGGGAGAAACATAGCGCTGAAATTTGATGGGGCAATGGAGTGGTTAGCAACAGACGTCTCTTTGATAGCTCATCTCCCTTCTTTGGTATTAAAAATTCTATTACATCTGGCTTTGTATCTGCTAGAGAGGTAATGATTGAAAAGGGTTTCGCAGAGAATGAAAGATGCTTGCTGTACATGAGTCGTCCCCCCGAGATGGATTGCCCTGTGAATCAACAACACTTAATGGCTCACATCAATTTTCAGCCATTTGTTGGATGAGAAATATATATTCAGTGCGTTCTGTTTTTTAATATTATTATTATTTTTTATATAAAAAAGCAGAACCATGTAACATCTTTTTTTATTCAAATACTGCATCAAAGGAAAGGAGAGTTCCGGTGAGTCATCCTCTGCAATTTGAGGCAAAGCTGGCAAAAGCCACTTGTAGTAACTGGAACCTGTTGTCTTTGTCCATGGAGTTTTCTTGGCAGGGGTACTGGAGTGGCTTGCCGGTTCCTGCTCCAGGAAGTGAGAGCTGGACCATAAAGAAGGCTGATGGCCAAAGAATGGATACTTTTGAATTCTGGTGCTGGAGGAGACTCTTGAGAGTCCCATGGACTGCAAGAAGATCAAATCTATCCATTCTGAAGGAAATCAGCCCTGAGTGCTGTCCATTGGAAGGACAGATCCTGAAGCTGAGGCTCCAAGACTTTGGCCTCTGTCTCTGGTTTCCATGTTGCAATATATAGATGGTCTAGAAATTGTTTGCAGAGATCATAATACATTTTACATTTAAGGACCATGTGAGCTAGAGTTTCCACCAGACGGGCATCGCATGGGCAGATCCAGTCTTCTTCTGCCAAACCCGCAAACCTACCCCAAAGAAGGTTAGAAGGTTACAGATAGGTAGCCGTGTTGGTCTGCCATAGTCAAAACAAAAAAAATTCCTTCCAGTAGCACCTTAAAGACCAGCTAAGTTAGTTCTTGGTATGAGCTTTCGTGTGCATGCACACTTCTTCAGATACACTGAAACAGAAGTTTCCAGACCCTTCTATATAGTGAGAAGGTGGGGAGGGGTATTACTCAGAAGGGTGGTGGTTTCAGGAATCACAAGACAGAGAAACCAGTAGGAGAACACTTCAATCTCCCAGGACATTCTATACAAGATCTCAAAGTAGCTGTTTTACTACAAAGGAATTTCAGAAATAGACTGGAAAGAGAAGCTGCTGAATTGCAACTTATCACCAAACTTAAAACCATGGAGAGACCTGGTCTGAACAAAGACATTGGATTCTTATCTCATTATACATGACAAAGCCATTTTTCACCTTCTCACCCCTTGCTATTTCCTGTAAGACCTATTGCAGTCGTTAAAAGTCGTCAACAGGCTCATCACAGCTATCTGCCAATCACCCATTCCCACCACCCTTTTGAGTAATACCCCTCCCCACCTTCTCACTATATAGAAGGGTCTGGAAACTTCTGTTTCAGCATATCTGAAGAAGTGTGCATGCACACGAAAGCTCATACCAAGAACTGACTTAGTTCGTCTTTAAGGTGCTACTGGAAGGAATTTTTTTTGTTTTGAAAAGGTTAGAAGGATTAGAATTGAACCTAGCCAGCAAAAAGGCCCTTCTTTCTTCCGGATTAAACAAAAATGGTAAATAATTAAGATTAAATTCCTGTGTCCAAGAGAGATGAAAATAAAGAGGTGAGCATGTTTTTCCCCCGCAGCTGAGATTAATTCCTGGCGATCTATGTCCCGCAGCCTAGTTTTTAACATGGTCTTAGCGACTGGGAAAGCCACAGTGCCCAGGAGATCCTCTGAAAGCCCGAGTTGGGAATCCACGTGGCTGAGCTGCCTGGGGGAAAATGGGAGTCATAGTCCAAATCATCGGTGTGTGGAAAGGCTCCTCTTTAGCATAGCGGGGGGGGGGGACGGGGGACGGGACGGAAAACATGCTTACTACAAACCCATTCTCCCCCTCCCCCACTGCAATACTTCACTGCCTGTTCCTGCTTCATTTATCACTTAGCATTTTCTACTTCAAGCACTTGATCAATAATTCCTGTTTTATAATGACTGTTATAGAAGCTTTTAATATCGTGCTTTTGTTTGCTCTCGGAAGATTTGCAACGTAAATGTCGGCGAATCGATGGTAGCAGCTGTTCCCTGGACCCAGGCATGGGGGTGTATCTCTGGTTCCTTTCCTGCTATTCCTTTGCTCTCCTTTCCATCGCTTCCCTAAGCTGCTAGCTTCCTTGTGCAGAGTGGGAGTGGTAGGGCGGCAGGAGGGGAGACTGCCAGAAGGTGGCGCCGGACCCAATGGCAGGCAGTGGGCAGCACAGTAGGGGCTGGCTGAGGGCGGACTGGAGATGGTGGGCCGTTGCTTCATTTATCCTAATGAACCAGCCTCCCCTGCTGTAAACACAATTCAGTTGGCATCTGTCTGTCCGAAGAAGCAATGGAGTGCACCTCCGAGGGTGAAGCCAAACTGCTGCTCCAGCAGCGTCGAAGTGACCTCCCTGGGGTGCAAGCCTGGGAGTCCTGGGCTGCCCGGATGACACGATCCTCTTCTTGGCTTCTCTGATGTGGTCCAAAGGAAAGCGGAGCAAGACGTTTGGCACCGGTTTGACTGCAGGAGTTGCTGGAAGGAGGCATGCAAGACACCATCCAACTGTCTTAGGGACTCCAAATCTGTGTAGGGTTTACTCCTCAGCCTTTTCTTCTCCTGAAGAAGGCAGCAGAAGTTGAGGACCAGAGCTTTCCTTCTCCAAGACGGTCTACCTCCCCAGGTTGACAAGCCCCATCTACCCCTCTGCAGCTGTGTAGAGCAGGCATAGGCAAACTCGGCCCTCTAGATGTTTTGGGACTACAATTCCCATCATCCCTGACCACTGGTCCTGTTAGCTAGGGATGATGGGAGTTGTAGTCCCAAAACATCTGGAGGGCTGAGTTTGCCCATGCCTGGTGTAGAGGCTTCATAATTCAGTAAGCTTCCTTGGACTGAGGCAAACCAACAGTCCATCTAGACAACAATATTGTTGACACCAACTGCAGCAGCAGGATTCTCTCCCAGCCCACCTGGAACTGCTGGTGACTGAACAGAGACCTTGTGTGTGAAAACAGGGCCTCCTCATTATCTCCAGCTCAACCAGGCATGGCCAAACTTGGCCCTCCAGCTGTTTTGGGACTACAGTCTCCATCATCTCTGGCCAATGGTCCTGTTAGCTAGGGATGATGGGAGTTGTAGTCCTCAAAATGCTCTCAAGTAGCAGGTGCTGGGAAAGACCCCTCCCTGCTGGAGAGCTGCTGCCAGACAGAACCATCAGTACTGAGCTAGGCAGAGCCATGACCTAGAAGGCAGACTCATATGTTCAATGGGCCCATCATGCACATGTAAGCACATTTACACAACCGGTTCCACCTGGAGCACTTGCGCAGATGAGAGTTTTGTGCATAGATCAGGTATCCAGTTACTTCCATAACAGCCAAAGGTGCCTTGCGAAACTCTGTTGTTTCAGAGAAGCTTTGTAGATGGAGTTGCCATTTTTTATTCTACAGTGGTACCTCGGATTAAGTACTTAATTCGTTCCGGAGGTCCGTTCTCAACCTGAAACTGTTCATAACCTGAAGCATCACTTCAGCTAATGGGGCCTCCCGCTGCCAGAGCACGATTTCTGTTCTTAACCTGAAGCACTATTTCTGGGTTAGTGGAGTGTGTAACCTGAAGCGTATGTAACCTGAAGCGTATGTAACCCAAGGGACCACTGTAGTGTCTTATTGGTTTTAATCTTCTTTGGTTGCATGGCTTTATTTTTAAAAAAATAGTCTAAGTTCATCATGGCAAGAGAGCAGCTGCAGTCTGAAACAGACAGTGGGCACCGTGTTGGCTTCTGCCATGCTTGTCTGTTCCAAGGTGTGCTCCACTTACTGTTGTTGTTGTTGTTTAGTCATTTAGTCGTGTCTGACTCTTCGTAATCCCATGGAATAGAGCACGCCAGGTCCTCCTGTCTTCCACTGCCTCCTGCAGTTTGGTCAAACTCATGCTGGTAGCTTCAAGAACACTGTCCCACCATCTCGTCCTCTGTCGTCCCCTCCTCCTTGTGCCCTCCATCATTCCCAGCATCAGGGTCTTTTCCAGGGAGTCTTCTCTTCTCATGAGGTGGCCAAAGTCTTGGAGCCTCAGCTTCAGGATCTGTCCTTCCAGTGAGCACTCAGGGCAGATTTCCTTCAGAATGGATCAGTTTGATCTTCTTGCAGTCCATGGGACTCTCAAGAGTCTCCTCCAGCACCAGAATTCAAAAGCATCCATTGTTCTGCAATCAGCCTTCTTGATGGTCCAGCTCTCCCTTCCATACATCACTACTGGGAAAACCATAGCTTGAACTATACGGACCTTTGTTGGCAAGGTGATGTCTCTGCTTTTTAAGATGCTGTCTAGGTTTGTCATGCTATGCACTTCTTATTATAGGGGAGAGACCAGGAGCTCACCAAGACAGTAGCTAAGTTCCTCTATTTGATTTTCTGTCGCCAAAGTATGCTACAGGATCCTGCCCTTGTTGGAAACCCTCAGAGTGAGGCCGATTGCTTGCCTCTTCTGCCTTTTGGCGGGTGACTGTGCTGTTGGGGTGGCGAAGAGATCGCACTGGCCTGTCTATTTTAAATGTATTCTGAATGTTCTTATGTGATGCCAATAAAGGTTACTTGACTTGACATGGCTTCCTGCAAATATGCATTTTCCATCGTGGGTGGGGGAAGAGTGTCAGACACCCCTCATTACCACAAATGTGCTTGCCAAGTGGTCTTGGGCTAACTGCTGTCCCTCAGCCTTATCCATCTTGCAGGTTCATTAAGATAAGCATGCAAAAAGCTTTTGTCTGCTGGAAAGCTGTGCAAAATAATAATAAACCAGGAAGTGATCAGAGCAAACCATAAAGAAGATAACGTAAGGACAGACCTCCTTATTCAGAAAGTCCTTTGAAGATGAAGGCGCAGAAAATGCTGCTGTCAGAGAAAACTGCATTTTCATGCCAGCTTTAACCATTGCTTTTCACTAGTTTGTGGGACGTGGGTGGTGCTGTGGTCTAAACCACTAAGCCTCTTGGGCTTGCCGATCGGAAGGTCGGCGGTCCGAATCCCCGCGCCAGGGTGAGCTCCCATTGCTTGGTCCCTGCTCCTGCCAACCTAGCAGTTTGAAAGCACGTCAAAGTTCAAGTAGATAAATAGGTACCGCTCCGGCGGGAGGGTAAGCGGCGTTTCTGTGCGCTGCTCTGGTTTGCCAGAAGCGGCTTAGTCATGCTGGCCACATGACCCAGAAAAACTGTCTTCAGACAAACCTCGGTACCCTCGGCCAGTAAAGCCGCAACCCCAGAGTGCCGCAACCCCAGAGTCGTTCACAACTGGACTTAGCTGTCAGGGGTCCTTTACTTGTTTTTATTCATTTTACAATAGCGTTTTTAAACGTTCTCAGTCACTTTGAATCCCATCTTGTGAGAAAGGTGAGATATAAACATGTAAGGTAAAGGTAAAGGGACCCCTGAACATTAGGTCCAGTTGTGGCCGACTCTGGGGTTGCGGCAATCATCTTGCTTTATTGGCCGAGGAAACCGGCGTACAGCTTCCGGGTCATGTGGCCAGCATGACTAAGCTGCTTCTGGCGAACCAGAGCAGCACATGGAAACGCCGTTTACCTTCCCTCCGGAGTGGTACCTATTTATCTACTTGCCTTTGATGAGCTTTCGAACTGCTAGGTTAGCAGGAGCAGGGACTGAGCAACGGGAGCTCACCCCGTCGCGGGGATTTGAACCGCCGACCTTCTGATTGGCAATCCCTAGGCTCTGTGGTTTAACCCACAGCGCCACCCGCGCCCCATAAACACGTAAAATGATTTTAATAATAATAATAATAATAATAATAATAATAATAATAATAATTAATTAATGATAAATAATAATTAGAGCATGTTCGACAAATGCTGCATCATGTGTTTCGGTCTATCTACAACCTCTTGGTCCCACTGCTGGAGACAGGACACTGGGTTTAGGCGGACCATTCATTCAATCCAGTCAAAGTGGAAAAAAACACCCACAGAGGGGAATTCTGACTTACAGCGAATCCTGGCAATCCAGGTTCTCCCAGCTCACCCTGCCAGGGAAGTAAAGACAAAAATCAACACTTGGAAATGGCACTGAGCACATTAGACAGCTGCTCACTTGAGGGATTTTGATGAAAGCTCCTAGACCATTCCTAAACTCTTTTGCTAAGTAGACTGCAGGTAGCGTTTTCTAACTCCCAGGCAAGGAGGAATGGACTGTTATTTTCATTTTCTCTCATTTTCTAATCTTAAATTCAATTCTCCCCATTTCAAAATCAATTTGCAGTTTTTTTTAAAAAAAGTCTTTATTAATATTCCTCAGCAAGTTAATGCAAATCTCTTCTAAAATGCACATTTTTGTATGCCGTTTCCCCAACGCACCCATTTTTGCAAGCAATTTTCCCCTGAATACTATACATTACTTTCACTAATATTTTTACATACTTTCCCCTTATATGCATTTCTGCACACATCATTTGGATGGAATATTGCGCTGCCAAATATGTAGAAGCATGCATTTCAAAAGACAGCTGTGTTTCAGTTCATGTAGTGTGTTGTGTCAAAAAGTTCAATCAGGTAGGTTTGCAGATTGAGCAACATTTCTTTCCCATCCCTTCTCACAGGAGCAACCTGGACTGGGCAACTATTTCAACCCCTTCACAGCATAACCCTCATTTTAAAGGACACATTGGAACAGGATTTTGCTTCAGTGCTTCTTGGCCAATCAGGCATGAATTCCCAGGATTATTGGCGCTTGCCCCAGCCAATGGGGAAATGAGCTTTGCAGCTGGCCCACACTCCCCAGGGTCTCCCCCCCCCCCCATGATTAAAAGCAAACAGGGCAGAAAAGGAGTCAGCTATTTATTAGGTTGGAGGTCTTCCCAGTTAGATGGACCCTTATCAGATTGTTGGCGCATTAACTGTTAATATGGATGGAGGTACTCGGAAAATAAGAGCAGGGGTGGTACAGCAATTTGGGGGGCAGTTTTAGTTTATATTAATTCGATTTATCGTAATTTGTGTTCCTATGTTCTGCAGGCAATTTGGCACCAAAAGGGATGGGAGGTAGCAGTTCTCAACCTGTGGGTACCCAGATGTTGTTGGACTACAACTCCCATCATCCCTGAGCTCTGGCCTTGCTAGCTAGGGGTGATGGGAGTTGTAGTTCAACAACATCTGGGGACCCACAGGTTGAGAAAGGCTGGATGAAGAGATGGTTCTTTGTTACACACATAATTATTTGGAAGCTGGGTTCTCTCTTGCACCGAAAGAGAACATTTGCCTGTTCCTAACTTTGACATCCATTCCCTGTGTTGCTTTGGTCAAGCCATACGAAATATCTGGAGGAAACGTTTGATGTGAGGCTGTTGCTTAGTTGGCACAGAGGTTAATTCACCCCAACCCCAGGCTACGTGTGTGAACACGGGAGCCATTCGGACTGACCTTCTGCCCCACTGGGCCTCTTGTGCCAAACAGACCCATGATTCCTTTCGCCCCGGCTTCTCCTTTCACTCCCTAAAAGGGGAAAAAATACATTGAAGGATCACGCAGAGAAAGATACATTGCAGTACACTTTCACCCAGGCTAGTGCCCAAAGTTATTAATTTATAAAATTATTTTCCATCATTTTTGTTATGTACTGAAGTTCTCACCCTGGGCCAGCAGGGGGATACTGTAGATAGTTATGCAAATAAGGGATCGAAAGTGACATTCAGTGATTGGATAGTTTTAGAAAATTGTAACAGTTACGTTGTACTGGAGCTCTATATAAGCAGGCTGACTGAACCCTTCAGTTCAGTTCTGTTCTGGCCTGTGAATAAACAAGAGCTGTTTGAAGAATCGCTGTGTCGTCTGATATGTTCACCCACAGCTTAACAATTTTGATTTGGGTGTCCAAAGTTGCAGGTTCAGCGAGGATGAGGGATGACTTTTAAGCAAGCTGCGTGGAAATCAAGTGTTTATCTGGTTTTGGATTGGTTTTTTTGCCCAAGTCAGAAATTGTTCAGCAAAAGGCCACTAGGTTGCTTATTAATGTTCCATGGAAATGTGTGGTCCACGAGCTATTGACACACAGGGCACAATTTGGGGAAGTCCACAAGACATTTTATGTAGTAAAATGGATATTGACCAGAAGGATAGTCAATTGCAATCTTCTACCACAACCACTGAGTTTTAAAGACTGAGAGAGCTGTTACAGTTAAGGAACTCAACAAAATCAAAGGAACCTTTTCTCCTGCTGGTCCATCTTCTCCTTTCTCGCCCTTGTCACCATCAAATCCTGGAGGGCCTCTTTCACCCTAAATAGCAACACAGACATAACTCTATTTTTTCCAAATAAAAAGCCTTTATATTTATGAATGATATATATATGAGCTCCGTCTGCTGTCTTATCCTTGTTCACATCCTCTGGGGCTGTTCAACCTGGTAGGCTAAACCATGGCTTCACCATATCTTAGGGTCTTAACCAGGGTCAGGACAGTAAACCACAGTTGGAAATAACCATGGTTGAGCACCATATCTATATCAAATGAAGGTAGAGAGTTAACTGTGAGCCACTTGGATCCAGATGTGGTTTTAGTTGGGAGTCGTTGTGGAACATTGTGTGTTGCTTGTGGCTGTAACCAGATAATGGGGATTTGTCAAAATTCATTACTTTTAGGGTTACTATTACTCTTAATCCCAAGGCTGTGGGTTCAAGCCACACATTGGGCAAAAGATTCCTAAATTGCAGGGGGTTCGACCAGGTCAGGGTCCTGCCAGCTAGATTCTATGATCTATGAATTTTACTGATCTTAAAGTTGGTGGCCATCATGGGGGTAATTGCTCTCTTGCTCTTTCCCACTCATGATGCCAAAGATCTGGCATTATTCAGAGGCCTCTGGCCTTTGTTCCTGGAGGGTTTTATTCACAATAGTGTTCCACCTGTGCACTTTACAGCCTTTGAAGTATTGAGGGAAAAACTAATCAAGACATTTTATAGGTGGTACTTAACACCTACCAAAATAGCTAAAACGTATAAGATAAAAACAAATCTGTGCTGGAGGTGTGGTAAAACAGAGGGGACACTTATACACATTTGGTGGACCTGTGAAAAAAATCAAAAGCTTCTGAAACATAGTATATGAAGGGCTTAAAATAATGTTTAAGTATAACTTTATGAAAAATACAGCAGCTTTTCTACTGGGGATAACGGACACAGGCATAGCAAGAGAAGATCAGAAAATATTCCTCTATGCCACAGGAGCGGCAAGGATCCTAACTGCTAAAAACTGGAAAAAAAGAAACTGTGCCAACAAAAAAAGGAATGGCAGGACAAACAGAGTATATTGAACTGGCTAGATTAAGAGAGGCAATTAGAGATCACACTAGACAAGAGTTTCAAAAAGCACGGGGGAAAATGCAGAGAATACTTCACAAAACAGTGCCCTAAAATACATACCTGGACTTGTTTCGATTAATGTCTGCAGGAGACTTTGTGGATATTTAGGTTATAATTAGAAAAATCTTAATAATTATTCATAAAGGAAACAGCTTATAAGAAGTGAATAAGGAGCCCAGATACAGGATAAAGGAAGTCTTTTATTTGGTTGTTTGTATTGTTGTATGTTATGTTCACGTTTAATGAGGGTGGATTTGTGTATTGAGGGGGTTATGTTATGTTGTAAATAACATTTCCAATAAAAAAATATTGTTCCACCTGTGCTGAGCCTCTGATACATGGCAAGATTCTAGCTCACCTGGCTAGACAGGAAGTTCAGTGGTGGCACAGAGAGCAGCTTGCGGGATCAGTAGCGTAAGACCAACGAAACAGGGGTGTTATGTACTGAAGTTCTCACCCTGGGCCAGCAGGGGGATACTGTAGATAGTTATGCAAATGAAGGATCAAAAGTGACGTTCAGTGATTGGATAGTTTTAGAAAGTTGCTACAGTAACGTTGTACTGGAGCTCTATATAAGCAGGCTGACTGAGCCCTTCAGTTCAGTTCTGTTCTGGCCTCTGAATAAACAAGAGCTGTTTGAAGAATTGCTGTGTCGTCTGATATGTTCACCCACAACTTAACACGGGGGGCTCCCCATGTTACCAAAAATGACCAATGCAGCAGTGAGCAGCAGCTTCGTCAGCTGCAGGTGGCTGGAAAGCCAGACAGGATGTTGATGTTTGTGACTGTTACCATGGGAAGAAAGGGGCAGTCCATTCACCGTACTGAGCACCGGATGTTAGCTCAGAGTGTGTCATCTGACCTGTACTGGAAGTACATGGGTGGAGTTATATTCTCTCTGCTGTTGTTGTAAATAAACATGTCTGCACTCTGTACGGCTGCAAAAGACAGAAATAAAAGCATGTAGATACATTTCTGTCTGTCTCTTTCCCCTCCCTGGGGATAGCAGGGAGGAGAGTGAAGGAGTGGTGTGTTCTTCTCACATCTGGGAAGGATCTCCGATTACAGATCTCACCTGTTTTCCTGCCGGGAGTCGCAGGGGGAGGTCAACAAGGAATTCAGCCGGTGCCTGGAGCGTGGCACATTCCTCTGACCGAGGCAGGATTCCAACACCCCACACCAATCTCTGTGAGCAAACTCCTGGCAGAAAGCAAGAAAAAGCCCAACTTACGGGATCGCCTTTGTTGCCTTTGTAGCCTTGAGGTCCAAATGTCGTCATGGGGTCTCCCTATGATTCAAGCACAGAAAAGAGAAAAGCCTTTGCATGATGAGTCCACCTTGAGTCAGAGCTGAAACTGAAGCTGGATTAAAAAAGAAAGAAAGCTGGACAGCCAGATGTGAAGGAAATAAGCAGCTATCTTATCTTTAAAAGACATCTGAAGGCAGCCCTGTTTAGGGAAGTTTTTAATATTTAATGCTGTATTGTTTTTAACACTCGATTGGGAGCCACCCAGAGTGGCTGGGGAAACTCAGCCAGATGGGCGGGGTATAAATAATAAATTATTATTACTATTATAATAAATAGATGTACTGCTATTCCTTGTGGACACATATGTCAGTTTCCACTTCTCTTGTTTCCTCAGCCTTTTCCCAGTTTATCCTTTTTCCATTCTGTTTTTCAAAAGTCCCCATGAAAACTCACCATCATTTAAATACCTGTGTCTTCTAACACACAGGCACTGGTGTACGGTGGTTAGTTGTGATTCTTGCATTCCACGGGGATTGGGCTCCCAGCTGTACAGTTCCATGATTCTAGGTTTGGCTAATATGCACATTTTTGCAATTTCCCCTAATATTGTGCATTTTTTAATGTTATTGCCACAATTCCCCCCCCCCCCGACTTTTGCACACAATTCCCCCTAATATATCAATTTTTGTATACATTGTTTGGGAAACTGCACCACAAAATTCAGAGCAGTGTGAATTCACAGGATCATTGCTTTCCAGTTCATGTTTTGTTTCAGGAAAGGAAAATGGAGCGTCAAAATGGAAGCGCAATCAATTTTTTCCTGCCTCACTATCCAGGAACCATTCTTGCTTTACGTAGCTCCATAGAAGAGACTGGCAAATGATGTTTAATTGGTCCTGAAGCAGGCAAGGTTAGAATGGAGGAAGTCCAAATGTGGAATAGAAAAGGAAAAGGTTAGTAAATGCTGCCGTGGCAAATTGTCAACTTAATCACATCTCCTGTGCTGTTTAATTCACCCACTTCCGCCTAATGTTCTATTCACGCTTTCTTCAGAGAGGGCATTACACATTCCTTTATGACTGGGAAACAGCATCTCCTCCAGCGAGGGAGAATCAGAAATTCATTTGTCGCAATGGCAGACAAGCTGCTTGGAAAACCCATTTCTTCAGAGACAAATGGCAGACTGTCTTGCCAGAGTGGTGCATTCTCTAGTTGGAGGACTCCTTGGTCCTGAATGGGATAACTGTGACCCTGAAGGACCAGGTGCGCAGCCTGGGAGACATTCTGAACTCACAGCTGTCCACGGAGGCGCAGGTCAATTCTGTGTCCAGGGCAGCTGTCTATCAGCTTCATCTGGTATGCAGGATGAGACCCTACCTGCCTGTGGACTGCCTCGCCAGAGTGGTGCATGCTCTGGTTATCTCCCGCTTGGACTACTGCAATGCGCTCTACGTGGGGCTACCTTTGAAGGTGACCCGAAAACTACAACTAATCCAGAATGCGGCAGCTAGACTGGTGACTGGGAGTGGCCGCCGGGACCACATAAGGTCTTGAAAGATCTACATTGGCTCCCAGTACGTTTCTGAGCACAATTCAAAGTGTTGGTGCTGACCTTGAAAGCCCTAAATGGCCTTGGTCCGGTATACCTGAAGGAGCGTCTCCACCCCCATCGTTCAGCCTGGACACTGACGTCCAGCGCCGAGGGCCTTCTGCCGGTTCCCTCACTGTGAGAAGCCAAGTTACAGGGAACCAGGCAGAAGGCCTTCTTGGTAGTGGCACCCGCCCTGTGGAACGCCCTCCCATCAGATGTCAAAGAGAAAAATAACTACCAGACTATTAGAAGACATCTGAAGGCAGCCCTGTTTAGGGAAGCTTTTAATGTTTAATAGACTATTGTATTTTAATATTCTTTTGGAAACCGCCCAGAGTGGGTGGGGTATAAATAATAAATTATTATTATTGTTATTGTTGTTGTTATTATTATTTTACTCAGGCATTGGCAAATTCAGCCCTCTAGATCTTTTGGGACTACAACTCCCATCATCCCTAGCTAACAGGACCAGTGATCAGGGATGATGGGAATTGTAGTCTCAAAACAGCTGGAGGGCCGAGTTTGTCTATGCCTGATTTAGCTATTCCTGCATTGCTGAAACTAGAAGCTTCCTTCAAACTAGGGCCATCTTAAGCATATCCGGTGCCGTGGCGCAAAGATCCCTCAGGCCCCGCCCCCACATTTTCCAGAGTTGTCGACCTTTCCCCAAGCCTCCCATATGGTTGACGGGGCACAGCTGGTGGGCATTCAGGGAAAGGGGAGGCCGCCGGCAAAGCTGTGCAGCTCCCCCACTCCCTGGAGCGCCCCTGAGAGGCCGGCGCCCTGGCGCAACGAACCACTAAGACCAATGGGAAAGATGGCTTTGTTTCCAACTTCACCCCAACTTCCCTTTTCATTTTCTTGCCGAAATCATTATCCAGTTGAAGTCACTGTTCAGGTATGAATCCAAGAGAGATGCGCGGTGATGGGAAGATGGGGATCTCCCCCCCCAAAAAAGAGCAAGTTGTTTGGGTCAATTCAACCTACCCTATTGCCCTGCAGTGTTTATTATTATTATTATTATTATTATTATTATTATTATTATTATTATTATTATTATTTATACCCCGCCCTCCCCAGCCAAGGCTGGGCTTAGGGCAGCTAACGAGCAATAATAAAAACAAGTTGAATGGATACAACTTAAAAACAAGATTAAAATACAACATTAAAATATTGAAATATTGAAATATTAAAATGCAGCCTGATCACAGGAGGAGAAAGGAAAAAGAAAAAAGAAAGAGGGGGAGGGAATCAAACTGGCTCCAAGCCAAAGGCCAGGCGGAACAACTCTGTCTTACAGGCCCTGCGGAAAGAAATCAGATCCCGCAGGGCCCTGGTCTCATGAGACAAAGCGTTCCACCAGGCAGGAGCCAATGCTGAAAAGGCCCTGGCTCTGGTTGAGGCCAATCTGACTTCCTTAGGGCTCGGGACCACTAGGGTGTTGCTATTTATGGACCTTGAGGCTCTCCGTGGGGCATACCGGGAGAGGCGGTCCCGTAGGTACGAGGGTCCTAGGCCGTGAAGGGCTTTAAAGGTCAAAACCAGCACCTTAAATCTGACCCTGTACTCCACCGGGAGCCAGTGCACCTGGAAAAGCACTGGGTGAATATGCTCCCATGGCAGAGACCCCGTGAGGAGCCTCGCTGCAGCATTCTGCACCCGCTGGAGTTTCTGGGACAGCTTCAAGGGCAGCCCCGCGTAGAGCGAATTACAGTAGTCAAGCCTGGAGGTGACTGTGTTGACCTCTTTAAACATTGCTTACCCTTTCTCCTTTGGCTCCAGGAAATCCAACATCGCCCTAAGGAGGAGGAGTGTAAATGAAAACAAAGGAATACCTCATTAATACTATCACATTGCCAAATCCCTCGGCCAATTCTGAAAGAGAGAGTCCACCGTTGTCATACCATGGGGGCACAGTGGCCAGTGACTGAGGAATGTCCGCAGACAAACATGAATGACTTTCCTTTGCTTCAGTGAAGAAGAAGAGGAGTTTGGATTTGATATCCTGCTTTATCACTACCCGAAGGAGTCTCAAAGCGGCTAACAGTCTCCTTTCCCTTCCTCCCCCACAACAAACACTCTGTGAGGTGAGTGGGGCTGAGAGACTTCAGAGAAGTGTGACTGGACCAAGGTCACCCAGCAGCTGCATGTGGAGGAGCGGAGACGCGAACCCGATTCACCAGATTACGAGTCTACTGCTCTTAACCACTATACCACACTGGCTCTCTCAGTGAGCACTGCTGTCTTCCCAAGAATAGGGACCATATCTTAGCCAGGAAAGACACAAACTGAGCTGGGAAGAGATAAGGCAGATAGGACTGGCCACACAGCCAAGGTGATGGGGACTACTTTTTATGGGATAGGTGATGCCACCTGCCTTGTGGGAACTGGAAGCTGTGCAGAGTTCTTGCCAGGATTGCAGGAAGGTATATAAGAAACTGAAAGTCAACACAGACAAGACTGAGACACTCCCATCAAGTGGTTCCCCCTGACTAGATGAGTGGGATGCGTTTTGTTCTGGATAGGGTCACACTACCCCCCCCCAAAAGAGAGGTTGCACGATTTGGGGAGCACTCTTGGATCCAACGTTGACATTGGAGGCTACATGGCACTTAGCACCTTCTATAAACTTTGACCGGTAACCCAGGTTGACCTTATCTGGACATGGTTAGCTCTGCTCCAGTTCTCTATACTATGATAATCTCTAGGCTGGATTAATGCAATGCATTGTACTTGGGGCGGCTGCAGAAGATTGGGGGGTGCAGTTGGTGCGTAACGTGAAAGACAGGAAGCTTTGAACATGTAAATCCAGTTCCCTTGGCTGCATAGTAGTTTCTGCGATCAATTGAAACTGCAGTTCTTGACCTTTAAAGCCCTATATACAGCTTGGGACCCCAGTGCTTAAAGGACTACCTCTTGCCTTTTGAACCTGTGTGGACACCATGATAATCATATGAGGCCCTTCACCCGTGTCTCACCTCTGAAAAGTGGAGCACAGATAGTGGGGAATCAGTAACTGGGTCTCTCTGTGTAGTAGACCCCAACCCTGAAACCCTCTTTCCCCAGAGAAGCAGGGCCCCCAACTGCATGCTTGGGTTAAACAATGGTACCAGGTCTGGAAATACTGAGGATGCTCAACATATATATTCAACATTTGGCTACTTACCTTCTCCCCTTTCGGCCCCGAAAGGCCATTCTGTCCCTGTAAATATGCAGAGAAGAGTTCATTACAGAAGCAAGAATTCCAAAGAGTGAGCTCTCTCAAAAGTGTCTGAGATAGATCAAGGCTGCAAGCGGAATCCATCTTTGCTACATCAGCATAGGAATGTGAGGAATACCCAAGTGAAATTCCACCAAGGTGTCTATTATCATAGTGATGGGACTTTAGTTTAAGGTACTTATTATCTAGACCTTCAGCACATAGGACAGCTCCATAGGGAGAACAGACGTTGCTCCAACAAGGGCGAAAGCTTAGCAGAACATGAAGACTTGTGCTATAGCAACTATGGCAAAGTGGGCAAAGGAGACCAGGCAGAATCAGGACTTAAGTGCTGCAGAGATTCCAAAGAATCTCCCACCACCCTGAAATTCTGGGACGTAAATTTAACTCAACCATATTTTCAGCAACAGAGAAACTTTAAGGGTTCTCAAATGTGTGTGGGGTCCAGACCAAGAACCAGGTCTTGAATTTTCTGCCACGCTTAGCTTGCACTTACCATCATGCCAACGGGACCACGAACTCCCACAATTCCTTCTTCACCCTGTTAAAAAGAAGTTACACCGGTATTCCTCCAGAGGTGCCTTTTCCAGCCTTCACTCCTCTCTTTCTCTTTCTCTCTGATGCCCCTCTTTCACCCCCCATCGCTCCCTCCTCCTTCTCTCCCCCCAACCCACCATCACCTGAACCCTCCTTGTTCCACTGCTTCATCTGCTATGGCTGTCCCCTGGCTCTCTCCCTCTGAGCTGCCCCCACGTGAAATTAGACTAAGGCCCACAGGTTGTCCATCCTTCCTACAGGGCAACACCACGCCTGTCCTTACTCGCTGCAATGAGCTTCCTTCCAGGCTAGAACTGAAACCACACAATACAAACCTCCTCCGACCAGGGCAGACCACACAAGGTATCAAGTCAAGTCAAGTTAGTTTTATTGCGGCAAAAGCCAGTGACACGGAACACCACAGGATCAAACAAAAAGAAGTCAACAACAACATCAGGGGAAAAAAATTACACAAAGGAACTTCGCAGTGTGCCATTCAACAGAAGAGATTTACGCTTCCTGATTGCTAAAGCGCAAAATTTGGCCACCTCATATGATATTGAGCTTAAGGAATCTTCCAGAAGGTATTTTCGTAGAATTTCGGTGGAGGATTCCAAATAGTGTTGTAGGGGTATAAATTTTGATAAAAGCGGCAAGATAAGTTGAACTCGTTCTTCACTATAAAATTCACAAAATAGAAGGATGTGTGTGACAGATTCTACCTTATTAGACATACAGGGGCAGAGACGCGTATGCATTGGTACCCGCGTAAGTTTGCCGTACAGCACTGCTGAGGGGATTGTCTCAAAGCGGGCTCTGGAGAAAGTGATGTTAGTTAAGTTAGTGATGTTAGTTAAGTAAGGGGCAGCTGCAAAATTAGGCCAAGCTTTTAGACATCTATACGTCTCTGGGAGTAGGGCGTCTTCTTGTTGTAATTCGACATCGTAAAGTCTCTGAGTGATAATTACTTTTGCCTTATTCAGAGTTCCAATAAGAAGATTTTCAGGGTTTAGGCCAATTTGTTTGATCTTGTTAGTTATTTGCATAAGCCAAGGAGGATAGGGAACTGCGGCCAGGAAGTAAGGTAACAGTCCCTTAGGATTGTAATGGATTTTCAGCCAGAGGGATATTGCTTGCTCCCAGACTTTTAATTCCACTCTGGGCAGTCCTGCCTCTTGCCTTAAGACTGCATTAGGTGTACACTTTGGGGTAGCAAATAGTGATCTTAAGAATTTTGATTGTACTGTTTCAAGGGTCTTAAGGTTGGCAGAAGGGCTAATTTGAGAGCCATACAGGAGTTGGGCTAAGGATTTTGCCTGGAAAACTTTAAGGGCCATCGGGAGGAAGCCAGCTCCTTTCCTTCTGAATAATCTAAGGATGGCATTTGCACTTCTTCCTGCTGATATAGCTGATGTGGCCAATATAGCCAATATGGGTATTAACAGAAGGTTATTACTTCTGATGATTAAACTTCATGAGAACAATACCCTTCAGATAAGACACAAGGTATCCAAAATCCACATTCCAGTCCTGCAATTTCCACACACCTGTAACTTTTCCCCTTAGGTGCATGGATCCAGCCATAAAATCTGCCTAGAATTCATCTGGGCGCACCTTTCTTTTCCCCATTAGCCTTTACTGTGCCATTTACAAGCTAAGTGTCAAGAGAGGGCCAGATGTTTGCTTGTACGTTTCAAATACTTGCACCTGGCTTTGTGTCGACTGCTTAGCAGCTTTGCTCTGAGCAAAGACTTGGGCGGGGGGAACTTAGTTCTTCATGCATATTTCAATGAAGTTCAGGGCTAAATTATGAGGTACGTTTGAGGGAACTGGGTTCTGTTTAGCCTGGACAAGAGAACACTGAGACTTGCTATGATAGCCATCTTCAAACATAGCATCTGAAGGGTTGTCACTGTTAGAATTCCTGCTCCGTGATTGCAGTCATAGGATTGTTGTCTTTCACATGACGGTATATGTTTTGACTCCACAGAGTGGGAAGTGACGGAGACAGGATGTTTGTGTTACTGTGTTCCTTGAAGTGGGACTATTGTCCTTTGTTCTTTTTCTCTTTGCTGTCTGATGCTAGAGAGAGAGGGAGCCATGTTGCAGTGCTCCGTGTGTGTGTATATGTAAATAAAGTTGATTAGCCAAAATGCTGAGTTGCTGAGGTCTGTTACGCAACTGCGCAAACTCTGCGGAACCCTAAGTGTGCCAGTGTTGGTTGGCATCGGTCGCTGTGATGTTCGGGCTGAAGAAAGCTTTTGAAGCACCCAAATGATCGACCAGGAGGGAGAGAACATGCCAGTCGGGCATGTGTCTCTGCCAGGGTCCTACTCGAGTGTAGGCTGAACTCCTGACAGTCACATGGAAGATGGAGGAAGCCTGCTTTCTGCTGCTCCGAAGGGGAGGACACGAACTGATGGGTTCAAAATTACGAGAAAAGAGATTCCAACTAAACATCAGGAAGAACTTTCTGGAAACGTGCAGTGTGTATGTCTGTGTGGCCAGAACCACAGCATACATTTAAATCACACCTGACGCCCATTTAAAGCAAATGAGTTCTCCCAAATAATCCTGGGGTTAAGGGTGCTTGGGATGGTAGCTCTATGAGTAGCTCTATGAGTAAGAAACTACAATTCCCATCCTGCGGTTTAAACTGGGTGTGCTTTAAATATATTCTATAGTAAGTGGCCTCGATCTGGTGGAATGCTCTGTCCCAAGAGACTAGGGCCCTGCGGGACTTGACATCTTTCCACAGGGCCTGCAAGACAGAGCTGTTCCACCAGGCCTTTGGCCAAGGCACAGTCTGACCCCCTCTCTCCTTCGGTAATCCTCACAGAACTCTAGCCCAATGGTTGCCATTAATTTGATTCCGAACTGATTTTCGAATGTATTTCAATTAATTGACTGTGTGATTTTATGTACACTGTGCTATTTTGACTGTTGTTAGCTGCTCTGAGCCCAGCTGAGGGCGGGATATAAATAAATTTTTTTTATTATTATTATAAGCGCTGTTTGACAGCAGAACGCACTCCCTCATAAGGTGGTGAACTCTTCTCCATTGGAGGTTTTTAAACTGAGTTTCGATTGCCATCTGTCAGGGATTATTTTGCTGTGATTCCCACATTGCTGAGTGGGGTGTGTATGTGTCATTCTATTGCAGTTTAATTACCTTTGTCTATTACCTTGCATCTTTTTAACTATCTGTGTTTTATACGTGTTTGTTTTAATTTTTCTGAGCTGCCTTGAGTCCTGATTCTGGGGAAAATAATGATGATGATGATGATAACTATAATCAAAGCGGGGACGCGGTTGGCGTTGTGGTCTAAAACCACTGAGCCTCTTGGGCTTGTTGATTGGAAGGTTGGCGGTTCGAATCCCTGCGAAACGGAGGGCTCCCATTGCTCGGTCCCTGCTCCTGCCCACCTAGCAGTTCGAAAGCACGTCAAAAAGTGTGAGTAGATAAATAGGTACCGCTCTGGCGGGAAGGGGACGCGGTGTGGTGCTGTGGGTTAAACCACAGAGCCTAGGACTTGCCGATCAGAAGGTCGGCGGTTCAAATCCCCGCGACAGGGTGAGCTCCCATTGCTCGGTCCCTGCTCCTGCCAACCTAGCAGTTTGAAAGCACGCAAAGTGCAAGTAGATAAATAGGTACCGCTCCGGCGGGAAGGTAAATGGCGCTTCCGTGCGCTGCTCTGGTTTTGCCAGAAGCGGCTTAGTCATGCTGGCCATGTGACCTAGGAAAACTGTCTGCGGACAAATGCCGGCTCCCTCGGCCTGTAAAGCAAGATAGCGCCACAACCCCAGAGTTGTCTGTGACTGGGGTACTTTACCTTTACCTTTATAATCAAAGCAGAAGCTTCTGTGAAAAGAACCACTAGTGATGGAACCACTAGGCAATCCTACCTGAGGTCCAGGAAGCCCCCGTTGTCCCCTTGGACCCAGTTTGCCAAGGCCGGCCTCACCCTGGAAAACAAACAGAAACCAGGGGGTTGCAATAAAAACAAGAACGAAAACAAACCAATAGCCCCCCTGCCCCCAGCTGTATGGATATCCTGGACTGAGGGATGACTCACCTTGCTGCCCTTGATCCCAGGGACACCAGGAATCCCCTGAGAAGCAAAAAAGAGTTGGGGGAAATAGATGAAAAAACCTTTTTCCTTATCAAGACAAGGAACTCTGTTGTTCGTATTTGTAATGCAGTGGGGTTTAACTAGACACCCAAATACACAGAGTTTGTTTGTTTGTTTGTTCCCTACATTTGTTTGACAACTTTTCCTTAAGGCAGCATACATAGTTCTTCCCTAATAATAATAATAATAATAATAATAATAATAATTTACTTATACCACGCCCATCTGGCTGGGTTCCCCCAGCCACTCTGGGTGGCTTCTAACTGAACATTAAAATTGGTTTTGGAAAACTGTTACAATGATATACACTGAAATTCAGCCAGGGGGATTTGAGGAAGTCACTCAACAATGTTACTAAGACTGGATTAAGTACAATTAAGAGGTATGTTTATTTGTTTAAAATTTTTGGAAAATCAATTTTTTAAAATTTGGAAAAAAATATTAAAATACAATAGTCTATTAAACATTAAAAGCTTCCCTAAAGAGGTCTGCTTCAGATGTCTTCTAAAAGTCTGGCAGTTGTTTTTCTCTTTGACATCTGGTGGAAGGGCGTTCCACAGGGCAGGTGCCACCACCGAGAAGGCCCTCTGCTTGGTTCCCTGTAACTTGGCTTCTCACAGTGAGGGAACCGCCAGAAGGCCCTCGGCGCTGGACCTCAGTGTCCGGGCAGAACGATGGGGGTGGAGACGCTCCTTCAGGTCTACTGGAAAACAACCCATGAACGCTCTGCCAGTGATCAGGTTCAGTGTCTTGGGCTGAATTCCCCCCAGTTGCACCACATAGGACTAAGAGTTCCTCTGAGAGACCATCTGGACACAAAGGCCTTCTACTACGTCAAGACATTTGGCCCATCGGTATCAGGAGGAGGAACATGTTGAAGATGTTGCTGGACTCCAACTCCCATCAGCCATGGTCACTATGGCCAGCAGCCAGAGATGATGGGAGTTGTAGTCCATATCTGGAGGGCCAAAGTTTCCCTATCGCTGATCTTCATCTGGTGGCAGCAGATCTCCAGGGTTCAGAGGGGACATTCCCAGCCCTACCGAGAGACGCCAGGGATTGATCCTGTCACCTTCTGCAGGAAACCAAGTGCCCCGTCTCTGAGCTATGGACCTTGACCCTTCCACCAGACGTTAGGGTGGGGTGCAGGTGGTTCCCCCCTCCCAGGACACCAAGCTTGGGGGGGATTACAAAATTGAGAGGATCCATAATTGAGAAGATCCATTAGGAGGCTCCAAATTTCGGCCTTGCTCAGGGCAACATTTTATCAAAGATGACCGAAGGCCACCCCTGGTTCCACTCTCATTTCCTAGGTAAAGGTGAGACTTTTTTGAGCACCTCTTGTCCTGGGTGTCCGGGGGGTCCTATTGGTCCAGCAAACCCATTCCTTCCTCTCTTGCCGTGTTCCCCCTAAAGAGAAAGACGTTTTTAGAGAAAATGAGACGACTGCAGAACAAAAAGAAAAATGTCCAAACGGCTACCAAGATGTGGGGACCGACACTAGAATGGGCAGGGTGCCTCTCCTAAAACTAGGAGGTGTTATATATCAGAGGAGGAGGGTTCATACACCCTCCAATGCAGGGACTACCCACATGGCACCCATGGGTGCAATGGCACCCTTGAGGTCTTCCCCTGGCCCCACAAAGCTTCTGTCCCCTTAGTCACAACAGGGAGGGTGTTTACCTTTTTCCTTGCTCGAAAATTGCAAAGAGATTGTTTTAAGAATTCTAAGGTCTCGAATATAAATTTAATGTTCATTTTTTTTCTTTTCTTTTTTTTTACCAACAACCAAAACAGAAACAGTGAAAACCCCCAGGCGGCTGATACATTGGGTATACATAATCAATAATAACATATTCAAATCAACCATATGTACAATTCTATATGCCTTAACACTCCTCCTTCGACAAGGGTTATTTAACTTTTTAATTGCCCCAAATTGTTCAAACCTGCCCAAATAATTCAGTATTTTCTCAAACCAATCCTCCTCCTTCTCACTGACCTTAAACCCTTTCATTTTATGTATCTTCATAGTTAGATATTCTAAGATTATAATATTTTTCAATTTTCCCCTCCATTGGTTCACCCCTAGCTCTTCTGCATTTTTCCAATTACTCGCTATAACCTGTCTGGCTGCAATTACCATCAATTTTACCCATTTACATTCCTCTTTTGTTTCTAACTCGGTGCTACTCAGGCTAATAAGAACCATTAATTTAGATATTTCCACCTTCCTACCCACAGTTCCCAATATTTCTATACCAATCTGTTTCCAGAATTTATTAACTAACGGACAATCCCACCACATATGACTGTACGTTCCCATCACTCCACATTTCCTCCAACAATTCTTACTTCCAGATTTTATAATATGATATAACCTTACAGGTGTGTAATACCATTTTTGTACCAACTACAACCCTTGTTCCTGGGAACAAATTAAATGTTCATAAATGTACAAGGCAAATACATACATAAGTATAAAAAAAGTGTCTGAAATAGTAAGAAAAGCAATTCTGAAGTCATTTTGACTCTCCCAGTGACCTCAAATATTCCTCTGCAGTAAGGAAGGAAAATGGGGGGAGCCTCCCCATTGTCTTCTGCTTACAAATCCTGTCTTAAGGGCCTATTTGTGTATGAATAGGGTGAGCCTGTGACCTGGAGTCAGGAACTAAAAGCATTACAAAAGACTGGCCAGGCTGCCCAGGTATTGCAATCAGTGTCCATTACCAGGTATCCTGGCAAACAGGATTTCTGCTGTAGACCGCCTCCTCTGCTGTAGACTGCCTCCTTCTGTGATGTATGTATGATGTTTTAGAGCAGGCATAGGCAAACTGTGGCCCTCCAGATGTTTGTGACTACAATTCCCACCATCCCTAGCTAACAGGACCAGTGGTCAGGGATGGTGGGAATTGTAGTCCCAAACATCTGGAGGGCTGCAGTTTGCCTATGCCTGTTTTAGAGGGGTGGTCTTGGGCTACAGGGTGGGCAATTTCAAAAGTCTATAGAAGGGCTTGCGCACCATTGTTCAAGGTTCCTTCTCCCTTCTGCATGTGGTGAGTGGGGACCCTGTTGCAACAGTTTAATAAGACCAGGCTTATTAGCTGCTTTGCTTCTCAATATTCTCTGGTTGGGCTCTGTCATTTTCTTCTACCGATAGAGAACCCACTTAAGGATTCTATATGGGCTCCGGAATACCCCATAAGGGAAAAGGAGCAGTTTTTTTCTTATAACAAGATGAAGCTCTATGTGGCTCAGATTGGGAGCCTTTGAAATACAGGAAGTTGCAGATCACTGGTCCATGGAGTTCAGTAATGTCAGCACTGACTGGCAGCTGCTCTCCAGGACCTTAGACCAGGATTTCTTCCAGCCCTGCTTGGAGATGTTGTGGACTGTACCTCAGACGGTCTGGGTGCTCAGCAGGTGCCCTCCCACTGAGCTATGAGCCTTCCCTAAAATCTTGTGGGTCATAAAACAAAACAAATCGCTCCTACTGCAGTTTATTCCTGCCCTTCGCCCTCAGGTCCCAGGGCAGGTGACAAGAATGAAAAGACAGCTGCAATACCAAAACACAGTACAGTGGTACCTCGGGTTACAGACGCTTCAGGTTACAGACTCCGCTAAGCCAGAAATAGTACCTCGGGTTAAGAACTTTGCTTCAGGATGAGAACAGAAATCGTGCAGCGGTGACGCAGTGGCAGCAGGAGGCCCCATTAGCTAAAGTGGTGCTTTAGGTTAAGAACAGTTTCAGGTTAAGAACGGATCTCCGGAACGAATTAAGTACTTAACCCGAGGTACCGCTGTACTGAAAATGCTTTAAAACAACTTGAAATTTCAGAAATAAGTCAGGTCCTAAAAATGCGCCTCACCAACAGCTGCAAAGAACCACAGTGACCGCTCCCCACATTAAACAGGGGGCGCCATTTGCGTGGTTGTGCGCAGCCTCCTGGACCCTATGCGGCACCATTAGCACAGCCTTGGCTTCGCCTCCCCCCAGGTGGGATACCTGGAGGTCTCCGCCTACCTCAGCCAGTTACCCAATCCCACCTGGGGAGGTGTTGCCAAGGTGACCAGGCCAGGTAGGGGGAGGAACTACCTGCCCACACAATAGGGGGAGAATCCTACCTGGGTATCGTCAGTTGGCTCCAGAGCTTCTCCCCCCCTACCCACCCTCAGCTAAGACTTCTTTTGTAGGTTAACCTTTTTCCCGCAGGTACACAGGTGCTGCTACATCAAGGTCGCTGTTGAAGGGCTGGGAAGGAATTCCCCTGCGTTGGCAGGCTTGCCTTTCCCATAGCAAAATGTCACAATGTTGGCGGTATCAGGCCTTTGGCGGAATCCTTTAGTTTATCTTCGCTGAATGGGGGGGGGGCGTGCAGCAGTGACCCACACCCCCCTCCTCTTTGCAGCGGCGATACCAGGGTTCCCCGTTAAAGGGGTTGTTTGAGGGAGGTGTTGGCCGTACGCCTAGAGGTTGTCATTGCTCTCCCCTGCGACGGCAGCATAATAGGGGCAGGCTCTCTCTGCTTGAACATATGTTCTCCAGAGCTAGCCCGTCCCCCCCCCCACTGGATAACCCTGATGTTCCCCAGATCCCCGGCGGGGGACCGGGAGGGATAAACAGCCAATGCCTGAGCCAAGATGTACTCACATCCGAAACATAATAAAGTTGTGGCCAATTTTAATCCCACAGCACATTGACAGTTTGTGAAGCTGAGGCTCCAATACTTTGGCCACCTCATGAGAAGAGAAGACTCCCTGGAAAAGACCCTGGTGTTGGGAAAGATGGAGGGCACAAGGAGAAGGGGACGACGGAGGATGAGATGGTTGGACAGTGTTCTCGAAGCGACCAGCATGAGTTTGACCAAACTGTGGGAGGCAGTGGAAGACAGGAGTGCCTGGCGTGCTCTGGTCCAGGGGGTTACGAAGAGTCGGACACGACTAAACGACTAAACAACAACAACAACAACAGCACGTTGTCTTGAGTTGTTATTCCACACAGGGGCCGCCCAGGGTTTGGGGGACTCTGCCTGTCCACACAAAACAGCACTTCTGTAGAGACGAACTCCTCCCAAAAGCCAATCCCATTTCAACCAAAGGGTTCAAAACGTTGTGACTCTGTTCTAATCAACTGCAGGGAAGCACTATTTGATAGGAAATAAGCATATCTCATTCTGCAAAACGCAGCCCAGATGCATTCCTTGAACCTGCAGCCGCATGGACCAAGAAACCACAGTCGCATGGAGCAAAACAGCTCTCTAAGTGTCAGGGAACAGAAGCAGCTGAGGAACAAAGCAACCTCGGCAGCAAAGCTCGAAAACGATTATCCTGCCTGTGTCACCGTGAAACAGCCCATTAGGTGTCTACTCATACAAGTGATGTCCTCTCAACACTATGGACACCCAGTCCAGGTCACAGTGACACAACGATTTGCAAGAGGGATTGCAGATGTCTGAGCTCCCTGCTTTTTAAAGGGGAAAGTCTGGGCGGGGGAGCGGTGGAAATGACAGGGGCTAGGAAGGTAATCGCAGCGTTTTGGTGAATCCCAGAGCGGTGACTTTGATGTGACTCACTCATAGGCACCGAGGCCAGAAGGACTTTCTCCCCCACCCAAAAGTGAGAACCGCAACCTAGCCTTTGCAGAAAACCTGATGACGAGTCTTAGAGCACCTTAGAAACCAATGCATATACTGTGTTTTTCGCTTTATAAGACCCACCTGACCATAAGACGCGCCTAGTTTTTAGAGGAGGAAAACAAGGGAAAAAAATATTCTGAATGAAACAGTGCATGTATGATTTTTGTGGTTCATGCTGTGGCTACAGGCATGATATGTAATTTGACGGTGAGTTTGGGGTAGCCCAGTGCAAAAATCCTGAGAATCCATGTGGACCCGTGCTTTGTAACCACGTTTTTGCGCCATTGCGGCCCCACACAATGGGGGGGGGGAAGCTTGCAAATGATCTCCTAATACATTTTTGATTTCACCAGCCCACAAGATCAAATCAGTATTGTTTTGAGCAGTGATAATTTTAGGTTATATGTTAGTGACTAAGGTTTAATATATATATATAGTTAACTGTTGCTATATCTGTATTAGGGACGCGGGTGGCGCTGTGGGTTAAACCACAGAGCCTAGGGCTTGCTGATCGGAAGGTTGGCGGTTCAAATCCCCGTGACGGGGTGAGCTCCCGTTGTTCGGTCCCAGCTCCTGCCAACCTAGCAGTTCGAAAGCACATCAAAGTGCAAGTGGATAAATAGATACCTGTTACACCTAATTGCAAATTCAAATGTATCCCTATCATGTTTTAAGACTTCCTTGATATTGTATGTGGGCTGGAACTGGTCTGTGACTGAAATAATAAATTCATTCATTCATTCTGAGCGGTTGTCGCAGGGCCAGGAAAATGTGTGGGGCCTCCTCTGCCTGTTTGGTAATCTGGCACTGCCACTCTGTGCTACAAAGATGTCCGCAAACATGACATGGAAGTTGGCAACACCAACTCCACCATGTGGGAATACTTTGCAGACGACCGCAGTGCCTGGAGACAGACAATCAGGTTGTGAATCCACAGCGGTGGCCAGAGGAGGAATGACAGCTGGGAGGAGCGCAGAGAGAAGAAAAGCCCTGGTGCATTTGCAGCAGCACAACCAGACGCCTTCTTCTGCCCCAGCTGCAACAAAACATATCTCTCCTGTGTAGGTCTCTACAGCCACAGCAGGCGCTGTGATTCTCCAATGGTTTGGCTTCACCCTCAGAGCTGCTCTCCTCCATTGTCTCTCGAGACAGACGGGTGCCGCCAACAACAATATGTGTTAGAGTCCAGCCCATGGGTCAGCAAACTAAGGCCTGGGGACCAGATCCGGCCCAATTGCCTTCTGCATCCGGCCCGCAGACAGTCCAGGAATCACCACGTGGATCGGCATGGGGATTCTGATCATTTGGGCTGCGCCATTCCCCCACCACCACCACGGTGGTGCCTCTTCCCTCCCTCCCTCCCTCCCTCCCTCCCTCCTCCTGGCTTCTCCCTGCCCTGCCTAGAGGAGGAAGGGGACTGGGCTTTGTTGAGCCACAGTTGGCTGAGCGCCATTTTAAGCAGCCCCTCTCCAGAGCCAGCCCTTTCGCGCCGCTCATCATCCCTCCGCCGCTGCCACTGCCAGCCCCTGCCACTTGCAAGGCACAGGTTATCAGTCCCCGGGGCTCGTCAGGTGATGTGGAGACGAAGGGAGGGGAGAGTCGATGTGGAGGGATAGTCCAGCCCCCCACAAGGTCTGAGGGACAGTGGATTGGCCCCCTGCGGAAAAAGTTTGCTGACCCCTGGTCCAGCCATTCCCAAACAATTTCCGGTCGCCGCTCACTTGGTTCCATAAACTCATCCCTAGTGCCCACTAACCTAACTTATAAAAAGCATTACAGTGGTACCTCGGGTTAAGTACTTAATTCGTTCTGGAGGTCTGTTCTTAACCTGAAACTGTTCTTAACCTGAAGCACCACTTTAGCTAAAGGGGCCTCCCGCTGCTACCGCACCGCCAGAGCACGATTTCTGTTCTCATCCTGAAGCAAAGTTCTTAACCCGAGGTACTATTTCTGGGTTAGCGGAGTCCGTAACCTGAAGTGTATGTAACCTGAAGCGTCTGTAACTCGAGGTACCACTGTACTCAGAATGGTGGTTTGCACAATCCACTGAATGAGTGTAACACGTCAAATCCAAAGCAGTAACAATTAGTTGGAGATTTATTCGAAACCCAATTGAAACTACATCAACAAAATGGATGACCGTGACACCAGCTTTTCGAAGCCTGATTGCCATGCACACCTCCAACATCCCCTGGCACCCCCTTGCCTCTTAGCGCCCCCCCCCGGTAATCTCACTGACCCCCCAGGGGATGCTACCATTCACTTCAAGAACCACTGTGTTAGGGGATTAGCCTTATCATGGGGCAGCTGAAATCATAGAACTGTGAAGTTAGAAGGGACCTTGAGGATCATCTAGTCCAACCCCCTACAAAGCAGGAATAGGCAGCTGTCCTATATGGGGATCGAACCTGAAATCATGGCGTTATCAGCACCACGCTGTAACCTACTGAGCTCTCGCCCTTGAACCAGAAGCAGAGGCACGTCTGGAAAACCTGGCTTCCAATTTCGGCTCCCTAGAAATCTAATAAATACGGTAATGTTCATGTTGATCAACTAATAATGGCTCTATAAAGCTTGTCCTACTGTGAAGTTAAGAACGCTGACCTAGAAACTGCCTGTTGGAGTAGCTGGGCCTTTGCTCTGCTCCATCAGGGTTCTCCCGATGTTCCCAGGAGCAGCCAAGGCTTGATTTATACGGCAATTCTGATGGAGAGGATATTAAAAGGCAGAGCATCATGGCGCTTAGTTTTGACTGTTCATCTCAAGAGTTCCGGAGGGTCCCTTTCAGCAGCTTATGAAGTAGCTTTGAGAAGCTTGGAGGCGCTTCTGTAATCCACCTCTGCTCCCTGCGTTTGAGTCAGTTCCCTGAATCGCTTGGCCACTGGGCTGTCGCCACACCCAACTGTTGATCACCTACCTTTTGCCCTGGAATTCCAGGTGGGCCTGGGGCACCTCTCTCCCCCTGCGACCCAGGGGTCCCGGGGTTGCCACGGATACCCTGGATGCCTTGTGCCCCTGGAGGTCCTGGGACTCCGGGCTCACCCTAGCGAGAAGACACCATATTGTCCCGTCACAAGATGAGCACATGTTTTTATAGTATGATCGTGATGAATTATCAGTCGCTTTGTACAACAACAACAACAACAATATAATTTGTTATTTGTACCCTGCCCATCTGGTTGGATTTCCCCAGCCTCTCTGGGCGGCTTCCAACAAAGATTTAAATGTATTAAATACATTTAAATGTATTTATAATGCCACACATTAAAAACTTCCCTGAACAGGGCTGCCTTCAGATGTCTTCTAAAAGTCTGGTAGTTGTTGTTCTCTTTGACATCTGGTGGGAGGGTGTTCCACAGGGCGGGGGGCCACTACTGAGAAGACCCTCTGCCTGGTTCCCTGTAGCTTTGCTTCTCACAGTGAGGGAACCACCAGAAGGTCCTTGGCACTGGACCTCAGAGTCTGGGCAGAACGATGGAGGTGGAGACGCTCCTTCAGATATACTGGACCGAGGCCGTTTAGGGCTTTCAAGGTCAGCACCAACACTTTGAATTGTGCTCGGAAACGTACTGGAAACAATAAGCGACTTGACAAGGTGGAATACAAGAAGTAAATAGCAATTTGGACCTAGAATCATAGAATTGTAGATTTGGAATGGACCCCAAGGATCATCAATGCAAGAATATGCAGTTGTCTGATAGAACCTGCAACGTTGGCATTATCACAGCACCACATGCTAAGCAACTGAGCTAACCTAGATATTTCTTTTATAGCAGTGGGCATTGCAAAGCACCTAGCATGTTCGCCCAATGAGGGCAAGTCCTACACATCCCTCCTAGAAGATGTCAGGGACTAGCTGGGTGAAGAAGAGTGGTGGGAGGTAAGAGCTAGGGAACCCTCAAGGGAAACGCCAGAGGAGGAAGGCTCAGAGCCCAGGGATTGGTGGTGGGACACAGAGGAGAGTTCGGAGGGAGAAGATTGGGAGGAGGTGGTGTTGGAAGCTGAAGGGGCAACAGGTTTTACTGAGCAGGAAGAGCCTGTGACAGAGAGCAGTTCAGACTCTGAGGCTGAAGCAGTGCAGAGGGGGTCACAAGGCTGCTGGAGAATTCAAAGAGTCTGCCTCTCCTGCTGTAAGAAGCTCCTTCTTGGTCTCCAAGAACATGGAGAGTAATCAGGAGAGCTGAACGGAGGTCAGAGGTGCACAGATGCAGTTTGAGACTGCTTGGGAGAGGTGGAGCCTTAGCAGGGGCGGAAGACAGGGACCTTCAGATCTAGCAACTGCCCTACAGGGGGAAGACCCACCGAAAGCGTTGCCGAGTTGTTTGCTGTTTCCTTGACAAAGAGTTAACTTCGCTGACAACTGACTCTGCTTCTTCTTCTGACTCCAGCCTTGACAGATAACCACCATAGGAAGCAACATTAATGAACCAATGGCCTAGGTGAACAAAAAGGCCTTAGCCTGGCAGCTAAGGAAGGCCCCAGACGGGTCTCCCCAAGGAGAGCATTCCACAGTGGGGCCACCACCAAAAAGGCTTGCTCTCATGTGGTCAACCTTCACTCCTTCCTCAGGGAAGGTCTTCTGATGAAGACTGCAGGGTCAGAGTTGGCTTGTATGGGGAGAGGTGGCCCTTTGGGTTTTGTGGTCCTCCTGATACATTTCCATCTCTTTGTAGCCTTCAGCTCCCTCAACTGGAAGGGAGGCCAGTTTCACTTTCCACCCTGATGGTCTACTTCAGGCCAGTCTGTTTCTCCTCTATAAAGAGTGGGAAACCTGTAGCTCTCTGGACACTGGACTATAGCTCCCTTTGTCCCTGACCGTGGGCTATGCTGTCTGCGGATGCTGTGAATAGGAGTCTAGCAGCACCTGGAAGGTTAAACATTTCCCACTACTGTCCTCTATAAAGGACTAGTTGGCTGTTCAGAGAAATAAACGAAGTCTCAATATGGAGATGGAGCAGGAAAATTGCAGAACTTGCCTTGTGCCCAGGAGGTCCAGCCTGACCAACAGGTCCCCGGTAGCCAATGCCTGGCTCTCCCTTTAGAAAACAGAGCAAATAAGAGAGAAGTGAATCCCAACCACACAGCATAATACACAGGTTCACATGATGCCAATAATCTGTGACTCAAATTGCAAGCAACTCTGCAAATGGAAGATGAGTTGCTCGTTCTGGGCGGCCCCTGATCCCAGCAAAGCCATTCCTTTACCTTTTGACCCACTTCTCCTTCTTCGCCTCTGGCGCCCTGGTAGAGACAAGAGCAAAAGGTAAGTTTCAAGTCCTCTTGATGCCATGAAACACCCTGGATATGTTTGGGCAATAACTGATACAGGCTTAGGGGTAAAGGTAAAGGGACCCCTGACCATTAGGTCCAGTCCTGACCAACTCTGGGGTTGCGGCGCTCATCTCGCTTTACTGGCCGAGGAAGCCGGCGTACAGCTTCCTGGTCATGTGGCCAGCAAGACTAAGCCGCTTCTGGCAAACCAGAGCAGCGCACGGAAACGCCGTTTACCTTCCCGCCGGAGTGGTACCTATTTATCTACTCGCACTTTGACGTGCTTTTGAACTGCTAGGTTGGCAGGAGCAGGGACCGAGCAACGGGAGCTCACCCCGTCACGTGGATTCGAACCGCCAACCTTCTGATCGGCAAGCCCTAGGCTCTGCGGTTTAACCCACAGCGCCACCCGCATCCCGATACAGGCTTAGGGGTGTGTGTGTATTCAAGCTGTAGTGCCTCTGCTCTGATCTAGCAAGGTTTTTCTTGCATCCGTATCCGAGTATGTGCTGTGTGGCTTGCCTGGGCTTCCTGAAGTCAAGCTGTCCAGCGACAGTTGCCTGCAACTCTATGTAAACTCTAGTTTTGGGCCCTGAACTGGGGTATCCAGTTGCTACTGCTGGGCAGAACTGGAAGCGCTGTCAAAGATCTCCCAGCCTGTAAGAATGTCTGGACTCTCCTTCCTTTGATGTTTGTAAGCAGAGGTTAGATGGCCATCTATCATGGATGCTTTAGCTGAGATTCCTGCATTGCAAGGGGTTATTGGGTTATTGGGATCTCCCGAAACTCCTGAGGGGCAGTTCCTCTTCCAGCGGTGGGAAAAGCCACACCTCCAGTGGAGAAGAGAGGAAAGGGGCCAGCCAAGCGAGGAAAGGGCTGGAGGATGCTGCCAACGCACGCCACTTCCGTCGCCCAGCTTGCACAGAGGGGTGAAATGCAAGGAGAGGAGGAGGAGGCTTGGGGTGCCGAAGTTCTTACGTTGGGGGAGAAGCCGGAAGGGGCCACTCCCGGATTCTGCAAGTGACTAAGATGGACATGAACTTTGTGTATCTGCACTGTAAATAGTTTCCACAATAAAACCTGTGAAAGACAGGTCGGAGTCCTGCCTGGTTACTCACGAGGAACCACCACACAGCATCTGACATGTACATTGTAGTTTTTTATTTTGATTTTATTCTGTGAACTGCCCGGAGACCTCCAGATATAGTGTGGTATATAAATTCAATTGATGATGATGATGATGATGATGAAGCTGACCCTTTGGTCTCTTCCAACTTTATGATTCTATGACCTTTGCTGCTTACCTTCTCCCCTGGCTCTCCTGGCTCTCCTGGTTCCCCCTGTAAGGGAAAGAGAGAGAGAGAGAGAGAGAGCTCACTGTACCCTTAGGCTCAGACCCTGATGCTTACATGCTTTCCATCGCAAAGCAAATATTTTGGACAGCCCCTTTCCATGTGCTCCCCTTGCACAAATGCAGAGATCAGTGCGTGTCCTTTGACTGCTCCTCTTGGCCAAAGCCTCTCCAAGCTGTGCCAGTTCTCAACGTCCAACAGTGCAACGGCCCTCCCCATTTCTCCTTCCTTCTCAATGCAAGACTGGGAAACACATGGCCCATCAGATGTTGCCAGACCCTTGATTGAAACTCTAGAAAGGTACTGATAGTCTCAGTGAAGACAACAGTGAGCCACGTGGGCCAACAGTTTGAGTCAGTATAATGCAGCCTTGCAAAGCCACTTCCGCCCTGCAGAGGAGGTTGGATTGTGGGCGTCACAGCCCAGCTCCCGCCCAATTGGGGGAAGCCCCGACGGTGTCACCCCCTGGCCAGCCAATCGGCTGGTTCTGGGGGCGTGGCCTGTCCTATTTAACACAGGCTCTTTTGCCGCTTACCAGCTGTTCCTGTTTCCCACCCTCCTGCCCTATAAGGTTTCCGTTCCTTGACCTTGCTATGGACCTTGGTTGGTCGCCGTTGAGGGGCCTGGTAGGAATTTATCCACTTGGCAAATTGGCACCAGCCACTTGGTTTTCGCCTACCTCATAGCAAATCATTACAACTTTCTTGGCATTGGCGGTTAGGCATTGGTATTTGGATTTAATTTGAGCTTGGATTTGATATCCCGCTTTATCACTACCCTAAGGAGTCTTAAAGTGGCTAACAATCTCCTTTCCCTTCCTCCACCACAACAAACACCCTGTGAGGTGAGTGGGGCTGAGAGACTTCAGAGAAGTGTGACTGGCCCAAGGTCACCCAGCAGCTGCATGTGGAGGAGCGGGGAAGCGAACCCGGTTCACCAGATTACGAGTCCACCGCTCTTAACCACTACACCACACTGGCTCTCATGGTATTGTTTTGTAGATGGAAGAGGGGAGGAAGTGCCATCACCTCCCGTGCATATTAAAGGTTCCAGGGGGCGTGGCCCTGTCTGAAGCCTATGGAGGTGAGGGCCTAAAGCACGCCCCCTACCGATTACCCCAGGGGAGTCCCTAGTTGATGTGCATCAGCAGGACTCCCCCTACTGGTGGTTAACCCTTACTGGACTTCAAGCGGACGGGCTGAAGCCAGATATAGTCAGTTAGGACCAATGCCTAAGCCAGTACTGCTCATCACCTGTAACCAATAAAGTTGTGGCCTTATTTAGCCCATTAACCTTAATAATTGTGTCATGTGTCTTTATTTCCACTGGGGTGGGGGGTGGGAACTCGCCACGCAAGGAGATCCACTAGGAAATGGGGTGGGGGTGGGGGTAAGGAATTGAAGGGAGCATCTAGAATCCTGAAATCCAGCTTTCCATAGTAGTGCAACGTTTTGCCGCAAGCCCCAATTGTCGCACACGCACACATGTGCGCAGATGTTGCAGCTCATGCAAAGAAACTGACCTGTTCTCCTTTGCTGCCTTGGCTTCCAGGTGCCCCCTTTTCTCCCTGAAAAAAACAGAATTAAAGAGAAAAAGAAACCTCGTCGTTTCCAAGCACAGTCCAGCTATGTGGAATTTTGCAGGTGCCTCTTGGGCTGCTGGCGTGATTGCGGCTGGATCTCTAAGAGCACGGTAGCGGATTTCCTCCTCCATTTGGAAAAGGCAACGTTCCTCCAGGAAGCAGAGGGCAAAAGGTAATGAAAAAATACCGTATTTTCAGCTCTATAAGACGCACTTTCCCCCTCCTAACAAGTAAGGGGAAATGTGTGTGCGTCTTATGGAGTGAATGCAGGTGGGAGGCTCTGCTCAGCGCTCCCTTTAAAGAGCCGCGTGGAGCGTGTGTGCGGCTCTTCGGGGCTTTTCCCTGAGGAGAAGGGCTGCCCTTCTCCCTCCTTGGTAAAAGCCCCCAAGAGCCACACACACACTCTGCGCGCTCTTTAAAGGGAGTGCGGGTCTTGGGGGAGCCTTAGCTGCGCGCAGCCTCTCGCGAGCAGGGGATGAAGGCTCCCCCTGCCCGGGAGAGGCTGCGCAAGAAGCCAGGACAGCCAGCGGGACTGCAGGGATCCCACTGGTCAGTGGCGTAGCGTGGGTTGTCAGCACCCGGGACAAGGCAAGTAATTTGCGCCCCCTAACCCGTAGATTTTAGTAGGGGCAGAGAGCTGCGAGTGCGAGCGCACCCCCCCCCCGATGTTGCGCCCGGTGCGGCCGGCCCCCTCTGCACCCCCCACGCTACGCCACTGCCGCTGGTTGTCCTGGTTTCTTGTTTAGCCGCGCGAAGCCTCTGCAGGACACAGGGAGCCTTCATCCCCGTGCCCTGCGGAGGCTTTGCGGGGCTATCCAAAAGCCAGAACAGCAAGAGGGAGTGCTGCACAGGGGAGCCTTCATCCCGCTGCCCTGCGGAGGTGTCACACGGCTATCCCTGGCTTTTGCAGGAGGGACAGAGTCGTACGCTCTGTCCCTTCCCCCACCTCCCAGAAAAGCCCCCCAAGAGCAGCGCTCCCTTTAAAGAGCGCACGGCTCTTGCGGGAGGTGGAGGGAAAGCCAGGAGGGCAAGAGGAGCGCTCCCTTTTCGCTCAGGATGCTTTGTGTTGCCTTTTTATTTCTTGTTTTCCTCCCCTAAAAACTAGGTGTGTCTTATAGAGCGAAAAATACGGTATATCAAGGCAGCAGGGCTTTCTTGCTGGTGGTTGTCCCTGGAATCTCACTGACTGCGCACAGGAGGATTTGCAAGCCAACCCAGATTTTGCAGGTGATTTAGGAACATAGGGAGAAGCCCTGAAGGAGCGTCTCCACCCCCATCGTTCTGCCCGGACGCCGACGTCCAGCGCCGAGGGCCTTCTGGCAGTTCCCTCATTGCGAGAAGCAAAGCTACAGGGAACCAGGCAGAGGGCCTTCTCGGTAGTGGCGCCTGCCCTGTGGAACACCCTCCCATCAGATGTCAAAGAGATAAACAACTACCTGACATTCAGAAGACATCTTGAGGCAGCCCTGTTCAGGGAAGTTTTTAATATGTAATGCTGTACTGTTTTTAACACTTGATTGGGAGCCGCCCAGAGTGGCTGGGGAAACCCAGCCAGATGGGAGGGGTACAAATAATAAATTATTATTATTATTATTATTATTATTATTATTATTATTATGCCTTATCCTCCCTCAGACCGTTGTTTCATCTAGCTCAGTACAGTGGTACCTTGGGTTACATACGCTTCAGGTTACAGACTCCGCTAACCCAGAAATAGTGCTTCAGGTTAAGTGCTTCAGGATGAGAACAGAAATCCTGCTCCGGCGGCACGGCAGCAGCGGGAGGCCCCATTAGCTAAAGTGGTGCTTCAGGTTAAGAACACTTTCAGGTTCAGTACGGACCCCGGAACGAATTAAGTACTTAACCCGAGGTACCACTGTACTGGCTACACTGACTGGAAGCTACTCTCCAGGGTTTCAGAAAGGGGCTATTCCCAGTCTGACCTGGAGATATCGGGGACTGAACCTAGAACCTTCTCCATGGAAGGCTGATTCTCTGCCACTCAGCTACAGCTGTCCTGTGACTTCCCTGCCACTGTTCTTATTAGTGACATTATTAGTGTCCCAAGAGACCATGTGGCCTAGCTGTGCTGTCAAAGGAGGGCCATCTATTAGGAACTATTAATGCTGGCTGTTGGCTCAAAGGTCCCCAAAGCGAAAGCGCTGCATGATTGACAATTGTCTTTGCGGTATAATAACGTCTGGAATCTCGCGATATCTGAGACAGTAACACGCAATTTAGCAATCTCAGAAGGATCTGAAGACTCTGAATGTTTCTATCTTGGGTTCTTTTCACCAGTTATTCTCTTATGCTACTAGAAAGGATCTGCAATAATGTGCAACGTTTGAACCTCATAATTCTGAATGAAATTGTTCTGTTCCATTGTTCTGCTGCATGCTTTGATGTATATCTTGGGATGCAATGGCCTTTTAGTAATTCTAGATTTATTTTATTTATTTATTTATTTATTTATTTATTTATTTATTTTGCTTTATTAACCGTAGTTACATCCATACATCAAAGACATTTTGTAGTCTGTAGATCAAAAATAAAAATTCCAACAAAGAAGTATATATCTTCATAAATTTAACTTCCTGTCCTTCTCAACATCTTTTCACTCTAATAAACCTATTACCTAAACTTATCAGCAAAATCATGATAAAATATTAATATGCATCTATGTATATACATATATCTATTTAACCCATGTAACCTTTATTTGCAGAGCTTATTCAAAAGCTGCTACCGAACTCAAGATTGCAACACTTATTTTTTTCACTCTATAGGACGCACTGGACCATAGGAGGGGGAGAACAGGGAATTTTTTTTTTTCTTGTTCTCCCCCTCTAAAACAAGGTGCGTTCAAGGTGCATTCACCTGAGCTTGTGGGGCTGGCGGTGGGGGGAAGCGCTGCTTTCCCCCACCGCCAGCCTCAAAGATCCCTGAAGCCTTTGGAGCACATCGCCCCGCTGCCCTGGAGAGGCTTTGCTCGCAGCCGTCCCCAAGCTAGAAGAGCAAGACGGAGCCCTCCGTCTCTCTGTTCTGGCTTGGGAACAGCCTTGCTAGCCTCTGCAGGACAGCAGGGTGAAGGCACCCCGCTGCCCTAGAGAAGCTTTGGGTGCAGCTGTCCCCAAGCTAGAAGAGCGAGACGGAGCGCTCCGCAGCGCTCCTTCTCCCTGTTCTGCCTTTGGGCTTAGCGGTGCAGCCTGCATTCGCTCTATAGGACGCACACACATTTCCCCTTAATTTTTGGAGGGGGAAAAGTGTGTCTTATAGAGCGAAATATACGGTACTCTTTAGAGGTTCCCAGTTAACTGGATAACTGGCCTTTTCGTTATTCAATAAAATGAGTATATATTTTTAAGAAAGGAGAGCAGAAAAGAGGAACCATTTGGACCTGCTCCAGGCTGCAAACAACAACAACAACAAAACCCTAAAGATGTAAATCAAATTTTGGACAGATTTCTGGGGATGTTGGATTCTGGCAAATCCCAATGAAAGAGGAGTTAATTTAGTGTTTTGAAATATACTCAGAGTCTAGTGTGGATTTCATGCTCTTTATTCAGCTCATAGTAGTGAGGAAGTTCCCACGAAATGTCTGCTTTATATACATTATTTACACAATGGGCCCCACATGATTGGCTAATTCCGGGATTCTCCTGTAGGCCAATCAGGTTGCGGATTCACTTCCACTTGGAGTTGGATTGGGTGGCTACTGCGGACCAATCAGACTGCTGCATTCTGGATCCTATTGTTCTAGGACCAACCAGACTGCTGCATTCTGAATCCTATTGTTCTAGGAGCAATTAGACTGCTGCATTTTGGATCCTATTCAACTCAGTACATAACATGTGTAGAGCTTGGAGAAGCAATACACTCTCTCACTGTTTCATCAGCCTAGGTTGCAACACCCAAAGAGGTTCGCCACCACAACCACAGAGCTTTTAATGTTTTGGCATCTATTGACAAAAAAAAAAAATTAATGCAAACCTTTTGACCTTGAACTGGCAGGGAATCAGGATCCACCATGTCTGACCTTTGCTTCTAAAGAGAGAAAACCTTGTTAATTTTATATCTTTGGATTTTTAGATTTCATCTTAAAACACTTTCCTTCCCCTGAGCTGTTGAGACAGTTTCAGGCCCCTCTCACAATACGAGAACCCAACCATGGGATGTGATCCATGAGAGGCAGTCAAATACAACATTCCTTGTTTTCCTAGAGTGGACATGCCAAAACTTCCTGTTCCTCCTGGGCTGGAGCATCCTTCCTTTTGCATGTGATAGAAGGTGGCTGTGACCTTACCTGTGCAGGTAACAAAAAGATGAGTCACGCAGCACACCTCTCTCTTTTTCACTTCCTTCTTCGCTTGACCAGCGTTCAGCTAGGACTGCTCTGCTAGCTCTCAGCTGGCAGAAGCACTGGGATTATTCCACCATATGGTGTAGATCCACATGTACATATTTGTAACTAAGTCTGCCTTCAGGGATCCAACTGTGAACTGATGTAAGGAAACGTCTTTTATTGACTTTGAATAAGATTGTGGCGTCTTTATTCTTTTAAGAGGGATTCAAGGGAATTTACCAGGAATGTACAATTCAATCTGAGACAGATTGAACTGTATAATAGTGAGAGGCTCACACGAGCCTGCAACCAGCTATCTGCTGTGCATATAAAAAGGGGGAATCTAACTCTGCTACATAAAGGAACTTGCCAGCACAAGTTAGGAAGTTAGGAAGGATACTAATAAACAATATATCCTTTATTCTTTTAAGAGGGATTCAAGGGAATTTACCAGGAACATACAATTCAGTCTGAGACAGAATGAACTGTATAATAGTGAGAGGCTCACACGAGCCTGCAACCAGCTATCTGCTGTGCATATAAAAAGGGGGAATGTAACTCTACTACATAAAGGAACTTGCCAGCGCAAGTTAGGAAGGATATTAATAAACAATATATCCTCTCCTGACACCCTGAACATTCCCACACCAACAAAGCTGAATGCTACAAACAGGGGCACTTGGCCCAGTTTATACTTTTTATTATTATTATTAAAGATTTTCTTGTTTTACAGAAGTATATGTAATGTCTCCCGTATTTTTTCCATGTAACATTTTTACAGATCAGTTTCATAAAATGCTGGAGAGGGTGCACCTCCACAGGCACATACCTCCACATGTGGTGGGAGCGCCCCAAAATCCAACTATTTGGCCCAGTTTATATACCTTAAGCCGGCCCACGCAAAACACACACACTGTCTACAATAGGTCAGCTTAATGCTGCAATTAGCGAATCACAACACTGGCCCAACTTTAATAGGGATTGGCAGCCTGCCAGCTACTAACAATGTCATTGGAAGGTCATAACAGCCTATACAGTGTAAGCAACCAACAAGCTAATATACTCAAACTTCAGTAGCTTTTCCATTATTTCCAAAAATTATACACTGCATGATTGCAAAAGGCCTCAAAGCAGTATCTGTGTAAATGGACACCATACATGTAACATGAGTACTGCCCACAATATAAATATTACATTTTATTTCTTCACTGATTTTACTCACAGGACTTGCATATGTGTTATATGTGTAACTTATAACAGTTATATAAAGGGACCCCTGACCATTAGGTCCAGTTGTGACCGACTCTGGGGTTGTGGCGCTCATCTCGCTTTATTGGCCGAGGGAGCTGGCGTACAGCTTCCGGGTCATGTGGCCAGCATGACTAAGCTGCTTCTGGCGAACCAGAGCAGTACACTGAAACGCCGTTTACCTTCCCGCCAGAGCGGTACCTATTTATCTACTTGCACTTTGACGTGCTTTCGAAATGCTAGGTTGGCAGGAGCAGGGACTGAGCAACGGGAGCTTACCCCGTCGCGGGGATTCGAACCACTGACCTTCTGATCAGCAAGTCCTAGGCTCTGTGGTTTAACCCACAGCGCCACCCACGTCCCTTAACAGTCATATAAGAACTGGCAAAAGAGCTTCTTCTGTAATGGTGAAATAAAAAATTTCCACATTGAGAAACAACAACAACAACCCAAAGCTGAATGGTGGAAGATTCAGAGTAGACAGTAGAAAGTCCTTCACACAGTGCAGGCATGCCCAACAGATCACTGGACGTCTGTTGTAGATCACTGGTAGATCACTGGCTCCCCCCAAAGAAGCTAAACTCTCCTTTAAAAAGCTCAACAACTTCGACCTGAACTGCCAGTTTTTAAATCTGTAAGTAGATCGCAGTTTCTTGGGAGTTGGCCGCCCCTGATAGCGCATAGCTAACCTATTGAATTCACTCCCCAAGTGATGGCATAGCTGTCAGCTTTTCCCTTTTTTAAGGGAAATTCCCTTATTCCGAATAGCATTCCTTGCAAGAAAAGGGAAAAGTTGACAGCTATGAGTGATGGCTATCAACTTGGGATGACTTTAAAAGAGTATCAAACAAATTCATAGAGGACTGATTGTCTCTCGGACATACCCTATACCAGGAATCAGGGATGTCCCATCCCATTTCACCGCCTGAGGCAAAAAGGGAAGCTGTCTTGCCCCTTGCCAAAGCCTCGCTTGCTGCTCCATGCTTCTCTGGCAGCAGCAGGGGCAGGTGGGGCACAGACTGGGGTGCCACCCCATGGGACTCTGCCACCCGAGGCGGCTGCAGGAATCACAGCTAAGAATTGAGAGTTACCTGCTGTTGCAAAGAGGGTTACCTTAATTCTCCTTGCTCCGTGAGGCCCAGGATAAGCCTTGAAAGAGAGGAGAGGAAAATCACATGTGCACAGGGAGGAATGGATGAGAAATCAAATTCTAGGCATATAAAGCTAGTGAAATCTGTCCGTTGAGGTTCTTGTCAGTTCCTCATTTTCCCAACCTTCAGTTTAGCTCACTGCATTTCCACATCAGGTTGCAATTTCTCTGTAAAGGAAGTACTGTGGTCCCTTGGTTCTCAAACTTAATCCGTTCCGGAAGTCCGTTCCAAAACCAAAGCGTTCCATAACCAAGGTGCGCTTTCCCACAGAAAGTAATGCAAAACGGATTAATCAGTTCCAAACTTTTAAAAAACAATCCCTAATACAGCAATTTAACATGAATTTTACTATCTAACAGGACCATTGATCCATAAAACGAAAGCAATAAACAACAACAACAACAATAATTTATTATTATTATTTATACCTCACCCATCTGGCTAGGCTTCGCCAGCCACTCTGGGCAGCTTCCAATCAAATATTAAAATACAGTAATACATCAAACATTAAAAGCTTCCCTAAAAAGGGCTGCCTTTAGATACCTTCTAAAAGTTTGGTAGTTGTTGTTCTCTTTGACATCTGGTGGGAGGGTGTTCCACAGGGCAGGTGCCACCACCGAGAAGGCCCTCTGCCTGGTTCCCTGTAACTTTGCTTCTCGCAGGGAGGGAACCGCCAGAAGGCACTCGGAGCTGGACCTCAGTGTCCGCGGAGGTAGAACGATGTATTGCAGTCACACAATCAATCAATCAATCAATCAATCAATAGCTGAACTGGGTTCCACACAGTTCCACACACACACACACACACACACACGAGCCACAAAAACAAAAATGCAAAATAAATAAATAGCAAAAACAGTCAGACCTCAGCATAACAACGGAAGCGTGGCACTCAAATCAGAAGTGGAACACTCAAAACGGAGCACGTTCGGCTTCCGAAAAGAGTTCGCAAACCAGAACGCTTACTTCCGGGTTTGCAGAGTTTGGGTTCCAAGTTGTTTGAGTATCACGGCATTTGAAAACCAAGGTACCACTGTAGTCCTTATGAGATTTCATGAGCAGAGCATCCCTCTCCTAATACACATTAACTGGCCATCCCAGTCTCTGAATGAGATTCCAAGGGGTTTGGGGCATTCAGCCAGGGTCTGTGTTCCTTCAGGGGAAATGAGGTACCACAGAGTCTGCAGTATCTTTCAAATATGATTTATTTGCACATATTTACACCGGAAACTTCCAATGGAGAGTGATTTCATAGAATTCACATCTCAGAAGGTGTTCATCCTTCAAATGGGCACAAGATATAGGACATAATATACAATTTGAGGACTGGGGAAAATTGTGGAAAACAGATTTAAAATTTACAGATTATTCCCTTCTGAAAGAAAATTATATGAAAATGATGTATAGATGGTATATAACACCAGTACAGACAGCAAAAATGTATAAAACCGGCTCTAACATTTGTTGGAAATGTAAAGAAAAAGAAGGGGCTTTTTATCATATGTGGTGGGAACGCAAAGAAGTTTTTAAAAAATTGGGAAATGATATATAATGAATTGAAGAAAATGTTTAAAAGGACATTAGTAAAAAAACCAAAACAGAAGCATTTTTGTTAGGGATTGTAGGACAAGACCTGCCAAGGAAAATAAGGAACTTATTTATGTATGCGACAACAGCGGCAAGAGTCTTGATAGCACAAGGATGGAAGAATGAGGAAACCCCGACAAAAGAACAGTGGCAAGAGAAATTGATGAACTATGCAGAACTGGCTGAACTGACATACAAATTGCGAGATAAGGACAACTGTGGCTTCAAAGAAGAATGGGAACTTTTCACAAGTTATTTAAAAACACAACAAAATGAACTGGACTCCTTGGCAGGTTTTGAATAAACACACACAAATTTATGGTTGATAACACGATGGGCAGATATGTAAGGATATATACAGTTTTATAATAAGCAGAGAAAAATATGTGCAGCGAAATCAGCGAGAGGAGCTGGGGGAAGTCATTGGGGGGGGGAAGGGGGGAGAAATTACCACATTTTTCGTTCTATAAGATGCACCAGACCACAGGACGCACCTAGTTTTGGGAGGAGGAAAACAAGAAAAAATATATTCTGGATCTCAGAAGCCAGAACAGCAAGAGGGATCGCTGCGCAGTGAAAGCAGCAATCCCTCTTGCTGTTCTGGCTTCTGGGATAGCTGCGCAGCCTGCATTCACTCCATAAGACGCATACTCATTTCCCCTTACTTTTTAGGAGGGAAAAAGTGAATCTTATAGAGCGAAAAATACGGTATGTAGGTGATTATATGGCTTGATAGTTAGGTGGAAATTGAGCAATAAAAAATATTTTTTAAAAAATAGAAAAAGAGAAAAAACCACAGTAACTCACCCCATAACTGGCATGGTGTTTCAATAGGGCTCCCCTAATTCCAAGCGCACCAGGAGAACGCACCTGCGCAGCCACAATAAAAAGTAAGTCACACGGTTTGCTTGTTTGCTAAAAAACTCAACACCTCCTGGGGCTCAAGGGTAAAGAGGGGGGTCTTTACCTCAAGGCTCCGGGTCTCTGCCATCCTTCGGACTCTGCCGCTGTTTCTGTCCTCGGGGTCAGAAAGGCTGCCGGCATTTTCCTGCTTGAAGGAAGACAGCGTTGGCCAAAAAGGAAAAAAAACCTGCACAGAAGTTCCCTGGATTACTTTGAATCCCTGCTTAATAATAAGGTCAGTATTTGAGTTTGAATCAATAAATTAATCAATAAGATGGATCAGGCCAATGGACCATCTAATCCATCGTCCTGTTCTCACAATGGCCAGCCAGATATCTGTGGGAAACCCAAAAGCAGGATTCGAACACAGGAGCAACTCTCCCCTCCTGTGATAGATAGATAATTTATTACAGTCAGAGACCAGCTTATAAAACACACTTGGGGTACAGGCTCAGAAGGAAAACAAACAATTAAAACAATGTACAACAATAAATTTAAAATTTATAAATGCGATAAGCGCATAGAAACGTAAAACTTTAAGATAAGATACCGCAGAGAGAGGGGGTGCGGGTGGCGCTGTGGGTAAAACCACAGAGCCTAGGGCTTGCCGATCAGAAAGTCGGCGGTTCGAATCCCCATGACGGGATGAGCTCCCGTTGCTCGGTCCCTGCTCCTGCCAACCTAGCAGTTCGAAAGCACGTCAAAGTGCAAGCAGATAAACAGGTACCGCTCCGGCGGGAAGGTAAGCGGCATTTCTGTGCGCTGCTCTGGTTTGCCAGAAGCGGCTTAGTCATGCTGGCCACATGACCCAGAAGCTGCACGCCGGCTCCCTCGGCCAATAAAGTGAGAGGAGCACCGCAACCCCAGAGTCGTCCGAGACTCGATCTAATGGTCCGGGGTCCCTTTACCTTACCGCAGAGAGGTGACCCAGAGTCTCCCATGGAACTGAGTTTGGGGATTTTCTTTACGGACTAGTTTGAGTTGGGAGATGGTCTGCGCCTACAGATCTGTACATAGAATCTGGTGACCATCCGGGTCGTCTTCTGATCTTTGCCTAACAGGAAAAGGTCAATTTTTGCTTTGCCGGGAGGTCAGCGAGCCTCACTAGCAGGGGATCAATGGTCTCACTACGTGCCTCTTCATAAAAGCGACATCTAAAGAACAAGTGCTCTGGGCTTCCTATTTTCCCCAATGAACAGGCACAAAGTCTCTGAGCATATGGGAGTTTTTTTAAGGCTCCTTCCAGGACCGGCGAGAGCAGAGCAGAGCTTCTGGTGAGTGTAAAGGCCCTTCTTGCATTTTTAGATACGAGAAAGAAGAGATATCTGTTAAGTTGTGGGTGGACATATCAGACAACACAGCGATTCTTCAAACAGCTCTTGTTTATTCACAGGCCAGAACAGAACTGAACTGAAGGGTTCAGCCAGCCTGCTTATATAGAGCTCCAGTACAGCGTAACTGTAACAACTTTCTAAAACGATGCAATCACTGAACGTCACTTTCAATCCCTTATTTGCATATGTGGACCTGAGTGAAAACTATCTACAGTACAGGTGAAACTCGAAAAATTAGAATATCGTGGAAAAGTTCGTTTATTTCAGTAATTCAACTTAAAAGGTGAAACTAATATATGAGATAGACTCATGACATGCAACGCGAGACATGTCAAGCCTTTATTTGTTATAATTGTGATGATCATGGAGCACAACTGATGAAAATCCCAAATTAACCATCTCAGAAAATTAGAATATTAAATGAAATGAAATGAAATTATTATTATTATTTGTTATGTACTGAGTTGAATAGAATCCAAAATGCAGCAGTTTGATTGGTACTAGAACAATAGGACCCAGAATGCTGCAGTCTGATTGGTCCTAGAACAATAGGACCCAGAATGCAGCAGTCTGATGGAGCCACCCAATCCAGCTCCAGGTGGAAGTGAATCCGCAACCTGATTGGCCTACAGGTGAATCCCAGAACTAGCCAATCACGTGGGGCCCACTGTGTAAATAATGTATATAAAGCAGACATTCTGGGGGAACTTCCATTCCTCCTCACCACTATGAGCTGAATAAAGAGCATGAAATCCACTCTCGACTCCGAGTATATTTTATTATTATTATTATTATTAGTAGTAGTAGTAGTAGTAGTAGTAGTATATTGGGGGGGGGGATCCAGAGTGAAAAGTTAGAGGCGAAAGATGGGGCCAGTCGTCAGTTTCAGCAACGTTTCCAGCTCATAGCTGTCAACTTTTCCCTTTTCTTGAGAGGAATCCTATTCAGATTAAGGGAATTTCCCTTTTAAAAAGGGAAACATTGACAGCTATGTTCCAGCTGAATGAGACGAGCCAGGGGAACTCGGCCGTGTTGTGACTTTCTGTGAATAAAAGCCAACTGCATTTCGTGACTTAGATTCTCTCCTGGCCTGTGGATAACCTGTGTTCACCCGAGAGCTCCTTGACCCCCGGCTTGCCTGATTTCAAATGTCCCTACCAAATCACGAAGTTGGAAGCTTGTGAATGGGATGTCTTTATAAATTACACGGGAAAAGAAGCCTTCCAGAGCATCACTTGGCTTAGCATAGATTAAATCCCACTGGCAATCAGACTGTTTCTCCAAGATTTAAAATCTAGATACACTTATCAGGGGGGAGGGGAATTGATTTACTAAGTACGTTCATGGTGTTGTAAACAAAATCTGCCCATTTCCCCTTATAGGGTATCCAAGAGCCCATATAGAGTCCTTACGTAGGGTCCCTATTGGTAGGAGAAAATAACAGAGGCCAACCAGAGAATATTGAGAAGCAAAGCAGCTAGTAAGCCTGATCTTTATTGATCTGTTGCAACAGGGTGCTCCCCTCACCCGCAGGAAAGGAGGAGGACCCAGAACAAAGGTGTGCCTGCCCTTACATAGAAACTTTAAATTCCCTGCCCTGGAGATCCAGACCACCCCCAGATACATCATACCTACATCACAGAAAAGGCGGTCTACAGCAGAAATCTGAGTGCATTGTTTATCTCGTCTGACAGGTTACCTCTTAATGCTAACTTGATTGGATACCCTGGGGAGCCTGGCCAGTCTTTTGTAATGAAAAATACGTAGTTCCTGAGCCAGGTCACAGCTCACCCTATTCAAACACCCTTAAGACAAGATTTGTGAAGGAAAAGACAATGGGGAGGCTTTTCCATTTTCCTTTGACCTTGCAGAGAAAACATTTGGTCAGTTTGGGAATCAAAAATAGTTTCAGGTCGGTCTTCCTGTGCTGATCTATGTACATGCTTGGTCGGTACATTTATGAACATTTAACATATATCTAAGACTTTAAAATTCTTACCACAATGCTTAGCGGAAAGTTGTGATTCTAATTAAGGAGTCAAGCCAAAGCTGTGTAAAGAAGGCTTGTATTCCGTATGTAGACGTTAATTTGAAAATAATTGTTTTTTGAAGTTAGTTATCTATTTTTTTGTTTTTATTCCTTTTCTGTTTTCTTTCTTTTCCTTTTTCCTTTTATTTGTGTATAATGGATGTATCTACATGTTTGTAATAAAGACATTTAAAAAATATATATATCATGGGGAAAAACGAAGTTGGAAGCTTGCTTTTGGAAAAACAAGCAAACCCGTTTTCAGTTCACAGCATCGTGAGCCAGCTGTCAGATACTGCCAAACTCCACACCACGGGACAGCCAAACATCCCAGCTGTGAGTCAGTCCTCTCGGTGGATATTGCAAATACTCTTTAAGTTCTCGGCCTCCCAAAACTTAGCCTCTCTTTACTGTGCTTTCGTTGTGATGTGATGGGAAGCAAAAACAGCAAGAGGAAGGGGCATGTTACAAAACCTTCTGCTGCGCCAGCCCTCAGTTCCACAGGTGGCAAGCAATTTCAGCAAGCAGCATGAGAAGACATCCATCAGGTCCAGCGTTCTGAATGGGGATTTGTGGCTAGATGGGGGCAGCGGAATGATTCATCAAACGCTTAAAGCATTGAGCAAAATACAGACGCAAGGAAGGAAGGAGGGGATGGAAGGAGGAGCTGGAAAGTGGAATAGAAATTAGAAAGTGCCTTGTTCGTTCAACTTCAGAGGATGCAAAACTCTTGCAAGTGAGGGACACAGAGCACAGAGGGGTTTTGCCACCCTGAGAGGCTGTGTCACACAATCCCAAGACACGCATAATGTTTAGCCTTTAATTTCGACTAGGGCTGGTTTTCAACATCATTATATATCACCGGCTAAACTTTTCTTTTTTCTCTTTGTAAATACAGTGGTACCTCAGGTTACATACACTTCAGGTTACATATGCTTCAGGTTACAGACTCCGCTAACCCAGAAATAGTGCTTCAGGTTAAGAACTTTGCTTCAGGTTGAGAACAGAAATTGTGCTCCGGCGGCGTGACAGCAGCGGGAGGCCCCATGAGCTAAAGTGGTGCTTCAGGTTAAGAACAGTTTCAGGTTAAGGACAGACCTCTGGAACGAATTAAGTACTTAACCCGAGGTACCACTGTAAATATTATTAGTATTTTTCACACAACAACGACGACACGAAAAATATCGAAAAATAACAATACACAAAAACCAACATTCAGGGGAAAAAACTAAATCCATATCTTACAAGTTAATAGAAACACTAAAAAGAAAAGCAAACATTGATTTCCAGAATAGAAGTTTAAAAGGGGAAGTAAATGTACTTTTAGCATTTTCTTTATTGTAATAGTTATTATTATTTCTTATCGGTAGAAGGCAATGTTAATTTAGGCCTCTTTGTTTTTCTGTCTTTATAATTTTTCTTAAGCCAATAAAAAAAGAAGAGTTTGCTGGATCCGGCCAATGGACCATTTAGTCCAGCATCCTGTTCTCACAGGGGCCAAAAAGATGCCCTAATGTGAAGCCTACAGGTAAAGGTAAAAGGACCCCTGATCATTAGGTCCATTTGTGGCCAACTCTGGGGTTGTGTGCTCATCTCACTTTATTGGCCAAGGGAGCCGGCATACAGCCTCCGGTCATGTGGCCAGCATGACTAAGCCCCTTCTGCCAAACCAGAGCAGCGCACGGAAACGCCGTTTACCTTCCCACCAGAGCGGTATCTACTTGCACTTTGACGAACTGCTAGGTGGGCAGGAGCAGGGACCGCGCAATGGGAGCTCACCCCGTTGCGGGGATTCGAACCGCCGACTTTCTGATCGGCAAGTCCTAGGCTCTGTGGTTTAACCCACAGTGCCACCCGTGTCCCTCGTGAATCCCACAAGCCGGCTGCAATCACAAGAGCCCTTTTCCCTCCTGCAGTTTTCAGCAACTGGTACTCAGAAGAATTTCCTGCACTGTGCAGGATTATCTCCTGTGCAGTTTCTTTAGCGCACTGGTTCCCAAACTTTTTCGAACCTCAGCTACCTTAGTTCCATGATGAACCCCGTAGAAGGGATCGCCCGACCTATTTGCTCCCTCTTTTATTATTACAGACTCTAACATTGTCCTCTCTAAACTGCTCTATAGCCCCCCGGTTCCAATTAAAACCGGCTGTTAATGAAAGTGTGCTACTTAGCTGCAATTCACCCATCTTAGCATTGCTAGCGAGTGGCTGTGGGGTTATTTAAACGCCTCCAGAATAGGAAGCAAAGGAAGAGGAGGAGGTGGAGGGGCTCCGCAGTCGGTTCAGATCAACTGCTCCCTCTTGAAGGCAACGTGAGTTTTTTAATAGCTGACGGCAGGCAAGGGCATCGTTGGAAAGAGAGATTGAATCGTGTTCCAGGCTTGCCAAGTGTTCTCAGTCAGAGCAAAACATCACCTCGGTACAGCTTTTTGCAAATGAAAAAGCTTTGGCAAAGGAGGAATTTGAAGGTTTGCCGTAGCAGGGGAACTGAAATATACTTGGAGCTGAGAGTGAATTGCAAGCTCTTTATTCAGCTCATAGTGGTGAGGAGGAATGGAAGTTCCCCCAGAATGTCTGCCTTATATACATTATTTACACAATGGGCCCCACGTGATTGGCTAATTCCAGGATTCGCCTGCAGGCCAATCATGTTGCAGATTCACTCCACCTGGAGCTGGATTGGGTGGCTCCTGTGGACCAATCAGACTCCTGCATTCTGGACCCTATTGTTCTAGGACCAATCAGACAGCTGCGATCTGAAGCCTATTGTTCTAGGACCGATCAGACTGCTGCATTCTGAATCCTATTGTTCTAGGACCAATCAGACTGCTGCCTATTGGATCCTATTCAACTCAGTACATAACAGGAACTTAGAGGCCAAAACTCTTCATCTAGCCCTCTGTATTCTCCCATGGCGAAATGTCCCACAGAATGATCCCTTCCTGTGGGGTCAAGCCTCTTGGCTGCCTGAACTCTGGATGAAAAAGGGGTGTGGGTGGGTTTGGGAGTTTGTAAATTCATGAGCAACTCCAACATTTTGGAACCCAATGGCCCCAAACTACTGCAAAAGTATGGAGTGAATTGAAAACTGTTGGGTTTGGGGAAATACCTACGGCCCACGGTTTGAGTATCAATTACTCTGTTTGAGGGATGGCACACAAGGTGCAGTTCGCAGCACAAAACAGGCACAAGTCTCTGGCATCGGTTTGGAGGGGATCCAAACTGTCCGGGTTACGCATTAACGAATATTGAGAAATAGCCTGCTGTATGAGCCTTACCCTTTGCCCCTCCCACTTTGCCTCTGGCCACGCCCACCACATGCAGTCCAACGAAATAATAATAATAATAATAATAGCTATGGTTTTCCCAGTAGTGATGTGTGGAAGTGAGAGCTGGACCATAAAGAAGGCTGATCGCCGAAGAATGGATGCTTTTGAATTCTGGTGCTGGAGGAGACTCCTGAGAGTCCCATGGACTGCAAGAAGACCAAACCTCTCCATTCTGAAGGAAATCAGCCCTGAGTGCTCACTGGAAGGACAGATCCTGAAGCTGAGGCTCCAAGACTTTGGCCACCGCATGAGAAGAAGAGAAGACTCCCTGGAAAAGACCCTGATGTTGGGAAAGATGGAGGGCACAAGGAGAAGGGGACGACAGAGGACAAGATGGTGGGACAGTGTTCTCGAAGCTACCAACATGAGTTTGACTCAACTGCGGGAGGCAGTGGAAGACAGGAGTGCCTGGCGTGCTCTGGTCCAGGGGGTCACGAAGAGTCGGACACGACTAAACAACAACAACAACTCAGAAGAAAGCCGCACTGAGTTCAGTGGGCCTTACTCCAAGGTAAGGGTGTGGGGGGGCTATCATGTTTTATCCAGGTGACAGGATCAAAGGATTGGCACCAGCCAACATCCAGATGCAAGGAGCAGAGAGCAGGTCTCCGTTTCCAAAACAGACATGTCTACTGTTAAGTTGTGGGTGAACATATCAGACGACACAGCGATTCTTCAAACAGCTCTTGTTTATTCACAAGCCAGAACTGAACTGAACTGAACTGAAGGGCTCAGTCAGCCTGCTTATATAGAGCTCCAGTACAGCGTAACTGTAACAACTTTCTAAAACTATTCAATCACTGAACGTCACTTTTGATCCCTTATTTGCATAACTATCTACAGTATCCCCCTGCTGGCCCAGGGTGAGAACTTCAGTACATAATATCTACGTTTGCTCAGCATATGCCTGCCAGTTCAGCTATGAAGCATAGTGCCAGTGTGGTATGGCGGTTAGCGCATTGACCCGGGACTTGGGAGGCCCGGGTTCAAATCCCCATTCAGCCTCAAAGCCCTTGGGCCAGTCACTGTCTCTCCGCCTAACCTACTTCACAGGGTTGTTGTAAGGATCAAAGTGGAGAGGCAGACAAGTGTGTATGCTGCCTTGGAGGAAATGTAAGGAACAGATATATGTGGATGGGGTCTACTTTTACCGCTAAAGCTAAGTCCTTTTTGGCTTAGTGTTCCCATATTTACGGGACCGCCTCTCCTGGTCTGCCCTGCAGAGCACCTTAAGGTCCATGAATAATCATAGTTTAGAGGTCCCGGGCCCTAAGGAAGTCAGATTATCCTCCACCAGGGCCAGGGCCTTCTCAGTGGTGGCTCCGACCTGGTGGAATGCTCTGTCCTATGAGACCAGGGCCCTGCAGGGTTTAACTTCCTTCCGCTGGGCCTGAAAGAGCTATTCCGCTTGGCTTTCAATTTGAACTTAGCCTGATCTTTTATTCCCCTTCCTTCCCTCCCCCTCCCCTTTTTATGAAGATTACCCGCTCTGGGATCCCACAGCTAATTCTCCCCTGGTCTCTTCGCTGGCCCAAATAGGACTAATTTAGTCAGCTAGCCCTAGTGATCATCTAATGTTTATTGGATGGATTTACCCCTTAAATTGATTTTTTAATTCTGAATTTATTGTTATTCACGTTTTATACTGTATTTTATGCTGTTTTTTCGTTGCATCAATTAAGTGTTTTAAATTTGTTGTTAACCACCCTGAGCCCGGTTTTCTCAACTGGGAAGGGCGGTGTATAAATACAAATTTATTTATTTATTTATTTATTTATTTATTTATTTATTCATTCATTCATTCATTCATTCATTCAAAGGGAGGAGGGAGTATGGGAGTAAAACCTGCCTCCTTCCCCCCCTAATTTTTTTTATTGATTTTCCACATTTATAACAAAAATGACATATAAAAACACAAAACAAAACTCCTTACAATACTAAAAGAAAGAAAAAAGAATAAAAACACTTATTATCCAAGTTAACTTTCATTGTAATCTGACTTCCTCGATTCCCCCCTAACTGAACAGTTTTCCAAAATCATCTTTCTAATTAAATTAACTCCTTCAATTTACTATCTCCCTCTCTTTTCTTTTTGGCTTAAGACCATATTATTATACAACGTTCTTATTCTACTTCTAGGCCTATCAGATACTTTCAAGTAACTTCTGATTATCTTATATTACAATATTTAGCTAAATAGTCTTTAAATTTCTTCCAATCTTCTTGGTGCTCCTCTTCTTTCTGATTGCGGATTGTAAAACCTGCCTCCTTGTAAAACCACATCTCCCCATGTGCTGCTATTTCAAACTTCTGCACTGAAATCAACGAGCACAGCTAACATAGTTCCACAGTCGTTGCGGGGATTCTGCAAACATAGAGCCCCCTTCCCAAAAGGAGGAATCCAGCCGGTCTGAATTGTGTGGGCCGGCTGCCCTCTGCTGGATGCTGCCGTCAGAGCCAAAGGAAACAGAAATAGCTGCTTCTGTGGATGTTTGCAGATTGAGGAATCCCTCCCAAGAGAGGCCAGAAAGGCTCCCTCTTTGAACTCGTGACCTTCTGCATGCAATGCAGATGGTCTACTACTGAGCTGTGTCCCTTCTAGTGAGAATAATAATAATAATAATAATAATAATTTATTATTTGTACCCCGCCCATCTGGCTGGGTCTCCCCAGCCACTCTGGGCGGCTTCCAACAAAGATGAAAGATACACTAAAATGTCACAGATTAAAAACTTCCCTGAACAGGGCTGCCTTCAGATGTCTTCTGAATGTCAGGTAGATGTTTATCGCTTTGACATCTGATGGGAGGGCGTTCCACAGGGTGGGTGCCACCACCGAGAAGGCCCTCTGCCTGGTTCCCTGTAACGTGGCCTCTCGCAGTGAGGGAACCGCCAGAAGGCCCTCAGAGCTGGACCTCAGTGTCCGGGCAGAACGATGGGGGAGGAGACGCTCCTTCAGATATACTGGACCAAGGCCGTTTAGGGCTTTAAAGTCAGCACCAACACTTTGAATTGTGCTCGGAAACGTACTGGGAGCCAATGTAGGTCTTTCAAGACCGGTGTTATATGGTCTCGGCGGCTGCCCCAGTCACCAGTCTAGCTGCCGCATTCTGGATTAGTTGTAGTTTCCGGGTCACCTTCAAAGGTAGCCCCACGTAGAGCGCATTGCAGTAGTCCAAGCGGGAGATAACCAGAGCATGTACCACTCTGGCGAGACAGTCTGCAGGCAGATAGGGTCTTAGCCTACGTACCAGATGGAGCTGGTACACAGCTGCCCTGGATACAGATTTGACCTGTGCCTCCATGGACAGCTGTGAGTCCAAAATGACTCCCAGGCTGCGCACCTGGTCCTTCAGGGGCACAGTTACCCCATTCAGGACCAGGGAATCCTCCACACCTGCCCACCTCCTGTCCCCCAGAAACAGTACTTCTGTCTTGTCAGGATTCAACCTCAATCTGTTAGCCGCCATCCATCCTCCAACCGCTTCCAGACACTCACATAGGACCTTCACCGCCTTCACTGGTTCTGATTTAAAAGAGAGGTAGAGCTGGGTATCATCTGCATACTGATGAACACCCAGCCCAAACCTCCTGATGATCTCTCCCAGCGGCTGCATGTAAATGTTGAAAAGCATGGGGGAGAGGACAGAACCCTGAGGCACCCCACAAGTGAGAGCCCAGGGGTCTGAACACTCATCCCCCACCACCACTTTCTGAACACGGCCCAGGAGGAAGAAGCGGAACCACTGTGTTTCGAAATAGGCTCTCATCTACACAGAGGTGAACCCAGAGCATGCTTCTTGGTTACACGATCCAAGGGTCAGTGGTAACATGCGCAGAAGCCATTTGGCGCATCACCACAATCCCAGAATACCTTCTGAGCACACAAAGGCAACCCAGTATATCTGGGTTCTACCCGGACACTGAGGTCCAGCTCTGAGGGCCTTCTGGCGGTTCCCTCACTGCGAGAAGCCACGTTACAGGGAACCAGGCAGAGGGCCTTCTCGGTAGTGGCACCCGCCCTGTGGAACGCCCTCCCACCAGATGTCAAAGAGAACAACAACTACCAGACTTTTAGAAGACATCTGAAGGCAGCCCTGTTTAGGGAAGCTTTTAATGTTTGATGTATCACAGTATTTTAATATTCTTTTGGAAGCCGCCCAGAGTGGCTGGGAAGCCCAGCCAGATGGGCGGGGTATAAATAAATTATTATTATTATTATTATTATTATTATTATTATTATTATTATTAAACCCAAGAGAGCCAGTGTGGTGTAGTGGTTAAGAGCGGTGGACTCGTAATCTGGGGAACCGGGTTCACCTCCCTGCTCCTCCACATGCAGCTGCTGGGTGACCTTGGGCTAGTCACACTTTTTTGAAGTCTCAGCCCCACTCACCTCACAGAGTGTTTGTTGTGGGGAAGGAAGGGAAAGGAGAATGTTGGCCGCTTTGAGACTCCTTCAGGTAGTGATAAAGGGGGATATCAAATCCAAACTCTTCCAGGTAGACTCTCTTGATGTGATGATAGATTGGGCAAGAGATGTGGGACATAACATAATGTTTGAAGACTGGGAAAGGTTGTGGAGGAACGGGGTCAAGTTCACTGCATGTACGGTGTTAAAGGAAAATATTATGAAAACGATGTAGAGATGGTACTTAACCCCTGTAAAATTAGCAAAGATTTATCATAATAGTGGTAATCTATGTTGGAAACGTAAAGAAGAAGATGGTACCTTTTATCATATGTGGTGGACCTGCCCCAAGGTGAAAGACTTCTGGGAGAGGATTTATAATGAACTGATTTTTTTTTTTTAATATACATTTATTAAGAAACCAGAAGCCTTTCTTCTTGGAATAAAAGGTGCGGAATTGCCCAAGAAAGATGTTAGATTGTTTTCGTATGCCACAACTGCGGATAGGATTTTGTTGGCCAAGAATTGGAAACCACAAGAAGTGCCAACAGTGGAGGAACGGCAGATGAAGATGATGAACTTTTGGGAGCTAGCCGATCTGACTGGAAGAGTCCATGACCAGAAGGAGGAGGAGTCCCAGGAGGAATGGCTGAAATTCAAAGACTATTTCGCTAAATATGCTAAGATAATTTAAACAGAAATACTTGCAATTACCAGATTGGCTTAGGATTTAAATATGTGATCTTATAGAATAATATGTTTAAAGTTAATAGGAAAAGAAAGAAAGATGTTACTTGACTAAGTAAACTTTATGAGAAATTAGTTTTGGAAAACTGTTACAATGATATACACTGAAATTCAGCCAGGGGGATACGAGGATGTCATTCAATAATGTTAACAAAAGTGGAATTATTACAGTTAGGATTTATGTTTGTTTGTTTTATAAATTTGGAAAAATAATATTTTTTTTGAAAAAAACACAAGTAGACTCTCTTGGGTTTCTTCCCCTTAACTCACCCGACTGCTTTCTTTCTCCCTTTTTTGCTCCTTGGGTTTTTTCTTCAGAGGTCCCAGCAGTTCTGTGGATGCCGTGGGTGTTGCCGACACATGCTCTGCAGAATTCGGCTCTGTCTCCAGCTCAAGACTGGAAGGCACCTACAGAGACAAAAATCAAGGAAGTTTTATGACAAAGAATCAGCCCCAAGGTGCTAAAAGCCCTTTCAGAAGATGCAAACTGCCCCACTGGGGCAGAACGGAGGACTGTGCCAATACAGCCTCAGAAATGTCTGATCCATGATGGATCAGACCAGTGGCCCACTTAGTCGAGCATACTGTTCTCACAGCGGCCAACCACTGTGGAAAGCCTGCAAGCAGGATTCAAGCCCAAGAGCCTTTTCTCCTTCCTGCCATTTCCAGAAAGTGGTATTCAAAAGAATTGCTGCCTCCAAGTTTGGAGGCTGAAAATAAACATCATTGTTATTGTTGTTGTTTAGTCGTTTAGTCGTGTCCGACTCAGCAGGGTCTAGCGAGGGCAGAGTGTCCCCAGACTCAAATGGGTTTGGCGTGGAATAAGTTCAGCTATTTCCCCCCACACTGAAGAGAAAGAAAACGGACAAATAATATGCATCTTTTTTATTGAGTTCTGGAGGTAGTGCTTACACTGAATAGGTCATCATCTGTCTTCATCTTTTCTGGGGTCTCTGTTACCTGACGTGATACATTCTCTAGCGAGTGTAGATGGGACTCTGGATCAAGATGAAGGGAGCTCTGTTCTACCTGAAGAAACAGAATAATCTCTTTTGGGTGTCATAAGGGATATTAAACAGAACACGAGCCAATCACGTGCTACTGCAGCACATGCAGCCAATGACGCTTTATTTTTTATTAATGGAAATATCATTTTGAAGATCCAAAAATCAACAATAGCACTTTACTCAGCACATGTAAGACCACATTAGAAATCTTGTGTTTACTTCTGGGTGTGTAGCTAAGAAGGCTGCTGGAAAAAAAGACTGATAAAGTGAGAGTTTGAAAGAGGATCAGGATCTGGAGGATAAATATTGAGAAAAAGTCAGGATGTCCTGAAATGTAAACGTAGCAGCGGCATCAGGGTTATCACACTGGTTGAGGTCCATAATTTTTGCTTAAGGATCAAGCTCAGAGTATACACAGCTGATAGGTTGGCTTTCCAGGCCAAGTTCAAGGTGCTACTCTTGGTACATAAAGTTCTCGACAGCTTGAGACCAGTTTACTTGAAAGATATATGCCCACTTGACTGCTTTTATCATTGCTGTTATAAGTGCCACATAATATTCACTCCACATTTTCAAGGAATCGATCCTATAGTGTGGCATCACCTGTTCTCTGAAACTCCTTGCCTATCTATATTAAGCAGGTGGCCTTCCCTATATTATTTTCAACACCCACTAAACACCTTTTTGTTTGCAAAATTACAGCCATGTAATTTTATTTGTGTGTGTGTGTGTGTGTTTAAAACTGTTGATTTTATCTATATTTTTAAAACTTTTATTGTCTGCTTGTTGTTAAAGTTGGATCTTATTGGTATTTTCTTATCAATATTTTATATTGTTCTAAGTAAGCTAGAGGTCTTACTGAATTAATGACCCTGGGCTGAAAAAGATCCCTTGTTCGGTGGATTCCTGGACAAAGCAGACTGTGCAGATGTCAGGGAACTGCCATCGGAGGGACAGGTGGTGGAGAGGCTCCAGGAGAATAGGAGAGACTCTACAGCAGAAGAAGGAACCAGTAGGGGGAGAGCAGGAGTTCCAGCGGAAAGGGAATCGGGGGAGAGGCTCTGGGATACTTCTAGTGAGAATAGTGAAGAGGTAACAAGACCCCCGTTAGGAACTCCCACCCTTCGCCGGAAACTGTCACGCAGAGAGTCACGAAGGCGCATGTCCGTCAAACAGCTTTTATGTTGGAGTAAGTTCCGTAGACGCCCACTGTCAGATACTACCAGCGACTGACGGAGTCATGCTTTGGGGGCTCCGTTAGTGCCTAGGTTTGGGTGACCAGCCAAACCCCAGAGGGATCAAGCTTTTACGCACAAGCAGCTCATTATCCCATCACAGCAATCTGACAGTCTTTGAAAGCAGCTTGTGCAAGCAGAGGGCATCATGAGCGAACCAGCCGGAACCAGAGGAGCTGGAGCTGGAGCAGGTCCAAGCCTGGAAGAAAGGTACAGGGCGTTGGAGGTCCAGCTCGCGCTGCAAACGGCGAGGCTCGAGAAGAGGAGGGCTCAAGATGCGGATAAGGGAAAAACCACCCCACTTGCCAGAAAGGTGCCTGGATTGGTGCAGAAATTTGGGGGGGATCCCAGGAACTATCAAGCCTTTAGGACAGAGATGCAATATGCTCTCAATCTACTGTTTGATGACTTCCCCGATGAGAACTCTAGAGTGGCGTACGTGATTGGCCATCTAGAGGGAGGGGCGAGGGACTGGATTAGGCCCCTGATGGCAGCCAATAATGAAATCTTAAAGGACACAATGAACTTGATGTTTTCCAGCGAGATTGAGCAAGGGGTGGTGCGCAGGCAGTTAATGGTGTGTAAACAGGGGAGCCGATCTGTACGTGAGTACTGGACTGAGTTCACCATGCTGATTCATAGACTGGGGTGGGACCTTGCGAGTGAACCTATTCAAATGCTGTTTGAAGAAGGGCTCTCTCCGGCAGTGAAAGATGAACTTTCCCGGGCGCCTAGGGCGGAGTCTATGGACCAGCTGACTAAATCTGCGCTGTCCATAGGAGCGCGCCAGGAAGCCAGAGCTTTGGAAAAGCGGGAAGGAAAGGGGGAACGTTGGAAGGACTTCCGCATTCCGGAGATTCCGGAGCAGCCTTTCCCGCCAGCAGAGCCGATGGAACTTGGAACAGCGCGCGTGCAGTTTCAAACACCAGTGAGGGGCGGAAGAAGGAGGGAAAGAGCGCCAAGAGATGTTATCTCTGCCAACAGCCAGGTCACTTTGCCAGAGTCTGTCCGCAAAGGAAGGAATGGCAAGGGATGGCGGGAACTGTTGGGGGAAAGGAGGAAGAAGAAATCAAGGAGCAAGTAAAAGCCAACGCCTGGCTGCCAACATCAGGGCACAGCAGCCAGGCCAGGGAGTAGTGAATGTGCCCACGCCGGAACCTCCAAGACCAGCGCTTGTGATAGAGGTGTTGCTGGAACTGGCAAACGGACACCCACTAAATATAAAAGCGCTATTGGATTCAGGTAGTTCCTGTAATTTCATGAGTAAGGAGTTTGCAGCTGAACACCAGATACAGACTATCCCATTAAGTAAGCCTTTGCAGGTTACCACGATTGATGGGAGGGAACTGTTGGGAGGAGAAGTGAGCCAACAGACTGTACCAATGATAATGAGGGTGGCAAGACACACAGAACTGATAGCATTTAACGTAGCCACCTTGGGAGGAGCTCCTATTATTTTGGGAATGAGCTGGCTGGCACTACACGATCCGCTAGTAGGCTGGCATCAGAGAGTGGTTTCCTTTGGATCAGCACATTGCCTAGAACACTGCAAGGAGGGAGAGGCTCAGGCAGGGGCCAGGGCCACTCTAGCAGGGATGGAAGTGATGGACAAGGGGAAGGTGCCACCACAATACGCTGACTTGATTGACGTCTTTAGCGAAAAGGAAGCAGATAAACTGCCCCCGCACAGACCCTTTGACTGTCAAATTAACTTACTCCCAGGAGCACAATTGCCAGTGGGCAAGCTGTATGCAATGTCAGACAGTGAGATGCAGGAGTTAAGGGAGTTCATTGACAAGAACCTCAAGCGAGGTTTCATCAGAGAGTCACGAGCGGTGGGGGGCAGCCCAGTGTTCTTTGTGGACAAAAAACACACGGGTAAACCCAGGCTTGTGTGTGTTTTCAGGGCCCTAAATGCAGTGTCAGAACCAGTGACGTTCCCTATGCCTAGAATTGATGACATTCTGACACGGGTGATAAAAGGGAAAATTTTTACCAAGCTGGACCTTAGAGGGGCATATAACTTGATACGTGTGAGAAAGGGGGATGAGTGGAAAACCACTATGTTCACCCCCTTGGGGGCCTTTGAGTACCTCGTTATGCCCTTCGGTCTACAGGCGGGCTCGGCCTGTTTTCAATCGTTCATGAATCACGTCCTGGGGCCATTGCTCTACAAGAACTGCGTAGCGTTATTAGATGACGTCCTGGTATACTCAGAGAATGAGGAGCAGCATGTGCGAGATGTAAGAGAAGTACTGAGCAAACTGTGAGAAAATCGGCTGTGGGTGAAACTGGAGAAGTGTCAGTTTCATACCAGGGAGGTGGAATTCCTGGGGTACCGGTTGTCTGACAAGGGATTGGCCATGGATCCCAGCAAGGTTCAAGCTTGGAATGGAAAACACCAAAGACCAAGAAGGACGTGCAAAGATTCCTGGGCTTCGGAAACTTCTATAGGAAGTTCATCAAAAACTTTGCCCATTTAACAGCGCCCATCACGGATTGTCTTAGTAGCAAGAAAAAATTTGTTTGGACGGAAGAAGCGCAGCGGGCGTTCGAACACTTTAAGCAGGCGTTTGCGTCGGAAGAGCAACTTTTGCACGTAGATCTACAACAACCAATGAGGGTGGAGACTGACGCGTCAGACCGAGCGGTGGGGGCCGTGCTTCTCCAGCCGGGAAAAGATACGTCCGAATGGAGACCGTGTGCGTTCTTCTCGCGGAAGTTGAACAAATCGGAGAGGAACTACACAGTATACGACCGAGAACTGCTCGCCATTCATGAAGCATTCCGGAGATGGCGGCACTTGCTGATTGGGGCGCAGCACAAGGTTCAAGTCCGAACTGACCACAAAAATCTGGAATACTGGAGAACAGCACGAGTGCTGAACCAGAGACAAGTGAGATGGGCCCAGGAGTTCTCCAAATTCCACTTTGAGATTCGTTATGTGCCAGGCTCCGAGAACGTGAGGGCGGACGCTCTCTCCAGGAAACCTGAGTACTTAGAGGGGGAGGGAGCGCCTGAGGCAAGGCAGGTAATCCCTGAAGACCGCTGGGTGTGTGGGGCGGCACTGGTGGGGCAGAGGGAACTGATAGAGGGTACTGAGAACGATGAATATGCCCAAGAGAAATTCAGAGAACTCAGGAGGACAGAGGAGAACACAGGGGGGTTTGAAGAAAAGAACGGGGCGTTGTATTACAAAGGGGCACTGTACATACCAGATGGGGAACTGAGGGGCAGAGTACTCAAGCAGTTGCATGACAGCCCCACAGCGGGGCATTTTGGACAGCACAAAACCATGTGGTTGGTTACCAGGGAGTTTTGGTGGCCCAAGGTGAGGGAGGACGTACGGGAATATGTCAGGGGTTGCGACAGGTGCCAGCGAGCGAAAGGGGAGAGGGTGGCGCCAGCGGGGCTATTACAACCCTTACCCACACCAGAAAGGCCATGGGAGGCAGTATCCATAGATTTTATGACGGACCTGCCAAAATCCAAGGGCAAAACAGCTGTCATGGTGGTGGTAGATCTATTAACTAAGATGTGTCATTTTATAGCCTGTTCCCATGCGGTCACCGCGGAGGAAACCGCCAAGTTATTTGTAGAGCATATTTTCAGGTTGCATGGCGCCCCCTTGAGGGTGGTCAGCGACAGAGGGAAACAGTTTACTTCCAGGTTCTGGAGGAAACTTATGAGCTTACTGCACGTGGAACTCAATTTCTCAACTGCCCGGCACCCAGAAACAAATGGGCAAGCGGAAAGGGCAAATGGGATTTTACAACAATACCTGAGGTATTATGTAAAAGACAGAGAAAATGATTGGGTAGATAAGTTACCTCTGGCAGAATTTGCCTACAACAACGCGGAGAACGTGTCCACAGGGATGAGTCCTTTTCTGGCAAATTATGGGTGTCATCCCCGGGCATTTCCAAGAGAAGGAGGGGAGAGGTGGAGTGTGCCGGCGGCGGAACACTTTTTTGAAGAGATGGAAGCGATCCACCGTCAGCTTCAACTTAACTTAGAGAAAGCCAAGGAAGAATATAAGAAACAAGCAGACAGAAATAGGAGGGAAGGTGAAACTATAAGGGTGGGAAACCGGGTGTGGCTATCCACCCAAGGACTACCGTTCAAGGGAGGGAGTAAGAAATTGAGACCCAAAAGATTGGGACCCTTTGAGGTCATACAGCAGGTCAACCCAGTAACATTCAAACTCAGACTGCCCAGTCACATGAAATTGCACCCAGTATTTCACAGGTCATTACTGTCGCCGTACCGAGAGGGACGTGAGTGGGGGGAGCGTGAGAGAGAGGTCACCCAAACGCCCGTGATAGAAGAGAGAGAACGCGACATGAACGTGGCAGGAATCATTGATTCCAGGTGGAAGGGGAATCAGGTGGAATATCTGGTAGAATGGGAGGGGGAAGTTGAGTCGGAAAACACTTGGGTACCAGCAGAGTTAGTCAAGGACGAGGTTTTAATAGAAACATTTCATCAGCGTTTCCCAAAAAAACCGCAACCCGTGGCACGATTTAGAAGGGAACACTTTGGGACCACCGATGAGGAAGGGGAGTTTGAAGGGTTCCCAGAGTCAGGGGTGGGTGAGGAAGCCGACTCCGACGAAGAAGAGGAAGACGAGGAGAGAGACGGTACGCCGTGGTTAGAAGTGTTTGAATCCTCGGATGACGAGGAGAGTTCCTTCAGGGGCTTTCCGCCCTCACCGCCAGTGGGAGAGGAGGCGGGGGGGTGAAGGGGGCCCTGGGGGGGAGGTGGATGTCAGGGAACTGCCATCGGAGGGACAGGTGGTGGAGAGGCTCCAGGAGAATAGGAGAGACTCTACAGCAGAAGAAGGAACCAGTAGGGGGAGAGCAGGAGTTCCAGCGGAAAGGGAATCGGGGGAGAGGCTCTGGGATACTTCTAGTGAGAATAGTGAAGAGGTAACAAGACCCCCGTTAGGATACTTCTAGTGAGAATAGTGAAGAGGTAACAAGACCCTCCCACCCTTCGCCGGAAACTGTCACGCAGAGAGTCACGAAGGCGCATGTCCGTCAAACAGCTTTTATGTTGGAGTAAGTTCCGTAGACGCCCACTGTCAGATACTACCAGCGACTGACGGAGTCATGCTTTGGGGGCTCCGTTAGTGCCTAGGTTTGGGTGACCAGCCAAACCCCAGAGGGATCAAGCTTTTACGCACAAGCAGCTCATTATCCCATCACAGCAGATAAGAAGGAAAGGGAAAACTTCCAGTGAAAATGAACTATTACATTTTCATACACACAGAAACAATAACGACTGATTTATTGTGGATTGATAATTTGTTGAGTCACCTCACTTGTAGATATTGGAAATGTTAAAATACTGTATGTGCAGGAATTAGCAGGTGGATAGCTGATGGTTAAGGATAATAAGTTAACAGCAACAACAAAATTATTGTAATAGAAGGTTAATTGATGGACACATCAATGATGGAGTGTGGGAAACCAATTTTGGGGGAAATTGTATTAAATTTGCTTTAATTTGTGGTTGGTTTGGTAAAATTTGGGAAATCAATAAAAAAGATTTGGCAGAAAAAAGAGGAAAAGATCCTTGTTCCTGGTTTACAATACCAATGCTTTACCTCTCCCTCTGTCTCCATCCTTACAGATGTCTCTTCCAGAGACCAAACTCCATCCTGGGTCACCAAGATGGCTGCCTCAGTAGCTCCTGCCTGCTCCCAAGAGTCCTCTTCCATCGTCCTTTGAGGCAGAGTTGTGCTCTCTCTGTACGGATTGTCCTTGGCTTTCTCAGCATCCAGCTCCCATAGGCCTGTGTGGTTGGCTGTCACTTCTGACACCACGTTGTCACCAGGATTGCGGTTAGCAGTTGTCATGATCTTCAGATCTGCAACGGTCTGATGAAATAAAGAAAATGCAGCTTGTGAGGTGCCAGGGAACATAACTTCTGGGAGCTGAGCCAGCCACTATGTCTTAGAAGGGAGTTGAGGAGAAGCCAAGAGAAACGATAACCTGCTGGAGAACGACCTGAAAATGATTTACAGATGGTATCTAACTGCGAGGAGACTTGTTAAAATGTATAAGACTGAATCCGATAAGTGCTGGAGATGCAATGAGACTATGGGTACGTTCTATCATATGTGGTGGACCTGCAAAAGGGTAAAAGAGTATTGGGAAATAATTCATAATGAATTGGGAAAAAAAATATTTAAAAGTACTTTTCCAAAAGTCCTTTTTGTTGGGGGTAATTCAGATGGAAATTCCCAGGTTTCAAAAAAGGTTATTTACGTACCTCAAAGTGCAAGTAGATAAATAGGTACCATTCTGGCGGGAAGGTAAACGGCGTCTCCGTGCGCTGCTCTGGTTCACCAGAAGCAGCTTAGTTGTCTTTGTACAACTCAGCAAGGAGAATGACAGAGGCAAAACCAAATTGGTTGGCTCTGCCCATCATTGGCTCTGGCGCCACCTAGTGTTGGCCTCCCGGGCTCCTGCCCTACCAGTTCCAACCGGGACCAGCAACCCAGGAAAAGATGATTCCTCACCTTCACAATATGAACCTTCCCCGTTTTTTGAGTTTAGTTCTAATCTGAGCAATTACCTGAGCAAGAGTGGCAGGCAGGGAAGTGGGGGGAGACAAGAGATATTCCTCAGCTTCTGGAGATGGGGATTCCAAATCGATGCTCGGCTGTTCTTGGGCCACTTCGGTGGTGCTAGCAAGATGCTCGCTGGGAACATCAGACTTCCGTGGGCTCTGCTAAAATTATACACACAAATGTGTTATAGGAATTCTAAGGTCTCGTAATATTGACACACCGCTTAAAATGCAGGATCCCCAAGCGACTTACATAAAACACAGTCAGAGAATTAGAAAAAAGAAAAATGTATATGCAATATTTAAAACCCCAAATACAAAGAAAGGTATCAGTATAAGGTAGTCAATAAAACATTCAGTTAAATAGTAATAAATAATCAAATGGAACAGTGTGAGGAATCTTACGAGCCCCGGAATACAAACGTAGACTAAAAGTAAAGGTAAAGGACCCCTGACAGTTTAGTCCAGCCGCGAACAACTCTGGGGTTGTGCGCTCATCTCGCTTTACTGGCTGAGGGAGCTGATGTTTGTCCGCAGTTTTTCTGGGTCATGTGGCCAGCATGACTTCTGGCGAAACCAGAGCAGCGCATGGAAACACTGTTTACCTTCCCGCTGGAGCGGTACCTATTTATCTACTTGCACTTTGACCTGCTTTCGAACTGCTAGGTGGGCAGGAGCAGGGACCGAGCAACGGGAGCTCACCCCATTGCAGGGATTCGAACCGCCAACCTTCTGATAAGCAAGTCCAAGAGGCTCGGTGGTTTAGAGCCTCCCCGTGTCTTAGCCATGGAGAAATAACAATTATTATTATTATTTGGAATTCATTTTTATAAATAGCTTTTTAAAATAGGAAAATATAATTTAAAAACCATTTTATACACACACATGCTCCGTTAAATTCATACAGAAAATTACAATAGGAACAGCCCGGCACTAGCCCTATCATTAAAAGCAGACGGTTTCCAAAAGCCTAGCAGGACACCGAGGCGGAAATCTTTCTGCCACTGGCTAAAAGCATTCCTGTTCACCCAAACCTACCCAGCCACTTAGAGAGTTCAGGTCATTCTAATCCATGGGTAGGCAAACTAAGGCCCAGGGGCCGGATTCGGCCCAATCGCCTTCTAAATCCGGCTCACGGACGGTCCAAGAATCAGCATGTTTTCACATGATTAGAATGTGCCTTTTTATTTAAAATGCATCTCTGGGTTATTTGTGGGGTATAGGAATTCATTCATTATTTTTTTTCAAAATATAATCCGGCCCCCCACAAGGTCTGAGGGACAGTGGACCGGCCCCCTGCTGAAAAAGTTTGCTGACCCCTGTTCTAATCTGTTTTAGTAGCCTAACTTTCACATGTTTTAAGTAGGGTTGTGAAATAAGTAAAATAATAATAATAATAATAATAATAATAATAATAATAATAATAATAATAATAATTTCATTTTCATAAATATCATGTTTCTAAATATCATAAATATCACGAACCGTCTTTACCTGCCAGCAGAAGGACAACAAGGAGGGAAGGAGCTAGCTGAGTTTCCCCAGGCAGGGAGTTCCAAAGTCTGGGCGCAGCCACCGAGAAGGCCCTCTCCTGTGTCCCCTGCGAGGGTGGCACATAATGTTGTCCTTCTGAGATACTCACCACATCACCCGTGGTCTGCTTAGAGCCTTGCTTCTTCTTGGCTGACTTCCCCTTCCCCTTCCTGGAGCCGGCCACTTGCTGGCTCACCAGCTCAACCCCATCCCGGAGAAGCAGGTCAGACAGCTCCTTCAACAGCGCTAGCTGCAAGTTAAAACAAAGAGGCTAGATCTCATGAAGCAACCAAGAGGAGAGATTGGTGTGGGCGTCCTGCCGAGACGATACGGTCCAAATTCTGGATCTCCTCTCTGTCTTTCTTTTCCCCTTGCGCTATTGGCAGGCTATTATTTTTTTTATCCCTCCCCCCCCCAATTCTTTATAATCACACTATCATCCAGGGATGTCGAATAATTTACAGAAAAACCATTCAGTTGAAAATCTAACAATAACATTCATCAAAATCATTCTCCTATTAGTTGTACATAATAGTATATACTTTTGTCCCTACTCATTTATCCTAATTCCCCCCTTCCTCCCTCTTTAACCCCTCCCCACAAAACTTGTTCTCTTTTCAAATCTTTAACCATGTGCAGATTATTCATTCTAATTTGAATGCTTGGGTTGCCGTCCCCCCGTGCTATCCTATAACTTGTCCATTTATTCAAAATCTTTTGACATTTGTTTTCCCGTGTATCTTCCGTCAGTACCTGTTCAAATATATCAGATTGTATATATGGCAGGCTATTCAAAAGACACAGTAATCCCTCAACTTTTGTGGGGGTTACATTCCTAAAGCCAAAATTGTGAATGACACCTTCAGTTCCATGATGGAAGGAAGGTAAGAGATAAATGTAAGAAAACGGCATGAGGAGTTTAGTGGGTCTACTTAGCTGTTTAGAAAAATAGTTATACAGCGGTTCCTTGTCGGAAGCCGAACCTTTCAGTTTTCGAATGTCGAAAACCCGGAAGTGAAAGCTTCCATTTTCGAATGCGCCATGCCGACTGCCCATTGTACCTCGGTTGTTGAACATTTTGAAAGTCGAACAGTCTTCCGGAATGGATAACATTCGACAACCGATGATAGATTAGATGATATAGATAGATAGATTGATAGATGATAGATGATAGATAGATAGAGATGATAGATGATAGATGATAGATGATAGATGATAGATAGATAGATAGATAGATAGATAGATAGATAGATGATAGATAGATAGATGGATAGATAGATAGATTAGATAGATGGATAGATAGATAGATTAGATAGATGATAGATAGATATAGATAGATATAGATAGATAGATAGATAGATAGATAGATAGATAGATAGATAGATAGATGATAGATAGATAGATAGATAGATAGTTAGATGATAGATAGATATGATAGATAGATAGATGATAGACAGATAGATGATAGATAGATGATAGATAGATAGATAGATAGATAGAGATAGATATAGATAGATAGATGATAGATAGATAGATAGATAGATAGATAGATAGATAGATATAGATAGATAGATAGATAGATAGATAGATAGATAGATGATAGATAGATATGATAGATATGATAGATAGATAGATAGATAGATAGATAGATAGATAGATAGACAGGCAGACAGACAGATAGACAGACAGACAGATAAAGGTAAAGGGACCCCTGATCATTAGGTCCAGTTGCAGACGACTCTGGGGTTGCAGCACTCATCTCGCTTTATTGGCTGAGGGAGCCGGCGTACAGCTTCCGGGTCATGTGGCCAGCATGACTAAGCCGCTTCTGGCGAACCAGAGCAGCGCATGGAAACGCCATTTACCTTCCCACCGGAGCAGTACCTATTTATCTACTTGCACTTTGAGGTGCTTTTGAACTGATAGGTTGGCAGGAGCAGGGACCGAGCAATGGGAGCTCACCCCGTTGCAGGGATTCGAACCGCCAACCTTACGATCAGCAAGCCCTAGGCTCTGTGGTTTAACCCACAGCGCCACCCGTGTCCCTAGATAGATAGATAGATAGATAGATAGATAGATAGATGATAGATAGATAGATGATAGATAGATAGATATAGATATATACCACAGCATCATAAAAATATGTCACAACAATATTAAAACATAAAACCAAGCAATAATTTTATTGAAAAGTTAAAAGCAAGTTAAAAATAAAAAAGAACTTTAAAAATAAAATTGCTCCCAGTACACAGTTCCCCAGACTTAATTTCCATAACCTTAATTCCAGAATCAGTTTTGTCTCTCTGTAGGTCATTTAGTAGGTTGCAACCTACCTTGATGCCATAAGCTTCGAAGAGTTTTTCCAAATCCTGCACTCGGAACAAATGGCAGTAGTAGTCATAAACAGGATTGTTCATCATGAGCAATGCAAAGGCAAGAGACAGAAAAAATAGTTTTCAGCTGCAGTGTCCCCATGAGGACTGTATATGCATTATAACTCAACAACACTGGGTGGCACTGTGGAGTTCCATTTTTGCCAACCCGATTTCTCATGCAAAGCTTACAACACGTTTAACTGAAACCTTTCTCTGATGTCTAGATTCAGACAGAGACTCTTAAGTGTAATTAAGAAAAAGATCTTTATTCAAGTAACGGGACAGGCTTGGCAGCAGATACAGAATTTTAAGAGTTCAGAATCTGGGAGGATATTAGGACACGACAGAAGGAAAGTGAAATGAAATACCTGCTTCCTTTATAAGGTAAAGGTAAAGGGACCCCTGACCATTAGGTCCAGTCGTGGCCGACTCTGGGGTTGCGGCGCTCATCTCGCTTTACTGGCTGAGGGAGCTGGCGTACAGCTTCCGGGTCATGTGGCCAGCATGACTAAGCCACTTCTGGCGAACCAGAGCAGCGCACGGAAAAGCCGTTTACCTTCCCGCTGGAGCGGTACCTATTTATCTACTTGCACTGGTGTGCTTTCGAACTGCTACGTTGGCAGGAGCAGGGACTGAGCTCACTCCGTCGCGGGGATTCAAACCGCCAACCTTCTGATTGGCAAGTCCTAGGTTCCGTGGTTTAATCCACAGCGCCACCCGTGTCCCACTGCTTCCTTTATAAAGTTCCTGCTAGAGGGAACAATGTACCACATGTGGTGGGGTTGTAAAAAAATAAAGAGCTTTTGGGACCTTATATATAATGAATTTTAAAGAAACTGTTTAAAACAATGTTTATCAAAAAACCCTGAAGCCTTCCTCTTAGGTATTATGGCATCAGACATCCAGAGAGAGAGAAAAGAAGGATTTTTTTGTACGCAGCAACAGGAGCAGCAAGGATACTGGTTGCCAAGTGAAGGAAAGGAGATAAAATCCCATCAAAAGTGGGGTGGCAAGTTAAACTGCTTGAATACATGGAACTAGTGAATATGACGGAAAAGATCAGGGATAGATCGACCCAAAAGTTTAAAAAGATTTATAGGCAATATTTAAAAGAACATTGTCCCCATATTAAAACTTTAGAATGCTTTGAATAACTCTCAGAATTGCATAAGGTATTAAGAACACAAATAAGATATAATACAGGTTAAGTTTGTTGAGAACAGAGGCGAGTAACAAGAAAACGAAGAACCCACACCAAAGAGGTCAGACATCGATGACTGAAATGTTTTTGTGTTTTCATGTTGTACTGTTTCCGTTTCTTTCTTTTTTCCCTTTTTAATGAGTTATGTGCTGTTTTTGTTTGTTTGTTTGTTTTCACTGTGCGTCTGTGTTGATTATAAACCAATAAAGATTGAATTAAGAGAAAGAAAGAAAGAAAGAAAGAAAGAAAGAAAGAAAGAAAGAAAGAAAGAAAGAAAGAAATTTGCTTCCAGCTGCCACTGAGAAGTTTATTTTATGCCCACCCTATCGGAGGGCTGATCAATGTGTTTCATCATGCAAACCAACATTTGTCTGGATTTACCTTGATGTCTGTTCCTTTGCCAGGTGGCCCAGGGTCTCCCTTTGAAGAAAAGCAAAAAAACTGGTGAGTAAATGAATCTGTCAGTTCAAGTACAGACCCTGAAAAGGAACATTCATGCAGGATCCTTTGCGACCCTGAGATCTTCTGTAGGAGAAGGGCCACAGAAAAGATCAAGGAGATACAGAAACTCCTCAGGGAGGGATGCTTATATCATGCAGAGTTTGGTAGTTTAGATACGAGGCAAGGATAAAGGGGTCGTTGCACGTCAGTTCAACGTGGTCATGCCACCCGCCGTCTCGGATTTTGATGAAACTTGGTGTACACCCTTCCCTTATGGTTGAAAGAAACCCCCTTAAATTTTTTCCCTCTATCTCAAACGGTTTTAATTTTATAGCACTTCAAATTTTCGTGAAATCTGTGTTTCTGTCCCTCTTGAGATCCTCTGTCTTGTGTACATTTTAATTCTTTTCTTCATAACCAATGATCAGATCTCTTTGAATTTTTTCGCAGAGCTCAATAACATGATGAGGATTTCAGGGGGAAAATACAATACCACTCAAAATATTTTATAAATGCCTTAAAAATTTACAAATGTAGTTTTTTGGTGGAAAAATGAGGTTTAGAAAACCTATATTTTCAGCGTGAAAGCACGATGGAATCAAAACTTTTGATGGCGAAAATTATTGCAAAGACATGCTCTTTCTCAACAAATAATAAAAATTATGGGTCTCTTATGTCTTCTAACAAAATTTTAGAATTTGAAGTGCTATAAAATTAAAACCATTTGAGATGGGGGGGGAATTTAAGGGGGTTTCTTTCAACCATAAGGGAAGGGTGTACACCAAGTTTCATCAAAATCCGAGACGGTGGGTGGCGAAATCCTTGTTTTTTGTGTTGATTTGATGTGGAACGACCCAAAGATGTATACAATAATGCATTGTGTGAAGAAAGTGAAGGTTTTCTTTCTGTCTCATAATACGAGAACCCAATACCGCTGGGGCAGAGCGGAAGGTTGGACGATCCAGGACAAAGAAAATAAAGGATTTCTTGACAAGCTGAATTCAACAGTGCAAAGAAATTTTGATGGATGCAATAATGGAATGCTGAATGGTTTGGGTTTTTGTAAAATACGCAGGGATTTATGATATACAAAATGAACCATGGAAAGAGGAGAAGGGAAGCCATTCATATTTTAAGGACGTTTAAATGAGTATTTCGAATTGTAAAACAGATAATTTAATAAAAAATTATATATATGTATAGAACTGCCAATAAAGAAAAAAGAAAATAAAGGATTTCTCCGCACAGCACAGAGCTATACTGTGGCATTTGCTCCTGCAAGATACAAGAATGGCAACCAACCAACTCAGAAGAAAGCGGGTTGCACAAATTCATGATACAGCCTTCGAGCTTGTTAATGTTTTAAACATGCATTTATTGTATTTTAAATATTATTGTTTTTATCAGCTGGGTGTTTGCCAACCTGGACTCCTTTGGGAAGAAGGGTGGGATATAAACTTAAACAATAATTACAAGAACGTAAGAAGGGGATAGAAACATAATAATGAATAATAATAAATCAAGTTTTCCCGGGTTGTGTGGCCAGCGTGACTAAGCCTCTTCTGGCGAACCAGAGCAGCGCACGGAAATGCCGTTTACCTTCCCGCGGGAGTGGTACCTATTTATCTACTTGCACTTTGACATGCTTTTGAACTGCTAGGTTGGCAGGAGCAGGGGCCGAGCAATGGGAGCTCACTCCGTCACGGGGATTCGAACCACCGACCTTCTGACCGGCAAGCCCACAAGGCTCAGTGGTTTAGACCACAGCGCCACCCTCGTCCCTAATCGCTAGTTAGGAAGGATATTAATAAACAATATATCCCCTTCTCCTGCCACCCTGAACATTCCCACAGGCCTGAGCACTTGCAATTCCCAAGCAGCTGCCTCTGAGATGGTGTGGATTATCATCTACATGCTATGCCCAGCATCACTGAGAAACATCAGGAAAGGTCTGTGGCAATCAGGTCTTCCTTGCAGGCTTCCCAAGATACATCTGGTTGGCCACTGTGGTCGTGAGGGGTGAAATGGACCTCTGCCCTGCCCTAGCAAGCCTTTTCTTATATCCATATGTAAAGCAAATGAGCAGAACCGATAGCATCACCCCACAATAGGTTCTAGAGCCTTTGGTGTGGATTGTCTCCAGACATCAGAGCTTTCTCGAAATTATTTTCTGTAAATAGGTTACCATGCTGCCTACATGTGAAGTGGTGTGAACCTGGACTTCAGGTGTGGCAGTGTGCTCCTTGATTTGGACCAGGTTACTCTTCCACAACTGGCACTACCACCAGGAGCATCTGGGCTCTTCACTTCAATGTCTTCCACAACTGGCACCACCACAGGAACATCTGGGCACTTCGCTTCAACGTCTTCTTCCAGTTCTGCGGCAACCACAACACGGTCGACTGAGGATTCCATGAAGTCTTCGCTTGATGGGCTCTCAAGCGGGAAGGGCGAGGAGGGAACCCATGCCTGATGGGCTTCATTTCACAGAAATCTGGCATCTGCCTCTACAGATTCCGGTGGAATGAAGGGCATCCAAGCCACGGACTGGCATTCTCTGTGGCGAGTCGTTCCATCCATGAAGCACTGCGGTCAGCTGGAGATCCATCTCTGGACCAGGGCCTGAGGTTCTCCACTCTAGGTGGAGAACGGCAGCTAAGACCATACCCCCAGGAGATGCACAAAGGGTTTCTACATGAGCCAATGAACTCATGCAAGACATTCAGTCATATCACTAATATTTCAGTAGGGGAAGAAGTGGTACCTTCTCTCCTTTGACAGCAATTCTGCTTTCCAGAGGAAGAACCTACAATTGTCAGAGGAACATTTATAAGTACGTGGGGAGGAGAGAAAGTCTCTTTCAGAAATGAGAAGCTCCACTTGTACGTTCTTGGCCATGTTCTCCAAGTACTTCCTCCTTCTTTTTTTTAAGGGGTGTGTGTGATGTAGATGGCTTTCATTCTTTTTACTAAAGGTTTCCATAATAGAGTAAGGTTCCGAAAACTAATGTAAATAATTTTTTTTAAAAAACAAAAGCAGCTACAAAAAGTGCAAAAGTACAGAACAGAAAAGTAGTTCTTAAAGTAAAGGTAAAGGTACCCCTGCCCGTACGGGCCAGTCTTGCCAGACTCTGGGGTTGTGCGCCCGTTCTCACTTAAGAGGCCAGGGGCCAGCGCTGTCCGGAGACACTTCCGGGTCACGTGGCCAGCGTGACATCGCTGCTCTGGCGAGCCAGAGCTGCACACGGAAACGCCGTTTACCTTCCCGCTAGAAAGCGGTCCCTATTTATCTACTTGCACCCGAGGGTGCTTTCGAACTGCTAGGTTGGCAGGCGCTGGGACCGAGCAACGGGAGCGCACCCCGCCGCGGGGATTCGAACCGCCGACCTTTCGATCGGCAAGCCCTAGGCGCTGAGGCTTTTACCCACAGCGCCATTAGCAAACACAGAAGGTAGTAGTAGTAGTAGTAGTAATAATAATAATAATTTATTACTTATAATAAAGTAAATAAAGATCTGTGGAAAGCCCTCCCTTCAGATGTGGAAATAAGCAGTTATCTTATCTTTAAAAGACATCTGAAGGCAGCCCTGTTCAGGGAAGTTTTTAATATTTAATGCTGTACTGTTTTTAACACTTGATTGGAAGCCACCCAGAGGGGCTGGGGAAACTCAGCCAGATGGGCAGGGTATAAATACTATATTATTATTATTATTATTATTATTATTATTATTATTATTATTATTATTATTATTACCCTGCCCATCTAGCCGGGCCTCCCCAGCCACTCTGGGTGGCTTCCAACAGGAAATTAAAAACACGATAAAACATCAGACATAAAAATTTCCCCATACAGGGTTGCCTTCAGATGTCTTCTAAAAGTCAGATAGTTGTTTATTTCCTTGACATTTGATGGGAGGGCGTTCCACAGGGCGGGCGCCACCACAGAGAAGGCCCTCTGCCTGGTTCCCTGTAACCTCACTTCTCGCAGAAAAGGAACCACCAGAAGGCTCTCGACGCTGGACCTCAGTGTCCAGGCAGAATGATGGGGGTGGAGATGCTCCTTCAGGTATACAGGACCGAGGCCATTTAGGGCTTCCAAGGTCAGCACCAACACTTTGAATTGTGCCCGGAAACATACTGGGAGCCAATGTAGGTCTCAGCTCTCACCTAGGGGTGTTGCTTTCTCCTCCCAGTTTCTCCTCCCAGGAGACCAACATTTCCTGGCCTTCTGCCCAGGGTCCTGCATCCACTATCTACCACCACATGAGTATACATACCCTGGGCCTTAATAAAGTTCTTGACTGGAGCAAATCTCTCCAGTTAGCCTGCCTTTTGATCTGTGCCACGTTTGCCAAGCAAGGAGACACCATCTCTTTCTTCCCATCTTGCACTATTTCCCCAGGAGAACAAGCATTACTCACGGTCTTTCCAGGAGTTCCAGGAGGCCCAGGCTGTCCCTGCAGAAACACAAGACGTACATATGCTGACATGGAAACCACCACCACCACCCAAGATATGAATGCAGAAGGCTAGCCCACTTGAAAAGGTGCCTTTGATGGCTCTCATGCAAGGCTAACAAGGAGAATTTGCAAACCTACGGATTCGCCCTTGTCTCCTTTCTCTCCGCCGGCTCCCTAGGAGGAGGAGGAGAAAAGCAGAATGAAAGAGGAGTCAGAGGTGCTGAGCTGAGATACTTTACCACCTCCTTTAGAGTTGCATATGAATAATAATATAATAATAATATAATAATAATATAATTTATTATTTATACCCCGCCCATCTGGCTGGGCTTCCCCAGCCACTCTGGGCAGCATTCAACAAAATATTAAAATACAGTGGTACCTCGGGTTACAGACACTTCAGGTTACAGACTCCGCTAACCCAGAAATAATACCTCGGGTTAAGAACTTTGCTTCAGGATGAGAACAGAAATCGTGCTCCGGCAGCGGGAGGCCCCATTAGCTAAACTGGTACCTCAGGTTAAGAACAGTTTCAGGTTAAGAACGGACCTCCAGAACGAATTAAGTTCTTAACCCGAGGTACCACTGTACAGTAATACATGAAACATTAGGCGCTTTCCTGAACTGGGCTGCCTTCAGATGTCTTCTAAAAGACTGGTAGTTGTTCTCTTTGACATCTGGTGGGAGGGCGTTCCACAGGGCTTTAATAAATAAAATAATAATAATAATAATAATAATAATAATAATAATACCCCGCCCATCTAACTGGGTTTCCCCAGCCACTCTGGTCAGCTTCCAACAGGATACTGGATATTGGATAAAACACCAAAGATTAAAAACTTCTGTAAACAGGGCTGCCTTCAGATGTCTTCTAAAAGTCAGATAGTTGTTTATTTCCTTGACATCTGATAGGAGGGCATTCCACAGGGCGGGCGCCACTACTGAGAAGGCCCCCTGCCTGGTTCCCTGTAACTTCGCTTCTCGCAGTGAGGGAAACGCCAGAAGGCCGTCAGAACTGGACCTCAGTGTCTGGGTAGAATGGAATGCTCACAATCTCCCTTGGTGTGGCAGCAGGTGCCCACAAATCCACAACTCTACTTGCCATGGATGAGTGCCTTGCGTGGCCTTAAAAGCAGGTCACACAAATTTATGGAGAATTAGACTACTGGCAGCTACTTAGTCATAATGGCTAATGCTTTGTCTCCACAGTCAAAGGTACCAGTTGAATACCAGTGGGTAGAGCGCTCTTGCAATCATATTCTGCTTGTGGGCTTCTCACTGGCATCTGGGAACGGGATCCTGTCATAGCTGTCAACTAACAGATTTGAAAATAAGGGACCTGCAGCCTCGAAAATAAGGGATCAGCAGCCAAAATAAGGGATTTCCCAAGCACAGGTATGTTCAGCTTCTGAGCCCCTCTGAGACAAAGGCAGAAAGCCCAGCCAGCAGCCAATCGAAGCCTCAAGCAGTGGTTCCCACAGCGCAGCAACCCGGCAAAGGGGATGCAGCAAGGAAAACCACCATCACCTCTCTGCTGGGAAGCACTGAGCAAAGGCGAGTCCCCGGGCAATGCAGCCGATTTGATTGGCACAAAGCATGCAAGCTCCACCCCCCAGTCATTTTTAGACTCCTTATTGGGTGAGCAACGCAGCCAAGCAACCCAGTTGGAGCCTCATAGCATCATAGAATCATAGAATAGAATCATAGAATCATAGAGTTGGAAGAGACCCCAAGGGCCATCGAGTCCAACCCCCTGCCAAGCAGGAAACACCATCAGAGCACTCCTGACATATGGTTGTCAAGCCTCTGCTTAAAGACCTCCAAAGAAGGAGACTCCACCACACTCCTTGGCAGCAAATTCCACTGTCAAACAGCTCTTACTGTCAGGAAGTTCTTCCTAATGTTTAGGTGGAATCTTCTTTCTTGTAGTTTGGATCCATTGCTCTGTGTCTGCCGTGGCCGGCAGGGAGGGAGGGAGAGGAGCTGCTTCCTTTGAAACCCAGGAAATTTAAGGGACATAATCCATAAGGGATAGCAGCGGGACACGGCGCTGGGATAAGGGACTTTCCCACCAAATAAGGGACGGTTGACATGGATCCGGGACTAGATGGGCCACTGGCCTGATCCAGCAGAGCTCATCTTACATTTTTAATTATCAACATTTCATTGTAATTGTCAGCAGACTCTCCATTCAACGTTCTCTGTAACTGGGGCAACACAGTGCAATATATTCTGGACCCAAGTTTCAGCATGGCCACTTCACAGAGCTACACCTTCATGCAAGCATGGGGTACTGTCATGGGCCTGGAGTCAGCTTCGCCTGCAGAACAGCAGCCTGAAGGGGGAGAAAGCGGAGTGACTCCACTTGCAGCTGATCAGCCTTCAAGGACACAGAGGAGGAGGAGGCACGGATGGGAACCAGCTGGCTGCAACTTTCTGAAGCAGAGTTTCCAGCAGCAATCAGACGCTGGAAACAGTGCTTGTAGTTCCTGGCCCTACGATACAATCATCTTTATTGTCATTGTCCCATACAGAACTGTTAAGTTGTGGGTGAAGATATCAGACGACACAGCAATTCTTCAAACAGCTCTTGTTTATTCACAGGCCAGAACAGAACCGAACTGAAGGGTTCAGCCAGTCTGCTTATATAGAGCTCCACTACAACGCAACAGCAACCACTTTCTGTAACTATCCAGTCACTGAATGTCACTTTCAATCCCTTATTTGCATATGTGGACCTGCTGGCCCAGGGTGAAAACTTCAGTACATAACAAGAACAATGAAATGGAAAAAACTACATCAGACATTCAAAAACCAACAAGCCTGCTATTCCAGCTATCCCAAGCTGGTTAGCCCCCTAAAACTCTGATACCTCATTTTTAAATACAATATTCTCCCATAGAGACTCCTTACACTGCGTTTAAAACCAAAATCGCATTTGGGTAGAAACTGTTTCTCAGGCGGCTAGTCCTAGTCTTGATAACCCTGGACTTTCTTCCAGAAGGCAGAAGCTGAAAGAGACCATTTCCAGGGTGCGCACTATCCTGCGCTATCTCTGCAGCTTTCTTGTGGCACTGTCTGGAAGCATAGATTTGATCCAAGGTGGGAAGAGGGCACCCAATTATTCTCTCCGCAGTCTTTACAACCCTGGACAGCATTGTTGTTTTCCTGGCCGTGCAGCTCCCAAACCACACACACAGACCATAAGTTAATACACTCTCAACAGTACAATGGTAAAATGCCATCAACAGGTCCTTTGAGAAGTTGTTTTTCTGGAGGATTCTCAGAAAATATAACCTCTGCTGCGCTCTCTTTATCAGGTCTTTGCTGTTTTCTCCCCAGATCAGGTCATCTCTCAACTCGATTCCCAGAATGAGCTTCCTGCTCATCTTGGCCCCCTGACCCCTGGACCTTCTGACCCAGATGGATTGCTCTTTGCCCAACCCTAGGACTGGACCTGACTCCGGATGCATAGTTTAGCTCTAGGCAAGTACATCTCAAAGGCTCATCTGGTCGGCTGGCCTCCCGCCCCACTGAGCTCTGCACGCTGTTGCTCAGCAACAAGACTACGGCAAGAGGCCTATTCAGCCCAAGGGCCAAATGCCAGGGGTGGCCGGGGCCAGAGGCAAAAGTGGGCGGAGCAATGGGGGCCACTCTTAGCTTTGCACAGAAAGCCATGCCAGAGATTTCTAAACACACACACACACACATTTCTCCCTCCTCCATACAGGAAAACAAGGGATATGACATCAGTTTTAAGAACACGTTCTAGGCGGGCAAAAGCACTTGAGGAAAGTGTGAGCACGTGCAGGGCCTTGGGGGAATCCCAAAAGCCAGATAAATGCACTCCTGCATTATGTGATTTGTAGATCTTTCTTCTTCGAGGCAAGCTGTAGTGCTGAAAATATTAATATTCTGGCAACTTGCTGTCAAAAATGCCAGAATTATTCCAACCCCCACTGCACAATCCTCTTGGTATCCAACTTACATCCTTGCCTGTTTCTCCTGCCTCTCCTTTCATCCCTCGCTCTCCGGGACGTCCTGGCAGACCCAAAGGACCCTGAAGAATAGAGGGGACATGAGCAATTTGGGCTCGATTCTCACTGAGTTTGCTCCGCCTGTGGGGCTGAGCTGTGGACAAGGGTCTTACTGACAGCACTGAGTGCTCCTGGGTAGACAAATCTGTGGGATGTGAAACACAAGAGCAGTCAAGTACAACATTCCTAGAGTGAACATGTTTACACATGGGGAGGAATGTTTGTCCAGCCAGCAGGTAAACTTCTTGTTTCCTTCTGGGCTGGGACAGACTTCCTCTGCATGTGACTAGAGGTGGGCGTGGCCTCACCTGTGCAGGTAACAAAAGCATAGGACTGGCTGCCATCTCTCTATGACTACATTCGTCAAAGAAGCAACATCTGCTTAGCCAAAGATGCTCTCTTCCAGCCAAGAGAGGACAAAGGGACTGTCTCCTTATGAGATAGTTTCCAGGTTTATGTTACTTTTCTAAGCTAAGTCTGCCTTCTGGGATCCAATTGTGAACAGAATGGTGTGTGAGTAAACTCTTTTTATACATTTATAGAAGACTGTGTCGTGTCTTATCTTTTATGAGGGAATAAGGGGAAAATACCAGAACAGTTATTACAGAGGCTTTAGCGAGCCTGAGCAAACGCATCTGCTGTGAGTTTAAAAAGGGAAATGTTACTCTGCTAAATTGTGAACTTGTTTACACAAGTTGGAAATGCTAGAATCAAACAATACATCCTCTCCTGCATCCCTGGACATTCCCACAAAATCCCTATACATCAAAATACTACCTGTAGGTAAATAAAAACCTAGTGTGTCAGGAAAAGAGGATTCGCTGGGTAGCTATGGAGAGTTTGAGGTCTCAGCAGCATGCAAGTCCAGAGAGATTCCTTACCCGAATTCCTCTCTCTCCAGTCTCACCAGGAGGGCCTGCTTCCCCCTAGAAGGACAGAAGGACCGATGCTCAATGCAAAACCCCCTTAGGAGCTTCAGAGCTGTAATGTCAGGAAGCCCCAGTGCTATTTTTCTAGAAAAAGAGGTGCTGAAACTCAACTTGAGCACCTGCCTTGTTCTCTTATAATGGCAGCGGTACACATCTGAGAGGGGCCACTAAGTTCTGTCTGGGGGAAAAGCCCTGGTATGCCCTATTAAAACATCTTACACAGACATTATGATTGTGCGTTACCATGCCCTGAAAGGCCCCAGAAAACTGAGCAAAATTGTCGATGCAACTACATGTGTTAGCTTAAGTCAGGGGTCGGCAAACCAAGGTCCATGGGCCAGATCAGGCCCAATTGCCTTCAGGATCCGGACTGTCCGTGGATCGGCGTGGGGCTTCTGTTTGTTCAGGCTGCACCGTTTCTCCCCCTGCACCATTCCATCCCCCTCATCCCTCACACACACAGCGGTGGCGCCTCCTCCCTCCCTCCCTCCCTCCTCCTGGCTTCTCCTTGCCCTGCCTAGAGGAGGAAGGGGGCTGGGCTTGTTAGAATTCCTTCTCCATGATTGCAGTCATGGGATTTTTGTCTATCACATGACGGTGTATGTTTTGACTCTACAGAGTGGGAAGTGACGAAGACAGGATGTTTGTGTTACTGTGTTCCATGAAATGGGACTATTGTCCTTTGTTCTTTTTTCTCTTTGCTGTCTGATGCTAGAGAGAGAGGGAGCCATGTTGCAGTGCTCCGTGTGTGTTTAGATGTAAATAAAGATTAGCCAAAATGCTGAGGTCTGTCACGCAAGGTGCACAAACTCTGCAGATCCCTAAGTGTGCCAGTGTCGGTTGGCATCGGTTGCTGTGATGTTTGGGTTGAAGAAAGCTTTTGAAACTCCCGAATGAAAGACCAGGAGGGAGAGAACATGCCACCTGGGCATGTGTCTCTGCCAGGGTCCTACTCGAGTGTACGCTGAACTCCTGAGCTGGCTGAGCACCATTTTAAGCAGCCCCTCTCTGGAGCCAGCCCCTTCGCGCTGTTCATCTTCCCTCTCCCGCCACCGCCCGGGTGCTCCTGTGGACCAGAGAGCGGAGCGGATGAGCTCGCTCTGCTAACCATGAGAAGCAGCAGCGGTGGCGGCGGTGGCAGCCCCTGGGAGGTAAGCGCAGCGGCTGGGGCTGGGCTGGGCTGGGGCTGGGGGGGGAGAAGGACTACTTGCCCCCTCGCCTCTTCTTCCAGTTCCCCTGCCCCCGCTGGTGCAGCTTCTCCAACCCGCCACAAGGTCTGAGGGACAGTGGACCGGCCCACGGCTAAAAAATGTTGCCGACCCCTGGTTTAAGTACTCAGTGGGTTTGTATTGCAATGGATTAGAAGGAAGCCTAGATTTCTCAAGCTGTTACCTGGACGCCAGGCATCCGCTCTTCCCTGACTCTCCCTGGTATGAATTCAAAGCATCCGCTTTTGCAGAGTTTCACAATTAGTGTCAACAAGTTGAAATGTTCATCCCCACGTTCCTTTGTCACTTAATATGCTGCGGTTACAACCTGCAGTTCCAGATTTTCGTACCCGTTTACCCTGAGCAAAAAGTCATTGAGATACGGGACTACGTTTGCATGTAATTGATCTCACTATCAGGAGCAGGGATGGGAGGCTGAGAGACTACAATTCCCAGCAGCCTAGGGCCAATGGTCAAGAATGATGGGAGTCGTACCGACGAAAGAAGAATGGCGGATGAAATTGATGGACTATGCAGAATTAGATAAATTAACAGGAAGGGTTCGAAACCTGCGGGACCAGAGATTCTTAGAAGACTGGAGTAAATATGTGAACTATTTGAAAAGTAATGGTAATGAACAGATTATGCTAGTAGGACTGCAAGAAGTTTTGAAAGGAGGGTTATTTGAAATATTGCAAGAAAGACTATGAGGAAAATTATTAGATAATGATAATTAAGAGTAATAGGGAAATTAAGAAATGCATAATAAGTGATAAAGAATGAAAAATCATCAGAGGTGTTGATGGAAGTCTAAAACATTGTATAAGATAAGAAGTTATGTTATATGACTGTTGGAAATGATACATTAAAAAAAACCAATAATATTTTTTTAAAAAAAAAAAAAAGAATGATGGGAGTTGTAATCCAGCAATTTATGCTGGCTAGCCCTGAGCTAAATAATCATATACTTCCTCCCCTAGTCATTGGTTCAGAAATGGCAAAATTCAGCTCCCCAGATTTGTACTTTTAGTTTCTACTTACATCTTTACCTCTTAGGCCGGGCTCCCCAGGTCTTCCGGACGGTCCTTGCTCACCTTTCTCACCCTTTGGACCAGTTTCCCCCTGAAGTAAACAATAGCCAAGATGTTGGTCTATTTTGCCCATCTTTCTCCCTCCTCCCCTGGCAACAGCAACCTTATTCTGACTTGCAGAATGTGTGTGTCAGTTGTTATCTGGACTATAGTGCACAAAGAAGAGAAGGTTAACCTTTTCCTCCTTCTTCATGGTCCTGAAAAAACCCTACTTCTTAAGCTCCAGAGAGAAAAAAGCTCCATTGGCACCAATGGGAGCTTTTTCCAGGTCTAAAGGTAAAGGTAAAGGGACCCCTGACCATTAGGTCCAGTCGTGACCGACTCTGGGGTTGCGGCACTCATCTCGCTTTATTGGCCGAGGGAGCCGGCGTACAGCTTCCGGGTCATGTGGCCAGCATGATTAGGGGCTTCTGGCAAACCAGAGCAGCGCACGGAAACGCCGTTCACCTTCCCGCCAGAGTGGTACCTATTTATCTACTTGCACTTTGATGTGCTTTCAAACTGCTAGGTTGGCAGGATTTTCCAGGTCTAGTGGTGATTCCCCCCCCCCCCCGCCCATACACTGGGGTCCGGATGAAAGCCAGGCTGTCTCAACACCTCCTTAAGGATAGGGAATAAACCCATCCAGTTCAAATTTTAAAATGAACCATGCTGACAATCCATTTAAACCACACACATTGCACTTAAAGGCATTTGCTAGATAACTACCACTGTAGTTTGTAGCTTAGTCCATGTGCTATGAAGATTAAAAGAAATACCTGCTTAGTTTCAGGCTTGTTGTCGGAGTTGGTGACATACCGTACGTGAAATTCTCTGAATAACCTGGCTAAAAAGTATTGTTAAAAGTATTCTGCGCCTTGCACTGTTCATGCATCCTCACCTTTTGCCCTGGCTTCCCAGACAAGCCAACGTTTCCCTGTTAAATTTATTGAAAAGGTTAGTCAGGAATATACCACATGCACTGGCAAAACATGAATTGTCGGGAAGACACTAACAACCAAAATGAATGAATGCCTGAAGTGACCGAGATCCTAGTACGGTTGGCCCATCCATTAGGCAGGCTGAGGCAACCGCCTCAGGTAGCAAAAATGAATGCCCCTGGAGAAACAAGAGGTAGCTGTGGCAGTTCTGGCAAGATCTTGCTAAAGGTAAAGGTCAAGGGACCGTTAGGTCCAGTCATTGGACTAGATGGACTAGATGACCCCGGGGTCCCTTCTAACTCTACAATTCTACAATTCTATGCTTTTCTGACCTCTGTTAGGCACGTCCAGCATAGCATCAGCCTCCATGCAATTAGGAACAACCCTTCCCCCACAAAAATAGGAAAGCTGAGATAGGTAAAGTAAAGGTAAAGGGACCCCTGGCCATTAGGTCCAGTTGTGGCCGACTCTGGGGATGCGGCGCTCATCTCGCTTTATTGGCCGAGGGAGCTGGCGTACAGCTTCTGGGTCATGTGGCCAGCATGACTAAGCCGCTTCTGGCAAACCAGAGCAGCGCATGGAAACGCCATTTACCTTCCTGCTGGAGTGGTACCTATTTATGTACTTGCACTTTGATGTGCTTTTGAACTGCTAGGTTGGCAGGAGCAGGGACCGAGCAACGGGAGCTCACCCCGTCACAGGGATTCGAACTGCCAACCTTCTGATCGGCAAGACCTAGGCTCTGTGGTTTAACCCACAGCGCCACTCGCATCCCTTCAAGCCCTTCAAAATCTTGTGAGGTCTCGTGGAACTCTTGCGAGATCTCGCTAGAATGTGGAAGCCACCGCCACAGTAAGAGAGGCTTTGCCAAGGTTGGCACTGTCCTGTTTCCACCCCTGGGTGCCAGGGAATACGGCTAGAATGTTGTTCCTCTAAATATCTAGCCTGCCAAACTCCCAGGACTTGCAAAGACCCCAGACTGAGGTCAGTACTGAGATGTATGGGACATTGGTTTGACTCAGTGTAAGGTATCCTCCTCTAACTTAAGGGTACAGCTGTATTTCAGTGGCAGAACATCTGATTTGCATGCATCTCCCTGTCTCGAACTCTAGACAGCTGCTGCCTGTCAGTGCTGGACGAACCAACGTTCTGACTTTACGTATAAGCCAGCTTTCTATGCTGTTATTCAAATGCTGATTCATTTCAAAACATGGCAGTCCAGAAAGCAAGGTTGTTTACATAAACATTATCAAATTAAAAAACCCCATAAATCAAACTATCAATTAAAATATGTATATGCACAAGGCAGTGTTTGCTCCATGTGCAAGCTAGCACAGGAAAACGCACAAACTTAGCTTTCAAATTACCGTATTTTTCGCTCCATAAGATGCACTTTTCCCCTCCTAAAAAGTAAGGGGAAATGCATGTTCATCTTATGGAGTGAATGCAGGCGGGAGGCTCTGCTCAGCGCTCCCTTTAAAGAGCTGCATGGAGCGTGTGTGCAGCTCTTGGGGGCTTTTCCGCGAGGTGGGAGAAGGGACTGACGGGCTGCCCTCTGTCCCTTCTCCCACCTCCCGGAAAAGCCAGCAAGAGCCGCTGCCAGGCTCTGCTCAGCGCCCCCTCGTAAGGGCTCCCTTTCGTCTTCCATCCCGCTTTGCTGGGAAGCCAGAAGAACAAGAGGCACTGCGCAGCTATCGCTCTTGCTCTGCTGGCTTCAACGAGAGCTGCGCAGCTTGCTCCGCTGGCTTCTCGGTGAAGCGGAAGGAGGGACAGAAGGGTTTAAAGCAAGAAAAGTGAGAGCCACTTACATGCTCTGCACAGAATTTTTTTTATTGCTTTCCCCCTCTAAATACTAGGTGCGTCTTAGGGTCAGGTGCGTCTTATGGAGCGAAAAATACGGTGTGTCTGGAAGGGCAGAGAGGAGAGGAACATTCCCAAAAGCCAGATTCGCTTCATTCCAGTTCTGCCCCCACTTTCCTCTCTCTCCTCCCTTGATGGACACTCGCTGTCCAATTTTCCAACTCACCCTTTCTCCTGGCTCGCCCTTCAGCCCCAACTGTCCTGGAATGCCAAATCCCGGGCTTCCCTGCAGAGATCAAGGCAAAAATTCAGCCCACTTTGAACCCTTTCCACCGTATCCTGAAATACTCTTGCAGGCTAGCAAGTCCAGAGCTCGCTTGTTTTTCTGTTTTCTAAAATGCAACGGGGGTAACCCGTTTGAAAGAAAAGGGAGCTCAGAGCATTATTTGGGGACCAAACCAGATGTGGCCAGGACAGGGGTTCTGCAGCTTTAATTTCTGTATATGGACACCCGTGACAATGGTAGACCTTTGAGACTCAAGGTGCTGCCCTTGACTTTCAAAGCATTAAATGCCTCGGGACCAAGTGATTTGAAGGGCGGCCTGCGATCATATAAACCAGCCTAGGCTTTAAGATCAGCCTCTGAGGCCCTCCTCACCCACCCACCATCAAGTTCCATCATGCTGGTGGGCAATCAAAACAGGGCTTTTTTGGTGGTGGCTCCAGATCTTTGAAATTACTTCCTAAAAAGAAGCACATGTAGCCCTTTGAAAAGCAAACTTCAGGACCATTTTAGTTTCAACTGGCATTTTGAGAAAAGCATTGGGAGTTGGGTTTTCAAACCGTTTCAAACGTCTGACCTTTCTTTTCTTTTATCTTTGCATATTTTTTTAATTTTTATTAAATTTTGACATAAATATATTTCACAAACGTACAAAAGACAAAATGAAAAAGAAAAAACAGAAAAAGAGGGAAAAAAAGAAAAAGAAAAAAAGAAAAACAAGAAAAACATACAACTTTAAATGACATTAATCGACTTCCCTTTATCTCGATTTTGGAAAATATTATCTTGTTTATCTATCTGCTGTGTCTATTCCTTAATAAAACTTTTTACGTAGTAAGCGTTATCTCATGCCTACTGTGAATTCTGTAAGTACATATATGTTTCTGATCAACATTTTGATTTTCCCCTTGTCTCTATTTCTTTTATCTTTGCAATTGGATTGCTTTTACTTGTATTTTTAAAGTATTTTTTGTTTTTTAAAATCTCTTTCATAAGCTGCCTTTCCCCTGAAAAGTGATGCATCTATACATAAAATCTCCCGGAGAACTCACATTGTGAGGCAACTGACAATTGCAGAAAAACAAAAGGCTAGCCCTTTAAATAAATAATAAATGCACTGACCTTCTCCCCCTTTTCTCCTTGGTCCCCTGGGTCTCCTTTTGGACCTGGGGGGCCAACTGGCCCCAAATCCCCCTGTATAAAGTGATGAGAGAGAGAGATAGGGAATTCCAGTGCTTTTTGAATTGTGTCCTGGGGAGTTCTATAAGCTTTACTGGGCAGTGATGGCCGATGAGCTCTCCCAAAAGGCAGTTGGGCCCATTGCTATGTTATCTCTCCTCACAATTCCACAACAGCACAGGAGTGCTGGATGTATTCTAGAGTGCACACCCGGTGCCGGATTTATGTATAAGCTAAACAAGCTATAGCTTAGGGCCCCACTCTCTTGGGGGTCCCCCAAAAAATTAAAGGAAAAATAAAAACTGGATGTACATTTCCAAAGTACAGTGGTACCTCTGGTTGCGAACGGGAGCCGTTCTAGCAGCCCGTTTGCAACGTGAAAAGAACACAACCTGAAGCACCATATCTGCGCAGGTGTGCAGCACGATTTGGCACTTGTGCGCATGCGCAAAGCATGATTTAGCGCTACTGCGCATGCGCAAGCGGCGAAACCCAGAAGTAACCCTTTCCGGTATTTCCGGGTCGCCGCGGGACGCAACCTGAAAAAACGTAACATGAAGCAAACGTAACATGAGGCATGACTGTATAAGATGAAAAACAAATAAAATAAAACCTTCATACAGCAACAGTGTTTTGTGCTGTGTAGGTCCCTATGATGTAAGCAATAGGCCCCGCCTGCTAGCTTGCTCCCTAAAATATCACTGGTTTGCTCATTTCTATATCTATTACTTTGATGAAATACCTATTTTGTGCAAATGGCTTTAGATACCTATTAGGTCCATAAATTACCACATAGCATATATTCAACACAAAAAACAATGACAATTTGTTGTTGACAAAGGACAGCTGGACATACTAAGGGTCCCATTACCTTCAGCAGCTTAGGGCCTCATCAAACCTAAATCCGGCCCTGTGCACACCCCACACCCATTGACGGTAAGGCCTTACAGAGGTAGTCAGGTATATTTGTGTACACCTGAGCGTGAGAATGGGCGAGTGAGCAGGATGCTTTAGCTGAGATTCTTGCATTGCAGGGGGTTGGACTAGATGACCCCGGGGTACCTTCTAACTCTACAATTCTACGCTTCTCTGACCTCTGTTAGGCACGTCCAGCAGAGCATCAGCCTCCATGCAATTAGGAACAACCCTTCCCCCACAAAAATAGGAAAGCTGAGATAGGTAAAGTAAAGGTAAAGGGACCCCTGGCCATTAGGTCCAGTCGTGGCCAACTCTGGGGTTGGGGCACTCATCTCGCTTTATTGGCCGAGGGAGCCGGCGTACAGCTTCCGGGTCATGTGGCCAGCATGACTAAGCTGCTTCTGGCGAACTAGAGCAGCGCACGGAAACGCCGTTTACCTTCCCGCTGGAGCGGTACCTATTTATCTACTTGCGCTTTGACGTGCTTTTGAACTGCTAGGTTGGCAGGAGCAGGGACTGAGCAACGGAAGCTCACCCAGTCGCGGGGATTCGAACCGCCGACTTTCTGATTGGCAAGTCCTAGGCTCTGTGGTTTAACCCACAGCACCACCCGCGTCCTGCTGAGATAGGTACATGCCCACAATATCCCTTGCAGCACACAAGGGAATCCACAGTTCCTTGACAAGTGCAATGATGTTGCAGAGCATCTCCTAGAGATTAAAGATTTGAAAGCCACCCATCTGGAAGTGATACTTCTCTCTGAATGGTGTGTTATCAGCCTTAGGAGGACAGCCAAGAAGATCTCATCCGAAAAAGCTCTTTTAATGGCACAGAAGGCAAACACCCGCCAATGCTCTTTAATCCACAGCTTCCCTGCAAAACGTTCCTGGAAAAATTGTCTTCCTCCCCAAAAATGGACACCCTCCCACATATCTTGCATGTCCCTGCCCCACTTACCCTGGCACCTTTCTTGCCTGAAGGTCCCACCACCTGTAGAGAAAGAAACCACAGGTGAGTCTCTCTACCCAATCTTAGCCTCACTTGCTTGGCAACGGCGACTTCTGCCACATGTTATTCTGTGCTCCAGGGACTGCTGCTCCTCCAGGAAAAGGCCAGGAATGTCATGACCCCCCCACCCCAATGGCAGGCATGGAAAATCTCACGCTCCTAATGGCATGTATGAAGAAAAGCCATGGCTCAGTAGCAGAGAATCTGTTTTGCATGCAGAAGGGCCTGGGTTCATAGCTGTCAACTTTTCCCTTTTTTAAAGGGAAATTCCCTTATTCTGAATAGGATTCCTCGCAAGAAAAGGGAAAAGTTGACAGCTATGCCTGGGTTCAGTCCCCAGAATCTCCAGCTAGGGCTGGGAAAACCCCCCATCTAAAACCCCAGAGAACATCTGTCAGTCAGTCATCTTCTTCTCTTACTCATAGCTGAGTAAGATTGTCTACCATGAACACAGTCTTAACAGTGAGTCCGTAAGGGACTGTGGAGGCCAATTCTGGATCCACACATCCTTCCACAGTGTGGGGGTATAGGTTTTCAGGCAGGAGGTGATCACGGTGAGGATTTGCCAGAAGTGCATGTGAAAAGAATCAAGAGGTCTTAGCAGACCACAAGCTGAATGTGAGTCAACAGTGTGATGCAGCAGCAAAAAAACGCTATTCTAGGCCGTTTCAACTGAAGTATAGTGTCTCGATCAAGGGAAGTCATAGTACCACTGTTGTCTTCTTCTTCTTCTTCTTTGGCGATTACTCATAGTCAAGTAAGATTGTCTTCCATAAACACGGTTTTAACAATGAGTCCGTAAGTGGCTAAGGAGGCCAATTCTGGATCCATACGTCCTTCCACAGTAGGGACATTGGTTCCCGGGAGGGAGTTGATCACGGTGTGGATTTGCCAAGCGCGCCTTCCTCTTAGCACGTTTCTCCCTTGCGTCCTGAGTTCGAGTGTCTTCAAAACCCATGACACCTTTGGTAAAGGCTGTTCTCCAACTGGAGCGCTCGCAGGCCAGTGTTTCACAGTTGCCGGTGTTTATACTACATTTTAAAAGATTTGCCTTGAGACAGTCTTTAAACCTCTTTTGTTGACCACCAGCATTACGCTTTCCATTTTTAAGTTTGGAATAGAGTAGTTGCTTTGGAAGACGTTAATCAGGCATCCGCACAACATGACCAGTCCAACGAAGTTGATGTTGAAGAATCATTGCTTCGACACTGGTGATCTTTGCTTCTTCCAGTACTAATAATAATAATTTATTATTATTCCAGTAATAATAATAATAATAATTTATTATTTATACCCCGCCCATCTGGCTGAGTTTCCCCAGCCACTCTGGGCAGCTCCCAATTAGCTCGCCTGCCTTCCCAAGGGATGTGTAAAATTTTTCAGAGACACCGTTGATGGAATCTTTTGAGGAGTTGGAGATGGTGTTTATAAGTGGTCCAGTCAGTGTAGACAATATGGGGCTGAAGTGCCCCAGGGTTTGACCTAATACGAGACAGCTTCTGATGATATTGTTGCATGCCACTCCAACAGAACTATTATGATTTGGGCTGGATAAACCTTCCTAATCACTGCAAAAAAAATAACAATACACTTACACCCATAGCTGGAGCACCAGGAAATCCTTGGATGCCCTGTTAAGGAAGGAGGAAAGTCAGGGTTAGCAGGAAAGGGTGTGTTAAGGGTGCAATTCTAGGTAAGTGTATTGGGGTGAAAGCCCAACTGAACTGAGGAGGGTGCCCTATAAGGCAGTAGTGATAAGAAATTGAGGTTTCAAGTTTCAAACAAACTCAAAAAACAGGGCAGAAACTAAAAAAAAGTTTTAAACATAGCCCTATTTCAGAGGACCAAGCAGTAGTAATAAAAAACAGAGGTTTTGAGTTTCAAAACAGGGCTGAAGCACTCCTGACTGCTGATGTTAAAGAAAGGTATGAAAACCTCACAATTAAGTTTTAAACATAGCCCTGTTTAAGAGGACCAAGCAATAGTAATACAAAATTGAGGTTTTAAGTTTCAAACAAACTCAAAAACAGGGCAGAAACTCAAAATTTCTTTCCTCTGAAGAAGAGTGCATGCACACGAAAGCTCATACCAAGAACTGACTTAGTTGGTCTTTAAGGTGCTACTGGAAGGAATTTTTTTTGTTTCAAAATTTCTTATCACTACTGCTTGATTCTCTTAAATAGGGCTATGTTTAAAACTTGTCATTGAGGTTTTCATACCTTTTTCGTAAACTCGAGGAAGCGTTTTCAGCCCTGCTCTTGAGTTTGTTTGGTATCACTTAAAATCATTTAAGGTTTATAATTTCTTTATTTCCTTCTGAGGAAATTGATTAGTTCAGTGAAACGAGTTTTGTAGCCGGCATCTCGTAAAGTCTCTGTTTATTTCTAGGTTGGTTTTTTGATTTTTGTTATTTAATGCAATTCTATAGTCGATTACTTCTTGTTTCAGGGATTTTCATGCTAATTTTTTTGTTTTGTGAATTTTTTTGAGATGGGGAAAATACCGTATTTTTTGCTCTATAAGACTCACTTTTTCCCCTCCTAAAAAGTAAGGGGAAATGTGTGTGCGTCTTATGGAGCGAATGCAGGCTGCACAGCTATCCCAGAAGCCAGAACAGCGAGAGGGATTGCTGCTTTCACTGCACAGCGATCCCTCTTGCTGTTCTGGCTTCTGAGATTCAGAATAATTTTTTTTCTTGTTTTCCTCCTCCAAAAACTAGCTGCGTCTTGTGGTCTGGTGCGTCTTGTAGAGCGAAAAATACGGTAGCTTCATGGGCCAAATTGGGGCCCCCGGTAAACCATGATTGGCCTGCAGTCCGAAGGTTCCCCAAGCCATGTGCACACAGCCTGAAATGCTATGGCCTACATCCACAATGAACACCCCAGGTGAGCATCAAACCTCAGTTCTGGCCCCCCAATGACTCCGCACCCCAATTTCCTCTCTCCACTGTGATCCAGTGGTCTCTCCACACTTTTTTCACTTACTTGGTCTCCTTTGGGCCCAACGGGACCTGGAAGACCCTAAAAAATAATAATAAGAGAAATTGAAAATGTGTGTGTTTTGGTAGAATTGGTTTATTGTGTAATTTAAATATGTGTTTCTCTATATTTTTTCCCACTTGTAAACTTTGCTGTTGTTGGAGAAGAGGGTTCCCCCAAAGTAGAGTGAGCCAAAGAGTTAAGAGTCAGGATGAGACCAGGAGAAGAACCTGACAAGTCAAGCTAAGGCGGGACCTGGTGTTCCAGGGGTGGGGCCTGTGAAATCTCATCAGTCGTGGGAGGAGCCTGGAAGGTCTGGGGGCGGAGTCTTTAACTGGAGTTGACTGCTTTTCAGAGGCTGGAGCTGGATAGCTCAGTTGGTTAGAGAGTGGTGTTGATAATGCCAAGGTTGCAGGTTTGATCCCCGTATGGCACAATTGCATATTCCTGCATTGCAGGGGGATGGACTAGATCAGTGTTTCTCAACCTGTGGATCCCCAGATGTTGTTGGACTACAACTCCCATCTTTCCTAGCCAGCAGGACCAGTGGTCAGGGATGATGGGAGTTGTAGTCCAACATCATCTGGGGACCCACAGGTTGAGAATTGCTGGACTAGATGATCCTCAGGGTCCCTTCCAACTCTACAATTTTATGATCTGGGTTGGCCTGTTAAGATATGTACTGTTTATGTACTGTATATATCATTCCCATTCTTAATCTGATTGTGGAAAATTCGAAGCATCAGGCAACAGAAAAGTAATTAAATGCATATTTAAAATGCAACCAGTCAAATCAAATGGCGGAAGATGATGATGATGATTGCAGCCCATAATACTGCTGGCAACAGATGGCATCCAAATGACTTGTCATTAAAAATAAAGCGATCCTCACTTGGTGCCTACAACACAGTGAAGGTTGCAGCCGGACATCTCTGAGAAAGACATTTTTTAAATGCAGCATCACTACTGTCAGGGAACTGACATCGGAGCCAGAGGTGGAGGCAAGGCTCCCAAGCGATGCCGGAGAAGGGCCCAGCAGGGAGAGAGGGAGCTCATCGGCTGGGGAAGGAAATCAGCGTAACACCAGGGGTGAAGGGGGGCACATGGGGGAATCGGAGAGGGGGCTCCAGGACTCCTCGCCGGAGACCAGCGGGGAGAGCACGGGTCCTCCGCTACCCACACCCACCCTGCGCAGAAGACTTCTGCGCAGGGAAAGTAGGCATAGACTTGGCGTCAAAGAACTTCTTTGCTGGAAGAAGTTCAAGAAACGCCCACTGACGGATTCTGCCAGCGACTGAAACAGCCACGAAGTGAAGGGCTGTCCAGCCAGGGAAAGGTTTAACCAGGCAACCTAGCCAGGAGTGGCGGCAACTTACGCACGAGCAACCCCATATAACCATTACAACTACTGAAAGGGTCCTGTTGCTGTTCAGCACCCATCTTTCCTCTGAAGATGGACATAACTGTCTGATTAACTACAACGATGTGGTTTCTCTGATCAGACTAGCAAAAATAATGAAGGGTGCATTGAATGTTCTGCTTGTATACTTTATGAGCTGATGGCTTGTCCTTGTCTGGAAAAAAGGAGGGTTCTTAATTTAGATCATGTTATCTGAACTCTCCTGACAGTCATAGAAAACTCAGAAATGGGTTGGGGAAGATCATCAAAATATCAGGTTCAAATGAAGAGAGGCTTACCGCAATTCCTTGAAGACCCTTCACCCCTGCCTCTCCACGCTCGCCCTGCAACAGACAGACCGCAGATTCTCATTCTATGCTACAAAAACACATACTGTACTTTTCCATCTATAAGATGAAAGTAATAGACACCTTACCTTTTCTCCTTTGACCCCATCTTGGCCTTTTTTGCCCTAGATTGAAAAAGAAGATAGCACAAAACACCATTGTCCATAGCAAAGACCATGGAAGAGGTTAGCTTGCAAACATCTCACACTACACACTTTGCAGGAAAAGTGACTGTGGGGTTTTTTCCTCCCCGAGAGGGGCGGGTGTGGGCCGTGCACTCGGAACTCAGGTCTGAGCAACGGTCAGGACTCTCATTCTTGTGCTGGACAAGAACAGTTTTTAGGCCTCGCCGATCTTTGATACATAATTTGAAAAAAAAAGTGATGTGATGACCATCTTCCAACATCTGAAGGGCGGCCACATAGAAGATGGAGCGAGCTTGTTTTCTGCTGCTCCAAGGAGGAGGATCCAGACCAAAGGATTCAAACAAAAAGAAAGACGAGTCCAACTAAACATTACGGGGGGAAATTCTGACGGGATGGCGGCTAACAGATTGAGGTTGAACCCTGACAAGACAGAAGTACTGTGGGGGACAGGAGGTGGGCAGGTGTGGAGGACTCCCTGGTCCTGAATGGAGCAACTATGCCCCTGAAGGACCAGGTGCGCAGCCTGGGAGTCATTCTGGACTTACAGCTGTCCATGGAGGCGCAGGTCAATTCTGTGTCCAGGGCAGCTGTTTATCAGCTCCATCTGGTACGCAGGATGAGACCCTATCTGCCCGCGGACTGTCTTGCCAGAGTGGTCCATGCTCTAGTTATCTCCCGCTTGGACTACTGCAATGCACTCTACATGGGGAAACCTTTGAAGGTGACCCGGAAACTACAACTAATCCAGAATGCGACAACTAGACTGGTCACTGGGAGTGGCCACCGAGATCACATAGCACCGGTCTTGAATGACCTCCACTGGCTCCCAGTATGTTTTCAAGCACAATTCAGAGTGTTGGTGCTGATCTTTAGAGCCCTAAATAGCCTTGGTGTCTGTAGACCTGAAGGAGCCACTCCACCCCCATCATTCTACCTGGACACTGAAGTCCAGCGCCAAGGGTCTTCTGGCAGTTCCCTCACTGCGAGAAGCCAAGTTACAGGGAACCAGGCAGAGGGCCTTCTTGGTAGTGGCACCCACCCTGTGGAACACCCTCCCTTCAGATGTCAAAGAGATAAACAACTACCAGACTTTTAGACGACATCTGAAGGCAGCCTGTTTAGGGAAGCTTTTAATGTTTAATAGATGGGCGGGGTATAAATAATAAATTATTTATTAGAATGGACTCCCTTGGAAGGTGGCGGACCCTCCTTCATTGGAGGTTTTCAACCAGAGGTTAGATAGCCACTTGCTTGGAATTCTTTAGCTGTGATTCCTGCACAGCAGGGGGTTGGACTAGATGACACATGGGGTCCCTTCCATCTAAGTATTCTAGCCAAGCCTTAACCCTGATATATGAGTTTTTTTGAGGGGAGTTATTGTATGGAAGAGTAATCAGTCATGGGGTCTACCACCACCAGTGGTGCAGCCCAGACACAACCCAGAATGTTGTAATCCAAAATATCTGAAAAACACCAAGCTGGCAAAGGCTGCCTTGCCTTCAGCCTTTCGTTCGCTTTTCCCATTCCAAAACCCCAGCCACATTGTTACCCAGGCATTCCTACCCTCAAGCCTGTTGGTCCTTCTGCGCCTGGCATGCCTTGTTCACCCTAAGGGGAGAAAAATGAAGATATTATCTCCAGCAACTCATTTCTCATTGCAGAGGTCTGAACTAAATAGGGTAATATGAGGTGGATTTGCACCCCTCCCCCTAGTTATTTGGAATAAAATTTAAAAAATATTTGAAATTATTTCTTAAAGCATTCAGCCCTCCTCATATGCACCAGAGAAGGAAAGAGAGAAGGTGAGAATTAATTGGGAATGTACAATTACAGAAATGTACATAGTGTGGAGAAAGTTAATAGACTTTAAGTTAAATCAGATCGAAAGGCAATTCGCATAAAACCTGATTGCTGTTTGTTCCAATTCAGCACTAGAGATGGGGAGGGGGGTGGCAAATGGAGCTGTGGATTAACTTTTAAATTGACTCACATAGTGTCCATACATAAGAATTAATGCTTTTGAATTATAGTGCTGGAGGAGACTATTGAGAGTCCCATGGACTGCAAGAAGATCAAACCTCTCCATTCTGAAGGAAATCAGCCCTGAGTGCTCACTGGAAGGGCAGATCCTGAAGCGGAGGCGCCAATACTTTGGCCACCTCATGAGAAGAGAAGTCTCCCTGGAAAAGACCCTGATGTTGGGAAAGATGGAGAGCACAAGGAGAAGGGGACGCAGAGGACGAGATGGTGGGACAGTGTTCTCGAAGCTACCAGCATGAGTTTGACCAAACTGCGGGAGGCAGTGGAAGACAGGAGTGCCTGGCATGCTCTGGTCCAGGGGGTCACGAAGAGTCAGACACAACTAAACGACTAAATGACAACAACCTCTGTTTCTGGTTTCCATGTTGGAATACATAGATGGTCTAGAAATTGTTGGCGGAGATCATGGACATACAACACAGTTCAAGAAAATAAAATATTAAAATCAACAACTGCAGACTAAAGGCAGAAAAATACCCTCTCCCCAACCCACTGCCCAAACACAAGACTTCTGGGAAAGACTCCTGCCTGGAACCCTGGAGAGTTGCTGCCAGCCAGTGTAGTGCAATATTGAGCCAGATGGACCATGGATCTGACTCATTCTAAAGCAGCATTCTTTGTTCAGGGCAAATCCAGCATCTTGAATTGAGCCCAGAAATGAATCGGCGCCCAGGGCATCAATTTCACCACCTGGTCCCTGTTAGCAATCTGGCCACTGAATTCTGCCCCAGCTACAGTTTCTGAACTATCGTCAAGGGCAGCACAATGTATAGGTCATTGCAGCAATCTTTCCCAGTAGTGATATATGGAAGTGAGAGGGGGAAAAGAGCTGGACCATAAAGAAGGCTGATCGCCGAAGAATTGATGCTTTTGAATTCTGGTGCTGGAGGAGGCTCTTGAGAGTCCTATGGACTGCAAGAAGATCAAACCTCTCCATTCTGAAGGAAATCAGCCCTGAGTGCTCACTGGAAGGACAGATCCTGAAGCTGAGGCTCCAAGACTTCAGGGCTCCAGACTCCCTGGAAAAGACCCTGATGTTGGGAAAGATGGAGGGCACAAGGAGAAGGGGACGACAGAGGACGAGATGGTGGGACAGTGTTCTTGAAGCTACCAGCATGAGTTTGACCAAACTGCGGGAGGCAGTGGAAGACAGAAGTGCTTGGCATGCTCTGGTCCATGGAGTCACGAAGAGGCGGACATGACTAAACGACTAAACAACAACAACAAACCCAGAGATCAGATTATAAGTGCAATTAAACAAGAGGCCCCCTTACAAAAAATGAAGCTGCTAAAGCTTCCTGATCTCAGCCATATTTGGTCAGATTTGACAATGCATCATTCAAAACCCACCTTCTGTCCTTGGGATCCGGGAAGGCCTGTTGCTCCCTGAAAAAGAAACAGAGACAGGAGTGTGGGAGATTTAGCAGCCCAATCCAACAATTCATATTCTTGCTACTTAGTAAGTTTAGGGGTGTACAACCATAGAGCTGTACTGCTGATAGGCAGAGACTCAGACCATAGAAATGTGATTGGCAGAGAGGGCTGTGTGTGATGTCGTTTCCCCTCCTCTTTTGATCAGGAAGAATCAATCAGTATTTCCTGTTCCTTCCCTCTCCCTCTCCCTTCCATTGACCAGCGATGGGGAAAGACATGCCCTTTACTTGCTCCAGCTTGGACAAATATCTGAGACTGCTTCTACTGTAAATATAAGCATTTTGCCTGCATGGTTTTTACTGCTACGGTAGCTGAGAACCAGTGCAAGACTATGAGTAAGTAAATCATATTTTAAACTTACTTTACAGTCTGTTGTCTGATTCTCTGTTAAGTGGGATAAGAAAGGGGGGAGCCAGATTCCTTCATAGCTGGGCCTGTTTAAAAGAAGGCTTTACAGCCTAATTTGATGTTTCAATTTGCTGCTAAGAATGGGAATCTAAACTCTGTTCAACTCACCATGGGAGAGGTAATTTTCTCCTACCTATTAGAACCCATCACACAAAGAGTTCAGCTTAAGTGTTACAAAACAGACACTTTTCAGCATTTCATGAGCTGCCTTGGACCTCTTTGTTTTGAATGAGAAATTTGTTCTGAAGGAATGGGTTTCTGTGCAGTCAGTTTGAAACGGGAGCCAAAATCCATTTTTCCTTCTCCAAGGGTGCATTAGCTAAAAACCATTAACTTGAGCTCTTGAGCAAATGCATAACAAGAACACAGCTGTATAAACAAAGCTCTCTCCTTTATCAGTCCGTGATGCCTAATGAATGGCCTTGTCCATTCCAAAGTGGAGCAGGGATGACACATCTGGGTCTTATCTTACATCCTGACCACAAAGATGCACAGACCTTGTCAGGTCTGACAAGAGACCTGGGAATGGTGCCAGGAGTATTCTTAGAGTTGGTGACCTCCTGCCCCAAGATAAGAGTATAGGAACAGGAACAACCTTTTATGGTCAAAAGTACCGGAACAGGAATATCTGTTTATGGTCATGGATGTCAACTTACGTGTATAAGCTGACGTGGTTGGATTCCTGGGGAAGGGGGGAGAGGGTGCCTGGAGGATATATATACTGCATGAAATTTCTCATTTCTTTAGGCTTGCTGTGGACTGACCACGCAAGTGCCTTCTGCGATCTGGAGAGCAGAATAAACTCTTTCTCTGAATCAACCTCGGTATCATTTGACTTCCTTCCTCCCATCCGGGAGCAACGCAGACCCCACCAGTCAGTAAAGTCCAGTAAGGCTACAGTTCCAGAGATGAAACCTACCTTGTCTCCTTCTGCTCCCTTTAAACCAGGAGTCCCTGAAAGGCCAAGTCCTACCTCGCCCTGAAAAAGAAGCAGGGAAGCACATTCAGAACACTGGAAGTGTGTGGCAGTTGACTTGGTTTGCACTGAGAGACGGATCTACCTAATTTGCACTTCCTGAAACAATATGTGATACTTCTGCAAACCTTGGGCTTCTCTCAAGCCTGCTGATCCATCCCTCTTGGGCTTGGGTGCTACTGTTTGGGCTGCACAAGCAACAGAACTCACCGCATGAACTGTTAAGTATAATTGTTTAATCCAATTGTGACGTATTATAGATTTTAGATTCATTCATTCATAATTGTTTAATTGACATTGAAATGGAGAATGCCTGTACGTGTATTGCTAACAATGGGGATTTTCCATGGCAGCATACTAAGAGCTTCCTGAGGTCTAACTGAGTTAATGATTAACTGGGAACATTCTCTGCTCTAACATGTGAGTGTTTAACCTTAGATCACATGATTAAGGTATTCAGTTACAAATCACCATCTTGAAGGGAGTATTGTTCTGTTTTGAAGGAAGTTCCATAAGTAAGGTTTTTAACAATACTTATGGGTCTGGACAGTGTTTTATTCCAAAAGGAATTTATGCATCCAGTAGCTTCACGCTATGTAATATTAACATCTGCAATAAGAACATCAGAAACAGAAGGGGAATAGAACAGGACACATCCTTCAGAAAGCAGTAAATCTTTGGGGAAGGATCATAGCTCAGTTGCAGAGTATCTGCTGTGCATGCAGAAGGCCCAAGCTTCAATCCTCAGCATTGCCAGGCAGGGCTGGGAGAGAGACCCCAGTCTAAAACCCTGGACAGCTGCTGCCAGTCAGTGTAGGCAGTATTGCGCTGAATGGACGAATGGCCTGGCTCAGTATAAGGCAACTTGCTATGCTCATAAGAACACAGGAATAGCCTGCTGGATCAGTCTGATGGCCCATCTAGTCCAGCATCCTGTTCTCGCAGTAGCCAACCAGATGCCTGTGGAAAACCAGCAAGCAGGATTTGAACACAAGACCCCTCTCCCCTCCTGTGGCATTCAGAAGCAGAGCAGAGCCATCATGGCTCGTAGCCATCAACAGGCCTCTCCATGAATTTGTCAAATCCTCTTCTGAAACCATCCTTGCCTACTGAGGGATTGAGTTCCATAGTTTGCACTGTGTGAAGAAAGACTCTTTTATCTGTTCTAAATCTCCCAGCATCCAGCTCCATTGCATGTCCTGCAAATTCTAGTGTTACAACAGAGGGAGAAAATGTGTTCCCATCAGTTTACTCCTGTGTCCAACACAGGTAGATGGATCCCAGCAGATCTTCCCAGGAAGGTCTCTCCACAGCTTTTCACACTAATGAAAGCAGTACCTTTTCACCTTTTGGTCCAGAAGCTCCAGGAGTACCATCCAGCCCTATCGGGCCAGGTAAGCCAGCTTTTCCCTGTAAATTTTTTTAAAAAATACAAAATAGATTAGGAAAGTGTCATGTACTGAGTTGAATAGGATCCAAAAGGCAGCAGTCTGATTGGTCCTAGAACAATAGGATTCAGAATGCAGCAGTCTGATTGGTCCACAGGAGCCACCCAATCCAGCTCCAGGTGGAAGTGAATCCACAACCTGATTGGCCGACAGGAGAATCCCGGAATTTGCCGATCACGTGCGGACCATTGTGTAAATAATGTATATAAAGTAGACATTCTGGGGGAACTTTCATTCCTCCTCACCACTATGAGCTGAATTAAGAGCATGAAATCCACTCTCGACTCCGAGTATATTTCAGAAAGATGAAAAGGTTTCCACACCTGTTGTACCTGCGCACTAGGCCAAACTCAGAAGCAAACGATTGTCTTTTTTCCCACCTTGCCAGTATTGATGGGTACTGCAGTCCAGCAATCTCAGGAGGGCACAAGCCTCTTCCCACCTGTGGCTTGGAGCCAGGTGAGCAAGAAAAAGGTGCCAGGTGGTTTGCTGTAGATTGGCAAGGCAGCAGAAACAACAAATCCTTCCCTCAGGTTAGGTTGCTAGAATGCCAGATCTAGTTCAGCATCATATTTGGAACAACAGAATTGGAGAGGTGGAAGGGAGACTAGGGGTCATCTAGGGTCAAGTCCCTGCAAAGCAGGGACCAGGACCAGAGCTTTCTTTCTTTTCTTTTTTAAATAAAAATTTTTATTTTATTTTTTGTCGATACACCAAGAAGAAAGAAGAAGAAGAAGAAGAAGAAGAAGAAGAAGAAGAGGAGGAGGAGGAGGAGGAAGAAGAGGAAGAAGAAACAGAAATACAAATGAAAATGAACACAATATTATTTACAAAACAATAAAGCAAAAATTGGTCTTTGAACTGTAGACCTGACCTCCTGTCTATTCCTTACTTCACTTATATATTGCTTGTTGCCAATATACACTTTTATCCTAATTTGACTAATCCTTAATTTATCTTAAATCTGATGTCTTTCTTAAAACTACTACTGAAAAACTACTGTAATTGTTTTTCAAATATACTTTAAAGACCTCCCATTTTGAGACAAATTCCTATTTTGGTTTATTCTTTATTCTTTTCTGATAACTAGCTAGCTCCGCATATTCTGTCAATTTTTTTATCCATTCATGAATAGAGGGGATTTCACCACTCTTCCATTTTGCAGCAATAAGAACTCTTGCTGTAACCTTAGCATATAAAAAGATACCCTTCATTTTTTGTGGGATATCCAAATCTGTAATTCCCAGCAGATAGGCTTCTAGTTTTCTGTTAAAAGAGATCTTTAACGTTTCTTGTAATTCTGAGTGGGTGCTCTCCCAAAATACCTGGATTTTATTACACAGCCACCACATGTGATAGAGAGTACCCGATTTGTCTCCGCATCGCCAACAATTATATGGGACCCCTTTGTACATCTTTGAGAGTTTCCAAGGTGTTAAGTACCATCGGTGGTGCATTTTTAGAAAATTCTCTCTTAAGGCATAACAATTTGTGAATTTCCAATTATTTTCCCATAAATTTTCCCATTGGGACCAGAGCTTTCACACAACACAAAAGCCACATCTGGAAAGCTAACAATACAGCACATTTAATGCTTGTTTCCATGTTGTTAGAATCTGGGGGAGGGGTGTTTGCAGCCCCCTCAACCTGGAAAATTGCAGGTGATTAAATTTGGGGCATACAGTTCTTTTTTGCTGCAGAAGCAAACATGTACAGAAAGGGAGGAGCATCGTTGATGTTTGTGCCACACCAGGACCACTGGTGCGAATGAAATTTAGCACAACCTGCTGGTATAGCGGTAAAAAAAACTATGGTTCCAACACATGACTGGTACTGCAATGTGAAAGGAACATCGGAAAACGGGGCAGAAGCGCTGGCATTATCATCTAGAAAACAATCGCAAAATTCCCATCGTCTGAACATACCCTGAAAGGTCATACTCACCAACTCTCCGACTTCTCCTTTCTCTCCCTTGACGCCGCTCTTCCCTCGAGGTCCCTGTGGGGAACAAAGAACCATTTTGTTGCCTCAGTCGCACGGCGGGTCTCTCGTGGGATCTGAGCTGAGGATTGCTTGAGGGTACCACAGCGCTGATTTTTAGAATTGTGACATAAGAAGGAAAGAAGAGGTCAGACCGAGGGAGAACCATCTGGTCCAGCAATCCTGTTCTCAAAGGGGTCAACCAAATATCCCAGTGGGAAGAGCACTGTTGCACTCAGTTCCTGCTCGTGGGTTTCCCGTTAGTGGTTAAGAGCAGTGGACTCGTAATCTGGTGAACCGGGTTCGCTTCCCCGCTCCTCCACACACAGCTGCTGGGTGACCTTGGGCCAGTCACACTTCTCTGAAGTCTCTCAGCCCCACTCACTTCACAGAGTGTTTGTTGTAGTGGAGGAAGGGAAAGGAGAGTGTTAGCCGCTTTGAGACTCCTTAGGGTAGTGATAAAGCGGGATATCAAATCCAAACTCTTCTTCTTCTGGTTGGCCACTGCGAGAACAGGATGCTGGACCTCCAAGTGGCGCAGCAATAAAACAGCTGGCACATTTGCAAAGCTAAGCAGTGTCCGGTATGGTTTCAAACTGGATGGGAGACCGTGTGCTGAGATTCTTGTATTGCGGGGGGTTAGACCTGATGACTCTCAGAGACCCTTGTGACTCTATGATTATTTGGGTTGCTCCACCAGCCGGGCTCTACTAACGTTCTCATGACAGCATAGCTTGAATGGGTGGTAAAACAACCCTGCACTTACCCTGACCCCAGGGTCTCCTGGCTCACCCTGGAACAGAGACAAAGGAGGTTGTTGTATTATTTATTATTATTTATATACCGCCCTATACCCAGGGGTCTCAGTTCACAGTGCAGTTCACAGAATAAAATCAAGATATAAAACAGCAAAATACCTAATAAAATAAAACAACCACCCAATAGCCGCCCACAACCACCACGAAAAACACATTTTAAAAGGGCATGGGGTGTAAACTGGATCAGCCAAAGGCCTGGTTAAAAAGGAATGGTTTTGCCTGGTGCCTAAAGGTGTATAATGACGGTGCCAGGCAAACTTCCCTGGGGAGAGCATTCCACAGACAGGGAGCCACTGCAGAGAAGGCCCTGTTCTCAGGCTGCCACCCTCCGAACCTCTTGAGGAGGAGGCACACAAAGGAGGGCCTCAGAAGATGATCTCAGGGTCTGGGTTGGTTCATATGGAAAGAGGGGGTCCTGGAGGTATTGCGGTCCTGAGCCATATTGTTGTTGTTAGTCGTTTAGTTGTGTCCGATTCTTCGTGACCCCATGGATCAGAGCATGCCAGGCACTCCTGTCTTCCACTGCCTCCCGCAATTTGGTCAAACTCATGTTCCTAGCTTCGAGAACACTGTCCCACCATCTCGTCCCTTTGCCTGCTTGCAGACCCATACACACCTTGACTGACAATCCAGGTGGTCCCTGCGGTCCGGGGAGTCCGGGCAAACCCGGTGGTCCTGGCACTCCGGGAACTCCTGGCTGCCCCTTGTAACCCTGAAATGGTTAAACCCAAACATCTAAACAACTGTCATGGATGCAGAGGATAACAGCTGGGGAACAGCTGGGGAACCCCCAAGGGAAGAAGGCTCAGAACCTGGGAATTGTTGGGACAACAATGGGTGGTCAGAGGGAGAAGGGGGAGCAGACTGGGAGGAGGAGGTGTTGGAAACTGAAGAGGCAGCAGGGTTTAGGGAGCGGGCAGAGTCTGTGGCAGAGAGCAGTTCAGACTCCAATGCAGAAGTGGAGGCTGGAGGCGAGGGGGGCCAAGAGGCAGAGTGGAGGCAGGCTGCTGAAAAAGCCAGGGAGGACTCCCCCTCCTGCTGCGACCAGTTCCCTTCCTCCCTGGTCTCCCAGCATCAGGAGAGGTATGAAGAGGGCAAGGCAGAGACAGACAAGGCGGCAAAGTCTCAGATTGCTTGGGAAGGACCCAGGAGAAGAGGAGACTTAGGCAACTGTGGGAAGGCCTCACTGGGGCAAGAATGGGAGGAACTGCTGTGCTCACTGGGCACCTGGCCTCCTGAGCAGATTGTTCCTTTGACTGAAGAGTTCACGGATCCTGCGTGAGTTATTTCTGACCTGCTCGTAGGAACCACCCGACAGCAACACAGCCTCCGTTGCACTATGAGGCTCCCCGTCACCACCCATGCTGCTCGCGACAGCCTCTTCTCATCCCATACACCAGGCATCTGACCCACCAACAAGGGATGGAAGCAATAAACTCCCCTGGGGCTCAGAGTCAGAGGGAGGAGAGAGAGGAGTTCAGTAAACTGTGTGGAATTCAGAGTCTGGGCAAAGCCATGTCCAACCTCTAGAGGAAACAGGATGTATTGGGGCGAAGGGTCAAGTGATAGAAATATTGCTCCTACTTACAGGCGGTCCGGGTAATCCGTTTTGCCCTGGAATGACCTCCATGCCTCCTAGGACATATCCTGATTCTCCCTGCAGAAGAAGAGATGCTGTGTTTACATGTTGCTAATCAGGCAGATCACAGGTCTATTTCCATGGGGAAACGTCAAAGAAACCCAAGACGGCAAAAAAGGAGAAGGGAAGAAATTTGAACCAATTCACATTTTAAGGCAAACTTACCTGTGACTCAGCTATACAGCTGCAAATGTCATGTTTTAGATGCATTATACAAATGTGACACAATAAATAAATGAAACAAATACCTTAGTGGAATTTATGAAAAAGGATATAAAATAAAACTGTGCGATAATACCATGACAATAGAAAAAGTATAATGAGAATGATTGGAAGTTTCATGCAGAAAATTTAATTTGATAGACATGAGGTTGTATAAATCTTTGGTTCTTTTTTTTCTCATTTGTTTTTTCCCTTTTTTGTCTTTTTAATTTTTTTCTTGCTTTTACGTGATGATCGTTTCTTTTTGTATTTAACTTTGCTATACTTAACTTTGTTGTATGTTTGTATTTTAAACCAATAAAGATTTATTGAAAAATTAAAAACAAAACAAAAACAAATGCGATGCGAGAGGGCGATGGTGAGCTTATGGGAAATTCAATATATATTTTAAAACATTGTTTTAAAAGCATTTTCACAGTGTTTTGTATATATGCCTAGATTCAGCCCTGATCTGCATTTTCTGAAATGACACAAGAACTTGCGCCTTAGGGGAGTCACCTCGGTGCTGCTAACACAGCGGTTTTGCTTCAACCCTGGAGGTATGCCCATTGTCTCTCAAGACAGTTGGATATCAACAAGTACTACAGAAAGGCTTGTTCCTGGCCACAGTGATCCATGCGAAGGTCACCTCCAGGCTTGACTACTGTAATTCGCTCTGAGCAGGGCTGCCCTTGAAGCTGTCCCAGAAACTCCAGCGGGTGCAGAATGCTGCAGCGAGGCTCCTCACGGGGTCTCTGTCACGGGAGCATATTCACCCAGTGCTTTTCAAACTGCACTGGCTCCCGGTGGAGTACAGGATCAGATTTAAGGTGCTGCTTTTGACCTTTAAAGCCCTTTGTGGCTTAGGGCCCTCGTATCTACAGGACCGCCTCTCCTGGTCTGCCCCGCAGAGGACCTTAAGGTCCATGAATAACCATAGTTTAGAGGTCCCGGGCCCTAAGGAAGTCAGACTATTCTCCACCAGGGCCAGGGCCTTCTCAGTGATGGCTCTGACCTGGTGGAATGCTCTGTCCCATGAAACTAGGGCCCTTCAGGATTTAATCTCCTTCTGTCTGGCCTGTAAGACAGAGCTATTCTGCCTGGCCTTTAATTTGAATTCAGCCTGATCTTTTATTTCTTTTCTCTTCCCTCCCCCTCCCCTTTTATGAAGATTACCCGCTCTGAGACCCCACAGCTAATTCTCCCCTGGCCTCCTCGCTGGCCCAAGTAGGACTAATTCAGCCAGCTAGCCCTGGGGATTATCTAATTGATTTTTGAATTTTATTGTTATTCATGTTTTTATAGCGTATTTTATGCTGCTTTTATAATTAAATGTTTTAAAGCGTTTTAAATTTGTTGTTAGCCGCCCTGAGCCCGGTTTTTGAACCAGGAAGGGCGGGGTATAAATAAAAATTATTATTATTATTATTATTATTATTATTATTATTATTATTATTATTCCCCACCCTTTGGTCCCACACGTAGAGATGGCACATGGAGAAGGGCCTGAGATGATGATCTTAGGGTCCAGGCAGGTTCGTGCGGAGAAAGATGGTTTGCACAGTCACACGCACATCAATGGTGTCATCAGGATTTAAAAGGCATACAGAAAACTTACTCTATCTCCTTTTGGTCCTGGAGGTCCTGGGTATCCAGGAGGCCCCTAGAACACCAAGCAAAGGATGGAGGTTTAGGCTCCTGCAAAAACAGAGAACCGGAAGGCACCAAGAGATCTCATGCGCTGCCTGAGGCGAGGGACAAGATGGCGCCTTTAACTCCATTCCATGCATAGAAGCTGACTGGATGACATATGAATCTTACTTCAAGATGGCTTCTCCAACAGAAGTCTACAGCTCTGAAAGACCACCATCTGCATCATCACCTCACTCTGCTTAACAATAAGGCCAAACCTAATTTCTTTCCCCATAAGTTCCCTACTTCCTGGGACCTCTACTTAGCCTTCAGCCTGTCTTCCACATACAGTGTTACCTCAGTTTACGAACTTAATCCATTCCGGAAGTCCGTTCTTAAACCAAAACAGTTCTTAAACCGAGGCGTGCTTACCCTAATGAGGCCTCCCGCCACCAGTGCCCTTCCACCGTTCGGCTTCTGTTCATAGACTGAGGTAAAGTTCGCAAACTGGGACACTACTACTTCCGGTTTTGCGGCATTCGTAAACAGGACTGTTCTTAAACCAAGGTATCACTGTATCTCCTTTTGGTTTCAACGCAAACAAAACCAGACGTTGTTTCCTTCCCTCATAGAAACCAGACTGCAAGCATCCTGTATCGATGCTCCCCAAGCATTCCAGTCTGGCCAAGCATTGCCAGAGGTTCCACCATAAGCAAGCATAAAATGACACAGCTTAACTGAGTTTAACTCAGTCAATCAGAGGTGCTCAACTGTCACATGCAAAAAGACCGTGCAAATTTGCAGTAAACCTGTAAATGCCCACCCAAAGGACTTGTTTGTTCGTTTTAAAAAATTGGGAGGGCAGGACACTGGTTGGGAAAAGGGGTCATACGACCAACTTACATGATCGCCTTGAATGCCAGGGAGACCCTGTCAATCAACAGAGAGAAAGAATAGTGGATGTTACAAAGACTGGACACAATAAGGCAAACCTTTCGAAGACGCTTTCAATTCAGACCCAGATAGCTACCATGAGTCCAGGGGAACCAGGAGGACCAGTTCGTCCAGGCCTGCCAGGCAATCCAGGAATCCCGTCTTTGCCAGGAAGTCCCTAAATATCAGGGGGAAACAGCAGAGTTGAAATGGAAGGGAGTCTCTTAGGAAAAACGTGTGCTGCTGCTGGAAGCATTTTGAAGGACGCTGTTGAAGGAATGGGTTTCCCATTCTAAAATCTGACTGTGCAGTCTGAAACGGGCCCCAAAATCCCATTTTTCCTTCTCCAAGGGTGCATTAGCTAAAAATCATTAACTTGAGCTCTTGAGCAAATGTATAACAAGAACACAGCTGTATAAACAAAGCTCTCTCCTTTATCAGTCTGTGGCGCCTAATGAATGGCCTTGCCAGTTCCAAAGTGGAGCAGGGATGACACATCTGGGTCTTATCTTACATTCTGACCATAATGACACACAGAGCAGAATAAACTCTTTATCTGAACCAAACCTCAATGTCATTTGACTCCTTCCTCCCTGTTCTGGGAAAAACGCTCACCCTACCAATCGGTAAAGTCTAATAAGGCTACACTGTTACATTTACAGTTCAATGGCAAAACATCCCAGGGCGGTTTGCAGAATAAAATGCAAGATAAAACACAGCAAATCATTAAATCAAAACAACAAGACAATAACACCCCCTTCCCACAGATCTATTTAAAAGGCTGTAGGATATTAATCAGCCCAAAGGCCTGGTTGGAGAGGAATGTTTTAAAAATATATAATGAAGGCACCAGGTGAATCTCCCTGGGGAGAGGGGAGCATTCCACAAACGGGGAGCCACTACAGAAAAGGCCCGACACTGGTGTTTCCACGTGTTGACGCAAAACCCAGCCTGTTCCCTCACTTACCCGCTCTCCTTTTTCCCCCTTGGTGGTGAAACTAAATGGGTCGTAGCCCCCTCCTGTGTGAAGACCCGTGAAGCTCTGGAAAGGAAAGTCAGAAAAGGAGTGTCATTCAAGATGCTGTTCTCCTCCTCGTTCTTCTCCCTGCTCCCCAAGGTCAAGCCATTGGCTTTTTAGAAGTCGATTGCATTTGCAACACAGACTGTATACAGCAGGGTGGGGACCCTGGGAGCCCCACCCTGGTGTTGTTCAAGCTTATTAATAAGGCAACCAAATCCAGGCTGTTTACCTTCCCGCCATAGCGGTACCTATTTATCTACTTGCACTGGCATGCTTTCAAACTGCTAGGTAGGCAGGAGCTGGACAGGGCAATGGGAGCTCACCCCGTTACGGGGATTCGAACCATCAACCTTCTGATCAGCAAGCCCCAGAGACTCAGTGGTTTAGACCACAGCGCCACCCACACCCAGTATTTAGTGTATGGTGTCCTCTCCTGCATATTCAACAGCACTGATATGCCTTCCAGATAATTTGGAAATGCAGGGCTGTAAGCATTGGTGTTTTGCAACTTTGACCTGTTGCAGGACCTTAGCAGAGCATACGCAGAGTTCCAGAAAGCAATCAGATGCAGGCAGGATGGACGAAGCAGGAGCAAAACGCTGCTACTAGTAACTTGGTTACTTAGAGGTGTTTATTATTTACAGCAGACTCTACAAGTTACTAAAAAGGACGTGGGTGGCGCTGTGGGTTAAACCACAGAGCCTAGGACTTGCCGAACAGAAGGTCAGTGGATCAAATCCCTGCGACGGGGTGAGCTCCCGTTTCTCGGTCCCTGCTCCTGCCAACCTAGCAGTTCGAAAGCATGTCAAAGTGCAAGTAGATAAATAGGTACCGCTCCAGCAGGAAGGTAAACGGCATTTCTGTGCACTGCTCTGGTTCGCCAGAAGCAGCTTAGTCATGCTGGCCACATGACCCAGAAGCTGTACGCCAGCTCCCTCGCCCAATAAAGCGAGATGAGCGCCGCAACCCCAGAGTCGGACACAGCTGGACCTAATGGTCAGGGGTCCCTTTACCTTTACCTACAAGTTACTATATACATGAACAGATACAGATCTTAACTATCTCTCTCTTAACAAACTCCATACGACTCTCAGACTCCACACTGACCAACACACACTCTGTCAGTAAGGTCATAAGTCATCATGCCTGTGTGAGACCTCAACCAATGGCAGAGCTGTTTCCAAGGTCCCATATCTACCTCTCTTTCAAATCAGAACCAGTGAAGGCGGTGAAGGTCCTGTGTGAGTGCCTGGAGGCGGTTTGAGGATGGATAGTGGCTAATGGATTGAGGTTGAATCCTGACAAGACAGAAGTACTGTTTTGGGGGGACAGGGGGCGGGCTGATGTGGAGGACTCCCTGGTCCTGAATGGGGTAACTGTGCCCCTGAAGGACCAGGTGCGTAGCCTGGGAGTCATTTTGGGCTCACAGCTGTCCATGGAGGTGCAGGTCAATTCTGTATCCAGGGCAGCTGTCTACAAGCTCTATCTGGTACGCAGGATGAGACCCTACCTGCCCGCGGACTGTCTCACCAGAGTGGTGCATGCTCTAGTTATCTCCGGCTTGGACTACTGCAATGCACTCTACGTGGGGCTACCTTTGAAGGTGACCCGGAAACTACAACTAATCCAGAATGTGGCAGCAAGACTGGTGACTGGGGGCGGCCGCCAAGACCACATAACACCGGTCTTGAAAGACCTACATTGGCTCCCAGTACGTTTCCGAGCACAATTCAAAGTGTTGGTGTTGACCTTTAAAGCCCTAAACGGTCTCGGCCCAGTATACCTGAAGGAGCGTCTCCACCCCCATCTTAGTGTATTTTTGGTCTTTGTGGAAGCTGCCCAGAGTGGCTGGGAAAACCCAGCCAGATGGGCGGGGTACAAATAATCTATTATTATTATTATTATTATTATTATTATTATTATTATTATATCTCTAGGCAGATAACTCCTCTTTGCTCAGTCATCCTTGGCTTTCAGCCAATGCTTAATTGACTCTGTGTGAAGCTGCACAGAATGGCATGTAGTCAAATAACCCAACAGTAAGTGCTTTGTGAAGATGCCATTGGACTACATCTCCCATCTTTCCTAGCAATTGGCCATGCTGTTCGAGGCTGATAGGAACTGGAGATCAGCAACATCTGGAGATGCTCAGCTTCTCCATCCCTGCAGCAGAAGCCCTAGGTTCTTCTGGAGCTCCGTTCTAGAGAGGAATCTCAACCCAACCTCAGCAGACCCAAGCATGATGCTAACAGAAAGCGTGTTGTGCCTGTGAGGTGTCTTTTGAGGATCTTAAAAAGACAAAACTCCTTCCCCAACTTACTGGATCATCACTTACCACATCTCCAGGTGGCCCTTGGTCTCCCTGGGCAAGGAGGAAAAATGAGAAAAGACATAGGTTCATAGAAATGTAGGTATTATAAGCAAAGATATATCGAAGGAATTGAGAATGTTATTTATATACGCAACCACAGCTGCGGGAACATTACTAGCCCAATATTGGAAGGAGATAGAATGCCATCTAAAATAGATTGGCAGACAAAATTATTTGAATATGCTGAGATAGCAAGATTAACAGGAGAAGTTAGAAATCACGAGGACCAAAAATGTAATACAAATATAGACAATATTTAAAAGATCATTGCAAATATTTGAAATCTCTGACAGGCTTTGAACGTCTCCTGCAAAGTGACATAAATTATGGATCTAGATTCGGGTAGGTAGCCGTGTTGGTCTGATGCAGTTGATTACATATATATATACATACATACATACATACATACATATATATGTGTGTGTGTGTGTGTCCAGTAGCACCTTAGAGACCAACTAAGTTTGCTCTTGTTATAAGCTTTCGTGTGCATGCACACTTCTTCAGATATATGGATATATTGGACAAGTACAATCTTGTTGTTGTTGTTTAGCTGTTTAGTCGTGTCCGACTCTTCGTGACCCCATGGACCAGAGCATGCCAGGCACTTCTGTCTTCCACTGCTTCCCACAGTTTGGTCAAACTCATGTTCATAGCTTCGAGAACACTGTCCAACCATCTTGTCCTCTGTCGTCCCCTTCTCCTTGTGCCCTCAATCTTTCCCAACATCAGGGTCTTTTCCAGGGAGTCTTCTCTTTTCATGAGGTGACCAAAATCTTAGAGCCTCAGCTTCAGGACCTGTCCTTCCAGTGAGCACTCAGAGCTGATTTCCTTCAGAATGGAGAGGTTTGATCTTCTTGCAGTCCATGGGAAGAGTCTTCTCCAGCACCATCATTCAAAAGCATCCATTCTTCGGCGATCAGCCTTCTTTATGGTCCAGCTCTCACTTCCATAAGTCACTACTGAGAAAACCATAGCTTGAACTATACGGACCTTTGTCGGCAAGGTGATGTCTCTGCTTTTTAAGATGCTGTCTAGGTTTGTCATTGCTTTTCTCCCAAGAAGCAGCGTCTTTTAATTTCGTGATACAATCGTAATACAATCTAGATACTACTTAATATGCAGTAAATATAGGAACCACGTTCGGGCGGAGGGAGGTCTTAGTACCGGTAATTTACTTTTTAATATAAATTTATGTTATTTCCAACATTCAAGTATTTATTGATCTATGTATATTTTGGATGGGAAATAATAATAATAATAATAATAATAATAATAATAATAATAATAATAATATTTCTTCCCCAGCCACTCTGGGCGGCTTCCAACAGAAGGTTAAAAATACATTAAAACACCAGTCATTAAAAACTTCCCTAAACAGGGATGCATACCCCAGTTTTTTTAAAAAATAAAGTTTATATGCAATAAAATAAAATAAAAATATATTTATAGAAATGTAGAACTGTAGAGGAAGGAGAAACCACAACCTCCCGAGGGAGACCGTTCCACTGCAGAACAGCTCCTACTATCAGAAAGTACTTCCTGATGTTTAGTCATAGGAACCGAGAGCATTTTTATGGGAGAAATTAGTTCTGCAGCATCAACCTTTCAGAGCAGGTGGCCTGGGGGGCAATTCAGTTGGAAGCACAGGCTGTCAGAGAAGGAACAGCTCAATCCAAGCAAGAAGCTGCTCAGAACGAGGCGCGAGATCTGTCTCATCAGCTTTAAAGGAGCCCATGGGATCCTGTCCCCTGACAGCAGCAATACAACCCTTTGCCTAAATGCTTTGCACAATGGAACCTGATTCTTCCCTTCAGCTGGTTTCCAGTTACCATCCTTTTAACTGTCTGGGGTTTCCATTGCAGCCTCTTTCATTGCTGAAGAGGCAAGCCACATTTCCATTTGAGCAGTACGTAATTTATTGTGCGGAAAAGCTGCTTGCCTCTTCGGCACATAGGGCAGGCTCTGGTTCATTTGAAGTTGTTGTTGTTGCTTAGGACCCTCGTATTTACGGAACTGCCTCTCCTGGTATGCCCTACAGAGGACCTAAAGGTCCACGAATAACCATAGTTTAGAGGTCCCGGGCCCTAAGGAAGTCAAACTATCCTCCACCAGGGCCAGGGCCTTTTCAGTGATGGCTCCAACCTGGTGGAATGCTCTGTCCCTTGAGACCAGGGCTTTGCAGGATTTAACTTCCTTCCGCAGGGCCTGTAAGACAGAGCTATTCCACCTGGCCTTTAATTTGAATTCATCCTGATCTTTTATTTCCCTTCCCATCCCTTCCCCTCCCCTTTTATGAAGATCACCCGCTCTGAGACCCCACAGCTAATTCTCCCCTGGCCTTCTCGCTGGCCCAAGTGGGACTAATTCAGCCAGCTAGCCCTGGGGATTATCTAATGCTTATTAGATGGACTTCCCCTAAATTGATTTCTGAACTTTGAATTTTATTGTTATTCATGTTTTTATACTGTATTTTATGCTGCTTTTACAATTAAGTGTTTTAAATTTGTTGTTAGTCTGGTTTTTGAACCGGGAAGAGTGGGGTATAAATAAAAAAAAGATTTATTTATTATTTATTTATGGCTTCAGTGAGCGCCCGGAAGGGTATTTAGGAGCACTTGTTTCCCCAGATCAGTTTAAGAACAGCTGGGTGATCTCATATGTAATGTTACAGTTACAGTATCCTAAATGTTTCTAGTCCAGAGTCTTAATTCATAATCTGCATTCTGTAAACAGGCTATTTGTTTAGCCTCTGGTGCTTCCAAACCTTGTGAACCCAGAACAAAAAAAACCCACAACCCAAAAAACCCTGATCAGGTTATAATACTTGCCTTCTCTCCTTTCTGCGCCTGCAAACAGAGAACAATTATTATTGTTGTTGTTATTATTAGGCCTTTATTTTATTCCACCCTTCAACCAAAAAAAGGCTCCCAGAGAGGCTTTCAAGTATTAATGAGAGGACAGACTCTGACTTCAGGTTTGCAGCATAAGAGACGCAACACAAAAGGAAAGGGAACTAGGAGGGAAGAGGAGGAAATCGACCTCAGGAACTAATTCTTGGTTACAGAGATCTGGAGTGGAAATATTTGAAGAGAAGCATTAGACCCCAGGCCCAATCCCCTACATTTACGTTACAGCAATTGTTCCACTGGCATAGCAATGATTTATTTCCCCCCTCCGTATAATTAGGATTGCTTTGCCCGCCTCTCCCTCATTATTTTGGTCTTGTGCATTTTAATCCGTAGGCAGCTGCCTGTATCTACACTTTATCGCCATTTCCCAACTTGCTTCATGCAACTGCATATTCTTCTTTCCAATTTCCCTGCAATTACATCTCGGACGAACCTCCCTCTCTCCGTCCCATTTCTTAGAATATGCCCTTTCATCTCCCGAGACAGACGGATGCCAACAACTGAATTGCCTCTTCATCGTAATTGGTATCAGTCTTTGTCCTTCTCCCAGCCCGTCCAATTTTCCTTTCTATTCAACTCCTTTCACCTATTCTGTTTTTCGCTACCAGTTTTGCAAACGTCTCTGTTGCTCACGCAGTTTTCCATTCTGCCCATGCGGCGCTTAATAAGTGTGTCTTCCTCGTTCCCTTTTTTCAGGGGTCATCTTATTCCCATCCGGGGGGAAGCGGCAGGTATAAATAAATAAATATAGAATGATAATTTTTCTTCCCGCACCATTCCTCATCTCATAAAAACGTCACTTTCACTGTATACAACCGGCTTTAAATTTCTGCTCTAGGTGGGTTGGTGTTGCTTTCTAGATATTTCAGTCCTGATTTGTGGAGATGGCTCATTTGACTAGCAAACTCAGAGGAAATTCGAAGCAAAAATTTGCGGAAAAATGGGATGGTTATAGAAGATATGTCCAAAAATGCAATAATAATTTTGACCCTGTGCTAGTGTTCAAGTGACAAAGGAAGTAAAAGGAGGTGGACAACAATTAAGGATTTATTACGTTTTCTGAATGTATTAGAAAATGTATATAGAAAGGTTTATTGTTTTGTGTACATTCAATTGTAAGATAAACTATATGCGAAGGGACCTGACAGGAAGTCAAAATTGAAGAAAATATTTTGTAAGATAAAAGGGGGGAGGATATTTATTTTCACTATTATCACTATTTGTGTGTGTGTGTGTGTTTGTGAGGGTGTGTGTTTTGTATGGAATGTTTGGGAGGAAATAGGACGGTAAATAACAAATAACAAACAAAATATTGATGTATGTAATTTTTATTTCTAAATTATATTTTGTGGTGGTATGGTTGTAATGTTTTTTGTAACATAAAATCATTCAATAAAAATTATTTTAAAAAAAATAGATATTTCAATCCTGGCACATGCAAGTCATGCATGTTTGAGTGCACTTTAGGGGAAAGGATATTTTTCGGCACATTTGACACAAAGGACGAACTCCCCCCACCCCACCATCCCACTGTGGTCCAGGGTGTGATGGCCTGAGATTCAGACTCAGAGGCTGAACCTGAGGAATCCCAGCCTGCACAGGATTCCCCGCCTCCAGGACCAGCTGAGCCGGGGCTGGGGCCTGAGCCTGAAGGGTCCTCACCTGTGCTGGATCCTCAGGTGCAGGCACCAGCTGAGTCAGCTCTGGCCCCTGAGGTGATGGAGGACCCATTGCCTGCAGGTGCTCCACTCTCAGCCCCGTCAGGGAAAGAGGAGGTTGCCTCTGGGTCCGGTAACCCTCCAGCCTCTCCGGAGCTACAGAGGCTCAGGGCAGAGAGGCGGAGGGAACTAAGTTCTCACAGAAGGAGGGCTCGCCTCCAGGCCAGGAGAGGCGAGTCACCTGTGGACCGAGGCCGCCCTATGCCTCGGGGCAGATAAAAGCCAGCCAGCCCCAGTCCCAGGTTGCGGGAGCAACGCTTTTGCTAGCCTGTTCCTGCCTGCACCCTGTCCTGCTCTTCTGGACAGCTGACTCCACCCGACTCCCCGCCTTGGAGCCAGCTACAGCCTTGATGGACAGCCTCCATACTGCACCATTGACCTTGGACTGGACTTGGACCTCACCTCTCAGTTAGCCCCCGGGACCAGCACACAGAGCATCACTCAGGTGGTCCGCGGCCAGAGCTGTCTTAAGCATATGTGGCGCCGGGATGCAAAGATCCGCCCGGTGCCCCCTCCCAGGTTGCCCAGTCCCAGGTGCGCAGGAGGGTGGGGCCGGCCGGCCACCTCAGTGTCTCACTGGCTCAGTCGCCCTCGAACTCATGGCGCAGAGCCGCCCGCAACAGAAGAGCCTGCTGTGGCGCTCCGACCGACAGGCAGGCTCTACCCCGGACTAAACTCTCAGGCCCCGAACTCTCGGCCTGGCGCCCTTGGGAGCACAGCGCCCAGGTGCCCTACACCCCTAGCGCCTATGGGTAAGACGGCCCTGGAGAATGCAGATTATGCTCTTAATGTTGTGTGTTGTGCAAGGAAGGTGTGTGTGGGATGGGCCCCAAGTAACAAGAGGGTGGGCAGGGAAGAGAGGAAGCGATTTAAAAGGAGCGGCTTGATTATTTATGTAGACAAAGATTAAATGTAAAGCATTGGTTGTGTTTAGAATAGATTTATGAAAGATTTAGAAAACTTATTGATCATAATATTTGTATGAGATTGTATGGGGAAAATACGGAATAACAGATACAATCTTGTTTAAAATGTATATAGGAAGTGCGGTGTAAGCGATGGAATTCAATCAATGAAATTTTATTACTGAGATATTTGTAGAATAAATTTGGAAGAAATTCTTCCAACTTTTCTTCTTCTTTTTCTTTTTCTCCTTGTGTTTTCTTTTTCTTTTTTCTTTTCTTCTTTTCTTTTTTGTTCTTTTTTTATATGTGTGTGCTTATCTGAAGTGTGTATGTATGTATGTATGTATGTATGTATGTGTTTGCAATGTTTTGCTTGTGTTTTGTAATAATTATGCTAAATAAAATTATAAAATTATAAAAAAGAAAAAAGAAACAAGAAGGTGGGCAGGGAAGAGAGGAAGTAATTTAAAAGAAGTGGATTAGCACAAAAGACAGAGTGAGAGGAAGTGCCAGAGAGGACTAACATTCATATTGATTTTCAATATATAGATATTGCATCATCATTGCTTCTTTTAACATCTTATTTATTAGAATTCCACGGAATACAACAAAATGCATGCAACCCAGACTTAAAGGAAGCAAGAAAAATTCAAATTCAAAACCATGCAGCGTCTAGCACAGTGCATTGCAATTGCTACAACAGGCAGCCAAGCTCCCTGTCATCTCCCCTGAGCAATTTTCACGTGGTCCTTGGGTTGGGGGGTGGGGTGGGGTGGAGTGAAGGGACATCCTGCTGTATTGAATCACTGGCTGGCTTACTTTTGAGCACCGTGGGTCACAGGGTCCTTGCGGGGTCTGAACCGTCAGGGGAACTGAAGAGGAACTGGACACGGGTACCACCCTCTTTGCATCCACAAGCCCTTCCACCTTGTTCATCTCCTTGCTAGAAATCTGAGCACAAAGGATGTTGGGTTAGGCTGGCCAAAGGCAGTTGAGGTACAACCTCTTCCTTTTATTTTAATATCTTTGTTGGTTTAAAATACAAAGATACAAACATACACAACATACAACGAAGGTAAGTATTTCAGATTTAAATACAAAAAAGAAAGAAAAGAAAAGAAAAGGGGGGAAGAAAATTTTTGTAACAGACAAAAAAATGATATAAAGGGGGGGAAAGACCAAAGTTTTATGCGACATTATATCTATCAAATAATCTTTTTTTTTTTGTGCAAAAAACTTCCAATCTTTCTCGTTATACTTTTTCTGTTGTCATGGTATTATCGCACAGTTTGTTTTGTATCCTTTTTCATACATCCTACTATAATGTTTGTATCATTTATCTATTATTGGCAAGTATCGTTCTAATTCTGCTAAGATGGTATCATTTTTGCAAAATAATCTTATATATTCCTTAAATATTTTTCCATTCTCCGTATGTTTTCTGGTTTAAAACTCCCCTGACTTTTCCCGTCAGCTTTGCCAGTTGGAAATACTCTATCATAAGTGTCTGCCACATTTGCCAAATTCCCTCCTTCTGCGCAAACAGAAGGTACCTGTTCCCCACCTCCTTTTCGGATCTGGTCAACCTATCCTTTAAAAGACCTCCAGAGGAAATGCAAGACGAAGAACTAGATGCTGATCAAGGAAAAAGACCCTCACCCCACTTTCCTGTGGCTTGGCAACAACTTGCTGGGACCCAGAGCAAATGGTTTCTATGAGCTCCTTGAGGATCAGTGGGAGGTCGTCAAAAGTGCTGGCGTAGAACAGGTTGTTCAAGTTCCGATGCAACAAGACTCTTTTCAGTTCTTCCGGGTCAGCCCCCGAAATGCCCACAGCGATCACACGGATCCCTGGAGAGGGAGGAAAGATTATGATGAGTCGCAGGGGGTAGCCTGAGCCCCACTTGTCATTCCTGGATCCAGCCCGGATTCAACTTTTAATATTGTGCTGGAAGCCGCCCAGAGTAGCTGGGGAAACCCAGCCAGATGGGTGGGGTATAAATAATAAATTATTATTATTATTATTATTGGACTCTTTGCCAGGGGGCAAGGGTGAGCTAGAAGCTGGAAGAAAGAAGCAGCCTGGGCAGCTAAGAGACAGAGCAATGTCTGATTTCTACTGAATCCAAGGCTGCTGCTAAAGGAGAGGCAGGACATTATAGGCTCAGGTGGTAAAAAGGTAAAGGTAAAGGACCCCTGACAGTTAAGTCCAGTCATGAATGACTCTGGGGTTGCAGCGCTCATCTCACTTTACTGACCAAGGGAGCCAGTGTTTGTCCGCAGACAGTTTTTCCGGGTCATGTGGCCAGCATGACTAAGCCGCTTCTGGCGAACCAGAGCAGCACACGGAAACGCCGTTTACCTTCCCGCCGGAGTGGTACTTATTTATCTACTTGCACTTTGACGTGCTTTTGAACTGCTAGGTTGGCAGGAGCTGGGACCGAGCAACAGGAGCTCACCCCGTCGTGGGGATTCGAACCACCGACCTTCCGATTGGCAAGCCCAAGAGGCTCAGTGGTTTAGACCACAGCGCCACCCGTGTCCCAGGCTCAGGTGGTATATATGTGTAAATAAGCCCTATATCACAGAGATGCCACAGTCTTTGCTATGCCTCATTCGGAAGGAAACACAATCCCTGGGTAACCACCCCTGGAATATTGCACTGCTTGGAGATTGGGGTGACATGCAACAATACTTATTGAATTGTAACCAAGGAATCTGTCCACCTTAAATGTACACATTACAAAACCTCCTTGAAGCACCCATGGACAAGGTATAGGGAACTTGTATTGACAGTGGGATCACCAGAGACAGTAGCAGAGCAACCACTTTGCATGCTAAAAGTTCCAGATTCAGCCCTGTGGTATCTCCGGGCAAAGCTATAAAAGTTTCAAAGTTTGTTTAAAAATATCAAGCTTTCAAAATACTTTTTTAAAAATTGTAGGTTTGATTTTTATATGATTTGAGGTGAAATCAGAGTATTTTCGCCGAAGAATTGATGCTTTTGAATGATGGTGCTGGAGGAGACTCTAGAGAGTCCCATGGATTGCAAGAAGACCAAACCTCTCCATTCTGAAGGAAATCAGCCCTGAATGCTCACTGGAAGGACAGCTCCTAAAGACTTTGGCCACCTCGTGAGAAGAGAAGACTCCCTGGAAAAGACCCTGATGTTGGGAAAGATGGAGGGCACAAGGAGAAGGGGACGACAGAGGACGAGATGGTTGGACAGTTTTCTCGAAGCTACGAACATGAGTTTAACCAAACTGTGGGAGGCCGTGGAAGACAGGAGTGCCTGGCGTGCTCTGGTCCAGGGGGTCACGAAGAGTCGGACGTGACTAAATGACTAAACAACAACAAAAGGTTTGATTTTTCTCCTCTTTTTTTTTAAATTGTAAATCAGTCTACATCATAGGTCTCCAGCTATTTTCGGACTACCACTCCCATCATCCCTAGCTAGGAGGCTCAATGGTTGGGGATGATGGGAACTGTAGTCCCAAAACAGCTGGAGACACATGTTTTGGGCAATCCTGGTCTACACTGACTGGCAATGGCTCTCCAGGGATTCAGGCACGGGACAAACCCAGCCTTACCTGAAGATGACGGGGATCAAATTTAGGACCTTCTACATGCCAAGCAGATGCTCAAGAGCTCCACGCACTGAGCTAAGGTGCTTCATCTTCCAGCTGGGGAAGACTCCACTTATGGGAAGCCCAGAGTCCAGATTGTCTCAGATCCACAGCTTTACCTATAAGGTGGGCCACTTTGGCTGGGGGCACAACATCGTCCTGAGATGGCCCATCCGTCAGCAGCACCAGGGTGCGGGACACAGAGGGTCTCATGCCCTTGAAGGCTTGGAATATCTCTTTCAAGACGTAGCCGATGGCCCTACCTGTGAGAAAGCACAGAAAAGGGGCAGAGAGTGTTACAGTGACATGCAAGCAAGCATATATCCCTGTCTGAGGGGACTTGAGAGGGTGCAAGAACAGGTCTGAGTCCCTGAAGCCCTGTTTAATTCTCTAAGAAACCTGTTCTTTCTTTGGAAATGTGCCAAATCCCTATTTCTTTTCCTGCTTGGAAGCAAGAGAAGGCCGCAGCCTCCCAGGGTTTGTTTTCAAAATGAAATGCAATCTCTAAACTTCGCACGGCGTTTTGAAAGACGCTTTGCAGGCACCAACAACCAGCTGATTGGCAGTGCCTGCAAAGCCCCTTTTGGCTCAGCCACAGTTTTACCTGCCCCACATCAGACACGAGGGCAGTTATAGGGCAAGTGGGTGTGGCCAAAATGGATTGGTGGGACTGTTTAGGCCCGGGGTCCCCTGTTGGTGATGTAATGCTTTTTTTCTACTCATAACTGACTTTCCCGAAGAGGGAAGATATCAGCTCACTAAATATGTTCCCCTTCAAGGAGAAAAAACAGTTCAGAGGGGGCAATTTTGGTCTGGTAGGAGAAGGGGACAAGCAACCTCTGTCAGTATATGGAAACATCACAGCTGCAGACAGCCAGATTGTTGACATCACATGATGCGCCTATCTGGGGGAAAGAAGAATTTCCCAGGAAGTTCACAGGCTGGAAAAGTCTCTGTGAAGAGTGTAATTTGAAACCTTCCATGTGCGCATGCTCAGGAAGTTTGTCAGACTTGCTGGAAGAACTGAATTGAAAGGACGTGTTTTTCTCTAGTGCTGTAGACAGAAATAAAAGAATGTAAATAGACGTTTCTGTCTGTCTCCTTTTCCCTGCTAGGGAAGAAGCAGGAAAAGGGGGTGTGCATTTTTACCCACTCTTGGGAAAATGTCCCCTATCAATATCTCCCTGGTCTGTCCGGGAAGTCAGCCAGAGGAGGTTACCGGTAAGCAAGCTCCGGGAACTGTGAGAGGGGCCAGCCTCTGTGGAGGGGGCTTGCAAACCCAGTCAATGTTTGTTTTTCCTCTGGACCAGGGTTAGACTTTAGAGGTTGCTTAGAGTAGTGATCTAGTGATCTTGGAGTGAAAGTTCCTTGGGCACTTTGTGGGTGGGAGTATTATAATTAACCTGTGTTTTTGCTTTCATTTGAACTTTCAGGAGGGGTGGTGGTCATCAATTCAACCAGGTAACATTATTATTATTATTATTATTATTATTATTATTATTATTATTATTATTATTATTTTGTATGCCATCCTTCATTCACAGATCTCAGGGTGGTTTACAACATAAACGTACAAAATACCGTATTTTTCGCTCTATAACACGCCCCCGACCACAACACACACATAGTTTTTAGAGGAGGAAAATCCGTAGGCATGCCATCCGTAGGCATTCCCTCCATAACACGCACAGACATTTCCCCTTACTTTCTCGGAGGAAAAAAGTGAGTGTTATGGTGCAAAAAATACGGTAATTTTTTAACAAAGAAAACACTGAACGATGCAATACTCGCCGGTTTTTGTGTTTCCGCCAGCATAGCGGAGTCTCTTGAGAGCTTTCAAAACACCATTCCGGTCCCTATAACGGTTAAAGTGGAATTCCGTCCTGGGCTCCTCGCTGTACTGAGCTACAGCAATCTAGCACGAGAAGGTGAAAGAAGCATCTGAGTTTAGCCAGAAAACAAAGAGCAGAAGGAAAAACCATTCTGATTGCAAGCATTCCCATTTCGCCAGCAGAGCCAGCCAAAGTCAGCTAAGCAGCGGTTCCTAAAATTGCCCGTACATTTGCTCATCCCAGCAACTAACAGTGCAACCCCCCCCCCCCCAAAAAAAACACACACAAGCAGACAATGGCAGGGCAGGATCCATAGCCACAAAATTTTGTATTGTTTTTCCTTAAACACTTTTTCAAACAACACATTAATTAACATATAAACTTTTTTGCTCCGCCGAGCTTACGACTTCCCTCCTTCCCTTCAACTGGTATCCCATATCAAATCCAATCGTGCATTCTAACTCTTTACAATATTGTAGGATTTACTTCAGTCCTGCTAGTGTCTTCAATTTTTTACAGTTATCATTTAAATATACAATAAATTTATTCCAGTCTCTCTGGAATTTCTGATCGTCCTGGTCTCGGATCCTGCAAGTCAGTTTGGCCAACTCAGCAAAATCCATCATCTTCGCCTCCCATTCCACAATAGTGGGTATTTATTGTCATTTCCATTTTTGGGTCAACAAAGTCCTCGCGGCAGCTGTCGTGTACAGAAATAGTCTTTGATCTATCTTCATAATCTCACTTCCCATCAAGCCTAGCAAAAAGGCTTCTGGCTTTTTGGGAAATGTATATCTAAGCATCTTCTTTAGTTCATTGTAGATCGATTCTCAAAATGTTTTTACTTTATCACAAGTCCACCACTAATAATAATAATAATAATAATAATAATAATAATAATAATATTAATAATATTTGTACCCCGCCATTTCCTGCCTCCACCCAGAACACCCACATTCCAGAGCTTTGCATGGGCTGCCACTACCAGAAAGTCCACTTATAGTCCTTCTGCACCCCGTATTTTCGGTGGGACCTCTGCGCGGAAAGAGTGATGCTTGTGTAACTTCACGGGTGAGATTAGGGCCCTGTAGGACTGGACATCTTTCCGCAGGGCCTGCAAGACAGACCTGTTCTGCCTGGCCTTTGGTTTGGACTCAGTCTGACCCTTATGTTTCCCTCCCCTTATGGTTTTGATTTTTCAGCTATTTTAAAATGAGGCTGCATTTTAAATTGCATCTTAACCTGTATTTTAAATTGGTTTCCCCACCCCCTCTCTTTTTCCCCTATTATGTTTTTTACTGTGATTTTATTGGTGTTAGCTGCCCTGAGCCCAGCTCTGGCCAGGGAGGGCAGGGTATTAATTAAATTTTAATTTTAATTTTATTGTTGTTGTTGTTGTTGTTATTGTTGTTGTTAGTGACCTGTGCAAACATCTGCATCATGGAACCTTTTACCTGTGTACCTTCAGGCCCAATTCTGGGGAAATAAGAGACGATGCGGAAGAGGAAGTCCTTTATTTTGGCAAAGTTACTTTGGCCGATGCTTGATGATTCATCCACCAGAAAGGCAATGTCTGCTTTGGATTTGCTGCAGACTGGGAGTGAGAAAGGAAGACAGAGGCCTCTGTCAGTCACAGACCATGTCCATAAGCCCCCCTCCTCCCTGCCCCATTTTTAAAAATGTAGTAACCATGCTCTGTAGACGATTGGGGAAGTGGGTTAGTAACCCCATGGTTCCTAGCCAATCTGAGCTATGCACGTAAGTTTCTACTGTGAACAGAAACAATGAGTTTCTCAGTGGCCAAAGCTTATACACCTGATCAAAGCATGGCCAGGCCCTTTAACATTGGGATCACTATGGTTGCCTGGACACACCCTTTAGGAAAATAGCAGGACATGTTTTGTGGTGGCCCCATCATTATGAACGGCCTTCCTAGAGCTCAAATCCACAATCCTTCATGAAATGCTTCCAGGTATTTATTTTACAACCATTCAAGGTCTCACTGTTGTGAGTTCCGACCGATTCTCAAGTTTGTTTATTTTATTATCTTCATAAGCCTCCTAGGGTGGACTTGAAGATGGGCCGTACACTCATTTTAAACATAAATTAAGAAGCAGTTCAGAGTCTCAAGCTCACCTGGGCCAGGGGAGGTAGCTGGCGGTGCTGTTGCCTTAGGGATCCTTGCTATGTGTGCAGAGGTGGTTCTTGGCCTGAGAGAGGTGGCTGCTGGAGGGGTGGATTGTCTTGAACTCAATGGCAGGAATCTAGTTGTAATAGGTTTTGCAGATGGAACCATTGGAAGGGGAACGGAGAAGTTCCCACGAGATCCTGCTGCAGACAAACAATGCGAAAAGGAAATGTAAGCAGTAGCATTCTGGAACAAACCACTTCTGGGCGCAAGGAAGGGATCATATTTTGGAATGTGCCACTGGGTGGCGCTGTGGGTTAAACCACAGAGCCTAGGACTTGCCGATTAGAAGGTCAGCAGTTTGAATCCCCGCGACGGGGTGAGCTGCCGTTGCTCAGTCCCTGCTCCTGCCAACCTAGCGGTTGGAAAGCACATCAAAGTGCAAGTAGATAAATAGGTACCGCTCTGGTGGGAAGGTAAACGGTGTTTCCGTGTGCCGCTCTGGTTCGCCAGAAGCGGTTTAGTCATGCTGGCCACATGACCCAGAAGCTGTACGCCGGCTCCCTTGGCCAATAAAGCGAGATGAGCGCCGCAACCCCAGAGTCAGCCACGACTGGACCTAATGGTCAGGGGTCCCTTTACCTTTTTACTGAGTAAAAAGTGAGAGGGGGCTCTTTCTGCTTGCTTTCCCCTCTGGTCCTGATCCCATGAAGAGGAACTGAAACTCCACAAGTCCCAGAGAGATGGGTGTTCATGTTAGAATCCCTGCTCCGTGATTGCAGTCATGGGATTGTTGTCTTTCACATGACAGTATGTGTTTTGACTCTACAAAGTGGGAAGTGACGGAGACAGGATGTTTGTGTTACTGTGTCCCTTGAAGTGGGACATTGTCCTTTGTTCTCTCTCTCTTTGCTGTCTGATGCTAGAGAGAGAGGGAGCCATGTTGCAGTGCTCCGTGTGTGTTTATATGTAAATAAAGATTAGCCAAAATGCTGAGTTGCTGAGGTCTGTCATGCAAGGTGCGCAAACTCTGTGGATCCCTCAGTGTGCCGGTGTCGGTTGGCATCGGTTGCTGTGATGTTTGGGTTGAAGAAAGCTTTTGAAACTCCTGAACGAAAGACCAGGAGGGAGGGAACATGCCAGTCGGGCATGTGTCTCTGCCAGGGTCTTACTCGAGTGTACGCTGAACTCCTGAGCTGGCTGAGCATCATTTTAAGCAGCCCCTCTCTGGAGCCAGCCCTTTTGCGCCACTCACCTTCCCTCTCCCACCACTGCCCGGGTGCTCCTGTGGACCAGAGAGTGGAGCGGATGAGCTCGCACTGCTAAGTTTGTGTTACTGTGTCCCTTGAAGTGGGACTATTATCCTTTTTTCTCTCTCTCTTTGCTGTCTGATGCTAGAGAGAGAGGGAGCCATGTTGCAGTGTTCCGTGTGTGTTTATATGTAAATAAAGATTAGCCAAAATGCTGAGTTGCTGAGGTCTGTTACGCAAGTTGCGCAAACTCTGCGGACCCCTAAGTGTGCCAGTGTTGGTTGGCATCCGTCGCTATGATGTTTGGGCAGAAGAAAGCTTTTGAAGCTCCAAAACGATCAACCAGGAGGGAGAGAACATGCCAGTCAGGCGTGTGTCTCTGCCAGGGTCCTACTCGAGTGTAGGCTGAACTCCTGACAGTTCACTGCCTTGAGGTTCAGAGAACAATGTCCTTGGGGAAAAAGCTGTCAAACATACAAACGAGCCTCCTTCATGCCATCTTCAAATATCTCAAGGAACAAGCTTGTTTTTCTCCTGCTCTGGAGGTTAGGACTCGAACCAATGGCTTCAAGTTTTACAAGAAAGCACATTCCAACTAGAAGCACGGAAAAACGTTCTGACAGCAAGAGCTGCTCAACAGTGGAACAGTCTCCGTTGTGAGATTGTGGACTCTCCTCCCTTGGAGGTTTTTAAGCAGAGGTTGGGCGGCCATCTGTCAGGGGTGCTTTAGCTGATATTCCTGTATTGCAGGGGGTTGGACTAGATGACCCTCGGGGTCCCTTCCAACTCTACAATTTCTATGACTCTATGCCGTTTAGTTCAGGTCCACTCATAGTTCAGTCATGGGGCACCTGCTTTGCAACCAGAAGGCCCCACGTCCAGTTCTTGCTTGTGGGTTTCCCACGGCCATCTGTTTGGCCACTGTGAGAACAGGGTGCTGGACTAGATGGGCCATTGGCCTCATCCAGCCAGCCTCTTCATATGCTCTTATGTACAGTCTCTGTCATCTCCAGCCGAAGGGTTGAAATGCTGGGAGGCAGTGACTTGCCCATCACCCCTAGCTAGGAAAATGCAACCTGTGCCGCTGATAGTAGTACGACTCATGCAGCACGTTGGCGACTAATATGCACACAATAATTTACCAAAATGATTATACATTCTTTATCAATCTTCTGAGAAAAATACAGAACCTCATGCAAAGCCACAGAGACTTGTGAACTACTCAACCTGTGATGGCCTGGGATTCGGACTCGGAGGCTGAACCTGAGGAATCCCAGCCTGCACAGGAGTCCCCGCCTCCAGGACCAGCTGAGCCGGGGCTGGGGCCTGAGCCTGAAGGGTCCTCACCTGTGCTGGATCCTCAGGTGCAGGCACCAGCTGAGTCTGCTCTGGCCCCTGAGGGGATGGAGGACCCATTGCCTGCAGGTGCTCCACTCTCAGCCCCGTCAGGGGAAGAGGAGGTTGCCTCTGGGTCCGGTAACCCTCCAGCCTCTCCTGAGCTGCAGAGGCTCAGGGCAGAGAGGCGGAGGGAACTAAGTTCCTGCAGGAGGAGGGCTCGCCTCCAGGCCAGGAGAGGCGAGTCACCTGTGGACCAGGGCCACCCTATGCCTTGAGGCAGATAAAAGCCAGTCAGCCCCAGTCCCAGGTTGTGGGAGCAACATTGTTGGTAGTCTGTTCCTGTCTGCACCCTGTCCTGCTCTTCTGCCAGAGTTCCTGACCCCACCCGACTCCCTGCCTTGGACCCAGCTTCAGCCTTGACGGATAGCCTCCATACCGCAAACTCGACCTCGGAATGGACTCAGACCTCGCCGCACAGTTAACCCTCAGGACCAGCACACAACGTAAGATGAACTTATAATGTCTGATTTCAATGCTTTTTCAAGTGCTTAACCCAGTCTTTTGTTTTCTTTATCTTTTTAGGTAAGTTCATGAAGGTACCAACAAAGGGTAAGTTCGGTGTTGTTCCCAATACCGAGAGATGCTAGTGAAGTTGTAGATGGATGTTGATGAAGTTGTAGAGACAGGGTGCCAGCGTTTTGCACCTGTTTCGCCCTGGCGGTCCAAGTAGTCAAGAGGATGCTGTTCGCCCCTGATGGGGCCCTTTTACTGGGGCTGGCAGGTAGCACACTCCCAAGGTAGTTTTCTGGGCTTCTTCAGTGGTCTAATCTCAAATCCTTGATGCGTATATTGATATTCAATTTCATAGTGTACTATTTCTTGGGGACGTGGGTGCCACTGTGGCACTGAGCCTAGGACTTGCCGATCAGAAGGTCAGCGGTTCAAATCCCCACAACAGGGTGAGCTCCTGTTGCTCTGTCCCAGCTCCTGCCAACCTAGCAGTTTGAAAGCATGTCAAAGTGCAAGTAGATAAATAGGTACCGCTCTGGCGGGAAGGTAAACGGTGTTTCCGTGTGCTGCTCTGGTCCGCCAGAAGTGGCTTAATCATGCTGGCCACATGACCCGGAAGCTGTATGCCAGTTCCTTCGGACAATAAAGCGAGATGAGCGCCGCAACCCCAGAGTCGGTCACGACTGGACCTAATGGTCAGGGGTCCCTTTTCCCTTACCTTTACTATTTCTTGGCTTAAGCTTAAGAGACTGATTTGCAGTCTACAACTTCACGAACATCCATCTACAACTTCACTAGCATCTCTCGGTATTGTGAACAACACCGAACTTACCCTTTGTTGGTATCTTCATGAACTTACCTAAAAAGATAAAGAAAACAAAAGACTGAGTTAAGCACTTGAAAAATCCATTGAAATCAGACATTAAAAGTTCATCTTAGGTTGGGTAGTTTGCAAGTCTCTGTGGCTTTGCATAAGGTATTGTATTTTTCTCAGAAGATTGATAAAGAATACATAATCATCACCCCTAGCTAGCAGGACCAGTGGTCAGGGATGATGGGAATTGTAGTCTCAAAACAGCTAGAGACCCATGTTTACGAAACCCTGCTATAGAGAGACACAAGGCGATTTATAGTAAGCTCGGCTCTTGCACAATTTGCTGTGTGGCAGCTAGCCAAGAATGCAAGACTAGCCCATGACTTAATGTTTACTACCTTAGCCACGGCAAAATAATTCACTGCCCCAGCTCAGCAATGTTCCCTTGCGAACCCTGCAGTTACCGGTGCCTTGAGTAAGGGTCACGACTCTTCCATCAGAGGCTCCAAACACAGCACAAATCCCAATGGTGTACTGGGTATCAGGCAGCAAATTTTCCAAACGGTAATCAAGCACTCCGCTGTCTAGGAGATGGCTCTGAGCAGTGTCTTTCTCTGAAACAGAAATACCAACAGCCAAGTTTGCTTTCCTCCTTGCAAAACAGCTAGTTGCTGTTGTTATTATTCATCAGTATCCATGGCCCTTTCCCAGAGCTTACAATCTGAGGCTCTAACTACATGTGAGACCCTATCTGCCTGCAGACTGTCTTGCCAGAGTGGTGCATGCTCTAGTTATCTCACGCTTGGACTACTGCAATGTGCTCGACGTGAACAAAGATAAATTTTAGATTTGTTCCCCTGCCCACTTTAGCCTTTGGCTCCACCCCCTGCTGTCATGTGGCCCCTGGAAGGTCACCCAGAAAGGAATGTGGCCCTCAGGTTTCCCACCCCTGAACTAAGTTATCTCATATGGTCACACTTTGCACGAAACACCCTTAGGCTTTTTGTTACAGAGGGTATTTTACGTGGACTAATGCCAGGGACGGACGTCAACATACCTAGCTCGGTTCCAGATGGTTTCCAGACAATCTTATATTTGTTGGCTGCAGGCACAGCGCTCCAGGACAGAGAGATGGAGGTGCTCGTGGAAGAGGTTGCCTTGAAATGAGTCACATAACCCAGAGGAGCTACCAAGAAAAGGGGTATATTAATAGGGTCCAGTACCAGATTTACGTATGAGCTAAACAAGCTACAGCTTAGGGCCCCACTCTCTTGGGGGCCCCCAAAAAATATAAAGGGGAAAAAACCTGGATGTACATTTCCAAACTATAAGATAAAAAACAAGTAAAATAAAACCTACATACAGCAACACTGTTTTGTGTTGTGTAGGCTCCTGTGATATAAGTGGAGCTGTGAGTTAAACCACAGAGCCTAGGGCTTGCCGATCAAAAGGTCGGCGGTTTGAATCCCTGCGACGGGGTGAGCTCCTGTTGCTCGGTCCCTGCTCCTGCCAACCTAGCAGTTCGAAAGCATGTCAAAGTGCAAGTAGATAAATAGGTACTGCTCTGGCAGGAAGGTAAAGGGTGTTTCCGTGCGCTGCTCTGGTTCGTCAGAAGCGGCGTAGTCATGCTGGCCACATGACCCAGAAGCTGTACGCCGGAACCAATAAAGCGAGATGAGCACCGCAACCCCAGAGTCGGCCATGACTGGACCTAATGGTCGGGGGTCCCTTTACCTTTACCTTTAGGCTCCTATGATATAAGTAATGGGCCCCGCCTGCTAGCCTGCTCCCTGCAATATCACTGGTTTGCTCATTTCTATATATAGAGTGCCTACATTCTGCATGGACTGATTGCATGGCAACATGTGCAAATGGCTTGAGATACTTATTAGGCCCATAAATTACCACATAGCATATATGCAACACAAAAAACAGTGACCATTTGTTGTTGACAAAGGACAGCTGGATATATAAAGGGCCCCATTACCTTCAGTAATTTAGGGCCTCGTCAAACCTAAAACCGACCCTGATAGGGTCTGTCATTTTAGGGGGTGAAACTCAAATTTTGCAAACTTCTTCAGCAAGAGGCCTTAAAAATATGCTTTTGGGTGTGAGGAATTCAAACCTGCTATTATTTCTTGTGACTGGACAACGTTTACCTTCTGAAAATGCCAGGCAATGCTTAATCATCATCATCATCATTATAATAGTAATAATAGAACTGCAAGTATCTGGCACTCGTTTTAAATGATTGCAATTTTACACACACCTAATATTCCAAGCAAAACAAAATCATATTAGTTGGAAAAAAATATCTTTGGAATAACCAAGCCATGTTGCAATTTTTTAGCATCCCACCTTTTTTGGAATTTGGAAGATGCAAAATGCAACACTCCCTTGTGTGTTAAACATTAGCTAGTGGAGGAAGGTTTCTTAAGAGGAACCTGAATGGAAGGGAGGGCAGGGGCAGCAAAATCTCAAGCTCTCAAGAAGTCGGTTTGGAATGATATTGTATGCAGAAGTACTTTTGGGGGGGGGGGAGGAAGCAGGCGGGTGTGGAGGACTCCCTGGTCCTGAATGGGGTAACTGTGCCCCTGAAGGACCAGGTGCGCAGCCTGGGAGTCATTCTGGACTCACAGCTGTCCATGGAGGCACAGGTCAAGTCCGTGTCCAGGGCAGCTGTTTACCAGCTCCATTTGGCACGCAGGCTGAGACCCTTCCTGCCCGCAGACTGTCTCGCCAGAGTGGTTTTCTCTCGCTTCAACTACTGCAATGCGCTCTATGTGGGGCTACCTTTGAAGGTGACCCGGAAACTACAACTAATCCAGAATGCGGCAGCTAGACTGGTGACTGGGAGCGGCCGCTGAGACCATATAACACCGGTCTTGAAAGACTTACATTGGCTCCCAGTACGTTTCCGAGCACAATTTAAAGTGTTGGTCCTGACCTTTTAAGCCCTAAACGGCCTCGGTCCAGTATACCTGAAGGAGCGTCTCCACCCCCATCGTTCAGCCCGGACACTGAGGTCCTGCTCCAAGGGCCTTCTGGTGGTTCCCTCATTGCGAGAAGCAAAGCTACAGGGAACCAGGCAGAGGGCCTTCTCGGTGGTGGCACCCACCCTGTGGAACGCCCTCCCATCAGATGTCAAAGAGAAAAACAACTACCAGACTTTTAGAAGACATCTGAAGGCAGCCCTGTTTAGGAAAGCTTTTAATGTTTGACGTACTATTGTATTTTAATATTATGTTGGAAGCCGCCAGAGTGGCTGGGGAAACCCAGCCAAATGGGCGGGGTATAAATATTATTATTATTATTATTATGCATGGTGGAGGGGAGGTCCAGTTCTTTTTTTGTCTGCGATGCAAATATACTCACAGGTCCTTGCAGTAATGGTGATCCCCGGACCCTCTACCGAACCAAAAAGGACATACAGCGAAATCACATATTCCGTGTTATCAGCCAAATTTTGCAGGCGGTAAGCCGTATGGGAGCTGTTCAGAGCAAGCTGCCGGGGTCGGTCTCTTCCGAAGAATTCTTGGAACGCACAGAAACAGGTAAAAGACAGAGAGCAGAATCCTCAGTGTGTGTGTTTTACATAGTTTTCGTTTATTTATAAAACTTATTTCCATGCCACCAGCCCTCAGGGCGATGTGCAGTGTTGAAACGTAAAACACCATTAAAAAAAATTTTAAATACAGATAATCATGTAGGAGGCTGACTAATAAAAAAAAGGAAATTAAAACAGCTCCGTAGACCTGTCAGCATTTTTAAAAGTCGCCATAAGATGCCTGCAAGTCAAAAGTGAGGGTGCCACAGCGTGGGAAGGATTAAACAAAATTATTTTAGTTCAGGCCACTTGGAATAGCTGAATAGCTCAACCAGTACAGCTTGAGACTCTTAATCTCATGGCTGTGGGTTTGAGCTCCAACTTGGGCAAAAAAATCCTTCATTTCAGGGGGTTGGACTAGATGACCCTAGGGGTCCCCTCCAATTCTACAGTTCTATCGTTCTACAAAATAGCAGTCCTCTTCCAGATGATATCAGTGATCAGGCTGGGATATAATGGCTCAGGAGGTCCTTAAGCTATCCTGGACCCAAGTTGTGCAGGGTTTCGTATATCAAAACAAGAGCCTTCAGCCTGTGCCCTGCCAATGGTTTAGCAAAGGTTCCACATGCTGTCGTGGGACGCGGATGGCGCTGTGGGTTAAACCACAGAGCCTAGGACTTGCCAATCAGAAGGTCGTGGTTCGAATCCCCATGACTGGGTGAGCTCCTGTTGCTCGGTCCTTGCTCCTGCCAACCTAGCAGTTCGAAAGCACGTCAAAGTGCAAGTAGATAAATAGGTACCACTGTGGAGGGCACAAGGTGCTTCAGGTTAAGAATGGTTTCAGGTTAATAACAGACCTCCAGAACAAATTAAGTTCTTAACCCGAGGTACCACTGTATATTCCACACAAAAAACAGCGACAATTTGTTGTTGACAAAGGACAGCTGGACATATCAAGGGCCCCATTACCTTCAGCAGCTTAGGGCCTCATCAAACCTAAATCCGGCCCTGAGCCTAGCCACTGCATTCTGCACCAGCCGTACCCTCCAGATCAGCTCCCACAGATCAGAGCACTTTGCTGTGACGGTTCTCTTACCTGGCGTTGGGCCCCACGTCACCCGGTACCCAGTCGCCCCGTGCACCGCGTTCCAGGAAACCAGCACAGAACTGATGGTGACCTCGGTTGCTTTCAAAATCTGCACGGCGCTGGACGACACTGCGATGAACATTGAACAGGCAAGAGAAAGTGGAAAGGTCAGGATGCGGTTCCAACATGTTGGATCGAGGAGATGCTCATTCTGGGGGGAGGGATGCAGGAACATCCCGCTGCTTCTCCAAAACTGGGTCTATTATTTTGCAAATGAATGTTCACAGAGGATTGTGGGCACTAGGAAAGCACCCAACTGGGCTGCCACCTCCTCCTCTCCCCTGGTAACAGGCCTGCACAGCCAAAGCAACCAGCCTCATTCTTTTCTTGCAGGCATTGCTTGCAAGAGAGGCTTATCCTTCATGCAGGCAATGCTTGCATAATGCAGGCTTCTTCTTCCTGTCTCCACCAGTTGTTGAGGAGGAAGTGCCAAGCAGAGGGCGCCAGATGTTGGCAAGCGCCAAGCAGAGGCCTGGCAGTGGCCCTTGAACTCTGGTTCCCAGGTGCTGAACAACCACAGGCACCTGTAAATCGTATGGAAGGGATTCTTACAGCTGGGCAGAACAAGCCACCTTTCACTCATGTGCTGTCAAAATGACGTCATTTTGTCGGCGGGACGTTGCTGGAACTACTCTTGGGTTGGGACAACTGGCTGAAATGTTTTAAAATGTTTAAACAGTTCCAATTTGGGTTCCTCTGTTTTGTTTTTGTGGGGCTGATTTGTGGGATAAATGTTTAGTTGGGGTTGGTAGGTATTTTAATTTGGGTATAACTGCAAACTGTTTATTATTGCTATTATTGTTATTGGTTTCTGTTGATTTATTGGCTTGTTTGTTGCTTGTATAGGGGAGAGATAGATAGATAGATAGATAGATAGATAGATAGATAGATAGATAGATAGATAGATGATAGATAGATAGATAGATGATAGATAGATATAGATAGATAGATGATAGATAGATATAGATAGATAGATAGATGATAGATAGATAGATAGATAGATAGATAGATGATAGACAGATAGATGATAGATAAATAGATAGATGATAGATGATAGATAGATGATAGATAGATAGATAGATAGATAGATAGATAGATAGATAGATGATAGATAGATAGATAGATAGATAGATAGATAAATAGATAGATAGATAGATAGATAGATAGATAGATGATAGATAGATAGATGATAGATAGATAGATAGATGATAGATAGATAGATGATAGATGATAGATGATAGATAGATAGATAGATAGATAGATAGATAGATAGATAGATGATAGATAGATAGATGATAGATAGATAGATGATAGATAGATAGATGATAGATAGATAGATGATAGATAAATAGATAGATGATAGATGATAGATAGATAGATAGATAGATAGATAGATAGATGATAGATAGATATAGATAGATGATAGATGATAGATAGATAGATAGATAGATTAGATAGATGATAGATTAGATAGATAGATGATAGATAGATAGATAGATAGATGATAGATAAATAGATAGATGATAGATGATAGATAAATAGATAGATGATAGATAGATAGATAGATAGATAGATAGATAGATAGATAGATAGATAGATAGATAGATATAGATAGATGATAGATAGATAGATTAGATAGATGATAGATATAGATAGATAGATGATAGATAGATAGATTAGATAGATGATAGATATAGATAGATAGATGATAGATAGATAGATAGATAGATAGATAGATATAGATAGATGATAGATAGATATAGATAGATAGATAGATAGATAGATGATAGATATAGATGATAGATATAGATGACAGATGTGTGTGTGTGTGTTTGATGCTTTGTTGTGTGTTTATGTATGTTATAAGCCACCCAGTGGGACGCAGGTGGTGCTGTGGTTTAAACCACAGAGCCTAGGACTTGCCGATCAGAAGGTCGGTGGTTCGAATCCCCGTGACGGGGTGAGCTCCCGTAGCTCGGTCCCTGCTCCTGCCAACCTAGCAGTTTGAAAGCACACCAGTGCAAGTAGATAAGTAGGTACCACTCTGGTGGGAAGGTACACGGTGTTTCTGTGCACTGCTCTGATTCACCAGAACTTAGTCATGCTGGCCACATGACCCGGAAGCTGTACGCCGGGTCCCTCGGCCAATAAAGCAAGATGTGTGCCGCAACCCCAGAGTCGGCCACGACTGGACCTAATTGTCAGGGGTCCCTTTACCTTTACCTTTAAGCCCCCCAGAGTGGCTGGGGAAACACAGCAAGATGGGAGGGATATAAATATTATTATTATTATTATTATTATTATTAGTGAATTGTCCCACCCACCCATCAAAGTTGGCATGCAGGGTGGGACCCAGAATCAAAGGAGTTCCTGGCTGCTCCCATCAGCAATTATACTGCAGCATTCTGCACTAAGTGCATCTCAAGGGAAGCCCCACATTGAGTGCATTGCAGTAATCCGATCTCGAAGTTGCTAGTGCCATTGCTAATTGCTATGGTGGCCAGCATTTCTTGCAGGATTACACGAATTCTCCTCCACAGCGGTGAGACTTACAGGTTGTTGCCTTCGCAGTGACTATCGGTCCCTCAATGGCGCCAAAGACCGGATTCACCGTGACGACGTATTCATTGCCTGGCTGCAGACCTTGGATCCTGTAGTAGCTGTAAGTGTCACCCAAGTTCACATTCTGGACACTGCCTTCTGCAAAAATGTGAGAAATTAAGATTCAGTGTTTTTTTCTGCAAGGCACCAGAGAGATTGGGCTGTGCAACTTTGGGGGATGTAATCCACTGGGAGCAGTCAAATATCACATTCCTTGTTTTCCTAGAGTGGACATGCAAGGGGATGTTGGTCCAGCCAGTCAAAACTTCCTGTTCCTCCTGGCTGGAGCATCCTTCCTTTCATGTGACTAGAGGTGGGTGTGACCTTAGCTTTCCAGGTAACAAAAGGACGAGTCACGCAGCACTCTCTCTCTTTTACTTCCTTCTTCGTTTGACCAGCTTTTAGCTAGGACTGCTCTGTTAGCTCTCAACTAGCTGAAGCACTGGGATTATTCCCCCATACGGGGTAGATCCACATTTACATATTTGTAACTAAGTCTGCCTTCAGGAATCCAACTGTGAACTGATGTGAGTAAACTTCTTTTATTGCTTTAAATAAGATTGTCATGTCTTTATTCTTCTAAGAGGGATTCAAGGGAACTTACCAGGGATTTACAATTCAATCTGAGACTGAATTGTATAATAGTGAGAGGCTCACACGAGCCTGCAACCAGCTATCTGCTGTGCAGTTAGAAAGGGAAATGTAACTCTGCTACATAAAGAAACTTGCTAGCGCAAGATAGGAAGGATATTAATAAACAATATATCCTCTCCTGCCACCCTGAACGTACCTACAAACTTTTTGCCAACCTTGAGAAGAGAAGAGAAAACAAAAGAAAAGAAAAGAAAAGAAAAGGATCATTGTCTGTAGGACTATAAACTGTATCAGGAGGTTTTTAATGTTTGATGGAGAGCTTTCCAAACTTTTTCATGTTGGTGACACACTTTTTAGGCGTGCATCATTTCGCGACATTCGGTTTTACTTAATTGTTACAAACCACATAAAAGAAAATATACAGGAGGACTAATCATTCAAAAATATGGTAAAAGGTTAAGAAATGGGTCCTGGATTGCGTGTCTGGGTTAGAAGTGGTCTTGAGTTGGAAAAGGTTGAAAATCACTGATATAAAATAAATAAAATAACACAAGGGGGCGAATGATTTTCCCCTCCCTGTGGCTTCTAATTAATTTCTTTTAAAAGATAAGTGCATGAGTGGTACATGCTCTAGTTATCTCTTGCTTGGACTACTGCAATGCGCTCTACGTGGGGCTACCTTTGAAGGTGACCCAGAAACTACAATTAATCCAGAATGCGGCAGCTGGAATGGTGACTGGGAGCGGCCGCCCAGTCCACATAACACCGGTCCTGAAAGACCTACATTGCCTCCCAGTACGTTGGTGCTGATCTTGAAAGCCCTAAACGGCCTTGGTCCAGTATCCCTGAAGGAGCATCTCCACCCCCATCATTCTGCCCGGACCCTGAGGTCCAGCTCCGAGGGCCTTCTGGTAGTATCCTCACTGCAAGAAGTGAGGTTACAGGAAACCAGGCAGAGGGCCTTCTCGGTAGTGGCACCCGCCCTGTGGAACGCCCTCCCAGCAGATGTCAAGGAAATAAACAACTGTTTTACTTTTAAAAGTCAACTAAAGGCGGCCCTGTTTAGGGACGTTTTTAATGTCTGATGCTGTATTGTTTTTAATATTCGGTTGGAAGCCACCCAGAGTGGCTGGGGAGGCCCAGCCAGATGGGCGGGGTATAAATAATAAATTATATTGTTGTTGTTGTTGTTGTTGTTGTTGTTGTCTGCTAATATAGCAGGAATACAGTACATCCCTCTCTGTATATTATTTTCCGCCATGAAATAACAAAGTTGGCTGCATTTTGTTCCAGCACTAGGTGGCAATATTTACTTATTTTACTGATCTGAGCAAATGAGCTGTTTCGCTTTTCCTTCCTGTTCAAAGAGCTTCCTTTATTTCTTTTCCTTTTCAATCCTCACCTCCTAGCCTGTTGGTTTTTTTAAATTTAAAAAAACTCTTTTCCGCTGAGAAACTTCTTCTTCGAACCAGAATACACCTGGCGTCTCTGGGGGCGCGGAGGTTAAACAAATTGCGCGCATGAATTGGAAGATAGCTGCCCTATTGCTCCAATTGACAATGACCTAAGCTTGCTCATTCGTAGGTTTCCGAATCTCCATAGTAACAAGCCTAGTTGAGAGCTATCTGTGCATTCAGAGAAAAAAGGGGAGAAAGCAGTTTTATGCAGCTCTCCAGAGGCCACGCCACTTGAGACTCCAGGTGCTCTCACACATAACAAACTCAAAGCCTCCGGAAAACAAATTTATTATTGTCTCAGGCTTTCGCAGGCTACAGTCTGCTGCATCAGATGGACCAAGTGTTAGATTCTGAGTTGCAGGTATATACATACACAATGTTTTGGGGCATGCACACGTCGAATTGTAAACAGGGAGATCAGGTGGAAACAAAACGCAGAAAATTGCAGGCAGTGATACATCACTACTGGGAAAACCAAAGCTTTAACTAAGGTCCGTATAGTTAAAGCTATGGTTTTCCCAGTAGTGATGTATGGAAGTGAGAGCTGGACCATAAAGAAGGCTGATCGCCGAAGAATTGATGCTTTTGAATTCTGGTGCTGGAGGAGACTCTTGAGAGTCCCATGGACTGCAAGAAGATCAAACCTCTCCATTCTGAAGGAAATCAGCCCTGAGTGCTCACTGGAAGGTCAGATCCTGAAGCTGAGGCTCCAAGACTTTGGCCACCTCATGAGAAGAGAAGACTCCCTGGAAAAGACCCTGATGTTGGGAAAGATGGAGGGCACAAGGAGAAGGGGACAACAGAGGACAAGATGGTTGGACAGTGTTCTCAAAGCTACCAGTATGAGTTTGACCAAACTGCAGGAGGCAGTGGAAGACAGGAGTGCCTGGTGTGCTCTGGTCCAGGGGGTCACAAAGAGTCGGCCCCATCAACCCCTTTTGTCATGTTAACAGATTTGCTCTTCCGAAAGGCCAGCCAGTCTGGTTTGTGGAAGCCAGCCTAGCGATTCCTTGCCTGGCACAGCTCTGCAGCTTGTACTTTCGTCCATATCCAAATTAATCAAAATCCTACCATTCTAGGGACAGCGGTTCTCAACCTGTGGGTCCCCAGATGTTATTGGACTACAACTCCCATCATCCCTGACCACTGGTCATGCTGGCTAGGAATGATGGGAGTTGTAGTCCAACAACATCTGGGGACCCACAGGTTGAGAACCGCTGGTTTAGAAGGACTACCCCCCCCAAAAAAACACCCTCTATAACACCATAATCAACGCCACAGGTTTTCTGGCCCCCAGATTTGACTATTATTGAAAAGTCCCATTCTTCAGTGAGTGCTTGGTCGCTTCGCTGCAAAGAACCAAAGTAAGGATGCTCTCTACCTGAAGACTCCCACGTCAGCCTGTATCCCGAGGCACCTCTGACTTGCATCCATCTGGCCTGGATAGTATTGGTTGTTGCATTCTGGAGCACAAAGTTCCCCACGGGCACCAGCTTTACTGCAGGAGACAAGCATTCACAGTACGTTTCTGAGCACAATTCAAAGTGTTGGTGCTGACCTTGAAAGCCCTAAGCGGCCTCGGTCCTGTATACCTGAAGGAGCGTCTCCACCCCCATCGTTCAGCCCGGACACTGAGGTCCAGCTCCGACAGCCTTCTGGCGGTTCCCTCCCTGCAAGTAGTGAGGTTACAGGGAACCAGGCAGAGGGCCTTCTCGGTGGTGGCACCTACCCTGTGGAACGCCCTCCCATCAGATGTCAAGGAAATAAACAACTATCTGACTTTTAGAAGACATCTGAAGGCAGCCCTGTTTAGGGAAGTTTTTAATGTTTGATGTTTTATCGTGTTTTTAACGTTCTGCTGGAAGCTGCCCAAAGTGGCTTGGGGAAACCCTGCCAGATGGGCGGGATATAAATTATTATTAATACAGTTATACCTCAGGGTACAGATGCTGCGGAACGGGTTACTTCCGGGTTTCAGCAGCCGCGCATGTGCAGAAGCGCTAAATTGCGCTTTGCGCATGCGTAGAAGTGCTGAATTGCAACCTGCGTGTGCGCAGACGCGCCACTGCGGGTTGCGAACACTGCTGGTCAAATGGATCACGTTCGCAACCCAAGCGTCCACTGTATTAGTATTAGTATTAGTACTGGTACAGCGGTGCCTCGGGTTACATATGCTTCAGGTTACATACGCTTCAGGTTACAGACTCTGCTAACCCAGAAATAGTACCTCGGGTTAAGAACTTTGCTTCAGGATGAGAACAGAAATTGTGCTCCAGCGGCGCAGCTGCAGCAGGAGGCCCCATTAGCTAAAGTGGTGCTTCAGGTTAAGAACAGTTTCAGGTTAAGAACGGACCTCCGGAACAAATTAAGTATTTAACCCGAGGTACCACTGTATTAGCTTTATTACGGGTTAAGAACTGGATGCCAAAACCTTAGTACACCATCCCCTAATGTCATCTGCTGCAGAAACAGATGTGGCCGAGCGGAGCCGTTATTTTAACTTTCTGCAAAATCCTCAGCCTGGAAAGTTACAGGGAATATAAATGCCACGTAGCTCCCAGAGAGCCAGTGTGGTGTAGTGATCAGAAGGCCAGACTAGGGCCTGGGAGGGACCAGGGTTCAAATCCCCACTCGGCCGTGAAGCTCACTGGGTGGCATAGCTGTCAAGTGTCCCTTATTTGAAGGGACAGTCCCTTATTCCAGGGCCATGTCCCGCTGCTGTCCCTTATTGATGGGTGTCCCTTAAATGTCCCTTATATGATGTCCCTTAAATTTCAAAGGAAGCAGCTCCTCTCCCTCCCTCCCTGCCGGCCAGGGAGGAGGGAGGCTCCAACTGGGTTGCTTGGCTGTGTTGCTCACTCAATAAGAAGTCTAAGAACGACTGGGGGGGGTGGAGCTTGCATGCCTTGTGTGTGGCTAGTTAATGCAAGCTGAGGATTTTTTTGAATGCTGGACGCCATTTTGTTGCACGTGCTGCTGCAAACTTTGCAGTGCAAAGCCAGGCCGGGGAGCCATCTTAAGTTGAGGCTGCATAGGCCTTGTGGTGCATGTGATTCAGATTCTATTCAGTTGAACCTCTGGTTACAAAGTTGGTTGGACAGTGTTCTCGAAGCTACCCAGCATGAGTTTGACCAGACTGCAGGAGGACAGGAAGACTGGAGTGTCTGGAACAGGTGAGGCTGCAGGTCCCTTATTTTGGCTGCTGGTCCCTTATTTTCAAGGCTGCTGGTCCCTTATTTTCAAATCTGTAAGTTGACAGCTATGCTGGGTGGGCCTTGGAAAAATCTCAGCCTAACCCGCCTCACAGGATTGTTGTGTCAATTAAAAGAAGAAGAGGGGAGATTCATGTACTCTACCTTGAGATCATTGGAGGAAAAGTGGGATATACATGAAACATGCAAATAAAATCCACCCTCTGCAGGAAGCTGCCTTATACCCATTCAGGGCCCCCCAGTATGTCTTCACGGACTGGCAGCATCTACACAGGATTCCAGGCAGGGGTTTCTTCTAGCTCCACCTGGAAATGCCGGGACTTGAACCTGGCACCTTCTGCATGCAAAACCGATGCTCTACCTGCTGAGCTAAGGATGCCAGGCCCCTGGTAAGGGCCTAAGGATGTTGCACAAGGATGCCAGTTCTGGGCAAACGGACCTAGAAATGGCTAGCCCCCTACATGGGGGTCCTGTTCCCGAAACGGATCTGAAAAACAACACTTACAAGTTCTGCCAGTCGTTGACACCGCCTGGCTTGGCCCTTCTGGGTAGATGGCATAAATGCTGACCGTATAGTTTGTGTCCTCCTGCAAGTTGTCAAGGACGTGTGAGGAGACATCTCTGGCCAGAATCTTTTCCGAGGTCAACCCAGGCCTGTTTGCTGTGCAGGAGGTAGAAACGAAAGCAAATTGAGTCAAGTCCACTCAGGAGCTGGGACGAAATTTTGGGGGAGAAGGCAGCAGAAAGTAAAGGAATGGCTGCTTAATGTGTGGGAATCCAGAAGGAGCTAAGGGACCCAGGCATCTGAAAATCCGGGAAGCGGAGGCTTAAGGGAACCAGGTATCTTAAGGTTTAGTTAAGGAAACAAAAGGGAAATGTGCCAAACTTCCCTCACTGTAGAGTTGCTTCAACTCCTTGATCATTCGGGGCGTCCTTTCCAGCTCGGCATCATCCTTCCTGTCTCAAATGTGTCCCAGGCAACTGCAACAGGTAAATACTCTGTACATGCTCAGGGGCACTCTTTTTAAAAAAACTTCCTGTTAATGAATTAACTTAGACACAGAACTTCCATATGGAAGTGAGAGCTGGACCATAAAGAAGGCTGATAGCCGAAGAATGGATGCTTTTGAATTCTGGTGCTGGAGGAGACTCCTGAGAGTCCCATGGACTGCAAGAAGATCAAACCTCTCCATTCTGAAGGAAATCAGCCCTGAGTGCTCACTGGAAGGACAGATCCTGAAGCTGAGGCTCCAAGACTTTGGCCTACCTCATGAGAAGAGAAGACTCCCTGGAAAAGACCCTGATGTTGGGAAAGATGGAGGGCACAAGGAGAAGGGGACGACAGAGGACGAGATGGTGGGACAGTGTTCTCAAAGAGACCAATATGAGTTTGACCAAACTGCAGGAGACAGTGGAAGACAGGAGTGCCTGGCATGCTCTGGTCCATGGGGTCACGAAGAGTCGGACACGACTAAATGACTAAACAACAGACACAGAACAGGAAACAACACTTCACATGGGGAAAATTTAATATTATGAAATGGGAAATAACAGATTGAATTATAATTAAGAGTGTTATCCCACCTTTTATCTCACCGGTACCAGGCTGGAGGACAAAATACACATGGAAATATTTGTTTTCATTGCATGCTAGGGCTGGGGGAAAGGAAGCCAGCCAGAGCTGAGGGAAGGCTCTCCATGTCACTGGGGCCACTTGAGCCTCAAGCCAACAGCAAAGGATCCAGAATGGACCCCAAGCTTTGTAATGGCTCCTTCAGAGGAGACAACCTCCCATCAATGCCCCACTTTGGTGAAGCTAAGCAGTATTATTAGTTTCTGGAGGGGGTGCCTATCTGATCCCTACCTACGGTACCTACAAACCCTCTTCATGCTGCTTAGAGTTTTATTCTGGAAATAGGCAGGATAAATAAAGGATGATTTTATCTATCGCATTCCCTGGTGCAGCTGTAAAATTCTCCCACCCACAACATCGCTGCACATTTTTATACGAAATCCAAAGGTTAATTTGCAAAGGTTTTGACCAGACATATTAACAAGCCTTCCCCTTGACTTTTCAAAGGTTGCGATACCCCAAGAATCACAAATAGCAGACTCAGTGGATCCCATAGGAACATCCACATCTCCTATTTGAAGAGTTTTTAGGTCCTGATTTTGGAAATATATTACCCTGCGTTTCTCAGTGAACCTTTGCTGTATTGGGGGAAGGGGTGTGGCCTGCTTTTCCTGTCTGAAAGGGCTATTTCCAGGTTTCGCCGCTAGCACATGCGCAGAAGCACAAAATGACATAATGCGCATGCGCAGACATGCCGCTGTGGTTGCATTCTTTTCATGTTGCAAACAGGCCTCCGGAACGGATCCTGTTCGCAACTAGAGGTACCACTGTTTTGAATTGGCAGACCACCCTTTGCGCCTCGGTTTTTGAATGTTTTGGAAGTTGAACCATCTTCCGGAACGGATTACATTCGAAAACCAAGGTACCACTATATTCCTTTTCCCTGAATGCATTTTCTCACAGACAAACACACAAATCTAGCAGGGACTCCACTGACTTACTTGGCAAGTAGACCTTGTAGCCTTCCAGTTTTCCCAAAGGGGGAGTCCAAGCTACTTTCAGGCTGAACAGTCCTTCTTCTACGACCCGGAAATGGGTCACTGTAGGTATGGATGCTTCAAAACAAAAGGACATGGGCTGAAGAATGAATCCACAGTGCAACAAACAGATCTCCTGAGCAAGCAATATATACGCCTTGCAGGTATATAAATTACACAACACATTTAAAGGGGCATTACGGGTTTGTTTTGTTTTTGTTTCTCTTACGCATTCTGTTTCTTTATTTTGTATTTTTATGCTATGAACTTCCCTGAGATCTCCGGAGGGAGGGCAGTATACAAATTTAATAAACAAACAAAAACAAACAAGTCCTTATTCACAAAGATTAGTCTAGAGAGCAGAGATCTGGTCAGTTCTCACCAGAATTTTCAAAGGTGGTTTTTCTCAGTCATGCCTCTTTCTGATTAAGGACACCCAGTAAGTCTCTACGGCAACCTTTCTCAAGCCTAGTTTCTCAATCCAGCCTAGTTTGGATTACAACTCCAATTTCCTACCCCCAATGTATGATGACGACAACAACAACAACAACATATTAATTATACCCTGCCCTCCTGGCTAGATTTCCCCAGCCACTCTGGGTGGCTCTCAACAGAACAACAACAACATCAACAAAGCAATAAAACATCAAACATTAAAAACTTCCCTAAACAGGACTGCCTTCGGGTGTCTTCCAAAAGTCAGGTAGTTGTTTATTTCCTTGACATCTGATGGGAGGGCATTCCACAGGGCGGGTGCCACTACCGAGAAGGCCCTCTGCCTGGTTCCCTGTAACCTCGCTTCTCACAGTGAGGGAACCACCAGAAGGCACTCGGCGCTGGACCTCAGTGTCCGGGCTGAACGATGGGGATGGAGATGCTCCTTCAGATATATTGGACCAAGGCTGTTTAGGGCTTTCAAGGTCAGCACCAACACTTTGAATTGTGCTTGGAAACGTCCTGGGAGCCAATGTAGGTATTTCAGGACTGGTGTTATGTGGTCTTGGCAGCAACTCCCAGTCACCAGTCTAGCTGCCGCATTCTGGATTACATGTAGTTTCCAGGTCACCTTCAAAGGTAGCCCCATGTAGAGTTTGGGGCAAATGGGAGCTGTAGTCCCAAACACGCCATATTGGTGAGGACTGCTTCAAAGTTCTCATGGATGGCAACTCTTGTCCTATCATAGTATTAATGGCCTGTCCACCCTATTAGCATCTGCAAACATGGCACCCGAAGTCAAACGCTTTCAGAACAGAATTCTGTTTTCAAGCTGCCTTCCTCGCCTGCCTTGTCAACGCAGGGGAGTGGGGACAACCCTGCCCACAAGGGTGGTGCTCCCAAAATACAAACTCACTTGTTCTTGCTTTGATAGTCGCTGGGTCCCCCAGAACGTCAGAGTAGACGGCCATGACAGTGAAGAAATATTTGGTGTTTGGTTTCAGATCCGTCACCAGCACTGAGCTCTTGTTGGCGTCCAAAACAATCTGTCATATACAAGACCCAAGTAAATAAGAGGCAGTATGGAAGTGCATATATATCTCCTGTGGTTGCAGGGCATTGAACTAGATAGGCCTTGAGGTCCCTTTCAAGTCTACAGTTCTATTGATCTTCATGTTTAGCCTAGAAAAGATGAGACTGAGAGGAGATAGGATAGCCATCTACAAATATCTGAAGGGCTGTCCCATGGAAGAGGGAGTAAGATTGTTTCTCTTGCTCTGGAGGGTAGGCCTCAAATCAATGGATTCAAGTTACAAGAAAGAAGATTCTGGGAAATGATATATAATGAACTGAAACGGATGTTTAAAATAACTTTTGTAAAAAAACACAAGCTTTTCTTTTGGAAATTATAGGGACAGAACTGCCTAAACTGTATAGAAACTTATTCATGTATGTCCTGAGACCTCCGAACTGCCCTGAGACCTCCAGGTATTATTATTATTATTATTATTATTATTATTATTATTATTATTTTGTAAAAATTTGTAAAAATACATTAAAATGTCACACATTAAAAATGTGAAACAAAGATTTTCCCAACTGCGCATGCATCTCCTGCCTTTCAGCTCACCTTGCCCCATGTCACATGACCCCAGAAGGAGAACAACATGTCTGTTATGTACTGAGCTGAATCCTAGAACAATAGGATCCAGAATGCAGCAGTCTGATTGGTCCGCAGGAGCCACCCAATCCAGCTCCAGTTGGGAGTGAATCAGCGACCTGATTGGCCTGCAGGAGCAGCCAATCAGGCTTCCGGAGGAGGTGAATCCGCAACCTGATTGGCCTACAGGAGCAGCCCAGAATTAGCCAATCACGTGGGGCCCATTGTGAAAATAATGTATATATAGCTAGACGTTTTGGGGAAAGTTTCATTCATTGCTACTATGAGCTGAATAAAGAGCATGAAATTCACACTCGACTCCAAGTATATTTCAATGTCCCTCCCAGCAGAGGCACTACCCCTCACTTAACACCCACGAACCCCTGAATTCATGTGTGTATCAGTATTTTGGTGCTATCAGTGAGCAAAACTCAACCTTCCCACACAGTGACCTCAGAGTGATCTGTGGAAGACGGCCTCGCCAAAACTCTCCAAGATGTGTTACTTGGAGGCCAAACTCTTTAAAAATCCCTGATCTCTATCCTTCCTCACCTTAGAAATAGTGAAACCAGTAGAACTGAAATAAACCTCATAATGTGAAATACAAAGACAATTTCTGGATGAAGAAAATAACGAAAAATAAAATGTACAATGTGATTAATGTAACCAACAGTAATTGTAAATGAATATAGACAGACAAGAAGAATTGCATATACAGGAGGATTTATTTGACTATAGACACTCTATGGACAAATACGAAAGAAGAACAATAATATACAAAACAGATGAAAATAATGCAAAAAAGTTAGATGTGATATAAAAGGCCAGAAGAGGGAAGGAGGTAAGTCGGCTCTGGGGACCAGGTGTAAATGTGAAATGTAATACAATATGTGTATGTGGAGTGTGCAAATGAAAACCAATAAAGAATATTATGAAAATAATAATAATAATAATAATCCCTGATCTCTAAATAACCCACCAGAGAGTTGTAAGTATGGGGTTTGTGATTGCTACACTGCAGCAGTTGATGAGCCTTAGAAAGCTATGGTCCATATAGTAAAAGCTATGGTTTTCCCAGTAGTGATGTATAGAAGTGAAAGCTGGACCATAAAGAAGGCTGATCCCCGAAGAATGGATGCTTTTGAATTATGGTGCTGGAGGAGACTCTTGAGAGTCCCATGGGCTGCAAGAAGATCAAACCTCTCCATTCTGAAGGAAATCAGCCCTGAGTGCTCCCTGGAAGGACAGATCCTGAAGCTGAGGCTCCAAGACTTTGGCCACCTCACGAGAAGAGAAGACTCCCTGGAAAAGACCCTGATGTTGGGAAAGATGGAGGGCACAAGGAGAAGGGGAGGACAGAGGACGAGATGGTTGGACAGTGCTCTCGAAGAGACCAACATGAGTTTGACCAAACTGCGGGAGGCAGTGGAAGACAGGAGTGCCTGGCATGCTCTGGTCCAGGGGGTCACGAAGAGTCGGACACGACTAAACGACTAAACAACAACAAAGAGTCCCTTCCAAATGTACAATATGATTCTACCTGCTGCTGATCTTCTGGAGAGACCTGTCCACCAATTGAAAGTGAATCCAGGAGGATACGGTAGCTGGTCACTTTCCCGGTCGCCAGTGTCCAGCTAAGTCTCAGAGAGCTGTGGCTCTGCTCGCTGACTGTGAGATCGCGCGGCCCAACAATCTTCTCAACTGCAAGCAGAAGGGAAAGGGAAGCCCGTCAAAGCTTCAAGGAACATGGTTAGGGAAGGGAGGAAATTGGAGGAAGCACTCTGGCCACACTGACCAGAGTACACAGGTGACTCGCCTCTCCTGAGTACACAGGTGACTCGCCTCTCCTGGCCTGGAGGTGAGCACTCCTCCTGCGGGAACTTAGTTCCCTCCACCTCTCTGCCCTGAGCCTCTGAAGCTCCGGAGAGGCTGGAGGGTTACTGGACCCAGAGGCAACCTCAGCTTCCCCTGCCGGGTCTGAGTGTGGCGCACCTGCAGGCAATGGGTCCTCCATCACCTCAGGGGCCAGAGCAGACTCAGCTGGTGCCTGCACCTGAGGATCCAGCACAGGTGAGGACCCTTCAGGCTCAGGCCCCAGCCCCGGCTCAGCTGGTTCTGGAGGCGGGGACTCCTGTGCAGGCTGGGATTCCTCAGGTTCAGCATCCAAATCCGATTCCCAGGCCATCACATCAGGTAACAGACCGGCCACTGGGCCTTCCTGGAACTCAAAAAGTTCAAAACTTCATTGTCAGACTGACCAAGCAAGAGCCTGGAACATTCTGAATGTGATGGTCTGGGACTCGGGCTCAGACTCGGAACCAGAGGAGTCTCAGTCCGCACCGGATCCTTTGCCTCAGGCAGCATCTGAACCAAGTCTTGGGCCTGATCCTGAAGAGTCCCAGTCTGCACAGGTTCCCCTTCAACAAACACCAGCTGGGCCGGGTCAGGGGCCTGAGCCTGCCCTGGCTCCAGATGCGGGGATGACCTCGTTGCCTCCAGCTGGGCCATCATTTACAGCTGCTCCACTACCGGTTTGGTCAGAGGAGGCTGAGGCAGCCTCTGGGTCTAGGAACCCACCAACATCTCCCAAGCTGCAGAGATTAAGGTCTGAGAGAAGGAGAGACCTGAGTACTCACAGGAGGAGTGCTTGCCTTCGGGCGAGACAGGGAGGTGAGTCGCTGGGGGATCAGGACCGGCCACTACCCCGACAAAGATAAAAGGCTGTCGGACCCCACCCCAGGTTGCGGGAGCAACATTGCTGTACGCTAGATCCTGCACCTTTCCTTGCCTGGTTTCCTGCCTCATATCCTGCCTTGGCCCTGTTGGACTGACTCCCAATGGAACCTCTGGATTCTGTAGGGTTTGCTCCTGAGTCTTTTCTATTCCCAAAGATGTGCCACAAGGCGGCATAGGTTTCCTTCTCCTAGAGAATCTACCTTCCCAGGTTGATGAGCCCCATCTGCCCCTCACTTCTCTCTCTAGAAGATGCAGAAACCTCCTTCTTGTCCGTTGGACCAACTATTGACCTCCACTCAATCCACCAGAGCCTGTCTTTACGATACGATAATCTTTATTGTCATTGTCCCATAAAGGTAAAGGTAAAGGTACCCCTGCCCGTACGGGCCAGTCTTGCCAGACTCTGGGGTTGGTGCGCCCATCTCACTCAAGAGGCCAGGGGCCAGCGCTGTCCGGAGACACTTCCGGGTCACGTGACCAGCGTGACATCGCTGCTCTGGCGAGCCAGAGCCGCACACGGAAACGCCGTTTACCTTCCCGCTAGTAAGCGGTCCCTATTTATCTACTTGCACCCAGGGGTGCTTTCGAACTGCTAGGTTGGCAGGCGCTGGGACCGAACGACGGGAGCGCACCCCGCCGCAGGGATTCGAACCGCCAACCTTTCGATCGGAAGCCCTAGGCGCTGAGGTTTTACCCACAGCGCCACCTGCGTCCCTCATTGTCCCATACAGAACAGCAAAATTGAAAAATATACACCAGACATTCAAAAAACAACAAGCCTGCTATCCCAGCTATCCCAGCCTGGTTAGCCCCCTCAAAACTCTGATACCCCATTTTTAAATACAATATACTCCCATAGAGACTACCTTACACTGCGTTTAAAACCAAAATCACATTTGGGTAGAAACTGTTTCTCAGGCGGCTAGTCCTAGTCTTTATAACCCTGGACCTTCTTCCAGAAGGCAGAAGCTGAAAGAGATCATTTCTGGGGTGCGCACTATCCTGCGCTATCTCTGCAGCTTTCTTATGGCACCTGGAAGCGTAGATTTGATCCAAGGTGGGAAGAGTGCACCCAGTTATTCTCTCCGCAGTCTTTACAACCCTGGACAGCATTGTTTTTCCCCTGACCGTGCAGCTCCCAAACCACACACAGAGACCATAAGTTAAGTTTGCATGCAGGAGAAGTCCCTCAACCAAGGGTTTGAGACCCATCGGCTCCCCTCACCTGGTTTAGACAGCTGGACAAAGCCATTTCCCAGGATTGTGGCCGCTGTTGCATGTTGACACCTTCTAGGAGCCACAGTTGAGAGCTGAGTGCAGGGTGGGGACCAGAGGTGGACAAACTACCCCAGAAGGAGCATGATGTGCCCCCCACCAGAGGTACTACCCCTCCCCTAATACCCCACACACCCCCATAACCTTCTAAGTCTTCCTCATGCCCAATTCTATCTGGCTTTCCTTCCACTGGGGTGGACTCTTCAGTGCTGGGGTGGTCTTGTACTCACCATTGGATTCACCATTGGGGGGGTCTTGGACTCACCATTGGCTATTTGCTTGGCCGGTTGCGGGGGCTCCGAAGCCGTGAAGCAAAGCCTCCGGGACACCTTTCGCGAGAGGCTGCCGAGTTGCTCAAAATCTTTGGCGTAGAGCATGTGCTCTTCGATGGGATCAGATGCTATTTTCCTCAGTTCGTTCCTATCTGCGTTTCTAATTCCTAACCAGAGGGAGGAGGAAAGCAATGCAGGTGGGCAAAGAACTTCTGCAAGCACAGAGCATCCTTAAACTCGCTCGAACGGGAGGCAAGTTATTTGATCACAGGTCATAGTATCACACTTTAAAGAAATTAAAATGTTGTACACACCAGATACCAGACTCATGGCGATCAGGTTTTCGAACTGTTTCAAGTTCTGATGGCCTGTGGAGTATGTGCCTTGTGGGCAAAATGGTGCATTTGAAACCAGTTTTCTTTCAAGCCTTGCAGTCATGCAGAAGGATGTCATCAGCTATTTTTAAATAAATCTCTTAGGCTGCAGTCATATTGCAGACTTATTGAAGAGTAAGTCCCCACTGCTTATATGGGGATAGACATTGGTTTTTTACATGAGGGAATATGAGGCCTCATCATCTCACAGGATCATGCTATTCATCAGCTGGATGGCCTATCATTTGAAATTTTAAAGATATTTTTAAAAAGAAGAAACGAGCATGAAACCCTTGGACTGCTTCATAAATACTTTTTATGATTTAAGAAATGTGTGTTTCTATGCTTTTAAATGATTTTCCATTTTAAAAATCCACCCAGAGGAGGTCAAGGAAATAAGCAAAGGAAAGAAAGTTTGTAAAGGCTTGATTTGTTTTTTAATTGTCTGTATTTTCTTGTCATTTTTTTCTTTTCTTTTTTTGATGTTGTTTGTTTTTATGCATTGTCTTGTTTTTGTTTTTGTTTTGTTTTTTTGTTTAACTCGGTGTTTCTTCTATTTTTCTTTCTGTAACCTTTAAAACCTTAATAAAAAATCTATTAAAAAAAAATAAAAATAAAAAATCCACCCAGAAATGGGAAAAGACATTTGTATTCCCATCCCCACATGGAACTGGAATGGACTGGACATTGATGGGTCCATCCACCTTGGAGGGCTTTAAAAGAGATTGGGGCAAATTCAGGGAGCAGCAAACTATCAGGAGCTAACTAGTTGCAATGGCTTTGTTCTGCCTCCGCAGCTGGAGATTATAATGCTGGGAACTACAGTGTAGAGAGAGGACTCTTGTGCTCGGATCCTGCTCACTGTCTTCCCGCAGGCTCCTGTGAGAACAGGATGCTGGACCAGATAGGACAACTGATCCAGTTGGCTCGTCTTAAGTTCTCAATGGCTCCCACAATGTTCCAAGGGATAAACAGAATAGGGCATAGGTGGCCCTCTGAATGTTCTTGGGCTACAAGTCCCATCACTCTCAACCAATACGGCTAAAGCTCAGGGGTGATGGGAGCAACATCTCAAGATGTTTCCCATTGCTGGGATAAAGTAATGAGCCGGGTCACATCTGCCCGTGACAGCGGATTCTGGGCTATCATGAGAAGAAGGGAAGAAGGTTCAGCTTCTGCCTCAAATGAAACCCATCTCTTGTAGCTTCCCTCCCAGTCTTCCGTAAGATGTAGTAGTTACAGTGGTAGACTAGGATCTGGGAGACCAGGGTTCAAACCCCTCACAGGGTTTTTTGTGAGGATAAATTGGGGAGGGGGAGAAAACCATTTACACCACCTTGGAAACCTTGGAGGAAAAAGTGGAATAGAAATGAAATAATAAACTATAAAGAAAATAATAAACTAGAAAGAAAGAAAGAAAGAAAGAAAGAAAGAAAGAAAGAAAGAAAGGAAGGAGAGAGATGGCCCGGCCCCATCCCAAAAGCAAACTCGGCCCTCTAGATGTTTTGAGACTACTACAACTCCCATCATCCCTAGCTAACAGTACCAGTGGTCAGGGATGATGGGAGTTGTAGTCCCAAAACATCTGGAGGGCCGAGTTTGCCTATGCTTGCCCAGAAAGTTAACAACAACAATTTATAACCCACGTTTCAACACAAATGTTATGCTGCTGCTGTTTTCTTGCTTGTTTTTATTAGTAGTTGCTATAAATCTATTTTAGTAGGTGGCAGCGACTATTTGTTCGTTTGTTTATTGCACTGACATCCCACCATTTTTCCCCTCCCGGGAGCTCAAGGCGGCTCCCTCCCACGTCGTTCTTTCCCCTCCCACAACAACCCTGGAAGATAGGTTAGGCAGAGAGGCAGTGGGACTGGCGTAAGGGCACCCCGTGAGCTTCATGGCTGAGGGCGGGGTTGGAACCCTGGCCTCTCCCCCAACCGAGGTCCAATGCTCTGACCACATCTGCTGAGCACTGATGTGACGGACCACATGGTTTTTATTTCTAACCGTACATACCCACAGCAAACACGGTTACCCCCCTGTTCTTAAGGGCCGCTGCTGGCTCGTCGACAGAATCAGAAGATTTCCCATCTGTGATTAAAACAACCACCTGCGACGACAGCAAAAAAAGAGAAATATATAGCAAGAATGTGGAAAAGGGAACAGGTTTCTTCTCCCTGTGCTAGGGTCCCTGAGAATCAGCCCACTGAGCCAGTTCAGCCATTACTGGGTTGTTTTTATGCTCTTCTTCTTCCTTTCGGTTCTTAAAGAATGTCTGTTTACTTCTGTAAACTTTGAGGTCCTTGCGAGCTTGCTCTTGTACGTAGGTGCTGCTGTTCCGGCTATGTGAAGGCTCACCCACAAGCCAATAATGGGTTTAATATTAATATTATTGGTACATATACCATATTGGCCTGAATATAAGCCTCACTCCTCACCCCCACCTCCAATTCTGCAGATCTCAGTGCAAGTAGATAAATAGGTACATCTGGTGGGAAGGTAAATAGCGTTTCCTTGTGCTGCTCTGGTTCGCCAGAAGCGGCTCAGTCATGCTGGCCACATGACCCGGAAGCGGTACGCCGGCTCCCTCGGCCAGTAAAGCGAGATGAGCGCTGCAACCCCAGAGTGGGTCACGACTGGACCTAATGGTCAGGGGTCCCTTTACCTTTAAGGAGTATTCTGGTGTAAGGTTACCAGATTTTTTTCAATGAATCTGGGGAGACTTTTCAGCTTCAATGGATTTTGTATGGGGACTGATGTGTAAATCCCTGGGAAACTGGGACGTCTGGTAACCTTAGGTTAAAGGTAAAGGTAAAGGGACCCCGATCATTAGGTCCAGTTGTGACCAACTCTGGGGTTGCGGTGTTCATCTCGCTTTATTAGCCAAGGGAGCTGGCGTACAGCTTCCGGGTCATGTGGCCAGCAGGACTAAGCCGCTTCTGGCGAACCAGAGCAGTGCACGGAAACACCGTTCACCTTCCCGCCGGAGTGGTACCTATTTATCTACTTGCACTTTGACGTGCTTTCAAACTGCTAGGTGGGCAGGAGCAGGGACCGAGCAACGGGAGCTCACCCCGTCGTGGGGATTCAAACCGCCGACCTTCCAATCGGCAAGTCCTAGGCTCTGTGGTTTAACCCACAGCGCCACCCGCGTCCCAACCTTAGGTTAGAGCAACCCATTTCAACACCTGCCAGGTAAGAACCTGCAGCATCACTCACCTTTGCAGCATCTTCTCTCAGTGTCCCCACACTGACCATTGTGTCTGCTACAAAGGAGAGAGCATTCCCTGTCTTGGTATTGCCCCCTTTGTATAGGAGATCTCGGACGGCCACCAGAACCTCCTCAATGGTGATGTAGTCCGTCAGATCGATACTTACTCTGACGGCAGGAAGGCAGTCCCCGGATAAAAGAAAGGGAAACAGAGTTATTTCCAGACAGAGAAGAAATCAAATATTGGTTATTTCAATTGTGGCTTTTAAAATTAATTAACGGAGTCCTTTAACTCATTGCCTGTAGCTAAACGGATGTGTTGCGAAACCTCAGCAATGGTGCCGTTTTGAGGAACCGCAAGAAAGGCAGTAGGTTTTGTTGCAAAAGGGCACTACCATTTTAATTCATTGCTGTTTGTTTGTTTAATTTGTATTCCACCCCCCAAATCTGCAGATCTCAGGACAGTGCACAACATAAAAAAACAATACAAAAGCACATAATACATAATGAAAACAAGAACAAACAACAATCAATAACCCTTCTCTCCCACAAGCACATTGAAAAAGGGTTTAAGATGTTAATCAGCCCAAGGCCTGGTTGAAGAGGAATGTTTTTGCCTGGTGCCTAAAGGTGTATAATGAAGGTGCCAGGCAAAGCTCCCTGTGGAGAGCATTTCACAGACCGGATGCCATCACAGAGAAGGCCCCGTTCTTGTGTTGCCACCCTTCGGACCTCTCATGGAGGAGGCACACAAAGAAGGGCCTCAGAAGATGATTGCAGGGTCTGGGTAGGTTTATATGTGGAGGGATGGTTCTTGAGGTATTGCGGTCCTGAGCTGTTTAAGGTTTTATGGATCAAAACCAGCACTTTGAATTGGGCCCAGAAACTAATTGGCAGCCAGTGAACTCAGCCCAGGATTGGTGTAATATTGCTCAAACCGTCTTGCCCTAGTGAGCAACCTGGTCACCAAAATCTGCCCCAGCTGAAGTTCTAATCTAATCTAGAGGTTGACAGAGCATGGACAATGGAAATTAGGCTATCCCTGTCCAGCTGGTCCACCAGCCGAAGCTGATGGTGGGCACTCTGTGCCACCGAGGCCACTTGAGGCTCAAGACACAGCAAAGGACCCAGAAGTAACCCCAAACTGCATTCCAGCTCCTGTCTACTTTATTGAGCCCCAAACATACGAAATTCCACATCGCCCATGGGTTTGTGAATCATTGCTTTTTCCCTGAGAAGTTGGAATCTTTGCGAACATTCCGTAACGCCCCAACCACACAGCAAATAGTTAGAGGAGCCCCCTTTTACATACTGAAGTGAAACCTCCTAAAATACCGATAGAAAATAAATCCTAGGAGCAAGGGGACCCGGAAGTGGTAAAGTGATGCGCACCTTGGTTTGTCCCCATAGAGAACCACACTCAGACGGACACCCGACTTCCCCACCACCACATTTTCAAACGTCCGTATGATGGTGTAAATGAAGTCCTTGATCAGCTGGAAGTTGCTTTCCCCGATGCTCCACGATTCGTCCACGAGGAACAAAATGTCCGCAGTCTCCGCTGTGCTGCAGGCTGCAGCAAGAGAAAGACAAAGCAGATGAGAGGTCATTGCTGCACAAAAGAACCTCTGGATATCCATTTTTTGGGGGTATATATTTTTAAATTTGATTTTAAATACAGTGGACGCTCGGGTTGCGAACGTGATCCGTGCAAGATGCACATTCGCAACCTGCAGAATTCGCAGTCCACAGCTACACGTCTGCATACACGCAGGTTGTGATTTGGCTCTTCTGCACATGCGCGACTGCCGAAACCCTGAAGTAACCCGTTCCGGTACTTCTGGGTTTTGGTGGTCTGTAACCCGAAAAATGTTCCATTCTGAAGGGAATCAGCCCTGAGTGCTCCCTGGAAGGACAGATCCTGAAGCTGAGGCTCCAGTACTTTGGCCACCTCATGAGAAGAGAAGACTCCCTGAAAAAGACCCTGATGTTGGGAAAGATGGAGGGCACAAGGAGAAGGGGACGGCGGAGGATGAGATGGCTGGACAGTGTTCTCGAAGCTACCAGCATGAGTTTGACCAAACTGCGGGAGGCAGTAGAAGATAGCAGTGCTTGGCGTGCTCTGGTCCAGGCGGTCACGAAGAGTCAGACACGACTAAACGACTAAACAACAACAACACGAAAAAACGCAACCTGTAACCCAAGGTATGACTGTAGTATAAACATACAACAAAGAACAATTCAAGATCCAAATATTGAGATTACCCTGAATCTCTTTACTTCCCCCTATCCCCTCCTTGGGTCCTAACAGTATTATTATTTACAACTGCATATCAATACTTATCCAAATGTTTAATCCTTCTAAATTATCCACACTTTACAAGTGTGCTTAAAATCCTGCTGCTTACGGTGGTCTCGTAAATAAATTATAAAAAATTCCCATTCCTTATTAAAGTTCTTGTATTCTTGATTTCTGAGCTTCCCTGTTAATTTTGCCGTTTCGGCATAGTCCATCAACTTGGTTTGCCATTCTTCTCATTTCCTTCCATCTCTGGGCTAGTAACATCAGTGCAGCTGTTGTCACATACGTAAACAATCTTTTCTGTTCCTTTGGTATCTCAGTACAGTGGTACCTCGGGTTACATACGCTTCAGGTTACAGACTCCGCTAACCTAGAAATAGTACCTCGGGTTAAGAACTTTGCTTCAGGATGAGAACAGAAATCGTGCTCCGGCAGCGGCAGGAGGCCCCATTAGCTAAAGTGGTGCTTCAGGTTAAGAACAGTTTCAGGTTATGAACAGACCTCCGGAACGAATTAAGTACATAACCAGAGGTATCACTGTACCTATAATTCCTAGTAAAACCTCTGGATATCCTGGCCACATCCGCACAATACATTTAAAGCGTTTTTCTGCCATTTTTACCATTATGGCTTTCTCCTCTAAGAATCCTGTGCACTGTGGTTTGTCAATGGTGTTGAGAGTTTATAGGATGGATAGAAACCCATGACTAGTGCTTTGAATGTAGCCTGCAGGTGTGACCTCAAGTGACCTCAGGTTATGAGATAAGCAAATAAAGAAAATGTCAAAAAAAGGGGATGTGGAAAAGGATCCCTCACCCCTCAACTAAATGTGGGAGCCTATTAAAAAAAGCTTGGTCAGTTTCCACAAGCCTTGACTCTTAAAAAAACGAACCCGAGTGAAATTGGAAAGGAGCAAACAGGTTAAGAGGTAACACCAAACAATTATTTCCTCAAAAATGGGAAATGATTAAGAGATACTTACAAAAAAAAATAACAGCGACATATTATTCATGGTAGTATTTAAATGACCCTTATGTACATAAAATATTAAGAAATAAAGGAAAATTGGTAGGCTAGGTTGTAAGAAAATATTAGAAAGTATATTGAATGTAAGGTAATAAGTACATTCAAAAATACAAATGTCAACTATATCGGGAAATGATGGGAAGTCTATATTTATTTTACTTCAGTATGTTGTTGTTGTTTTGTTTTATTTTATGTACCATTATATGAATTTAGCTTAGCTGATATCTAAGTGGAATTAGAAGGTCAAATTAACATTCTAAGTTAAACTAATTTAAGAATGTGTGTGTGTGTGTTGCATGTATGTGTAAGTGTGAAGTTAAATCTGTAATTACATTAATGAATTTCAATAAAGAATTTTCTCATTTAAAAAAAGGAAAGGAGCAAAATTACATATTTTTTTTAAAAAAACGCAGATTCCCCAGTGGAGCCGATTTCACCTGGATTCTGTCCATGAAAGATCATTCATTCAGACAGCGAGATCCAATTAGAATAGATTAAGCGCTTTAAGAGCTGGAAAATGCTTTGTCATTGCTTTAAACAGCGTTTCCGTGATGTCAGCTGCTGCCTGCTGTAGCCGCAGGGCAAAAGTGGCTCCATTAAATGGCAGGGAGACCTGGATACCTCGTTGCCCTGGCAGATGTCACCTGTCCCATACACGTTTTGCTCATGGTGACTGTTAGGCACATGAGGCGCTGCCTTATACCGAGTCAGGAATTGGTCCGTCTAACTCAGTACTGTCTACACTGATCGGCAGTGGTTCTCCAGGGATTCAGGCAGAGGTCACCCCAGGCCCGACCTGGAGGTGCCGGGAATTGAACCTTCGACCTTCTGCATGCAAAGCAGGAGCATAGCTGTCAACTGTCCCTTATTTGGCGGGCAAGTCCCTTATCCCAGTGCTGTGTCCCGCTGCTGTCCCTTATTGATGATGTCCCTTAAATTTCCCGGGTTTCAAAGGAAGCAGCTTCTCTCCCTCCCTCCCTGCCGGCCAGGGAGGAGGGAGTCTCCAACTGTGTTGCTTGGCTGCGTTGCTCACCCAATAAGGAATCTAAGAATGACTGGGGGGTGAAGCTTGCATGCCTTGTGCTGATCAAATCGGCTGCGTTGCCTGGGGACTCGCCTTTGCTCAGCGCTTCCCAGCGGAGAGGTGACGGTGGTTTCCCTTGCTGCATCCTCTTTGCCGGGTTGCTGCGCTGTGGGAACCACCACTTGAGGCTTCGTTTGGCTGCTGGCTGGGCTTTCTGCCTTTGGCTTGGAGGGGCTCAGAAGTCGAACATACCTGTGCTGGGAAAATCCCTTATTTTGGCTGCTGATCCCTTATTTTTGAGGCTGCTGGTCGCTTATTTTCAAATCTGTAAGTTGAGAGCTATGAGCAGGTTCTGTGTCCCCTGAGCTACGGCCCCCTCTCCAAAGAGGAACACAGAAAGCTGGCTTATAGGCCATTGATCCATCTCACTCAGTGTTGTCTACATTGATTGCTAAAAACTGGGGGGGGGGGGAGAAACTGTGCCAACAAAAACAGAAAGTGTTAGATTATATCGAAAACAAAAACTGTTAGATTATATCGAACTGGCTAGATTAACAGAGGGCAATTAGAGACCATGCTAGACAAGAGTTTCAAAAAGCATGACAGATGCTTTTCATTCCTTTTTTTTTGTTGGCACAGTTTCTTTTTTCCAGTTTTTAGCAAGCAGTGATCTATAATGAACTTAAGAAAATATTTAAATATACTTATTTATGCGGCAAGAAACATGCTGGCCCAAAATTGGAAACTACAATAAATTCCTACCATTGCGGAGTGGCAGACGAAAATGACTGGCTGAATTCAGGATCAGGACAATCAGAGATTCCAAGAAAGTTGGAGTAACTTTATTGTGTATTTAAAGGACAATTGTACAATTTTAAAAACACTGGCAGGACTGAAATAACTCCTACAATGTAAGGACAGATAAGAGGTTTAATATTAAAATACTTGATTCCACAGGAATAGGGAATACCTGTTGAAGAGAAGTCACAAGCTTGGCAGAGCTAAAAGGATATATGTGATTTGATGTACTGTATAAGACTGTGTTAAGAAAATAATAAAAATTTATTGGGAGGGGGAGAAAGAAAAGAGTTTCAAAAAGCATGGGGAAAACACAGAGAATATTTCACAAAACAGTGCCCTAAAATACATACCTGGACTTGTTTCAATTAATGTCTGCAGGAGACTTTGTGGATATTTAATTAGGAAAAATCTTAATAATTATTCATAAAGGACACAGTTTATAAGAAGTAAAGAAGGAGGCCAGATACAGGTGAAGGAAGTCTTTTATTTGGTTGTTTGTATTGTTGTCACTTCCATATATCACTACTGGGAAAACCATTGCTTTAACTATACAGAGACATTACCTTGCCAAGAAAGGTCTGTATAGTTAAAGCTATGGTTTTTCCAGTAGTGATGTATGGAAGGGAGAGCTGGACCATAAAGAAGGCTGATTGCCAAAGAATGGATGCTTTTGAATTCTGGTGCTGGAGGAGACTCTTGAGAGTCCCATGGACTGCAAGAAGATCAAACCTCTCCATTCTGAAGGAAATCAGCCCTGAGTGCTCCCTGGAAGGACAGATCCTGAAGCTGAGGCTCCAATACTTTGGCCACCTCATGAGAAGAGAAGACTCCCTGGAAAAGACCCTGATGTTGGAGGGCACAAGGAGAAGGGAACGGCAGAGGACGAGATGGTGGGACAGTGTTCTCGAAGCTACCAATATGAGTTTGACCAAACTGTGGGAGGCAGTGGAAGACAGGAGTGCCTGGCACGCTGTGGTCCAGGGGGTCATGAAGAGTCGGACACGACAAAACAACTAAACAACAATAATTGTTGTATGTTATGCTCACTTTATGTTATGTTCACATTTAATAAGGGTGGATTTGTGTATTGGGAGGGGCTAGGGATTTTGTGTTATGTTGTAAATAAAATTCCAATAAAAATTTAAAATAATAATACACTGATTGGCAGCAGCCCTCTGAGATTTCAGGCAGGGTTAACCACCCCCAACCCCTTGCTCTACTTGGAAATCATAGAATCATAGAGCTTTGGAAGGGACCCCTGGGTCATCTAGCCCAACCCCACGCAATGCAGGAATAACAACTGCCTGAAAAAGGGGACCCCACACTCATCCTTGTGGACCCCAGCCCCTCCAACCCATTCTCTATTTTACTCTGCGCCACAAAGACTCACACCGTGCGTTTTAAAGCCCCTGTAGGCCGCCCCCCTCCTGCAACAAATAATGCCAACTCGAGACAGCTATATTAATCATGAGGGGGGATATGATTTTATTTGAGAATTTCCTCGTGCCTCTTAGATTACCCGGTTTCATAAATCAAAAGGTTGGCAGGGACACTCGCAGGCGCTGATTTATGGCGCCCTTCCCGGCTCTGAATTAAACAGCATTATAGTCAAGTATATTGGCTTAATTGACAGTGTGGAATTTAATATGTGTGAGTTCTGGAGTGGCCGCCAAAGCTTCCCTTTCGCTCTTTTGACAGGCGTCCCAAAATTCAAAGGCGTGCTCTGGAATAGGGGTGGCTACCCCTTTTTTGGGGGGGGGGTTCAAGGGTCATCCTGATGGGTGTCCAGCCTTCGGAATGCTTCAGGGTGCCAGACACTAGGAATTGTGTGGGGAGTTAAGGAACGTGTCTCTGTCCACCCACCTAAAGCTCTGAAGGCCTAAATTACTCCAGTCCAGTTCAGGGGCAGAGGGGCGCCCCACACTTTTGCAAGAGGGGTAGGGGCAGGGGCCGATCCTTTGGCGCCACCACCGGAAGCAGAACAGAATTAAAGGCGAGAGCCTGAGAGCCTCAGGCTATTTGGAATATGTCATTGGTCTTTAGCTTGGTGGGTCACAAATGATTCCTGCCTTGGAAGGGATTTGACAAGTGTTGGTGCTGACCTTTAAAGCCCTAAATGGCCTGGGCACTGTATACCTGAAGGAGCGTCTCCACTCCCATCGTTCAACCCAGAAACTGAGGTCCAGCTCCGAGAAGTGGAGGTTACAGGGAACCAGGCAGAGGGCCTTCTTGGTGGTGGCACCCGCCCTGTGGAACGCCCTTCCATCAGATGTCAAGGAAATAAACAACTACCTGACTTTTAGAAGACATCTGAAGGCAGCCCTGTATTGGGAAGTTTTTAATGTTTGATGTTTTCTCGCTTTATTATTATTAGTAGTAGTATTAATTGTCAGGGCTAAAAATTGGCCGCTCTTTCTTTAATGTCAGCATGAGTCAGCGGCCTACAATGACTCATGAAACCTTTCACTTAATTGTACCTGTATATATACAGTGGTCAATGTTAGTGTTTGGTGTGGATTGGTTGATGAAAGCTGGTAGTGTTGATGTGTGTACAGCTGGTTGATCGTTTTGCAGATAAAGGCTCTTAAAAATAAAAGCAGAAAATACTCTGCAAGGACACTCTTCTCGTGGACTCCTTTATGCAGACAAGAGTCCAAGGACCAGGCTGAGGGGACAAAGGAAATCGGGACCTTTGCTTTTTTCAAACACTGATATTAATATTCTGTAGGGAGCCGCCCAGAGTGGCTGGGAAAACCCAGCCAGATGGGCGGGATATAAATAATTTATTATTATTATTATTATTATTATTATTATTATTATTATCCTTGAGTCCCTTCCAGCTCCACAATTCTATGATTCTATTATTTCTCCACCTTCTCAGCAGGCACCGAACACGGTTTACAATGAAACTGATAATAAGACAATCCAGTGCCGGATATACTCAGAGTAGATCCCCTTAAATGAATGGGCACAACTGGCTTGGGTTCATGAGCTTCAATAGTTCTACTCTGTGTAGAACGTACTTGGATACAATGCAATGTTCAGGGTGAAAGCTGAGCTCCATTATCTCCAAGACTCGTGTTGCTGAGTCCACTTTCACCAGACTTTTCCATACAGTGAGATTAGGGCAGGAGGAACCAAGCGAGTCTCCCCGAGGAAGGAATCGCATAGCAAATATGCCCCGCCCCCCAAGAACACACCAGCATCTCACAGATAAGGATAGCTGATTCTGTCTGTTTTGCTTTGCCTGCCACACCTGAGGAGGTCTGAGCATACCTTCTGGCGGAGTTGATGCTTTGTACTGGGCCACAATAGCTGCCAGAAGGAGGAGGAACTCAACACACGATGCTTTCATCTTCCTACCATAGAAAGCCCTCTTGGGACAGAGGTGTCATTGGAAAGACCGCAAAGTCACGTTTCTGCAACAGAAAAAAGAGGGTTTGTTACAACAGCCTCTACTGGCTAGTGGTCTGTTTCCGGGCACAATTCAAAGTCCTTGTTTAGGCCTATAAATCCTTGAATGGCTCAGGACCTCTCAAGGATCACATCTTCCCACTGGAACAAACCTGGACCCTGCGCCCACCATCTGGGTGGTGCTGTGTGGTGTAGTGGTTAAGAGCGGTGGACTCGTAATCTGGTGAACCGGGTTTGCTTCCCCGCTCCTCCACATGCAGCTGCTGGGTGACCTTGGGCCAGTCACACTTCTCTGAAGTCTCTCAGCCCCACTCACCTCACAGAGTGCTTGTTGTGGGGGAGGAAGGGAAAGGAGAGTGTCAGCTGCTTTGATACTCCTCAGGGTAGTGATGCGGGTGGTGTTGTGGGTTAAACCACAGAGCCTAGGACTTGCCGATCAGAAGATCGGCAGTTTGAATCTCCGCGACATGGTGAGCTCCTGTTGCTCGGTCCCTGCTCCTGCCCACCTAGCAGTTCGAAAGCACGTCAAGTGCAAGTAGATAAATAGGTACCCCTCTGGCGGGAAGGTAAATGGCATTTCTGTGTGCTGCTCTGGTTCGCCAGAAGTGGCTTAGTCATGCTGGCCACATGACCCAGAAGCTGTACGCCGCAACCCCAGAGTCGTCTGCGACTGGACCTAACGGGCAGGGGTCTCTTTACCTTTACCTCTAGAGTAATGACAAAGCAGGATATCAAATCCTAACTCCTCCTCCCCTCCTCCTCCTCCTCCTCCTCCTCCTTCTTTTTCTGCCTCCTCCGCAAGGAATCCAGAGGGTGAAACAAGACTGGTGAGGGGGCATGTGTCAGGGAACGACAGGACGCTGCTGAGTGCACTGGGAGAAAGGGAGCTGGGGTCAAATTTGGGAGAGGGGGCCAGTGGTTTGTGGGGAACTGTACCAGCCTGGAGGCAAGAGGCAGAGGGAGCTTCGGAGTTGGAGGGTGGAGAACAGGATGGGTGAGGAGAAGAGGAAGAAGCAGGTCAAGGAAGTGAAGGTCCAGGTGCTTCCCCACTGTCCGCCAGAACCAGGGGTAGATTGAAAAGGGAGGAGTAGAGGAAGTTTTCTCGCAGGCACAGTCTCTGGCTGCATGCATGCAGACCATTGAGGGAAGGTACACAAACTGGTGGAGGGGACATGCCCCCTGTCGCTGCAACTGCTCCATGCAGCACAGACCTGGGAATAGCTGCCTAGCCTTGAGATTGGTGTGTCTAGATCTCGAGAGTTGTAGATGCTACTGTGTTATCTATGACAATAAAGACCTGGCCATGTGTCATGGGCATTCCTTTGGCTGCAAAGTGCCCTTGGCAGCATGGCCCAGGGAAAGTCCCAACCGAGTGTTGGATAGAGAAGACTTGTTGTTGTTGTTGTTTAGTCGTGTCCGACTCTCCGTGACCCCATGGACCAGAGCACGCCAGGCACTCCTGTCTTCCACTGCCTCCCGCTGTTTGGTCAAACTCATGTTCGTAGCTTCGAGAACACTGTCCCACCATCCCGTCCTCTGTCGTCCCCTTCTCCTTGTGCCCTCCATCTTCCCCAACATCAGGGTCTTTTCCAGGGAGTCTTCTCTTCTCATGAGGTGACCAAAGTATTGGAGCTTCAGCTTCAGGATCTGTCCTTCCAGTGAGCACTCAGGGCTGATTTCCTTCAGAATGGATCGGTTTGATCTCCTTGCAGTCCATGGGACTCTCAAGAGTCTCCTCCAGCACCATAATTCAAAAGCATCAATTCTTCGGCGATCAGCCTTCTTTATGGTCCAGCTCTCACTTCCATACATCACTACTGGGTCCTCCAAGAAGACTTGGAGGACCACATTTAGCTCCCGGTTCTCCACACCAATTTGCAGCATGGACATTGCTGTGCCTCTTAATCACCAGTAGAGGTCAGCGGTGCAATGCAGTGGTCCTTACTTGACATCCCAACAGGGGCATTGCTGTAGCTTACTGGGAAGGGGAGGGTCGATTGGTGGTGAGGTTGATGCGGTGCAAACACACCAGCGGAGCCAATCTGCTTGAACCATGCGGACCTCGCCCCCTCCTGGTAAACTGTGGTGATGCTAAGTGCTACAGCGTCACCAGCCTCTGCTGCCGGGAACCGAATCATATCCATACTGATTGGAACTTCTTATGTCTCCTGCATTGCTTAGCCCTTGGAACTCATTTTATAAAACCAACAGTTCTTCTTTCTGAACATATAATGCACACACATACACACTCAAGTGACTACTTCATGCATCTGACAAGGCAAACTCTGCCCCACAAAATTTTATGCTGTAATAAATCTTTAAGGTGCCAAAGGACCCTCTATTGTTTCAGCTTCCATCGCGGCAAAAGGGAAGGGCATTTTAAGAGTTTCAAAAAATAAAATGAAATGAAAAGCAAAATCCGCTGGGGAATGGGAACCATTTCAACAAACAGAAGGGCTTCAGATGGCATCTGAGCAATGCCCTTGATCTTTTATTGCTCCTTGCAAATGGTTATTGGGGGCAGCTTCCCCTCTGCTTTTATAGGGCTCTGTAAAAGTCACCCTGACACCCTATATAATGTTATGTTGGCCTGAGTTGGCTTTGCTCCCAAGTGAAGTCAGCTGCAAGAGAACAGAACCAGATCTTTAGCATTTGAGAAACACTCGTTGAAAACTCATTAAAAACATTTCTTTAAAACGACAACACCAAATCTCTCTTTCAGCCAAAAAGAGGATAGCAGCAGTGCAGCATTAATTCAGGGACGGTGCAAACATTCTCAAGTTTTGAGAAGAGTTTAGCTTGTTCATAGAATTGACTTGGTAAAGGTAAAGGGGCCCCTGGCCATTAGGTCCAGTTGTGACCGACTCTAGGGTTGCAGCGCTCAACTCGCTTTACTGGCCGAGGGAGCCGGCATACAGCTTCTGGGTCATGTCGCCAGCATGACTAAACTGCTTCTGGCGAACCAGAGCAGTGCACGGAAACGCCATTTACCTTCCCACCGGAGCGGTACCTATTTATCTACTTGCAGTTTGACATGCTTTCGAACTGCTAGGCTGGCAGGAGCTGGGACCAAGCAACAGGAGCTCATCCCGTTGCGGGGATTCAAACCGCCGACCTTCTGATTGGCAAGTCCTAGGCTCTGTGGTTTAACCCACAGTGCCACCCGCGTCCCTTATAATTGACTTGGTAGAGATATGCAAATTTACCCATTTCAGCTTCTCTCACTTTCCAGATCTTAAGTGCAAGCTTAAGATTTTTAATCCTTGTGAAAATCCATCTGCATCTTAGTGCAAACTTCTCTGAAAGTATTTTAATATTACCCATTAAGTTTCCCCTGGTGTAATGGGCTTCCAGTGGCGTAGCATGGGTTGTCAGCACCCGGGGCAAGGCAAGTAATTTGCGCCCCCTAACCCGTGGATTTGTGCCCCCTAACCCTAACCCCCAGATGTTGCGCCCGGTGCGGCCGGCCCCCCCTGCACCCCCCACGCTACGCCACTGTGGGCTTCATCCAACCAAGCTGTTCCATTCACTCAGCAACCTCTGCTTGCTCAGCAAAACCTCCTTTCCCTCTCTCCTGTCCAAAAATAACTTCTCTGGAGGGCTGGCAGAAACTCCAGAACAGATTTGTTGGCATCCGTCTGTCTCGAGAGACAACGTAGTGTGCCTCTGGGGGCGAACCCCAATTGCTGGAGACTCACAGCAGCTGCTGTGGCTGCAGAGACACTTGTAACTCCTGCTTCCCACATTATTTTTACTGCATCAGCAGCACCAAAGTCACCTCATAGGGGTGCAAGCCTGGGTGGTGTGTCTGGAGGGTCCAGGGATGCCCAGACGACAAGACCCCCATCTCAGCCTGGCTGATGTGGTCCAAAGCATAGCAGAGCAAGATGCTTGGCACCAGCTTGGCTGCAGAAGTTGCCAGAAGAGGGCATACAAGGAGCCATCCAACTGCCTTAGGGACTCCACTCCGAATTTGTGTAGGATTTACCCGTTAGCCTTTTCTCCTCCTGAATATATCCCACAAGGCAGCTATGTTGTACCTTGCTAAATATCCTGACCTTGGGCGGCTTCCTTACAGTTAGCACATTGTAGTGTTAAGATTGTTTCCAAACATTTTGTGCCATGACTCGTAAAGAGTGGCGGAAGAAGGAACCACAAGCCTACCCCTATCCCAAGACAAAGACCCATCTAGTCTAACACTCGGTTGTGTGGCGAGTCCCCCCCCCCCCAGTGGAAATAATGACACATGACACAATTATGAAGGTTAATGGGCTAAATAAGGCCACAACTTTATTGGTTACAGGTGATGAGCGGTATTGGCTTAGGCACTGGTCCTAACCAACTATGACCGGCCTCGGCCAGTCCGCTTGAAGTCCAGGAAGGGTTAACCACCAGAAGAGGGAGTCCTGCTAATGCACATCAACTAGGAACTCGCCTTGGGTCACCGATTGGGGGCGTGCCTTAGGCCCTCACCTCCATAGGCTTCGGACAGGGCCACGCCCCCGGAATCCTTTATCGGGCTACCCTTCAATATGCGGGGCAGGTGATGGCATTACCTCCCCTCTTCCAACTACAGAATTATACCAATGCCTAACCGCCAATGCCAAGAAAGTTGTGACAATTTGCTATGAGATAGGCGAAAAACCTAGTGGCTGGTGCCAATTTGCCATGTGGAAAAATTCATTCCAGTCAACAGTGACCAACCGAGGTCCATAGCAAGGTCAAGGAATGAAAACCTTATAGGGCAAGAGGGTGGGAAAAGCAGGTACAGCTGGCAGGCGGCAAAGAGGGAGATCCCCGGCCACGTCCTGGTTTAAATAAGGCAGGCCACACCCCCAGAGCTAGCCGATTGGCTGGCCAGGGAGTGACACGGCTGGGAATCCCCCCAATTGCGCGGGGCTGGGCGGTGAAGCCCGCAACCCCACCTCCTCCGAAGGGTGGAAGTGGCTTTCTCAGTGGCTAACCAGATATCCCAGCAGGAATCCCAATAGCAGACCCTGAAAGCAACAGCAGAAATCTCCCCATCTGTGATTCTCAACAACTGGAATTCGGAGACATATTGTCTCTGATAGTGTCCGCACTCTGGCTAACAGCTATTGATAGTCGGGTCCTCCTCACCAGCTGTGTTTAGAGCAGCTTTCACCACCCCTGTGACTTCCAGTTTTTTTGAACTACAACTTCCCTCAGCCCCAGCTGGCAACAGGCAGGCGAAAGCTGACGTCTGGAATCCAGAGACAAAAGGCTAGAGTTACGCACAGGCTGCGACAGGCCGCCATCTTGTTTGCAAACCAGGTGCACACTTTCGTCAGCGGGAGCACCTGTGGAGCATTCGCCTAGGGAGAAAATTGAGGGCGTGTGTGGCAGCCTCAAGATCTGCCAGAATATTCTCTCCTAGCTTTTGAGCAGACCGAGCCTGAATCCCACACCCAGAAAATCCCACACAAGGTTTTTTTTTATTCCACTGGAGAGCGAAAGCAAATAACTAAGTCGGATAGAATCGCTTGAATCGTGGCTCCGGGGTTGATTGTAAAAATGACATTTCCACTCACTCAAGCTGACAGCCGCGTTTGCTGAGAGGATGTGATCATGCACAAATTTGCCCCGAGCTGGTTTCTGGGCTGCCCGCTTGGATCCTGCGCTGGAACGAGCAGGAGGAGGAGGGGAACAAGAGTTCCAATAATACCCTGTGTTTGGGGAAGACCTCTCTCCCTGCTGTCCTAAAGGACATAAGAAGGCAGTGTGGTGTAGTGGTTAGAGTGACGGACTAGGACCTGGGAGAGCAGGGTTCAAAAACACACTCAGCTATGAAGCTCACTGGGTGACCTCAGTCCAGTCCCTGCCTCTCAGCCTAGCGGTCAAGGACTGGTTGGACGCAGAGGAATGGTGGGAGGAACTGGCTGGGGAGTCCCCAAGGGAAGAAGGCTCAGAGCCTGAGCAGTGGTGGTGGGATGATGGTGAGTGGTTGGAGGGAGAAGACTGGGAAGAGGATGTGTCAGAGGCTGTAGAGGTAACAGGGCTTGGTGAGCTGGGAGAGTCTGTGAAAGAGAGAAGTCCAGAATCAAAGGCAGAAGCTGAAGCAGGAGAGGAGGGAGACCAAGAGGCAGAGATGAGTTCGGCCAGTGAAGAGTCATGGGTCTCTCCCCCTCTTGCTATGACAAGCTCCTCTCCCCACTTGTCTCCCAGAACCAGAAGAGGCATGAAAAGGGTGGAAGAGAGGTTGGTTGCATGTAGGCACATTCTCTGCTTGCTTGGAAAATGCCCTGGAGGAGGCTGAGCACTGATGCTGCAAAGCCCGGCCCCCTTCCAACAAATATAAAAAGGTAAAGGACCCCTGACAGTTAAGTCCATTCGCGAATGACTCTGGGGTTGTGGTGCTCATCTCGCTTTACTGGCCGAGGGAGCCGACGTTTGTCCGCAGACAGTTTTTCTGGGTCATGTGGCCAGCAGGACTAAGCTGCTTCTGGCAAAACCACAGCAGCACACAGAAACACCGCTTACCTTCCCACCAGAGCGGTACCTATTTATCTACTTGCACTGGCGTGCTTTCAAACTGCTAGGTTGGCAGGAGCTGGGACCGAGCAATGGGAGCACATCGGCAAGCCCTAGGCTCAGTGATTTAGACCACAGCGCCACCCCCGTCCCTCCAACAAATATCTCGGCCCCCTAGAGTTGGCACATCTGCCTCCGACTGTAGAGGTAGATCATAGCCATCAGGACTAGTAGCCATTGATAGCTTTCTCCATGAATCTGTACTAACCTCTTTTAAAACTATCTGAGTTAGTGGCCATCACTGCCTCCTGCAGTTCCACAGTTTAACTATGCACTGTGTTAAGAAGAACTTTCTTTGATCTGGGCATGTGTTTTTATGCTCCTGGTTTTGCCTACATGCCCCGCTCATAAGCTTCTAAGTGGGGCAGGGTTTGCTGGAAATGCAATGCAGTGTCAAGATGCAGTCATGATGCTTCTTACATTTCCATGATATTTCCTACACTCTGTTTTGGGGATTGAGCACACGCCCCTTTGGGAATGATTCCCTGCGTTCATCTATTTCAGCAGTTCTCAACCTGTGGGTCCCCAGATGTTGTTGGACTACAACTCCCATCATCCCTGAGCTGTGGCCTTGCTAGCTAGGCCATGGACATGCTATGTGATCTGATGGTGAATTTGGGGTGACCCAATGCAAAAATCCTGAGGATCCATGTGGATCATGCATTGTAACCACGTTATTGCGCCTTTGCGGCCCCACAAAACAGTGGGTGCGTGTTTTTTTGGTGCCAGCTGTAGCCATGGACATGCTGTGTGATCTGATGGTGAATTTGGGGTGACCCAATGCAAAAATCCTGAGGATCCATGTGCTTTTTCCTCCCCCCTCCCAGGCAGCTTCCTTTATCTCTAGAGTCCCTTATCTCCCTCCAATCGCTTGCCGATCAGCTGCTCAGCGGCTTTATTTCAACACCCCCTTCCCTCTTTCTAAAAAAAAAAAAAGCACGATCTGCTTTTTGTCCCTGGGCAATTGGGCTCCAGGGACCACACATTCTCTCCATAAGATGCACAGACATTTCCCCTTACTTTTTAGGAGGAAAAAGGTGTGCCTTATGGAGCGAAAAATACGGTATTTGTTTGCAAATGGCTATACTTCTGGAGAGGCCACAAACTGCCAAGCGATGTTAAGAAGAAAGAACAAGGTGTATGTGAGTGAGAATTCTTGGCAAGGTCTGGTCAATAAAAGAAGATTGAAAGCCAGGCTTTGTAATCCAGCACCCCCAGCAAACTTGCCAAGGTTGTTAGGAGGCACCAACTAAGCAGGACCTGACTGGCAACTCCTCTGTGTCATCAACTCGTTCTTTGGCCCCAGTCTCTATTGTTGCGTCTGAATGCAAAAGCACACCACCACCAAAACAACTCTTTGGTCCAAATTTAGAAGAAGGAAACGATTTCAGATTAGCATTTCAGTCAAGCCTGGAAGAATCCCTGCCCAACTGGAACAATGAATCTCACCAGTCTTTCAAAGAGAAGCTGAGTTCATTGGTCCTTGTTCAACATCTTCATAAATGACTTGGATGAAGGAACTGAAGGCTTGCTCATCAAATCTGCAGGTGACAACAAACCAGGGAGGGGCAGCTAAAACCTCAAAAGATAGAATCAAGATTCCAGATGACCTTAACAGACTGGACGGCTGGACCAGAACTAACAGAATGAAATTCAGTTGGGTCAAATGTCAGGTTCTACACTTAGGCAGGAAGAACAAGCTGTACAAATATAAATAATTGGGAGCAGGGCACCTGGCTTGCCAGCAGTACATGTGAAAAGGATCTTGGGGTCTTAGTAGACCACAATCTGAACATGAGTCAACAATGTGATGCAGCAGCAAAAACAGCTAATGCTATTCTAGGCTGCATCAACAGAACTGTAGAGTCCCAATCAAGGGAAGTGATGGTAATCTGCCTCAGTCAGATCCCACCTGGAATACTGTGTCCAGTTCTGGGTGCCACAATTTAAGGAGCACGTTGACAAGCTGGAATGTGTGCAGAGGGGGGCAACCAAGATGATCAAGGGTCTGAAAACCACGCCTTATGAGGAATGGTTGAAGGAGCTGGGTATGTTAAGCCTGGAAAAGAGGAAACTGAGAGGCGATACGAGAGCCATCTTCAAATATCTCAAGGGGTGTCCAAGGGAAGATGGAGCGAGCTTGTTTTCTGCTGCTCCAGAGGGGACAAACCAAATCAATGGCTAATGAATTACAAGAAAGCAGATTCCGACAAAGAAGAAGCTAATTTCAGACAGTTTGACAGCGGAACGGACTCCCATGGAAGGTGGTCCTTCAATGGGGGCATTTAAACAGAGGTTGGATGGCCATTTGTCAGGAATTATTTAATTGCAATTCCTGCACTGCAGGGGGTTGGACTAGATGACCTGGGGGGGTCCCTTCCCATTCTACAATTCTATTATTCTGTGCTACAGTGGCAGTTTGTGTGTGTGTGTGTGTGTGTGTGTGTGTGTGTGATCTGCAGCCACTTGCCAAGAGCACCAGCTTGACAGCTTTCATCCCACTTTTTATTCACCTCCTGAAACCCCTTCCCCAACTTAATGACTGCCTGATGAAGTGACAAGGGGGCATTTCTGCTCAGTCGTCGTCCTGTCCCCTGTCCCACCCCCCACATCCGCTGCCTTGCACACCTGAAACTTGTATCGGCCAAAGCAGCATTCAGTTTTCTTTTCCTACCCATCTCTTTGCACACCCATACAACGCTGCCAGCTGCATTCATAGCACACACCAACTTTAATTCATTTTCAAATTTGTTTCCAATCTAACAAATCTGGGGGGCCTCTATTCAATCAGCAACCCACTTCTCACATTAGCAAACGGCTCTCAAGGATGCCATTCCCCAGATGTTTCCACTTATGGCTTTCTCTCCCAGTGCCAGCCGTGTCGATACGGAGCAAAATACGGGGTTCTGCAGAAAGCTGCGTCGGCCATTCATAAATTTGTCCCCTTTTGCTGATTGCCAAGCAGGGGATTAAACCTGGGCTCTGTTGAATGTGCCTTGAATGAGAGTGTTTTCAGCTTTAGAAAGACCGCTCTCACCTTTTCTTAATATGCCATTGAAATGCGCAAAGAGCCCTTTCTGCTGTTTTATCTGGAGAAGAATGACTTCTGGCACCAGTCCAGGCTAAACAGCTGGAACAAGCCAGGGCAGAATCTTGGAAAGACATCTTTGGAAAGCGAGGCTGGAGGAAATTAGCAACACAGCTCTCAAACAGACAGGGCGAGAATCCAGATTTCGGGGACGGGGTGCCCACACTCATTTCTCCCCCATCCTGGGAGATATGCCCTAGTTGGCAGCACAGAACTGCTGAAGGAAGAGCTTTTAAAGAGGCCCTCTCCTTGGCACACGCTAAAATGCACTGCTTGGCATTGCTGGGGATGTTGGGTTGACTGTATGGATGCAAGAAACCACAGAGCCTAGGGCTTGCCGATCAGAAGGTCCGTGGTTCAAATCCCCGTGATGGGGTGAGCCCCCGTTGCTTGGTCCCTCTTCCTGACAACCTAGCAGTTCGAAAGCACGCCAGTGCAAGTAGATAAATAGGTACTGCTCCAGTGGGAAGGTAAATGGCGTTTCCATGCGCTGCTCTGGTTCGCCAGAAGCGGCTTAGTCATGCTGGCCACATGACCCGGAAGCTGTACGCCGGCTCCCTCAGCCAATAAAGCGAGATGAGCGCCACAACCCCAGAGACTGGACCTAATGGTCAGGGGTCCCTTTACCTTTACCTTTACCTTTACCTTAACAGCACCTGCTATAGTGCTTCACAGCTGTAAAACTAGGTCACGTTGTTTGCTCTGGCCTTTAAAGAAATACACATCTTCAAATTTAAAGAGACCATTCAGCCCAGGACCTCCAGACACACTGCCCAGGGAGGTTACTTTGGTGCGGCTAATACACCAGAGGCACACTCCGTTGTGTCTCAAGACAGATGGATGCCAACAACAAGTTACCTCAATTACAAAAAAAAATCCTTCCAGTAGCACCTTAAAGACCAACTAAGTTAGTTCTTGGTATGAGCTTTCGTGTGCATGCACACTTCTTCAGATCTTCAGATTCTTCAGATCTGTTCTGAAGAAGTGTGCATGCACACGAAAGCTCATACCAAGAACTAACTTAGTTGGTCTTTAAGGTGCCACTGGAAGGAATTTTTTTGTTTAGACTATGGCAGACCAACACGGCTACCTATCAGTAACTTACCTCAATTACGTTGTCCTTATGTTATTCTCGGTCATTTCAATGCAAAAGAAACACTTTGCAAAGCAGGGCAATGCGATGCATTCAGCCACCTATCTTGAAAGCAACTGGTCGTATTTACTGGATTAATTTCTGTTCCGGACACAAGACAAATAAGCAGAAAAGGCGATTTCCACTCCACATTTTGGAGGTCCCAGGTAGCAAGGTGGTTAGATTGGTCTCAATTAGGGCCAGTGCCTTTTTGGTACTGGCCCCAACTTGGTGGAACGCTCTGTCCCAAGAGACTAGGGCCCTGCGGGACTTGACATCTTTCCGCAGGGCCTGCAAGACAGAGCTGTTCAGCTTGACCTTTGGTTTGGACTCAGTCTGACCCTTATGTTTCCCTCCCCTTAGGGTTTTGATCTATGAGCTACTTTTAAAATGAGGCTGCATTTTAAATTGCGTTTTAACCTGTATTTTAAACTGGGGTTTCCCCCCCTATTATGTTTTTACTGTAATTTTACTGGTGTTAGCCGCCCTGAGCCCGGCTCTTGTGTGGGGGTATAAATAAAATTTATTATTATTATTATTATTATTATTATTATTATTATTATTATTACTTTGTCTGTTTTCATTCTCCAACATCCCCTACTCACGAGAAAGTGCCCACTCTGCATTTCTTCATAAGATCAAGGAGGAGAATCAAGCTCTGTAGGCCTACCTTTGCCTACCTGAATGCCCCCCTCAGATGTTCTGGACTACAACTCCCATCAGCCCTTGCTAGACCACTTGCTGGAGACCATGGAGTGAGGGGAGAGGGGTCTTGTGTTCAAATCCTTCTTGCGGGTTTCCCATTGGGGCATCTGGTTGGCCACTGTGAGTAGAGGACGCTGGACCAAACGGGCCACTGGCCTCATCCAGCAGGTTCTACTTATGTCCTTACGTTCCTTGATAACCTTATCCTTCATGAATTTCCCTCATCCTCTTTTAAAGCCATCTAGGTTGATGACCATGCCTGTTCTCCTGTGGGAGGGAGTTCCACAGGTTAACTAACTGCTGTGTGAAGCTGTACTTTCTTGTTATCTTCCCCGACGTTCAGCTTTATGGGATGTCTGTGTGAGCTCTAGTGTTATGTGAGAGGCAATGAAATTTAGGCCCAGCAGCAGAACATTCCCAATTTGCAGCAGGCAGAACTGGTCGATACCCATACAAGGTGTGTGAGGTTTGGGAAGATGGGTCTACATTCTTGGCCCAACCCTGACGTTATTTGCATACTAATGACCCAGACGCCTGCGAGCAGCAAAGTCATGGAAGGTTATTCAGAAGGCTCTTCCTCTCATCCCACCCAGATCTTGAATTGGGCAGATATCCAACATTCCTCTGTGCATAGGGATCTGTGTGTGTGTGTGTGTGTGTGTGTGTGTGTGTGTGTGTGCAATTTTCAGTAAAGCAATTTCATGTCCTGTGAAAATCCACAGCTTTGGAATTCTTTTTTTTTTTCATTTTTCAAATTACAGTTTTACAATCACATATCCAACATACAACATAAATTGGTTCAGTATACCTGAGGGAGAGTCTACACCCCCATCGTCCAGCCCGGAGGTCCAGCCCTGAGGGCCTTCTGGCGGTTCCCTCACTGCGATAAGCCCAAGTTACAGGGAACCAGGCAGAAGGCCTTATTGGTGGTGGCACCCGCCCTGTGGAACTCCCTCCCACCAGATGTCAAAGAGAAAAACAACTACCACTTTTAGAAGACATCTAAAACAGGCAGCCCTGTTTAGGGAAGCTTTTAATGTTTGATGCATTACTGTATTTTAATGTTTTGTTGGAAGCTGCCCAGAGTGGCTGGGGAAGCCCAGCCAGATGGGTGGGGTATAAATAATAAATTATTACTATTATTATTATCGCCACCAACTGGCACCAATCAGGATGCTTTGCAAAGGATAGCACAAACAGCCAACAACAAAATCCCACCAAAGTCTTGCACTTTCAGGGGGAAACCCTGTAGCTTAACAGGCAAGCAAACCCCTTTCAACACAGTAGGGTGTACCTCTGAGAAGAGATGCAGAAGGTTCCAGAAGATAGCAAGTGACAAAAGTCCCTTCAGTGACAATGTGGACTTGTTTCCCCTGTGTAGAATTACAGTGTTAAAGCCGCCCAGATTTCAACAGGAGATTTAACCCTAGTGAAACAAATAGGGGCTAATAAGAACTTGCCTTTAGTCCCAGGGTTGGTGAATCTGTAGATTTTTGTTCCTCCGAGTTTCTCATTTGTCCTATCAGTCCTCCACATGTCCACACCAGTTTGGATTTTTTAATACAACAACAACAACCAACAACTCATCATGGAAATTCGCCAGCATTTTGTTGTGAATTTATCCTAACATTCACATTTCTGTACGCAGAATTTTGCATAATGCACACATTTCTGCAAAGCCCTTTCCCCTAACAAGATGCATTTTCGCTATCTTCTTTTCACGATTATATGAATTTCTATGCATTCTTTAACCTGTTACATGCATTTTTGTACACCTTCTTTCACTGGTGAACAGCATTGCAAAATCTGGAGAAACACGAATGTCAAAGCACGGCGTGTTTTGGCTCGCGTAGTGTGAATTAAGTAGGCTTTCCTTTGAAAGCACGCTGAAACAATTTTCTACCCCCCCGTCCCCAATTCCTACTTCTAAAATGCGACGATTTGCTTCGCTGGAAGTGAGTCGAGAAAGAAACCACCCAACCCTGAGCTCTGCTGAAGGCGATAGTAGCACCACTTACTTGATCTGAGCTTGTGGGCACATTCTTGGCCACTGCAGCGATAAAACACTATGAACAGCAAAACTTTGTCCAGCGGCCTCGTCTGTCCCAGAGGCCAAGGGCTCGATCCTCTCTCCAACTGGGTCTTTTTCAATAATAAAACACCATCCAAGCTGCAGGCAGACCAGGCTGTTCCTGCAAGAATCGCCAAGCAGCTGTAGTTCCCGTGTCAGCAAGAAGAGCGAAAAAAAGACCCCCAAACTCTGAGCAGAGAGTTGGGGGAAAGTTGTGAGGGAGGAGGAGGAGGGGCTGCCATGGGGCTTATTCTTTGATTCCTGGCTGTCAGGCAGGCTTTTTTTTGCAGTGGTCCCATCTCTCCTTGTGATGCTTGCAATAAGGAATGCGAGAGGGAGGCAAGCCCCCCCCCCTATATACCTCATGGGCAAAACACATCCATAACAGTCTGCATTGTGGAATTCCTCAGCAAGAACAGCCCCCCCGAACTGAGCAGCCATCAAACACCTGAGGGAAAGGGAAAGAGGGAGGGAGGGTGAATCACGGCACTGGAAGGGAACGCCAGAGGTCATTTAGTCCAACCCCTTGCAATGCAGCTAAAGAATCCCCAACAGAAGGCCGTCCAACCTTTGCTTAAAAACCTCCTATGAAGGAGCGTCTGCCACGTTCCAAGGGAGCCCATTCTACTGCCGAACAGCTCCTGTTGTCAGAAAATTCTCCCTGATGTTTAGTCGGAATCTCCTTTCTTGGAACTTGAATCCATTGGTTCGGGCCTTAATAATAACATCATCATCATCATCATCATTATAATTATAATTATTAGACTCTTGAGAGTCCCATGGACTGCCAGAAGATCAAACCTCTCCATTCTGAAGGAAATCAGCCCTGAGTGCTCACTGGAAGGACAGATCCTGAAGCTGAGGCTCCAAGACTTTGGCCACCTCATGAGAAGAGAAGACTCCCTGGAAAAGACCCTGATGTTGGGAAAGATGGAGGGCACAAGGAGAAGGGGACGACAGAGGACAAGATGGTTGGACAGTGTTCTCGAAGCTACCAGCATGAGTTTGGCCAAACTGCGGGAGGCAGTGGAAGACAGAAGTGCCTAGCGTGCTCTGGTCCATGGGGTCACGAAGAGTCAGACACGACTAAACAACAACAACACAATGATGGGGTGGACTGTGTACCACGGTAACGTGGGGAATTTTCAAATGCTCCCTCCTGTTCTTTCCTAAGCCTCCCTGCAAGCAGAAAGTGAGCCCATCAGGGAGAGAGATTTTAGTCTAAACCTCTTCCTTGAAACGCTATCTTTCTACTTGAGAAGATCTTTCAAAATTATAGGCCTTTTTAAATGTTACATACTCCCTACTCTCATTCCAAATTCCTTCACGCCCGGCTATTTTGTTGCATGTTTGAATCCAGCCCTTCCGGCAAACAAGACTCCCTTTCTCCTAAACCTCAAGTTTGTTAAGATGGAGAGTCGTTTGCTCTTGGCTTTGTTTGCTGGCCCATCTCCTGCCTGTCTCTCTCCCCGTCCCCCGACTTCCCTTGATTGCTTTCAAACATGGCTGATTGCTCGAACGCTTGAAAAATGCTTCCCTTGGAATGGGACCAAGAAATTTTCCAGCAGCCCCGTTTATCTCCGCATCTCGGCACTCTCCGTTTCGCTTTGACAAGCCCCTTTGACAACTTTAAGCCTCAGCTTTTCTTCTCCCTGGTGCAAGAGGGAGGAGAACTGGCAGGCAGCCAAGGTGGCTTCTTAGTTTTCTTTTTTAGAAAAGTTGTGAGTGCATGCATTTCGTAAAAAAGATCCTGCTCCTTTTGGAATCCAGAGCCTAAGCTGTGCTCGAACCAAGCGAGCTGCGATTCTTGCATTGCAGAGGGTTGGACTAGATGACTCAAGGTCCCTTTCAACCTTGCAGTTCTACGACTTCCAGGGGAAGTGATGATACGCTCTTTTCCGCCTCAGTCGGACCACACCTGGAGTTCAGTTCTGGGCACCACAATCTAAGAAGGATATTGACAAGCTGAAACATGGAAGGATCTGTCCTTCCAGTGAGCACTCAGGGCTGATTTCCTTCAGAATGGAGAGGTTTGATCTTCTTGCAGTCCATGGGACTCTCAAGAGTCTCCTCCAGCACCAGAATTCAAAAGCATCCATTCTTTGGCGATCTGCCTTCTTTATGGTCCAGCTCTCACTTCCATACATCACTACTGGGAAAAACCATAGCTTTAACTATACGGACCTTTGTTATCTCTGCTGTTTAAGATGCAGTCTAGGTTTGTCACTACATTTCTCCATCACTGTAAAGGTAAAGGGACCCCTGACCATTAGGTCCAGTCGTGGCCCACTCTGGGATTGCGACGCTCATCTAGCTTTACTGGCTGAGGGAGCCGGCGTACAGATTCCAGGTCATGTGGCCAGCATGACTAAGCTGCTTCTGGTGAAACCAGAGCAGCACATGGAAACGCCGTTTACCTTCCTGCCAGAGCGGTACCTATTTATCTACTTGCACTTTGACGTGCTTTCGAACTGCTAGGTGGGCAGGAGCTGGGACTGAGCAACAGGAGCTCACCCCGTCGCGGGGATTCGAACTGCCGACCTTCTGATTGGCAAGTCCTAGGCTCTGTGGTTTAACCCACAGCGCCACCCGCGTCCCTATCTCCATCACTGTAGCAGCTCTTATATTCTTATGCTGTGGTAGAAAACTTTCTAGAAACTGGAGGACAGATTTCAGCACGGCACAACTCCAAACACAGATCTCCCACGAGTAACATGGCATGCACATCTGAATTCCAGCTGGCCAGGCTGCTGGCATTTCCACCTGGCGTCTTTGCAGGGGGTAAAATGTGTTTCCACCCATCCCTTCTGCAAAAGACACTGTGCTCCAGCGGCCGCTATATCCCAGGTGCTGGGAGGCAAAAGGCAGGGGAGAATGTTTGCTGTGCACGTCCTTGATGAAGTCAACGGGAGAAGGGCAAACTGCCCATGTCCCTGTCCCCATGTTGGGATGGGTTTTATTTTCAGTTCAGATTTCCCATCCCTTGCTTCTATTTGCTGAGCCCTGCTGGATCTCTCTTAAAATTTTTTTTTTTATATTAAGCAATTTCAGCATGACAAATTATCAAATCGTATAATCACATACATTATTTCCGCCTTTTTTCCTACGCTCCCTCCCTCCCCCCCGGGACTTCCATCAGCTGATTTCTCAGCACATATTATTCTCTGCATGTTATAAAGTTATACGTATACCTTACCTTACCTTATCTATCTATCTATCTATCTATCTATCTATCTATCTATCTATCTATCGTGTTACCAATAAATTTGTGTATGTTTATTCAAAACCTGCCAAGGAGTCCAGCTCATTTTGTTGTCTTTTTAGATAATTTGTAAAAACCTCCCATTCTTCCTTAAAGTCGCAGTTGTCCTTGTCCCGCAGTTTATATGTCAATTTAGCCAACTCTGCATAGCTCATCAATTTTCTTTGCCACTGTTCATTCGTTGGGATTTCCTCATTCTTCCATCCTTGTGCTATCAAGACTCTTGCCGCTGTTGGTTGCGCTTGGGGGGGGGGACTCTGGGGGAGTACGTGGAACCAGCAAGATTATCAGCGAAGATTAGAGACCAGAACAACGAAAAATCCCTTGAGGACTGGAGACCTTTTATTGAGTATTTAAAGAACCACTATAGCGAGATGAAAACGTGAGCAGGACTTGAAACATGAGCAACAGCGTTATTAATCAAGATAATAATAATAAAATTTTAATTATATCCTGCCTTCTCCAGCCGAAGCCCGGCTCAGACAGGCCAACAACAATAAAAGCAATAGGTTAAAATGGATGTATTGAATAGTCTGTGTGAAATATGCAGCATTCAAGGGTAAATATGGAAACCGTGGAAGGGGAGGACGGGAAGATGGGTGGGTAAAGTAATTTACAGTCTGTATTAAAAAATTGTATTTTTTTTTATTTGCGAAAAATCAATAAATATTTTTTTAAAAAAAAACCTGGAGAGGTGGAGCCTTAGAGAGCGGTGGGTAGACAACTGACTCTGGCTCCTGGCTCCTGTTCCTGCTTTGGCCAGACAAAATGCCCCCAGTGGGAAGCAGGATCCGAGTTCAAAAGCAGCACACTCCCCACATTCTCAGCAAGTCATCTTCAGATGCATCCCGCCTCCGACTGAGAAGGCAGAACATAGCCATCATAGCTAGCTGCCGCTGACAGCTTTGTCCTCCATGAATTTGGGCATCTGGGCTCTGGGACTGTCCTCTTTGCAACCCCTGCACTTGAGTCGCTCTTTAGCAGGAGCCAGTGTGGTATAGTGGTTAAGAGCGGTGGACTCGTAATCTGGTGAACCGGGTTTGCTTCCCCGCTCCTCCACATGCAGCTGCTCAGTGACCTTGGGCCAGTCGCACTTCTCTGAAGTCTCTCAGCCCCACTCACCCCACAGAGTATTTGTTGTGGGGGAGGAAGGGAAAGGAGAGTGTTAGCCGCTTTGAGACTCCTTAGGGTAGTGATAAAGCGGGATTTCAAATCCAAACTCTGTTCTTTAGTGCTAAGCAATGGTTAACTTTAATAGCAACGACACCTAAAATCACCACGTGCAATAAAACCACCCCAAAGCATCTATCCCAGCAAGGAGAAAGGAGAGCATCAAAACAATTATCCAAAGTGATTTTGTGTTTGTGTGTGTGTGTGTGTGTTGACTAGGGCCTTTTGGAGAAAGATTGTCAAGGCAGCTAGCTGCACACGCTACAGGATTCCAGAGCCAACAACTGATGGAAGAAGGGAAGATATCCAGAAGAAATGGCCTCAGATGATGGGGGAGACACAGCACGGCAGATTTGAGAGCAGATGAGCAGCAGCGTTCACCACCTGTGGTAGAGAAGAGATGAAATGGGCACGTTAGAAACACTCTGGGAAACCTAGGGCAAAAGGGACGGACCACCGTCTTGTTAACAAGGTGTGAAGAAGCACTTTCTCAAGGCAGGTGAACGAAAGGACTGATTCGTTCACTGCATGGTTAAACTGTGGAACTCCCTGCCACCGGAGGCAGTGATGGCCGACAACTTGAATGGCTTTAAAAAAGGACTGGACATGTTTGTGCAGGAAGAGAGGGCTATATCTATGGCTACCAACCGTGATGGCTATGTTTCGCCTCTGCAGCTTGAGGCAGTAACACTTCTGAATACCAATTGCAGGAAGCTACAGGAGGGACGCGGGTGGCACTGTGGGTTAAATCACAGAGCCTAGGGCTTGCCGATCAGAAGGTCGGCGGTTCGAATCCCCGCGACGGGGTGAGCTCCCATTGCTCGATCCCTGCTCCTGCCAACCTAGCATTTCGAAAGCACGTCAAAGCGCAAGTAGATAAATAGGTACCACTCCGACGGGAAGGTAAACGGCGTTTCCGTGCGCTGCTCTGGTTCACCAGAAGCGGCTTAGTCATGCTGGCCACATGACCCGGAAGCTGTACACCGGCTCCCTCGGCCAGTAAAGCAAGATGAGTGCCGCAACCCCAGAGTCAGTCACGACTGGACCTAACGGTCAGGGGTCTCTTTACCTTTACTTTACAGGAGGGCAGAGGGCTCTTGTGCTGGGTCTTGCTTGAGGGTTCTCCAAAGGTAAATCAAGGAAGATTAAACATCAGGAAGAACTTTCTGAGAGTTGGAGGCGGTTGGAGGATGGATGGCGCCTAATGGATTGAGGCTGAATCCTGACAAGACAGAAGTACTGTTTTGGGGGGACCGGGGGCGGGCGGGGGTGGAGGACTCCCTGGTCCTGAATGGGGTAACTGTGCCCCTGAAGGACCAGGTGCGCAGCCTGGGAGTCATTTTGGACTCACAGCTGTCCATGGAGGCGCAGGTCAATTCTGTGTGCAGGGTAGCTGTCTACCAGCTCCACCTGGTACGCAGGATGAGACCCTCCCTGCCCGCAGACTGTCTCGCCAGAATGGTGCATGCTCTGGTTATCTCCCGCTTGGACTACTGCAATGCGCTCTACGTGGGGCTACCTTTGAAGGTGACCCGGAAACTACAACTAATCCAGAATGCAGCAGCTAGACTGGTGACTGGGGGCGGCCACCGAGACCACATAACACTGGTCTTGAAAGACCTACATTGGCTCCCAGTATGTTTCCGAGCACAATTCAAAGTCTTGGTGCTGACCTTTAAAGCCCTAAACAGCCTCGGCCCAGTATACCTGAAGGAGCGTCTCCACCCCCATCGTTCAGCCCGGACACTGAGGTCCTGCTCCGAGGACCTTCTGGCAGTTCCCTCCCTGCGGGAAGCGAGGTTACAGGGAACCAGACAGAGGGCCTTCTCGGTAGTGGTGCCCCCCCCCCCGTGGAACACCCTCCCACCAGATGTCAAAGAGATAAACTACCACCTGATATTTAGAAGACATCTGAAGTGAGAGCTGTTCGACACGAGAACGGATTCCCTTGGAAGATGGTGGACTCTCCTTCTTTGGAGGCTTCTAAGCAGAGCTCAGATGGCCATCTGTCAGGGATGCTTTAGTTGAGATCCCTGCACTGCTGGACCAGATGACTGACTCTTCCGACTCTACAATTATTTGATTCTATCAAGGGCACCTGGGTCTTAAGCCACCTAGGTGGGTGGTCATCAGTGGATCCACACCAGCAGATCCATATCTATGATCTGCCCACCCGTACAATGCTATGCTAGGATTACAGACCTTGCAGGGTCACTAATTAAGCAGTTCCAAGTTTTGGGATGGGAGGACATCATGCCTGACACCTCTTGAGTGAATGACGGCAAGTTCATAAGCTGAAGCCCTTTGACGACAATCCCACCCCAAGCATTGTTCGGAACCAATGGACCAAATCGGCGAGCCCGAGTCTTTGCCGACTAATAAATTAGCCAGAAGAGAGACTTTTACAGCAGCTCAACATAGCAGGCGCTTTCTTCCCAACCAGTTCCATACCGCAGGCTCAGGCTGTTCAAAGAAGCTGTCACACACGGTGCCAGGGACCGCTCAGAAAACGGCATATTTCACCTCCAGGTCAGCGGTTCCCTTTTGGATCACAGCGTCTCATGAGCGAAAGGGGCCCATTCACATGTAGGATTCTTTGGCAGGGGACTTCTGATGGAGGAGATCCAGTTCAGTTCCCAAGAAGAAAGGGGGGCAGATTTTAATTTTTATCACCTTTCTTCTTGGGAAGCGAACTGGAACTCCTTCATCAGAAGTCCCCTGCCAGAGAATCCTACAGCCGCCTAAAGCTCATGAGACGCCTTCAGCCTTTCATATAGAGTCTCTCCAGTCCTTCATCCTTCAGCAATTCTAAGGGAAAGTGATGGAGATTTCGGCAATTTAAGAATAAGTTCTTGTGCCTTTCTAGCTTTGTCTCCAATATTGTTTTACATAGTTCTGACGCCATGACAGATATTGTCCCAGCCACCATGTTAGAACTCTACACACCACAGAAGTTCATTTCTAAGCTGAGGGCTCCAAAATAGGAAGCACCCTCACTCAGCACAACATGGGGGGGGGGGAGAAGGGGCTCCAATGTCCTATCTCTTCCCCCTACCCAACAGTACACAAATCAATACAATCAGGGATTTTTTTCAGCTGAAACTCACTGGAACACAATTCTGGCACCTCTCAAGTGAGCACCATTGACATTCTAAGAGAATGAGGGTTCGTGGTGGGTTCCAGCACCCTTTTTTTCTAGAAAAATAGCACTGGATATAGCTGATCTGACTCAACAACCCACTCAGTTGTACAAACGAAGCAAACTTCAACCAACTGAACGCAACCAACCAAGCACTAGACCCTCCACCTCTCGCAACACCGACCAAATGAAGGAAGTATACAGTGCAACCTCGGTTTTCAAGCATCTCAGAAGCCAAACAATTTGGAACCCAAACTCCAAAAACCCAGAAGTGAATGCTTCCATTTTCAAACGCGCCTCAGAAGTTGAGCGGCTTCCGAGGCATGTTTCTCCATTTTCTCGATGGAATTTGCTGACCGCCCATTGCTCCTCGGTTTTCAAACGTTTTGGAAGTCGAACGGTCTTCTGGAACGGATTACGTTTGACAACCAACCGCTGTGTAAGTAAAGGACCTACTCACGTGACTCTGAGACAAAAATCCCGCACAAACACTACACAACAGAATGAAAGATCAATATCCCCTCCATTTTTCCGTCCTCTCTCTTTTCACCCAACCGCATACATGACAACAGTACGTCCTACCGAATGCCAACTGTGAAAAAGACTCCGTGAATTGAAAGCGGTGATATTCTATGTGCTTTTCTTTGTTTGTTACACAAGAAAATCTTTAATAAAAACTATTTTTTTAAAAAACAACCGCACACAATTGCAGGGGGACAGGGGAAAGTTGTAAGTTGGCGCAACGGCGGCCATCTTGGCCAGGAAAAGCAATATCATCTAGGCTGATCCACAAATGAAGGTGAAGGAGAAAGTTCCCAGAGCAGTGGGGTAGCGGGCCAGGATTACAGGGGGTCAGATACCCATTTATGCAGTCCCTGTCTCCAGCACCCTAGAGCAGCCCAAACAGCATGAAAGGGGAGCTTTAAGCCACTCTATGTTATTGTGTTTTTAAGGTCAGGGAGGGAGGGAGTTGGGCGTACCAGCAAAATCTTGAGGGCACCAAGTTGGGGAAGGCGGTTGTGGAACTCGCAGCAGGATGCTAAAATTCCCACGAAGCCTTTGCTTATGTATTATGCATCTGCTACAAAGCAAAGAAAGGAATCACAGAGCAGATTCCTAACATAGCTTTGTGGGCTCAACATGCCTTTCTGGGAGAGAATGTTGTCACCTTTTGCCTGGGCTGGTATTTCCATTCCACACACACACACACCTGTGCACCTGGATGGGCGTTTTGTTTGAGAGCAACTGTAAAAGGGGAAATGATTAATAGGCAAAATGTTATGCGTGGCAGAGATAATGGCTAGAGAAATACATGGATGCCCAGAAGGCTGGACAGATCCTGGAGACGAGATGGGAGTCAAGTTTCACTCAGGCGAATGAAAGAAAGGGGCACATGCCTAAGAATGGATCCTGTGCCAAATGTTAAGGCATTCTGGGTACAAAAGGAGTGATTCTCGGGGTGTCAAAATAACTTTCGCAGCTGCGTGTTGTCAATTGGCTGCCGAACAGGGAGATGTTTGGGTGCTGTTCTGTACTGAGTTGAATAGGATCCAAAAGACAGCAGTCTGATTGGTCCTAGAACAATAGGATTCAGAATGCAGCAGTCTGATTGGTCCTAGAACAATAGAGTCCAGAATGCAGCAGTCTGATTGGTCCACAGGAGCCACCCAATCCAGCTCCACGTGGAGTGAATCCGCTACCTGATTGGCCCTCAGGTGAATCCGGGAATTAGCCAATCACATGGGGCCCATTGTGTAAATAATGTATATAAAGCAGACATTCTGGGGAACTTCCATTCCTCCTCACCACTATGAGCTGAATAAAGAGCATGAAATCCACTCTCGACTTTGAGTATATTTCAGGAGTCTTTCAAAAATGGAAAACCAGAGCAGCAGCTTCTTCTTCCCAGACAGTTGGGGGTCCCACAATGAACGTGATGGAATTGTGACGTGGCCAATCCAATTTGGCTACACAATCATGTCATAAAGCCAGTTCAAAGTGAGGGCAATGCTTCCTGCCCTCGCTCTGAACGGGCAATCACATATATATATATATACATATACATATACATATATGTGTGTGTGTGTGTGTGTGTGTGTGTGTATATATATATATATATATATATACACACACACACACAGACACATACATATTATATATATATATATATATTACACACACACACACACACACACACACACTAGGCCTTACATCCTCTGGCTTGCTCAGCTCCTTGTAGGGTAGACAGACAGGCTTCCTTTGGCCCCTCTGCCACTTTTCCCAGAATTTGGTGAACAGGTATTTGTCCATGGCTTCTGCAATCTCCTGAGGATTGTCCAACCTTCGGAAATCCTCCGATGGAAGAGCTTGGATGAATCTGGAGACAACAGTTGACATTTGTGTCCTGCTTCATCAGCTTGTGTTATCAGTCTTCCCTCCATCTAACACAGAGGCTCTCAAACATTTTTTCTCTGAGCCACGCTTTCGGGGGGGGGGGGGGAATTGCTTACGTCACACTGATTTTTTTTATATAAGAAATACATTGGAAAACAAAAAGAAACAACTCCTAGCAGTGCTTGATTTATAACGTATTATTATTATTATTATTATTATTATTATTACTATTACTATTACTATTATTATTATTATTATTATTACATACCAGCCTATATCTCAGGGTGGTTCGCAATGCAAAAAATACCATACTCTTCTGTGGGTAAGACTAGGGGTTTTTTTTACTCTAAAATAATGTTTAGAAATGGGGGTCGTCTTACACATCTCCCCCCATTTTCATAAATTTGAGACCCTCAAAATAGGGGGTCGTGTTATAGATGGAAAAATACAGTAATCAAAATAATCAAAACATAATCCAGATAATCAAAACAATGAACAATACTAATGTATACCCACCAATAATCAAAACACTCCCCAACAAAAGCCCCTAACCAGTACTCTAGCCCACAGATACAAAAATCCAAATTAAGAAATAACATTTAACAACAATTTAAAACAACCCCACTCTCTAAATATTACAGCACTCACCCAGGTTAAAACCCCATCCCCATTAAAATGATAATTTTACCATAACAGGGCTGGCCCACGCCCTCGTTCAACCCCCAAAGGAACAACCCCCTTCGGTGTCTCCCCATTGGGGCTGGCCCTGCCCCCAGGGCAGGCAGGCTTTATAGAGCCTATAAAGTAGAATGCAACTACTTTATAATATGACCTGGGACGTCAAGAAAGTGTAAGACAATGCTGGTACATAAGAACATGTAAAGGTAAAGGTAAGGGGACCCCTGACCATTAGGTCCAGTCGCAAACGACTCTGGGGTTGCGGCGCTCATCTCGCTTTACTGGCCAAGGGAGCCAGCGTACAGCTTCCAGGTCGTGTGGCCAGCATGACGAAGCCGCTTCTGGCGAACCAGAGCAGCGCACGGAAATGCCGTTTACCTTCCTGCCAAAGCGGTACCTATTTATCTACTGGCACTTTGACGTGCTTTCGAACTGCTAGGTTGGCAGGAGTAGGGACCGAGTAATGGGAGCTCATCCCGTCATGGGGATTCGAACCGCCGACCTTCTGATCGGCAAGCCCTAGGCTCTGGGGTTTTACCCACAGCGCCACCCGTGTCCCTATAAGAACATGAATCATCCTCAAAATATAAACGAGCCTGCCAATCCCTGGCACTTGCCAGTGTGGTGTAGTGGTTAAGAGCTCTCCTAGTCTCCTAATCTGGGGAACCGGGTTCGCGTCTCCGCTCCTCCACATGCAACTGCTGGTTGACCTTGGGCCAGTCACACTTCTGTGAAGTCTCTCAGCCCCACTCACCTCACAGAGTGTTTGTTGTGGGGAAGGAAGGGAAAGGAGAATGTTAGCCGCTTTGAGACTCCTTAAAGGGAGTGAAAGGCGGGATATCAAACACACCATGACTTTCCTTACCTTTCGCACCCATCCAATTCCAGCCTGAGTCTTTCTTCGTAGCCTGTCAATTCTTCCTGCAGTTCCCTAAGAGACAAGAGAGAGGGACTCAGAGCCGATAGTCTTGGGCAGCTGTTACGGCTTGTAGAAGGCGTTTGGGCCATGACTTGTCAGACACAGGCCCACCGTCAGTTCTGCAAATTCTGCCATGATCAGCAGAGTCTGCACAGCTCCAGCAGAACGCTGGAGCTTTCCTGCTTTCCAGTAGGCCAGCCGTTTCCAGAGTTAAGGAAACTCCTTCCCAACTCAGTTGAGATTAAAGTGTTTATCGCCTCAAGGGACAAGATGGAGCCAAACACAGTAACTATTATAAGGCAGATCTTCTCGTCTTGGAAGAAGCAAATATGCAGAGAGATCCATTTCACCATGCTAGTTCACAATGCTGTGTCAAACCACCAAACATGATTGCTTACAGACCCACCACAGCCCCAAATAATGACTGCAATGGAATCTTGAATTTTATACCCATCTCTGCATGCACACATATTCCTGATTTAAGTGAGCAACCATTGTTGCTAGGCTACCGAATGCACCTGACGTCCTATCTCTAAACAAGATCCAAACATGGGTGTGTGTGCTAGCCGAAGACACAGACCAAGTGAAATTTCACTCCTGTTTTAAATTACACCAGCAGCAGCCTCAAGTGACAGTCTGGAAACAAGCCTGTCTGATCATCTGAAGGAGCGTCTCCACCCCCATCGTTCTGCCTGGACACTGAGGTCCAGCTCTGAGGGCCTTCTGGCGGTTCCCTCACGGCGAGAAGCCAAGTTACAGGGAACCAGGCAGAGGGCCTTCTCGGTAGTGGCACCCGCTCTGTGGAACACCCTCCCACCAGATGTCAAGGAAATAAACAACTACCACCAGACTTTTAGAAGACATCTGAAGGCAGCCCTGTTTAGGGAAGTTTTTAATGTTTGATGTATTACTGTATTTTAATATTTGGTTGGAGGGCGGGGTATAAATAATAAATTATTATTATTATTATTATTATTATTATTATCTCAAAAACACCCTTTGGCCATATAATAGGCATGTCCAAAGTCCGTTTCGGGGGCCTAATCTGGCCCACCAGTCGGTTTAATCTGGTCCCTCTAGCAGTTTATTTCCTGGGGTAAAATCCTTTAAAAAGCTCAAAAAATCCTAAAAAAAAGGTCAACAACCTTGGTTGGCCCTTCATCAAATCTGGCTCAAGAAGCTGGATAGGTTCCGTCTACAGCAGTGCTTCTCAACCTGTGGGTCCCCAGATGTTGTTGGACTACAACTCCCATCATCCCTGAGCTCTGGTCTTGCTAGCTAGGGGTGATGGGAGTTGTAGTTCAACAACATCTGGGGACCCACAGGTTCAGAAAGGCTGGTCTACAGGAAAGGAGAGCTGAGGCAGGAAATGACAATGTATGTGAAGGTACATTCTTTCACCTTTGGTGGACATGCCCGAGGATCAAGGCTTTCTGGGAAATGATATATAATGAAATGAAAACGGTATTTAAATATACCTTCTTGAAGAAACCAGAGGCCTTTCTCCTGGGCATGGTTAGCCATGTGGTGTTAAAGAAGGACAGAACTTTTTTTATGTACGCCACAACAGCAGCAAGGATCCTTATTGCAAAGTATTGGAAGACACCAGATCTACCCACTCTGGAAGAATGGCAGATGAAGATGACAGACTACATGGGACTGGCAGAGATGACTGGCAGAATCCAAGACCAGGAGAAAGAGACAGTGGAAGAAGATTGGAAGAAATTTAAAGACTATCTTAATAAATACTATAAAATTAATGAAAGTTAGAATGACATGGGTTTAAAAACTATGTGGTTTTCAGGGGTGTTGATTAAGGAAAAAGAACAGAATTATTAAAAACTATGGGAAATAAGAGAATGGATTTGTTGATTAGATAATGAAATTAGAATACAGAAGGGGGAGGTATGAGGAGGTCAGGGAAGCTAGGTTTAAGAAAATAAGGTTTGAAACTATACTTGTTTTTTGTTTTTTGTTTGTGTATGTTTTTATTGTTGTTTGTGTTTATATGTTTTTATTGGAAACTCTAATAAATATTATTATTATTTTTTTTAAAAAGGAAATCACAATGTATGTCTTCTGAAGCTTTCCCAGCAAGGCTCTTCACTGGAAGATAACCAGATCCCTTGGTCTGCATAAGTATCTACAAAGGTCTACCTCTTTGATGTCGTCCTTAGAATCACAGTTAAAAATCACACCCTGCTTACGGGGCCAGGTGTATTACTGCCTGCCTGCATCCTCGGCTCACCTGTGCCTCTGTGATGCACAGAAAACTCCTACAGATAGCTCAGTTGGTAAAGCATGAAACTCTCAGTCTCGAAACAATAGGTACCGATATCCCAAAGAAGCAGGGAAATACTTTTTATGTATGCAGCAACAGCCACATGGATGCTACTAGCCCAGAGGTGGAAAGTAGAAAAAGTCTAGGCTGAAATGGCAAATCTGACTTGAAAGCTCAGGAACCAAGAAGACAAAAACTTTTTTTAAAAAAGAATGGGGAAAATTTATAATTTATTTAGGAGACCGCTGTCAGCAGATGAAAACATCAGCGAGATTTTAATTGCACTTGTAATATAACAAATACTATGGATAATATGAATGGATACAAAATTTAGATTATGGAATAATACGCGGTTGTAAATGTTGACAATAGGAGCCACGGAGGGGATGGGGGAAAGTCTCGAGATTCTGAGAAATCTCTATACAGTGGTACCTCTGGTTGCGAACAGGATCCGTTCCGGAGGCCCATTCGCAACATGAAAAGAACACAACCCGCAGCGGCGCATCTCCACATGCGCAGGTTGCAATTCACCGCTTCTGCGAATTGCATGCGCGTGATGTCATTTTGCGCTTCTGCGCATGTGCGAGCGGCGAAACCCGGAAGTAACCCTTTCCGGTACTTCTGGGTCGCCGCAGGACGTAACCTGAAAGAACGTAACATGAAGTGGATGTAACATGAGGTATGACTGTATAGGGATATGCATTTGGACTGTTATAAATTTATATTTGTAAAATCAAGTAAAAATGATTTTAAAGAGAGAGAGAGAGAGAGAGAGAGAGAGAGAGAGACTCAGTCTCAGGGTTTGGGGTTCGAGCTCCACATTGGGCAAAAAGATTCTGCATCGCAGGTGACCTTGTGATCACCTCTACGATTCTATGATTCTGTGTGCCTATTCCTACGAAACATCAACACTGGCTCCAGAGTCTTTGCCACTCAAAGGTAAAGATAAAGGGTAAAGGGACCCCTGACCATTAGGTCCAGTCGTGGCCGACTCTGGGGTTGTGGGACTCATCTCACTTCATTGGCTGAGGGAGCCGGCATACAGCTTCCGGGTCATGTGGCCAGCATGACTAAGCCACTTCTGGCGAACCAGAGCAGCACATGGAAACGCCGTTTACCTTCCCTCCAGAGCGGTACCTATTTATCTACTTTGACGTGCTTTCGAACTGCTAGGTTGGCAGGAGCAGGGACTGAGCAACAGGAGCTCACCCTATCGCGCGGGTTAGAACCGCCAACTTTCTGATCAGTAAGTCCTAGGCTCTGTGGTTTAACCCACAGCGCCACCTGCGTCCCTTACTTGCCACTCAAAAGTAGTCTATAAACGGCATATGGCAGCCTCAGACACAATTCTGTTGTAATCACAAGCCTTGTCAGAGGAATTTGCCACTCTCCAGGCACCCGGCTTGGATTACTTGTTGACCTCCCTGTCTGCGACTCCCGGCAGGAGACAGGCGAGGTCTCTATCGGCGATCCTCCTCAAACGTGAGAAGAACACACCACTCTTCCCTCCTCCCTGTCTTCCCCAGGAGGGGGAAAGAGACAGACAGAAATGTATTTACATGCCTTTATTTCTGTCTATGCAGCCGTACAGAGAAACACATCTGCACTCTCCAAACATCAAACAGCAGAGAGAGAAAACTCTACCCCTGTACTTCCAGTACAGATCAGATGACACACTGAGCTAACATCCGGTGCTCAGTACAGTGAATAGACTGTGCCTTTGCTCCCACGGTACAGTTCCAAACATCAACATCCTGTTTGGCTTTCCAGCCAGCTGCAGCTCACTGCTGCATTGCTCCTTTTTCGTAACAAATTCCACCCTGTCTGAAACAGGAATCCAATGCCTTAGGAACATAAGCACATGAGCCTGGTGGATCCAGCCAACAGCCTATGTAGTCCAGCATTGTGGTTCTCACAATGACCAAACAGACGCCCATGGGAAACCCGCAAACAGGATTTGAGCATAAGAACGCTCTCCCCTTCTGCGGTTTCCATCAGCTGGTATTCCAAAGCACCGCGGTCTCCAGCTGCGGCAGCAGAGCAGAGCCAGCCTGGACAGTAGCCATCAAGCCTCTTTTAAAGCCATCTAAGTCGGTGGCCGTGACTGCCCTCCTGTGGCAGTGAGTTCCACCGTTTTAACTTACAGTATCCTGGAATGAAAGTGATGCACAGCGCTGCCGACGTCGTCTCTCCTCCGCTGCAGCCTTGCGCCGAAAGCTCTCCTGGCTGCCTCCTTCAGGTCTGCTTTGGCTTGGGCTACGTCGGTTGAATTGGATGTCGGTTCCCGGAGGAGAGGCCACATGTGCAGAGGGAGAGCGGAAAGACTTGGCGGATCGTGGAGAAACATCCCATCCAGTATCTCCACGGAGGTGGACTCCTTGATGGCAGTGGTGTAGCGGTTGTCTCGCGCCACTGGGTTGTCCTGGGAGAAAAGTTGGACAGGCAGAATGCGGCAACTAGACTGGTGACTGGGAGCAGCCACCGAGACCATATAACACCGGTCCTGAAAGACCTGCATTGGCTCCCAGTGTGTTTCCGAGCACAATTCAAAGTGTTGGTGCTGACCTTTAAAGCCCTAAACGGCCTCAGCCCAGTATACCTGAAGGAGCGTCTCCACCCCCATTGTTCTGCCTAGAGACTGAGGTCCAGCTCCGAGGGCCTACTGGCAGTTCCCTCCCTGCGAGAAGTGAGGTTACAAGGAACCAGGTGAAGGGCCTTCTCGGTAGTGGCGCCCTCCCTGTGGAACACCCTTCCATCAGACGTCAAGGAAATAAACAACTGACTTTTAGAAGACATCTGAAGGCAGCCCTGTTTAGGGAAGTTTTTAAGGTTTAATGTTTTATTGTGTTTTTAATATTCTGTTGAGAGCTGCCCAGAGCTGGACAGGGTATTATTATTATTATTAATAATAATAATAATAATAATAATAATAATACAGTGGTACCTTGGGTTACATACGCTTCAGGTTACAGACTCCGCTAACCCAGAAATATTACCTCGGGTTAAGAACTTTGCTTCAGAATGAGAACAGAAATCGTGCAGTGGTGGCACAGCGGCAGCGGGAGGCCCCATTAGCTAAAGTGGTGCTTCAGGTTAAGAACAGTTTCAGGTTAAGAACAGACCTCCAGAACGATTTAAGTTCTTAACCCGAGGTACCACTGTAATAATAATAATAATAATAATAATAATAATAATAATAATAATTATTATTATTATTATTAAAAAAATGCAGTGCAGGTTACAACACATCCTTAAGGTGCACTGTGTTCACTTCTGATAAGAAACCAGATGTGCCCCAGTGGAGGTTGAAGGTTTGGAGAGACAGTGGGTGGGATCCAATATTCTCTGTCCCCTAGTGCAAGAGCCCTTGAGCTACTGGATGGCAGAGTATGAAGGCCGCACAACAAAGAAATCCAATGCACCAGTTGTGCTAACAATGGAGCTGTAGAGCTGGAATGGGGCCCAAGGGTCATCTAGTCCAACCCCCTGCAATGCAGGAATTGTGCAACACCTGCTTTATATGCAAAAAAAAAAAGAAGTTTGGCCATGCACTTGTGTTTTCTCTTGAGCGACAGCCGATCCTAGTTGTGCAATCTGTTGTGCAGTAATTTACAGCAATGCGTTTCCTCTTGTTCCAGCTACTGCTAAGTGACTTTAACTTAGGGCCGCAATGGGTGCAACTCAATGGCATGTGGGGAGTGAAGTCCCCTCCCGTCATCTCAAAATGATCTCTTGGGAGCTCCCCCCTCCTTCTTTCTTCCATGACTTCCTCCCCCATCTCTCGGTTCCCTCCCTCCGGCTAGCAAAAGCAACGATTTCCACATGCAGTGCATGATCAGCTTGTGGGACTCCCTGCCACAAGATGGCTACTAGTCGACATAGCTTTGGGATTGTGTATCGGTGGCTAATAGGTAAGATGGCTCGATGGATTCTCTGTGTTTCAGAGGCAGTTTACGTATCACCAGTTCCGTTTACAGAAGGAAAACTGATGCAAAGGCTACCCAGAAAGCCTTTGCTTCAACTCACTGTCTAGTAGGGATGGGAGAAATTCAGTTCAGGTTGTATGTAAAGGCTAAACAACCTAATTTGAACTTCCTGGAACAATATATGGGCAGAAACACAGCCTCGGGTCAAAATTCACACCCGTCTGAATTTTGCAAAGCAATCAACTTATATGCACAAAATTGCATATACCAATAATGAAAAAATGCATTATATTGGGGTGGGGCGTCGTGGAGCTCGCAAAAATGTCTACATTAAAGGAAATATGGATCTCTTAGAAGAAAGTGGCACTAAAACGCTGATGAATTTTCATAAAGGCTTAAAAAATAAAACATAAACGTGAAAATGTGGAAAACTGAATGTGAGGTGCAAAATCATCTGGTTGGGAAAAGGCTGGCCTAACCTTCTCCTTTCTCCCTTTCCAGCCACTACCGGGCTATCAGCTTAAACCTCACCTTGAGCGTGAGATGCTTCAGCCTGCGGAGGCCTCTGAGCACGTTCAGAGCCTCGGGCAGCCCGCCAATGTCATTGCCGGAGGCACAGAGGACGTTGAGAGACAGCGAAGAAGCCAGAGGCAGCAGGCTGGCAATGCGGTTCTTCTGCACATGGAGCTCGTGGAGCCGGGGCAGATTCTGCACCCCTTCCAGAGACTCCAACTTGGGTTGGGAAAGAAGAAAACAGAAAATGCTTCAGACATCTGAAGGCAGCCCTGTTTAGGGACGTTTGTAATGTTTGATCTTTTATCATGTTTTTAATATTCTGTTGGGAGCCGCCCAGAGTGGCTGGGGTATAAATAATAAACATTATTATTCTCTCCAGAGCACCACAAAGCAAGACCCAAGCTGATGGAAACAGAATGGCTTTGCAAAACCTTGGGATCCATTTAGCACCGTTATATTAACAGCAGAGCAGAGGGACGGAATCTATCAGTGCTTAAAGCTTGAGAAGATCTGTTGTTCATTATCCGCCAAGTGTCTTCTTCATTCCTGACGTGAATCTGGACTAGCTGAACCTCTTAGGAGAAGTTTTGATCCCCTCCCACTTATTTTTTTTAGGAAGAACAACTCTCTGGGCCATGATAAAGGTAAAGGTAAAGGGACCCCTGACCATTAGGTCCAGTCGTGGCCGACTCGGGGGTTGCGGCGCTCATCTCGCTTTATTGGCCAAGGGAGCTGGCGTACAGCTTCCAGGTCATGTGGCCAGCATAACTAAGCCGCTTCTGGCGAACCAGAGCAGCGCACGGAAACGCCGTTTACCTTCCCGCTGGAGTGGTACCTATTTATCTACTTGCACTTTGACGTGGTTTCGAACTGCTAGGTTGGCAGGAGCAGGGACCGAGCAACGGGAGCTCACCCCGTCACGGGGATTCAAATCACTGACCTTCTGATCAGCAAGTCCTAGGCTCTGTGGTTTAACCCACAGCGCCACCCACGTCCCATCCAGGCCGTGATACTGATGCTCTAAATCCGAGATGGGGAATCGGTGGCCCTGGATGTGTTATTCGACCATAACTCCCAGCACATTGGGCTATTGGGTATCCTGGCTATCCAGCTAATGGAAGGTGGCGTCCAATTAAGTATTGAGGGAAATACGCTCCCCGCACCCCACTGCTCTGCATCCAGCTCCTGGGAGTCACCCACTTTCGATATCCTGAGCACCGCCCCCCAAAATACCTGATTCGAAGATAAATTCAGCCGTGTCAGGTTACTCAAGAGAGGGAAATCTGTGAGGCCCCTCAAGCAATTGTGGGACACATGCAGGACGGACAGGCGGCGGCAGTGATCCAGGTCCTTCACCTCTCCGATCGCGTTATAACTAAGGTTAAGGGCCACCAGGTTGGGAAGGGGCCCCATCCCTCTCGTGCTGCAACCCCAGATAAAAGCGAAAAAAGAAGAAATTTTAATTAATTGATGTCTGTTCTTATGCATATTGTGTTGTTTTTATGATGTTAGGCTCGGCCGGGGAGGGAGAGATAAAAATAAAAATTTATTATTATTATAATTTATTATTATTATTATTATTATTATTATTATTATTACTACTACAGTGGTACCTCGGGTTAAGAACTTAATTCGTTCTGGAGGTCCGTACTTAACCTGAAACTGTTCTTAACCTGAAGCACCGCTTTAGCTAATGGGGCCTCCCGCTGCCGCCACTCCGCCACCGGAGCACGATTTCTGTTCTCATCCTGAAGCAAAGTTCTTAACCTGAAGCACTATTTCTGGGTTAGCGGAGTCTGTAACCTGAAGCGTATGTAACCTGAAGCGTATGTAACCCGAGGTACCACTGTATTATGAAGGTTGCCAAAGTGTCATTCAGGAAGTGTGTCACTGTTGAGACCTCAAAGACAAGGCGCCGTCCACCCTACTTGGGATGTAGATAAACCCCTATTCTGCTCACATCCATCTTCAAAACGTGTGGTGGTAGTGGCTGATTTTTAATTGATTCCAAATCCTTTTTTAAAAGAAATGAGGTAAATCTGGGGTGGAGAGCCTGTGAGGCCCTCTGGATGCTGTCGGATTTAAACTCCCATCAACCCCAGTGGTCAGGGATGATGGGAGTTGTAGTCCCGGAATAAATGGAGGATCGCTAAGCTAGACCACTATTGTCTACATCTGCTTTCCCGAACTTAGCGCTCTTCAGGTATTGCTGGACTACAACTCCCATCAGCCCCAGACAGCATGGCCAATGTCTAGGAGCAGGGCCGTCTTACCCATAGGCGCTAGGGGTGCGGGGCACCCGGGTGCTGGGCACTCAGGGGCGCCAGGCCGAGAGTCCGGGGCCTGAGAGTGTTAGTTTCTGTTTGCAACTGTGCAGTGCTTTGGAGTCACAAGACTCTGTTTTGCATTCCTCACATTCCAGACTGTTGGAAGTCTCACGGAAGACAGGAGACAGATGTGACGTTACTGGTTTCCTGTTTCTTTGTTGCTCAGTTGCTCTCTGCTCTCACAGAGAGAGGATGTATTTCTTTTCTGTCTGCGTAGCTTAGTAATAAAACCTAGCAATGTAGCCCAAACCTCTCGTCTCTTCCCTGTGCTGGAAACTCTGCTGAATGGGGGATGTGCCTGGAGCCTTATCAGAGGCTCAGGTCATTAATTATCATCGGAGGCGATTCCGGAAGAGTCGCTCGGTCGAACGCAGATTCCGACAGAGAGCTGAGTCTGAGAAAGAGCCCAGCGGGCTCTTCTGCTGTGGGCGGCTCTGCGAGTTTGGGGGTGACGGAGCCAGCGAGATACTGAGGAAGCCGGCCAGCTCTGCCCTCCTGCAGCCCTGGGACTGGGCAACTGGGGGGGGGGGGTGTCGGGCAGATCTTTGCATCCCAACACTGCATATGCTTAAGACAGCCCTGTCTAGGAGTGATGGGTTTTGTAGTCCAGCGACATCTAGCAGGCCACAGGTTTCCCATTCCTGGCGTATATAAAGCACAAAAGAAGAAATAAGCTGAATCTGAGTCGCCCAAGGCAATGGATTATCCACACTCAATTAATTTAACCTGATACATTATCTTTTAATTCTTCCGTATCTTTACACGGTTCCTTTTTTTTTGTCTTAAAAAAACCCTTAATAATTTGGGTGTTATCAAGATCTTCGTTCGCTATACCCTGTGAAAATATATCAGCTTCAAGTAGCATCAGGATTTATTTGAGTAGGTGAGATTTCTCTCTTTTCCTGGTACTGAACTGTGTGACTATATCGTTTCTATCACCATTGGAGTATATCTTTACTCCCTACTGAGTTCAATTGGACTTACTCCAGAGAAGCCTGCATAGGATTGCAGACCAATGTGTTTCTTGCCCTCTGCTAATTATTTCTTTTTGGATTTAAAGGAACAGTAATCCCTGTTATTTCCTGGTTTCATTGATTTCCAATATTTCTTTATATGTAGGCTGCCCGTATACCATACATTTTTTAAAGCTTACTCCCCAATTCCTAAGAATCCTGGGAACTGTGATCAACCCCTTACAGAGCTACAATTCCCAGCACCCTCAACAAACTACAATTTCCATGCACGGTGTGTACATCTCTGCAGATATTGCCTCTCCAAAACATTAGCTCCTTTCTAACCATGTCCACTTTCCCCCAGGGTGCTGATCTGAACAAGCTCCTCAATTTATCTATATATCATAATCCAGTTCCTGCTGGCTATTTGTGAATGTAAGAACCTGCCCAAACTTGCAATCAACCCTGGGCTTTTCATATTGCCCCAAAGCCATTTCCGAGCTTGGGGAGGAGAGGGGGTTGCGGGCTACCCCCTCCCACACACGCAGGGGCTGGCCTTTTGCCCCCTGCGAGAATAGGGAATCCCCTGCCCGCCAATCGGTGGGCTGGGGAGGCGGGGCCTAGCCTATTTAAGGCCAGGCACGCCCGGGGACTGCCCTCTTTCCCTTTTCCAGCTGAGCAGTTTTCCCATCCCACCCACCCTTTAGGCTTAGCTAGCTATGACCTTGCTATGGACTCCGGTTGGTCGCCGCAAGGGGCCTGGTAGGAATTTTTCCAATTTGGCGCACTTCTAGCCTTTTGGTTTTTTCGCCTACCTCGTAGCAAACGACACAACTTTCGCGGTATTGGCGGTTAGGCATTGGCAGGGATTGATTGTTATGCAAATGAATGGGGGGAAGGAAGCGCCATCACCTTCCCCCAATGAAAAGGGTAGTCCTGTAGAGGACTCCGGGGGGCCTTGCCTTGTCCGAAACCTAGGGAGGTAAAGGCCTCCGGCACGCCTCCAAGCGGTGACACCTGTGGGATCCTAGTTGGCGTACTTCAACAGGACTCCCACGGCTTGTGGATAACCCTTCCCGGTCTCCATGCCAGGTAGTCGATAGGAGCCAATGCCTAAGGCCAATACCTTTCAATTCTGTAATCAATAAAAGTTGTGGCCTTTTTATGCCCATTAACCTTAAATAATGTGTCCAGTGTCCTCATTTCACATGGGGGAGGGGACTTGCCACGCAAATGTCCCTTCTGTCAGTTTCGCCAACTTTTAACTGGGGTTGCAAAATCGATGGTGGTGCTGGTGATATTTTGGGTCATCCCTACTACGTTCAGAATCCCAGTTTTAATCTGTGGGATCTCCAGTTTAAAAGTTTTCAGAGACCTACAGCCCAACACCCTGGAGATCTACCATCAACAGGGAAAGAGATGTTGAGTCCACAGACCCTACAAGTGTCCCTATTCTCCAGGGACAGTCCCGGATTTACAGAAGCCATCCCGGTTTCTGATCTGATCCCGGAATGTCCCGCTGTTCCTTAGGACGTCGCTATTTTCATCAGAGAAATGTTGGAGACTATGGAGTTATGTGAGCCAAGGAGGTAAGTAACTATACAACCTTTAGAAGACATCTGAAGGCAGCCCTGTATATAGAAATGATTTTTTTTAATGTTTAATGTTTTATTATGTTTTTATGTATGTTACAAGATGCCCAGAGTGGCTGGGGCAACCCAGTCAGATGGGTGGGGCATAAATAACAATATTATTATTATTATTATTATTATTACTACTACTACTACTACTATTATTATTACTGAATACAGTGGTACCTAGGGTTACAGATGCTTCAGGTTCCAGATGCTTCAGGTTACAGACTCCGCTAACCCGGGTTAAGAACTTTGCTTCAGGATGAGAACAGAAATCGCACGGTGGCGGCAGCGGGAGGCCCCATTAGCTAAAGTGGTACCTCAGGTTAAGAACAGACCTCCAGAACAAATTAGGTTCTTAACCTGAGGTACCACTGTAGGGTGTTTCTGTTTTCACTGGAGAAATGTTGGAAGGCATGGTAAAAGTAAAGTAAAGGACCCCCGACTGTTAAGTCCAGTCAAGGATGACTCTGGGGTTGTGGCGCTCATCTCGCTTTACTGGCTCAGGGAGCAGACATTTGTCTGCAGCAAGTTTTTCTGGGTCATGTGGCCGGCATGACTAAGCCGCCTCTGGTGAAACCAGAGCAGCGCACAGAAATGCCGTTTACCTTCCCGCCGGAGCGGTACCTATTTATCTACTTGCACTTTGTCGTGCTTTCGAACTGCTAGGTTGGCAGGAGCAGGGACCGAGCAACGGGAGCTCACCCCGTCGCGGGGATTCGAACCGCCGACCTTCTGATCGGCAAGTCCTAGGCTCTGTGGTTTAACCCACAGCGCCACCCGCGTCCCATGGAGGGCATGGTAGGACATCCCTCTTTTCATCAGAGAAATGTTGGAGAGTATGAGCCTATGATCTGGCTCCATCTAAAGCAGGGGTCAGCTTTTTTCAGCCGTAGGCTGGTCCACTATCCCTCAGACCTTGTGGGGGGGGGGCGGACTATATTTTGAAAGGGGGGGGAAATGAACGAATTCCTATGCCTCACAAATAACCCAGAGATGCATTTTAAATAAAAGGATACATTCTACTCATGTAAAAACATGCTGATTCCCTGGAGGAAATTTAAGAACTATTTGAATAAATATTGTAACATAAAAAATTAGAAATTACTTGAAAGAAAACAAATAGGCCTAGGATTAAATTAAGTTATAATTAAATAAATGGGATTTAGAATGTTAAGAAAAGTGAATAAGATGGACTATAATTGGAAATTGTTTTAGTTTAACAATGATATTGGAAAGCTGTTACTTTTAACTGCAAGGAAACTCAGAAGGGCGGGACTTGAGGAAGTCAACCAAGATGCTTAAAAGGTTGGATTTGTGAAGAATTAAGTTTGTTGTTATTGTTTATCTGTTTATTGTTCTTTCCCCCCCTTTTCTTTCTTTCTTTTTCTGTTTTTGTGTATCACTCTGCTTTGTGGTTTTTGTTATCGTTGTGGAAAATCTAATGATTTTTTTAAAAAAAACACTAACACACAAAAACACACGCTGATTCCTGGACCGTCCGTGCTGAGAATTGCTCTTGCTCAGGGGTAAGGCCCCAAATTGCCTCTCTCTCTCTTCTGCACAGGCCTTAAATTTCTCCACACAAACACCCCACCACCACCACCACAAAACGCCATCCATCAAGTCGCACTCACGTGCTTAAAGCATTAAGTGACGCGTCCAGCTCAGCCAAATTCTCAAACGGGAAAAGAGCTTCGGGTGGAATCTCTTGGAGTTCATTTAAAGAGATGTCAAGCTTAACAATCCTGAGGAATGAAGCAGGGAGTGGGAAGGAGAGAGAAAGAAAGAAAGAAAAATCAAAACTATTTCAAAACTCTCCTTCCTCCTATCCCCCCAAAGCAATAACCATCACGATTCCTTTTTCTTTTCTTTTTTAGCATCAAGCTAATGATGCCCTTTTGTTGTATAACACACACCCCTTTTTTGTGTGTGCGGTTTTTTTTTTTTAAAAAATATTTTATTAGTTTTCTTTTGGATTTTTTTTATTTATTTAATAAAATAAAAGGCCACCCTCCCCAGTTTTGGACAAATAGCAAGACAAACTTGCAGCAATGCGTTTCCAGAAATGGCAAACAGGCATGTTGAGTGTGGCAATCCATCAAAAAGGCAGAATAACAAACTGGGTTGGGGGGGTGGGGAGCTAAGAACAAAGAGACAAACTTGAATCTAGTTGAACTTAGGAATGCTTGAGGCGTTTGGTCTTTGCAAAATCACAGTACGGACTGGCCTGATCAACACCACCTGGATTAATGTGTGTACGTAGATCAGAAGGTAGCTATCCACCTGGATTTCGCACTTCTCTGAAGGCTGCTGTGAAGTTCTTTTCTCAAAAAAAAAAAGTAGTATCAAAATGCATTTAGAATTAACTAAGAATTAAAGCGAGTGGCGCTGTGGTCTAAACCACAGAGCCTAGGGCTTGCCGATCGGAAGGTTGGTGGTTTGAATCCCCGCGACGGGCTGAGCTCCCGTTGCTCGGTCCCTGCTCCTGCCAACCTAGCAGTTTGAAAGCACGTCAAAGTGCAAGTAGATAAAGAGGCACCACTCTGGCAGGAAGGTAAACGGCGTTTCTGTGCGCTGCTCTGGTTCGCCAGAAGCAGCTTTGTCATGCTGGTCACCTGACCCGGAAGCTGTCTGCGGACAAACGCCGGCTTCCTCGGCCAATAAAGCGAGATGAGCGCCGCAAACCCAGAGTTGTCCGTGACTGGACCTAACGGTCAGGGGTCCTTTTATCTTTAAGAATTAGTGAATGGGCTTGCTTTCCTTCCTCCTCCCTACCTGTCTCCTTTCCTTTTCTGCCGTGTCTCAGACTGTGAGACTGAAGGCAGAAACTGTCTTCTAGAAGATATGTGGATTTCTCCAACTTGCTTTGGGAGCTGTTTTTGGCTGAAGAGCGAGATAACTCATTGGATCCAGGGCTTATCTAGTTTAAAGCTCTGTGCCCCATTCCACCCATGAAACCCTGCTCTTTAGTGCTCAATCAGAACAAACGTCAGTTTGGGTTTTCTGAGGATTGACGTTTGCTCTGATTGAGCACTAAAGAGCAGGTTTTGTGGGGAAAGTTCTGCAGCAAAAGCAAGGACGCTCGGACATGGAGCTTTAAAGTGTGGATCTGGAAAGACTGGAGGAAAGGCAATTGTGGACATGCCCTCTGAGAAAGGTGCCTTTGCGTCCCAATTTAGAAAACTCCAAGGAGGCCCGTTGGGATCGTTCCAGTATAAATTCTCAAAGCAAGCACTGGTGCAATGCTCAGGCAGATCGAGCGAAGAAATTGAAGCATTATCTTGCATTTCTTACCTACCGTTCAGGAAATTCTGTCTTTGGAAATGATTGCCTGGAACAGAAAGAAAGAACAACTTTAAGCATCCATTTGCTCCTTTGTCCAGGAGTGGGTGAACAGACATTAAAAGGGAAAATTGTGATTTCAGTGTCAAGAAGTGTGAAGCGATGCACCCTGGGACAAAACATCCTAACTTTAGGCAGCTGCAAAGATCGATGAAATTGTCAGCCCAGCGTGCAACAGCTCTGAAGAAAGGCAAAATCCATGCTAGGAATCATTAGGAATTGAAAATAAAACTACCGGTATTGTGAGCTGAGTTTGGGAGAGACGCTGCCTCTGAATGCTAACCTAAGAGGATGGTGATGAGAATATTAGTAATCATAATAATTTTATCATTTAGATGCTACCAATCTGACTGGGTTGCCCCAGCTGCTTTGGGCGGCTTCCAACAGAATATTAAGACACACAAAAAAACCCCTCAAACATTAAAAACGTCCCTGCCTTCAGATGTCTTCTAAAAGTCAGATAGATGTTTATTTCCTTGAGGGTGTTCCACAGGGCAGGCGAATTGTGAACTGCCCTGAGTCCTTATGATGAAGGGTGGCATAGAAATTTAATTTAAAAAATATAGATATTTCAAGCCTGCCTGTAAAAACGTCATGTAAACATGGCTAACAAGTGTTTGAAAACTTATTACATATCTATAGTTCCCCAACACATCACGCAGCAAGGCCATGGGTCCTTTACCTGGAGTCTACAGATCCAAATTCAAAGTTGAACGCTAACTGCTTAAGTCGAGACATCTTCAAACAGAGAGCATAATGAGGCCCAGGTGTTTCCACGTTCCAGGTGAAAGGGAGGTCCACTTCCACAATCCGGTCTTCAACATACTGACGGTTCATCTCTTGAGAAATACTGGAGCAATCTTCTTTAAGAAAGGAAGAAAAAAGACATTTCTCTCTGTGTGTCTGTCTTCCTAAGCCCAGTAAGAATAGAATCACAGAATTGTAGAGTTGGAAGGGTCCATGTGGGTCATCTAGACCAACCCTCTGAAATGCAGGATTTTTTTGCCCAATTGGGGTTTGAACCCACGACCCTGGGGACAGGGCTGTCTTTACCCGGGGGTGTAAGGGGTGCTGAATTCTGGGGGGCACAAAATGTATACCTACTATATACCGGTCCCTCTTGATCGGTGGCAGTGAAAAGCAATGGAGCAAAAGCCCCTCCCCCCCGTCACTTCACAGTTTTTTCTGCTGTCATTGCTACAGGTGAGAGATTCCCCCCCCAAAAAAGCTCAATAACTTTGAGTTCGCCCCCAAAAACTTTGGCTTCCTTCCTCCCCCCCCCAAAAAAAAAAATTGGGGGGCGCTGGGCAGATCTTTGCACCCCGGTGGCGCATATGCTAAAGACGGCCGTGCCTGGGGAGAGCATTCTACAGATGGGGAGTCACTGCAGAAAAGGCCCTGTTCTTGTGTTGCCCTCCTCCGGACCTCTCGAGGAGGAGGCACACGAAGAAGGGCCTCACAAGATGATCTCAGGGTCCAGATAGGTTCATATGGAAAGAATATATGAATACCTTGAGGCATTGCAGTCCTGAGCCGTTTAAGGCTTTATAGGTAAAAACCATAGGGCCCGGAAACTAATTGACAGCCAGTGTAGTCGGACCAGGATCGGTGTAATATGCTGAAACCGTCTTGCTCCGCTGAGCAACCTGGCCGCTGAATTCTGCACTAACTGAAGTATCCGAACCATCTTCAGAGGCAGCCTCTAGCCATCTTGACGATTAGCCACGGAACAGCAGAAGATATTTATTTATTTTTTAAAATAATATTTATTAACAATTTAAACACTACAGAAGAAAAAAAAAATAAAACAAAACAATACAGTACAATACAAAAACAAAAACACTACATAACACTAACACTAAGACATTAAACTAACAAAACAAAACAAAAAACAATTTAAAACACATCCAATAATTTCAGTATCTTACCTTTCATTCATTTGTTTCAATGACCTCCTCACACCTCCCTTTTTGTATTCCACTTCAGTTAACTGTTTCAGCAATTCCTTTCCATCTTCCTCTGTTTTCTGTCCTGTAATTATCTTAACATATTCTAACCTTATTTTTTCCCTTTAATACATTAATAATCTATTTATACTTAGTTCCTTATAACATTTCTACTAAAGCCGTATAACTTCATTCCAACATTTTTCTAATATTCATTGATTTTACAGTATTTCTGTAAATAGTCTTTAATTTTTTTCCAGTCTTCTTCCACCGACTCTTCTCCCTGGTCTCAGATTCTGCCAGTCATTTCCGCTAGTTCCATATAGTCCATCACTTTCATCTGCCATTCTTCCCGGGTGGGTAAGTCTTCCAATACTTCGCGATGAGTATTCTTGCTGCTGTTGTTGCATACATAAAAAAAGTTCTGTCCTTCTTTGGCACCAGTTGGCCGACCATACCCAGGAGAAAGGCCTCTGGTTTCTTCAGGAAGGTATATTTAAATACCTTTTTCATTTCATTATAGATCATCTCCCAGAATGTCTTAATCCTTGGGCATGTCCACCAAAGGTGAAAGAATGTACCTTCATGGAAAAGCAGAAGATAGATTGCAACTATCACGCTCAGCGCTGACCTGCAGCCAGGCCCAACTCCTTGCAGGACCTCCCATTGACCGAAGACTTGCAGGAACAAGCACAGTCGCCCATCACCAGCCCTGGAGACCCACAGCATCTGGAAGGTGCCCCCAGAGCTGACCTCTGCTCTTGAGGGGCCTTTGGGTTGGGTCCCAGTCTGCGTGGCAGTGGGTGAGCCCCTGGTGGACTCCACTGGAGCAGCTGAGCCCGCTCTGATCCATTGAGAGTACAGGATCAGGTCTGGGACACAGCTGCTTGACAAATGACATGCCTGAGAGCCCAAAGTCGCTGGGCATTTCGGGATTAAAAGATCCCGGATGGGAAAGGGTGTTCCTTTAGATCAGTGGTTCTCAAAGGGTGTAGCAAAGCCCACACTGATGTGATAAGAGAGGATGGAAGTGAGGCAGGAACAGTAAAAGGCAATCAAAGAAACATTTAAACATTTCAGTGCAGGATCATATAGTATCTATATAACTATATCAGAAGCAATCAAACTCATTTGCAACTGAGCGGCCCAGTTTTATTACGAAAACAGAGGACTCCCCTCACATTACGAAACCTTCTGGTTAACTTCAAACTGCTTATCAGCCTCTACAGATAATAGTTTTTAGAAAAAGAAAACACTGATTCATGGGGGCGGGTGAGTTCTGTGTGTTCTGGGGACCCATGGGTGACACCCCGAAGACTGACAGGAAAACCTTGCCCTCAGATTCCTCCCCGTTTGCACAAAAGAACCTCTAGGGCAGTGGTGGCGAACCTCGGCCCTCCAGATGTTTTGGAACTACAACTCCCATCATCCCTTGCTAACAGGACCAGTGGTCAGGGATGTTGGGAGTTGTAGTTCCAAAACATCTGGAGTGCCAAGGTTCGCCACCACTGCTCTAGGGTCTAAAATCTTCGCTGGGTTGCAAATTCCATGACTTTGTGCTCAAAACCTTGTTATGAAGCCTCTGATTTGAAGCTGAGATGTACCTCTTGCCAATTAAACCTTGGTGGGGGTCAGGAAGACCGGGGAGGGGGGGAATCGGCCTAAACGCCACAGAAACCACCCCGTTCTCAGACCCAGCGAAGGGAAAGGATTTTGAAACATGCAGTAGGTAATTGAACATGAAGGTTCTGACGCCTGCCTAGCAAAAGTTCACCACCTCGCCTGTGATCTTTCACTTCAGACGTATTAGACCGAAATGCCTTCGGGGAGGTTTAAGTGCTGTACTATTAATGCTAGAACAAAGGAAATAACCGCCGTACAACGCCACAGCTTTAGGGTTTCCCGAAGCGGGAAAGAACAGAGGAATGGCCTTTAATCTCAAACATCCCTCAAAGGCGTTACTTCGACGGGGTTCAAGCGGTTGGCTGCCCAACCTCCCATGGCCTCCAATTCAAAAACGAGGGAAACTTTCCTGGACCTTTGACATGTGGACCGTGCCAGGCGCTGTACAGAGCAGCAAAATTATGAGAGGCCCGGCACCAGAGTGAAATGTGGGGTGGGACCGATGCGAGGGGTTTGCAGCAGGGCAGGCTTAGTAGCACACTGTATCCTGCTGACAGCATAATGAGTTTTGCATGAGGCTAAAGCATCTTAAAAAGCAGAGACATCACGTTGCCAACAAAGGTCCGTGTAGTTAAAGCTATGGTTTTCCCAGTAGTGATGTATGGAAGTGAAAGCTGGACCATAAAGAAGGCTGATCACCGAAGAATTGATGCTTTTGAATTATGGTGCTGGAAGAGACTCTTGAGAGTCCCATGGACAGCAAGAAGATCAAACCTCTCCATTCTGAAGGAAATCAGCCCTGAGTGCTCACTGGAAGGACAGATCCTGAAGCTGAGGCTCCAGTACTTTGGCCACCTCATGAGAAGAGAAGACTCCCTGGAAAAGACCCTGATGTTGGGAAAGATGGAGGGCACAAAGAGAAGGGGACGGCAGAGGACGAGATGGTGGGACAGTGTTCTCGAAGCTACCAGCATAAGTTTGACTAAACTGCAGGAGGCAGTGGAAGACAGGAGTGCCTGGTGTGCTCTGGTCCAGGGGGTCACGAAGAGGCGGACACAACTAAACGACTAAACAACAACAAAGCATGGGTAGGCAAACTAAGGCCCGGGGGCTGGATCCGGACTAATCGCCTTCTAAATCCGGCCCACGGGCGGTCCAGGAACCAGCGTGTTTTTACATGAGTAGAATGTGCCCTTTTATTTATGTTGATATCAATCAATATTTGATGATCTCCTTCTACTGGTCCACAAGAGAAAGTGTCCTTTCATACTGCATCACGGTGTGGTACGCTGGTTTGACATCAACTGATAGGAAGCGCCCACAGAGGGTGATGAATACAGCACAAGATATTATGGACTGTCCCATGAATCCGCTGGGTGAAATAGCGGAAGAACGTTGCCTCAGGAGAATGAGGAAAATCCTCAAGGGATGATTCACACCCTGGCCGGCACTTTCTTGATCTCCTGCCCTCAGGCAGAAGATAATAGAGGCATGATTAGCCGTGCCAACAGGGTAAAGAACAGCTTTTAACGGTGGGCTGTTAGGCTACTGAATGAAAAGATAACAACAGGGCAACTGACTTTCGGGTTTGGTGGGTGGGTGTCAGTAAATGAGGGGAATTGAGACTAAGAGAGCTGAGTGGGGGGTGCTCGTGTAATCTCACTATATACAAGTTGCACAAGTGACAATAAAGTATTTCAATTTAAAATGCATCTCTGGGTTATTTGTGGGGCCTGCCTGGTTTTTTTACAGGAGTAGAATGTGTGCTTTTATTTAAAATGCATCTCTGGGTTATTTGTGGGGCACAGGAATTCATTCATTTCCCCCCAAAAAATATAGTCCGGCCCCCCACAAGGTCTGAAGGATGGTGGACCGGCCCCCTGCTGAAAAGGTTTGCTGGCCTGTGGGCTAAAGGGAACCCAGAGAGGTTGTGCAAAGATGCTGAATGTTGGAAGGCTCAGGGATAGACAGGAGAACAAACTTCTTCACATAGTTAAATGGCGAACATAAGAAGAGGCTGCAGGATCAGGCCAATGGTCCATTCTGTTCAGAATCCTCTTCCAGATGTGGGAAACCAGTGAGCAGAACATGGTTTCCAGCAACTGGCATTTACAGTGGGGCAGGAGAGCTGAAAACAATGCCAATGTATTTTAGGGCTCACATACATCCGGAATTTCCCGACCATATTTGGGATTCGTGCGCCAAAAATAGCATCCGGGTGGGATTTTCAGAATTCGGTTAAAATGTCTGAAATATACTCAGAGTCGCAAAGTGATTTCATGCTCTTTATTCAGCTCATAGTGGTGAGGAGGAATGAATGAATGTCCCCTCAAAGTATCTGCTTTATATACATTATTTACACAATGGGCTGCACATGATTGGCTAATTCTGGAATTCTACTGTAAGCCAATCAGGTTGTGGATTCACTTATATCTGGAGCATGATTGGGTGGTTCCTGCCAACCAATCATATTGCTGCATTGTTCTAGGACCAATCAGACTGCTGCATTCTGAATCCTATTGTTCTAGGACCAATCAGACTGCTGCAATTTGGATCCTATTGTTCTAGGACCAATCAGACTGCTGTAGTTTGGATCCTATTCAACTCAGTACATAACACCCCTCCTCTCTAAGTTCCAGTCCTGCCCGGGTGGTTGCATTCATAGTCCTCGAGGTACGCCGGCGGCCTACGTGTGCGTTGTGGCCTGGGGTGTTCCCTGGTCCGGGGTTCAGGTTCTGGCTCGTGTTCCAAGGATGCTGGCTGTGATGGGCCTGTTTGGTCTGGCGCAACCGGCTCGCTCAGTCGTGGTTCTGGCTCCGGTGTCCTTTCGGCCTCGCAGGTCCTCTCTGTATTTACTGATTCTGCCTCTCCTGCTGCCCCCTCCTGCTCTATGGGCCTCACTGCCCCGCTGTTCCCTTGGGACTCCTCTGACCTTTCCTCCTCCTGGTTTTCTCCCGGGAATCGTCGCCGTATCTGGTCGCAGTGGTGGCGCCAGCATTGCCCCCCATCCGTTAGCACCTCGTACGACACGGGGCCAGTGACCCTGGTGACTGTGGCAGGTACCCATGCTGGGCCTGCCCCAAAATTCTTTGCGTACACTGGGTCCTGGGCCTTGAAGGTCCGGGGGTTCCTGCCTTCCCCCACCACTACCTCATCCTGAGCTCTATCGGGGTGAAGGCGGTCCAATCTGATTGCAAGGCGCCGACCCATTAGTAGTTCAGCGGGGCTCCGGCCAGTTGTTGAGCTGGGGGTGCTGTGCTAGGAGGAATGTGGCAAGGCGGTACTCCCAATCCCCTTGCGTCATGCGGCGAAGGGTGTCCTTGGTGGTCCGCACCATGCGTTCTGCTTGGCCATTGGTGGCAGGGTGGAATGGCGCCGAACGGATGTGGCGGATGGCGTTCTGCGCTGTGAAGGTTTGGAATTCTCCTGACGTAAATGCAGTCCCATTGTCTGAGACGAGAGTGTCAGGGAGCCCGTGGGTTGCAAAGAGCCTGCGTAGTACCTGGATGGCTGCGGATGTAGAAGTGGACGGTACCAGTGCAACTTCCAGCCATTTGGTGTAGGAGTCCACCACTATGAAGAATGTTTTCCCCTGAAAGGGGCCAGCGAAGTCCACATGCAGGCGTGACCATGGTGTTCGGGCGGACTCCCAGGACTGGCCTGGGGCCCTTGGGGGATCTGGGCGGGATTCTTGGCAGGCCTGGCAGTGTTTGACCCAGGCCTCTATCTCTCCGTCGATCCCTGGCCACCACACATAACTCCTGGCCAGCGCCTTCATTCTTACTACCCCTGGGTGTGTCTCATGTAGGGCTGTGAGGACCCTTTTGCGGAGGGGCTGGGGAACAACAACCCTGCTTCCCCATAACAGGCACCCCTTGTGGGCCGACAGTTCATGTTTGCGGGTTGTGTAGCCAGCGAATTCTGGCCCAGGACTGCTGTTGGGCCATCCCCTCCACACCCAGTCCAGGACCCGGGAGATGACCCTATCTTTCTTGGAATGGTGTGCAACTTCTTGTGCCTGAATGGGGCGGTCAGGAAGCAGCTCCAGGCTCATAACCTCTTGTGCAGGTGCTGGGTCGGGGCCTGTTTCTGGTAGTGGTAGCCTGCTGAGGGCGTCCGCATGGCCCATCGCCTTCCCCGGGCGGTGAATCAGTGCATATTGGTAGCTGGCAAGGAAAATTGACCACCTGAGGACACGAGGAGACAGCACTTGGGGGGTCTGCTTTTCGGGAGCAAACAAGCCAAGCAACGGCTTGTGGTCAGTCACCACGGTGAAGGGCCGCCCGTACAAGAAATCATGGAATTTTTTTACTCCCTTCACGATTGCGAGCCCCTCCTTGTCTATTTGCGAGTAGTTCCGCTCGGTTGCGTTGAGTGTCTGGGAAAAGTATGCTACCGGTACCTCTCTCCCATCCGGGAGTTGGTGTCCCAGGACAGCGCCAATGCCATAGGGCGAGGCGTCGCATGCTAGCACCACCGGCAGCCTCTCGTCGAAGTGTGCCAAGACCGAGTTTGAGACAAGCAGGTCCTTGACTGCCTGGAATGCAGCCTCCTGGCGCTGGCCCCACACCCAAGGGGCCCGCTTGTCCAGGAGTCTGTGTAGGGGCTCCGCTACCGCCGCCTTGTGGGGAAGGAAGGAATGGTAAAAGTTCAATAGTCCCAAGAAGGTCTGAAGTTCAGTCTTGTTCTTGGGTGCTGGGGCATCACAAATGGCCCGTACCTTGTCCCCAGTTGGGTGGACCCCTTCTGCGTCCACCATAAATCCCAGAAAGTCCACCTGAGGCACTCCTAGCAGACATTTTTCCCGCTTCACCTTGAGACCCGCCATCTGGAAACGGTGCAGAACGGTGCGGAGGCGGTCCTGAAACTCCTCTGGTGTGGGCCCGGCAATCAACACATCATCGAAGAAGGGGGTGACGCCAGGAATCCCTTTAAGGAGCGAGTCCATTAGATTCTGGAATATGCCTGGTGCCACACTGACACCGAATTGCAGCCGCTTTACCCTGAACGCTCCTCTGTGCGTCACAATTGTCTGTGCCTCTGCTGTGGCCACATCTACTGGAAGCTGTTGATATGCTTGGGCCAAGTCCAGCTTGCCGAAAATTTTCGACCCAGCCAGGGTGGCAAGGACATGGCTGACCACTGGCACTGGGTATGCATGGGCCGTGAGGGCCTTGTTTATGGTACATTTGTAGTCTGCGCAGATGCGGACTGAACCATTAGGCTTGACGGGTGTGACGATTGGGGTTTCCCAGGGGGCATTAGGCACCGGCTCCAGCACTCCTTGCTCCACAAGCCGGTCCAATTCCTCGTCTATACGGGGTTTCAGGGCGAACGGGACCCGGCGGGCCTTTAGCCTGACCGGTCGTACTGCGGGGTCAAGCTGTAGAGCAATGGGGGGGCCCGTATACTGTCCCAATTTCCCATCGAAAACCTCTGGAAATTCCTTGCATATGGCATCCACGTCCACTTGTAAGGTAGTGTGGTTCACCCCGGTGATGGCTAGCCCCAGTGGTCCAAACCATGCCAATCCCAGTAAGCTAATGTAGGGGCCCTTGACCACAAGCAAGTCCAGTTGCCGCATCCGCCCTCGGTATTGCACCCTGAAGGTCCCCACCCCCATTGTGGGGACCTTACGTTTCTGGAAGTCCCGGAGGGTGAATGGGGCCGGCCTGAGTTTGGGACCCCCAGTAGGACACAGTTTCCTTAAGGTCCTTGCCGAGATTATGGATAGATTTGAACCCGTGTCAAGTTCCATGCGGCATGGGGCCCCCTCTATCCGTACCTCTACATAAATTTTCTCTATGTTGGGGTAGGGCAACTGGTATACCTGGACGTCCGTGAGCTCCGTCGAGTTGCCTTGGTGCGTTGGGCCCCGGGACCTGGGGCTCTTGGATTGGTCATCTGATGCCTGGCGTCGGGTGGGCCGAGCCCGACACACCCGGGCGATGTGTCCCAATTTTCTGCACTGCCTGCACTCTACGTTGCGGAAACGGCAGGTCCTCCTCTCGTGACTTTCCCCGCAGCTTGCGCAGTTCCCTCCTTCTCGTCGAGGCAGCTGTGGTATGTGGGCTGCTTGAGTGTGCTGCTGTACTCGGTGCACTTCCTCCCTGTCAGATCCTGAGTCGTCGGTGAGGTCTTCGTGGTGAACCCTCGGTTGGGATGGCAGGCTCGGCCGTGCCTCTTGTGTTGACCTCTTGGCAGCTTCCGTTGCCAGGGCCTCCTCCAGAGCGACCTGGAACGTTAGGTCCTTCTTAGCGTAGAGGCGTTGTTGCAGCTTCTCATCCTTCAGGCCACCGACGAGGCGGTCCCGAAGCATGTTCTCCAGCTCTGAGAAGTTGCAGAACCGGGCGGCTTGGCGGAGAGAGGTCACAAACCCAGTTATGGTTTCCCCAGGGGCTTGCCGCTTTGCGTAGAAGGCATTTCGACGAGCCACCACTGAGGGCTGTGGCGAAAAGTGCCCCTTAAGCTGTTCCATTATTGTTTTGTATGGAACAGTAGCGACGTCTTCAGGCGCAAGGAGAGCCCGGGCGATTTCAAATGTCTCCTCTCCGCAGACGCTGAAGAATATCGCCCTCTTCTTGGCGTCTTCTTCATCGGTGACCCCTTTGGCTTCTAGGAGGAAGGTAAAACGGGAGGCGTACGCTTCCCAGTCTCCCGTTGCTGGGTTGAACGGCGAGAAGCTGCTGTCGGTTGCCATTCTGAGTTCCTTGTGTCCCGGAGCTGAAGCCTGGATACACGGTGCGAGGCAGCGGTGCGGCAGGTGGCGGTGCTGCGGTGCTGTGTGTGGCAGTCAGCTCAGCGGGATCCCACCTTCGTCGCCAGTGAAATATACTCAGAGTCGCAAAGTGATTTCATGCTCTTTATTCAGCTCATAGTGGTGAGGAGGAATGAATGAATGTCCCCTCAAAGTATCTGCTTTATATACATTATTTACACAATGGGCTGCACATGATTGGCTAATTCTGGAATTCTACTGTAAGCCAATCAGGTTGTGGATTCACTTATATCTGGAGCATGATTGGGTGGTTCCTGCCAACCAATCATATTGCTGCATTGTTCTAGGACCAATCAGACTGCTGCATTCTGAATCCTATTGTTCTAGGACCAATCAGACTGCTGCAATTTGGATCCTATTGTTCTAGGACCAATCAGACTGCTGCAGTTTGGATCCTATTCAACTCAGTACATAACAATGTCCAAGAGAATATGGCAGTCCATATTGGAAGAGTGGATTTTTTGGGGTGAATTTCCTAAAAAAAAAGCTCAAAAACTTTTTTGCGGGTGGTGGGGAGCGATTTTGCAAAATAAAAAGTTCTACAACTTTGCCCCACCCCCACCCCAACAACCCTCAACAACTTTGCCAAAGTGTTTAGGGAAGTTTTTAATGTTTGATGGTTTATTGTGCTTTCAATTCTGTTGGGAGCCGCCCAGAGTGGCTGGGGAAACCCAGCCAGATGGGTGGGGTGTAAATGTTTTTTATTATTATTATTATTATTATTATTATTATTATTATTATTATTATTATTACAAAATAAGCTCAACAACTTTTGTGTCCAGATTTTCACTTTTTGAAATATGGCAACCCTAATTCACGTCTGGCAACCAATGCACTCCTTTGATTTCAGATAGTAAAGGAACCCCTGACTATTAGGTCCAGTCGTGACCGACTCTGGGGTTGCGGTGCTCATCTCGCTTTATTGGCCGAGGGAGCCGGCGTACAGCTTCCGGGTCATGTGGCCAGCATGACTAAGCTGCTTCTGGTGAACCAGAGCAGCGCACAGAAACGCCGTTTACCTTCCCGCCAGAGCAGTACCTATTTATCTACTTGCACTTTGAGGTGCTTTCAAACTGCTAGGTGGGCAGGAGCAGGGACCGAGCAACGGGAGCTCACCCCATGGCGGGGATTCAAACCACTGACCTTCTGATCAGCAAGTCCTAGGCTCTGTGGTTTAACCCACAGCACCACCCGGGTCCCTAGTACATGGGCAGATGAGTCCAAAAAGCCCGGGAGACAATTTTTCATGGCTCTCTAGCGGCTATGCTGGCTCATTTACTGGAAGTAATGTATTTAGTATTAACTCTGGATGTCTTTATTTGATTCTGACTAAACTAAGCCTCCTAGAGCACAACTTACAGGTGCGTTGATGCAATTTCGCAGACTGATTCGAAACTCAGAATCTGAAGAGGGTTTAAGCAGCCGTGAAATATCCTACAGGCTGTAAGGTCCACCCGTCTGTCTGCCGCTAATGGTGCTGTCGAAGCCAAACATGGACTGGAAGGGGCGACATGCGACGGGACAAGTGGTATTGGGCTGTTTCAAGCGACGCCGGCGTGTGCCAAGGCTTGCTAAAATAAAGGACCTGGAGAAATACCAACTAAAGAACAATGGCAAGAGAAGTTGATGAACTATGCAGAACTGGCAAAAATGACAGAAAGAGAAAAGGACAACAGAGACTTTGAAAAAGACTGGGAACCATTCGTATTATATTTGCAGAAACAGAGAAAGGCAATAGACTTGATGGCAGGATTTAAATAAACACCCACATTATTAGCATCAGAAAATGTTTGGAAGACAGTGAAATAAGATGGCGTATTTAATTTTATTTTTATGTTTTTAACGTTTGATGTTTTGTTATTAATAACTTTTTCCATTCAGATAGCAAAGCGGGTGGAAATAGAAACAAACCGGAAACACAAGTTGGGGAAAGTCTTGGAGGGGGGGGGGAGGGAGGAATATATAGTAAATGTTAAGAATTTGAGATGTATGTAATGAACGAAAATGAAAAATGAAGAAAAAAAATTAAAAATAAAATAAAGGACCTCCTCTTGGCCTTTTCGTATTCTTGCTTCTAATTCCAGAGGGTCGAGGGATTCAAAAGCAGTTCAAAAGAAGCAATTAGCAGGGTGGCTCTCTGCCCGTGGCAAAGCCAGAGGGCAACCCATTTATTAAGAGTGGCACACCTTGACGCGAAGGTGATGAGGGTAAAAAAGGAAAGCAAGACTGCGGAGGTTATTAATGTGAGGGAGAAGCTGAGAGATCCATCATTCTGACCTGGGAAATTGTCATTTAATAAGTCCTCGCCGCTCCAGAACGTTCCAAAAGGGTAGCTTTGTTCTTTGTTCCTTGCCAATGGGCTGTGAGACACTTGAATGTCGCAGGCGGGGAAATCTTCCAACCAGAACTGCCTGGTTCTCTGTTCGTGGCGGGAATGTGCCTGCAATATTGGGCAGTCCAAGCCCCTTCAGAGGCAGAGTATCCGCTTTGAGTACACCAAGGTCCTGGGTTCAAATCCTGGCATCCTGGGAGAGAACCTTGCCTGAAATGCTGGAGAGCTGCTGCCAGCCAGTGCAAGTAATATGGAGGGGGGGCATTGGTCCTACTCCTTATAAGGTGGCCTACTAACTGGGAAGCGCTTGTTCTGTATGCTGGCCGTCCTGGGTTCAATCTCAGCATCTCCAGTTAAAAAGGGTCAAACCACAGACGACAGAAAAGACCCCCATCTGCCGCTTAAATCTGGATAGCGCTTCCAGTCACAACAGAAACAGCTGTGGTTGACGTCTTTAGATTGCTTTTTCCAGCCGACTGGCTTCTATATTTCCAGATTAAATCGAGTCTGCATTAAATAGAAGCTCATTTTGGAATTATATGTTGACTGTTGAGCAGGTATCTACTGACAGTATATACATTTTTTTAAAAAAAACAAAACCCAAGGCAGAGCCAATTGCGTCGGAAACTTAAAACCCAAGTTTTATAGAATTGTAGAGTTGGAAGGGAACCCAGGCGGGTGTGGAGGACTCCCTGGTCCAGAATGGGGTAACTGTGCCCCTGAAGGACCAGGTGTGCAGCCTGGGAGTCATTTTGGACTCACAGCTGTCCATGGAGGTGCAGGTCAATTCTGTGTCCATGGCAGCTGTTTACCAGCTCCATCTGGTACGCAGGATGAGACCCTCCCTGCCCGTGGACTGTCTTGCCAGAGTGGTGCATGCTCTCGTTATCTCCCGCTTGGACTACTGCAATGCACTGTACGTGGGGCTACTTTTGAAGGTGACCCGGAAACTGCAATTATCCAGAATGCAGGAGCTAGACTGGTGACTAATAGCAGCCGCCAAGTCCATATAACACCGGTCTTGAAAGACCTACATTGGCTCCCAGTACGTTTCTGAGCACAATTCAGAGTGTTGGTGCTGACCTTTAAAGCCTTAAATGGCCTCGGTCCTGTATACCTGCAGGAGCGTCTCCACCCCCATCGTTCTACGCGGACACTGAGGTCCAGCTCCGAGGGCCTTCTGGCAGTTCCCTCATTGCGAGAAGTGAGGTTACAGGGAACCAGACAGAGGGCCTTCTTGGTAGTGGCGCCCGCCCTGTGGAATGCCCTCCCATGAGATGTCAAGGAAATAAGCAGCTATCCTATTTTTAAAAGACATCTGAAGGCAGCCCGGTTTAGGGATGTTTTTAGTATTTAATGCTGTATTGTTTTTAACACTCGATTGGGAGCCACCCAGAGTGGCTGGGGAAACTCAGCCAGATGGGCGGGGTATAAAAAAATAAAATAATAATAATAATAATAATAATAATAATAATAATAATTATTATTATTATTATTATTATTATTATTATTATTATTATTAATCCAACCCCCCTGCAATGCAGGAATTGCAGCAAATGAATTATTGACAGTGGGCCTTCCAACCTATCCAGATCTTATCATCCTTTACTGGCAAGTTGCTCCCCTGATGTGCACGCCCTGAGCCCTTGCAATATGGGGTGAGCACCCCAAACTGGTATGACTGGCATGTAAGCACCCCTGAGAATGGACAGCTTAAGACAGCTGTTGATGGAAAGGGATTTGCAGTCCATGACTTTATACAGGAGTAACCGAATCCCCGTGACAGGGTGCACTCCCGTTGCTCGGTCCTTGCTCCTGCCAACCTAGCAGTTCGAAAGCACATCAAAGTGCAAGTAGATAAATAGGTACCACTCTGGCGGGAAAGTAAACGGCGTTTCCGTGCGCTGCTCTGGTTCGTCAGAAGCGGCTTAGTCATGCTGGCCACATGACCCGGAAGCTGTGCGCTGGCTCCCTCGGCCAATAAAGCAAGATGAGCGCCGCAACCCCAGAGTCGGCCATGACTGGACTTAACGGTCAGGGGTCTCTTTACCTTTACCTAACCCCTTGACCCACCTCGCTTGTGTGACTGAGAACTGCTAGGACTAAAGGGGAGCCTGCAAAAATCTCCCAGTCTATCAGTCCTGAGTGCTCAGAAGTGGTGCAGGGAGCAGTTATGCATGTGCTACTGTAATACACTCTCCACAGGGGCCGCCCTTGAAGACAGTTTGATAACTTTCTGGGTACAAAATACAGCTGCATGGATGCTATTGAGGACCAAGCAAATTTATTATTTCTGAGCACACCTCAAGGCACCGGTACAAACATTTAAAATCCTAAAGAATTTAGGGGCACCTTATCTAAAGCAGGCATGTGCAACAGGTCGATTGCGATCTACCGGTCCATTGCGGGGGTGCCTCTGGTCGATCACGGATCGATTGTGCCCCCTTCTACCCCCCCAAAAAAGGGAAAGGGAAAAAAGTTCAGCAACATTGGTGTTTCCTCCCTAAAAAGCTCAACAACTTTGGTCATTGCCACAAAACAAGCTCGACAACTCTTGGGAATGACAATGGGTAGATCACTGTCAGTTTTTTATACTGGGAGTAGATCGCACTCGCTTGGGAGTTGGACGTGCCTGATCTAAAGTATCGCCCGTATGATCCTGACCAGTTATTAAGAACTGCAGAGGCCCTAGCCCAGCAGAATCTCTTAGGCAGGTGGCAAAAGGGACCAGCAGGGCCTTTAGGATGGTGGCTCCACAGATGTGAACCTCCCTTCCTTCTGAACCATGAACAGCCTATGATGACAAGGGCTCCTCTCCTCTCACCTGCCCTTCTTTAATGTCCTAGTACTTCCATGGCCTGCCGCTTCCTTACGATTCTGGGATTTCCCCATTCCCTAGTGTAGTTAAAAGAACGGCACGCCAGCCAGATCTCCTTCAATGTAGGCCACCTTCTCAGGGCCGTAACCTCATAGATGGCAGCACTTAGGTAACTTTAAAGTGCAAATAAAGTTTGTGCAAAATCTTTGCATTGTTTGGGCGCGTGTGAAATAATGGGACGAAAAGCCCCCAGTTTGCAAAAAAAAACCCAAAGAGGTTAAACCACAAGTTTGTGCAATGTCTTTGCATTGCTTTGGAGCATGCAAAATAAAGGGACCAAAAGCCCCCAGAGTTTGAAAAAACAGCAACCCAAGGCAGATCCAAAAGCTTTGCAAACCTAAACCAAAAGTTCGTGCAATATATTTGTACTGCTTGGACGCATAGGAAACGAATGAACAAAAATCCCCCCAGAGTTTGCCCCTTTTGCAGGAAAAAAAAAACCACCCCGAAATAAATGGCCATTTACCTGGCGCGGCTTAATAAAACAACCCTCTCTCACTCTTGCAGGGGCTTAGCGACCAACCTCCTTCCTCCGTCCCCGGGTTTGCTTACATAGCAACCTGCCCGGGACCAAAGCGGCGAGGACTACGCTTCCCAGAACCCCCTTGGCGAGCGCGAGGGCCATTGCACAAGGAGCGGCGGCCACGCGTCCCCGGCGGAGGCGGCGCGGAGCATCTTGGGAGTCGTAGTCCCGGCCGGGCCGGGGAGCCGTAGAGCTGCGCGGCGGCGGAGGCGCCCGGGAACTACAGCTGCGGGGCGGGAGGGCTGGGATTTGGGGCAGGAGGAAGCGCGGGCGGAGGAGCGGCTCCCTGCGCCGGCTGTGCACGGGGCTGGGTTGCTGGACGCCCGAGGGGGTCTCTGCGCAGGATGCATCCCGGGCTGGCCGTGGGGCTGGTCTTCGGCGGCTGCTGCAGCAACGTGGTTTTCCTGGAGCTGCTGATCAGGTGAGATGCTGGGGGGGGGAGCAAGGATAGGGAATCCACCTGCCAGGATCGGGGTGGCGTGGGCATCCCGAGAGGCGCAGAACCGTGGGGTTGTGCATTGGGAAGGGGGTCCCCAAAGGTCATCCATCCCAACCCGCTGGCGTGCAGGAATCGCAGCCCCACAGTCCCTGGCAAATGACCACCCAACCTCTCGTTTAAAGCCTCCTAGAAGCAAAAAATGCGTAGCCGGGGAGGGCAGGGAGGCAGCTGTCCACCTCTGCCGCCCCTCTATAAAAAATAATCAAGTAAGATAAATAAAAATACTTAGCTGAAAGTATAAATAATCAGAAAGATTGGAATTGGACGCTCGCTGAGCTCAAAAGAAGGTAATTTAGAACAACTATATATATTCTGTATCGTTATGCTATTAGTATATAAAGCCCTTAACAACTCGGGACCAGTTTACCTGTGAGATTGCATTTCTCAGCGGAATTTGCACCGTTACATGTAATCCCTGTTCCACATTTGTAAGAACTGGGTCCTTTCGTGTGGCATGACTCACTGCTATCCTTCGGAACTCCCTGCCTGTTGAAATCAAGCAGGCGCCTTCATTGTGCTCTTTCCCAGCACCTGCTGAAAGCGTTCTTGTTTAGAGAAGCCTAAGCCGCTGCTTAGAAAGTCGAGGTGATTTTAATCTGTTTTAGTGTGTTAACTTTGGCATGCTTAAAAGTAGGTGATTCGCCCCTCCTCTTTCCATTTTGTAAACCACTTTGAGGCTTTTTAAAAAGGTAAAGGTAAAGGGACCCCTGACCATTAGGTCCAGTCGCTGACGACTCTGGGGTTGCAGCACTCATCTCGTTTTATTGGCCGAGGGAGCCGGCGTACAGCTTCCAGGTCATGTGGCCAGCATGACTGAGCCGTTTCTGGCGAACCAGAGCAGCGCACGGAAACGCCGTTTACCTTCCCGCCGGAGTGGTACCTATTTATCTACTTGCACTTTGACGTGCTTTGAAAACTGCTAGGTTGGCAGGAGCAGGGACCGAGCGACGGGAGCTCACTCCGTCGTGGGGATTCAAACCGCCAACCTCATCAGTAAGTCCTAGGCTCTGTGGTTTATCCCACAGCGCCACCCTTTTATAAACTAAGCAGCATATAAATGGATTGAATGAATGAATGTGCTGGCTTTGCTAACCCCATTGGTGTTTCTTGGGGAAAATACAGTGTGTGGATAGTACTAAATTAAATAGACTAATGGTGTAAGGCCTCTTACCTCTGTTCCCATGGAACAGGTGAATCTGAGATTTATTTTTATTTTTTAAATGCATCTAAGGGTGGGAGGCAGACATTGGCATTTCAGCTGTGAGGAAAGCAGCAAGACAGGCCTGTTGTCCTCGAAATGGTTTTCAGGATATTAAATTTCTGTGTACAGCATCTCAGACTCCCTTTCCTTGTTGCATGAGGGGGGAAAGAGCAGGGATACCCTGCGAATGCTCTCTGAATTCTCTAGGGAAGCTGAGGCGCAGGTCTGGCTGGGTAGAAGTGAGTCATCCATTTTCAGATTGCGCCGTGGCAGCAAAACCGGCTTGGTTTTTTTAATGTTGGATGTCTTGCTGTGCTTTAATTTGTTGGAAGCCGCCCAGAATGGCTGGGGCAACTCAGTCGTATGAATAATAAATTGCCACCGCCCTCATATGTATGGTTGCCCTGTGGGTTCACATATAAAGCCAAAACGTTGGCACAGCTCCTTTACGGATCCTTTCTGGGCCCGCCTCGTTCATTCATTCCCCTTGAAATAGTGCAACCCAAACTCCTCAGCGCCCTTCTACAAGTTCCTAGATGTGTTTCAAATGCATGGGTCAGACTAGAAAGAAGCATGATGCAAGTCAAAGCTCATATTAGTCTAACATCAGTATATACCGTATTTTTCGCTCCATAAGACACACCTAGTTTTTAGAGGAGGAAAACAAGAAAAAAAATATTCTGAACGAAACAGTGGATATATGATTTTTGTGGTTCATTCTGTAGCCAAAGACATGATACGTGAATTTGGGGTAGCCCAATGCAAAAATCCTGAGGATCCATGTGGATCCGTGCTTTGTAACCACTGTTTTTGCACCATTGCGGCCCCACAAAACAGTGGGTGCATGGTTTTTTTGGTGCAGGCTGTAGCCATGGACATGCTATGTGATCTGATGGAGAATTTGGGGTGACCCACTGCAAAAATCCTGAGGATCCATGTGCTTTTACCTACCCCCTCCCAGGCAGCCTCCTTTATCGCTAGAGTCCCTTATCTCCCTCCCGATCGCTTGCTGATCAGCAGCTTTGTTTCAACACCCGCTTCCCTCTTTCTAAAAATAAAAGTACGATTTGCATTTTGCCCGTGGGCAATTCAGCTCCAGGGACCACGCATTTGCTCCATAAGACGCACAGACATTTCCCCTTACTTTTTAGGAGGAAAAAAGTGTGTCTTATGGAGCAAAAAATACGGTAAGCGGCTAACTCTGAAACTTCCGAGGAATTGCCCCATTGATTCTGAGCGACCAGTTTCAGTCTGGCTATCAGACAGCAGTCTTAAACACTCTTCAGAAACAGGGCCTTGCTCCCCAAATCCGCATAACTATGGGCCTGGGCCAAGCTAGATCCGTGGTTAGGCAAAGAATCATGGACATAGAGAGACAACAGGACTGTACAAGGGTCCCTGATTATAAAATCATAGAAAACAGAAGATACGTAGCCGCTCCAGCAGCATATCTCTATTTCCTCACACCCAGAAACGCAATAAGGGCTTTTTACTCTTGCTAGAAGCTTGGCCTTGCCCTCACTGGTTCTGGAAGGCTCCTATAGAAGAGTCCCGTACGCACACAGACTTTGCACCTGCCTATTAGGGAAAATAGGAAGCCCCAAACATATATTTTTTAAGATGTCCTTTTTATGTTGAGATTCGTAGAGACACCGTTGATTCCTTGCTGGAGAGGCTCTCCGATCTTTCAGACAAGTCTAAACTGAATTCTCTCCTCTTAGGCAAAGATCACAAGACGACCTGGCTGGTAGCCAGATTCTGCGCCCAGATTTGTAGGCACAGATCGTCCTCTAGAATAAAATAGCTTACTAGGGAAATGCTGAAGTCACCCTTCAATTTTTTATGGTAGCCCAAATCTCAGTTGTACAGGTGTATGTATATATCTCAATTTTAACTCATGAGCTATTGCTGCAATCTGCTCCGATTGTATATTTTATCTTTATGAATGCTGTTTTTATTGTGTTATGTTATGCGAGCTGGTCTTTGACCGTAATAAATTATCTATCTATCTGTGCGTTCACATGTTGTGGAAAGGAGGGAGGGTGGACAACTTGGATTCTCAGATGCTGTGAATGCTGCCATCGTGATCTCTTGGGGGCTTATTTGGCTAGAGAGGGCCTTCTTTCTTCCCTTCTTTGACGATCACTTGTAGCCGAGTAAGATTGTCTTCCATAAACACGGTCTTAACAGTGTATCCGTAAGTGACCACGGAGGCCAATTCCGGATCCACACGTCCTTCCACAGTGGAGACTGTTTCTGGGCGGGAGTTGAATACGGTGTGGATTTACAGTGGTGCCTCGCAAGACGAAAAACGCTCAAGACAAAAGAGTTCTCCGTTTTTTGAGTCGTTCCGCAAGACGAATTTCCCTATGGGCTTGTTTCGTCTTGCGAGTTCTTGCGAGTTTGTTTCCTTTTTCTTAAAGCCTCTAAGCCGCTAATAGCCGCTAAGCCGTTAATAGCCGCTAAGCCGCTAATAGCGCTAATCCGCTAATGGCCGTGCTTCGCAAGACAAAAAAACTGCAAGACGAAGAGACTCGCGGAACGGATTAATTTCGTCTTGCGAGGCACCACTGTACCAAGCATGCCTTCCTCCTTTTCTTCCTTACGTCCTGAGTTTGAGCGTCTTCAAAGCCCATACAAAATAAAAAAATTCCTTCCAGTAGCACCTTAGAGATCAACTAACTGGGAAGGTGAGCTTGGGACTTCTTGCGTTCAAAACTTCAGCCCTTCCCTTCAGCTCTTGCCAAGAATACAGGAGCAGGTGGACTTTGTTAAGACGCCATGTGGGGCTCCCGAGATACAAGGATCCCCTTGGGGTCACTTCTGCGCAGGTACGTTGCTCTTTAGTCCGGCGTTGTAAATAAGCTCACCAGAGTTGCCAGTGTGCAGATTATTTTAGCAGCTTGCAAAGTCTCTGTCTGCACCTTTCATTTAAAGCAGTATCGTGTCACTTTTCGCATTCATGGCCTTCCCAAAAGACACCCAGGAGGTTGGAACGGCAGTTTGTTAAGGGTGCCAAGAGTTATTAGGAGATCTCTCTTTCCCTCAGAAAGCTATGTTAACAGAGAAATCTGAGGTCTCCCTTGGACAAAAAACAAGGACACCAGCCAGGAATACCAGAGCAAAACAGCAGCCAGTAGGCTTGGTCTTGATTGAAGACTGTCGCGACAGGACTCCCACCTGCCACCAGGTGGAACAAGATGGAAGCCCCAAACAAAAGAGAACCCAAACTTTTATTAGCTGCTAATCCCCATGTTAGAGGTAGAGGTAGAGGTACCCCTGCCCGTACAGGCCAGTCTTGACAGACTCGGGGGTTGTGCGCCCATCTCACTCAAGAGGCCAGGGGCCAGCGCTGTCCGGAGACACTTCCGGGTCACGTGGCCAGCGTGACGAAGCTGCTCTGGCGAGCCAGAGCCGCACACGGAAACGCCGTTTACCTTCCCGCTGGTAAGCGGTCCCTATTTATCTACTTGCACCCGGAGGTGCTTTCGAACTGCTAGGTTGGCAGGCGCTGGGACCGAGCAGCGGGAGCGCACCCCTCCGCAGGGATTCGAACCGCCGACCTTTCGATCGGCAAGTCCTAGGCGCTGAGGCTTTAACCCACAGCGCCACCTGCGTCCCTAATCCCCATGTTACACCCCCCAAACTACATCATGGTTACATCATGAAAGTGGAGGTCTGGTGGCAGTAATCTGAGCATCCTGGACCCTGCCCCATGGTTCCCCTTGCCCTCCACCAAACACCCATCAAGTGTAACAAAAGAGATATTTACATTTCCCTGTTTCCCAGCCAAGTTAAGCACACCCTTTTGTCTTCATCTGGGTTTGTTATTTCTGGAATGGCTACCTGTCTGGCACTCAGGTATCAGGATGCCAGGGATTATCACTCAGGCAGAGGGGCTGCTGAGCAGCTGAGCTCACATGTCTATATGAATTTCTGAGGTTTTCCCAGTGAGCCAGTACATAGATACATTTATCAGTTAATTTTTACATTTGGTATCGTGCAGCAAAGGACCTTTGAATAGTTAGGAAGAAACTGTGATGAAGTGTTTTGTGGGGACAAGTCACAAAAGTGATTCTGCTGATTTTGGTAGTGGGCTGCATGTGCATGATATCTGCTGGAGGGGCACCCCTCCAACCTATACATAAATTCCTGCAACGGCTACAATTCCTAAAGTGAATCGAATCAGAGTTGGAAGAGACTCCAAAGGTCATCTAGCCCAACCTGCTGCCTTGCAGGAACCTCAACACACGGTCCCCCTTCTAGTCTGAAACCGGACCAGACCCTGCTTAGCTTTGCAGGCATGCTAGGAGTTTTATTCTTGCGCCACGAGCTTTAAACATTCGGTCCCCTTTCCGCTCTGTGTGACGCAGCTCTCTGATTTAAGAAGTCATTTTGAACCGACCCTTTAAAAGTGCTTGCAGCCACGATGGCCCCGGTTTCTGTCGTGGCAGGACATGCTATAAACTCTCTTGCCATAGGGCGGAGGTGTGACCAGCAGTAAAAGTCCTCATTTAGAATAACTCTTGATGTAGCTGGGTAGACAAAGCTGCTTTTATGTTTGCATGAATGTGACTGACTGCCTGGGTTGTTTGTGTTGGGTGTTGACACAGGAGCGGATGATGGCTCTTTCAAAATATGTTTAGGAGCTTGTAAACCTTTGCAGCTTGAGATTGGACCTTTTAAGAAGGACCCCTGGGAGGGAGAAGTTTCTGGGATTCACATAAGACTGGTCTGCTTCTTCTTACATAGGTCGATTCTTAGCCACGTTGCATTGCATATAAAGTGACGTTAATTCCTTCCAGGTCCTCGGTTTTTCCCCTCCTTGGAAATACAATCGTTTTATTGTTTTAACTCTTGGTTGTTGCCGTAATTAGAAAAGGGTGTGAGGTTGGTTTTTTTTTAAAAAAAGGAAATGTAAAACATTTAACATGGCACAAAACCCAGGATTCAATCACTTCTTTTGCCTGTCTGATTGACTTTCACTGCCGTCTCACAAACAAGTACACATTTGAGTTTTGGAGCCTTATAAAGACCCCATTGCCATCTTGGCAAGGCAGGGTCTGAAATCTGAGCACAGTCCTTGCAAAAGTACTGTATTTTTCGCTCTATTGGACGCACCAGACCATAGGACGCACCTTGTTTTAGAGGGGAAGAACAAGGGGGGAAAAATCTCCCCCTCTCTGCTCAGCGCCCCTTCAGCGAAACAGAGCCCCTTCTATTTCTCCTCCCGCTTCGCTGAAGGGGCGCTGCGCAGCTCTCCCTCTCTGCTGAAGCCAGGAGAGTCTTGCTCTCCCGGCTTCAGCAAAAGGAACCCGAAGCCTTTGGAGCGCAGCGTGAGTTCCCGCTGCGCTCCAGAGGCTTCAGGCGGCTATCCCTGAAGCCTGGAGAGCAAGAGGGGTTGGTGCGCACCGACCCCTATCGCTCTCCAGGCTTCAGCGAAAGCAATGCGTAGCCTCCGGAGCGTGGAGGGAGAGCTCCCTCTGCGCTTCGGAGGCTTTGTGTTGCTATCGCTGAAGCCAAGGAGCCTGCATTCGCTCTATAGGACGCACACACATTTCCCCTTAATTTTTGGAGGGGGAAAAGTGTGTCCTATAGAGTGAAAAATACGGTAATTAGAAGGGTGCAATCTTTCTCTTTGTTTTATGTGTGGTTAGGCACGGAGTTTTCAAATATAACTTCTTCCTTCCTTCCTTCCTTCCATCCATCCATCCTTTCTCTCTCTCTCTCCCTCCCTTCTCCACTTCAAACACAGGGAATTTCCAGGATGTGGGAACCTGATTACCTTTGCCCAATTCTTCTTCATAGCCATCGAGGGTTTCATCTTCGAAGCCAATTTTGGACGGAAGCGACCCACCATCCCAATCAGGTACGGCCACTGTCCTCAAGATGGGAGCCAAGGTAATGTGGGTCAGGTGACACCTGGGGGAGCACAGAATGTTCCCCATCCCTGGCTTACAGGGGGGGATGTGGAGAGTGTCTTCACGGGGCTGCTACCAAAACTGGTTGCAGAGATTGTGTGTCAAGACCCCGCAACCACTACCTCGTTGAAGAATAAACACACAGGACACAAATATTAGGTTAATGTTATTGGGCAAATTTTGGCCACAACTTTATTGACTACAGAATGTGAGCGGTATTGGCTTAGGCATTGAATGAACCCGACTATATCTGACTCCTGCCCGTTGCACAGGGAGTCCGGTAAGGGTAAACCACCAGAAGGGGGAGCCCCGTCGATGCAGACCAACTCAAGCTCCCCCAGGTGTTCCTGCTTGGAGGGGCTGGTGATAGCCACACGTCCCCTCTCCCATCATAACTCCCAACATGCTCTGGTTATCTCTCGCTTGGACTACTGCAACGCGCTCTACGTGGGGCTACCTTTGAAGGTGACCCAGAAACTACAACTAATCCAGAATGCGGCAGCCAGACTGGTGACTGGGAGCAGCCACCGAGACCATATAACACTGGTCTTGAAAGACCTACACTGGCTCCCAGTACGTTTCCGAGCACAATTCATAGTGTTGGTGCTGACCGTTAAAGCCCTAAACGGCCTTGGTCCGGTATACCTGAAGGAGTGTCTCCACCTCCATCGTTCTGCCCGGACACTGAGGTCCACCGCCGAGGGCCTTCTGGCGGTTCCCTTGCTGCAAGAAGCCAAGTTACAGGGAACCAGGCAGATGGCCTTCTTGGTAGTGGCACCCGCCCTGTGGAATACCCTCCCAGCAGATGTCAAAGAGAAAAAGAACTACCAAACTTTTAGAAGATATCAAAAGGCAGCCCTGTTTAGGGAAGCTTTTAATGTTTAATAGGTTATTGTATTTTAGTGTTTTGTTGGAAGCTGCCCAGAGTGGCTGGGGAAACCCAGCCAGATGGGCGGAGTATAAATAATAAAATATTATTATTATTATTGTTATTATTATTATTATTACTACTCCATGCTGGGCTTATGGAGCAAATCCCTTTGCTGTTCTCCTCCCAGGTACTACCTGATAATGGTGGCTATGTTCTTCACGGTCAGCGTGGTGAACAACTACGCCCTCAACTTGAACATCGCGATGCCTCTGCATATGATATTTAGATCGGTGAGTCCTTTTGCTTTGTTTTAATATATAATATTTATTAAGTTTCCATTTTATCACATTGAACCAAATCCTGGGCACAGCATAAAGCAGGCATCCCCAAACTCGGCCCTCCAGATGTTTTGGGACTACAATTCCCATCATCCCTGACCACTGGTCCTGTTAGGTAGGGATGATGAGAGTTGTAGTCCCAAAACATAAGGAGGGCCGAGTTTGGGGGGGGGCCTGGCGTAAAGAATCTGATATGTACCCCAAATCATCATCTTTTTCTATAATTTTTATTAAATTTTCTGTTTTACATTTCAGAATATTCATTTAAACAGCCTTAAAATATCAATGACTTCCCTTCTTTTCTTTCCATGGTTCATTTTGCATAACATAAATCCCTGCATATTTTACATAAACTAAACCATTCAGGATTCGATCATTACATCCATCCAAACTTATTTACACTGTTGAATTTATCTTAAGGCTGCCAACGTTTTCAAGTGTACGCAATTACCCCCGCCCCATATATTCAATAAATGTTTTCCAATCTTCTTTAAACGTATGTTCGTCTTGTATTCTTATTCTATATATGTTAGGTCCGCAAGCTGTGCATATTCCATCAATTTAAGTTTCCATTCTTCTTTGGTTGGGACCTCACTCGTTTTCCATTTTGTACCCCAGATCTTCCAATCTGTTGTTATATAGCCCTCATCATCCCTGACCGTTGGCTGTTAGGCTGGGGTTGATGGTGTTGTAAACAAAAATTGCCCTTTTCCCTTATGGGGTATCCAAGAGCCCATATAGAGTCCTTACATAGGTTCCCTATTGGTAGGAGAGAATAACAGAGGCCAACCAGAGAATATTGAGAAGCAAAGCCTGATCTTTATTGATCTGTTGCAACAGGGTGTTCCCCTCGCACGCAGGAAGGAGGAGGAACCCAGAACAATGGCACACGAGGCCTTATAAAGACTTTTGAAATTCCTACCCTATAGATCAAGACCACCCCCAGAAACATCATACATACATCACAGAAGGGGTGTAACCTAAGACCATCCCTCAGATACATCACACCTACATCACAGAAAAGGCGGTCTAAAACAGAACATTTGAATATTGTTTTTCTCCTGATTTTTTTTATCTCCTGTCTGGCAGGTTACTTGATTGGTTTGCCTGGGGAGCCTGGCTATTCTTTTGTAGTGATAAATACTTAGTTCCTGGACCAGGTCACAGCCTCAAACCCTATTCAAACACAGACATACCCTTAAGACAGGATTTGTAAAGGAAAAGACAATGGGGAGGCTTTTCCATGTTCCTTTGACCTTGCAGAGAAAACATTTGGTCAGTTTGGGAGTCAAAATGTTTCCAGGTTGGCTTTCCTGTGCTGATCCATGTATGTGCGGTTATGAACATTGCCATATATCTAAGACCTCAAAATTCCTATCACAATGAGGAGTTGTAGCCCCACAACATGTGGGACCGCAGACTCCCCATAGCTGCTCTTCAACACAACAGTTGCATGTCTAGATCAGTACCTAGCCTGGCTCCTGTTTCTAAACAGCAGCCAGTCCCAGCAACGTATTTCAGGAGCGCTGCTAATTAACAGCCAAAGAAATTTATGGAACAAAGGTCCTTATTACGTTTTGCAAGGATAAATGCCGTGAGCTATCTCGGTATTGAGCAATAATGTTTAATTTAAAAAAGAAACCTAAAGGAATTCTGTGTGCTCTTTACACTTAGTTTGCTTTGTTTACCAATAAAACAAAATTTATTTAAAAACTAAAAATGCCAAGTGCTGCTCTCATCGGAACAGCGTTTCCCCAAGATGTCGTTTGCAGGTGATATTAATAGACAGGATTGTTTTTATATGCAATGACGGCAGCAAGAATATTATTGGCACAAAAATGGAAGCAAGACGAAAGAAGAATGGCGGATGAAATTAATGGACTATGCGGAATTAGATAATTTAACAGGAAGGATTCGAAACCTGCGGAACCAGAGATTCTTAGAAGAATGGAGTAAATATATGAATTATTTGAAAAGCGATTGTAATGAACAGATTACGCTTATAGGACTGCAAGAAGTTCTGTAAGGAGGACTATTTGAAATATTGCAAGAAAGACTATGAAGAGAATTATGAGTTAATGATAATTAAGAGTAAAGGAAAAATTAAGAAATGCAGAATAAGTGGTAAAGAATGAAAAATCATCAGAGGTTGTTGACGGAAGTCTAAAATATTGTGTAAGATAAGACGTTATGTTAAATGATTGTTGGAACCAGGCAGAGGGCCTTCTCGGTAGTGGCACCCGCCCTGTGGAACGCCCTCCCACCAGATGTCAAAGAGAAAAATAACTACTAAACTTTTAGAAGACATCTAAAGGCAGCCCTGTTTAGGGAAGTTTTTAATGTTTAATAGGTTATTGTATTTTAGTGTTTTGTTGGAAGCCACCCAGATGGGCGGAGTATAAATAATAAATTATTATTATTATTATTATTATTATTATTATTATTATTATTAAAACCCAATAAAAGTGTGTGTGTGTGTGTGTGTGTGTGTGTCGTTTGCAGGAGTCATACATAAAATGGTAGAGTTGGAAGGGACTACAAGTGGTTATCTAGTCCAACCCCCTGCAATGCAGGAATCACAGGTGCAGAATCCCTGACAGGTGTCCATCCAACCTCTGCTTAGAAACCTCCGACAGGGCCCACCAATTCGTCCTGTACCCCTGATACCCCAGGGCCTTGCCATATACAAACCCTTCACCTGAAATCTCCATACCTGTCTATAATCACTGACATCACTTTAGCTCTTATTCACTGTTAACCTGCTTGGCTTTTTCATTCTTTCCATGGCCCCCTCCGGCTGCCTGGCTTCTTCAGGGATCTCTGATAGCAAACATGGCTCTGGGCATCATCATTCTGAAGAAAAGGTACGTCTTCTTTATTTTGCTGGGGCTGAGAATACTCCAGAGTTTAGGTAGCGCAAGGGGATGGCAAGGGAAGCTGGCATGTTGTCTTTCGCCCACTAGCGGCTGACCCACAAATGGGGGGTGGGTTGTTTCTTCTGGAAGAGGGGGCCTTTCAAAAGACAGGTGGCCAATCGGTGGATTTCCAGCTCTTGTAAGGCTGCAACTCTTAAGGCACCATCTGTCTTATCTTGTACCTACAGGACCGCCTCTCCTGGTATGCCCCACAGAGGACCTTACGGTCTTCAAACAAAAACGTCTTGGAGGTCCCAGGCCACAGGGAGGTTAGGCTGGCCTCAACCAGCGCCAGGGCCTTTTCGGCTGTGGCCCCAATGTGGTGGAACGCTCTGTCCCAAGAGACATGGGCCCTGAGGGACTTGACATCTTTCCGCAGGGCCTGCAAGACAGAGCTGTTCCACCAGGCCTTTGGCCAAGGCACAGTCTGACCCCCTCCTTCGCTAATCCTCATAGAACTCTAGCCCACTGGTTGCCATTAATTTGATTCTGAACTGATTTTAGAATGAATTGATTTTACAATGCTGTGTTACTTTTATTGTTGTTAGCCACTCTGAGCCTGGCTTCGGCTGGGGAGGGCGGGATATAAATAAAATTTGTTGTTGTTGTTGTTGTTGTTATCTGGCACAATTCAGCACGGCCAGAAGTTTGGGATGATGGTATTTGTAGTCTCAACAACATCAGGAGGGCACCGGGTTGGGGAAGGCAGCCCAAGAGGGTTGGAGTAGATGGCCATTGGGGTCCCTTCCAGCTCTTGTGATTCTGTGAGATGGTGAGTTTGTGTGCATGCCAGTCAGTCGGTTTTATTGCACATAGCCAAAGGCTGCCGCAATGTACACAGAATCATTCAACGATTAAAAGAAAATATACTGGATTAATACAAAAAACGTAAAACATTTATATTATCAAGACATTACTTAACTCTAAACAGAGCTATAAAAGTACCTTAATATACAAGTTAAGACATTGAACGATGAAATTTATAAGCTAAAATTATCACATGGCCACTGATAATGTTAATTAATACAATGTGCAATTATATGCAGAGTTTGGCGATAAAGATAGAATATAGCTCGATGTAGATAGGGTCAAATAAATTCATCTCCTTTACAGTTGTTAGCTACCTTGGCTATATAGGTAAGGGGTAAAGGGACCCCTGACCATTAGGTCCAGTCGTGACCGACTCTGGGGTTGCGTGCTCATCTCGCTCTATAGGCCGAGGGAGCTGACGTTTGTCTGCAGACAGCTTCTGGGTCATGTGGCCAGCATGACTAAGCCGCTTCTGGCAAACCAGAGCAGCACACGGAAACACCGTTTACCATCCCGCTGGAGTGGTACCTATTTATCTACTTGCACTTTGACGTGCTTTCAAACTGCTAGGTTGGCAGGAGCAGGGACCGAGCAACGGGAGCTCACCCCGTCGCGGGGATTCAAACCGCCGACCTTCTGATCGGCAAGTCCTAAGCTCAGTGGTTTAACCCACAGCGCCACCCGCGTCCCTCCTTGGCTATAAAATTTGCTCTAATTTTCCTAGCGGCAGTTGCAAAGAGTGCTACACGCCAGGTCACATACTTATCTGTGTCTGCAAGGAGATATAAAATCACGTCAGAGGGGTTCTGGCCAGGGGACCTCGTCATTGCTTTGGTTATGTGATATCTCCGAACCATGAGGACTAGGAGAATGCGTTTTATCCTTCCTCTTCTGGCTTACTAGCTGGAAGCCAAGATCCTCAAGGCTTTGCCAGAGCTGTCAGGTTCTGCTGCAGAAGCCAGTCTATGCAATGATTGTTGAACACGGGGTCTTACATTGACACCCCTAACAGCAACAAAGGGCATCGTTCCCTGTAAGGTGGGCTTCCTGGACGGTCCTGGGCTTTCCTGGTTCTGCTGAAACCCTCCCTGTCCTCCACCTGTACAGGTACACCATCTCCAAATACACCTCCATAGCTCTGGTGTCTCTGGGAATCTTCACCTGCACCCTCATGTCAGCAAAGCAAGTGGTAAGGACCGTTGAATTTCCTCCTTCTTTGCCATAGCTGTGTGACCACAAGCACTTCCCCTTCCTCTTGTACACAAATCGCTGTCGGAAAGAGCGCAGTTCAGTTTCTTGGCTGGCTGTCCCCTCTCTAAAGCAGGAATGACTCGGGCCATATCCGGCCTCCACCGGATTCCTTCTGGCACCAGGGATGGGCAGCTGGCGGCCTGTGGGCCTTGAAGCAGTTTTATCTGGCTCCTGTGGCCTTGCCTCGTTTGAATCTGGTTGTCTTGGCAGGTTGCTATGCTCAGGACTGATTGGCCAGCGTCTGAGCCGTCACTAACTCTCCCCGCCCCTTTGGAGTGTTTCTCCACCGCTACCACCTTTTAAAACATGGATTATGTACGGAAAAGCGTTTGCCCACTTGTAAAGAAAAGCGGGAAAGGGATTATATATAAAGGGATAGAGTCCTTGGTTATCTTTAGTTTTTGTTCATCGTGTCCCTTGGTGCTCAAGCACGTGTGTTTCATAGCTGTGAATCCCACACACCTAAGGTAGCGTTGGCTGTGTTTTAGAGCCTGTTGCTAAGGTCCTCTGGTTCTGCAGCAAAATACATTTCCTTTCCCCAAGTTGTCCTCAACCTGAGTTGCAGGTTGTCTCCCATTTCAGAGGAAGGCTGGCTGCAAGCCAAGCAGGATTTGATAGGAATGTTCTCTTATTTAAGTGCACAGGTTAAATTTCTCTCTCTCTTTCCCACATCTGTGTCTTTAGAGTTCTATGTCAAGCCCAAGTGAAGATGAAGAGAACGTCTCTGCTTTCATCTGGTGGCTGCTAGGTCTGTAACTGCTAATACTTTTATGGTTGTGTTAGAACTGGCTTACCATTCAACAGAAAAAGCCCAGTGTGCATAGCACTGATTGACCAGTGGTTGGGATGTGGCAACCCCACACCTCTCCCTTCTTTTTAAATGGCTTTTCCACATTATCTTTAAATAACATGACAAACAAATGGTCCAAGCTTGAAACCATTTGCCATTTAATGTGGGACGAGTAAAAATCGCCTCAATGTTACTAAGATGGAAAGATAAATGGGTATAGTTTTTTATCTCTCTTATGCCACAAATGACTAACATGTGCAGACAGGAGGCTAGAAAACCTTTTCCTGGGCTAGCTCAGCCTTCTGTTTCTAGAGTCCCTCCAGAGGTTTTGAGCCATAACTCGCATCAGCCCCAGCTGCCCAAAACATCTAGATGGCACCAGGATACAGGAGCTGGATTCTTACTGTTTTGGCAAAGTTGTTCCAATTCAGGCTGCTTGGCTCGGAACAAGGTGTGATGTGCTCTGCACCGGAGTGGAATCCAGACTCCATAGCCTGTCTCAGCTGTACAGACCCTTTGCAAATATTGCGTAATGTTAAGGAGTGTTCGGGATGCAGGTGGCGCTGTGGGTTAAACCACAGAGCCTAGGACTTGCCGATCAGAAGGTCGGCGGTTCGAATCCCCGCAACGGGGTGAGCTCCCGTTGCTCGGTCCCTGCTCCTGCCAACCTAGCAGTTCGAAAGCCCGTCAAAGTGCAAGTAGATAAATAGGTACTGCTCCGGCAGGAAGGTAAACGGCGTTTCCGTGCGCTGCTCTGGTTTGCCAGAAGCGGCTTAGTCATGCTGGCCACATGATCCGGAAGCTGTACGCCGGCTCCCTTGGCCAATAAAGCAAGATGAGTGCTGCAACCCCACAGTCGTCCACAACTGGACCTAATGATTAGCGGTCCCTTCACCTTTACCTTTAAGGAGTGTTCAGACATTCCCATAAATGGAGTTGCCTGGAGCTTTTCCCCCCTCCCACGGATCAAGCCCACATTTCCCTCCTCACCTTCATCATCGATTCGACAGACACACTAATTCGCTCGCCTGTCACCTGTCTCGTTCCTTTCGGCAGGCTTCTCCCTTTGACAGTCTTGCCTTTAATTAACCACAAGTTGCAACACTTATTGGCAGAGATGCTGCCTTAATGCTTTAAGTATACCTTCAGTATACCTGAAGGAGCATCTCCACCCCCATTGTTCAGCCTGGACACTGAGGTCCAGCTCCGAGGGCCTTCTGGCAGTTCCCTCCTTGCAAGAAGTGAGGTTAATAATAATAATAATAATAATAAATTATTTATAACCCACCCTCCCCAGCCAAAGCTGGGCACAGGGCGGCTAACAACCAATAATAAAAACAAGTTGAATGAATACAACTTAAAAACAAGATTAAAATACAACATTAAGACATTAAAATGCAGCCTCATCACAGGAGGAGAAAGAGGGGGAGGGAATCAAATTGACTCCAGGCTAAAGGCCAGGCGGAACAACTCTGCCTTACAAACCCTGCGGAAAGAAATCAGATCCTGCAGGGCCCTGGTCTCATGAGACAGAGCGTTCCACCAGGCCGGAGCCAGTGTTGAAAAAGTTTAAAAAGTTATAGGGAACCAGGCAAAGGGTTTTCTCGGTAGTGGCACACGCCCTGCGGAATGCCCTCCCACCAGATGTCAAGGAAATAAACTATCTGACTTTTAGAAGACATCTGAAGGCAGCCCTGTTCAGGGAAGTTTTAAATGTTTGATGTTTTGTCGTGTTTTTAATATTCTGTTGGGAGCCGCCCAGAGTGGCTGGGGAAACCCAGCCAGATGGGCAGGGTATAAATGATACATTATTATAATAAATTAGTATTCAGAGAAAAGCGCCGTAAGCAGTTAAGCCCAGCCTATTCACCCCACTGTTGTGTCCGCAGGTATCCTCGCACTGACCTTTGCTCTTCTCATGTCAGCCCGGATGGGGATATTTCAAGAGACCCTCTATAAGAGGTTTGGCAAACACTCCAAGGAAGCCCTCTTTTACAACGTAAGTCTCTGTGGACCAGATCGACTTCATTCTTTTCTTGACAGAAGGTAAACCGGACAAATCCACCCAGGCGCTGGACATGGGATGATGAAGTTCAGGGAAAGTTAGATTTTCGGTTGAAATCACTGCAGTTTGGAGCAGTTGGTACCCAAACTTTCTCTGCCCACCATAAGCTCATTCCCAGTGACCCCTACCCTATAAAAAGTGGTATTCAGAATAGTGCTTTTATACAATCCGCTCCCAAAGATAACAACACAATAAAATTCGAAATTATTTGCACGTTTATTCAAAATCCAAGGAAAACTGTTTTGCTTATTCATGAACATGACCAAATACCAGATTTTCAAAGTCTGATAGTCATTTACATCTCTGCTGCCCCCCTGCCCTCCCTTTCCTCTTAGGCTGCCCCCTGGTATTTCCCACCCCACCCCCAGGAGATGGCACCACCCCCTTGGGGAACCACTGATTTGTGTGTGTCAGGCTTCCTCAACCTCGGCCCTCCAGATGTTTTGGGACTACAGTTCCCATCATCCCTGACCACTGGTCCTGCTAGCTAGGGATCATGGGAGTTGTAGTCCCAAAAATATCTGGAGGGCAAAGGTTGAGGAAGCCTGGTGTGTGTGCTGCAACAGCCTGTGTAGACCCACTTTGTGCATTCAGCAGAATGAAAGAGGAATGCACAACCTCAGGCTATTGGAGGGGCAACAGGGTGTGTTTCATGTCTAAACGTTGCTCTGTGGTGATGGGATGCCCTGTCCGTTGCAAAACAGCTTCCTGCAGTCGTCCGTGAAGCTTCTGCCTTCTATCACAGGCCCAGTTCAGATGCGATGCTTAGCTAAACCGTGGCTTGGCAGAAACATGCAGGCTCCCATTGAGAAGGCCGTCGTTCCTCCAGTTCTCCTGCTCCTGTGCTGCTTTGAGCTAGGCCACATTTTGGCTTGGTATTGCACCCAAACCAAGACTTGTGTTTTGGGGTGAAGTACACCTCTGGGCCAAGAAAATAAATACAACCCAGGTGGTTAAGAAAGCCCAGCAGAGACTCCATCTCCTCAGAGTATTGCGAAAGAACGATGTCAATCAACATTTGATGATCTCCTTCTACTGGTCCACAATAGAAAGTGTCCTTTCATACTGCATCACGGTGTGGTACGCTGGTTTGTCATCAACTGATACAAAGTGCATACAGAGGGTGGTAAATGCAGCACAAGATATTATGGGCTGTCCCGTGAATCCACTGGATGAAATAGTGGAAGAAGGTTGCCTCAGGAGAGTGAGGAAAATTCTCAGGGATGATTCACACCCTGGCCGGCACTTTCTTGATCTTCTGCCCTTGGGACAACTGACTTTCGGGTTTGGTAGGTGTGCGTCAGTAAACGAGGGGAATTAAGACTAAGATTGCTGAGTGGGGGGTGCTCATGTAATCTCACTGTATACAAGTTGTACAAGTGACAATAAAGTATTTCCATTTCAGTTCAGTTCAAGAGCTAAGCTGCCTCTGGTGTGTCTTAAAAGCCATTCTTAAAAACAAGTCATCCACACAATTCCACGTTTACATGCTCTTCCGTTCCTTCACAGCTCTTAGAAAGGTTGGCCGATCGTTTGTTACTATGATTATTTATTAAATTTATATACCACCCTTCATCGTAAGATCTCAGAACAGTTTGCAGAGTAAAAATACAAGGAAATTAAGATTCAGTGCTTGGCAGCCAGTGTGGTGTAGGAGTTAGAGTGTTGAACTTGTATCCGAAGGACCAGGTTCAAACTCTCACTCAGCCATGAAGCTCACTGGGTGATCAGTCGCTGTCTCTTAGCTTAGCCTGCTACACAGGGTTGTTGTGAGGCTAAAATGGGGAGAGGGAGAACCCTGTGCACCAAAACTTTAGCTCCTTAGAGGAAAGGCAGGAAGGAAAAGGAAATGCTGGTTATAATACTAATAATAATTTATTATTTATACCCTGCCCATCTGGCTGAGTTTCCCCAGCCACTCTGGGCGGCTCCCAATCGAGTGTTAAAAACAACACAGCATTAAATATTATAAACTTCCCTAAACAAGGCTGCCTTCAGATTTCTTTTAAAGATAAGATAGCTGCTTATTTCCTTCACATCTGAAGGGAATGTGTTCCACAGGGCAGGTGCCACCACCAAGAAGGCCCTCTGCCTGGTTCCCTGTAACCTCGCTTCTCGCTAGGAGGGAACCGCCAGAAGGCCCTCGGCGCTGGATCTCAGTGGTTGTTCTGTTAGTGCACAAGTCCTGTCCCTGTTTCCTCTGGGCATCTCTCTCAAGGTCTTCTTTCTTCCTCACAGCACGCCCTCCCCATCCCAGGATTCCTGCTTCTGGCTCCTGACATCTACAGACACGCCCTTCTCTTCAGCCAATCTGGTAAGCTGGGCGCATTTCTCAATATTGCTTCTGGACAGCTTCCTGCTATTGGCCAGGAAACAAATTCAGCTCTGCTGGGTGAAGCCAATGTCCCATCTAGTCCAGAATCCTGCTCTTACATAATTCTGCCCAATTATTGGAAACCCATAAGCAGGGCCTGAGCACAACAGCAGAATCGCCAACCTATCATGCCCAGAAATTTATATTCAGAGCCATACTGCCTCCAATATGGAGTGCAGCTATTGTGGCTGACTCCCATGGACAGCCTAGCAGCAGCTGCCCATCAGTGCCTCGCTCCGTAAGCTCTCCGGTTACCGGAGATGACGTTCTCGCACTGTGTGCCTTACACGGAGAGGAGGACGTGTTGCCTTAGGCCACATTTGCACCAGGCATTCAAAGCAGCTTTCGTACCACTTTGTCATGGCTTCTCCCAAAGAATTCTGGGAGCTGTACAGTGGTACCTTGGGTTAAGAACTTAATTCGTTCTGGAGGTCTGCTCTTAACCTGAAACTGTTCTTAACCTGAGGTACCACTTTAGCTAATGGGGCCTCCTCCTGCTGCCACGTGATTTCTGTTCTCATCCTGAAGCAAAGTTCTTAGCCCGAGGTACTATTTCTGCGTTAGCGGAGTCTGTAACCTGAAGCGTCTGTAACCCGAGGTACCATTGTACTTTGTTCAGGGTTCTGGGAGCTGTAAAGAGGCCCCTGTTCTTCCCCACCCAACTACCATTCCCCTGTAATGGAGGAATGTGGCAGTGGCATAGTGTGGGTTGCCAGTGGCCGGGGCTGTGCGAACCTGGGTGGGAAGGAGGGAAACAGATGGAGTACGCATGCGCATTCAACTGCCCTAGCGGTGTCTGTGTCATTGCAGCCGCACAGATATATATAAAATCAACTATTTATATAAAATAGTTGTTAGGAGACCCCCTAGTCCCCTCCCAGAGTTAAAATCCCCAGAATTCCTTATGAAGAGAGAGAGTGATTGTTCAACCACGCTGACAATTGTCGTTGTGGGAGGTGAGCAAGCATCGCCTGACCTAATCGCTTCCACTACTATAGATTTTTAACACGGGATTAGGCCCATCAAACCAAGTTAGTAGACCTGGTCCATGAAGCTGTGCATTTGCGTGTCTCTCTCAGTCGCGGAGTTGCCTTCTGCTGAGTCAGACCTTTGGTGAAACCGAAGCCTGCAGAGAAACGACCAGAGGGTCTCTATGAATTCACAAGAACGGTTCTTTCTAAAGCAAGATGGGCAGCTGAGAAGAACAATATCCTTCTTGGTCTCTTTTCTGGCTTCTAGGAAACACTTGCTGTGGAATTATAAACTAGATGGGGAACCTTTGGCCCTCCAGGCAATACTGGACTACAAGTCCCATCATCCCTGACCATTGGCCATGCTGGCTGGGGCTGATGGGAGATGTGGTTCTACAATATCTGGAGGGTTACAGGCCCTCCATCTTTGGACGAGATGAATCCTTGGGGGCATCTGCTGCTGGGATGGTTGATGAGATGCGTTCTTGGTCAGATCCAGTTTTAGAATGGTACATTTCAGTGCACCTAAGAGCAACACCTGGAAGGAGACAGGCAGTCTGGTGAGCTTGTCCCCCCCCCCCAAAGCTGGCTATGGACCCCTCACCTTTCTCTTCCTTATTTTGCAGAACCGTTCCAAGTCCCAGTTATTGGGCTCACGTTACCCATAATGTGGTTCTACCTCATCATGAACATCATAACTCAGTATCCTTTTTGGAACAGGTTCGGCAGGTGACGGGCTTTACCTTCTCTAAGGCTGGTGTGTGGGTTGTCTGAATGTTGCGTCTCATCTAGAAAACTAAAGTTTGTTTGTTTGTTGCTTGCCCCTTCCTTAAATGTTTTCAATCCCAGAGCGGGGAGCAAAGTAGTAAAAAAATAAACGGAGGAAAGCAATATACAAAAACAGCAATACCACACAAACGGGACTAATAAGGAATTTAACAGTTCTGTCGTAAGGTCATGCAAAATTGCAGCAATGCATATTAATGCTTCCAATTTAACAGAGTGCAGGCCTCAAGGTCAGTGGGGCTGCAGATGGATTTGCCAACCTCCCCCATCTCTCCTCTGCTTATCAGGGTGGCGGCAAGTGGGTTTGCCGATCAGAAGGTCGGTGGTTCGAATCCCCGCCATGGGGTGAGCTCCCGTTGCTCTATCCCAATCTAGCAGTTCGAAAGCATGCCAGTGCAAGTAAATAAATATGTACTGCTGCAGTGGGAAGGTAAACAATGTTTCCGTGCGCTCTGACTTCTGTCAAGGTGTTCCATTGTGCCAGAAGTGGTTTAGTCCTGCTGGCCACATGACCCAGAAAGCTGTCTGTGGACAAACGCCGGCTCCCTCGGCCTGAAAGCGAGATGAGTGCCGCAACCCCGCAGTCGCCTTTGACTGGACTTAACTGTCCAGGGGTCCTTTACTTTTTTACCTTTTTACAGACCATGTACAGTAATACCTCCGCCGTGGCGACCATCCATTTGGCGAATGTTGGCAGCAAACCCTTTACTTCCAGGTTTGCTGCTTGCACATGCGCAGAAGCACTAAATCGCGCTTCACACATACGGAGAAACGCAAACTGCTCCACGCACGTGCGCAGAGCAGCACTTTGTCGAGCATCCCTTTCATCGAGCGTCTGGGGTTCTGGAACGGATCCTGGACTCAAAACAAGGTACCAACCCAAAAATGCTCAACCTTAAGCAACTTTAACCCGAGGAATGACTGTATGTTGTCTTTGCAATTCTGACAACTTTGGGAGCATTCAAGATAACCGTTATTAGCAAAGAACTATCCGTGTCTCTAGGAGAGGATGTGTCTGTGTCCTTTCGTGCAGCCAACAAACTCTCGTTTCCAGTCCAAAAAAGAATCCCTTCACCAAAGGCCACATCCTCACCAAAATATATCTATTTCCCCCTTTTATTTAAATACGTGGCTGTGCCTATGCAGCCCTCTTATTTGCTCGCTGGCTTCAAAGCTCGTATCCCTTCGTTTCTTCTCTTGCGTCCTCTCCATCTTAACTCCTCCCTCAGATATGTTTGCATCCGGGGCGTCTTCATCCTGACCACAGAGTGCACCTCCCTGACGGTCACGCTGGTGGTGACTCTGAGGAAGTTCATCAGCCTCATCTTCTCCATCCTGTACTTCAGGAACCCCTTCACTGCCTGGCACTGGATCGGGACCTTCTTTGTCTTCGTGGGGACTTTGATGTACACGGAAGTGTGGAACAATCTGGGGCCTCTGCTGGACCGGAAGCAGAAGAAACAGGAGGAGAAGCAGGAGTGACGGCCGATGTCCCCGCCTGGGAAAGCGGGTGTCTTCTCCACTGAACCACGGAGAACCACGGTTTTCAGTTGAGTTTACTCTATATGGTGCCGAGCAACAGAAGATTCCCTTCTCATGGAAGCGAGGGGTTGATTTTTGTAATACAAAAATAACTGGTTTTGGCTATGCCAAGCGGATGAATGAATTCCCTGGAATGGGGAAATCCCCTTTTATTTTATTTTTAATTTTTTTGGCTGCTGAGGTAACAAACGGAGCTTGGGTGAGGTGAGGCCTGCCACCATTCTACTTGAGATGGGCTTGTGTGTTTTGGTGCCAGCTGCATGTCTGACGAGACACCGTGCGATTCACACAAAGTGCAAATTCTGGGTTGAGAGGCCTCCCTTCGTCTTGTAGCCACCATGAAATGCCCAAACAGCAAAGAGGAAGGAAGGCCAAATGGTCACATCCCAGAGATTTAACACGGGGAAGTCACCATGAGGTGACTTTCAATACCCGTGTGTGATTCTTTGTTTGGAACTGAGCTTCACGGAGTACGGAGTGGCATTCCACATGCCAGTTCAAGCTCTCAATTTGAGGCTTACACCCATGGCGGTGGATAACCTCTCTTGCAGCAAGACAATGCCCAGAGTGAGATTTTTGGCAGACCAGCTCCAAGTTTGACGTTGAGACTCCCATACTATCTGGGTGACTTCTCATGGTGGGCTGCAGCCACAGCACCGCTCCAAATTGGGGCAAAGCCACAGCAAGCCACCATTAACATTTCCCACAGTGCCTCTGACATAGCATCTCTCTGGGGCATTGTGGGAAATAAAACTGGAAGCTCCCGGAGCCAGCTGCTTTTTTAAAAAAGGGTTTCAAGGCATGCTTCGGAGGTTATCCCTGCCAGAGTTCTGGGACCTGCCCGACTCTGCCCCCTCGTATTGCTGCTTTCTGCCCTGCCAATGTTGGCCCTGCCTTTCTCCTCAGTAAACAAGTGGCACATAGGCTTGGCTGACATGGAACAACAAACCATGGTTTGCCATTGTGTGAAAGAGCCTTGTTCTCCTGCCTCTTCTCAGTGCACTCCAGTTGCATCCCGGGCTTCCTCTTAATGTGGCAAATGGGATTGCACATCAGAAATTTGAAACCGCAATCTAGCTGGTTTCCTGTTCTGGTTTTCAGGCAAACTCATGACGAAAGGGGGGCGGGACAAACCACCCACAAAACAAATCTGCTTGGAAAACTATTTTATACAAAGTTCTTTCTTTTTCTTTGTAAAAACATTTTTTGCAAAACAGCTGGATGATTTTGTTTCCTATTTATTAGCCCTAGATTTTGGAAATGCATTGTACTTCGCTGTCTCGTTTCCTATGCATCTTGTTTGCTATATTTGTATATTCCCTTGCCTAAAAGGGAAGGTTTTGTTCTGAAACATGTCAGGCCTGGAATAAATATTATTTCAAGCACCTGACGTTTTGCTGCAGCTCCCCTGCATTTTTTTTTTTTTTAAGGGATGCAGGAAGAAAATCTTAGCCCATGTGGGAAAGAGGGGATATACAAGCCTGGAGTTTCATTCATGCAGCGCCAAACCATAGTTTACCCAAACGCTTGCCAGGACAAGTTTGCCTTGCCAGGGTAACTGGACACCATAAAGTTTTAAACAACCGGGCCCTACTCAGGGGAGCAGCCAGAGATGTGTGATAAACTTGGGATGTGGGAAAACGCACATTTACTGCCATTAAAAAAATGGTTTTTAAAAATAAATGGTTATCCAGCTTGTTTTAACAAGCAAAGATGGCAGCAGGAAGGGGCTAGCACAGGAGTGGGGAACCTGCCGGACCACCAGATGTTGCCAGACTACAGCCCTGGCTGGAAACTGGAAAGCTGCAATATTAGCCCTTCCTGGGTTAGTCAGACTTTAATGCAGAACATCCCCTCAAAACTACATTTCTCAGAACCCTTTGTAACAGTTTGCAGCATGAATGTGCTCAGAAGACTGATCTTGGTCAAAAGCGAGGCTGTGGAGGCCCAATCCAGTGTTAGAGTAGCAGTTCACATCCATACCATGCATCTAGAACAAACTTGCGCCACTTGGACAGCCATGGCTTCCCGCAAGGAAACTTGGGAGCTGTGGTTTGTTATGGTGCTGGGAGTTGTTAGGGATCCCCTCCCCCCAGTCATAGCTGTCAAGGTTTCCCATTGTTTAAGGGAAATTCCCTTATTCCGAATAGGATTCCTCACAAGAAAAGGAAAAAGTTGACAGCTATGCCCCCGGTCCCCTGCAATTCCCAGAGTTCTCTGGGAAGAGGGGATGGATTTTGTTAAGCCAGTTTGGGAATCCTAGTTCTCCGAGGGGAATAGGGGCCTCCTTGTAACTCTATGCGCCCTTAAACTACAGTTCCCAGGATTCTGGCCGAGGGGTAGGGCAGCCATGACTGTTCAAAGTGGCATGATACTGCTTTAAAGGTGTGGTGCAGATGTGGCCTTACTCCCCAAATCTCCCAATGGGAGTGGGGCAGGCCCTCCCCACAACAAGGAGGCCTGGCCTTCGAGGGGGCGGCCAGAACCAGGTCTACTAACTTGGTTTGATGGGCCTAATCCCGTGTTAAAGTAGCAGCTACTTCCCGGGTGCTTTTGTTTGTTTGTTTGTTCACTCAAAGTTTGATACACTGCCAGTATTGAGGCTCAGGCCTGGAGGGACAGGAATGCTAATGGGAAGCCTTTGTGGTTCAAAAAGAAACTTAAATTATATTCTAAAAGCAGCTATTGTTGACAGAAACATTTAGTGCGACGGCATTCGCCTGTCGCGTTAAGCTGTGAAGCTTTGTTACAGGCCATCCCCCTCAGACAATTATGTGAAACGAACGGGAACTTGAATTGTCCAGAGTTTTAAATGTCTGGGTTGTGCCTAGACCTGATCCATCCTTCTGCACTGGTCCTCTTCGAGGTGTTTTTATTTTTCTGTGTTAAGCGTCTCTCCTCCCAGGTCACATCCTCACCACATGTGTGCATATTTATCGGTAAACGTATTTGCAAGTCAGTTTGAACACTGTCTTTTAGATAAGAGCAATCGCTTTCCCATGCTTAGCGCATCAAATGTTTGGTCGCCTATTTTGCATTTTGCTTCCCACGTTCCACGGAGCCCTGTGCGTTTTCTTGCATGCTGTACTATGCGCATCCTGTGTCTCTGGCATCCTGGCGTCCCAGGGGTGCAGAAGCCCCTGTGCATTTTTGGACCCAGGGCTCGTTGGAAACCTGTACACGGATGTGGGGATTGCTTCCGTTCTCAAAAGATGCATCTCCACATGTGTGTTTGCAGCTGGAATAGCCTCCTGTGATTGCAGGAGAGGAATGTGTGAATCGCTGTGGGCGCCTGCGATGCCCTCTTTTGCTCACCCCACACAAGGGCTGATGTGTTGGCAGCTTCAAAATGAAAATGGGATCACCTGACCTTTGGGGCGCCAGCTGTCGCTGTCACCAGCAGGTGCACAGGTGAGTGTCCCCAGGTGGCCTCTCAATTTAGGAACTGCCTAACAAGGACAAAGGGTATTTCTCTTTATCATCATCATTATTATTTTGCTAGAGGTTCCTCTCCCCCAGTGGAATTAGGATTTTAGAAGTTTCTTTAGCGAGTTCTACCTCTGCCTCACGTAAATCTCATTGTGGAGGGGCTGTGTGAAGGACTTGGAGGTTAATAGATTGGAGGGTGGACACACACACACACACACACACACCCCGTGTTTTCGGCAAGAAACAAGCTTTACTAGACATTTGAGAATGTTATCGGTGACTTGGACGAATGTGTGTACAGAGGAAAGCTAGAGGAGATATCAGTTCCCTGCTTGCTTACTGGAAATGGGGATAACTTGTAGGGTTAAACAAAGAATGTTTTTTTTTATGATGATGATTTCCTTTAGTTTATTTTGTGTACCTCCTGCCCCTCCTACCCCCAAATAAATTTTACCTGGATATGTTTGAGGACTCCTCTAGACTTGTTTATTGTGCATTCGTCCAGATTTGCTGGTGCAATGTTTTAGTGGAGGTTGGGCTATATTCAGTCTCGATTGAGCACTCATCCAGATTTGGTTATGGGGTGTTTATTCATCTTCCTGTCTCAATTGTTCATTCTACTCTTCTCAGTGTGTTTTGTCATCACTTTTCCAGCTGCACAAAAGTCCACTTCCTTTTAAAAATTGAATTTATTGCGCTAGAGGCCTCGCCTTCAGCTGTGGGTACGGACTCACAGGCGGTGGCCCACGGCCGGGTCGCAACAGGAGCACTATTGCCCTGCAAATATATAGTAAAAGATTAAGAAATTGGTCCCCAAATGCATTTTCGGTTAAAGGTAGGTCCTGGGTCTGAAAAGATTGAAGTTACCTGTGTTAGAGTGGCAGAGTGCTTGAATACACATTAATTGCTCAAACCTACATTTCTCAACAAGCGCCCTTGAACTGCTCCTGCAAAATACTGACAGTCTGGAGGAGCCTTGAAACTGGCTTTAAATGAAGACACGAGTTGGGTTTCATCTTGAAGGTATGTACCCCTTCCCACACTCTGCTTGACCCGCAAACAATTTAAGGCAGAGCTTTCCAAATTGTGTGTCACGACACGCTAGTGTGTCGGCTGCACTGTGTAGGGCTGCATCTACACAGCTATAAAAAAACACCCTGAAAGTACTCTGGGGGAAAAAACCGTTTTAAAGCTCACAATGGAAAATTTCAGATCTACACTGCCACCTGGTGTCACAATATTATAACGCATTTATAACATTTTTATTATTTAGCTGAGTCCTAGGTGTGTCTCACAAATTCTCCCTGCGCTCCTCCCGGGGTTGGAAAGGGGTTAGTTTAACCTCCGGCTTGCTAGTAAAACTGAATTACTGTGAAATGATGCATGTTTCTAAAGTGTGTTGCCAATATGAAAAGTTTGGAAAGCGCTGATTTAAGGTATGTCTTTAAACTAGCAAGAATCTCACCAAATAAAGGGGATGGGGAAATGACTAAAAATCTGGGTTGTAGTTCACTAGGGTGAGTGTGGTGCGGCCATCCCCATCTGTTTCCCTTTCCTGCACTTGGCTGGGTTTTTTGGGGTGTGTGGGGTGTGGCTGCCCTTCTTTCTATTGGCCTGGAAAATGCGCATCTTACCAGATTGCCCAATATCCATAGAACCGCAGAACATTCAGTATCTGTGCATGGCATCTATAATACATGATTGCAACTTTTGATATTTGGGAGTGGATATGTGATATTTTGATGGGACGTGGGTGGCGCTGTGGTCTAAACCACAGAGCCTCGGGCTTGCCGATCAGAAGGTTGGCGGTTCGAATCCCCATGACGGGGTGAGCTCCCGTTGCTTGGTCTCTGCTCCTGCCAACCTAGCAGTTCAAAAGCACGTCAAAGTGCAAGTAGATAAATAGGTACCGCTCCGGCGGTAAGGTAAATGGCGATTCCGTGCACTGCTCTGGTTCGCCAGAAGTGGCTTATGCTGGCCACATGACCCGGAAGCTGTATGCCAGCTCCCTCAGCCAGTAAAGCGAGACGAGCGCTGCAACCCCAGAGTCGGTCACAACTGGACCTAACGGTCAGGGGTCCTTTACCTTTACCTTTATGTGGTATTTAGTCAGATGGTATTTGATCATGGAATACAGCTGCGTTTAGTATTTGACCACTTAATATGGTCCATTTTTAAAAAAATGTTTGCCAAACTGAAAGAGACCCACCATCACAAGAATGCCAAATTTTGGAAGTCAGAATTTCACTTTTAAATTCTGGAGTGGCAAAGCTTGAAAGGTGGGTGATTTTTTATTTTTGCAAAGATCGAATGCAGCTCTTAGGCACATTCTGTTGTGCAAGTTGAGAATGGTGTAGTATAGTTTCCGAGTCCCCCTCTCTCTGCTGGACTGTTTATAAGGTCCCTTTAATTCCTTTTGTGGCATCTTATTTGCCCTGTTCAGTGGGCTTGAGAAAAGAGGTGGGGGCTGCTGGAATATAGATCTTCAAGTTCCTTTGGCTGTCTAGTTGAATCCTCGTTGCTTTCAAAGTGCAAGATAGATGCTTTTGTCACCCAAATTAGACGGAATGGCAAGGGGCTCTTTGGAGTGCTGTAAAGATGTCTTTGTAAATCACCAAACACACTTTGGGCAAGTTTCCTGGCTGCTCTCCCCTTTACAGTAAGCATAAATCGCCTGCTATGGAAACCAGGATAAGGCAAGGGGGGGGGGGGCAAATCCCTGTTAAAAAGAGAATTCAGGTGGAAAGGGAAATTAGTTTTCTGGCTCATGTGAGGGATATTGAGTTTTTTCTTGGCTGTTGGCCTGGTCTCCAACACACTGAAACAAAGAACTTTAAGTGGCATTTGATGGTATTCTAATCAGCAAGCTTTGACGCTGGATTTATTTTGCTTTTGACTAGAGTGGAGTCTGGAAACGGAGGAGTTATAATTCAGTTGTAAAAAGCATGCACTTTATCCGAGGCTGATTCCTGGGTGACTCGGCTGACAGGGCTGGGAAAGACCTCTTTGCCCCTGAGATCCTCAGAGACTGCAGCAGTCAAGAGTTGACAATACTGAATATATAGACCAGGGTTTCCCAGACTTGGTTCTCCGGCTGTTTTTGGACTACAACTCCCATCATCCCTAGCTAGCAGGACCAGTGGTCCAGGATGATGGGAGTTGTAGTTCAAAAACAGCTGGAAACCCAAGCTTCAGAGATATTTAACTTGCAGAACTGGGATATTTTAGGGCATTCCCACTAATCTCTACTATCATAAAGCTTTGTGGGTCTTCAGCTGTGGCTCTTGCAAATACTGGTTAGATCAGCCTTTCTCAACCTGTGGGTCCCCAGATGTTGTTGAACTACAACTCCCATCACCCCTAGCTAGCAAGGCCAGAGCTCAGGGATGATGGGAGTTGTGGTCCAACAACATCTGGGGCCCCACAGGTTGAGAACCGCTGGGTTAGATGAACATGTGCATTTAGTGTACAAGATGTGGGGGATGGCTATATTCCCCTCCCCCCCCCCAAAAAAAGAAACAACCTCCTAGGATATTAATTCCTGAAACACCAATCTAGTAAATGAGATGAGAATTCGATTCATTGGCCAAATCATGGGAATGTTGATTTAAAAACTGGTGGATGCACAAGTTGCAGTGTTCAGGAAGCTCCCAAGAATTGGCTGTGAGAGCTCTGGTCTGTTTTAATGAAGTTGAACCCTCATTACCTATTAGCTGAGCGGCTGTGGTGTCAATGGCCGCCACAGCCAATACTGGGGACGGCAGCAGCTGAACAGCTTAGGAGAGGTCATGGAATCATAGAATCATAGAGAGGTGCTGCAGTGTAGGAAAGTGAGAGGACAGCAATAACCACTGTATTACGTAAAGGGTTGTGTGTTGTTGTTTTCTGCAGACCATCACTTGCTAGCTGTAAGCCGTTAATGGCCAGCACACGCAAAAAAATTGTGAAGGAATCAGAACCTACTATGATCACAAACAAATTAGCACATTTCTTTTGAATGCGATACAACAAAGCTCATGTGTTGTCTTGTTGCAGAACTGCTGTGCCAGTCTGACCCATACCTCTCTACCAGATAGATTTGTGAAGTGAGCTTTTTATAGCAAAACAGTTAAATTTGCATCAGCGTTTTTTCCCAAGCTTTCAGGTGCCAGCTGGCACAAGGCTCAGCGGCCTTGAATCATGCCTACAATGAGAATGAGGTGCAGAGCAGGTGCAGATGTCTCTCTTTTTTTTAAGCTCTCCAGTTTGCTGGGTGCTTTCCATTTTACACATCCGAAAGCAACCTGCTTGGCTAATGGCTCCCAGCTGGTTCATCTAGAACTCTTTTTCTTGGTTGCTGGAGATTTATGTCTCCTTCTCAGCTGCTGGGAGATGAAGCTGGTCTTTCAGAGGGTTAAAGACATGTCTCTAGTGCTTTGGGTGCTTAGCCTAAGTGGTGATTTATTTTCTGTGGGGTGTTTCAATTGCTGACGTTTCAAAGAGAATGTCCCAAACAGAATGATCAAAAGATTGCATTTTATTATTTTTTATTTGGATGCTAAAATGGTCTTTCTTCTTCCGAGGTAAATGGGACCACTTTTTATATTACATGCCTCTTAGAGTCTACTTCCCAATATTGTACACAGCTAAGCCATTTTGACCTAACCTTTCCACTTGGGTCCGAAGGATCCCATCACAATTTTCAAATAGCTGCCAATTTGAATGTGGAGTGTTTTTAGAACTATCACTCAGATGATTCTGCGTCAGTGTTTTAACTGAGGAATAAATTAACTAAACTGGCGTATTTCAAGGCCTACCAACTGTAAACAACGCTTGTTTGAAATAACGCAGTAGACACGTTGGCTAGTCAGATCTTTTATAGTGAAATGAGAAGCTACTTTTGTTCCTTGGGCACGTGGGGAAAAATAAGAGCTCTGATACGAATCATAATCAGCTGAACCATCCGTCACCCCCATAAAGCCTGCGATTTAGAAATATCTACCAAAACTAAAACACCCTGTCAAATGGCTGACCATAGGGGGGACTTGGATATTCCAAGACGTACATATAAATGGCGAGGAATAGCCCACCGACTGCCCTCTGAATGGCTCCCATGTCACCCAAAACAAGCATCCTGCTATGAGTGGCTTGTTGCCGGCAAGGGGCTTTCAAGCGAGCTGCAGGCAGATCTCAGCGAAGAGGAAGCCAAGGAGTCTTTTCCCAGAAGGGGCTGGGGGTGGAGGGGACAACAATGGCTACGACGAAGGCTTTGGGTTAGACAACAGAGAAGAAGAGGGTTGCCCTTCTGCTGCTACAGGTTTGTTTCTTTTTCTCCCGGAGGGAATGGGAGGGAGAACTGGCTTGGTGTTGGAACCTGGACGGTCTACAAGTTGGCGGACGGCGGGAGGAGGAGTCTTGGGCTTGGGCGCTTTCTTCTCTTTGGACTCGGGAGAAAGGGTCACCTCTGCAAGAAAGGAAAATGGCATTCGTCAGCAGTTCCGATGAGTAGGAAGCAGCCGCCGTTAGAACAGGAGTGGCGGCTGTAGGGTTAAGACTCCAGCTGCCATCAGCCCCAGCCAGGGAAGATGGGAGGAGAGTCCTGGTTCTAGCAGACGCCCAACAGAGACAACCTTAACAAAAGCACCCTGTTCAAGGAGAACCGCTTCACAAAGGGTCTTCCCGCTTGTGCAGCACCTAACTGCTGCGTCATGAAATATGCTCGTTCTTTGCCATGGGTGAATTGGGGTTTGTGTGTCAGCATTTCTGATGCATGAGCTTGGGCGTGACATCATCATTCACAATAAGCAGCACACTTCACTGCCACCTAACTGCTAATGCTGGATTTGGCCCGAGATGTGTTTAGTTTGATATTGGGGCTGGTCTGCCAACTCCTTGGCAGAAGTTCACAAGCACAGCACAGCAGGGATTACCGTATTTTTTGCTCTATAAGACTCACTTTTTCCCTCCTAAAAAGTAAGGGGGGATGTGTGTGCGTCTTATGGCGCGAGTGCAGGCTGCGCAGCTATCCCAGAAGCCAGAACAGCAAGAGAGATCACTGCTTTCGCTGCGCAGCGATCCCTCTTGCTGTTCTGGCTTCTGGGATTCAGATTTTTTCTTTTCTTGTTTTCCTTCTCCAAAAACTAGGTGCGTCTTATGGTCTGTTGCGTCTTATAGAGCGAAAAATACGGTATTTCCTTTCCCTGCCATTTGCCCCTTCTCTTTTTTGTATCCCTATAGCTTTGAGTCAGGGACATACTATGCAGAACCGCTCTGAAGGCTCAGGACTTGCTCCAAGGAATCCTACTGATAGCTGGCTTCGCTACTGGTCTCTTTAGGGCAGTGGTGGGGAACCTCAAGCCTGGGGACCAAATGCAGTCTTTGGGGTCTCCACCTGGCCCTTGGAACACCTCCCTAAGCCATGCCTCCTCTTCCCCCTTCTGCCACAACCCTTTCCCACTGTCCTTGAGTGCCTCTACATGGCTGGAATGTGCTTTGAACTGTGGCAATACCTCTGGAGATGTGTGTGCATTGGGGGTGAGGGGAGCAGTGAGCTAGAAACTTTGGTATGGTTGGCATGCAACCCACACCGAAGCAATTTAAGGCCTGCTTTTGAGCTCCACAAAGTTGCCCATTTGAGAATGTGACCTGATTGGGAAAAGGTTCCCCAGCCCTGCTTTAGAGCTTGAAAACAGCAGGGGGGTTCTGTGTCTGGATCACAGGTAGGTGAAACCGGCCCCCATGGGCTGTAAATGTGCTGTTTCCATCTTGGCCCAGTAGAGCTCATGGCCAAAGCTTTTCCTCCACTCTCACCTTTCCTGCCTTCCTGCTCACCATCCATCTCCGCAGCTGACGGAACCGGGGCAGCGGGCGGCAGCTGAGAAGCCGTGCTTCTGGATGAAAGTGCTCCCGGCGAAAGGCTGAGCGAATATCTTGGTGTGCCGTGTGCCTCTCTGGGGCTGGGAAAGGAAAGTTTGGTTCTCATGAACAAAAAAGCAAGCAAGCAAACAAGCAGAAGAAGAAAACCGATATGTGCTTTGCAACTCGGGCAACTTGCAGAATCGGGAAGCAGATCTTACAACACTCAAGTCTGCCTGAGATGTTTCACCCCTCTGACTTAGCAGTGCCACATGAGTGCCAGGGTGTGCTCAGAATAGTCTGTGCCAACCTAGTGCCTCCCCAGATGCTCTGGCCTACAACTCCCATGAGGCCCAACAAAGCACGTGGTTGCGGGGTTGATGGGAGTTGTAGTCCAAAGCAGCCGGAAAGCGCCAGGCACTCCATACTTAGATCAGCTGTGCATAATCAAGAGATATGCTCCCGCCAGCTGGGGAGCAGAGCAAGGGGATCCTGCTGTGGACTCCTTGGTTCACTTCTGCTTCACTGGCACCCCCAGATCTATTACCAGGGTGAGTGCCGAGGTTTCTTCTGCAGTCGAGCTGATGCCAGATGTAGAACTGCAAGCCTTGGTAAAGTCAAATGAGCAAGTGCCCTAGGCAGGGATACCTCAAAGCCGGTCCCTCCTTCCCACCATCACCCAGTTCACTGCCTGGAGCTCCTCCTTCCTTCCTGCATTTCCCATCATACTGAGCCAATGGAGATGGGTGAATCTTGCAATTTCCGTTTCTCTCAGGTTCTTAACATTTTCCAGTTGTAAGCTCAGCTCTCCAGGAATCCACACCAGTTTCAAATTTTTAAAAGATCAGAATTCTAGTGTTAATTTCTCCTAATGCACATGTTTGTGTATGGCATTTTGCCTAATAAAGCACATTTTTGCAAAGCAATGTTCCCTAATGTAGCACTTAATTTTGCATATTTTCACTAACATAACGCAAATTTTGAAACATGCCCGTGTTTCGACTTGTGTATTGCTTTGGAAAGTTTGAATGAGGTGTGCTCTTAAATGCAATCTAAATCCATTTCCCTCCCCATCCCTAGTACATGTACCGTGCAGGAGCAATGCAGCACCCATACGACAACGCACCCCTTGCTCTCTGCATCGGGAACACCAGGCTTGGAATTACCTTTGCTTTAGAAAATGCTGGAGGCTCCAAGATTTGGGGGGGGGGGGGAAGACCCACAATTCCCCAGGCAAGCCGCTCAGGCATGATAAAAATAGTTCACAAAACAACAACATCACACCTCTATTAACAAGCTTCACATCTTGGCATGCTTTTGCACAAACTTACCAGGACTGATTTTTTGTTTTACTTGCTCTTCAGTCCCAAGCAATGGAAGCATGAAATTGAAAACGAAGGGTGGATATATTGATTAGGAAAGGGGTGCAGGCTACTGCTGGGCTGACTCCCCAAAGGCACCTCCCCTCATCCTGCTAATATGCTTCGGACTGGCAGGTTGCAGGGAGCTCGGTGGTGCCTGGTTGGCCAGGAGGCAGGACTGGAGAGTCCATTCTTTGGACCCAGCATCGCTCTCCCTGCGTTCTCAGATGGGATGAGCCACCCTCTCTCCCGCTCCAATCAAAACTCACATGAAAAAGAAGAAGACAGGAAAGCTGAATATTCTGCATCCCTTTGGCCAGCTGTTGCACCACCTTAGGGTACAGATTTTCACTTGGTGGAGCACCAGTTCACACAGCAGTTGGGGTGTGCACACAAGCACACACTATGAATGAATGGATGTGAGTGCATGCACACGCACACACACACACACACACACACACACACACACACACACACACAGCAGCCTGCTTTCTTGCAAGCTTGGCTCACAGTTGATTTCTCACAAGCACAATTAAGGGTGCTAAGTGCAGGCGCTTGCAGAGTTAAAACACCTTAACATGAGGAAATGGAAAGGAAGGAAGGTTTTGTTTCCCCAGATACAAATGAATGCAGGAACCACCCGCATGAGGCAGGCTTCAGCCCGCTTCAGGATCTTTACAGCTGGCAAATTTAAACTGAGTAAAGAGGAGCCAGAAGGCAGAATGGGCCAGGGAAAGGAGCTGTCATGGAGATGTGGCGATCATCGGGGATTTCCCTGGGCACCCTTCCTGCCCTTAAGGCTAGTAACCAAGCCAAAAGAAGCCTGCCAGCTCTTCCAGGTGCCATTACATTAGCCTTGGTAAGGTTACACCATGCATTTATATTCAATTACAACTCAAGTCATGGGTTGCATCAGATGAAACAGGATACTGTCTGTGACAGCTCATTCCACACTAAGCCAGTTTCTGTGCCAAAGCCTTTTTTTATTTTTTGCTGCTCCAGACTGGCTGGGCTGCTCCTCTGAAAGGGGTTTCCACAGGGAAGAAATCAGTCCCTGATGAAACCAGAGGAGCCATTAGGATCCAGGCATGCACTCCAGGCAAGGTTGTATGGCAGAACCTGCCAGATGGGGAACCTGCCCACCTCGCCCCTTGTCAAAGAACACTTTTGCCCTTACCCACCTTCGGTCTGGGCTAGCTGGTGGGACACCACGATCTGGGCTGCTGTCTTTTCTGGGTGACAACCTGGAAACCTGAGATGGGGGTTCCAAAAACCGAGCATGTGATAAGCCGACTGCTGCGGAGGTGCCGTCAAAATAGCTGGAATGACACATAAGGAAGTATATGAGGACTTCTCTCTGGTATATGCATCGGAGAGAAAGTCAAGATTCGTTCCCTTCTTTCCAGTGTGATGACACCTTAGCATAACATCCCCAATTCACAATGTCAACCCCGGCCTCTCTTCCCTATGTTGTTCCAATGGTGTTGAATGATAATGGCTCTCAGGGTCTCCTACAACCCAGTGATTTTATAGGTGTTATACTGGATTCTACAGGGGGAAAAGACTGCTAAAGAGATCAAATAGTTTGGACATGTTTAGCCTGATAACAACAACAACAATTTATTATTTATACCCTGCACATCTGGCTGAGTTTCCCCAGCCACTCTGGGCAGCTTCCAATTGAGTGTTAAAAACAATACAGCATTAAATATTAAAAACTTCCCTAAACAAGGTTGCCTTCAGAATGTCTTTTAAAGATACGATAGCTGCTTATTTCCTTTGCATCTGAAGGGAGGGCGTTCCACAGGACAGGCACCACCACCGAGAAGGCCCTCTGCCTGGTTCCCTTTTGTTGGGAGAGCAGAGCATTGGGATTTACTAGATAATTTCATTTTCTGGAGGGGGCCTATGGAGGGGCTGCAGTATGGTATTCCCAGGACTTATCATGGGTGCTCTATGCCTCTCCAAGCTTTTCTGCAAGAGCAGTTTTCATCATTCCCATCAGTTGGGTAGCACAGCTATCTTCTTTCCAAACAGAAGTTTTTCTGAACCCTTACATAGGGCTCGTCCACATGGAAGGTAGCCCTCTGCTGCCTTGTGGGACATCCTCGGGAGAAGAAAAGGCTAAGGAGCAAACCCTACACAAATCCGGAGTGGAGTCCCTAAGACGGTTGGACGGTGCCTTGTACATCTCCTTCTGGCAACTGCTGCAGCCAAGCTGGTGCCAAACACCTCTCTCCGCCTTCCTTTAGACCACAACAGCAAGGCAAAGTAGGGGGTCTTGTCTGGGCAGCCCAGGACCTCCAGGCATACTGCCCAGGCTAGCGCCCCAGGGGGGTCACTTTGGTGCTGCTAACTTAGCAGTTTGACTTCGCCCTTGGAGGCACACTCCATTGTCTTTTGAGACAGACAGATGCCAACAACATCATGAATGGGGAACCTGTGACCCTCTGAATGCTGCTGGATTCCTCCTCCTTGATTACTGGTGATGTTGGCTGGGGCTGATGGGAGTCCAGCATCATCCAGGGGGGCTCAGCTTCCCCATCACTGCCCTGCATGGAGGCAAAACATTACAGGGCCATGGTGGTGACACAAACATCCTTCCAGAGGGTGACAAAAATGGATTTTAAATGTAAGAATATAATAATACAAGCCCAATGGATCAAGCCATTGGCCCATCAAAGAGGCCAACCAGATGTTTGTGGGAAGCATCTTTCCATAGGAGAAAGAAATAATTATTAGCAAATACATTAAGCTGACAAATAATGCTATTTCTATGGACAGTATGAACAGTGCTAAGGGACGCGGGTGGCGCTGTGGGTTAAACCACAAAGCCTAGGACTTGCCAATCAGAAGGCCGGCGGTTCAAATCCCCGCGACGGGGTGAGCTCCCGTAGCTCTGTCCCTGCTCCTGCCAACCTAGCAGTTCGAAAGCACCTCAAAGTGCAAGTAGATAAATAGGTACCGCTCCAGCGGGAAGGTAAACGGCGTTTCCGTGCGCTGCTCTGGTTCGCCAGAAGCGGCTTAGTCCTGCTGGCCACATGACCCGGAAGCTGTACACTGGCTCCCTCGGCCAATAAAGCGAGATGAGCACCATAACCCCAGAGTCGGCCACGACTGGACCTAATGGTCAGGGGTCCCTTTACCTATAGGCACGTCAGCAATTTACTATTCCAATTTCCCCAAAGGTGCCTTGGCTCAAATTATTTTAACTAAATTGCGTCAAACTGAGTTCTCTGCTTTGAAAAGGCACACTGGGGCCACGTTGTTGTAGTTGGGGCATTTGTTTATATCCCACCTTTCTCTACCGCAGCTGAGAAAACAAGCGAATGCTACGGTGTGCTCAGATTATATTAGCGACATGACTGAGCAGGTATGCAAGTACACCTGTACTCACACCTGGAAAATGCTGTCCCTTGCTCATGCCTGGAGCTAGAGGATTTCCCAAGGAGAAAAGGATATGGGAGAGAATGCAGAGGTCCGCTGGCACCGCACACAGAACAGATTCGCAGAAACCCCTGTGCTCTTTAGCAGGCAGATTATTTCCAGGCGGTCACAGGGGAGATGAATAGCTGTTTACCCAAAGACAACAGTTTGTGCTTCTCCATGGTGCTAGGCAAGTTAGTAAGCTTGTGTGGCTGTCCATAGGGAACGCTTTGCCGCTGCTGCAGCCACTCATACGAATGTACAAAGAGCCCTGGTAGATCAGGCCAAAGTTTCCCCCCAGCTCAGAGTCCGGCTTGCAGTAAGCAGCCAGGTGTCTCCAGGAAGTCCACAAGCAGGAAAGGATGCAAAGGCAATCGCCCTCTGCTGTTGCTGCTCCCCAGCAACTGATGCTTCTCTGAACATGGGAGATTCCAGGTAGTTGTCACAACCTATGTCCATTATTGACTCCATCAACCACCCATGAATTTGTCCAGTCCCCCTTTAAAGCCAGTTGGGCTACTTACTGGACGCCACAGGCAGAGAACTATTTTTAAGGAACCCATAAATTAACTACAGGCTGATTCCAACCACGTTTCCCTCCAAGTAAGTAAAGGTAAAGGGACCCCTGATCATTAGGTCCAGTCGTGAACGACTCTGGGGTTGCGGCGCTCATCTCGCTTTATTGGCCGAGGGAGCCGGCGTACAGCTTCCGGGTCATGTGGCCAGCATGACTAAGCCGCTTCTGGCGAACCAGAGCAGCGCACGGAAACGCCGTTTACCTTCCCGCCGGAGCGGTACCTATTTATCTATTTGCACTTTGACGTGTTTTCAAACTGCTAGGTTGGCAGGAGCAGGGACCGAGCAACGGGAGCTCACCCCGTCGCGGGGATTTGAACCGCCGACCTTCTGATCGGCAAGTTCTAGGCTCTGTGGTTTAACCCACAGCACCACCCGCATCCCCTTCCCTCCAAGTAGGCACACTCAAATTAATGGACCAAGAATAGTTATGTCTATCAGTGTCAATGGCCTACTCAAGAGTAGGTCTAACGCCAGAGGCAACACTATGCATGTCATATAATTACACATTTTATGGTTGTAGAAGCTGGAGGAGCATGACTGGCTGGCATGTTGGAAAATGCCTGTCCTACTGCTTGTGAGGACCATGTCCTCATTCCAAAGGGTGCCAATCACCTCCAGTAGGCTGGAATTGCCACCAGGCATGAAATTACTACAGTGGTATAGTACGGGGAATACTATTAATACTTGCTAACCAGCTTTGCTATCGTGGGGAGAGATCAAATGGTTTCAGCCTTTTGATCTATTCACAAATTCTGAGGCTCAGGGTGGCCTGAGGGCAAAGGAAAAGATGACACACACACACTCCCTTTGCACACACAAAAGCCAACAGGGTAGCAGTTGAATTTACGTCAATACTCCCAGCGAGAGGACAGCATCTTCCAGCACAGACTAGACCAGGCATAGGCAAACTCTGGCCCTCCAGGTGTTTGGGACTACAATTCCCATCATCCCTGACCACTGGTCCTATTAGCTAGGGATGATGGGAATTGTAGTCCCAAACATCTGGAGGGCCAGAGTTTGCCTATGTCTGGTCTAGACCACGCAGCACACAGCTCTACCTTCCAACAGAGGGGCCCCCAGGATCTAACCCCTGCCTAATGAAAGGCCAGCAGCACTGAAGCGGGTATCATCATTATCATTTGTTAAATTTACATCCCATAGGAACACAGGGTGGCCAATGCAAAACAGTTAAAATGGTACAATTAAAATCAAATGAACATGTGTTTTAAACATCAAAAAACAATCATATGACCACAAAGCTCGTAATATCAAAGTTGCCAGGAGCAGTATTTTTCAGTCATCAAATGCCTGGATAAACAGGAGCATTTTTGAGTTATTCCTGAATGTTAATAATGCGTGAGATTGAAGCACCTCCCCTAGGGAGGCCACGGGGAGCCACCACAGATAAGGCTCCACCACGGGTCAGAGCCAACCAGCCAGTGTCTCCCCTGTCTCCCCCACCAATCGTAGGGCCCGAGTTGCTTGATACTGGGAGAGACGCCCTTTTAGATACCTGGGTCCCAAGCCGTTTTGGCTTTGCATGCTACTACTCACACCTTGAATGGAGCTCAGAATGCAAACAGCTGCCCCCCTGAGCCAAATTTGCACCCACCCTGCGGAATCCAAACTGCTGCATTCGTTTAGGAGAAAACTGGCTGACTTGCAGCAAAAGTGCACGAGAGATGACAGCCATCCCTCTTCAAGGTGGCTGAGACCTTTTTACACGGCGTTTCTCAGATAGGTGTGCAAAATGTTTTTCACTTCCCACTTACGTTTGAAGTGGACATGACCCTGCAGAGACAGCCTTTTCTTTAGCCCATTAGCACCCTTACTAATCAAGTGACGTTAGATTCGGGTGCCCACAAGGGACAGGGAGAAGGAACTCAAACCTTGGTCTTGCAGAGAGCTCTCCATAAAGAAGGCAGCCCCTCTGTCTCTTGGCAACAGAGAGGCTGGATGGAGAATGCAAAGCCACTGAACTGCAGGAGCAAAGAACTATTTTCTGTGAAAGAGACCATTGTGTTCTAAATCAAAGCAGATGATTTTTCTTCCCTCCCCCCCACCCCCCAAGAGCTTAGCCAGGGAAAGGAGAAAGAGGGGAAAGGCAGAGATCTATTGAGGCTTTTTGCAATTACTTTTCAGAGAGACGGACTTCCTCTCTGACCCCCAACATTCACAGAGTGCTCCAGTCAACCAAAGTCTCAGGGAAAACAAATTCAAAGCAAGAGCAGCTTTTCTGAATAAGAGAGCTCATTCAAAGCTGGCTGTATTTCGCGCCTGCTAAGTTTTGCACCAAAAGGAAGCTAAATTTGGCAACAGGTGTAAATCAGGTTAATGGAACGGAAGGGCAAAGATGCTTTGCTGCCTGAGGCAGAGCAGCACATAGCGCCCCATGGCCACCACCAAGGTAAAGTGTAGAGTACGAAGGGCAGCTAAGTTATTTGGGCATCTGAAAATCCCATAAGTGCATCTCTCCCCACCTGGCAATGAGAACCTAAGTAGCGGCCACCTCACTCTGCCTAATGGTTGGGGTGTCCCTCTCCTGCAGCACTTCCTGGAGTTGGTTCCTCCCCCATCACAAAGCCAGGAATGGATGGCTGAGTCAGTTTTGGTTTCTCTGTTTCCTATTTTGCCAGTCTGAAGGAGCGTCTCCACCCCCATCGTTCTACTCAGACACTGAGGTCCAGCTCTGAGGGCCTTCTGGCGGTTCCCTCACTGTGAGAAGCCAAGTTACAGGGAACCAGGCAGAGGGCCTTCTCGGTAGTGGCGCCCTCCCTGTGGAACGCCCTCCCACCAGATGTCAACGAGAACAACTGCTAGACTTTTAGAAGACATCTGAAGGCAGCCCTGTTTAGGGAAGCTTTTAATGTTTGATGTATTACAGTATTTTAATATTTTGTTGGAAGTCGCCCAGAGTGGCTGGGGAAGCCCAGCCAGATGGGTGGGAAATATAAAAATAATAATAATAATAATTATTATTATTATTATTATTATTATGCCAGTCCTAAAATCAGTTCTCCACATTCCTGTAGCAATTTGTGATTTAAAAAAAACATTATTCATGAATACCTGTCATCATTTTAGTGCAAATTTCTTTCAACACACCCATTTTTAGTTGCCGTTTTCTCTAATATACAGATATTTTGGCAAGCAATTCCCCATAATGTGTATGTGTGTGTGTGTTAGCTTCACTAATATATGTATTTTTGTACATATTGTTTAACTGGAGAACGGCATTGCAGAATTCAGAGAAGTGCCCATTTTGAAGGGAGGCTGTGTGTTGGTTCACCTATTGCATTTGGAAAGTGCAGATCAGAGAGTTTCTCATGAAAATGAAACTGAATTTGTCCTCCATCCCTCCTGATGAAATGTAGCCCTCTTCCCAAGCAAGAAATGTAAAAATGAGAAAACAGACAGACGAGGGAGACTCCTCTGTGTTATAATCCAACACAGAGAGCGGCTGGGGCAATCCAGTCAGATGGGTGGGGTACAAATTAATTGTTGTTGTTGTTAATATAATTGCTATTATTGATCATTGTTGTTGTTGCTATTTCTGAATGCATCTTTTAAGAAATCAAATCCCATCACAAGTTTTGTCCTTCATGTGTTCTGAAACATATTTGGAAAACAAGCAGTTTGTTGCCTGCAAAAATCTCAGAGGGATCAAGACTTCAGCACCTCCGACGAAAGTGGTCGGGAACTCATAGTGCAGAGCGTGGCTTGGGGTGTGTGGCTGCCAAACTCCCCAGTCAATGAGCATAAATACTTCACTTCCTGGTTTCTTAGAGCTCTGGGATCACGGAAGAAGCCTCATTCCCTATCCAGCTCATTGCAGCCCCTTCGCGTGCCTTTTCTTACCTCTGAAACAGCTGGCTATAGGAACTCACGGCCTTCCCTGTCAGTCCCTGCTTGGCCGTCTGCTGCCGCCTCTGAAGAGAAGCCTCCTCCTGAAAAAGAAGAAGAAGAAGAGTTTGGATCTGATATCCTGCCTTTCACTTCCTTTAAGACTAACATTCTCCTTTCCCTTCCTCCCCCACAACAAACACTCTGTGAGATGAGTGGGGCTGAGAGACTTCAGAGAAGTATGACTGGCCCAAGGTCACCCAGCAGCTGCATGTGGAGGAGAGGGGAATCGAACCCGGTTCCCCAGATTACAAATCTACCGCTCTCAACCACTACACCACAAGAAGCCCAACCAACTTAGAATCGTACAATTGTAGGGGTACCTCCAGGGGTCATCTAGTCCAACCCCCTGCCGTGCAGGAATCACAGGTAACTTGTTAGAATAAAGCTTTGGAGGGGCTGTGAAACAACAGAGAAGCTCCTCTCCGCCTAAAATCAGAGAGAGCGAGCAAGGAGGCAAGACCTGTTTCTGGGTGAGAGGGGGGTCACGCAAAATCAATCCTTGAACACAGAAACCTAGGTTATCAGGGAGATGGCTAACCAGCAGCCCTGTTCCCTAACACCTAATTTTCTGTGTGGAGGGATTTATTTATTTATTGTATATTTAGCTATTTTAAAAATATTTCTAGGCTGTCGTTTTTGGCAGTGCTAATCACAATGTTTGATTGCTTAATGTTTGATGCTGTTGTTGCTCTGAGGATCCTCTGGTCCTCTCACTGTGAGAAGTGAAATTACAGGCAACCAGGCACAGGGCCTTCTTGGTAGTTGCCCCTCCCTGTGGAACACCCTCCCATCAGATGCCAAGGAGATAAACAAGCACACACCTTTTAGAAGACATCTGAAGGCAGCCCTGTATCGGGAAGTTTTTATGACCTACTGTTGTTTTAATTTGTTGGAAGCCGCCCAGAGCAGATGGGGTAACCCAGTCAGATTGGCAGCGTATCAATCATAAATTATTATTATTATAATTATTATGTTCAAGGCATGGTTAAGGGGTGGGGGGCAGTTGCCCTCCCTATCCCTACCTCCCTCCAGAGAAATGAAAGCCTTTTGCTAATTGGTGGGTAACGGATCGGTTTCCGGCTTTTCTTCTCCATCTGGAACTCGAACCCCAGAAAACCAGGGAACAAATCTTCTTAGCAATAAGGCATGATGGTAATAATTCCATAGCTTCCATGCTTGCTGAGCTCAGATTCAGCATTATTACATACCATCATTCTAGAATCTGTGTGTGTGTGTGTGTGTGTGTGTGTGTGTGTGTGTGTTTAAAAAACAGCTTCCATTGGCTTTCCAACTCCTTCTGGCTGTCATACGGGGAGGATTAGTTGCATAGGAATATATAGGAAGCTGGCAAATAATGGGTCATTTATCCTTGTAGTGAGGCAAGGAAGAAGGGCTACCCCTATGCTATCCATATAATCAGTTATCAGTAATCAATATATTCATTATATATCCATATATGTTTGCACATAATCAGGGCTTACAGTATTTTATAATCCATTTTGAATCAAAGGGAAGCTGTGCCTTAGCTAATTGCAAACTGCTTGAAACAGCAAGTTAGGAGCCGACCTTTCCCCCCAAAACATCTGTGTACCCTGGACAAGGGGAAGACGTGAATCAGAGATTCTGGTACAAAATCCCCTCAGATACAGGCTAAATTAATCCACAGAACAGGAAGAGCAAAACCGCAAAATGTCCAAGCTCCCTGTCCTGTCATAACTAGGGGAAAGGTTAGACAGAGCGTCACTGGAAGCATTGGAAAGCAGAACTAGAACCCTGTGCTTGGCCAGTGCTTGACCAGGGTCGGGTAGCGTGACAAGAGCTTGCTGATTGGCTGATTCTCGCTGACAATATTGTGAGTCCCTCATGATTGTCTCATGATCTATGATTTGCTGTGATCTGCTCAGGTATAAGACCTCTGGATTTCTGTCAATCGGGGTCCCAGTTCCTTTTGGAAGAGATTCCAAACTGGGTCCTTATTGCCTGGCAATAAACTTCACCTTCTTGCTGAGTCTGCCTGATCCTTATTTTGACACCAAGCGAGTACCCACTTGCGATCCTTGCTTCATTAGCTCAACACTGACTACTCTGGTGGGCTGTGGCTCTCTAAGTCCGAGACGGAGTTGTTGTTTTTTACCATCATTTTTTTTACTTGATCCTTTTAACTAGAGGGGGAATGACTGAATGTCAGCGGATTCAGGGCAGATAGCAGGCATGGTACTCCTTCGCACTGTGTGTAGTTAAAGCCACGTGCACAAAAACATTAAACTACATATTGAAATATTAAAATACAGGAAGGAAATCTTAAAGGGGAAAACTGAGGCAGAGTTAAAATTCATTTTTAAAATAAATTTTTATTCATTTTTTATAATTTGACATTATATTTTTTATAATTTGACATTATATTTTTTATAATTTGACATTATATTTTTTATAATTTGACATCATTCAATTCACTTTCGATATAATAATTCCTTACATTTTGGCTTCCCATCCTTACGTCCGGGATGTTCTTGTTGTATTCCTTAATCTGCTGCCATAGCTACCATTTATTTTCTATTGTATTATAACTTATATTACAATCATTTTATTTATTCTCCTTCCCTTGTCTCTTATTCAAATCCTGCTCACGATTTCGTTTGGCTATAGTTTTTCTCTCTTTCAAATAGGACAGATATAAAATTCTAATATAGTGAGATCTAAAGGTCTGGGAGCAGACCTTTAGGCCTTTTAAAAGACACCTGAGCATCATCAGTGTTGGCACTTGCCAAAGCTCAGGGAGAATTTAGAGATGCAGCAGCAGAAAAGTCCCTTCTCCTGTGGCTGCTGATTGCCACTTCCATGGGCTGCAACACAAGCAGAATCAGCTGCTTGTAATGATCATGTAGGGAACCCTTGGTGTAAGTAAGACTTTGGATATGATTAATCATAAGGGATGCGGGTGGCGCTGTGGGTTAAACCACAGAGCCTAGGACTTGCCAATCAGAAGGTCAGCGGTTCGAATCCCCACAATGACGGGGTGAGCTCCCATTGCCCGGTCCCTGCTCCTGCCAACCTAGCAGTTTGAAAGCACGTCAAAGTGCAAGTAGATAGATAGGTACCGCTCCGGCGGGAAGGTAAATGGCGTTGCCATGTGCTGCTCTGGTTCGCCAGAAGCGGCTTAGTCCTGCTGGCCACATGACCCGGAGGCTGTACGCCGGCTCCCTTGGTCAATAAAGCGAGATGAGCGCCGAAACCCCAGAGTCGGTCACGACTGGACCTAATGGTCAGGGGTCCCTTTACCTTTAATCATAGTCTCTCTCTCTCTCTCTCTCTCTCTCTCTCTCACACACACACACACACACACACACTTACCACTGGTGTTTTCTCTGCTGAAAGTCTGGCCGATATGACGGCAGAGTAATTTTTGGCCGATGAGTCCAAAAACTCACTGGGGGTGGGCGATGGCGCTACCCCGTCGGTTCCTTTGACGGAGGCTGTTTTCGGAGGCACTGTGAGCATCCCGTTTGGAACTGAGAAAGAGAAGGGGAGCTCACTTAGCCCGGCAAACGAAATCAGCAGAAAGGCCAGCGGGAATTAAGGAGTTCTGGGACCTGCCATTCTTGATAAAGCACGTCATGGAAGACGACACCCACCTCCGGGCCTGTCGGCCTGTTCTAGAATCCCTCTGCAGTAGGGAAGGTGGGGGTCTGTGGCCCTTCAGTTGCTACGGGACTGCGGGGCCCATCAGCCACTGCAGCCAGGGATGATGGGAGTTGTAGTCCAGCGACACCTGGAGGGTCCCAGGGCCCCCACCTAAACTAGACAACATTTCTCTCTCTCTCTCTCTCTCTCTCTCTCTCTCTCTCTCTCTCTCTCTCTCCTTCCCTCCAAGAAATTGAGAAGGGATGTTGAGCCCAGGGTTAAGAACGTTGCTTGCTCCGTTCTAAAATGGCTAATGAAGTTCAGCGTAGAATGCAGAATCTGGACACTGGAAGTAGGTTTTCATAAACACCCTCAACGTTTATCTACTGGGTTTTCCCCCTCATGGGAATGGGTTTTAAGCTTAGCTCAGGCCCTCTTGACTTCCTGGGCCCCAGAAAGTTTTTCGGCGAAAACCCTATTAAAAAGACCAGGAACTGTGAATAAATGTGTGAATGGGCCTTGCGCAGGAAAATGGCATTTCTGAACATCATTTAGGATTGTTGTTCCAGACCCAAAATATATTTTGGGCTGGAGCTGGCCAAGGGGAACAATTATAGCACCTCCATCACTCTGCTTGAATGCCACTTCCACCCACAGCTGCCTCTTTGCTCTCTGTCCATTAGCAAAAGCTCACGGATGTCTGTTCATTAGAAGAAGAAGATTTTTAATAGCTTCCCATTATATCAAACATCCAATCTCCCCCTATTACGATCTTACTGCAAATGTTCATACTAAAGAGTCAACCTTGAGGCAAGATTTCGCCCCCTCCTTCCTAAACAAACAAACAAACAATTTCCCCTCATCCATAAGGAAAGAGCAATCTCTCCCCCAAAATACGATCATTACTTTAATTCGGAACACCTACAAATGAAACTCTAAATGAATTTAATGGAGCGTAGTAAATTTCAAAGTTACTTTTATGGATGGTGGAATTGCCCAAACTCAGCGCTCATAATGAAGTTGCTGTGGCTGACGAAGAAATGCAAATTGACAGGACGGCAAAGACATTATAGGCCATTAAGAGCTCCTGCAAGGAATATCAGATGGTTTATGGCACAGCATAAAATGATAAGGGGGAGGAGGGCTCCTTTTTAACTCCTCTGCCCTCCTTAATCATTGCATCCACCAAGGAGGAAAGAAAGAAAGAAAGAAAGAAAGAAAGAAAGAAAGAAAGAAAGAAAGAAAGAAAGACTTTCACGTTTTGTGAACTACTTTTGGCTCACATGCCCAAAGGCCTCTGTTGAAGGTGACTTTCTGCTGAGCACTTGGCAGGTTAAATTAAAAGAGGTGGCAGAACAGCTTTCAATTGGATGTGTGGGGGTCAGGGAGCCAGCAGGTTCATGATTACAAGCATTGAGACAAGGATAGCAGGGGCATATGACAGCTATTCAGAGAGGCCAAGTGCCACAGGGCAAAACACATGCAGCAAAGACAGGCTGAAGACATACTCCTCATGTACAGGTGTTTTGATGCTGATGCCGGGAGTCTATGAGCCAAAATGGGCAAGCTGGAATGCTTGGTCTCAGAACAAGCTATAGCGAGCCTAATGGAAACCTGGTGGGATGGAGAGAACAAATTGATACAAATTCTGTAGGAAGGACCAGGTCTAGGTGGTGTCCATGTGTACGTCAAAGAGGATCTGGAGTCCAGTAAGATAAAAATCCTCAAGAGGCAGACTCCTCCACAGAGTCGTTGTGGGTGGGGATCTCAGGTGAGAAGAACAATTTAGTGGTGAACAAAATGCATTCTGAGATGGAGAAGGAGATCAAACAGGCATTGGACGAGAAAAGTGCTCTAGAAATGGGTGAACTCAATTTTGCGCAAATGGACTTGATACACAAGCACCCAGAAGAGGTAACATTTCTAGATTGATAGCCCAGAATATCTGGGCATGAAACCGACCAGAGGGGCGTAATGCTGTAAAAATGCCAACTTCAAAGCCAAATGGCTGGCAAGCCTAGCACAGGACCTCCTCTTTCAATGATGAGTGCAAATGTTTGCATGGAACAAGCTATCTGTGGCAAATTCCCATTCTGCGTCCGGAAGCAACACAACTGTCAGGCTACACCTGGGGGGATGTGCAATGCCATACCTGAAAGGAGATTGGTGTCCGATGCAGAAACTCTGACCTCGGTTTCCGACGGCTGCTTTATCCCCAGGAACTCCTCAATGAGTTTGCTCAGACTGGTGAATGCTTCGTCAAAATCGTCTGAACGTGAAGGGATACACATATGCAGAGAAAGAAAAGAATTAACACGGCCTAATCCTGGAAGACCTTCAGTCGTGACAATTTGGATTGCTGGCATTCTAGAATGTGGCAAATTGCCCGCCTTGAAAAGGTGTCTCATAAACTAAAAGTAGCTAAAGGGCAGAATTTGCATGACCACATTTATTTGCTAAATGGCATGGTATTATTTCTTATATTATATATTATTTCTTATATTAAGGTGCCCAAGTCACTTGGCACCACCAGTATATGCAAACGTCTGGCTCATCTACGACTTTATAGAATCTTTATTCTCAGTAATTATGGAACTCACAGATGGACAATACTTTTATTCTTCGTATATTATTTGAAAAGGGAATTATATGTAGGAATAAATTCTTTATTCCTTTGGAGCTGTGCTGTAACTTTGTAATTTTGTCCTTCCAAGGCTATGACGCTTCATCATTATTACATTTATTTATTTATATTCCACCTTTCCCCCAAATTGAGACTCAAGGCAAATTACAGATAAAAATACAAAACGCAGATACAATAGAAAAACAAACTAAAAACATAAAAAGATAGTCATTAAAAAGTAATTAAACACTAACAGAATTGAAACCATGTCTGTCTATCAAGATCCATGAAAAATGCTGATATTCGTTGTGTTAAAAAGGTTGAACTTTTTAGCAAAAGCAGTGCAATATTAAATACGAGAGAGAGAGAGAAGTAGTATTGCCTATTTCAGAGATCATGCAATTTCTTTAGGCCTGTGGGCACATCTGGATTTTTGACTGAGTGTTGTGGTCACCAGCTACTCTGATAACTTCTCCCCCACCCCCCAGATACAGAGATACCCCCCAGATACAGAGAATGAATGTTCAGGCAATTTGTCTTGTCCCCCCCACCCAATCACATGGATGCTGGCGCATGTCTTGGCAATCTCCTTTAACCCCATGAGCATCTCGTGCAGGACAGGAAAGTTAGGAATTATAATAATAATAATAATTTATTATTTATACCCCGCCCATCTGGCTGGGCTTCCCCAGCCACTCTGGGCGGCTTCCAAAAAATGATTAAAATACTGTAATACATCAAACATTAAAAGCTTCCTTAAACTGAGCTGTCTTCAGATGTCTTCTAAAAGTCTGGTAGTTGTTGTTCTGTTTGACATCAGGTGGGAGGGCGTTCCACAGGACGGGTGCCACTACCGAGAAGGCCCTCTGCCTGGTTCCCTGTAACTTGGCTTCTCGCAGTGAGGGAACCGTCAGAAGGCCCTCGGTGCTGTTAGTTAGGTGAGTTAGGAGTGCTTGCTATGATAGTTTGGATGGACTGCGCAAACTCTGCTTCTTCCATTTGACTGCCTTCCCAGGAAGACTGCAGCGCTACCTTGCCAGTAGAGGAGACTCGGGTTCCAAAGTGATGGACTCACCGACGTTGATGACCGCGTCAAAGAACCCTGGGAAGTCCTGGTTCAGTTGAATGTACATGCCCACCCTGCGGACTGCTTCTTCGATCTCTGCCCTACTGAACAGCCCCATACGTCGCAGCTGACCCCCGTATCTCTCTTTGTTCACTGGGATCAGTAGGATGTACCGAGGTTGGAAGTAGGAATTCTTCAAGCTTCTAACACCCTTTAAAAAACAGAGGTACTCGGTTATCATTGACTTCAAGGCTTCACAGGCCTTGGCTGAAGTTGTTAAATCACACACAGTACCTCAGATTGACGCAAAGGCTGTGAGGACTGTTTAACCAATAGAGTCGTACCTTGGTTCTCAAATGCCTTGTGACTTGAACGTTTTGGCTCCCGAATGCCGCAACCCCCGGAAGTGAGTGTTCCGGTTTGCAAACGTTTTTTGGAAGCCAAACTTCCGACGCGGCTTCCGATTGAATGCAGGAAGCTCCTGCAACCAATCGGAAGCCGCGTCTCGGTTTGCAAATATTTTCGGAAGTCGAACTGACTTCCGGAATGGATTCCATTCTAGAACCAAGGTACAACTCTACTGTCAAGACTGGATTCTCCTAATTTTAGGTGCAGAGCCAGCAGTCTGGATTGTGGGCATCTCTCAGTTGAGAGATTGATCGGGCATCTGATTAACTTCTTATTAGAGGACAGGTCCTCTTACACCTCTGAAAAAACGGCCTGTTTTGGAGCAACAATTTTAAGGTGAAAATATTGTGGAATGCTAGGTTAAATTGTTCAGGGGAGCACTCTTATCCTACAGAATGCCTGGCTTTAATCATTATTTTAACTGTGTAATGTATTTTATTCTGATTTATGTATCTTGTCTTTTTTTTTTCAATGCCTTCGGCTGCACAAGTAAGTAATATTCATTTGTTAAGTGGATCTTAAACCTCTTTAGTGGGGCAGTGAAGCAAGGAGTAGGCAAATTGTTTCAGCTCAAATGAGGTTCTTGCTTTGAGTTCATGTTTCTGGAAAAAAGCATCTAATTAATAACTTAGCTATTGATTATATAACTTAGTTATTGATTATATAACTAACAATTAACTTATTATATAACTCTACCATTCTATGATTCAATGAACCACAGCTTTGGATCTAGGGCTTGACACAGGGCCAGCTCTTGGTTTATGATAAAAACATACCGTGTTTTTCCGTGTATAAGACAATACTTTTTCCTTTAAAAAAATCAGTAAAAATTGCAGGTCATCTTATAAAAGGACATCAGAGGGGGGAACGGGCGATTGGTGTCAGCAGCAGCCAGCAGGAGATTGCCAGCGGCGATTGGGCATGTGATTGGTTGCTGCGGCAAGGCCTGCTGACGATTGGCTGTGGCTGTGGTAATTGGACGTTGATATACTGTATTGCCGAATGGTTTCATTGAGTTTGCAGATGGGCTTTTGGTGGCGAGCGTGCAGACGATTGTTGGATTGTTGGCTGCGGTGATGCGTGCAATTTGCTGTAGAGCAACTGGTGGTGGTGACCCCCCCCCTAAAAAGCTCAATAACTTTGGGCAATCCCCCTAAAAAAAATTAGTTGTGGTCCCAAAAATTAGGGGTCGTCTTATACATGGGGGCATGTTATACATGGAAAAATACGGTAATTACACGGACCTTGCTATGGCTTAAGGTGCTTCCATCCCCATCGTTACCTCTATTTCCATATGAATGCAGGTTGCAAGTCCCTCCCTAGCGATGGACTCGATTGTGTCCCGGCCCATTCCGTAGTAGAAGCCGCTGTACTTAAAAGTTGCAATGAATTTCCCCTGGAATGAAAAGAATGAAGCCTGGGCGGCAAGAAAGACCAAGGGGAAAGCTCTCGCCAGAAACCACAATCTAGATCCCAGAATCTAATACTCTGACATGCCGCTCCTCACCTCAGATACATGACAGCTTGATCTCGCCTGCTGTAGGCAGGAAATGTAGGGTTGACGCATGTGCTGACTAGGAGCTTGTGCAAAAGGGTGGGTGAGAGATGGAACTATGAACCAGAAGACCCACACCATCAAAGTATTTATCTTCTTCTCCAGCAGGTCCCAGGATGGGTTATAGCAATGGGAGGACCGAAATAAATATGGGAGAAGCAATTCCGACGTACCCCTGAATTTATCTCCTGCTTCAAAAAACAGCAAGGCAGTATTGGTCATGCTGTGAACATTGCAATGCACTTGATAAATACTAAAGTGATGTTGTCGTTAATTTCATTGACAGAAGTTCCAGCCCATCTGGGACACTAAGGTTGGATTTGCATGTTAGGAGGAAGCACTGGTTATTGGGAAACAAAAAATAGGATAATTGCGTCAGGTTTTCTAATTCAGCCCAGGTGGGGATGATGGGAGTTGCAGTCCAAAAATACCCGGAGGGTGTCAGGTTGATGAAGACTCTTCTACCCCAGTTATCCCACCAGTCTTCTAACCACAAAAAGCCAGACAAGAAAAGTGATGGGAGAACTGCACTTCTGGGAAACTTGCAGAGTGACAACAGCTAGCTGGCAGTGCCATGCAAAGTCTATGCAAACAGATGGGGACGGATGCTCATGGAAGAGGCAAAGTTGTATAGCCTCGTCCCAAGTTTCGTGCACACATATCGGCAGGCTTGCTCAATAAACAGCCCATCTGGGTGCTCCCCACGCAAGAGAAACTCTCCTGTGGCGACGAGATGTGTCAGCTCAGCCTATGGGCATTTCTCCACAAGGAAGTCACATGAATTTCCCCTTCGCACACTACCCCAGAAGTGCCATAAAAGACGGCCCATTTGTGCTCCTTCCTCCAGCACTTTTTCAAGATGCACTATCAGAGACCCGCACAGTGGAAAGACAAAATTCCCTTCGGTGGGCATCACAGAAAAAGAATGCCACGTCAGGTCAGGCTCTCAAGTCCAGCATTCAGTTTATTTGTTTCATTTTATTTAGTTATTGCATTCATATGGCACCTTTTCCTCCAAGCAGCTCAAGGTAGAGTGAATGGCTCTCCCCTTTCCTCATTTTATCACAACAACCTACTGCGAGGTAGGTTAGGCTGAGAGGCTGAGTGACTGAACCAAGGTTACTCAGTGAGCTCCATGGCTATGTGGGGATATGAACTCTGGTCTCCCAGGTCCCGGGACGCAGGTGGCACTGTGGGTTAAACCACAGAGCCTAGGACTTGCTGATCAGAAGGTTGGCGGTTCGAATCCCCGCGACAGGGTGAGCTCCCGTTGCTCGGTCCCTGCTCCTGCCAACCTAGCAGTTCGAAAGCACATCAAAGTGCAAGTAGATAAATAGCTACCGCTCCGGCAGGAAGGTAAACGGTGTTTCCGTGCGCTGCTCTGGTTTGCCAGAAGCGGCTTAGTCATGCTAGCCACATGACCCGGAAGCTGTATGCCGGCTCCCTCAGCCAAAAAAGTGAGATGAGCGCCGCAACCCCAGAGTCAGCCACGACTAGACCTAATGGACCCTTTACCTTTACCTCCCAGGTCCCAGTCTGACACTCTGGGCTCTGACAGTCTGACCACCACTGGCTCTAAGCATCAGCCAGGCACATGATCTTGGAAACCTCACAAAGCAGAGCATGAAGATCACAAGCAGCAGCCCATCTGGCTTGGGTGCAAGAAGCACTTTTACGACTTGACCAGAGGCTACTCTGCTGAACAATGAGGTGAACCAGCATTTTCTGGGAGGACAGAACTCATTAAAAAAGAAATATTAAAAGCTCAGATTTGTTGCTCGTGTGCATAACCCTCTCACAGAATGAAGAGAACGGCACCCTTTGAAAGTGAGCTGGAGGCTCTTCAGCAATTAAGGAACAGCTAGAGAGATTAAAAACTATTCAGTACATGTTGACCACAGCAAGCTATGGCAAGTTCTTAAAGAAATGGGAGTGCCTGATCACCTCATCTGTCTCCTGAGAAATCTCTATGTAGGACAAGAAGCTACAGTTAGAACTGGATATGGAATAACTGATTGGTTCAAAATTGGGAAAGGAGTACGACAAGGCTGTATATTGTCTCCCTGCTTATTTAACTTATATGCAGAATTCATCATGTGAAAGGCAGAATTAAGATTGCCGGAAGAAATATCAACAACCTCAGATATGCTGATGACACAACCTTGATGGCAGAAAGTGAGGAGGAATTAAAGAACCTATTAATGAGGGTGAAAGAGGAGAGTGCAAAATATGGTCTGAAGCTCAACATCAAAAAAAACAAAGATCATGGCCACTGGTCCCATCACCTCCTGGCAAATAGAAGGGGAAGAAATGGAGGCAGGGAGAGATTTTACTTTCTTGGGTTCCATGATTACTGCAGATGGTGACAGCAGTCATGAAATTAAAAGACGCCTGCTTATTGGGAGAAAAGCAATGACAAACCTATACAGCATCTTAAAAAGCAGAGACATCACCTTGCCAACAAAGGTCCGTATAGTTCAAAGTAGTGATGTATGGAAGTGAGAGCTGGACCATAAAGAAGGCTGATCGCTGAAGAATTGATGCTTTTGGATTATGGTGCTGGAGGAGACTCTTGAGAGTCCCATGGACTGCAAGAAGATCAAACCTATCCATTCTGAAGGAAATCAGCCCTGTGCGCTCACTGGAAGGACAGATCCTGAAGCTGAGGCTCCAAGACTTTGGCCACCTCATGAGAAGAGAAGACTTCCTGGAAAAGACCCTGATGTTGGGAAAGATGGAGGGCACAAGGAGAAGGGGACGACAGAGGACGAGATGGTGGGACAGTGTTCTCGAAGCTACCAGCATGAGTTTGACCAAACTGCGGGAGGCAGTGGAAGACAGGAGTGCCTGGTGTGCTCTGGTCCAGGGGGTCACGCAGAATCAGACACGACTAAACGACTAAACAACAACATGTTTTTGACAGGCAAGTTAAACAAACGGTCCCACAGGCCATTTTTTTCTCCAATAGCTCAAGACTCAATGGATTTCCGTGCCCTCACCCTTTAGCGTGATCTGTGATTAACTGCCAGGCATCCTCCCCTCAAGCGAAAGGAGGGCAAATCAGCTCATGCCTTACCATGGTCACCATTTTGTCAAACTCCTCCTGGGAAACAAAATAGTAATCTAATCTGTTTTCTTCTCCAAAATAAGCAGTCCTCGTGGTGTGGCAGGGACTGAAAGATAAGCCGGACAGAAAACAGAATAAGCAAGTGAAGGGAGATGACACGGTTAAAGAGCTCAAGGACAATCTAGTGCACATTTACTCAGGACAGGAGTAAATCCTATTGACCTCAGCATGCATAGTGTTAGGCTGTAAAGGATGTATAGTTTGTGTGTTTGTGTGTAAATATATATATACACACACACTGTCATACCTCTGGTTGAATATGCTTCATGTTGAGTGCGTTCGAGTTGTGCTCCGCAGCTACCCAGAAGTAAAGGAGCATGTTACTTCCAGGTTTCGCTTCTCGCACATGCGCAGATGCTCAAAATGACGTCACACGCATGTGCAGAAGCAGTGAAAAACAACGCACACGTGTGCAGACGTGCCGTCGCAAGTTATGTTTGCTTCTGGATGCGAACGGGGCTGCGGAACGGATCCCGTTCGCATCCCGCGGTACCACTGTACATATATACATATGAACATAGCAAAGGTTGATAAAATTATGAATGCCCTGAAGAAATAAATCTACCCCCTTCAGATGATTGGCAGTAAATCCAGGACAGAGAAAAGAAAGCCACACAATGTATCTTATACAACAGAAAATAATACTTTGAATTTATTGGACTCCATTACATTTGTATAGGAAAGGACTGTCTAATGCAGGCATAGGCAAACTCGGCCCTCCAGATGTTTTGGGACGACAACTCCCATCATCCCCAGCTAACAGGACCAGTGGCCAGGGATGATGGGAGTTGTAGTCCCAAAACATCTTGAGGGCCGAGTTTGCCTACGCCTGGTCTAATGCAGTTCTTTGTTGGAGATGTAATAAGGATAATGGCTCCTTGAAACATGTGTTCTTATAGTTTCCTGTACTCACTAAGTTTTGGGGGAATGTGTTTGGCTGCATAAATATGACTATGCAGAAAAAATTTAAAAAATTCAGAGGAAAATATTCTTTTGAATTTTACACTTATTGGTATAAACAGAAGTTGACAACCGGGCAACAAAAGTGGATTCTATACGTTCTAACTGGTGTTGATGAACTGGAAGAACACAGATTTTAGACTGAAGACATGACAGCACTCACTGTTTCACACACTGATGCTACTAGATGCAGCCAACAGGCCACATTGCAGAGTAAATTAACAAAAGGAATCAGAGAAGAGGCATCATCCATGTGAATTATGGGAGAAGGGAACTCGGAGAGTGATGCTTAGGGTTAGAATTTGGCAGGTGTGTGTATGTGTGCATGTTTTTTTTGTTTTACAAGTACAGAGCATGTCCCTCCCTATTTTCATCTGTGAAATGTTGAGTGGTGTGTGATTCTCCCACGTCCTTCAGATGTTATAGTGCCTGTGGGGGAGGCCTAAAAATGCCAGCCAATCCTGCTACAACAACACTCCAGGGAAAGGGATTCAGGAACCATCTTATTCAATAACTGTGTCAAATGAGAACCGTATGAGGCACGTGGACCCTATAAAGCTGAAACTTCAAAGGCTTGGTTTTCTCAGCAATTTTTATAAATATACACATCTTAAAAGGTCAGTTCTGGGCACTGACCAGATGTTTTGAATGGCCTTTTTTTAAAAAAACCCTTATGTTACAAGCTCCTTTTAACAGCAAGGTCATGTTTACATTTGAAGTTGCCCAGTATCTTCCATAAAATACAGTTTTAACAAGTGGCATGTTGAAAATTCTAAAAGCAGCACACGAAAGCTACAGAAACCTCCTCTGAATAATAAAAATGCAGCTTTGCTTTATGGTAGCAATTTTCTGCTCTGCTAAGACTGCTCTGCTCTCTGTTCTTCACATGCATGATGCTTACGAGGGAATAAAATATAAAATAAAACACAACAAGGCTCTTGGAAAACTGAGGGTGTTTGGAAAATCCCCAGCAGTTTTCAATTACTGGGAAATTCCAGCCAGGCTTTTCAAACTGTGTAATTTATTTAATATGTATTGTATTTGATGTTTCTCCCCACCCACTACTACCTTTCAGCCAGGAGATTTATTTCAAAGTCTTTGATTTACAACACACTGAAACCCCCAGGAGGGGAGACTGCCATTGTGCCCAGGTCTTGCTTCCGGGCTTCCCATGGGCACTGTGAGAACGGGGTGCTGGACTAGAGAGCCCACTGGCCTGATCCAGCAGAACTCTTCTTATGTTCTTGGGATGATGGAAGCTGCAGTTCAAGAGCATCTGGAAGTCGCCATGCTTGCTAATCTTGACATAAGATGACTCTTGGGGTCCCTTCCAACACTACAATTCTATGATTCTATGGCATACCAGTAAGAAGGTATGTGCTTTAAGGTCTAAGAAGGTCTAAGGTCTATTTATGGGACCACCTCTCCTGGTATGCCCCACAGAGGACCTGAAGGTCCAAGAATAATCATAGTTTAGAGGTCCCGGGCCCTAAGGAAGTCAGATTATCCTCAGCCAGGGCCTTCTCAGTGATGGCTCCGACCTGGTGGAATGCTCTGTCCCATGAGACCAGGGCCCTGCAGGATTGAACTTCCTTCCGCAGCACCTGTAAGACAGAGCTTTTCCGGCTGGCTTTCAATTTGAACTTAGCCTGATCTTTTATTCCACTTCCTTTCCTCCCCCTCCTCTTTTTATGAAGATTACCTGCTCTTGGATCCCACAGCTAATTCTCCCCTGGTCTCCTCGCTGGCCCAAACAGGACTAACTTAGCCAGCTAGCCCTGGTGATCATCTAATGCTTATTGGATGGCTTTCCCCCCTAAATTGATTTTTGAATTCTGAATTTATTGTTATTCATATTTTATACTGCATTTTATGCTGTTTTTTGTTGCATCAATTAAGTGTTTTAAATTTGTTGTTAGCCACCCTGAGCCCAGTTTTCTGAACCGGAAAGGGCAGGGTATAAATAAAAAATAATAATAATTATTACTATTATTATTATTACTATTATTATTATTATAATAATAAGAAACCAACACAACCTAGAAGTCTACCAGCAATATTTCAGTTTTTCAACCCTGTAGATCACTATATACCATATTTTTCGCTCTATAGGACGCACTTTTTCCCTTCTAAAAAGTAAGGGAAAATGTTTGTGCATCTTATGGAGCGAATGCAGGCTGCGCGGCTAAGCCCAAAGCCAGAACAGGGAGGCGGAGCACTGCGCAGCGCTCCATCTCGCTGTTCTAGCTTGGGGATGGCTGCGCAAAGCCTCTGCAGGGCAGTGGGGTGCCTTCACCCCGCTGCCCTGCGGAGGCTTCGCAGGCTGTCCCCGAAGCCAGAACAGCAAGAAGCTATCCCAGAAGGCAGATCCCTCTTGCTGTTCTGGCATCTGGGGTTCAGAATTTTTTTCTTCTTGTCTCCTAGTTGCGTCTTATCATCCGATGCGTCCTATAGAGCGAAAAATACGGTATACAACCACACACACACACACACACACACACACACACACATATATTAAAAAAAATGTCCAGTAGCACCTTAGAGACCAACTAAGTCTGTTCTTGGTATTAGCTTTCGTGTGCATGCACACTTCTTCAGATACCTGTATATCAGGAACGGCTAACCTTTGAACAGCTCAGGGAAAGCTGGTCAGATGCCCAAATGGGTTACCCAGGAACTGGAGCTATCCTTGTGTACATTCAGACTCTGCCATCGCCCACCCATAAGAGACAGGGGGAGTGCAAGGAACAGGCTTGCTTTCTGAAAGGTCCCATAAAGAACCCGAGTGGCAGGGATTCCAAGATGTGAGTGAGAGAGCAGTGAAATTTACACTGAGATCCACTGTATCTTTTCCTTACAACGGAAACGGTAAATAATATTGTATTCAACTACATCTTTGGCCTTCCCTTCTGTTCAGGCCATCAGTCCAATACTGTGATACAGTGGTACCTTGGGTTACATACGCTTCAGGTTACAGACGCTTCAGGTTACAGACTCAGCTAACCCAGAAACAGTACCTCGGGTTAAGAACTTTGCTTCAGGATGAGAACAGAAATCCTGCTCCGGCGGCGTGGCAGCAGCGGGAGGCCCCATTAGCTAAAGTGGTGCTTCAGGTTAAGAACAGTTTCAGGTTAAGAACGGACCTCCGGAACGAATTAAGTACTTAACGCGAGGTACCACTGTATCTGGAAAGCCAACACAAATCCTGGACAGACTCCCTGCACTGACATGAAACCCTACCCTGGGATTAGAGCCGGCATTATTCAAATACAAGTTGCCATGCACTGAACATGAATGGGGTCAGGTTTTGTAGCTCAGTTGTGAAATGAATGTCTAGGTGTACATATATTTGCAGCAGTGACTGGACAGCTCAATGCAGTTTGAAAGTGGCTAAGTCCATCACAACCAATTAAACCAGTGGCAAGGAACCTCTGGCTCACCAACCTGATGAATCAGGGCAGCAGCCCTTAGCATTTGGTCTATGAGGTCATTTCGGCCAACCCACAGGAACCAGTCCTACACTGGACATCATATATTATGTCAGGTCAGAGGCAATGGAAGAAGTTGCTCCCTGCTGAAAGGGGGGTTTTCAGACACTGTCAATCAGTTACTTAATCAGCGGTGCCTTCAAAGCCTTTTGATTTCAAACTGGGCAGGCAAAGTAAAACATGTCACCTGGTGTCATTGTGACATCAAATGATTGACTGATGGGTGGTCCCTGCCCACCCATCAAAATGACCCACGGGGGCTGGCGGAAGCAGCTGGGAATGGTTTCACACTGCTCAATTAAACTTTCCCCCCTGATTAACTTAATCAATGTGGTTATTTTACCAAATGCTCAATATAGCTGCCTTTTGGCTATTTTGAACAAAAAGCAAGATAACTCACAATTTTATAAGTATGTAGTTACTGTTCATTGTTAAGAAGAAAGGTCATTTTGGACCCACCCCGTCCTTTTAGAGCAACACAGCAGAACTAAAATAGCTTCAAAAAAGTGAGAGCATTTAACTCCATTAAAATTTGCACTCAGAAATGAAAACTGGCCTCTGACAATCAAACTTCTAAATACTTAGATGTAAGTCCCACCCAATTAAACAGTGGTATGAAAGCAGCCACAATGCACTGATTAAAGCTTGCAGTCCTACAATTAACATCAATCTGCGTTTGGTCCACAGCGAGATGGAAAGTATCTGATTTGGATACGTTGCAGGAAAAGAACCCTACAAACCAGATGATTTCTCCCCTGAATTTGATGGGGAGGGCAATATAAGATGATAAGAAGAAAATAAAAGGGGGAAACTAAAATTGGTAGAACAGAGAAGGGCATAATTGCATTCCATAAAGCTTTTTTTTTTTTTTTTAATCTTTCTGAGAAAACCTGCCTTGTTTTATTTCCGGCAAGTCTCCAAGGACATCGTGAACGTTTATGGACCAGAGGTACCTGTATCTGAAATAGTTGTTGAATTTTCTGCAGAGCCTGTGGCAAAGTTCTCGCTTCCAGCAGGCCAGGGGTCCGGTCAACACCAGCATGGGGTAGGGAGCATCGAGGCTGGGTAAGGTGCTGCACAGAGAGAAGGGAAAAGATGCCGCCATTAACCTCACAGGAATTCAGATGCGATACACAATATACACAGCTCCCCTCTAGGTATCTCCTAACCCAGGCATCACCAAACTCAGCCCTCCAGATGTCTTGGGACTACAACTCCCATCATCCCTAGCTAACAGGACCAGTGGTCAGGGATAATGGGAATTGTAGTTCCAAAACATCTAGAGGGCCAAAGTTTGAGGGTACCTGTCCTAAGCTCTTGTTATGTTTTTTTTAAAAAAAAGATATTTATTAAAATTTTCCAATTTAATACAAAAAGAAAAAACAACAGACAAAAAGGCAAAAATACACAATTTAAACAAACAAAACAAAACAGGTATAGTTCCCATTTCTTATTTCCATTACCTTATATCCCGGACCTCCTCTCACCTCCCCCTTTTGTATTCTAATTCAGATTCTTAATTCAGCAAATCCTTATTATAACTTAATATAACTTATTTTCGCTTGTTGTTCAACCTTTACATTACAGCTGGTAACCATTTAATTTCTGTCCAACATCATTCTCTAAGCTCTTGTTATGTTTGGGACTTGTAAGGTGCCTGAATTATCTATCTTTAAGCACCACACAAAAACGCTCCTCTTCAACCAGGCCTTGGGCTGATTAATATTCTAAAGCCTTTTAAATGTGTTTGCGGGGTGGGGTGGGGTTGGATTTATCTATTTATTTGTGCTTTTACTTTGGATATTTATCTTGTGAAACACCCTGAGATCTTATGATGAAGGATGGCATATGTCTAATAAAAATAAATAAATGCATATTTTTTTGGGGGGGGTGTGAAATGGTGGGACAGACTGCTTTTAGATAGACAAATAAATAAATAAATAAATAAATAAATAAATAAATAAATAAATAAATAAATAAGATTTGGATACTTTAAGGCCATGATTCTATTCACTAGATCAGAGCTTTCCAAACTGTGCATCTTGACACATTAGTGTGTTGGCTGCGGTGTGCAGGTGTGTCATGCAAACGCCCCCTGCACTCTTTAAGGCAGGCATAGGCAAACTCCGGCCCTCCAGATGTTTTTGGGACTACAACACCCATCATCCCTGACCACTGGTCCTGTTAGCTAGGGATGATGGGAATTGTAGTCCCAAACATCTGGAGTGCCGGAGTTTGCCTATGCCTGCTTTAAGGGGTTACCTTAACCTCCGGTTTGCTAGTAAAACTGAATTACTGTGTGACGAAACGATGCATGTCTCAAAAGTGTGTCACCAGCATGAAAAGTTTGGAAAGCTCTGCACTAGATGGAGATGATGGGTTCACCCAAACACCCAAATTAAATATTTCCTATGACTTGGAGCATTATTTATAGACTCAACAGAAGGCGTGGGCTGGCAGCTGTTAATTTAATCCTATGTGATGTCTTGGATGCAACACACCAGACGAGCAGGGCTGAGCTCCTTGGGAACAGAGCCTCCAGAGCCATCAAGTTCCAAGTACATGCAAGGGGGAAACTGCCTAGAAAATGCCAACACAGTCGCAATGAATGCCCCCCAATGGAAACGCCTCCTGAGGAATGAGAGAAGGGCTGGTTAAAAGGAGACTGATGGGTACAGATGGATGCTAGAAGAGGGTGAGAATGAGGAGGCCTTGTGAGTGCTCCTCTTGTAGCCTCTGTGATCCACAACGGGAGGCATGGCCATTTTGCCCGCCCCGAGATGCCAACACTATTGACGGGAGAGAGTTTGAGACAGCCTGGAGAAATTACAGTTGCAAGCACTCGTCGCTGGTAATCGTCGCTGGGTATCGATAAGAGGATTGTTGCCTCTTCGCATCTCTCCGTTTGTGATGTGAGTGGCCATCTGTTCCGACAGATTGTTTAAAAGGAATGGGGTGTGGGCAATCTGTCTTGGAGCTCCGAGGTGAGCAACTAACTTCGTTTCGTAATCTGCTCAGCAAAGCAAGTTCTCCCTGATTTCCATCCCGGCAGCCATGGCGTACCAACAACAGAGTCTTCTCTCCCCCCAATGGAAAATGTCCCATCCCTGTGACAGCTTTACCTGAGCGCCACCTACAGGGTGGAAGAGGAACTGATGTCCAGCTTACCTGTCAAAAATCCGCTGCGGCTGGATCATGCTATACATGATCTGGGTCATGTGATCCTGGGCAGCCACCACTTCGGGAGGCGGGTCGTACTTGTTGACAGCAGCAACCTGCTCCCAAGAGGAGAGGGATCAATTCATTAATTACATGAATTCCTTCAGCTTGAACAAGAGTGGCCAAATGAGTCTGTGGTTAGAATTCCCTCCTGATTAATCAATATGTTCCTTCTGGAACTCCGCAATGCAACATTTTGTTGCAGGGCCCCTACTTATATCTCAATACGGATGAATCAACTGAAAGAGCACGCTTACCTTTTCTTGCACGGTGATTTTCTTATGATCCAGCTCTGTGAGTCGAAGCAGCATGAAAATGACCAGGAGCCAATAATCCTTGTGTTGCTGATATGGATATAACAAAGAGGTCGAAGATTCATTTGAATGGACGATAATTTAAATTCAGCTCTTCAAACTAATACGCAAGAAGCCATTTTATCATACTTTTGACACAGGATATTAGGAAAGCAGAAGACATCCACAGAAAATGAGAGAAACCCAACCAAAGGAACAGGCTGACAACCCTCTTTATCATTCATGGCTTCTTCCAAAGCGGTGAAGGAAACTGAGCCACACGGCAGGCAGAGAGAAAGATGGGCAAGGGTGGCAGTTAAAATGCTTGGAAAATTGAACATTCAAACCATGTGAGGTGTCTCCTCTTCCCGTACCTGGTTTCCCATCTCCTTTCTTGTCCTTATCTTCTAAAGACCTTCCGATGTTGTTGAACATTCCTAGCCATTGGCAACACTTACTGGGGCTGGTGGATACTGCAGTTCAGCAACAGCTGGAGGGCCAAAGGTTTTCCAGCCCTGTTTTTAAAGTTCTCCATGGACTTAGGAACATAGGAAGTGAGAGCATTGGTCCCTCTCACCCTAAACTGCCTTCTGATGGGAGGGCATTCCACAGGGTGGGTGCCACTACCAAGAAGGCCCTCTGCCTAGTTCCCTGTGGTTTCACTTCTTGCAGAGAAGGAACCACCAGAAGGCCCTCGGAACTTTGTCCTCAGTGTCTGGGCTGAATGCTGTGGGTGGAGACACTCCTTCAGGTATACATATGCTAAGCTTCAACATAACAGTGAAACCCCAAGGATGCACACAAATCCTGCTCCTGGGGAGTTCAGGATCATAGACCTATTCTACATAGGCAGTAAATCAAGGAGTTAACAGTTTGAAGTGGTAGAATGAGGCTGGGTTTGCCAAATGTTGATGTCCTGCTGTTTTTGGACTACAGTTCCCACCATCCCTGACCACTGGTTCTGCTAGCTAGAGATGATGGGAGTTGTAGTCCAAAAAAATGGATGGAGACCCAAGTTTGGGAAATGCTGGAATGGGATGTATCTCTTCAGACTGGTGTGTGTGAGTGTGTGTGTGTGTGACAGTTTTGAATCCTTTTTCCCCCTTTACTTTTCTAAAACAGCTAAATGCAGATAGAAAACCCGCATTGCTGGCAAAGCCTGGACTGTAATGTTTACCCCCGATTAGTTACTTTTCTGTCTGAAGTTTGTTTTTAATCTCGTGGAACATGAAAAAAAAAGAAATGTGCTGCTTCTTTTTCAAATTCACCCTCTTACTGAGGTTTTCATTCCCTGAATGTGTTAAATTAATTTATGGGTTGTTGTTGTTTTTTATCCTGTGACAACTAAGTGTGTATAAAGGCCTGAAAATACCATCTGGGACTGAATATTTTCAAGAGAATGCAGTAGATGAGGTTTAATTATCCAAACTCAAATTTGGTCAGAGTAATGATCCCCCTAATTGCAAGTGAAGTGTCACAGGAACTTAAAGGGCATAAAGAATAAGGGGAGAGATGCTAAACGGAACTGTAAATTGATATAAAAAAATAAAGTTTCGTTGTCTGAAGTATAACTTTAAGAGGTACAATAATTAACTGTCAATGAGAAAACTAACGTCTTGGCAGCTTGATTAGAGGCATTGTCTCAGGAAAGCCAAGTCACGCCAAATCACTGACATTCAAACCAATTCAATGCTGTCTTAACATAATTGCCACTTCCGTTCATAAAATCACTAAAAAGCCATGCAGATTAATTGGAGAGACGTTTTTAAAAACGACCAAATTCTGATCTAAGGAGCACTGCTTAGCAAGGTTTAAGAGAGCTTAAGAGGAAAATAGCCTGATTTTTAGTTAGAGATGCTCTCCCCATATGGGGCTGAATGTTGTGACTAGATCACTGAGTAGAGCACCTGGAAGTATTTTGCACTTGCCCTGAGTGAACCACAGTGGCTGCTGAGCAACTATGGGGTTACATGCAAAGTCTTGATGTTAGCATTTACAGCCCTGAACAACTAGGGACAAGAGTACCTGAAAGACTGCCTAAGATCCCTTAGATCAACTAAAGAAATTCAACTATAGACTCTCATAGGGTAATGACCTGGAAATGGACATTTTATGCTTCTGCCGCTGTACTGGGGTTAGGGTTAGGGTTAAGAAGGCATTGTAAATATCTCTTTTGCCCAGGCTTCCTCCCTGACCCTGTTTTATGTTTGAATTCCCTGAATCCTTATTCTGTTCATCATTAGATGCTTTTAGAGGCTTTTATACGACTGTTTCATTGGTTTCAAGTTGCATTATTGTTTTAAAGATATACTTTGCTTTTCATATTGTGCACAGCTCAGAGATTTCTAAGTGGTTTATAAATGCTTTTAAATATGTTGGACAGAAGTTAAGAAAGATCTAGAAATATGGTCTAGGCTGAGACTTTCCTTGTTAGGCCGAATTGCTGTTATCAAGATGAATGTATTGCCTAGAATGTTATTTTTATTTCAGACCTTACAGATTCTAGACAAGATGGATTGCTTCAAGAGGTGGCAGAAAGATATATCTAAATTTGTCTGGCAGGGCAAAAAGCCCAGAATAAAATTTAAGATCTTAACTGATGCAAAAGATAGAGGGGGTTTTGCCCTGCCGGACTTAAGACTCTATTATGAATCAGCGGCTTTCTGCTGGTTGAAACACTGGCTACTCCTTGAAGACACAGACATTTTGGACCTAGAAGGGTATGATAATAACTTTGGTTGGCATGCATATCTATGGTATGACAAGGTAAAGGTGCATAAAGGCTTTAAAAACCATATTATTAGGAAAGCTTTGTATAATGTCTGGATTCGATATAAAGATTTGTTGGAAAGTAAAACCCCTAGGTGGCTGTCACCAATGGAAGCCAAGGCAGTAAAAAAATTAAATATGGAACCTAACTGGCCAAAATATTGTGAAATCCTAGAACAAGATGGTGAAAAGTTTAAACTCCAGAGTCATGAGAAGCTAAAGTTTAAAGTTCGAGATTGGTTACATTACTATCAGATAAATGAGACATTTAAGCAGGACAGGAAATTAGGATTTCAGAAGGAGAGGTCAAAGTTAGAAACAGAACTGCTAGAACCCAATACTAAGAATCTATCTAGAATGTATAACTTGCTGTTGAAATGGAATACACAGGAGGAAACGGTTAAATCAGCTATGATTAAATGGGCACAGGATATCCGGTCATGACATTATGTTTGCTGACTGGGAACAGTTATGGACCACCGGCATTAAGTTTACGGCATGTAGTGCCTTAAAAGAGAACATAATGAAAATGATCTATAGGTGGTACATGACCCCAGTCAAGATTGCAAAAATCTACCATTTGCCCAATAATAAATCTTGGAAATGTAATGAGTCTGAAGGTACCTTCTATCATCTTTGGTGGACCTGCCCAAAGATTAAAGCCTTTTGGGAAATGATCTATAATGAAATCAAAAAAGTCCTTAAGTGGACATTTATAAAGAAACCGGAGGCTTTTCTCTTGGGCATGGTTGGCCAGTTGGTGCCAAGGAAGGATAGGACTTTTTTTATGTATGCGACCACAGCAGCAAGGATCCTGTTGGCAAAGTATTGGAAGATGCAAGAACTACCTACTCTGGAAGAATGGCAGACAAAGGTGATTGACTTTATGGGACTGGCAGAGATGACCGGCAGAATCCGTGACCAGGGGAAAGAGACAGTGGAAGAGGACTGGAAGAAATTTAAAATATATCTTAAAAATTGTTGTAAAATTGAGGACTGATAAGATGTCTGGGGGTAAGAAATAGAGAATTACAGCTGTAAACATTAACATTAAGGAAATTTAAAGAAAACTACTAGAGAAATTGACTGAAGGGTTGCTAAAGAGTTGTAAAACAAGGATGCAGTGAAAGGGAGGTATGTGGAAGTCATGTTTTAAATGTTTTTTATATGTTTTTGTTTTGTGTTTTGTTTGTCTTTTTGTTAAAAAAACCAATAAAAATTATTATAAAAAATATATAAATGCTTTTAAATAAATTAATGAAAAACAACCTTGTAGCTGAGGAGTCGGGGGGGGGGGTTTGCCCTGTAATTTCTCCCTCAAAACACTGTATTAATTATAAATACAGTGGTACTTCGATTTTCGAATGTAATCCGTTCCCGAAGACCATTCGAGTTCTGAAACATTCGAAAACCGAAAACTCAATAGCCAACAGCTACGCCTCAGGATCTTGCACTCAGTGGAAGCCACGTGGCATGTTCGACTTCTGAGGCATGTTTGAAAACTGAAGCATTTACTTTTGGGTTTACGGCGTTTGAAAACTGAAATGTTAATCAATGGAGAAGTTCAAAAACCAAGATACCACTGTACTGATTTTATTACCAATAAGGAATCTAATTAACTAGGGTTGCACTTTGCTTGCCTTGCTCACCAGTCCTGTGCCAACACCCCTTCCTTAACACCTCCACCCACGCCCCTCTCCCTCCACTCAGACCTTGCCCAGCCTCCCCCCAGGACCCTGATGGGGCAGGTTAGGTGAATACCGCCCAATAGGTTTAATTCATATTAAAATACAAATACCCATACTGGTGTGAGCATTTCCTCACATTAGGTCCTGAGTTGTACTTGCCTTCCCCACTTCTCGTTTAACCTTGCCCCTTCACCATCTTGCCTTGTTGTCTCTCCCCACTGCCAGCTTTTAGACTGAGTACTACCTGGGGACACGGGTGGTGCTGTGGCCTAAACCACAGAGCCTAGGGCTTGCCGATCAGAAGGTCGGAGGTTTGAATCCCCGCGACGGGGTGAGCTCCCGTTGCTCAGTCCCTGCTCCTGCCAACCTAGCAGTTCGAAAGCACATGAAAGTGCAAGTAGATAAATAGGTACCGCTCCAGCGGGAAGGTAAACGTGCTCTGCTCTGGTTCGCCAGAAGCGGCTTAGTCATGCTGGCCACATGACCCGGAAGCTGTACGCCAGCTCCCTCAGCCAATAAAGCAAGATGAGCGCCGCAACCCCAGAGTCGGCCACGACTGGACCTAACGGTCAGGGGTCCCTTTACCTTTTACTCCCTGGGGCAGAGTCTCTTAACAGGAACAACATGGGTCTAAGCTCCAAAGCAGAGTTGCTGTGGGCACACTGGCCTTCTACATCCCGCTTGGTGGCCACTAACACCCCGTCCCTTCTTTACTTCAAAATGTTTTTAATTGAAGCAATTTTTGGCTTTGTGGGAGGGGTTGTTTTGGTGGCGGGGGAGAATCCAGTTTTGGAGTAAGGCCTACTTTTTGTCTGTGTTTTGTTTGTTTGTTGGGGTCTGTGTGTACTTTTTTTCACTATTTCAGGGGCAGGATTCCGAGCACCTTCAGTTTTTTCTTCTTTCACAGGGCCCACAACAGTTTCTGAGCTCGCCCAACGTCTGCCCAGCACACAAAAAGGTTGGGAAACTCTGGTGTTTCCCAGTATATCTGAAGGAGCGTCTCCACCCCCATCGTTCTACTCAGACACTGAGGTCCAGCTCCGAGGGCCTTCTGGTGGTTCGCTCACTGCGAGAAGCCAAGTTACAGGGAACCAGGCGGAGGGCCTTCTCGGTGGTGGCACCCGCCCTGTGGAATGCCCTCCCACCAGATGTCAAAGAGAACAACAACTACCAGACTTTTAGAAGACAACTGAAGGCAGCCCTATTTAGGGAAGCTTTTAATGTCTGATGTATTTTAATATTTTAGAAGACATCTGAAGCCAGCTCAGTTTAGGGAGGCTTTTAATGTTTGATGTATTACAGTATTTTAATAATTTTTTGGAAGCCGCCCAGAGTAGCTGGGGAAGCCCAGCCAGATGGGTGGGGTATAAATAATAAATTATTATTATTAATATGGTGTGGATCTGCTTTTACGAAGGTGCCATGTGGGCCGATGGCCCTGAGCCTGCCAATGCATATCTAGTCTTCTTTTGGCAAAGGTTCAGAGGTTTACAGAGATGGAATGATTTTTTCCCCCACCCCATACAGGTTCCATCAGAATTAAAGAGCAATCCCCGGTGGACTGTACCACTGACATCAACCGAGGAAGACAGTGCTGAGATATGTGTAATATTTCTTTCCCAGATCTCCGGAAATCATTTCAAAGGGTATCTCAAACCCATCAAAATCGAGATGCCAGTGCTGTTAATCTTCCACACTGCTCAGGACAAGTTATCAACATGTGCTGTATCAGGCTGATGCACAAAGTTTGACTCTGCTCTAAACGTTGCTGTCATTGACAAATGGGATGCCGCAGCTCGTTAATCACGAGAGATTGTCAAGCCCTTTGAATGAGAAGTGGGTCCACCTCACGGAAATCACATCCAGATTCCAAAGGAAAGCAGCCGCTCAAAAGCCACCCTTTCCCCTCTGCATCTTTAGATGATTTCCCCCCCCCTCCCCAGTGTGCATTGGTACCCAAGCACCTGGGCATTCCAAGGCCCAGCTGAGAACTTCTTGAGGTGAGCAAAGAATCACAGAATCATAGAGTTGGAAGGGACACTGAAGACCATCTAGTCCAACCCCCTGCAATGTAGGATTCTCAACTAGATCACCCATGACAGGAAGTCATCCAACCTCTGCTTAAAAACCTCCAAGGAAGGAGGTCCCTTTCGTGGGAATCTGTTCCACTGAAGAACATCTCCTACCATCAGAAAGTTCTTCCTAATGTTCAGTCAGAAATCCCTTTGGGACCCAAGGTCTCCTTTCTGTGGTTCTGATATGGGGTATTTGCTGACACAAAATATCATAAAATGCAATAAATCTGCCAGCAAACCAAACGTTGACCCTGCACCATCTTGGCAAAACAATATAGACCAAGGTTTCCCAAACTTTGGTGTCCAGCTGTTGTTGGCACTACAACTCCCATCATCCCTAGCTAGCAGGACCAGTGGACAGGGATGATGGGATTTGTAGTCCGAAAACAGCTGGACACCCTGATATAGACGCAGCCCAGCAGCAACATATAGCTTTCCACTCATAGAACGGTTATCTACCTTCTTCCTTTGTACCTCCTTTATGTTGACTGTGACGTACCTGCACAGGGTTGTTTATCAAATTAAGCACTCTGAGGAGAGGCAGGGATTCAAAATATTCCAGTTCACCCAGGTCAGCCACCTAGATAGGATACAGGAAAATATAGCATTTACTTGAAAAGGCACAGAACCTCCCCTGGCAGCCTCAAATGGAACCCTGAAAAAGCTCTTCTGTATGCCCAAACTGTCCCTTTCACTGCCCTTGCACGGTTGCCATGTCATGAGATATCATACAAACTTGCAAAGGAGGCCATCTTCAGTGCAAACTGAAACTGTCCAAACAGTATCTTAAGAAGTGTGCATGCACACGAAAGCTCATACCAATAAATAACTTAGTTGGTCTCTAAGGTGCTACTGGAAGGATTTTTTTATTTTGTCCAAACAATATTATTTAGTGTGCAAGATCTTACCTGGTTATCTTCTAGGTTGATTTCCTCAAGCAGTTTGTGCTCCTCCAGACCTTCCAAACTGCTGATCTGATTGTCAGACAAGTCCAACTTCTGCAGAACTTTCAGTTCTTCCAAGCCAACAGCCTTCGCTATCTGGTTTGATTTCTGCAAAAGTAATTGGAAGCTTGGGAAGCCCTTAAGAAAAGGAATTATGAGCACACGACTGTCCCTTGGGCAAACTGCTGTCTCTCTAAGGCTGACTGCCTCACTCTGCAATCTCCTTCACATGTGCTTTGAGGGGATCACTTAATTTCTCTACACCTGGACCTGGTTCAGACACTCCAGGGCCAGCAAGATATTCTGCATAAGGAGAAGTGAGCCAGGTTGCAGCCTCAGGTAGAAAATGCTGGGGCGTCAGCAGCTCCCTCCCTTGTACCCAGCCAGACCCATCATTTTGAAATCATTTTTCCTGTACTGTCATTTAATTCAATTTTAATTTAAGATCTGATTACATTTTACTTTTGTTCCTTTACTCCTCAGTTCCCTCTCGATTTTCTACCTTCAGTTACTAGTCCTACTTAAAACTGGAGTTTCTGGTATAATATGAGGGTTTGTTTGCTTGTTAACCTAGAAACAATATTTATATACCACCGTATCATGAAAATATATCACAGCCATTTGCAACAAAACAAAAAAATAAAACCGTACAGTAAAATGGTATTTGTTAATTTTTTTAAAAAAATATGTCAATTAACCTTTGCTGAAAGATATGTTCTTAATTGCCTGCGTAGGCATGGTGGAATAGAAGCTTTCAGCACATATCTGCATCTAATATTTTATCAATAGTTCTAACCCTGACGGTGCAGAGCACTTTGGGAAGGGGAAAACATGGGAAACACGAGAGTGGGAACTACAGACTAGGAAAGGTACACAGGATCAAAGGCCTGGAAGGGGGAGTAAAGCCCTTCTAGAAGTACAAAAGGAAGCAGCAAAAGAGAGGGTCTTTTCAGTGGTGTCTCCCTGGCTATGGAATGCCTGGAGAGGCTCATCTGGCACCTGCATGAAAGAATGCATCCCTCGGGCTGAAAAAGGTCCCCCACCCCTGCTCAAGGATTTCACAATGTCCCAATCACTGCATGCAACATGTCCAGCATCACCTTAAAGGTAAAGGGACCCCTGACCATGAGGTCCAGTCGTGACCGACTCTGGGGTTGTGGTGCTCATCTCGCTTTATTGGCCGAGGGAGCCGGCGTACCGCTTCCGGGTCATGTGGTCAGCATGACTAAGCCGCTTCTGGGAACTAGAGCAGCGCACAGAAACGCTGTTTACCTTCCCGCCGGAGCGGTACCTATTTATCTACTTGCACTCTGACGTGCTTTCAAACTGCTAGGTTGGCAGGAGCAGCATCACCTCACAACCCCAAAATTCTGCGACTCACCAGACAGAGTGTTTTGATGGGCAGGTTTTTCAGGCCATTGATGGCTGTGATCTTGTTGTCTGCCAGGCTCAGGTAGCTCAGGCACTGGCAATTCTCAAGGCCCTGGATCTCCTCAATTTCATTATCTGTGCATCAGCATCAAGACTTAAGGAACAAGAAGGTGCAAGAAGGTGTCTTTGGAAAACATCCAGGCTATGGGACAAGAATCAGAGAGTTTCTCTATTCCTGGAGATCCACAGTTCGACTGCTGCTACCTGGAGTGGGAGGCGCAGGTTCTACTCCTGCTAACTTCCCAGTTTTCTTTTTCTCTAGGTGGGAGGACCCAGAGCTCAGAGCCAAAGCACACACTTTGATTCTAACAACAGAGCAACCATAACTCAGTGGTGGAGCACCCACTTGGAGTGCAGAAGGTCTCAAGATTCAGCTCCTGGTATCTCCAGGAAGGGCTGGGAGAGAACCCCACCTGAAATTCTGGAGAGCTGCTGCCTGTCTGTGTGAGAAGCACTGACCTAGATGGACCAGAAATCTGACTCAGGATAAAGCAGCTTCTTATGGCTTCAGTTAAGAGGGTTGGTTCTGTTCTCAATGCAAGCTAAACAAGGGCTTTTACAACAGAGATGAAGGGAAAGAGCAACAACACCTTCCCTGGTGTCCAGACAGCATCATGGCCAGTGTTGGCTCTCATTTTAATATCGAACCTGCACAACTGAAGCTCTTTCCAATCTCTGTGCCCCACTCTCTCCATCAAGGTCCTATCGCCCAAGTGAAGCTTTCTTATGTGGGGTGCACAGAATCTTTTCTTAGCTCAGTATGTCGCAATCTTCCTTTTGCTCTGCGGACATCATGGCTGATTTGGCCACATTGCCGGAGACAATACAAATGAGCGAAGCAGAGATAGCCCGGTGCTCGCCGCATGCAAAGCAATTCCTTTCTCTCCCGCCCCTCGCCCAACCCCACACATCCTCTTTCTATTCAGAGGAGCAATAATCAGCCTTGGCCCGCATTTCACTCCTGTCACATTATTTCTGCTTCTGCTATGGGAAATTATAATTGCAAAGGGAGCAAGTTGCTAGGCCACCAGCTGACAAGAGCGATGTCACCCGAACACCTTGTGAAACACACAAATAATGTAACCTGAACAGCCAAGACTGAGCTCTGTATTGCCAAGCTGGGAAAAAACCCCCCAGCTGAAATGGAACCTGACGGGCATGATATTCTGCTCAATAGTGTGCAAGCTGGCAGCATGAGGGCTGGCGCTGGAGGCAAGGGGGTAGGCAGAAAATAGCAGCAACAGGTGGCCACCACTGCCTTGAAAGGAGGCAACCTTCCTTTTCCAAAAAGTCTCTTAAGTGGAGATCTGTATCCCAGTCTGAGTCTGTGCTGAATCTGAAATTGTTTTTTTACATATGAATTGTCTGGACTTGTTTTTAATTGTCTTCGCCGCTGGTGCTTTTATTGCAAAATCGCTTTGAGACATTTCATGGGAAGCGATTCATAAATGGAATCAAACACATAAATCTGGCATATTCATTGAGCTCAGGCTTTCCCACAGCTTAGCCATGTTAAGCTTGCTGATCAGCTGCTTGGAATGGGGGGGGGGCAAGTAACAGGGGACGGCTCTTTTGTTCACGCTCTGCTTCTTAGGGGCCCCCCAGAAAAATTGGTGGTCCTCTGTAGGAAACAGGACACTGGGCTGGATGGACAGCTGTGGCCTGCTTCCTTTGAAGAAGAGCCATTTTAGATCTTATTCCCCTTTTTTCTTGGAAAATGTGCAGCCACAATTCTGCGGTTGCCAACGTTCCAGGGAGATATGCTTGCCTTGGCCTATCTAGTGGAGTGCAAGTTAAGCCAAAGCTCCTTGCCAACACTCCCAGCCTGACATAATCTAGCAAGGCAAGGGTCCCAGCCCTTTGGGCAGATCAATTTGAGCTCAGAATTTTACAGTCTGAAAGATGGGACTGTGATCTGAATGGGAAAGGGAGACAATCCTATATCTCCACCATCAATCAAGGAGTAAAGCAGATTGGCCATGGAAGGACAGGGCTGACCTGAGTCCCTTTGCTTGTTTGGATGTCACATGTGGGAATAAAAGAAGAGGCAGGTCTGGGGGTTGGCCCAGCCAGGCAGCCACCGAGGGCACAGACCTCAGAGGGCAGCAGAACTGACCTTTGAGGGACATCGTTTTACAAAGATCAGTTTTTGTTGCATCTTATGAATTTCTGATATTTGCCTCTGAGTTTACATACTGAAGAATTTCGTCATTTTTGAAGCAATTCATACAAAGGCATCTGTTTTTGAAAACTGCAGTGAGTGATTTGGGAGCTGAGGGGCAAGTAGTTTGCCTTGCCTGGAGCACAAAATAGCCTGGCGCCAGCACTGAGTAGAGGTCCATTGGTAGCGCAGGAGACTCTTAATCCCAGGGTTGTGGATTCGAGCCCCGCGTTGGGCAAACGCCCCTCCCAACTCTTATGATTCTTTGAGGTAGTCAGATAAGGGTGGGTGAGAGAGACAGACGGACGGACAAAGAGAGAAAGAGAATGAATATAGGTTGACAGGAGCTATTCCAGCAACTTGTATGAGCCACAAGGATATCCTTAGGACCTGAATGATCAGCACATTTGAGGTTATGAAGGAATCCCATCCACCCCCACCCCAGATGTTCTCCTTTAGTACATTGCTTGGCTTCACTTCTTGAGCCACATGAAGTTGAGGCCTCCCTGCACTCTGCTGGGAGGGCAATTGCATGAGGGAGTGGGAAGTTGGCCAGAGCACGATCTTGCCCTACTAGACAGCTCCCTTGCTACCAAATCGTAGAAATTCTTGCAGTTGGACAGTTTTGAAGAGAGTCCTAAGGCTGCCTTGGGCACTGTTTCCACCAAATTCATTTCAAAGACCAGGGAAGCAAGAGTTAAAGCACCAGTGTTTTGTATCCAGGTGATGCAGAGAGACCAGCAGGCTTGTTTATCCTTTTTCTCTAAGCCCCCTGGGAGAGAGAATGACTCAGGGCCAGCCTCCCTGGGGAAGACAAACATCTTCTTAGCAAGCATTCCGCATACTGATATTAGAAGTACTCGGGTTTCACAAGTCAATATTCTTTTGCTCTACAGCTCCCACCCCTCTCTTTTGGTTATGTGCCCAAGAGGTCACTTCTCCTTCGTCCAGAATCACAATGACCAAGATCAACTGTGTGTGTGTGTGTGTGTGTGTGTGTGTAGAAGAGAGATAGAAAATGAACCTATTTGCAACAGATTAGGATAGTACATGATTCTGAAAGGCCCAATCCAGAATTACCTTTTTGGGAAACCTCCCACTATAGCAAAGCATCCCCCGCCCACTCCAGATATCCAGTTTATCCAAGGGCACAACAATATCGCCCCAAAGGAAACTTCAGCTGGCCAGGCTCACTATCTGGGTAATTCAAGAGAGATACAGTTCAACTCTCCACGATTTCTCTTACACTGAATATATACAAGAAGAATATTGCAATCTTGTTGCCTTTGGGATCTGCTGTTGTTGCATTTTACTGGAGTAAAATTAGAAAAATGCATTTAGCATATGATGCTCTATCATTCCATCTTTTGGTATGGATTTTTTAAAAAAACAACAACCAACAACCACCACCACACACACAGAAACCATATTCCAGCCTTCTGGACAGGGTAGCCTACCGATGAAAACAAAATCAATATTAAATTGCATCCTGGACCAATCACAGAATGAAGATTTGTTTGTTTGTTTAAAAGCCCCCAGGGTTGATCTTCCAACACTCCACCGTATCCCACTTCTCTCCAGAATTTCTCTTTCGCTCCCAAAAGGATACCGTCAAGTATGAGCTTCTTAAGTGACTGGTAGGCAGAAAGATCTTGCATCGCTTGGATCTTGTTGTGCGAAAAATCTGCTACCTGGAGGTGGGGTGGGTGGAGAGAATACATAAAGATACCATCACAGGGTCTATTATTTGTATGTTGGTTCTTTCTGCGGAACCAAAAGGTCTTCTGTTCGAATTGGACACACGGCTGGAGCACAAACATGGGGTGTGCATGTGTTTAGAGCAGCCTGCGTTTAACCACTTGCTTGGTCATCATTGGAGATGAGGCTTTAGCAGACGTATGTGTGAAATTGCCTGTAGGTGAACGATCAGGCTTGCAAATCGGGGGAAGAGCGCTTGGCTTTACCAGCCTGACTTCCTTCTGTGCTGGCAGTGGGGGAAGTGGCTTGTGGAAGTGGCATCACCTCCCCTGTGGCTGGTACAGAAGTTGATCAGGCTCCACCACTGCTCTGCAGCCACTGAGGAATCAGGCTGACAAAGTGGAGAGAGGCTGCTGGGCTTCACCAGCCAGTTAGCGGACAGGGCTGGCAAAGCAGCATGTTCTGTCTGTCTTTGCACAGGGCAGCCCAGTTGGCTCCGGCGCCAAAGTGCTGCCCGATGCAGCTCCAAACACACCTGTTACAGGACCCAGAAGCACCCTGTGCAAAAGAAGACAGTGGGTATGCCTGGAGCATGTACAGGAAAGGAAGAAAAGGGATGCTTTCCTATACCACAGCCTTGTAAAAGGGACAGGGAAGAGATGAGAAGAATGACCATGGGGAAGAAAAAAAGGCAGCAGGGGAAGCTTAACAACAGCTGTGCTTCTTCCAACCTGGAAATTCGTTCACAAGGCTGCTAGCAGCAATTTCTTTGCAGACCAGCAACTCCTGGGGGCTTAGTAACAAGGCCTGTTTAGAGGCAACAAAAATATTTTGCAAGACAGCACTTTGGAAATTTTCTAGCACTGTTTTGCTCCACTTGCACACGTCTATGTTGAACCAGGAGCTTCAGCATGCATGCTGGAGCACCAATAAACACACACAGAGAGTTCTCCATGCCCTCCACGCTGTGACAGGTTCTGAAAGGAACCCCTGAGATGCGCCTTCAAAGGAAGAGAGCAAACAAAGCATCTTTTCCTGCCAAATTCAGCTACTAAAGACTGTTGCCACAAGATCACGACTATCTCGACATCAGTTTTATTTCTTTTATATGCCTCCTTGCTCTGTGTCAATCTCCTCTGCTCTCTATTAATATACCAGCTTGAGGCCCCAAAGAAATTTTGGATCACAACTCCCTCTAAAGATGGCATTCTTTGCTCCCAACACATTTTGAATCTAAAAATACCTTTGCCATGTTGGCTTAAAATTGCATCGGACAACCAGGCGATTCAAGGAAAAACCTTACATGGGGACCAGAGGCAGAACAATACCGTTGGTGCTGCAAGAAAGTTGAGAGAAAACTGGAGGCTCAACTCCATACAGGCTCAATTGGCTGAAGATTTCCAAGAAATGGCAAATGAAATCATTCCTTTCCTTACTTGCTTAGAATCTGGTTGGCTGGCCAGCTGCACTGAGGAGACCTGAACTCAAACAGAACCCACAAAATTCTTACTTGAAGATTCTTGGGTGGTTTGAAGTCAAAGTATGTGGTTAGTTCATTATGGGAAACGTTCAGGTCCAACAAGTAAGGCATGTAACTCACACATGAAATATCTGGAAACGAAAGAACACGGGGCAGGGGGTAGAAGTAAGAAAAATACATGGAGCGCAGAAACTGGACGTCAGGGCTGTGTGGACTCAGAGCTATGAAAACATACCTACTCTGCTATTAAGAGAATAATGTCATACGCCCAGGATACATATGCAAAATGAGTCAATTTGCAGGATTTTCCCCATTTTGCATATGTTATCCTGTGGTATTTCACCACTATACATGTTCCTGCTCTGCTAACCATGAGGTGGTGGGGCAGGGAGAGACAAGGATCTCAAAAACACTGCTTGATGACGGCTGGAAGTGTTATTCAGCAATTCTGGTTTATTTCACAAAATGCTGTCCACACGTGCATAAGTTTGTCTTTGCAAAAAAAAAAATGAGCTAGAAACTACTTCTTCCTTCCCTTTTAAAAAGGAGGCTGCGATTCTTAGGGAGTTGAACACAATTGGCAGATTCCATACCTTGCAGGTTTCCTGCACACTCACAGGCCTCTGTACAGACCATTCCCTCTTACGGGCTCAGGACTTCGCCCATCCCTCCTTACATCCTTTGCAGGGACCACTCCTATTTTCATTCCAAGCCACGTTGTAATGTTATCATTCTCCTCCTTTCTTCTTGATTTCCTTATACCCGAAAGAGCTTTACAGCCAAGAGACTTACAAAAGTGGCAGCTACGTACCATCAATTTTATTGTAAGAAAGATCTAGCTTCTCAAGGTGGACGTATCTGCAGAGAATGCTAATGTCACTTAATTTGCGGTCCTGTGGGAAGAAAACAGGGGAAAGGAGTTAGCATGTGAAACCCTGCACTTGCCTTCTCTTTCAAGAAGACACCAAGGAACAGTTCTGAAAATGAGGTTCTTCGTTAACCCCTAAAGTCTTTCCTAAAAAAATTCATCCCCTTGAGTCCCATTTGGTCACCATCCTCTCCCCCACTGGGGCAAATTAATAACCTAATGTTCAAGTTCCACTAATGTATGGTATATGGGAGCATGTCTGTGTTCAGGTACGGGGAGCCAGGATACACCAACAGGACCCCCAACTTGTCTCCATGATCCCACACCATATGCAGACACTTCAGTCCATGTCTTATGTGAAGAGGGTTTCCTTGTGCAGGAGAGTTAACTTCTGTGAACTTCTATTTGCATCCTTCCTTTTCAACCAGAGTCCTCAAAGTGGCTGACAACAGTTACCAAATACAACAGATACCTCCAAAACAATGTGGTCAAAACCCAAAACCACCAGCCCCACTGTGGCAGGTCCTGGTGCTGCCTTTGCTTGCCTCCCTCCCCCTCTCCTCCCTACCCAAATAATACATTACCTCTACCCTAAGAGGCAGTATGACACGGGTGGTGCTGTGGTCTAAACCACTGAGCCTCTTGGGCTTGCTGATCAGAAGGTCGGCGGTTCGAATCCCCGTGACGGGGTGAGCTCCCGTTGCTCGGTCCCTGCTCCTGCCCACCTAGCAGTTCGAAAGCACGTCAAAGTGCAATTAGATAAATAGGTACCGCTCCGGCGGGAAGGTAAACGGTGTTTCCGTGCGCTGCTCTGGTTCGCCAGAAGCGGCTTAGTCATGCTGGCTACATGACGTGGAAGCTGTACACCGGCTCCCTCGGCCAATAAAGCGAGATGAGTGCCGCAACCCCAGAGTCGTACGCGGCTGGACATAATGGCCAGGGCCTCCTTTACCTTTTAAGAGGCAGTATGCCTCTGAACACCAGCAGATGGGGATCAAGAGTAAGAGAAATTATAAGATAAGTAACTATAAGGACCTAACAGAAGCAGAAGACATCAAGAAAAGGTGGCCAGAATACACAGAGGAACTATACCACAAAGAAATGGATGTCTCGTATACCCCAGGTAGTGTGGTTGCTGACCTTGAGCCAGACATCCTGGAGAGTGAAGTCAAATGGGCCTTAGAAAGCACTGCTAATAACAAGGCCAGTGGAAGTGATGATATTCCAGCTGAACTATTTAAAATTTTAAAAGATGATGCTGTTAAGGTGCTGCACTCAATATGCCAGCAAATTTGGAAAACTCAGCAGCACATAGTATAATAAATAATGAGGCTGCTAAATGATACTACTACTACTACTACTTTATTTTTTATACCCCGCCCATCTGGCTAAGTTTCCCCAGCCACTCTGGGCAGCTCCCAATCGAGTGTTAAAAACAATACAGCATTAAATATTAAAAACTTCCGTTAACAGGGCAGATGTCTTTCAAAAATAGGATAGCTGCTTATTTCCCTGACATCTGATGGGAGGGCATTCCACAGGGCAGGCGCCACTACCAAGAAGGCCCTCTGCCTGGTTCCCTATAACCTCACTTTTCGCAATGAGGGAACCACCAGAAGGCCCTCGGAGTTGGATCTCAGTGTCCTGGCAGAATGATGGGGGTGGAGACACTCCTTCAGGTATACAGGACCGAGGCCATTTAGGGCTTTCAAGGTCAGCACCAACACTTTGAATTGTGCTCAGAAACGTACTGGGAGGCAACGCAGATCTCTCATTGTCATGTGTCAGACTGAAACACTATTACTGTTTTATGAAGCTGGGCAAAACATTTCCTAGTTATTTAATTCATTCCACTTATAAACTGCTTCCTATAAAATGCCTCAAAGCAACCAAAGCCCTGCCTTTGGGACAAGGTTGGACACTCTTTCCACCCAACCATGCAATCGTTTCAAAATCAGAACAGTTTCAAGTAACAGTGGTCCTTTGGAGCAGTTGAATTCTAGTGGGCAGAGGGGATTTCTTAATGCAGCATTAGACCTAATGCCTCAAATATCACATATACAATAGGGGTAGAAGCACATGATCGTGAACTCGAACAAAAGGTCATCAGTCCAGCCAGTAAGGCCACGTTAAGCATTCAGGTGGGAGAGGATATAGCTTGACCGCAAAACTATTTGCTATTAACTCACCGAAAGTGACAGATCAAGGTAGACATGCTCTGTGCCTGGGGCTGAACGCCCCAATTTTTGCAGAGCTTCAGCAGTCATTTCTTCAGTCAGCACGCCATCAAATTCCTCCTGAGAGAGAGAAAGGCAGAGTGTTGGTTGGGCTAAAATAATCAAAGCTGGACAACCTCCCTAAAGAGGTATGGCCAACTGTGAGAGAAGATTAGGGCTCCAGCTGGGTCCTTTCCCCAGAGGAACATGACAAATACCTTTGCTCAATCAGTGCAAAATAAACAGAGGGCTACAGACTAAAAGTATCAGGAGCCCATTTCCATTTTCAGCAAACCTGCCATTTGGCAATTAGCTTATATATCCGGGTTTCTAACACTGTTTCCAAGTGAGGCATGCAGCAGCCTCAGCGTTGGCTTGTAAGGCCACCGACCAGGCAAAAGTGATGAGCTGCAGCCCAGGAGAGAAGACGATCCAATGCCAGGGGTGAGGTGAGGTTGCATCCTTTACTAGGGAATGTTGCCATCATTGGGCTACAACCCAGAAACTGGGAGGATAGCAATTATCTTATTCTTATCTATGATAATGAGTAGATCATCTTATTTATATAACAAAAGTGTCAGATCAGAATGGATGGCACAAGGCCCCAGGGATTCCCCCACCAAGTGTTTGATCATTTCCACACATTTAGGTAGGTGCAACAGCACAAAAGTAGTTGGTATGCTAAGAACATTACTTTGCCACACAGATGCTCCTTGCTCAATAAAATCCTGGTTCCAGTAACCATCCGCCTTGCCTCTTCTGGGGCGCTGGGATGCAGCTGGATGATGTAACGCATGAAACAAGAGCTATACTGGCATTGCTAGGTCCTCGCCTGAAGCCTTCAGTGTAGAGGTAGGATAACCTAGCATACCGACAGGTGCAGGCTCCATCTGGCAATCCTCGTGAGAATGAATGTTTCGTTTTATATAAGCTTTAGTGGTTAATTTAACAATTGTATTAAACAGTAAAAACAAATAGGAAGCCGTTATAAATGTATTTTTAATCTTCTGTTGGAAGCCATCCAGGGTGGCTGGGGAAACCCAGCCAGATGGGCGGGGTAGAAATAAATTATTATTATTATTATTATTATTATTATTATTATTATTATTATTAAGGCCAGATCAGTGCTCCATCTATATCAGTGGCTCTCTGGGGTCCCAGGCAGCACAGCCATTCCCAGTCCTACCTGGAGATGCCATTGTGGACAGAACCTGGAGCCTTCTGCATGCCAAACAGGTGCTCAACCACTGAGCTATGGCTCTTCCCAAACAGAAACACGGGAAACTGTCTTAAACTGAAGCAGACTATTGATCCATCCAGCTCAGTACTGCCTACACTGACTGGCAGCGGCTCTCCAGAGTTCCAGACACGGCTCTTCCCCAGTCCTGCTGGGCGATGCTGCTGGGGAATGAACCTGGGACCTTCTGCCTGCAAAGCCTGGGAAAGCTGAGTGGGTAGAGCATGAGACTCTTAATCTCTGGGTTGTGGGTTCGAGCCCTGTGTTGGCCAAAAGATTCCTGTATTGCAGGGGGATGGACAGGATGACCCTCGTGGTCCCTTCCAACCCTGATTGGCAATGGAAGAGTGCGCCCTTGGGGGTGAAGTCAGACTCAAACCATGGACAGTTACAGCCTCTGCAGAGACAGATATGGGAGAGACATGTTTTGTTGCAGCTGGGGCAGATGAAGACATCTGGTTGTGCTGCTACAGATGCACCAGGGCGTTCCTTCTCTCTGCACTCCTCCCAGCGGCTCCTTTCCAACTCTGTTTCTATGTTTCTGCCCCCTGAGATACACGGGCTCTTCCCCCAAATGGGATCAGGAGGAGAAGCTGCCTTAAAGGTAAAGGTAAAGGGACCCCTGACCCTTCGGTCCAGTCGTGGCCGACTCTGGGGTTGCGGCACTCATCTCGCTTTATTAGCCGAGGGAGCCGGCGTACAGCTTCCGGGTCATGTGGCCAGCATGACTAAGCCGCTTCTGGCAAACCAGAGCAGCGCACGGAAACGCTGTTTACCTTCCCGCCAGAGAAGACCTATTTATCTACTTGCACTTTGACGTGCTTTTGAACTGCTAGGTTGGCAGGAGCAGGGACCGAGCAACAGGAGCTCACCCCGTCGCAGGGATTCGAACCGCCGACCTTCTGATCGGCAAGTCCTAGGCTTTATGGTTGAACCCACAGCACCACCTGAAAGCTTCAGATTGGTCCTTCTAGCTCAGTGTTTTCTACACAGACTGGCAGCAGCTCTCTAAGATTTCTGCTTTTTTGTAAATTGCTTTGCAAACGCGGTGTACAAATGTTATGGAGTAAATAAACAAAGAAATAAACAAATGATGTATTGTCTTTAACACTCTATTGGAACTCTATTGGAGTGGCTGGGGAAACTCAGCCAGATGGGCGGGGTATAAATAATAAATTATTATTACTACTACTACTACAACAACAACAACATCAAAGGACGGCCGGGCACGCGAGCCACCCCCATAACCCAAAACTTCCCGTAATCATTTGAGTAGCGCGAACCCTTCCACTCCACCATGAAAATAAGCCTCCCGTATTTCTCCTTCTAGGCGCGCCTCCCCAGAGGGGCACTCCCGTATTTCTCCCTCTAGGCGCGCCTCCCCAGAGGGGCACTCCCGTATTTCTCCCTCTAGGCGCGCCTCCTCAGAGGGGCGCTCCCGTATTTCCCCCTATAGATGCGGGGTCGCCGTTCCCGTAATTATCCAAATAGTACGTCGAAAGAAGGGTCGGGCGCTCCCGTAATTCTCCTTGTAGGGGCGCCCTCCCCAAACGAACCCGTGCCCGTAGTTCGCCGAGTAGCGCCCCCTCCCTTTATAGACAGATGCCAACCCAGGTTAGGGGCGGCGAACCCCCCCCCCCCTGCACCCACCTCCATGGGCTCGGGCTCCGGTTCGGACTCGGTGGACTCCTCTTCCTCGACGGCGAGCTCCTCCTCGTCCTCCTGGTTGAACGAGGAGGTTCCTTCCAGGCCTTCGGTGGCGATGCCCCTCGGGAAGCGCTCGTCGAAGCGGCTGAGGAGGAGCGAGAAGGTGACGGACGGCGAGGTCGCCCAGGAGCGCAGCCCGCCCGACCGGGCGTCATCGCCGCTGTGCGCGCTCCGGATGGCGCTGCGCCCGTAGAAAGGGGAGCGGGAATGCATGTCGGCCGAGGGGGTCCTTCGTGGGGGTCTCGGTCTCTCTTTCTCTCAGGGGAAAAAAGGCCGCCTGGGAGACGCCATCTTGTGTCCCTGCCGTTGCCCGGCAACAAGGCGGAAAGGGGGGGAGCGGCGCAAGGCCCGCCGGGAGTTGTAGTCGCCTTCCTCGCGCGAAAACGGCGCCCGGGAAGCCCGCGCGCGGTGCATGGCGGGAAGTGTAGTTCGGCCTGTCAGAAAAGAAATGAGCGCGCGGGGTTCGAAATGGTGGCTTTTGATTGATTGATTGATTGATTGATTGATTGATTGATTGATTGATTGATTGCCACGAAACTTATCTCTCTAAATGGTTCCTTATTTATTTCCACACACACAAAAACAGCCGCTCCTTTGCAATGAAAACCTCGACGAGGTTTACAGAAAGAATAAAAGCCATTAGATCATAAGGGATTTACAAACGTTTAAAGTAGGACCCGAACTAACGAATTCACCCCCCTCTTTTATTCTTATTGTTAATTATCTTTACCACACTAAGCTGTACTACAAAAGTAATGCGGATACATCATTTCCTATCTGTAATAACTAATAATTTTGGCATATTTACACTTTGAAACATTTTTGGTATTCAGAAATGTTTATCTGAATGCTTTCATTGCTTTGCTATTTTTGTTCCACCTAACTGTTCCATGTCATAGGCCCTAATGTAAGCAGAGATGTATCTCAATGCTACCGTGTTAAATTGAATAAAAACTAAGTTACAAATAACAACAACACCCCAAATGTAGGGCTGCCCAAATGCCCAGAATTTTCTGGACACACATGGAATCCGCATCAGTGTCCCAAAGGAAATTGGGAAAACAGCCCATGGCAACCCATGTTGGTTGCACTGTTTTTGCCGAAGACTGAAAAAGGTTTTTTTAAATTGCTGAAAAAGCTCAACAACTTTTGTGTCTAGATTTTAACTTTTTTAAATAGGACAACCCTACCAAAAGTAGCATAGATAGGTGTGTAAAATGTAAATGCCCCTGAAACAGTATTTCAGGAATCCGATTACATTGCATATATTTATGTGTGTGTATACATATATACACAGTACTTTTTTCTGGGGGGTTGCAGGGGGACGTATAGCCCTAAACATTTGTGAATCTTTGTACTTTTGTCCATTTACTGTATTTTTCCTGATTTGAACTATAAAATGGTGATTTTCTGGAGTCAAAATGGGAGTACTCCTAAACATTTTTTTAGAAAAAAAAGCACTGCACACACATATATGTTCTACAAGTTGGATTAAGTTGATTGAACATTATATTCGATCCTCTATAATATCAATTTCTCTCTCTACAGAGTTCATTGTTTCCTATAAACTATAATCAAACCAAATGACTTCATTAATTAGATGTACATTTAATTTTATCTTATCTTATCTTTACCATTGTAAACTGCTTTGATTTATTGCTGCAATGCAGCAGTATATAAACAAACAAAGCAATCAATCAATCAATCAATCAATCAATCAAACTTTTCAATTAATCCTATTTTCCCTTTAAAAAGGCCAGACCACTTTATATGTGGTTGGAACTGAGCTAAATCAATGATAAGCTAAAAACCCAAATTAAAGCACATGCATTTTTAGAAGTTAAAGGTATTTTTAAGCTGCAGTCAGAAACATCCTCCCCGTCCTCTTACATTCTGCCTTAAGACTCCTTCCAAATGGAGACATACTTACTTACTCAACTTATTTATTTTCTATATTGCCAAGGTTCACGGGGCACTTTACAATATAAAAGCACAAAATACATACCAACAGTTGTAACCAACAGAAACAACAACCCCCCATAAACATAGATTTATTATTATTTGTTAAATTTCATGGCATGACCATCAGCCAAATTGTCCCCCACTTTGGCTCAGTGTATAGCCAATAGCCTAAGATAGAGCTCTGTGGAACCCAGAAGACTGCACACTGTTTTTGTGATGCTTTCCTTGGCTTTATGTAAGAGTGTCCATCCATCCCCCATCAGGACCGGCCCAATACATTTTAGCACCTGAGATGAACCACAAAATGGCGCCCTACTCCCACCCAAGGAAGAAGGAATGAAGATAGATATCAGAAAGGTGAATAAAGATCTACATTGAGATCTATTGCCCTTGTGGATTCTGCCGCCTGAGGCTGTCGCCTCACCTTGCTTCATGGGTGGGCCGGCCCTGCCTCCCCCTGCTATACAAACCACAAAGAAGAGTACAAAAGACAAGGAGCAGGGGTCCCCAAACAGGTCCAACTGGTCTGCAAGGTGTCCGTGGATTTATAGCTGAAGATGGGAGACACCATTCATTGCACTGAAGGTTCGTGTTGATTTTGGCTTGCATTTTTACAGCTTCTTTTTGTTGGGATACTGCCAGGGAGACAAAGGCCATCATGCCCCCACGCCGTCTCCGTTGCGATCCATCGACCTCTGTAGTAACGCAGTATCAGTCAATTAGCGACACGAGCCTCAGAAATAACATGCCACATTCCAAGGCTGGTGCACGTTCTTTCAGCAGAGTTCGTACAACGAAAGATGCACTCAGGAGAGCATTATTTACAACTTTATTCAGCGTTGGTCAGAACAAAGAAAAACATGACTGCCTGCTTCGATGTCCAGGCGCAGAGAGAAAAACAAAAGCTTCATAGACAAAACAGAAACATCCTGTGAACAGGAAATACGCAGGCTGTGACACAACAACCTGCTCCCTTCTTAAGGTGGAACGGAAATATCCTAACACTTTTATGTCTTATGTTGCATTGTATTCTATTAGCATTTGGCAGAAGAGTCAGAGGGACAGATCCAAATGAGGGGCTTCTTTGCAAAGGAGCTCCCTGCTGCAAATGATTTTGCAAAGGGATTCTAGTTGTTCATAGTGGTTAAGTCTGTCAGTGGCCACGACTCACAATGGCAAGTGGCAGTAGGGGAGCACAGGACGAAGTGGTGTGTGAAACTGCAGTCTCTTTCTGGGAGCCTCCTAAACCCTGGCTCCAGCTCCAGTTTTCTTAATTGCAAAATAAGTACAGCAAACACATGTGAAGAGTAAATGAATGAAAGATAAGATTCATAGGAAGCTGCCTTTATACTGAATCAGACCTTTGGGTCCATCTAGTTCTGTATTGTCCACACTGGCCGGCAGCAGCTCCCCAGGGTTTCAGGTGAGGCTCTCTCCCAGTCCTACCTAGAGAAGATGCCAGGACTGAACCTTTGAGTAAACAAACCAACCCATGTGTTGCAAAATATGACTAAGCAATATCAATACCAACATGATGGCCAGAAACAATTGCAGTACAGTGGTACCTCGGGTTACATACACTTCAGGTTACAGATGCTTCAGGTTACAGACTCCGCTAACCCAGAAATAGTACCTCAGGTTAAGAACTTTGCTTCAGGATGAGAACAGAAATTGTGCTCCAGTGGCGCGGCAGCAGCGGGAGGCCCCATTAGCTAAAGTGGTGCTTCAGGTTAAGAACAGTTTCAGGTTAAGAACGGACCTCCAGAATGAATTAAGTACTTAACCCGAGGTACCACTGTATAGAAAACTCTATGGAATAATGCAAAACATCAAAACTATTGAAGTCTCTGAAATCCTTGAATAAGTCACAGTGCCAGACTTTGCCCAGCAGAGATCAAGCTTGTGAAGCTTTGTACAATCGGCAAATGTCCAATTCTGATGTCCAGCTCTGAACTCTGCTGAACAGTGTTTCCGGATAGCAACTACTGTTTCGTTCAGTTCTTCATCAGCCAATTAGTTCAACAAACACACGTGGGTAGAAAGATGTATAATTTCTTCATTAACTGAAAATAAAATATTCCAGCGATGACCTGCATGTACATAACAATAACATCAAATAGCGTGGAAATTATAAACTGTAACATAAAAAGGTTACATACCCAATCTTTTTTCCAACTGATATAATATACATGAGAATGAAAAATACTCTGGAGCAGTGCTCATGCGATTATGAAGTCACTGCTGCTGTTGTTTAGTCGTGTCCGACTCTTCATGACCCCATGGACCAGAGAACGCCAGGCACTCCTGTCTTCCACTGCCTCCTGCAGTTTGGTCAAACTCATGTTGGTAGCTTCAAGAACACTGTCCCACCATATTGTCCTCTGTCGTCCCCTTCTCCTTGTGCCCTCCATCTTTCCCAACATCAGGGTCTTTTCCAGGGAGTCTTCTCTTCTCATGAGGTGGCCAAAGTATTGGAGCCTCAGCTTCAGGATCTGTCCTTCCAGTGAGCACTCAGGGCTGATTTCCTTCAGAATGGAGAGGTTTGATCTTCTTGCAGTCCATGGGACTCTCAAGAGTCTCCTCCAGCACCAGAATTCAAAAGCATCAATTCTTTATGGTCCAGTTCTCACTTCCATACATCGCTACTGGGATAACCATGGCTTGAACTATACAGAGCTTTGTTGGCAAGGTGATGTCTCTGCTTTTTAAGATGCTGTCTAGGTTTGTCCTTGCTAGTCACTGTTACTAACAACATTTTTTGAAAAATATATATAGCCAGCCCCAGGTGATACTGATAACAAGAAGACCGAGCTTAAAGCCACTAAGTTTTCTAAACTGTTAATTGTTTCTGGCCATTGTGTTGCTTTCGATATTGCTGAAGACTGAACCTTCGGCATGCCAGGCAGAGGCCCTACCGCTGACCTAAAACCCTTTTCCTGGTGGAAATTTCCAGCCTCTACTTCAGCCTGAAGTGCCACTGTCCAAGACCAGCTTTGCCACCTGACTCTGCTAGTCCTACAACAGAAAACTTTGGCATACCGAAAATAACGGCTCACTGGAATGACTCCACTTTCTTGCTTTGCTTCTGTTGGGGGGGGGGGGAGTGAGATAGAAATCGGCCCCGGAGCCCAAACCAAACATTTCAAATTAAGCATTATTGCTCATTTAGAAACTTGGCACAGGATCTTCCTCATTTCTCTGCGCTCAACATTTGCGTCCAGCCTTCTCAGATTCTGCAGTGAGTCAGTTTCAGCAGCTGAAAACAGCTTTATTCCTTCACAGGGTGCTGTTGCTTCCTAGAAGCACATCTCCAGTCTGGGGTGGGGGCTTTGCTTCATTAATTAAGACATTTCATACTAAATAAGAGGAGCCATCCTCAATCAGAACAAAGGTTGCTGTAGCTTAGCATCTCTGCCTTCCTGCAGAGAAAAGGTGGGAACGATCAGCTTCTAAGGTTGTTTCCCTCCAGCCACTGGTATTCAGAAGCACACTGAATCTGATTCTGGAGCTAATACATTAGCTGTCACCGATACTTGGCCTCCCTGAACTGATCTAACCTCCCTTTAAACCTATATGTTAGCAGGCACCACCATTTCTCGTGGCACTGATTTCCATAAATTGATTGGACTTCTGTAGTCGTCTTTGCTTTGATATTTCAGTATGTCTACAGAGTTTTTCTTTGATGGCAAGAGCCGTATGGCGTGTCGTGATTAGTGTCAGACTAAGCGCAGGGGGCGCTGTGGGTTAAACCACAGAGCCTAGGACTTGCCGATTAGAAGGTCGGCGGTTCGAATCCCCGCGACGGGGTGAGCTCCCGTTGCTCAGTCCCTGCTCCTACCAACCTAGCAGTTCAAAAGCATGTCAAAGTGCAAGTAGATAAATAGGTACCACTCTGGTGGGAAGGTAAACGCCATTTCCGTGCACTGCTCTGGTTCGCCAGAAGCGGCTTAGTCCTGCTGGCCACATGACCCGGAAGCTGTATGCCGGCTCCTTCGGCCAATAAAGCGAGATGAGCGCCTCAACCTCAGTCGGCCACAACTAGACCTAATGGTCAGGGGTCCCTTTACCTTTACCTTAAGATGAGCAGGAGGACTGGGCCCAGCCATGAAGTTTGCTGACTCTGATCCAGTCACTCTCAGGCTAACCTACTTTGCAGGACTGTTGTTGCTGTGAGAGAACCACATATGCTACCCTGAAATCCCTGGAGGAAGTGCATGATAAAAATGTAATAAATAAAATCTACATTCCAGAGCTACTCTCAGGGGACATGTCAAATCCCATGTCTGGTTCCCATGTGTGGATTCTGATGCTCATTTTTGTAGTTAGTACCGTCTGTTATTTGTCAGTCAGCCCTAACAGTTTCCCTTTGGGGATCTACAAATCTTTGCTGCAAATTCCATTCCCCCCCCCCCTTTTTTTGACTGTTGATTGCTGCACTCGGACTGTCTTTCTTCCTCTCTTTTCACTCTTCCTTCCACCTAGCAATCATAATGTCAGAATAATCTCTGATTGCTGCACCCATCAGTTAAGAAGAAGAAGAAGAAATTCTTATGGACATCATCCGCTGACTTTTATCTCTGTGCTTTAGGGAAATGTTATAACAACGGCAATAAAAGTCACCCAAACGACTTTCTTTCATTATCTCTCCAGCAATAAACGCGAAAGCCCCTTAATGAGAGTGACTCCTTTTCAACTAAGCACCCTTCTGTCTACTTCAGATGTTGCCTCAGGAAGACTTCTCGTCCATATGTGTCTATCTAAGCAAGGAACTCTGGGAAATCTGGAGGGGATCTGGAAATTCAGAAGGAAAGAGGGGGGTGAGGTATTAAAAGTTTTTGGTTTTTTTTTTAAACAGCGAGCCAGCACACAGTATATGAGAAATCACTGTTCCCCCTCAATTTTGAATATTTATTTTAATTATATTAGTATTTCTATACTGCCATGCCATCAAATACCAGGGCGGTTTGCAGCATTAAAATATAAAGCACCATTAAAAACGATGCACATCATCATTCAAGTGACTGGCTCATCAGAAAATATTAAAGATCTACAAAGGCCAATTGGCATAAAAGGGCCTTTGAAAGCCAAAAGCCTGCTGGAGGCATAAAATGCCCAACTTCCAGGTGAGGCCAGCTGGGCCTCTGTATCAGAGGGCACTCTCTGCCTCAGGCACCCAAGGATTTCCCAAAATAATAAGAGTGGGCGGGATTCAATTGAGTTCTTCCTACTGCCCCCTTGCAACAACAACAACAATTTATTATTTATACCCCGCCCATCTGGCTGGGCATCCCCAGCCACTCTGGGCGGCTTTCAACAAAATTGTAAAATACAATAATGCATCAAACATTAAAAGCTTCCCTGTCTTCTGAAAGTCTGGTAATTGTTCTTCTCTTTGACATCTGGTGGGAGGGCGTTCCACAGGGCGGGTGCCACCACCGAGAAGGCCCTCTGCTTGGTTCCCTGTAACTTGGCTTCTCATAGTGAGGGAACTGCCTGAAGGCCCTCAGCTCTGGACCTCAGTGTCCGGGCAGAACGATGGGGGTGGAGACGCTCCTACAGTGAGAGTTCTGGTTTGCGAATGTTCTTTGGAACCCAAATGTCCGATGTGGCTTCCTATTGGCTGCAGGAGCTTCCGAACGTTTTTGGAAGTCAAATTTCCAAGGCACCACTGTAGTGGCCCTGTGCTGCTTCTCAGGTTGGGCTGGCAACAACTTTTGGGAGCTGATCTATGAGTAGTGCATGCCTGGATGCCCGTAGTGGGGATGGATGAATCTGTCAATTTCAGTACTCTCTGTTTCTCATTTTTCTAATCTAAAATGAATTCTGTTCTCTACGGTTCCCAAGCAATTTGCATCTTTTTTAAAAAAACCCTCATTGTGAAAAATGTATAAGCATTTTAGTGTGAATTTCTCAGTCTTAAATGCAGTTTTGACTCACATTCTTGCAAACCGTTCTCCCTAATGCATCTTTTGTGTGTCATTTTCTCTAAGAGATGCCTTTTTATGGAGACATTCTCTTAATATGTGCATTTTTATACACATATATACATGTATTTTTGTATACATTATTTAGTACTTATAACAGAAGCGCAGGTTCCTAAAGACAAATGTGTTTTGATTCAAGTATTGGTTCAAGAAGGGTAGATTTCATCTATGATGACTGATCACCCATGTGAGTCTGCAATCAACAAGCGCCGATGATACATGTCTGTATAATCCCGACTGGGATAGGTTGGGAAACAATAATGGTCCATAACCGATTTCTTGATAGAAAACTTTGTTGAATTAAATATAATTCAATGCACTTGGGGAATAGAGTAATTCTCCCTCTCCTCCATTAGCTAAAGCAAAGAGAACAATTAGAATATGCTATGATCATAATAATGTTATTTATAATCGTACAGCCCTAACTAACAAGCACTTGGGACAAATTACAGAAAGAAGCCATGATAAAATAAATTGAAACCACATTACGTATACCTCTTTAAGCCCATTTGAAAGGGGGAAAGCAGACATTAAAGAGAAGCCTGGGTTGCGTCAAAGCACCTGGGGAATATTAAGAAAGCAGCAGATTAAAGGCAAGGAAGATACCAAATTTTTAGCTTGAGTCAGCCGCATGCAGAGACAGGGCCCTCCATATTTTTCACCAAGTATCATTTTATCAGAGTCCCACTGAAGGAGGGTGATGGTGGTCTTGGACAGTCCTCCTTATTAACCAATAAATTAATTAACTACACCACCTTTCTTCCAGGAAACTGAAGGTAGTGTACACGCTTCTCCCTCTCTCAATTTCATCCTCGCAGCAACCCTGTGAGGCTGAGAGGCAGTGACTGTACGAAGGCCACTCGGGCATAGCTGTCAACTTTCCCTTTTTCTTGCGAGGATTCCTATTCGGAATAAGGGAATTTCCCTTTAAAAAAGGGAAACGTTGACAGCTATACACTCCGTGAGCTTTGTGGCTGGGTGGAGTTTTGAACCCTGGCCTCCCAAGTCCCAGTTTGACATTCTAACCACTGGGCTGCACTAGCCCATTCTCACAACCAACATGGCATGCAAGGTTGTGAGTCACTGGTGTATGTCAGCTTTGCAGTGGGGGGAGCTGTGATCTGAGCCCCCTTGATCTCACTTCCATTCACTGTTGCTACTATTTTGAAATACGAAGGATGCAGTTTAAAATAAGTTAGTCATCTTAATTAGGAGCATATGCCAGGCATATACATTAATATGTGCTGTGTTTACTATGTGGCTGTTTTTAATCCAACGCACAGCCAAGTGGCTGAATTGGTGGTAGAAGGAGCCAATTTTAATTGATGGGGCGATGGGTTCACTTACTGTTTTGACTATTTTGAGTCTGGTAAGCTACGAGTGGTGCTGTGGGTTAAACCACAGAGCCTAGGGCTTGCCAATCAGAAGGTCGGCGGTTCCAATCCCCGCGACGGGGTGAGCTCCTGTTGCTCGGTCCCTGCTCCTGCCAACAAGTTCAAAAGCACGTCAAAGTGCAAGTAGATAAACAGATACCACTCTGGCGGGAACGTAAACGGCGTTTCCGTGCACTGCTCTGGTTTGCTAGAAGTGGCTTAGTCATGCTGGCCACATGACCTGGAAGCTGTACGCCGGCTCCCTCGGCGAGTAAAGTGAGATGAGCGCCGCAACCCCAGAGTTGGTCACGACTGGACCTAATGGTCAGGGGTCCCTTTACCTTTTAAGCTACTGTGATAAGGAATGGGAGGAAATGCTAACCAACCTGGAGGGATGGGGGCTGTAGCAAAACCTTGTAGTGTGGGATGCTCCTGTTTAAGATATTAAATTCCTCCACCCATCCCCCGTCACTCAGCATTTCTGTGTCCACTGAGCATGCTCAGCCTTCGTTTTTATTTACCACACCATGGGGTTCCTTTGAGCTCACAGATACCTTCTCCATGTGTTTGGATGGTGCATTTAAGGCTGTGTAAGATCTGGCACTCCGAGAATTGAGATCATTGCGCATGTTTATATATGATAGCAAATTGTATTTGTTCGCTCTTCTCAAATAAAGTTGATATGGGATGCACCTGTTTAGCTGATAAGAATTCCAGTTCCAAGCCTAGGCACAGCCACGGGGATAAGCGTTCTTAAAATCCTGTTGAGAATTCAGCTGGAGAAGCCAGGCTCCCTGTGCAAAAAGCACCGCCCGTAATCAAATTAACGGCTAGGCTGGCAAACCATCCGTGGAAGACTTGAGCTGCTGACTTGGTGGGAGCTCACGGAAGAGACGGGCTGGTGCCAGGGCGGCTTCCATGAACTTCTGTGCAAATTGGCACCTCGCCAGGCTAGGTTAATGAGTTCTCCGCACTGAAGTGTTCCAGAGTTTATTTCCCACCATCTGGAAAATGCCTGCCCCATCCACTGGGATTCACAAGGGTTCAGCCAAAAGAAGGGATTATTAAAAACTTCAGGACTGGAAAAAAAGAAGCAGCAGCCACCGCCATCTGCTCCACTTTGGCATGGTGGGAATGGCTGGCACTTTGCTCGTCTTCAGCAGAATGGCTCCTTGACGGCACCTCGCCGCAATGGCTCTCCATTTTGATCACATTAGCCATATGTATTTCGGATGCTGGATGCGTCGCCACTGCTGCAGGAAAAGGGTTCTTTTAAAAAAAAAAGACTCAGAGAAGGTGCAGGAGAATAACGGGCAAAATAGCCCCTTCTAAAAACTGAAGCTGGCACCCGCCTGACGATTGGTTCCTTTTAAAAAACAGAATCCAAAAATATCTCCAAATGAATAAGCGAAGACCTTTTGTTTGCAGTTGTGGCCTGGGGTGGCCAGAGACCCCCAGGCAGGTTTCTTGAAGAATTTCCCACCCCAGACTTACTAAAATGAAAACAAAATATAAATATAAAATATGTAAATCCCTATCTCTAGAATCACAGAAGCAGGACATGGAAGCCGCCTCCTATCCTTTGTTCAGGGAGGGATGGCCATAGCTCAGTAGCCGAGTGGGGATTTGAACTTACTGCTAATGGGTGGTATAAAATAAAATTAAAAAAACAAGCAAGCAAACCTGGGTCTTCCCAGTCTCAGCTGAACACCCACACTTTTGAACCACACTGGCTCTTTTAAAGTGACTGAGCTGGGTTGCAAAGCTACAATCTGGATCTCTCTCTCTCTCTTGAAATTTAATGCTTAGTGTATGATCTGTAAAATATTTTTTTTGGGGGGGGGGGTGTATACATATACAGATGGGACGCAGGTGGCGCTGTGGGTTAAAGCCTCAGCGCCTAGGACTTGCCGATCGAAAGGTCGGCGGTTCGAATCCCTGCGGCGAGGTGCGCTCCCGCTGCTCGGTCCCAGCGCCTGCCAACCTAGCAGTTCGAAAGCACCTCCGGGTGCAAGTAGATAAATAGGGACCGCTTACCAGCGGGAAGGTAAACGGCGTTTCCGTGTGCGGCTCTGGCTCGCCAGAGCAGCGATGTCGCGCTGGCCACGTGACCCGGAAGTGTCTCCGGACAGCGCTGGCCCCTGGCCTCTTGAGTGAGATGGGCGCACAACCCCAGAGTCTGTCAAGACTGGCCCGTACGGGCAGGGGTACCCTTACCCTTTTATACATATACAACAGAGCCAATTCAGTTTGACAGAATTGTAACTAGTGGCTGCTCCATACTCAAAAGCCGAATCAGAGCAGAAGCTTCTATCAGTTCCTGTGCTTCTGCTGCTGCAGTCTCAAGCCCTAATTATCTATATCTAAATAATTTTCCAATTTCGCTCACAGGCTGTTCCTTATTAAAATCTCAGTAGGCTTTAATTTCAGGGTAGACAGAGTATCAAATCACACAGGCTAAGGAACAGGGTGGAGGTAGCTGCTCTCTCTTGCTGCCACATGTAGACACAAAACACACAAGTGCCTTTTGTGTGTTGTGTTCTTTGCCCCCCCCCCCCGGCCCCATGAAGTTCGGCTTTGGGTATCCTTGCTTTGTGAAGTGACCAATTAAAATCCACTTTTGATTGAGAGATTTGAGAGCTGTTGAGTTTCAGGTGAGCAGGGTGAGGCAGAAGATGGCAAAGGGGTCCAAACCTAAGTGTGAGTGGCCTTAAGCAAGTCTTTCTCTGAGCCTTTGTTCTTCATCCATAAAATGGGAAGAGCAGCAACCTGTTTTATGGAAATTGTGGCAAGACTGGGGAAAAGCCTTATTGGGCTGGTTGTAGTCTGTAACAGGGAGCAAAGACAGTTAAAACCAATTCTACATTATTGTCTGGATCTCTTCTACCAGTCAAATCAACTCCTCAGTGCTAGGAAGCCTGCAATGAGTTGTGACCAGGCATCCATGGTGAAACATCCATTGCTTCTCTTTGTCCTCCCCTACTTGGGAGAGGTAATTATTGGTGCCTTCCTCCTCCTTGCTACCTTATTGCCCTTCTGCCTGAAACATCAGTTTGAACTCTAGCTATTTATATCAACTAACTAGCTTACTTTTTCATATTTCTGTTCAAGCCTCAAAACCAATTTTTACTCTCTGCGAGCCATTTTGTGGGACCAAATATTTTTAATCACAGTAATTGCATGTTTTTTTGCTAACTCCCCTAAGCAAGCAAGATAATGTTGGGATTTACTGTTTTGATTGTGCTCATTTCACCCAATTAAGTAAGGTGAAGTGGGTGTGCCTAAAATAATCGTGCCCATTCCAACAATGTCTGTGGTGTGCAATTGTCTCCAGCAAAAACACCCCCCTCACCACCAAAAGAGTAGCGCTGTGAACTTGCAAGTAAGATACAGGTACATGTATACATGTGTATACATGAGTCAATTGGGATAACAAGTGCTTCCTCATCCCCTTCCTTCTGCTTCAGATGGCTGAGAACAAAAGCAACATGCCAAGCTCCTCGTCTCTTATTCTGCCTTTGCAAGCATTCTTTGAAGCAGGCTAGTGAGCCAGAGATAGTGATTTCTATCAGGCCACATGCATCCGGAGCCAAGCAATGCAAGGTGCAGGAGATTCAAACAGAATCATGGCAAACTGGCACTGTGCGTGGATGTCAGCTGCATAATGGAATGGGGGGGGGGGGTGTTTAAGCATCCTATCCTATGGCCCTCACCCAAGTAGCAGCTTTTAGGAAAAGAGAGAAACATTGGGAGATAAAATCACAGAGCCCCTGTCTTGTATGTAATTGGCTTGCAATAAGCTTTTATGGCTGAGCAGAGATGTGAACGTGGATGTCCACATCCAGACCCCCAGTGCGCAGAGGCGGGCTTAATAACTGTGATCGCGGGGCCACGTTTTGCCTTCCTCCCGTCTCTTGCTGCTTTCATCTATCCAACTGAGCCGGGGGTGGAGGAGGAGGCAGTAATAAACACAATTCAGGCCGCTTATTGCCCAGCCGTAATCATCAAATTTGTTTTTCATCAGTGGCAATTTATGAGGATGTTCATTGCATCAGTGTTCACAGTTCACTCTGTTAGGCGTAGGAGCAAGTGGCAATCAAGGGGGAAGATTGGCTTGTTAGGGGTTTGGATGCGCGAGCATTTGCAATTTCCTCCGCTGAGCTGTGCAGCAAAATACCTCTGGCAAATCATCAGCCGCTCTATTAGAAAGTCGCCCTTGCTTGTTCTTGGATGAACCTGAAATTGGGCTTTCTAATAGCCAAAGCTGCTTCTCACTACGTCTGGCTGGTACACCGTCATCACAGACTAGGTCTCTCAGCAAATATTTCTAGATTGTGTAGAATAGGAAGGCAGCAGCGAGAGTCCTCCTGATTATAACCCATGCACCAGTTTATAAGAGGCTACATCTGCCTACTGCATAATTTCCTTTTTCCTGGAGGCTTGCCTCTTTCCGATGTTTGGAAGGCCTTTATGTTTGGGATGCGGCTCAAAGAACAAATTAAGCTCAAAGCAGGATGTATACATGTGTTAATATTTAATAGCAAAACCCATATAGAATATGCGCAAGTGCCGCCTATTAATTTGTCTCAGATCATACACAAAAGGATCTTTTCAGTTCCCATCATCCTCCCTCTCCCCAGCCCAAGTACTTGTATTCTTCATGGTGTGATCCACTGCCAACAGCATCTCAAGGCAGAAACTCTCATGGAACCAGGGTTGTGTACATACCAAGGACTGGAGGAAAAAGCACCTTGTGTCTTCTTTCATTTCAGTGGCCTCTGCTTCTGGCACCCTACGCAGACCTGGGCAGTAGACCTCCTTGACTGCATTTGCTTGCACTGAGTTAACAGGAATGGAAGGATGCAGGTGGGGCTCACTTACAGGGGATGGAGGTGCTTAACCCCTCCTTCTGCACCTGCTGGTTCCTTTCCACCTACCACTGACATTCCCCCCTGGACAGTTTCCCCCCAAAATAAATAACTTCAGGTTTTCCAGCTGGAGATAAACTTCTTTAAAAAAATGGTAGTTGAAGGTGAGAATGATCATCCATCCATCTTGCCAATCCTGTATCACAAGCATCTGCTCATCCCATTAGCAACAGAAGGGAAATATGGGGCTGGAAACTTGTAAGATCTAATTTCACTCTTTTTGGCCAAATCCTATTCTGCGTTATTCTCCTGTGGATTAAGAACTCAAATGCTTTTTTATGGGTTTCTTCCACATGCTACTTGCAGGCAGGGTCGGGGAAAATGTTGAAGTTTGGAGCGAGCTGGTGAAAGCTGTTCTTAAGTTTCACCACTAAGACATCAACAGCCCAGAGCCATTTTGAACAGGCACGTCAATATCTTCCAGGGGACCTCCTGGGTTCCTGTGACCTTAGTTAAGTGTATCTCCTCTTCGTGCCTGAAATGTTGCTGTTCATAGGATGGTGGGGAAAGTCTGACCTCCTCGGGGAATTCAAAGCCTGACTTGCAACCTCCTTAAAAATCACTGCACGGAAGTTGCTGAATAAGCCTTGGAGAGTACCAGTGCATCCAAGCAAACCACTGTACAGTAATTAAGGGCTCCAAAATTATCCTTTAATTTTCCAGTCGAACCAAGAGGAAAGCAACGTAAGCAGCAAGGGAAAAGAACCGGCTCAGAGAGGGCAACTTCTACATCAAGCTGTAGGCAAAGGGAGTGGGCAATCTTGTGTGAAGAGGAGAGAACAGAGCCTGTCCTGCAGTGAAGGGCAAAACCCACAGTGTCAGCGTTGTATCGCCCTCCCCTCTGACCTGACTCCCTTTCGATAAAGGTTATAGAGAAGCAGACAATATTTCTAGGCTTTCCAAGATGAAGGGAAGGGAGGTGTCTATAGAGCTGGCTGACCTAAGTCAACGGCCAGAATGTGATGTTGGCCCACTGTTTGGAAAACACACAAAACCATAGCTTAAGGTAACCCATGGTTTAATATGAATGAGCAGCATTTGGGTGCAAGCTGTTCACAAGTCTTTGCTCCTGTGGCTGTTGCACTGGGGGAGGGGGGGAATAGAAACCAAAGGCTGGCTGTGGTTTACGTGTAAACTAGCATTTGTGGTTTGTTTCCCTTAAGCAAACCATGAGTGGTAAGTCTAGGGAGAGAATGGCTTCCATTTGTGGTTTGTTTGGTGAGAAGCATACCACAAGTGCTGGTCCACACAAAAAGCAAAGCAAGACACGGGTTTCTTTCCTCTTTGGTGCAGCAACAGAAGGAACCGGGGGACGGACGGATGGACGAAAGTGGACTTCTGAGCAGCATGGAACAACATGCTATTCATTCACAGCAAACCACAGTTTATGTTTAACTATGGTTTCATGTGATCTGCAAACCTCGTCATTATTAGGAACAGATCTGAGCTAGCTGTGGCAGCTATGTGCTAAACTTTTACAGAAAGGTTACTTGACAACTTTCAGACATCATCTTTGACCTGGTTGTGCTCAACCTGAAGCCTGAAGGACAGCAAACAGATATTCTTGCAATGGCAGCTTGGAGTCTGCCCTGCTGACCACACACTGGTCCTATAGCCACCTCTGCCAAGAAAGGTGGCAGACCCCTCCCCTTGCCGAACTAGCTACCTATGGGCTGCGTGGATCAAGTGTGTTCTGTATGAGCAAACACAACCTCTCAGGCTTGCTGTAATGTAAGAAGTGTCCTTGAGTTGCAGCCACTGAAGAAAGTTGTAACAACCCAACTTCCGCTTTTGAACTGGAGAGGAAAAACCTTGAAAGAAACCAATGATCCCCTATTAGATAGCTAATGAGCTTTGCGGATTTAGAGCCAGCATCTCCAGGGAGACCCAGTGATATTGGTTACGGATGGCAAATGGTCTTCTCTATTTATCAAGTGGTAACGTACCACAGAGTAAGCATGTAAGCATTTACTGAGCTGGTCGACTGCTGAGTGGTGCAGAGAATATTTCCACAACCAACTGAAATACCGGGGGGAAAGGAGTGACAAACCTTTCCTCACTGCTTGGGCTAGATGATACAGGCAACCAGCTGTATACCACGGGAAATGGTATAAATCCAAAGCCGTGGAGCCATGTGGCAACTGGCTCTCTCTCCCTTTCCCATACAAACCAGTTAAATGCTATTCAAGATGGTGGACAAGCTTCATCTGCAGCTTACCTGGGAAAAGGAGAATCTTGGAAATAAGGGCAGCTGTGTATCATGATAGTACTGGCACAATCAAAAACCACTTGATTTGAAGGGGGCAGGAATCTCAGCTACGTCCGTCCCTCTCATTTTGACAGCTAGAACTGAATTTTAGTTAAAAATTACTTATAAGTCTTTCTCAATGCTGTAGATCCAACTAGATCAAGTGAACAACAGGTACCCCTCCTTTTTCTACTTCCCTCCCTCATGCCCAGCTAATTCCATCAAAGCTCTAAAGTGACAGGCACACCAGTCATTTGCATTCAGTTTCATCATGGTGACATTTCTTAATCTCATCTTGCCACATAACTGGCCTCTAACCCACGCCCACCCAAAAAACCCAATGGATAATATTTTCATGAAAAGGGCGTAAGACCCAAATATCAAAGATACACCCCGCTTTAACAATGCAACGCCCAAAACAATGCAATTCTTGTTGGCTGCAAGCAAGCATGCAGCTTCTCTGGCTAGCCGCCCTCCCACAATGGCATAAATTAAACCGTGGTGATTTTCTTGTCCTTGGTGGCTTGCTTGATAGCTGCCTGCTCACAGATTATCTCTTTCAGGCGCTGCAGCCTCATGTTCTGGGTGGTTTGGTCCCCAACGCCGGTCTGGCTGCGGTGCAATAAGCTCAGGGCATAGATGTACTCCAGCTCAGTGTATTTCACCCCTTGATCCACCACCAGATTCAGCAACTCGTCTGCGGTGTTGTAAAGCATCTCGTAGTATTGCCTGCAATGCAAAGAAGAAAGTTCCACGTTCACTTCAGCAAATGGAGGCAGTGAGAGATTTTACTTTCTTGGGCTCCATGATCACTGCAGATGGTGACAGCAGTCACAAAATTAAAAGACTCCTGCGTCTTGGGAGAAAAACAATGACAAACCTAGAGAGCATCTTAAAAAGCAGAGACATCACCTTGCCAACAAAGGTCTGTATAGTTAAAGCTATGGTTTTCCCAGTAGTGATGTATGGAAGTGAGAGCTGGACCATAAAGAAGGTTGATCGCCGAAGAATGGATGCTTTTGAATTATGGTGTTGGACGAGACTCTTGAGAGTCCCATGGACTGCAAGAAGATCAAACCCCTCCATTCTTAAGGAAATCAGCCCTGAGTGCTCACTGGAAGGACAGATCCTGAAGCTGAGGCTCCAATATTTGGCCACCTCATGAGAAGAGAAGACTCCCTGGAAAAGACCCTGATGTTGGGAAAGATGGAGGGCACAAGAAGGGGAAGACAGAAGACGAGATGGTTGGATAGTGTTCTCGAAGCTACCAGTATGAGTTTGACCAAACTGCGGGAGGCAGTGGAAGACAGGAGTGCCTGGCGTGCTCTGGTCCATGAGGTCAAGAAGAGTCGGACACGACTAAATGACAACAACAACAACATGCTGTCAGCAGACCAAACAGGAATCACACTGACAGTCAGAAAATAAAAAAGGGGGAAATGGAGAGTTATAAAAGGTAATAGATTAAAATAAGAAAGAAAATTAAATTGAGTCCTGTGTAGGAGGTTAGGGTTCAAAGTGGTTCTGGGACTAGAATGGATGAAAGTCATTTTCAAGAACTATTATCTGCCTCCAGAGGAAGAGCTGTCCTAGTGGAAGGGCTGTAGCCCAACGGTGGCGGGTCTATTTTGCATGCACAAGGTCCCTGGTTCAATCCCTGGCATTTCCAGGTAGGACTGGGAATGTCCTCCATCTGAAACTCGGGGCAGTCGCTGCCAGTCAGTGTAGGCAACACTGCACTAGGTGTACAGGTGCTTAGGCTATGCCTACCTTCTCCCACTTAGCCAGTGCAACTCAGACTATTTGCAATGAGGAGGCCATGATCTGGCACTGTATTGAGTAGACAAAGGGCTCATCCACGCTTCCACTTGTTCCATGCCTAGAAAGCAAGGTTTGAGTAGTTTTCTGCTTGTCACATGTTTTCTAGGCACGGGTCCGAGTTCTTTTCTGTTTGCCCCTCCCCTTTCCCTGGGAGAACCCGCTCTTTCATGCTGAATCGCAGCAAATGGCAATCTGCAGAAAACCCAATTGACGTTTGCTCTAATTCAGCGGTAAAAATTGGGTTCTCCCAGGGGAAAGTCGCGGGACAAGCAGAAGACTGGATGAGCCCACAAACTCCATCCACAGGAGGCCAAATGGCTGAAGTTGCAAAAGGACATTCTGACCAGAATCCAGAACTCACTGCTTTCAGGAGTTACTTGCTACTCCTTAGAGAATCAGATTATTTTCTAATTAAAATAAACAATTAATATAAAGGCAGTGGTGCGGGGGCTGGGGAGAGAGAAACCTGCATTTTTAATTGGCTGTAATTAAAACCACTGCCTTGTTTGGCCTGGTGTTGCCTTTGGCCAGCCGGCCTACGCATGCGGAATTACTCACTCGATTAGCCGCTCCGCTCAAGGTTTGCCTCCCCTGTCTTTGAAAAGTATTAATAAATATTGATCAGGCGTGCTTCCTGTTTGCCTTTGCCAAAGCAATTCTGATAGGCCTGCTCTCCTGATGTTATCAAATAATGAAATATGAAAGAGAGAGAGAGGGAGAAGAATTCGCCTCTTGATTAGCCTTTGTTCCCTTTTCATAGTTTTTGCTTCCAGCCATCAGAAATGTTTTGTTTGATTTTTTTAGGAGAGGCTAGAGAGAGGCATTCTGCCCGGCAGCACAACTTTTAAATCATCAGGAAGACAGACACACACACACACACGTGCGCGCGCGCGCACACACACACACACACACACACACACACACTGTATGTTCTGGTCTAGGTGCTTCATTCTCAATTTCTGGGCAGCCAACAACCCCCTAAACAGGAAAATCACATGGTGCACCTACAGTCATGGGAAAAAGAAAGTGCACCCTCTTTGAATTCTGTGGTTTTACATATCAGGACATAATAGCAATCATTTGTTCCCTAGCAGGTCTTAAAATTAGGTAAATACAACCTCAGGTGAACAGCAACACATGACATATTACATCATGTCATGATTTATTTATGCCGATGGAGAAATCAATTGTGAAAAACTAAGTATATCCTTACTGCTCCCATAGGAATTAAAAGGCTAAGTAGCAAACAGGGGCTGCTAATCAAATCCCCTTGCTTAATTGATCATCAGCAAATATGCCCAACTCTATAAAAGCCAAAGTTTGAGCGGTTTGCTGGTCTGGAGCATTCAGGTGTGTTTTAACACAATGCAAAGAAGGAAAGGCGACACAATGCTCTTGTGCTTCTGCCCAAGAAACAGGATTCTAAGGTAATCTCCAACCAATTTTAAGTCCATCATTCTACACTGAGAAAGATTATTCAAAAGTGGAAAACATTCAAGACAGTTGCCAATCTTCTCAGGAAGGGACGTCCCAGTGAATTCACCCCAAGGTCAGACCGTGCAATGCTCAGAGAAAACGCAAGAGTTACATCTCAGGCTCTACAGGCCTCAGTTAACATGTTAAATGTTAAAGTTTGTGACAGCACAATTAGAAAAAGACCAAACAAGTATGGTTTGTTTGGAAGGGTTTCCTGGAGAAAGCCTCGTCTTTCTAAAAAGAACATGGCAGCATGGCTTTGGTTTGCAAAGTCGTATCTGAACAAACCACTTCTAGAACAATGTCCTTTGGGCAGATGAGACCAGAGTGGAGATGTTTAGCCATAATGCAGTGCCACGTTTAGCAAAAACCAAACACAGGAACCCAGAACAAGCACCTCATACCAACTGTCAAGCACAAGGGTGGAAGGGTTGTTTTGCAGCCACAGGACCTGGGCACCTTGCAGTCATTGAGTCGACCATGAATTCCTACAGACAAATGTTTGGCCATCTGCCCAACAGCTGAAGCTTGGCTAAAACTGGGTCATGCAACAGGACAAGGATCCCAAGCACACCAGCAAATCTACAAGGAAGTGACTGGAAACCCCCAGAATTAAGGTGTTGCAATGGCCCACTCAAAATCCAGACCTCAACCCAATTGAAATGCTGTGTGGGATCTTAAGAGAGCTGTGCATAAGCAAATGCCAGCAAACCTCAATGAACTGAAGTAACATTGTAAAGAAGAATGGGCCCAAATTCATCCACAACAACGTGAGAGACAGATAAAGTCCTACAGAAAATAATTACTTCATGTTATTGCTGCTAAAGGTAGTTCTACAAGCTATTGAATCATAAGGTGTACTTATTTTTCACACATGACTTTTCTATTCTGGCTTTATTTTTGTTAAATAAATCATGACAACGTGTAATATGCCATGTGTTGTTCATCTGAGGTTGTATTTACCTAATTTTAAGATCTGCTAAGGAACAGATGATTGTTGTTATGTCTTCATATGTAAAAACCACGGAATTCAAAGAGGGTGCACTTTCTTTTTCCCATGAGTGTATTTGCAGACTGCAGGTGAGAGATCAAAGTTTCAATTCTCCCCACAATGAAAACTTGAATGTACAAACAAGCATGTCTGAAAAGGGGTTCCTTCCAGCCTTACCACCTCCCCTCACTTTCCATGCAGTCCAATTTTTCTTTCAGAAAAGTCTGCCCAATTTTACACTGCTCATATGTGCAACTTGTTGGAGAAGGAGGAGAAGGTTAGCAGGCTAGTTGGAGAGACTTGGTGGACCTGATGTGACGGGACTCTGCATTGTGCAATGGGGCTGTAGGATCCAGAATGCATCAGAAATGTTTGCTTTCCAGTTTCTAGACCAGGCATAGGCAAACTTGGCCCTCCAGATGTTTTGGGACTACAACTTCCATCATAGAATAATAGAATCATAGAGTTGGAAGAGACCACAAGGGCCATCGAGTCCAACCCCCTGCCAACTGGTCCTCTTAGTTGGGGATGATGGGAGTTGTAGTTCCAAAACATCTGGAGGGCCACGTTTGCCTATGCCTGTTTTAGACAGCCTCCTTTCACACACAAGGAGGGTGACAGACATTTATCAAGGGTGCAGTCCCATAGTGGCAGAGGAATGCACATGCCAAACAGTGATATGTGCAAGGCAAATTGTGTGGGTCATTCTCCAACAGAAGCCATGTTCATTAATTTCAGTAGGTATACTCTGTATAATATGTAGTTGAACGTCACCCTATGAAATTGCTCCCCAACTAATTCTGGTTGCTGCATTCCCCTGTAACATGGGACCGACGGCAATGCCAGGGACAGAGTGCAGACCCAAGGCCTGATCGACTCCAAATGACCCTGAAAACAGCAGCAGCCAAGGGTCTAGCTGACAGCCATCTGAGTTTACATCACTTAGGTCCCCCAAAAGGAGAGTGGCACTGACTGTGGCCAATCATTTGGGCTCAGAGAGCCAATGGGGACACTGATGCAGCTTGTGAAGGGAGGTGGGAAGGAAGCATTGGACAATATTAGAGGGTAGTGACTGCCATGCTCTTGTGCGGTTGGTGGCCTCCAAATAACTGAGAAGTATTGTAAACACAGGGACGTGGGTGGCGCTGTGGGTTAAACCACAGAACCTAGGACTTGCCGATCAGAAGGTCGGCGGTTCGAATCCCCACAACGGGGTGAGCTCCCGTTGCTCGGTCCCTGCTCCTGCCAACCTAGCAGTTCAAAAGCATGTCAAAGTGCAAGTAAAGTGGTGCCCCGCAAGACGAATGCCTCGCTAAACGAAAAACCCGCAAGACGAAAGGGTTTTCCGATTTTTTAGCGGCTTCGCAAGACGAATTTCCCTATGGGCTTGCTTCGCAAGACGAAAGCCCATAGGGAAATCTCCGGGAACAGAGGAGAAGCCCTTCGCGCCTTCTCCTCTGTTCCCGGACCTGTCCTAAGGCTTGCGGTGGGAGGTCCGGGAACAGAGGACAAGGCGCGAAGGGCTTCTCCTCTGTTCCCGGGGCTTGCGGTGGGAGGAGGGTTTTTCCTCCCCACTGCCAACATTCAGAACAGCATTCTGAATGTTGGCGGTGGGGAGGAAAGCCCTCCTCCCACCGCAAGCCTTCAGGACAGGTCCGGGAACAGAGGGGAAGGTGCGCAGCGCTTCTCCTCTGTTCCCGGACCTGTCTTGAAGACTTGCGGTGGGAGGAAGGTTTTCCTCCCCACCGCCAACATTCAGAAGGCTGTTCTGAAGGCTGGCGGTGGGGAGGAAAGCCCTTCTCCCCCGCCAGCCTTCAGAAGAGTTCCCGCCTAGGCTGCGGATAGCAGCCTGCTGCCCCGCACGAGGGGCGCTCTTAAGCAGGGCTCCCCAAGCTGCGAATGTCTGCCCCTCGCGCGGGGCGCTCTGCTTAAGAGCGCCCCTCGCGCGGGGCAGCAGGCTGCTATCCGCAGCTTGGAGAGCCCTCTGGACCTCTTCTGAAGGCTGGCGGGGGGCAAACGTCTTTGTCCCCCCCTGCCTGCCTTCCCGGGGGCTTTTAAATCGCCCCGGGACAGCGGAGAATTCATCCGCTGTCCCGGGGCGATTTTAAAATGCTGGCGGGCGGCAGCGCTGCCGCCCGCCAGCATTTTAAGATCGCCCCGGACAACAGAGAAGTCCTCCGCTGTCCCGGGGTTTTTCAAAATGCTGGCGGGCGGCAGCGAAGGCTTCGCTGCCGCCCGCCAGCATTTTAAAATCGCCCCGGGACAGCGGAGAAGTCTCCGCTGTCCCAGGAAGGCAGGCGGGGGAAGCAAAGACTTTCGCCCCCCAGCCGGCCTTCAGAAGAGGTCGGGGGACAGACTGTCCCCGGACCTGGTCTGAAGGCGGTTTCCATAGGAACGCATTGATTGATTTTCAATGCATTCCTATGGGAAACCATGCTTCGCAAGACGAAAAACTGGCAAGACGAAAAGACTTGCGGAACGAATTAATTTTGTCTTGCGAGGCACCACTGTAGATAAATAGGTACCGCTCCGGCGGGAAGGTAAATGGCGTTTCCGTGCGTTGCTCTGGTACGCCAGAAGCGGCTTAGTCATGCTGGCGACATGACCCAGAAGCTGTACGCCGGCTCCCTTGGCCAATAAAGCGAGATGAGCGCCACAACCCCAGAGTCGGTCACGACTGGACCTAATGGTCAGGGGTCCCTTTATTGTAAACACATAGTGCTTCTCCAGTTTGAAATCAGACCTGCTTAAAAGGATCAGGAGGGAGACAATGAGAAAAGCCTTTGCTTCATACCTTGTAGAACCACTGACAGCCAGAGAAAATTCTGGGCTATATGGACCAATGCCAGGACTCGGTGGAAACAATCTGTTTATATGCAATAAAACTTCCATTCCAATTCCTACACAGAACCTCTACTACTGTTGTTTATTTCTCTGGCACCATCAATGTACACATAAAGCAAGAAGGGGAGCAAGAGGGAAAGAAATTCTGCCCCAAATAAAGAGGGTGCACGGGGTGCGTGGGGAGGGAGAGAGACCCAAAGGGGATATAAGCAGAGAGGAGGCTGGAATGGGAAAGGCAAAGGCAGCAAGGTACTTTCCGCAGACAGATTCAGAAACGTTTGAGGAGCTGCCTCCTTCAAATTAAATGCAAAGCCCCCCCACCCCCGGCCACCATCTTGAGAAGAAATCAAATCTTATCCAGATCAGGATTCAATCAGGAATTTCCCCTGACTACCCCTTGAAACATTTTGTTTTCTTTTGTTTTGTTTATGCAGGCTAGCCAGGGTTAGAGGTGAAAATTAGCATTTAAATGGAGAAAAGTATTGATGGCACTCATGGGAGATTGTTTCATCTTGGCTGCCTTTCCACTGAGATTATTATTATTTTTAAATATCTAGGGACTTTCCTCCAAGGCAGGCAGTTCAAGATAGGATTGCTTCTCCCCACAGAGCTTTCCCAGGAAAAAAAAAAAGAGGCTTTTAAGAATTGCACCAATATTTTATTTTTATAAGGTGTGGTTCTGGTTCAAGACTCCATTTGTATGTTCTGAATGGGATGGAAGTTGAGGAATCAGTTGCTGCAGAGTCCGGACTTGTCTCTGATCTCGTCTCCAGTGACAGGGCAGGAAAAAGACAACAGGATCAGAGAGCTGGGTTCTATTCTCGAGACCCTTGGCTACTCAATGGCTGATAGCAATGGGCTGGATTGACCTTTAATTAGGCCCACAGCCAGAAATTGCGCAGTGAAGAGGCCCAAAGCACAGGAATCACTGCAGAAGCTCACAAACATAACAGAACCTGAGCAGTAAAATCGATTGAAAACAAACAACTAACTTAATAAAAAATGCAGCGTCATAAACAAACTCCACAGATCAGACAGCCCCAACAGCCCAACTGAATGAAACAGTTTTAGTGGTCCTGAAGGCTACAGAGAAGGGGCTAAAGCAACCTCCCAAGCAGGGATGGGATAGAAATAAATCTGCTCAGCGTGCATTTAAAGGTGAACCTACCAAATTCACACTTTCAGAACAATACACAAACCACAAGGCTGCCATTCTTCACAATTCACACTTCTCTGGGTTCTGGAGATGAGTAATGCGTACAGACATGAATACAGTGGTACCTCGGGTTACATACGCTTCAGGATAGGATGCTTCAGGTTACAGACTCCGCTAACCCAGAAATAGGTTAGCAGCTGGAGGCCCCATTAGCTAAAGTGGTGCTTCAGGTTAAGAATAGTTTCAGGTTAAGAACGGACCTCCGCAACGAGGTACCACTGTACATTGCGGTAAAATGTGGCTGTCATGGACCGGTTGGATGCAAAGGAATGGCCTCCCCAGAAGAACTTAAAAGGTGGGTAGGAAGAATCATGCTGGAGCAGCTGGTCCTTCAGACATACTGGATCCAAAATGGACCTGACTTTGAAAGCGATAACCAGAACTTTGAATGGGGTTTGGCAGCTCACTAGGAGACAATGCAGGTTAAAAAGCAATGGAGTCGAATGCCGCAAATAACCGGCCCTCATCAATCGTTCTGAACCAGCCATAGTTTCCAAACAGGCACTCATTGCCATTCCTGAAAAGACAAAGCCCATCTAACATGTAGGAAATGCCTGGCCAGGGGCTATCACATGACTAAGTGGCCAGCTATGATGGGATAGGGACGCGGGTGGCACTGTGGGTTAAACCACTGAGCCTAGGGCTTTGCCGATCAGAAGGTCGGCGGTTCGAATCCCTGTGACGGGGTGAGCTCCCGTTGCTTGGTCCCTGCTCCTGCCTACCTAGCAGTTTGAAAGCACATCAAAGTGCAAGTAGATAAATAGGTACCGCTCTGGCGGGAAGTTAAATGGTGTTTCCGTGCGCTGCTCTGGTTCGCCAGAAGCGGCTTAGTCATGCTGGCCACATGTATGCCAGCTCCCTCAGCCAATACAGTGGTACCCTGGGTTACATATGCTTCAGGTTACATATGCTTCAGTTACAGACTCCGCTAACCCAGAAATATTATATTGGGTTAAGAACTTTGCTTCAGGATGAGAACAGAAATCGTGCGGTGGTGGCACGGCAGCAGCAGGAGTCCCCATTAGCTAAAATGGTCCTTCAGGTTAAGAACAGCTTCAGGTTAAGAACAGACCTCTGGAACGAATTAAGTACTTAACCCAAGGTACCACTGTAAAGCGAGATGAGCACCACAACTCCAGAGTCATCCACGACTGGACCTAACGGTCAGGGGTCCCTTTACCTTTACCTTATGATGGGATAAGGGACGCGGGTGGCGCTGTGGGTAAAAGCCTCAGCGCCTAGGGCTTGCCGATCGAAAGGTCGGCGGTTCGAATCCCCGCTGCGGGGTGCGCTCCCGTTGCTCGGTCCCAGCACCTGCCAACCTAGCAGTTTGAAAGCACCTCCGGGTGCAAGTAGATAAATAGGGACCGCTTACCAGCGGGAAGGTAAACTGTGTTTCCGTGTGCGGCTCTGGCTCGCCAGAGCAGCGATGTCACGCTGGCCACGTGACCCGGAAGTGTCTTCGGACAGCGCTGGCCCCTGGCCTCTTGAGTGAGATGGGCGCACAACCCCAGAGTCTGGCAAGACTGGCCCGTACGGGCAGGGGTACCTTTACCTTTACCTTTATGATGGGATAAGCACTAACTGGAGAGATCCCGTGAGTCAGCAAACAGTCATACTGTGTGTACCCTCTTCACCTAGGGAATTTATTTCATGGATAAATGAATTCTCCCCTATCCCAAACTAGACACTGCAGGTTAATTAAGGAAGGGTATGAGAGAGTCAGGTTTAACACCTTCAAACTCGCTGCATGTTGCTTCCAAAAGCATTCTCTGACTCAGGGTCCTCTTAGCCTCCCACAAAGTGCTGTGGCAAAGCAGGAAGGAAAAATCCCCTCCTTTGCCAAGTGGAACTTTATAGGGCATTAAAGAAACACCCTCCACACTTATCTAAATCTTTAATTAGTTCTATAATATACTGATGATATCAGGCCTAATTAAATTTATACAGATAAAGGGCAGTGAAATTCTAACCAAGTGAGCTGGAAAGTACATATTAAACAGTAAATTTAATGGTTCAGGCCGATAAGTGCAATTTCCTACACAAAAACTAAATTGAATTTAGTGTGTTGTATTCAAATTGATTTTGCATGTGCAAATTATTCGGGAGGAGGGGCAGGGAGGGAGGAGAAAGAGCTGGGATCTTGTTCATATATCAGTAAAACTGCTAATCCAGTCTATTTAAACATCACTTATTAATGCTTGCCATTGCACGTAAGTCAGACAGATTTGCATTTTTACTGCACAAAGGACAAAAATTATCTGAACTGGGTACCACTTTATAAAGAATATTAAGCGACTTCCCTCCTTGCAAATAAGGGGGAGAGGTGGAAATGAAATGCCTCCCTGAAGAAGAGGAAGGAGACAGTCAGCACTTTGGTGGAAAAGGCAGCAACAAGAGTGCGCCAGTCAGCACAAAATAAAATACAATTTTAGCTGCCCGCTGGGAAGAACAAATGCAGCAGAGAGCAGCCTGGCGTGCGTAACGCGAACTGTGTGGGAAGTGGACCCAGATGCTGAAACAAAGGGGCTATTGTGATTTATCACGTATACGGCGCTTGTAATCACCGGCTGCTTTATTATATATAGTGCCTTTGCCTTCAGAAGAAACCATGATCCCATTTCACAGACAGGGAACTGAGGCCGAGAGATAGCTTGGTGGCAGATGAAGCTGGTTTGTATGAAGACCGAATGGCTCAGCATAGCCTTCTCTGGCTGGAAGGGACTCTCCCAAGGTCTCAGGTAAACCAGGGCTGAACATCTTGCCCAGATGTAGGCAGAACATGGCGTCAGGTCTTGGACAGGAGAGATGGGATCAGGCTCAATATAAGAGAGCAGACAGAAGGAGGGGAAATGGGAGGGCAAGGAAGAGGGGCGTAGAGCGAGGCTTCAGGGAAAGGTTCAAATAGAGGCTGAAGGTCACTTAGGACCAGAGACCCCAAACCAGGTGCAGGAAGATGAAGATGAGGATGAGGAACAAGGAAATTGTTCTGGGCAGACATAGTCAACCAACCAGCCAACTGTCTTCTTGGGAATGATATATTTGGTTGGGGGAAAAGCTGAGGGGTGTAAAGGCCTGGAGAGCCAAATGAACCCCAGCTGTGCCCCATTCCAAAGCAGCAGGACAGGACCATAGCTGTCAACTTTCCCTGTTTCTTGCGAGGAATCCTATTCGGAATAAGGGAATTCCCTTTAAAGAAAGGGAAACGTTGGCAGCTATGGACAGGACAGAAGAGAAGATTCTGATGGCCAAAGGCAGAAGAAAACATTTTGGCACCTGGGGTGGAAAATCCAAATGGCCCCACTAATTAACATGGGTAAAATCTGAGAATACTCTCTAGGGCCGTCTGCCATGCAAGTTCCACTGAAATGAACCAACCTTAGTCTGGGGCAGCTCTGGTTACTTTTAATGACCCCAGTGCAATCCCAATGGGCTTCTAGGTCCAAAACATCTGGCAGGTATCAGCACTTGGTGTTCCTAGGGGGAATGAGAGTCTGCTGCGTCCACAATTCCCCATAAGGCCTCATACTTTGCATCCTTAAACATGAATTCCATCCACTTCAGACTCTTTTGCTACTGGCTGTTGCCCTTTATTTGCAGTGGTGATACAATTTTATATGGAGTAGATGTCTATGGTATGCAAGGCATAAAGCTTAATAGTGTCAGGTGTTAACACAGCTACGCACAGCAGATTGCACTGAAGTTCTATATCCTTAATAGATTAGATCTCTGGTCAGGTTTTTCTTTTCTTTTCAAGAAAACAACTGCAAACTACCTCTGCAGATTGCAATAATACATTAGGAGAAAACTGCAGAAGGAGAGAGGTTTTTGGAACATATTGCTGCTCTCCCTCAGTCTTTTATATCTATTTGGAAGGAAGGAAGGAAGGAAGGAAGGAAGGAAGGAAGGAAGGAAGGAAGGAAGGAAGGAGGTACAGAAGGATCATTTAGAGCAGTGTCTTCAACCTTGGGTCCCCAGATGTCATTGAACTACAATGCCTATCACCCCCAGTCAGCTTACTCAATGGTCACAGTTCATGGAAGTTGTAGTCCAATAACATCTGGGGACCCAAGGTCAAAGGACATTGATTTAGAGAGGGCCAGGGACTCATCTTTTCCTCAGATGCAAGCCACAAGAGCTCCCACCTTCTTTTGTTCCTTCCTGGAAGAGGCCTCATATTGGCAGAAATCCATCTAAGACAGTGATGTCCAAACTTTTTTCAAAGAGGGCCAGATTCGATGAAGTGAAGGGCCGTGAGGACCGACCAAAGGGCCAACCACAGTTGTTAACCATTTTTTAGGATTGAAGTTGTTGAGCTTTTTTATGATTTTACCCCAAAGTTGTTGAGCATTTTTTAGCATTGAAGTTGTTGAGGTTTTTAGGATTTTACCCCAGGAAATAAACTGCCACAGGGGCCGGATTAAACTGACCGGCAGGACGGATTGAGCACCTGAAACGGACTTTGGACATGCCTGATCTAAGACGTATACAAAAGGGAGCCATTAGATCAGCATGTGTGTTACCTGAGGGAGAACAACAGACCCCAGTTCACATGGGGAGTGTTTTTGGAGGCATGCAATGTGTGCCTGTAATCTTGGCCCCAAGAACAGTTCACTGGCTAATCCAGTTCTCCACAAACAGGGCTGAAGGAAGAATAGAAAGGAAAGAGCGAAACCAGCTAACTGGATTGTGGACTGGGCTTTATTTGACAAATACAGGCTTATCCACAATTTACTCAAAAAGTAATTAGATTTAAGCTAATACAGTCACAGTGTGTCTGTCAGGTAGACAGATGCATATCGGGATCTAGCTTAGCTTATCGGTTCTGCCAAGTAATGTTCAGTTGCATAGCGCAATATATTTTGCATTCAACTTCCCCCGTCCCTGCACCTCCCCTCCCATGCCAAAAATGAAAATCTGCGCTCTTAAATCTCTGCTAGCGGCAAATGTTTATTCTTGGCCGCACAGAGCTGGTTGATGGTGCGGTGGATTGAACTGCTGCATTACACACACACACACACACACGGCTGAAATCCCACATCTGATGTGTGAAGTTCAGGGCTTCCCATCAGGCAGCTCACAGATGCCACTCTGAACCGTTCTTAGACAGCCTCCATCTGCCAGATATGCTAATCCAACGGCAAAAATCAATAATCTCCCTCCTTAGTGCCATGCTCTCTTCTTTTCTGGCACAGTGTTTCAAAGGTGCGGCAAAAGAACAGAGCAGGAGCCCTGCCTTCTTACAAAGCCACCTGAGCTGTGGGATGAGCCCCATTGAGTGCTATGATTTGCTTGGTGGGGTCGTTTTCTCTTACTCCAGAGATGAGCTCTGATGGTAGCTTCCCTCCCTATTTACTTCTTATTGCACCTTTCCATGTTTAGATGCCCAAGGCAGCCAACAAGAAAACCGTAAAATATACAGAACACGATACAATAGCTTATCGAAAACTACAACGATGAACACCACAGATAAAGACCAGCAGCCAGCTCTGAGCTAAAGATAAATAAATATGCAGCGGTGCAACGGCATAGAAAAAACATCGGTGCAATCAATCAAAGTCCCCTGCAAACAGAAAGGTCTTAGCCCGTAGATGGAAGGCCATTAGAGGGCTGGACCAGATGCAACCGAGGTGGGGTCCACATTTGAGATTAAAATAGGGAGTGGGGAGCAGGATGGGCATCAGAATAGAAGAGGCTAGAGAGAAAGCCATAGAGTCAAGGTTGGAACATAGAAATGAGCATGGTGTTTTGCAAGCCCTGATGGACCAGACAGCTACATCTTTACCTTCACCACACCCAGATCTTACATGACGTCAGGGCATAGCTGTCAACTTACAGATTTGAAAATAAGGGACCAGCAGCCTCAAAAATAAGGGATCAGCAGCCAAAGTAAGGGATCAACAATTACTTTGATAAAATACATATTTTGTTGCGTGCAAATGGCTTTAGATACCTATTAGGTCCATAAATTACCATATAGCATATATTCAACACAAAAAGCAACAATTTGTTGTTGACAAAGGACAGCAGGAAATAGAAAGGGCCCCATTACCTTCAGTAGCTTAATTTAAGGGACATCATCAATAAGGGACAGGAGCGGGACATGGTGCTGGGATAAGGGACTGTCCCGCCAAATAAGGGACGCTTGACAGCTATGCGTCAGGGGTAGGACAGGGGTGTGTGGCCCAGCCTGGCCAAAGTGCTCCACGGGCCACACGGGGAGGCCTGATTGGGCCCACTGTAAGGTTACCAGATTTTTTTCAATGAACCCGGGGACACTTTTCAACTTCCAGGGATTTTGTATGGGGACTGATTTGTAAATCCGGGGAATGTCCCCGGGAAACGGGGACATCTTGTAACCTTAGCCCACGGGCCGGAGGTGCCCAAGCACTGCTATAGAGGGCTCTCTTGGGAAACAGAGGAAGGTGGAATGCAGAAAACACGTAAGGGGTGAAGCGAAACCTCACCTGGCTGGAGAATTGCCTCACTGTGTGGAAGTGTCCCGCACCTCACTCTTACAATCTGAATCTGAAGAGGAGGAAGCCTCCACAAAAAGTGTACAGTGCTCAGCTGGTCTATTTTAGCCATTCCCAAGTGATGTCTTTGTGCTCTAGAGAACCGTAAGCAGTGGGGCAGGGGGCGGACGCAGCATTCCCCAACCAAGGTCAAGTGACTCTGGATAAGAGAGAAGTGCTGTTGCTGGCTTATCTTGTTCTCTGAATAGCTTCAAAAGCCTCTCCTGACAGCTGAAAAGTTCACCGCACCAGCTTAATTTAATTAAGAGGGAGAGATGGACAATGGGATATGCAAAACGTGGGATTAAGTGGTCCCACTGAGGTGTACACTGAAACAGAATGATACCACCTTCCGCGAAATATCTGTTACTGTCTAGAGAGAGGCAAGCATGAAGCAGCATAGCCTCCTATGGGGAGGTGAAAAACACTTTGGTGGCAGAATGTCTCCCCATCTTCTTTAGATGGGCTTCCTGGTACAAAAACATAGCCCAGAAAAAAAGAGTTCCTCCCATTCAGAGGTTAGAACAAAGTGACAGACTTCTCCTTTCAAGTTGACAATTCAATATTTACCCGCCTTTCTTTTTAGGTTGTGGGAAAAGATGGGAGGGATGCAGAATTTACAAGCAGAAGGTGCTTCTTCTCACCCTGCTTCTATCTTGGACTCAGCTACATTGGCAAAGAAAAAGTGCTTTATATGCGTTGCTTATGCATTCTAACACTGACACCAGATGGCACTGTGGAGTTCTGTTTTTGCGAACCCAATTTCTCATACAAAGTTTGCAATACAGTGGTGTTGTTGTTTAGTCGTTTAGTCATGTCCAACTTTTTGTGACCCCCTGGACCAGAGCACGCCAGGCACTCCTGTCTTCCACTGCCTCCCTCAGTTTGGTCAAAGTCATGCTGGTAGCTTCGAGAACACTGTCCCACCATCTCGTCCTCTGTTGTCCCCTTCTCCTTGTGCCCTCCATCTTTCCCAACATCAGGGTCTTTTCCAGGGAGCCTTCTCTTCTCATGAGGTGGCCAAAGCATTGGAGCCTCAGCTTCACCATCTGTCCTTCCAGTGAGCACTCAGGGCTGATTTCCTTAAGGAAATCAGTGGTCCCTCAGGTTAAGTACTTAATTCATTCTGGAGGTCCGTTCTTAACATGAAACTGTTCATAACCTGAAGAACCACTTTAGCTAATGTGGCCTCCTGCTTCTGTTCTCATCCTGAAGCAAAGTTCTTAACCTGAAGCACTATTTCTGGGTTAGCGGAGTCTGTAACCTGAAGCGTATGAAACCTGAAGCGTATGTAACCCAAGGTACTACTGTACATTTAACTGATGTGTCTAGATCCAGCCCTTGTCTCACCCTACACTCCTCTCCTCTTTACCCTCCTGTCTCTTTCTGACACCTCCATCTGCCGGACAAGGACAGCATCTCCATGTGCAAGAGGGAAGCAACTCCCTTTGTCCCCAGGCATCTCTCCGTAATGGGAATAGTTCAAGGAGGGCTGATACACACATGGCCTTAAGCCCACCTCTGTGGGATGGAGAGCATTGCAGCACATGCCCAGATGGTGCTTTGTTTGAGGGGGCAACCAGAGAGTGATCCTTGCCAAGGTCCCAGCTTGTTCTCTGCCTTGCTGCTGCCCCCGGATACTTGTCTTGTTGCCCAGCCTGCTCCTCCTGCCTGATGGTCCTCCTGCCTGCCAGCACTGCTGACTGATCTGCCTACAATACCTGGTCTGTTATTCCAACACTGGTTTAGCTGCACCCCTTTGGGTCCAATGCTGCATTTGGGGCAATACCCAGAGAGGGTAAGGTAAAGGACCCCTGGATGGTTAAGTTCAGTCAAAGGCGACGATGGGGTGCGGCACTCATCTCGCTTTTCAGGACAAGGGAGCTGGTGATTGTCCACAGACAGCTTTCCGGGTCGTGTGGCCAGCATGACTAAACCGCTTCTGGCGCACAGAGGACTGTGATGACTGCCAGAGCGCATGTAAACGCCATTTACCTTCCAGCTGCAGCGGTACCTATTTATCCACTTGCACTGGCATGTTTTCAAACTGCTAGGTTGGCAGGAGCTGGGACAGAGCAATGGGAGCTCATCCCGCTGCGTGGATTCGAACTGCTGACCTTCTGACCAGCAAACCCAAGAGGCTCAGGGGTTTGGACCACAGTGCCACCCGCGTCCCACTCAGAGAGGAGAAGGGAACCAAGGGGCCAGGTTCTTTGAGTGGTGAGACCAAGCCCCTCGCCTATTCAGGGGTTCTTGCAGGGGACAAGTTTTGATTTGGCCCAGAAACTGCCAACTTCTGGTGCTTGTATTCCTACTTTGCCAGCACACCCCCTAGCAGAGGAGGAAGAGGAGGCTGAAAGTACTGGATTCAGCTCCCATGTGAAATTTCTTGTCTCTGAGAATGTGAAAACAGGTTTCCTGTAGACTGAAAAGGTCATCAACCAGACAACGCTCCCCTTCAATTTCAAAAATTGCCAGGTGAGAAAAGGTCCTCCCCGCCCTTAAATTTTCACCCATCAATGTACCCCTGACAATGGTATTTTTAGCTGAAGAAAATGGAATTGCACCTCTTCATTAAGAGCAACCAAATAGCATCCACATTCAGGCAGTGAAAATCATTACCAAGGCCACAAACGCCTTTATATTTAAAAGGTTAGAGCAAAGGGATTAAAAGTGCCCCCAGGAAATGTTCAAATGGCGGATCTACATAACATCTTTCCTGCAAAAGTGAAAACCACCAAGAAGAGAGAGGCAGTGGTGTGCAGAGGGCAGGCAGGCTGGAGTATTAAATGCCCGACTTACTGCTAGGTGCTCTACGCTTTTGAACAGACTGCTTAAAAGAAGAAGAATGTTGATTTGTGCAGCTCATTTATTAGTTTGACACACTTATATCCTGGAGCAGCTAGCGGATTGCGGTTGCCTCCACAAGCAGGTCACCTGAAGGAGCTCTGAGCTACAAAATAAGATGTTCCTGGCTCAAAAAAACCCTTGGCCAGGACCACCCTCACTCCACTGCATCTGCTGTTTTGGGATAATAAGGATGAAATGACGAGAGACCGGTGACTCTGTTGATTGTTGTTGTTGTTCAAAAAACAAACAATTCAATAACAGCTGCAGGGAATGCCCCCCGCCCTGACCCAATACAATCAGGAGTGGGACACCATTGGGGATAGTAGTGAACCCTTTCTTTCTGTGAAAATGCTTGTGAAGCATGGACCACTTATAAACGCCATCTCCAACTCCTTGAAAGATTCCATCATTGGTGTCTCCGAAAATTTTTACACATCACTTGGGAAGGCAGGCGAACTAATGCCAGTGTACTGGAAGAAGCAAAGATCACCAGTGTTGAAGCAACGATTCTTCAACATCAACTTTGTTGGACTGGTCATGTTGTGCGGATGCCCGATGATCGTCTTCCAAAGCAACTACTCTATTCCGAACTTTATAATGGAAAGTGTAATGCTGGTGGTCAACAAAAAAGGTTTAAATACTCTCTCAAGGCAATTTTTAAAAAATGTAGTATAAACGTTGACAACTGGGAAACACTGGCCTGCGAGCGCTCCAACTGGAGAACAGCCTTTATTTACCAAAGGTATCATGGACTTTGAAAATGTTCAAACACACTTGGCAAACCTTCACCGTGATCACCTCCTGCCTGAAAACCTATATCCCCACTGTGGAAGGATGTGTGGATCCAGAAATGGCCTCAACAGTCACTTACAGACTAATTGTTAAGACTATGTTCATAGAAGACAATCATACTTGGCTATGAGTGAACACCAAAAAAGGAGGAGGAGGAGGAGGAGGGGAAGGAGAAGAAGAAGAAGAAGAAGAAGAGTGAACCCTTCCTTTCTGTGAAAATCCTCATCCCCATTTCCCCAGATAGGTTGGGTTGTCTGATTTAAATCAGGAAAACAGTACAGGGTGGGCAGACCCTGTAGGACTGGCATCCCCGGTCCACTTCGAAGGATGCTGCTTTCAGTGCATTCTGTTGTTGTTGGCATCCGTCTGTCTCGAAAGACAAGGGAGTGTGCCTCTGGGGGTGAAGTCTAAACCACTGTGTTAGCAGCACATAAGTGATCTCTAGGGGGCACTCTATGGGGAGTGTGTTTGGAGATCCTTGGCTGCCCAGACGAGAAGACCCCCATCTCGGCCTGGCTGATGTGGTCCAAAGGAAAGAAGAGCAAGATGTTTGGCACCGGCTTGACTGCAGAAGTTGTCGGAAGGAGGTGTACAAGGGATTTTAGGGATTCCACTCCAGATTTCTAGGAGAAGGAAAACAGTGGGCTGCTGCTGAACCCCGTGGTATTGGCAAAATTAATTCCCCGCTGATGGTCAGCCCACCTCCCAGAACGTGGATGAGTTTTGTCACCTCCCTGAAAATAAGCAAAACCAAGGACTGTGTTTTTTATGTGGGTGGGGGCAGAGAGGTATCTTTGGTGCAAGCATGTCATTTTCAGTCCCTCTAAAAAAACTGCCAACATTAACATTTCAGCATTTTTGTCTCAGCCCTGGTGTGCGCAAAAGTACTGCTGCAAGAGTGGAGGTTTTGCCTCTTTATAAGCAGACACAATATTTCTGTTCCACGACGGTCAGGGTGGTGGAGTGGCAGAAGTGGCTGTGCAGGGTTTTCATTCAATAAGACGAAAGGCGGGAATCCCCTCGTGGAGAGCGCCTATTGGCGGATGCCTGTAATGTCACAAACCTACCTCCCCTTACCATCCCCTAGAGCAGCTTTAGTAACTCTTAAAAAAAAAAAAAATGTTTGCAGAGCTTCTTTTTTCTTGCTCTCAAGATGGAAAGATGAACAGATAAATGTACATATGGCGCGTTATTATTTTCTTTAAAAAGACTGACGCTGGGATATATGTCTAGCATGCAAACTGTGAAGCTGAGAAGAATCTGAGCTCACACCACGGGCAAAAAGCCTGCTGTGGCTTCTCTTTTTATAGTATGCCTGACTTCATTCTGCATCTTCAGCTTGCATACTCAGGGGGAACACTCTCTACAGGAAGCATTTTGAGCTCTCTGGGTTGTCCTCAGCGGGCTGGAGTAGAACCAACAAGCTGGTTATTTTAGTGTTTTGAGGTGTCTCTCTTGCTATTTTAATGGTGCACAGGCATGTGTTTCCATGCCATTACTTGTTCAGAACGAGACAGGCTACCCAATGAAAGTAATAAACACAAACATCGTTTCTGGCAACTTGTGCTTCTGACCTGTTTGAACCCTATTCCATCCGAGGAGATGCTGCAAGGAGATGACGGATATTTAACTGCGATTCTCAAAGCAGGAGGGTCATGCCTGAGAAAAAAAGCCAGAGACTAACGGCCACTAGCCATGATGTCCCTCAACTGTCCGAGGCAGTTATGCCTCTGAATGTCAGTTGCTGAGAGCACCAATGCACTCATGTCCTGCTTGTGGGTTTTAATGTTGTATTTTAATCTTGTTTTTAAAATTGTATTTTAATCAACTTGTTTTTATTATTGGTTGTTAGCCGCCCTGAGCCCAGTCTTGGCTGGGGAGGGCGGGGTATAAATTATTATTATTATTATTATCTGGTTGGCCACTGTGAGAACAGGATATTGGACTAGACGGGACTTTGGCCTAATCCAGCTGCCAGGCTCTTCTGGTGTTTTTAGAAGGTTGGAGTCTGGAACAGGCAGAGTTTGAGGAGGGCTGGCAGAGAGGAGAGGCCTGCAAGGCTGTCAGCAGCCCAAGACGTAGCTGCAAAGGCCATTTTGCCCAGGAGATAGCTGGAGATGCATGGCTTGTGAGAGTTGGCAGCCTGAGAAGCCTGAGCTGAGGAATAAGACCTGAAGGGTTTCAGAAGGAGCAGAGCAGGACTTAAGTTATGGGGAGAGTGGCCTTTCTAAGGCCTAGCTCAGAAAAAGAGAGGAGCGGGACTGAGCGACTGAGCACAGTGTGCTGCCAGCTAAGAAGAAATCCTGTGGCACCCAAGAGTAGAGGCCTGTCCAATCCAGGGCAGGACCTTCTGTGCCTTCTGAAAGCTGCTCTGAAGACAGAACTTCAGAAAGGGCTGCTTCCTCCTTGCACAAACAGTGGTGCAGTCTCAGGGGAGAGGTAACATCAGTCACTGCCATCATCTGCTTTCTCCTTGGCACTCCAGAGCTAAGGGATTTCCTCACAAGTTGCAAAATAACACTTCTCAAGCCACACTGGCCACCACCAGCACTTCACTGTATTACAGACGACCCCTGTATGTGCATGCAGAGATGTCTACCTGCAACTTTCCCATGCAAAGCATTTCTTCAGACTATTACCCCCATTGCAGTGAAAACTGCAATTTGCTACTTTCTGGATGATGGGCAGAATGTGTTTGTGGGAGGGGGGCTATTGTTTTGTTGTTTCTGCTTTAACTATTTGTGCTTTTATCTCGTGTTTCTATCTTGTGAGCTGCTCTGAGATCTTTTGATGAAGGGCGGTATATAAAATCAAGCAAGCAAGGAAGCAAAGCTGGAGCAGCAATTAGACAGGCCAGCCAGATTCTCATTGATTCCTCAAGTCACCTAATCCAGCTGGGCTGAACAGTGGAAGAACCAGCTCTGGCCAAGTAACGGGAGGATCTGCATGACAGCCAAGGTCCAACCCATAACTCTCTTTGCCAGAGTGTTATCAAGGTGCAGGGAGGAAGACACTGTTAGTCTCCCCAACACTTTACACCAAGTATGGCAAACTCTGGCCCTCCAGATATTTGGGACTACAATTCCCATCATCCCTGACCACAGGTCCTGTTAGCTAGGGATGATGGGAATTGTAGTCCCAATCTTCTGGAGGGCTGGAGTTTGCCTATGCCTGCTTTCCCTTTCCCTTTCCGAACACAATTCAAAGTGTTGGTGTTGATCTTTAAAGCCCTAAACAGCCTCAGCCCAGTATACCTGAAGGAGCGTCTCCACCCCCATCGTTCTGCCTGGACGCTGAGGTCCAGCGCGAGGGCCTTCTGGCGGTTCCCTCATTGCAAGAAGCAAAGCTACAGGGAACCAGGCAGAGGGCCTTCTTGGTAGTGGCGCCCGCCCTGTGGAACGCCCTCCCATCAGATGTCAAAAAGATAAACAACTACCTGACATTCAGAAGACATCTTAAGGCAGTTTTTAATGTGTGACATCTTAGTGTATTTTTGGTCTTTGTGGAAGCCGCCCAGAGTGGCTGGGGAAACCCAGCCAGATGGGTGGGGTACAAATAAATTATTATTATTATTATTATTATTATTATTATTATTATTATTTACACTCCTATGCTGGCTGTGCCCTTAAGCACCCTACGCCAACCAGGTGCCCTCCATATGTTTTGCACTACAACCCCCATCAGGCACAGCAGCACATGTTGGAACAAGAATAATGAAAACACCGATGGCAGGAGAACCTGCGTTTTGTCCAAAATTCTCCTGCCGAGGCAGCTACTGACTACACCACTGTCCTATTCCACAGACGGAATCTGGCAGATCTGTTTTCTTGCTTCCTCTGCAGAAGAGAAGGGAAGCCCAGACTTTGATCGCTCCACGCAAACGGGAACCACAATGAGGAAAGGCACAGCAAAGCAGAGGGGGGTTCGGGCTTAATCCACCATGTTTGGGGGCTTTTGTTGTTGTCAATGTAGCGCAAGTGCTAATTAGAACTAATTAAAGCTATGCTGAGATCAGAGCTCAGCAGAAACTACAGGGAAGAAGACAAACAAAAGGGAAAGGAAGTATTTTTGGGAGCCAAGTTCTTAATTGAAAAGTAAGCAAAGCATGTGTTCTTAAGCACCAACAGAAAGCAGGACCCAAGGAGGCGCCATTAAAGCTGCCTTTAATCATTCTAAACCTTTGAAACCCTAACCAGCTAGGAGCAGGAGACCTCAAGGAATGTGCCTTCTCTCTCCTGAGCCTGCCTGGGTATTAAGGGCCTCAGCAGAGGACTTTATGTAGGTTCCTCTACAGTCCAAGGTGAGGCAGGTGGAACCCATGAAGGGTCTCCCTCTCTTGAAGACCTCACTTTTGGAACATAGAATCATAGAATAGAATCATAGAATCATAGAGTTGGAAGAGACCCCAAGGGCCATCGAGTCCAACCCCCTGCCAAGCAGGAAACACCATCAGAGCACTCCTGACATATGGTTGTCAAGCCTCTGCTTAAAGACCTCCAAAGAAGGAGACTCCACCACACTCCTTGGCAGCAAATTCCACTGTCGAACAGCTCTTACTGTCAGGAAGTTCTTCCTAATGTTTAGGTGGAATCTTCTTTCTTGTAGTTTGGATCCATTGCTCCGTGTCCGCTTCTCTGGAGCAGCCGAAAACAACCTTTCTCCCTCCTCTATGTGACATCCTTTTATATATTTGAATATATATATTAGACAGCATCTTAAAAAGCAGAGACATCACCTTGCCAACAAAGGTCCGTATAGTTAAAGCTATGGTTTTCCCCGTAGTGATGTATGGAAGTGAGAGCTGGACCATAAAGAAGGCTGATTGCCGAAGAATGGATGCTTTTGAATTATGGTGCTGGAGGAGACTCTTGAGAGTCCCATGGACTGCAAGAAGATCAAACCCCTCCATTCTGGAGGAAATCAGCCCTGAGTGCTCACTGGAAGGACAGATCCTGAAGCTGAGGCTCCAGTACTTTGGCCACCTCATGAGAAGAGAAAACTCCCTGGAAAAGACCCTGATGTTGGGAAAGATGGAGGGCACAAGGAGAAGGGGACAACAGAGGACGAGATGGTTGGACAGTGTTCTCGAAGCTACCAGCATGAGTTTGACCAAGTTGCGGGAGGCAGTGGAAGACAGGAGTGCCTGGTGTGTTCTGGTCCATGGGGTCACGAAGAGTCGGACACGGCTAAACAACTAAACAACAATATATTGTATTGTATTGTACTGTATTGGGGATGCAGAGTTCCAGCTTCAAGCACAGCCTTGTGGGAAATGCTTTCTATGGAGCCTGCTTCACAGGGGCTTTGTGATGGTATGATGCACCCTGCTATGAGCTCACTGGGGGAAAGCGCAGCGCATAAATGGGAAAGTAAATAAATGTCCAGCTCCTGCCAGAAAACACCAGTAGATGGCAGCATTATATTACCAAATGGCTGCTGCAGGAACACAGACACATTACAAGTAGTCTGGGGAGGAAAACCCCTGCAGCTTGCTAGAGAACAAAATTAAAAACAACAGAACCACACAATGACAGCATAAAAGGGACCTTGGCAACCGGATGCAATTTGCCACACAGCACCAGCTCAACAGAGCTGGATCCCAACTGGATGTGTGCCACTGAGTCGGCCCTTGTCGACATCAAGCAGTATGTTGCGAAATATTTCAAGGGGAGCTGAATCGAATCCAAAACATCTCAGCGTCTATAATGCTCAGGTTGCTGCTTATCAATCACAACATCATATCCCGTAGAAGAGGTTCCATTTAAACAGCAGCATTTCAGGGACTGCAGTTTGCTTCATTTAACAATTGTTACACACACACACACACACACACACACACACAGGCTTTAAACCAGAGCAATGCTATATTCTATTGCTCTGGAGTCATAGAACCATAGAAGCTGGAAGGGACCCCAAGGCTCATCCTAGACCAACCCCCTGCGATGCAGGAATCTTTGGCCCAGCAACCTCATGCATGCAGGGCATGTGAGCCAGAGCTGCGTCATGGCTCTTGAGGTACATACACTATCCAGCCCCCAGCCCATCGTCTTGTGAGATGAAGAGGTCTGAGAAACTCCAAAGCCCACACACTCCTATACAGTGCTTTGATGGTGTTGCATAAACACTGAATATGACTGTCATTGTCACAGAAGCACCCCAACACACACACGGGAAACTCACCTTGGGGGATGAGTCCATGGGCATGGGAGCGTGTTTTAGTGCCAATTTGAGAAAGCTCTTGGAAGGGGCAAACTCAAGGCGAGGACTGCAGTGAGTCTCCTCATCCTCCACTGCTACAACCAGTGAACAAAGCCTTGCTCTGAACTCCATTGTTCCAGAAAGTCTGGCCAATAGCTGCAAGGACCAGGGCTTTTTCAGTGGTGGTCCCCTCATTACAGAACCCTTTCCTCACCAGCCCTGCTTGGGCTTTTTAATACTTAAGGAACACTTGGATGGCTGAAAGCCATTTGCAGCTGCCCCCCACCTTCACCTGCTGTTTGAAGAACACAGTGGTTTTAATCTAAAGGCAGCTTATGTTTCATAAGAGATATGAGATATATGCTGGAAACTGGACAGCTAGAGAAGATCAGAGCTCCAGTGCAAGAATGCCAAGAGCACTGGGCCAAAGAACAGTCTTGAGGGCGCTGTTCTGAGGCAGGGCCACTGCCCAGTTCTCCAAATGCATTTGGCCCTCCATGCAGGTCCAAAGAAGCTTTATTAAAACAAGTCTGAAACAAACTGCATTTGACGTATGTGAATCTCCTTGGGGAGACTGTAAGTGGAAGCAGGGTCAGAGTTGCTCCTGCTTCTCAAAAGGCTACAGAATGGACAAAAAAAAACCCCAAAGATCATGGCCACTGGTCCCATCATCTCCTGGCAAATAGAAGGGGAAGAAATGGAGGCAGTGAGAGATTTTATTTTCTTGGGCTCCATGATCACTGCAGATGGTGACAGCAGCCACGAAATTAAAAGACGGCTGCTTCTTGGGAGAAAAGCAATGACAAACCTAGACAGCATCTTAAAAAGCAGAGACATCACCTTGCCAAGAAAGGTCCGTATAGGTCAAGCTATGGTTTTCCCAGTAGTGATGTATGGAAGTGAGAGCTGGACCATAAAGAAGGCTGATCGCCGAAGAATGGATGCTTCCTGGAGGAGACTCTTGAGAGTCCCATGGACTGCAAGAAGATCAACCCTCTCCATTCTGAAGGAAATCAGCCCTGAGTGCTCACTGGAAGGACAGATGCTGAAGCTGAGGCTCCAAGACTTTGGCCACCTCATGAGAAGAGAAGACTCCCTGGAAAAGACCCTGATGTTGGGGAAGATGGAGGGCACAAGGAGAAGGGGACGACAGAGGACGAGATGGTGGGACAGTGTTCGCGAAGCTACGAACATGAATTTCACCAAACTGTGGGAGGCAGTGAAAGACAGGAGTGCCTGGCATGCTCTGGTCCATGGGGTCATGAAGAGTCGGACACGACTAAATGACTAAACAACAACAACAACAGAACGGATTGGACTCCTCAGCAGTAAGCAGTGCTGGGCCTGAGAGGTGCCTGGATGGGGGATCGAGTTGGAGAGGGGGAATCTACCAGGCGAGAGCTGGGAGGGTTCACTCTTCTGTGTGTGGGGTAAGAGACAACATAGAATTGTGATAGAGGCTGGGCTTTCATTCCCTTTCTCGTCTCCTGTTCTTTTCATTATTCTTTGTTATTCTTGCTTTTTTCACATTTTTCTTCTCTAGATTAGTTTGGCTTTGATTGCATTTTATGCCGAAAACTTTTTTATTTCATTTTTAAAAAGGCACGGAATTCCGAAGAGTGGGGCTCCTCTGACCCGGGTTAGTAGGAGAAGGAAAATCGCCCAGCACGAAGTGTGGCCTACCCTGCGCAAAGGGGGAATATGGAAGCACCAACAGTGCTTACTGTGGGCTGTGGGCAGAACCTCATTTGTGTGGCAGCTGAAGAGATGAGCCACAGCCCATCCAGTGGGACATACAGGGCTGAGAAAGCATGTGAATGTGGTGCCGTTGCTTTTTACTGACGCCCTGGCATTCGTAAAGCCGGGCTACGGCAGGAGGCAGTGCAGGGTGGTGACCAACATGGGGATAACATGCAGAGCAGATGACCTAGCAAGTGTCGCCCTCCATGCCCCAAACACTGTCTGTTCATTGCCTTGGCTCGTTCCGCTGCCAACCTTCTCTTGCACTTGGGTCTCTGATATGGGTGCCAGTTGCTGTCAGCACATGTTCGAGTCCTGTGCCGCCTGCCAAAAACCTGCGCTAATTTAGTTAACATTTCAAGTTGTGTGTGTGTGTGTTTTAAATCATTTAAAAAGGAAATGATTGAATTTGAGAATTATATTCCGGAGAGAATTGGTAATGGAGCCCCCCTCTCTGCCTCGGGGTTTTGTAATTTCCCCATGTCAATGTTATTATGAATAGGCTAACTCAATAATGAGATCATTCCCCATATGAGAATCCAAATAATTGAAGCTCACCAGCGGACTTTGTTCCCCCTAAATCTGCTCAAGTCAGACTTCTTCACCCATCTAATTCGGTCTCGGGGAAGGAAAAAAGGGGACAAAAGACTGTGAGCTTCCCCTTCCATTATTGGTGGATTATTCCGAGTCCAAGGCACGGGGGGACAGACACAAAAGCTTTTTCTGCTCAGTCCAGACAGGCATTTTGATTCCTGACCCCAAAAATATCCTTATGAATATTTCATACATTCAGCTGTCCATTGCTGAAATAACTAATGCCAAGATTAAAGAGACAATCGGCCAGAGAGAGGCAGCCCGCACTTCTCCTGTTTGCAAAATCAATGCAATCCTTCTGGTGGTGATGGGGGTGGGCAGGGGGGCTGTTGATGCTTGCTTTCATTAACCTGGGCGCCAGTCCATGGCCCACACTGAATTACAGCGGAATTGTGTCTGGAAAAGTCATCCAGGCCAAACTCTTGCCCTAAGGCTGGATTTGTGACAAAATAGCATCCACACTGCATGCTAATGATCATGGGGCCACCGTGTCAAAATCCAACTGAAGTGAGGTCTTTCTACATGCAAAACTTGCCCTCAGACACTGAGCCCATCCTCCTTTGCTAAACTTTTGCAGTCCACATTTTGGAGGCAGCACAAGTTCCCCTCTCACCTTGCAAAGTCCAGGTCCGCCTCCCGTGACATGGTGATGTTGGTCAGGTTCTGTTGAAGGATAAAGATGTTTCGGCACATCTTCTTGATGCCAGATTCACTGATGCGCTTGAAGTACTGGGCCCCGTTTATGAGAATACAGGAAATCAAGTGGCCCAAACCTGGAGGGAGCAGGAAAGGTAAGGAAAATTTCACATATAGGTGACCGGTAAGAAGAAAGGATTAAGACAGAGAGATAAAATCAGCAAAACAGTAACTTATGAAATGATTCTGCTTAACGAGGCACATCAAACAGGCAACATTTTGACTTTTCCTGGGTCCCATTTATTTCAGGGCACTCACAAAAGCTTTCCAACATATGTCCGTCGCACAGAATTTTTGCAACCTTTTAGTTTTGGCTGCCCTGCCTGATGAAATGCAAGGGGGAAGCGCTCAAGGTGGTGAATGTGGTTCTTTCCGCTCCCCATTTAACCTCCATAACAACCCTGTGAGGTAGGTTAGGTTGAGAGGCAGTAACTAGCCCAAGGTCACCAAGTGATCTTTATGAGTGGAGATTTGAACCCTGGTCTCCCAGGTCCTAGTCTAACACACTAACCGGGGCACTCACATGCTTGCTCATTCTCATGAAGTCATATATTGGCTTAGCAACAAGACGCACAAGCTCATGTCTTTAACCTAAGACAGCCTGCAATTCTATGTATGGACTCAGTATGGTCTGCTTTCACCCAGAAAATGGAAATCTCCCCCACACCACCCGCTTGCTGGACTGTATAGGGTTCATCATCCCCAAATCACTGGAAAGCAAATGACCTTCAAAGATATACTGGAACTTGTGCTGCTGAAGACTGGCACTCATGGCTTCTTCAACGAAGCTGATGTCCTTATTGAGTCGCACCACCAGGGGGTCATAATCCATGCTCTCCACATTGGCAACAATGGCGTAATTTCCTTGTTTAGTCAAGGGGATCAGATAGTGGAAGCAGTGAACCCTGCAAAACAGAAGGCAATGATAGCTGTTCAACGACATCATACTACTTAATCAGAGAAAATATTTAGCTTAATCAACAGCTGCCAAGACCCAATGGTTGGGTGTACATTTGCATGTGGGAAAATCCAAATCATCCATGGATCCCTTGGACAAGACATGGGGGATCTATGGATGTGCCAAACATCATATCGCCTGCTTTATACTGAAGAAGATACTAGCACTGGGTGGTAGTCAATGCTAGTTCTACCCAGAGTAGACTTGGGTTCATTATTTTCAAGAGGTGTACTGTGAGTAGGACTCAGTTTGAAAGCCATCCATTATTCTTGTTGCTCCAAGGTAGGGGAGAATTAAGGCCTGGGCCAAGAAGAAGCGTCAACTACATCTTTTCCTGAACACTTTAGTCTTATGCAATGGTGTCTGGGGTGTGGGATAGCGATTTTTTGTTTTTTCTCTAAAACCTGGCTAGTATTCATCTTCACCACAAAGTAAGAAATGTAGTCTTGCCTACTTACTGGAATCTTCCCGGTATGTATCTATAGAATTATGATTGTGGTATTTTATATATATCACATCTATCTCCTGTGCCTCACAAACCCATTTCCCTCTATTCCCTTGCACTATTTCTGATTGATAAAACTGTCCTGCCCCAAACTGGAAGTCTGAAGTGGTAGAGTCCAGGAAAGGTGGCAACACTTGATTCTACTGAATATGCAAACTGGCCTGGGCTGTGTCCAAAGACGGGGGGCTCTTAAGACTCAGAGATCTAGAATTAAGAAGAAGTCGGTTGTGCTTCCTTCCCCATGGCTTCAGGAGAGCATCCAAGGAGCATCTGAACTGAACTGTACAAAAGGCAAATTTTGTAAAGTGTGTCAATTACATACATTTATGCAAATGGGCCCAATTTCCATAATGCAGTCCAATTGCAGATTATGGGGTTTGTGGTTGCCTTGATTGCTTGAATAAGGCAGCTCTGAAGGCAAGGACTTAAAGCTGGGGGAGGCAGAGAACTGGCAAGCTGACACTCAGAAGAAGCTGCCACAGCCCCTCCCAGACCATCTGGCCACCAGCCTAGGGTGCCACAGATCAGTGGCAGGAGCTGGAGTTGAAGCCACAGTGGGCAGAAGGCCAGGATGCTAGTATTTATACTTTGCTGATCTAGAGGCTTCATACTGCTAGCCAATCACAGAGGCTGCTGTTGCAAACCCCTATTTCCTTTCTGTTCCTAGAATAGGCTCTGAAGCTCATTAACCTGTTGAGGAGAAGAAGACACTATATTTGGTTACAGCTTTGTATTCAAAACCTCCTGGTTCAAACACGAGTCCCTGATGCTCCCGTCTTGCAAGGCAATGTATAGTGCCCTGTGCAGGCCTAGAACTATGGAGATGGCTTTTGGGCACTGATGTGGGTGAGGTCCTACCATATGGAGGGGGGCTGGATAGGGTGGCCACCTGGGTTGTCCAACTGTAGGCTGAGCTAGCTGTGATGTTGTCACCCTGTTGACCAATCGAGAGCTAGCCATGAGAATGCTGGCTCCATAGCCCTCGTCACCTTCTCTCTGAAGCACATTTCCTCAAACACATCTAAGCAGGTCAGCAGCACAACCATTAGCCAGGGTTCTCCCTTAACCCAGGATGTGAAACCTATAATTTCACATTCTGGTTAAACAGGGGGACCCCGTTAACAGCAGTTAATTACAGAGGTGGAAAACTGCTTATTCCGAGGGTGAGAAGGAATTGGTCAAGGGAGGGAGCAGTTGCTCCTAAGGCTAGTTCTGGATTCATTAAACTGCATTTAAGACAAAGACCCAATTGCATCCATGCCATCCCATGGCATGGCTGGTTGAAAAACATAATGAAGTGCAAAAGACAAATCACGCAGTTGTCGCCCCCAGAATCTCCCCTGTCTCTGAGCTGACATGTTTGTGTTGACCTTGATGCAACTTTGGCATTAAGGTTTTCTGAAAACATTGCTGATTACACAGCAGGGAGGTTGATTTTTGCAAAATGCTTCTTCGGGATTGTTAACTGTGATCCGTGGCTGGTGCCAAATCACTAACCCCCCCCCCTCCCCAGGGCAGACCTTTTATTTATTGAAACTGCCTGATAAAGGTGACATTCTCAAAATAAAGTGACAACGTAGTATTTTCCCTTTAAAGTTCAAATAGGTGAAGAATAATAATAATAATAATAGGGGAAGAATCCTGGTAAGTGATTTCTGCTTTAAATGTAACCACCATTTCAGCCTGTCATTTCCCGCCCCCCTGTGGGGAAAATACATATAAAGGCCTGTGCTGATTAGATACAGCGCAAGTTGTCACAGGTAAAATGCCAAATGTTCCCTTTCTTTTGGCTCTCCCGACATAGTATATGCTGGTTCAGCAAATACATCCTTTGGAGGCATTTCAAATGAAATCCTCAAGTGGTGACACAGGAGTCTGGAGTGATAACCAGGCTAATGAGAGCTTGGGGGATGTGGAACAAGGATTTGTAGGTCAGCGCTGGACCTGCCTACTGAAGCCTCAGATTCTGGAGGCTTGCTCTCATTTTATGCACTCACTTCCGTTCTACATCCACATGCCAGAGGGGCCCTTCTGAAACACGTGAGCAAAAGCAGGTTGGAGAGCAGGAACAGCCAAATTAGCCGCGGTGAGGAAGAGACGTGAAACCATGACCAATCTTTTTCCTTTCATTTTTAAATCTTGACATTTTAAGGCGACTGAAGGATGCTTTGACTAGAGCACTGGCAGGGTATATGTTAAACCTTTGCCCCCATGGAGGGTCCCCCCCAATCTGGAATTCTCCCCACCCTCAAACCCAGCTGCTTTCTTAGAGATAAAACATCATTTTAAAAGCTTTATTAAAAATATATATGAACTAATGAGGTTCCTTCTAGAATCATCAACAGAGCACTTTGAAGGCTATCCAATTTATTCTGGCAAATGTGTTCATGAACCAGAGACCACTTTGCTGCACTTCATGAATCTGAGGAAGTGGCGTCCGGTCCATAAAAGCTTCTGCTCCAATAGCTTTGTTGGTCACCAGACCATTTGCAGTTTTTGCTGCAACAGACTAACATCCCTCTGGAAATTCTTCCAGCATCAGAACGCTATGGAATTTCAGTTTAAGCCCAGCTCCCTTATTACAATAAAGAAATAGCCAGCCCAGGGTGATGAGAAAATGTCAGATAAAAGCACAAAATTTTGGCTGAATGGTTGTTTTTTGTTGTATTTTAACATTTTGCTGGGAGCCGGCCAGAGTGGCTGGGGAAACCCAGCCAGATGGGTGGGGTATAAAGAATCTATTATTATTATTATTATTATTATTATTATTATTATTATTATTATTATTATAGACCAACTACTTACATTCAAAGACAACGCTTTGATCCACTGTACCACACTAACCACTCCCCCCTCATAGAGTGGAAAGTTCATTTCTTAAAGGAACTAGTTCAACAGATCCCAAGAGGAATTAATTCCAGTTCACATTTGTCCCTTTACAAAACAAGCTAGTTTCGTTCACACAGTTCAAGTTCATCCAAATGGTCATCAGCAGAGTAGCAACCTTTTAGCGTTAAGATTGTAATAAACTGCTTTGCTGAGGTATAAAATAAACTTAAAAGGTTTAAGAAAACACACACATAGTGAAATGTGAACTGTCAATATTTCCCCTAACAATTGTCATAATTAGGTCCAAAGAATCTGAAGAGTAAAAAACACATGTAAGAAAATGAGCTTGAAGATGAACTAGGAATCATTCAAAGTTGCACACCAAAATGAACTTAATTCGTGTCCAGTTCACCAAACCATTATGGGAACTACTTCATTACTGGCCCTCAAAAACAACTAATGGCACAGAGTCAGAAACATTCCCTGCTGTGAAATGGAAGCCCCTGGGCTCAGTCACGGAGTCAGCCTTAGAGAAGCTTCTGGATTCTGGTTTGCCTTGTACGATTGCTTTATGGATCCTCATGCAAGTGTAATACATCTTGAAAAAGTAATAAATAATAATAATAATAATAATAATAATAATAATAATAAATTATTTATACCCCGCCCATCTGGCTGAGTTTCCCCAGCCACTCTGTGCGGCTCCCAATGAAATGTTAAAAACAGTACAGCATTAAATATTAAAAACTTCCCTAAACAGGGCTGCCTTCAGATGTCTTTTAAAGATAGGATAGCTGTTTATGTCCTTCACATCTGAAGGGAGGGTGTTCCACAGGGCGGGCGCCACTACCGAGAAGGCCCTCTGTCTGGTTCCCTGTAACATCACTTCTCACAGGAAGGGAACTGCCAGAAGGCACTGGATCTCAGTGTCCGAGCTGAACGATGGGGGTGGAGACACTCCTTCAGGTATCCCTAAAGTCCTATGGAGGCTGGCGTCCATTGGGACCAGTCAAGGAAAAGGCCAACAATAGGCAGAGCCAGCTAATCTTTTCCCTCCGCCACCAATTCCTCCTCCCTGTTGAGTTCTGCAAATGCAATAGTGAGACTGAAGGAGGCACACACTGGTGTCTCTGCATAATCAGCTGAATACATACCTAACTTCTAAGTGCAGAACCAGCAAGCAGCGGTCAGCCATTTCCTGGAAGGATCGGGCCAGCTCAGTGAGGGTTTGCATGATCTGCTCGGACACTGGAGGGAGATCCACGTTGGCATGTCCATCTTGGCCAGGTGACACTGCAGAGGAAAGAGAAAGTGGGATGTGATGACTGCCTGGGACATTCCATCACTGCACCTGTGCCATCTCAGCTGGCATCTACTGAATTGCCAGCCCAGTTAGGGGAGGAAAGGTCACAGGGACTAAGCTCTTGAAGTAGATGTTGTGTCAACGTTCCTAGGCAACAGACTAGGCACTTGAAATCTTATTTGCTTCCAATGATGTAGCTGCAAAATGCCTCCCAGCAGAGCAATTCTCGGTGGTGAACAGCCATGGAGGTTTTAAGTAGCTGCAGCACCAGGTTGGGAGGAAAGGCAGTGTAGCATTAAAAAAGAAAATAGAAAAACTTCCATGGCAAGGCTAGTTTATGGACTCTTCAGAGAGTTCACTGAAATGCCTATCATGTTTATTTAGTCATTCAATTTATGAGCCACCCAATAAAAATATTCTCTATGCAAAAAACATATTTACTACCATAAATACGAGGACTACAGTCTCATGGAACTCTTGGACATCCCCACATGAGTTGACTGATCTTGGTTATCTCTTGTGATCCAAGGACAGAAGAATGAAATCCTCCCTTGGGGAAAAGGGAGACTCAGAGACTCCCTCAAGTCAATTATTTTATCACTTTTATCACACTTTCATTGCACCATGTTGTCTTTTCTTGCAACAATGAGGGCTAGAAAAAAATGCTCTGTTTAAGGAATAATAATAATAATAAATTTTATTTATATCCCGCCCTCCCCAGCCGAAGCCGGGCTCAGAGCGGCTAACATCAAATGTATAACACATTAACATAAAATCAGACAATCAATTAAAATACATCCTCAAATCAGATCAGGATCAGAATAAAATCCAATCAGATGGCAACTCGCAGATTAGGGTTGGGGACCTTAAATGTTCACCAGGTCCATCTGTTTGTGCTGAACTTATATGGGCCTGTGAGAAAAATTGGGAGGCCACTTTCATGCAAGTTCTTATAAAAGGGGAGAGGGAGTCAGACTGAACCCCGACCAAAGGCCTGGCAGAACAGCTCCGTCTTGTAGGCCCTGCGGAAAGATGTCAAGTCCCGCAGGGCCCTAGTCTCTTGTGACAGAGTGTTCCACCAGATTGGATCCGCAGCCAAAAAAGCCCTGGCTCTAGTTGAGGAACATACACACAGGATTGCCAAGACTGCACACAATTTTCTATGACTACCCCAACTACAAGGATTGCTTATCATTCCATGTTTCCATCTAGCAAGTAGTTTAGGGGTCCGCTATTTTATCTAATAGGACTGATCTGGGAGGTGGGCCATTCCTTTCTTGACAGCTCAAAACGCTTTTACAATAACCTGTCCTGACAAACAGAGGAATCATTCATTCTGGCAAAGTGAAGGGGGTGGTGGGGGGTGGAAATTAAGTCATTTGCACTGGTTGTCACCAGCGATTTCAATCATTTTGTTACATGAAAGAATGGCAGCGCCTCTTGAAAAACTGACTCCTGCAAATCAATGCATGCAAATGACAAGAGCTCAGGAACAGGAAACAGGACTTGAGGTGCTCCTGAAGCATAATGCTTTGTAGCAAATCAAGGCCCATTGTGAAAGGCCACGGACCACTTCCTGATTGAACAGAATGTCAGGGGAGACTTTTGTTATGGTTTAATCGCAGTGGGAAGAAAACCGGTTTGGGGTTTCAGATTCTGGCTTGCTTGCAGTGCAACATGAAGTGTGTGTGTTTTTAAAAGTATAACGTGTCATCTTGTACATGCACACAAACTGTTCTCTGGAATCCCCCCTGACACAGTTCTGAAACTCACAACAAGAGAAAGCCAGCATTTGAGAAGGAAGTTGTACTATAGATGAGAGAGCTCTCGGCTACAGCTCTGATAACAGAAAATCTAGATTCATATAATATTCCAGCAGTCTCCATACATTCTGGAGCAAAAAGCAAAGTACCCCCTCTGCAACCCCCTGGATCCTGTTCCCTTCGCTTTAACACATTTCTTATGTAGAAGACCAACTATCCATCCATCCATCCATCCATCCATCCATCCATCCATCTTCACTGACAACAGCAACATGCACCTCAGTACCCAAATACCAGTGTTTGGGTCCAGGGGCTTCTGGAAAGATTTGGGCTGGGTGAATACTGCAACAGCACTCTGACATCTATTGTAGCTTCCCAGAGTTTTCCAAGCCCAAATCAAGTTGCCATTTTTAACTTACAAAGCTCTGTAAGGCTGGTGGTGATGAGAAGCAAGATTTTTCAAGTGTGGCACCCTAACTTTGGTGCTTTCTTGCCAGACTAATCACCTGATGACATCTTTATTCTCTTTCTGGTGCCAGATGAAAACCTTTCTGTCCACCCCAGGCCTTTTAGTCTTTCAGCTCTTCAGCTGATGACTTTCTGCCTCTGCTCCGTACTGGTTTTAATTGACTGCAACAGTTTGCTTGTTTATTTTTTTATTGATTTTTAATTTTATTTTATTGTAAGCTGCTCTGAGACCCCAATCTGCTTTGGATCTGCTCCGTGTTGTTCAGCTTTGGGTGGGAAAATAGAAATCACATCTCCTCCTTTTTCTGCTGGGCAATCAGTTGGAAAACTAAGCTCATGAGGGAGGGAGGAAATCTGCTAAAGTTTAGAGATGTAGGCCCAGGTGCTACCACATTAATTTATTTTACCTTTTCAAAAAAGAAAAATACTAGAAAAGTCACACTTTCCCCCTCCCCTCATGAAGTAAAAAGAGAGCAATAGGATTTTTAATTGTTTATTGGGGGCGGGGGGGGGGGGCGGAAAGAACAATTGAGAAATCAGCAGGCAGCCCCAATAGTCTAATTCCTCCGCTTATATACCTGCTCTCACAGCTGGAACTCAGAGAAGAAGGTTGACCCCTGTTGAAGAACTCTATTTACTTTAATATCCCCTTTCCCAAATCACTGTGATTGGAGTGGCCTAATAAAATACAGTGGTACCTCAGGTTAAGTACTTAATTCGTTCTGGAGGTCCTGAAACTGTTCTTAACCTGAAGCGCCATTTTAGCTAATGGGGCCTCCTGCTGCTGCCGCGCCGCCAGAGACCGATTTCTGTTCTCATCCTGAAGCAAAGTTCTTAACCTGAAGCACTATTTCTGGGTTAGCGGAGTCTGTAACCTGAAGCATATGTAACCTGAAGCATATGTAACCTGAGGTACCGCTGTAATGTGCTGTCATTAAAAGCTAGACCTGCCTATCAAAACAATCCCCACCCTTTCCCTCTTGAAAAAGAATTAGTTTCAGTCAGCTGGATTTTGCAACGGGGGGGGGGGGGGAGAGAAAGAAATGCAGCGGAGGTAGGAGGAGAAAGGCCATTTTTTAAAACGTTTTTGTAAAAACCAAGGTCATGGAGTGACTGAAAAGCTTAGGAGGTCTCTCATCTGCCTTGAGAAACCTGGTGCAAACTGACTTAGGAACAGTGAGATAATTATTCAAAAAAGACTCTTGTTAGTCAAGGCACACATAGAGCCAATACATACCCCTAACAAATAATGAATGAACAGCTTACATTCTGGCAAGCCCCTCTATGTCTCCACTTAATTTCCTAATTTCGGGTGTTCTCTCCCGTTCTGTTGCATCCATATGCCCATGGGAAGTACAGCAGCAGCCCTCAATTGCTTCCTGCAACTATGAAAAGCTGCATCCTCAAAGAATCACCCAAACCTAAACCTCTTCCAAAGACTGCTGGTGCTGTTGATTCCAGTACCCACCAACCCAATGACATGTTCCAGGAACACCTCTCTTTTCCAGCCAACTCCTCAGCTCTACCATTAAAATAGCTGAAAGGGGTGGTATTCAATGCTAGTCTTCATCACGGTAGACCCACTGAAGTTAAAGAGAACCAGGCAGAAGGCCTTTTCAGTAGTAGTGCCCACCCTGTGGATCACCATCCTATCAGATGTCAAACAGATACACAGCTATATGTCCTTTAGAACAATGTTTCCCAACCTTTGGTCTCTAGCTGTCTTCAGACTACCATTCCCATCACCCCTGACCACTGGTCTTGATAGTTAGGGGTGATGGGAGTTGTAGTCCAAAAAGAGCTGTAGACCAAAGGTTGGGAAACACTGCTTTAGAAGACATCTGAAGGCAGTCCTGTATGGAAAGCTTTTAATGTTTTATTTTCTTTTTATATTTTGCTGGAAGCCACCTAGAGTAGCTGGGGCAACCCAGTCAGATAGGCAAAGAAGAAGAAGAAGGGGCTGTGACTAACTTAGTTTCATTAACTGCAGTAAGTCTACTCTCAGTAGGAATGAGTTGAATACTACCCATTGGTCTACATAATTGGTATGCATACCAAAGCCACAAATTCCTTTCTCTTGGAGCGGGGAGGGTCTCTGACTTGTGTGGTTAACACTGCTATAGTTTTTATGAGGAAAGGTAATCACAACTGCTTTGCGGAGGGGACTGGAAAGCAATGTATCCGCAAGCAGGATTTTGCTGAGAAACTTTTGTTATTATTATATAGGTAGGGCCTGCAACGAATGGCTAGGATGCCAGCCACATCCTCTTTCAGAATACGCCATTCTAGTCCTTCTCTCCTCCCCTTCAATTTCCCACTCCCCTTCCATCAGGCTTTCATGACCACTGAGCACATTCTGCCCTCATTAATCTGTTTTGGGTTCCCCCTTCCCCTGCTTAGGTTGCTTCCACCTAACTTTGCTTTGGTACTTCCGAGATTCTCCCGAGCTGGCGGAAACTTTTCTCTTGTGTGGGGGCTTATGTCATTTTGGCTACATAAGGATTAACACTCAGAGAACTAAGTTCACTATTTGTATATAGGATTTCATCCTGTCCTTCCTCTAGGGAGCTCAGGGCAGTGTACATGGTCCCCACTTCTATCCCCACCCTGTGAGAAAAAGAAAGGGGCTGCTCCCAAGGTCACCTTTGTGCCAAGGTGTGGATATGCACCAGGGTTCTCAACCTGTGGGTCCCCAGATGTTGTTGGACTACAATTCCCATCATCCCTGAGCTCTGGCCTTGCTAGCTAGGGGTGATGGGAGTTGTAGTTCAACATCTGGGGACTCACAGGTTGAGAAAGGCTGTCCTAGTACAACACATGGAATGACTACATCATGTTGGCTCTCTCTCCTGCAGAATGTGTGTGTGTGTGTGTGTGTGTGTGTGTGTGTGAGAGAGAGAGAGAGAGAGAGAGAGAGAGACACTCTCCAGGTGTTGCAGGAGGCAGATAAAATGTTTACAACAGAGAAAGCTGTTCCCCTTCCAGCACTGAGAGTAGGAGCCCATAAATCTCTGCAGCTAAGTACAGCAGGTTGAAACGTTTAAGGTGAGGGAGAGAGGAAGAGCAGCTGAGCCGGAAAGGCACAAGGATCTCATTTGAGATGAGTGGCGATAAGGCAGGCCAGGGTGGCGGCCCCCATCCGTTCAGTAAACACTAATGATTGGGCGAGTGCCGACTGTCACTGGTGATAAAGAGCCGGCTAAACACTCTATTAGTTTTTCATTTTGCGAATTAATGTTCTTTATGGCGTGTGTACACTCGTCGGCTAATGAATTGTCTCGTTAGAACTGCCTGGGGTGCTCCTCAGCCGCCTCTGCTGGAAGGCATAAATTTCACAAGGAAATTAGCACTTTTTAAAAAGGCAATAACTCCTCGAAAAAGTGGTTTGCTTTCTGCCCGTTTGTGCATATATACAGCCCAAAGAAAGGGTTTATTGCTAGGGAGTGGGGTAAGGAGAAGAAGAGTAAAGTTCGAAAAGGAGAGAGAGAGAGAGAGAGAGAGAGAGAGAGAGAGAGAGAAAGGAACAGGACTCATATCAATCTGTATATTGTGAACTAAGGTTGGAAAAACAGAATGGTTCCCTAGACAGGCTTGAAATACAAATGAATCCAGGAAGGAAGGAAGGAAGGAAGGAAGGAAGGAAGGAAGGAAGGAAGAATACCTTATTAATTATTATTATTTATACTCTGTCCATCTGACTTGGATTTCCCCAGCCACTCTGGGCGGCTCCCAACAGAACACCAACAATAATAAAAAAGCAACAACATCAAACATAAAAAACTTCCCTAAGCAGGGCTGCCTTCGGATGTCTTCTGAAAGTCAGATACAGTGGTACCTCGGGTTAAGAACTTAATTCGTTCTGGAGGTCTGTTCTTAACCTGAAACTATTCTTAACCTGATGCACCAATTTAGCTAATGGGGCCTCCTGCGGCTGCGCCACCGGAGCCCGATTTCTGTTCTCATCCTGAAGCAAAGTTCTTAACCCAAGGTACTATTTCTGGGTTAGCGGAGTCTGTAACCTGAAGCATATGTAACCTGAGGTACCACTGTAGTTGTTTATTTCATTGACATCTGAAAGGAGGGTGTTCCACAGGGCGGGCGCCACTACCGAGAGTCAAGGGAACCAATGCATAGGAATAGCTACTCGTATCCTGCTTTGAAATCCGGAGAGTTGCATGGGAGTGTAGAATCATATGATTCTATGACACTAAGGCATAAGAACATCAGAAGGGACCTGCAGCTGGATCAGGGCAAAGGCCCATCTCACAGTGGCCAACTAGCTGCCTCCAGGAAGGCTGCTAGTAGAACCCAAACGCAGTAGCTATCAACCCACTTGTTATTCACATAAACTGATACTTTCTCAGACAGCGGAAGTAGAACAAGTTCATCCTGGCTAGTAGCTATCAACAGTCTTATTCTCTACTAATCCTTATCCCTGTCTTAAGTTTGTAAATTGACACCAATTTTAACGTGGGTGCTCTAAGCGTCTAAGTTGCAGCTGCAGTCTCTCAAGTTGGAGATGACTTTGTTTAACCCCTTACCTTGTTTCACTTACTATGAAGTCCCCACTGAGAGGGGACTTTGCTCCCTTTCTCTCCCTCATTAGATCTTTTATTAATACATAATTTGGTTTAGAGCCAGAATTACAAATTCTTTAGTGTCTGCCTGACCTCAGACAGCAGTAGCCAGTCTTAATGAATGTTGGTGTTTCATTACTGCAATAAATGTAGATTTTAAGAGAAGTTTTATGCGTCTCCCTGCCGCACCGCGATGTAAGTCGGCTATTAGTATTTTAAACGAATACATTTCAAGTGCTTTTCTTTTCCATGGACACCACGGACTGACCCAGAGCTCTCACAGGCAGACGATAAATCTTACAAGTATCTCCCAAATATATGTTCAGTTTACTTGGACCTCCATATTTGGCTAAAAGCCATGAGCAACTTCACCCAGCTCCTCTCCATTTTAACTGGCTATCCTGGAGGGCCAAACTACACATTGTCATAAATATATGGCTGACACCGACCCACAAATGCTATGTCTCCTGAGAAATGCTTATAGACTACCTTGTTGCGATCAGCTTTCTCTCCTCACCCCCAGTTCCACTTCAGAGGCTGCCTCTTGTGGGGACTCAGCTGGGAGAGAAAACTGTTGAACACAATGGCATCAAACTGTGCATTTTCTTCACTCGAATGTTACCAAGGGGATGGCAGAGGTGCTTACGGTGACATCTGATTTGGCCCAGAATCATACCAAGGGAATGGCCTTTCCCTGCTTGATCTTTTGATGTAGCGTCACATGATGAAGATCGCATCTGATGTGAGTCTTGTGGGACAAATGCCCTGCTTGCCCTGACACACCACAGCCTCAAAAGCCTGAGGCCGCCCAGCACTTTGAAGACTTATCTGCTGGGAGTCCCGTGGGGCCTTTTCTGCGGTGGCTCCCATCTGTGGAATGCTCTCTCCAAGGAGGCTTATCTGACACTTTCATTATATATCTTTAGGTACCAGGCAAAAATGCTCCCTTTTAACCAGGTCGTTGGCTGATTGACATCTGATACCCTTTCAAATTTGTTGTGGAATGGGGGGGTTATTGGGTTGTTGTTGTTGTGTTGTTGTTGTTATGTATTCTGTGTTTTTTACACTGTAATTTTATGTTGTGAATTGCCTTGAGATTTACAGGTATAGAGTGGTATGCAAAATAAATACAGTGGTACCTCGGGTTAAGAACTTAATTCATTCTGGAGGTCCATTCTTAACCTGAAACTGTTCCTAACCTGAGGTACCACTTTAGCTAATGGGGCCTCCCGCTGCCACTGTTCTCATCCTGAAGCAAAGTTCTTAACTATTTCTGAGTTAGCAGAGTCTGTAACCTGAAGCATCTGTAACCTGAAACGTCTGTAACCCAAGATACCACTGTAAAGAAATAGGTAGGTAGGTAGGTAGGTAGGGCAGGGCAAGAATAGCAAGGCTTTGAGTTGCATTGCCACCAGGCAGGAAACTGAAAATGCTTAGCACTGTTCCACTTGCACCTTTCTTCCTTCAGGTCCAACTGTTCACACTGGATTCAGTGCAATCTGGACTCGGAGACTGCTGGCCCTTAAATGCCATGAGCAGGCTAGTCTTGCCTTCTACGTTCTTGGGACAGTGACTAAAGAAGCCAAACCGTATCCTGTTCCAGCCTGGCTTGGTGCTGAACCTGCAGAGATCCTACCAAGGACACTGGGCAGAGAACGTTCCTCTCTATTTTTTCTTCCCTCAGCAACGGTCCAACTTCTTAGTGGGCCTTAGAAAAAAGATTGATGCAGAGGTTATTAGCAGCCGGAGCCCTCCTGAACCTCTGCATCAAATATTTAACAGCCAGAGAATTAGAAAGCAGCTCTCCAGCCTCCAGTGCGCAGAGTTGATAGCCTTCCTTCCCAGACACTGCACATCTTGCTCTCTTGGAGATTGATCTTGTGTCCTGGGATCAACGCTCGCGCTTGAGGTTATGATTACGCTAATTGCTCCTTGTCCTACTTTCCTCCCCGCCCTTCAACCTCCTAACCCTCCATATACGTGGAGAACTATCACATATGCAACTGAGTTGGTGGTGTAATCAAAACTCTGGCTGCAGAAACTGTGCGGCTGGACTTCAGGGTGACAGGTTTGCGAACTATAGAGTGTGGTGCGGCAAGGGAGAAATGATACCTTATTTTTTTCTCAGCAGTTAATTCCGGCTCATGCAGAGACTCCATAAACACTTTCTAAGTTCTCTAAAGCTTGGTCCGTTCCTGAGTGAACCGTCGGCCCCTTTCCATGACCCAGAAGCAACCTACCAGGTGCTTTTCTTGTGCCATGTTTATTTTATTTATCAAACGTGTGATTCCCAAAGAATTTCAAGGCACAGCACAGTAAGTTCAGAATAAAACAGCTCAAGAAGTACATTCAGCAATGAAAGGCACCATTGGCACATAGCACAACATAGGCGAGATCTTCTAAGTTTGCATGGGAAGGAGCGGTCTACATTTGGCACATACAATTTACTACTACTGCTACTCCTAAGCACTTCTATAACATTTTATAGTGTTGATCCAGCTAGCTCACAATATTGTCTACAAGAATTGGCTCAGTTCTCCAGGGTTTAAGACAAGGACCATTCTTAACCCTACCTGGAGACACCAAAGATTGAACCTGAGATCCTTGCCAGGCAAAGCACATCCTTCGAACACTGAGTTATGGCCCATTTGAGCTCAAAATTGTCAGGATTGTTAACAACAGCAGCAACAACAACAACAGTATTAAATTGCACTAATTTGTTGCCTTTTTCACAAAAAGTGACTCAACATGATTTACAAAACAGTATAAAAGCAGTATGAAACTAGAACACAACAATCTAAAAACACACCCATACTTATACAAAAGGAGGTCTAACCCAGGGGTCAGCAAACTTTTTCAGCAGGGGGCTGGTCCACTGTCCCTCAGACCTTGTGGGGGGCCGGACTATATTTTTGGGAAAAAATAATAATGAAGAAATTCCTATGCCCCACAAATAACCCAGAGATGCATTTTAAATAAAAGAACACATTCTACTCATATAAAAACATGCTGATTCCTGGACTGACCGCGGGCCAGATTTAGAAGGCAATTGGGCCTAATCTAGCCCCCGGGCCTTAGTTTGCCTACTCATGGTCTAACCTCTCCCAACTGGGAGAAGCCACAAACATGCTTCTCCTATTTATCATTTTATTTGGATTTTCCATTGTGTTAATAATGGCGTGGGTCTTTTTTTGCAAGCCTCTTTGAGAATTTTTATCACACCCAAAGGACCTAACCTGCATTTAGCAAAGGCAGCCGGAAGGAAACTGGTGTTTGTGTGTAACAGGGAGCTGGCACCTACGGCTTGAGCTCTCCCCATCCCCTGAAAACTGGCCGCTTTCCAGAGCTTGTGTTTTGATATCATTGCATTGTGCATTTCTCTGTCCTGCCAACATCAGTCTGTGCAGCAGAAAGAGGAACACAGGAATCTGCATAAAGCTGGGTCTTAGCATTGTACATAATGGCTGGTAGCAGTTCTCTACTGAAATCAGTTCTCTACTGATTTCAGGCAGGGGAATTCCCATCCCTTCCTAGAGAGGCCAGGGATTGAACCTTGGACCTTCTGCATTCAAAGCAGGTGTCCTTCCACTGAGCTAAGGAAGCTGCCTTATATGCTCTACCACCCAACGATGGCCTTTTCACAACATGTGGAAACTAGCTGCGTTTTACAAAAGGGACTGGAGAGAACTGGACATGGGGATTTACTGGTGTAATAAACAAAAATCTGCCCTTATTCCCTTATGGGGAACACAAGAGTCCTTATAAAGTCCTTTGTAGGTTCTCCATCGGTTGGAGAAAATAACAGAGGCCAACCAGAGAATATTGAGAAGCAAAGCAGCTAGTAAACCTGATCTTTATTGAACTGCTGTAACAGGTTGCCCCCTTCACACTCAGGAGAAGGAGGAGGACCCAAAATCAAGGTGTGTCTGCCCTTATATAGACATTTTAAATTGCGTACCCTGGAGTCCATGACCACCCCCAGAAACATCATACATACATCACAGAAGGGGTGTAGCTCAAGACCACCCTCCAGATACATCATACCTACATCACAGAAAGGGCGGTCTACAACAGAAATCTGAGTGCATTGTTTATCTCCTGTCTGGCAGACCTGTTAATGGTCTCTTGATTGGATACCCAGGGGAGCCTGGCCAGTCTTTTCTAATGACAAATACTTAGTTCTTGAGCCAGGTCACAGGCTCACCCTATTCATACACAGACATACCTTTAAGACAGGATTTGTGAAGGAAAAGACAATGGGGAGGCTTCTCCATTTTCCTTCGACCTTGCAGAGAAATATTTGAGGTCAATTTGTGGGGGACAAAATGGTTTCAGGGGTGTTTCAGATATGTGGTTTATATATGCAGTTATGAATATTTATCTTTTATATACATATATAAGACCTTAAATTTTTTATTTCACTGGCATCCCTGAAACACCTGATTGGCTACCCAACCAGGTGGGAAACAAAACTCTGAACTAGATGGACCTTTGTTATGGTCCAGCAGGGGTCTTCCAATATTCTTATGGATCCCTGTTCTGGAGGGAGACTCATGCAGTGCATAAAAGGAAGTGCTATCCAAAAGCACACGTCCTCTGGTCGATGGGGTCATGAAGAGTAGGACACGACTAAACAACATCAACATCCAAAAGCAACATCTCTCATTATACTTTCTTGTCAGGGACTGGCAGGCTGTTGGCGAGTGTGCACCAGGGGCAGGGGGGCTGGAGTCTGACTCAGAGCAGTGGTTTGTGGGGGCCTGTATCAGCCAGGAGGCAAGATTCAGGCAGGGGAAGCTTCAGAGTTGGAGGATGGAAGTGAAGGGCTTTCCCACCCTCTCCTTTCCACTGACTCACAGAACCAGGAAGGGACTGAAAAAGGATGAACAGAAGAAGTTTCCACGCAGGCACAGTCTCCGGCTGCATGCATGCAGACCACTGGGGGGAGGTACATTAACTGGTGGAGGGGGAGTGGTCCCCTGTTACAGCAACTGTTCCATACAGTGCTGACCTGGGAATAGCAGCCTAGTTGTTAGACTGGTGTGCGTAGATTTCCAGAGCTGTAGAAGCAATTGTTAAACGTTATCTTGGACAATAAATACTTAACTATCTGCCGTGTGCATTCTTTTGGCAGAGAAGCACCCCTGACAATTATCTACTGATAAGGAGCCTCTGCTACAAAAAAAGAAGAATATTAATTCAGCCAGATGAGGTAAAAGTAGGACTCAAAGCAAACTCTTAAAAAGCTAACAGCTCTGGGTGTGCTCCTCTTTCAGATAACACACTCACAAGATGATCAGTGCTTATTAATGCAGAGGCAATCAACATAATCAGGGCCTTGATTGCACAAGGATGGGAAGGAAGATGGTTTCTTGGTTAAAAGACGAATCCACCAGCTGAAGAACCATCTCCCCCTTTAGCTGATGTAGGGCTGAGTTTGGGTGGAAAGGACTGTACTATTAAATCTCTTAAAAAAAAATAATAATACAGTGGAAGAACATTTACCCAAAGTGGGGCACCTGGCTTTGCAGATTCTTGTTGGTGGTTTGCAATATAAAATCTGATATCAGAGAATATAAAAAAGAGAATTGAGGATCAGTGTCCACGAACATTCCTAACACAGCCTAAATCATGAATTAATCACCACCACCACCACCACCACTCTTGGTGAATTTAGCTGTGCTGGTTTAAATCTTGATATCAGTGCCTCAACATTCACATAATGGGCTTAGAAATCCCAGAAGGTAGGAAAATCATAATGAACGGAGACTTAAACAAACATAAACATATTCCAGGGTGATCTGCATGCACACACAAAGCATGTTAATGCCACACACTGCCCCTTCTTTAGAAATGTCAGGAGTCTGAAGATAGAATTGGGAACTTCTGGATCTATGCTCTGCTGCATGAAGCATTCCTGGGCCTAAGATGTCCTCCTGACTCCACAGTGGCTCCCTCTAGTTCTAGCAGCAACAGAAGCTCCTGAGTCTGGCTTAGGTTTTGATCAGGCAGCAGTCAGCCTTGTGTCCCTGCCCACTTGCCTATCTCCAGCTCCCCAGACTGCTTATGGCCCTGAACACAATGTGAAGGTACAAGATAGCATCTTGAAGCGTTTTAGGGTTGCACTTTGGATTCTCTAGCACGGAAGCACACCATGGTAAAGGAGCAGTTGTGGACAGGTGCTAAGTAGCTCCTGCCCAGCTGCCCACTGGAAAAATGGCTGTGCGAGGAAAGGGAAAGGGTCACTACAGCCAACTCATCATGTTTCTTGTAGGGACTTATTCTCCACACACAGCCTGAACTTTCGCACAAGCCCTTCTTTCCCAGATCTTCAGAAAACGAACCTCCGCTCAAAAACAGGAATTCTAGAAAAGGTAAGCTTTCAGGTAGCCAGCCAACCAATATTAAATACCAATAAATATTCAAGGTTTATTAACCTGAAGCAACCTGTAATCCTCCCTAAATAGGGACAGGAGACAGAGACAACACTCCTAATGAGCGATTATGCTGGGCACAAATAAATCTTTGGGTATACACAGGATTATGCATATCAACATGCCATGCGAAGCAACCGTCCCAACCCTGCTCCTGACGGTTTCTCTGGGGAGAAAAGGCAATTCTGTTCTTGTGCAATTCTCTGCATTAACTGGCTGCTCAAATTTACTAAAGGATAATTTTAAATCTAGTGTCCCAGGCCCCAAAAGAAGAGATGCAAGAGGTCTGTGAGATAAAGAGTCAAAATCTGATTCTCCTTTAAAGATGATGAGTTGTGTCTCTGTATGCCATGTGGTGTGTCTGTGTGTCTCTGGTGTTGAGCCTCCGAGGTTGCCTGCTGCATCTCTGCATTTTAGGGCTACAGATCTGGAGGAAGAGCACTGCAGAAGAGCATCTCTTACAGAAACATATGGCAATTCCTATCTCCGCATGCTTTTCTAATACCTTTCCACCATGCTGCCAGTTTTAATTCTGGAAAAGCCTGCCTCAGTGACTAGAAATCTGGGGAACACTGTGCTCAGCTCACACTCTTTGTGTTTGCACAGTAAGGTGCCACACCAAAATACAGTCTAGATGAAGGCCAAAGGATAGTCCAGGAGAGAAGAGATCCCCACAGTATACAGATGCAGTTCACAAGGACAATATTCTGAATGCTGTATTAGCACAGAATTCCAAAGTCTGCAGATAACATGACACACTCATAAAACAAAGAGGGAAATGCTTAAAAGCTGCTTGCATTTAGCCTAGATTTATTGAACTTTAGCTCTGATTTGCTTGCACAAAGCTTACGTGGAGGTTAGATTGTTGCACATTCAATTTCTACTCATTCTGTACTCAACCTAATTTGCTTGTGGAATGTCCACTTATTCTCCCCTCTGCCTTCAGCCTCCTGGTCTCTTATCTCCATGTCCCTTAGCTTCACTGCTCCTTGGGACCTCTTCTAAGTCTCTAGCCTGAATCTGTGAGAAGTTTTATTCCCAGCAAAAATGACAGCTTACCCTTTCCTCACAGTTGTTGGCCTGCAAGCTGCTTTGCTTCCTGAGCAACTGAACATTCGAAGAACATCACTCCTGCTCAGCCAAGTCAGTAGCAAAGGTGTCTCCGCCATAAACTCAATACACTTCAGCTCTTTGACATAGTTTTTGTTTTCAAATATCACCACCAGACCCAAGTTCTCAGGAAGTGGTGAATGCAAAATTGAAATCAATGAATGAAAAAGAATTTGCTTGAGCACTCTGGTGAGTTTAGCTACATGCTGCAACCTTAGCATCCAAACAGTTATTGCTAAGAGTAAAGTTTGCATTCTTTGCGGGCGGGGGAAGAGAAGGAAGAGGAAGAGGAAAAACAAACCAGGAGAAGACAAAAATGACTGTGTCATATCTGACTGGTTTGGAAAATACAAAAATCCAATTCTGAAGAAGCACAGATAAGGGGAGAGCTGTGGAAGTGCCATCAGCTTAGCAAACACTAAATAATGAACGAGGGAGAGACTGTGGGGTGTGATAAAACACTCCATTAGCTGGGCTGGTTTTAAATGAGTGATAATTGTGGCAGAGACACAGAAAAAAAGGTTATTGAATTTTTATCTGTAGGAAGGGGAGGCCTTTGACAGATTAACTATAAAGTCACTCAGCCCAGTTTGTATATTGTACAAATACAGTAAAAAAAAGAATAAATAAATAATAAATAATTTTTTATTTATACCCCACCCTTCCCAGTTCAGAAAACCGTGCTCAAGGCAGCTAACAACAAATTTAAAACACTTAATTGTAATACAACATAGAAGCAGCATAAAATACAGTATAAAAGCATGAATAACAATAAAATTCAAAGTTCAAAAATCAATTTGGGGGAAGTCCATCCATTAAACATTAGATAGTCACCAGGGCTAGTTGGCTGAATTAGTCCTACTTGGGCCAGCAAGGAGACCAGGGGAGAATTAGCTGTGAGATCCCAGAGCGGGTAATCTTCATAAAAGGGGAGGGGGAGGAATGAGAAGGGAAATAAAAGATCAGGCTGAATTCAAATTAAAGGCCAGGCAGAATAGCTCTGTCTTACAGGCCCGGCAAAAGGAGGTTAAATCCTGAAGGGCCCTAGTCTCACAGGACCAAGGATTCCACCAGGTCGGAGCCATCACTGAAAAGGCCCTGGCCCTGATGGAGGATAGTCTGACTTCCTTAGGGCCCGGGACCTCTAAACTATGGTTATTCATGGACCTTAAGGTCCTCTGCGGGGCAGACCAGGGGAGGCGGTCCCGTAAATACAAGGTCCCTAAGAAGAATGTCTTAACTCAAAATCCTGACCAAGCCAGGGAGACTGGAGCTGAGGAGCTCAAGGTGTTGGGAACATAGGAAGCTGCTTTGTGCTCTGTTGCACCATTGGGTCCATTTAGCTCAGTATTGTCCACACTGACTGGCAGCAGCTCTCATTCCCAGCCCTACCTGGGGATACTGGGGACTGATCCCAGGACCTTCTGCAAGGCAGATGCACTGAGCTACAACCCTTCCCTGTAGTAACAAACAAAAACAAAACCTCCCACAGTTTAAAAGGACATCAATTGTTTAATTAGTCCAGGGGTCAGCAAACTTTTTCAGCAGGGGGCCAGTCCACTGTCTGTCAGACCTTGTGGGGGGCTGGACTATATATTTTTTTTGGGGGGGATGAAGAAATTCCTATGCCCCACAAATAACCCAGAGATGCATTTTAAATAAAAGCACACATTCTACTCATGTAAAAACACCAAGCAGGCCCCACAAATAACCCAGAGATGTATTTTAAATAAAAGGACACATTCTACTCATGGAAAAACACGCTGATTCCCGGACCGTCCACAGGCTGGATTTAGAAGGCTGGATTCGGCCCCCGGGACTTAGTTTGCCTACCCATGAATTAGTCAAAGGCCTGGGAGAAGAGGGATTTATTTGTTTAGAGATAACTCACTTTGTGCCACTGGAAGGTTGGAAAAAGCTGCCTTCATACGGCTGGAGAGCCATTCCAAACTTTCGTGCATATTGGCCAAGGCCTTCAGGTCGCTGACGTCAGAGAGAATCTCTTGTGTGGGAATCAGTTTATCACCCAGGTTCCCAATGAGCACTTCGGATTCTTTGCCAAAGGCGGTTCTAGAACAAGAAAAACACATGGCATGTATAAAATTAATACAGAACTCAACAATAGTGTAAAGAAAATGACTTTCTCAGTCAGATTTGTCTGGGGGGCTTTTCCTGGTGTGGGATTTTACACGTCCAGCTGAGCCCATGCTGCTCCCACATCAGCCTGTCAGGTGCTCTTGATTCCTGAAACTGGGATAACCTGAATGTATTATTTATCAGTGCAACCAGTGACGTTACAATGGAGTTTTGAGGCTAGATCTGTAGAGAGTAAGAAAAGATCAGACACCAGGATACACTGAATGCTAGCCTCACTGAAATCCATGCTAGTCGTGATTCACTTGCCTCACTGATTTCAACAGGACTAAAGCAGAACTAAGTCTGGATCCGACTCATTTTTACTGAAGTTTAATGTATTTTAAATTATTTGATCCTACTAGAAGCAGCTCATGGCCAGACACTGAAAACAAGAATCAAAAAACAGTAGATCAAAACAAGATTGGAGTGATAGTTTTGTAGTATTGTGGCAGTGGACAAAGCTGTAGTGTAACTTTTGAATAAATGTGTTGTTTTGAAGAAGAAGAAGAAGAAGAAGAAGAAGAAGAAGAAGAAGAAGAGGAGGAGACACAACTTCATTGCAAAAATTATACCTGCAGCAAGTTAACGTGTATGTACTGTCAAGATGGAGATAGCCCCTTTTTTTGCATTATATTTCTTTTTGCATGTTATATCATTTTGAGTTGCAAAAAATAGAACAGAATAAGTGGCACAACAATGAAACAATCCATGCTTTCTTCTAAATCATGTGAAGGAGTTTGACCCATTTCAAAGCTCGACCAGGCTGGCTCCAGACTACAAGGAAGGGTGAAGAATTCCTTAACATAATTTTCCTAATGGATTCCGGTAAGTTGTAATAACAAGCCTCTCATTCATCACGAGGGATTTCTAAAACAACTTAGTAGCTCATGAACAGGCTTTTTCGGATGTCCCAGAGGGAGGGGCTGGGCGGCTGGACAGAGAGGGCTAGTAAAATTGATCACGGGGTCAGGCGGTCAAACACTGAGTCATCCACTAAAGGAACACACATTATTAAGTAACTTACAATGCCCAAAGGGAACCCTCCACAGTTCAGATCTATTTCCTGGCAACAGGCAACCCTGAAGAAATTCATCCTGCACATTCAAAGGAATTTGAGGGCTACGCATGTGTGCCCTGAAAGATAAGACAACCCAAGGCTACCTGTTGTTGCCACTATCATTTAGGATCATTTTAGGAATAATTTACCTTATGAAGTCCTCCTCTTCCTCCCTCTTTGGTCGTAATTGCTTGGGCTGGGCCATGTTGATCCAGTTTGGAAGAGACTTCAGGAGTCTGGTGATATCATCATCTTTTGCCCAAGACGCACTGATGACCAGCTTTTCATCAGATTGAACAATGCTCCTACATAAAATGGTGATGTAAGGAAGAGGTGAGGTGTATTTCCTGATTATTTGATATTCCAGCTCACATTATTAAACAAACAAACAAACAAACAAACAAACAAACAAACAAACAAACCATCACTCAAATGTGATGGGTGTCCAGGCTGTGGAATAAAGTGTGTCCCTATACCATAACAAACAGACAATTTTAATCAACTCTTTTTTATTATTATTAAAGATTTTCTTGATTTACAAAAGTATGAGCAATCTCTTTCTCTTTTTTTTCCAAGTTACATTTTTACAGGTCAGTTTCATTTGTTGAGACATTAGTGTTACATTAGGAAGAAAAGGGGCGAAAGAGGTGGAAGGGGGAAGGGGGAGTGGGACGGGGTCGGGTGGCGATGTTCCTGTTTTACTTAATATATGTTATAATCAACTCTGATCTCTGCATAACTGAAAATCAGCAGTGTTGATGAAGAATTCTTTGCAACTCAAAAGGTTGTAAAGGGTTTTAATCAACAGGTTGGTTCAGTGCGAGATACTTCTTAGTTTCTAAATTCAATCTGCCAAAAGCAAAATGACGCAGTCTGAGTTTTCAAATGCTGCAGGATCCCAGAGCTTAAATCTCCATTTCAGACTTCACTACTCTCTGGAACAATGTGCCTTCCCATTTCCTAAACTATCAACCCCTGAGCTGCATCAAAAATCAACGCAAAATTGAAAAGCAGATAAAAGTAAAAGCTGTCTTGAACAACAAATAGCCCTCCAGCTCAGACTGTAGAAAATCCAATGGTTCTGCCTAGTATTCTGTTAAAAATATCAGAAAAACATAGTTATTTTTGAAGGAAGAGAGGAATTTGGTCATTTCCCCCATTTCCTTCTCATCGAGGGCCTATTTGCTAGACTACGTTAACCAGTATGCTTTGACCACTCAAGTCTGAAATGACAACAGCAATGAGGCTGCTACTACTCTGGGGCGTTTATTTCACAGTCTAACAAATACAACTGTTTTCTTCTGAATCCTGCATCTCAGAATTATAGTCTCAGGTTCATTTTATCCTATGTGCCTCCTAGACATAAGCCCTTGCAATACTCTCTCTGTGTTTTCAAACTTTTATCTAATAATTCAAGAAGGGAGTAATGAAAAGGAGAGCCCTGGAAAGTCACCATGTCACGTAGGATGGAAGACAATAAAATAGTGATTTGTCACAGCAGTGGGGATGCCATATTTAATTCAGAACTCCACCCCAGTTTTGTCATTCCTTGCCTGTGCCACCTGGAGCAAGCTGCTCTGTTTATGTGATCAGCTGTGGCAAACCTTGGTCTGGATTGTGTGGATTGATGGGGTGGGCAAATGATCACTGCATGATGGAAGGTTGTGGTTTGGTCTCCTCAAGGATTCCAGTTTGGATGACGTAATGTAAAGGTAAAGGTAAAGGGACCCCTGACCATTAGGTCCAGTCGTGACCGACTCTGGGGTTGCGGCGCTCATCTCGCTTTACTGGCCGAGGGAGCCGGCGTACAGCTTCCGGGTCATGTGGCCAGCATGACTAAGCCGCTTCTGGCGAACTAGAGCAGCGCACAGAAACGCCGTTTACCTTCCCACCAGAGCGGTACCTATTTATCTACTTGCACTTTGATGTGCTTTCAAACTGCTAGGTTAGCAGGAGCAGGGACCGAGAAACGGGAGCTCACTCCATCACGGGGATTCAAACCGCCGACCTTCTGATCGGCAAGTCCTAGGCTCTGTGGTTTAACCCACAGCGCTACCCGCGTCCCTTGCTTCCTGCTTTGGGTGGAGATAAAAGGAACTGAACCAGGGACTGTTTGGACACACAGCAGACATTGTACCACTTAGCTAGGGTCTCCTCCTTGCAACTCCATGCTTTGGTGCATGTTATGTGTTTGGGGCCAGAGACCTGCTCTATTTGTGGATGAGCATGAATTTCTCATATTCAGACATGTTGAATCTGAAAGTGAAATCTGTCGCTGACTCCTGGGGTGCTTCTGTCACTAAATACCTGAGTCTCAATTAGCCCCAGCGGCCTCCAGATGTTCCCTAATCAAAGCCCCGGGCCACTCTGCTATTTTGTTTCCAGGGGTTATTAGCAGCCATTTGAATTTTGGAAGCAGTGCAGGTTCTGGAGCTGCTATGCCATCTCAAGCAGATGTCTTATGCACTCAACGCACTGAGCCGTGAAGGGAATCAGGCCTTTCTCTGCAATGCCCTGTCACCTGTTTGTCTGTTACGCCCCTTTCCTAGCCCCCTCCTGGGAGCCAGATACAACACAGCAACACAGATGGCTCTGTCTGTGGCCCAATGAGCCAAAAACCAATTATTAGATTGTCGTGCTGGTGGTGATGATTAACCCTATTACCAGAACAGGAAAAACTGCATAGCTCGCTGCTTTGAGATAGTGGTGGTGGGTGGATTCCGGTATCAGTTTTAAGATAACAGCTCTGTTCTTCAATGAATGCCACCTCGTCAAGTCTGTGGTTTCTCCCACCTAACCCCTTAAATGGTCCTTGTGTTTTCTCTGCCACTTCTGACAGCTCCTGGCATCCTAGGGCTGACCTCCACATCCCCTAGTTAATACTCTGCATGGACATGTAGCACATCGCCCTCGGGTAACATGGCCATTAGGACAGGGGGCACCACAGACACGGAGATGCCAGCATAAACAAACTTCATGAGCCAAACCACAAGGAGTGTCTGCTGCTTCTCCAGCCATGGGACTCCAACTGCTTTCCATGCAAATAGCTGTGCCCAGGTCACAGTTCAAAAGGGAAGTGTAGGATCAACACCTTAGCTTAAACTTAGAAGTGCATTTAACCTCTCATGAACCTGCTGAATCCTTTAACCTGCAATATGCCTTATGTACTAATCTGATGGGAAACGGGTGGCGCTGTGGGTTAAACCTGAGCCTAGGGCTTGCCGATCAGAAGGTCGGCGGTTCGAATCCCCATGATGGGGTGAGCTCCTGTTGCTCAGTCCCAGCTCCTGCCAACCTAGCAGTTCGAAAGCACGTCAAAGTACAAGTAGATAAATAGGTACCACTCCGGTGGGAAGGTAAACTGCGTTTCCATGTGCTGCTCTGGTTCGCCAGAAGCGGCTTAGTCATGCTGGCCACATGACCTGGAAGCTGTCTGTGGACAAACGTCGGCTCCCTTGGCCAATAAAGCGAGATGAGCACCGCAACCCCAGTCGGCCACGACTGTACCTAATGGTCAGGGGTCCCTTTACCCTTTACCTTTACCAAGTTGATAAATGCACTAAAACCTTTGGCAGGACTGGAGGTGTGAGTTTGAGTTCTTCATATGACCAGGAAGGCTGGGACAGCTGAGAATAATCCCTGGCCAAGCTCTTGGGAGAGCCACACTAGGATAAATGGACCCGTGGTCCAATTCAGCACGAGGCAGCTTTAAATGGCAGGAGGATGGGCTATGAATCAGAAGTGGGGAGAACAAGACTTGGCATCTCCAGTTAAAGGGTTCTGGGTAACTGGGATGGGAAACGCTAAAGACATGCAGGGCTAGATAAATAACTAGCACCATGCAGTTTCTTATACACATTCTCTCCCTCTCTCACAATGAGTTAGGAGAACATCTATGCTCTTCCAATCACATAAAGGGTATAACGACTTCTATTTGTACCTAGCATGAGTTGGTAGATCAAGTAGTGTATTTTCTGTGATTTTTTTATGTTCTCCTCTTCCTGTAATCAGGGATTGGACACTGAAATGAGAGCTGACCTAATTGTGTCACTGCAAACGCAATAAATGAAGAGTTCACTTGTAACTTCACTTGTAGGTAAACAACTTAAAGCAGGGGGACAGGTAAGTTTTGTATTAGTGGGACTGGGGGTATTAACTATGTATGTGCAAATAGGCTAGTTATTGTCTCACCTTCATCCTTGTAGCTGTACCCCTGCTTTAAGTCATTTACCTACTGTCTCTCTTGTGCATTATTTACTACAAAGGTATGCCTTAATTATGCATTACATGGATGGAGCATTGCTCCTCCTACCGCCACCATTAAACCCATCCATCACCAACAGGTCCCAGGGCACGCTACAGCAATTTAAAATTCAGTATTAAAAGCAGTCAAAACAAATTACAATACAGCGGTAGTCTGTATTTTACAATTTTAGGACGTCCTAATGGTTTTATTGCACACTGCCATGAAATCTTTTTGAATGAGTTGGCAGTGTAGAAATACACTTATAGGTAAAATAAATCTAAACTTATTCCCTTATTTGCCTTTTCCTCCTAAAGAAGAAAACCTCCAAATGCTTCAGTACGTCCTTGAAGGGAAGGACCTGAAGGGTGCTACCTGGCCCTCAAGCAAGCCTTACCTGTAGGCCACAGTGCAGGTGTCCTTGTATTCCTGGAGTTTGACACACACCATGTTGAGGAACTGGTCAGAGTAGGCGCTCAGGTCGTGCATCAAATTCATGAGGTCCTGGACGGTCTTTTCCACAATCACTGTGCTCTGCCGAAAGAAAGAAAGAAAGAAAGAAAGAAAGAAAGAAAGAAAGAAAGAAAGAAAGAAAGAAGGTTTTTTTAAAGGCTTGTCATGGTGGGCCCCTGCCAAGAAAAACATTTTTCAAGCCTTTCTAAGTTTATTTGGCACAAGCAAGCAAACCAAGAACACCATAGTTAGTCTTAATTAAATGCAAAAATTCAATACAATGGCGTAAGATTCTTGTTTTCAACTTTGGGTGCTTAGCACTTCTTCATGCAGAATATAGCTGAATTAACCAATTCACTCTCACAAGATGTACCGTAGATTCCGGCGTATAAGACGACTTTTTAACCGCGGAAAAGAGGTTTAAAAAGTCGGGGGTCGTCTTATACGCCGGGTATGGGCAGCGGCGGGCTCCACTCCGTGCCGGGAGACAGTCGCCCGGTGTGGAGCCCGCCCACTGCGGCTTTCTCCCGGCGCAGAGCTGCCCAGCATATTAGGTGACTGGGCTTATAAGACGAACCCCCAAATTGCAGCTGCCAATTTGGGGGTCATCTAATACATCCAGTCGCCTTATACACCGGAATCTACGGTGGTGATGGCCACCAATCCTCTCCTTCAGAGCAAATTTATGGAGGGTAAGGATATGGCTACTAATTATCATGGCTGTGTACAACTTCTACTGTTGGATGCAGTATGTTTCTGAATACCAGTTTCTGTGACTCACAAGTAGGGCAGGCACTCTTGGGCTAAGGTCCTGCTTGCAGGTTTCCCATAGGCATCTGGTTGGTCACTGCGAGAAAAGGTTTCTCTTTCTTTCCTAAACTAACCCATTTCCCAAAACGCACCACCCTTTCTTTGTTGGCAAAGTGCTCCAGCCCCCAATCATTTTGCTTTACTCTATATCTTTTCCAGGTAAGCAATTTTTTTTTTAGTTGGTTTCTATGAGAACCTCCACATCCCTTTCTCAATTTGTGTTGGCCCTGAAGAGCCAGTGGCTCAAGCCAAGATCCCCACAAGTCATCTCAATGCAGCTGGTTTGCTGTTACAGCATTTTGTACGCTGTCTGGGTATCTGCACACTTCTCTTTCGTGTAAGCCCTACTGATGGGTGCAGGAAAGAAAGTGAAAGGTAAAACTAGCTTCCAGAGGAGCAGTTGTGTTAGCTTCTTGCAGCAAAAACAAGAGTCTTGTGGCACCTTAAAAATTACTAACCAATTTAACACGCTGCAAAATAATATTTCGCTTCACAGAATAGCAGGATTATTTTCTGAGCCGTGCACTTAAAAGCAAGAGGCTGAAGCATCTCCCAAGCCCTGCTTTGGTTTACATATTGAATTAAAGTCCTCCATGTTGCTGATTCCATTGACTGCGACAGGTGAGGCATTCTCTCCCCGCCTCCCTTGCAAGAGAGTTGGACACTTTTTGCATTTGAAGTTGCAAAACCTCATCAGAGTCAAAGCTGGAGCCTCTCCGCTACCCTCCCCCAAGCCTGGCTTCCTTCTCAGCATCGATTTTAAGATTAAAGTACTGCAAGAAGGACCCAGATCCATAATCCTGTTCCTGCAGATTTACCGTTGAGTGACAGGAATTGATTCTGCTCTCCAAGCTGCTAAAAAGAATAAGGAAGCCTCCCCCTTGCTTAGCGCTGCAACCCGGCCCTTTGCATGTGCGGCACGTTATTCCGAGGGAAGTTTGACAGTCGTCAAAGGCACTTTGCAGAGAGTGTCCTTGGCTGGGAATATAGGGTGGTGAAAAACACTTCAGCTTTGCACATCTACTGATATTCCACAGCTGCCCTGTACAACTCATGACTTTCTGAGCTGAAGGTATCCCCTCGGTCATTGCCTCAGTCCAACTGGAGCTTGAGGAAGCTCCTGCTTTTCAGAGGCTGCCTGGGGCTGAAGGAGGTAAGGCTGGTCAAGCACCTGGCCAGCCAGAGCACTAAAAATATATATGATGGAACTGAGCCTTGGACTGAATTACAATCTGTGCATGGCAGCCCCCGGGCCAGAAGCACTAACAGATCAAACTCCTGGGTTTCAACAGGTCCTTTTGGGCATTGACTCACAGACCTTCTACTGTCCTTCAAAATGTTCCATCTTCTCTTTATCCAACTTTATGTTTGTGTGTCATGTTCAATTGTCCCTGGAGGAATATCTAGTACAGTGTTACCTTGAGTTACATACGCTTCAGGTTACAGACTCCGCTAACCTAGAAATAGTACCTCGGGTTAAGAACTCTGCTTCAGGATGAGAACAGAAATCAGGCTCCGGTGGAGCGGCAGCAGCAGGAGGCCCCATTAGCTAAAGTGGTGCTTCAGGTTAAGAACAGTTTCAGGTTGAGAATGGACCTCCAGAAACAATTAAGTTCTTAACCAAGGTACCACTGAATTGTAACAATTGCCCCAATGAAAGTCACCAGATGCTACAATAAGAGCGAGAGATGATGCGTCCGAAAACAAAAGTCTTGGGTTGCATGTGCTCTGGGCAAAAAAGAAATTAGGTTTATGCACCCGAGTACCTGCCGTTGGTTTTTTGGACTCACAGTGAAGGTAAAACTAACCAAATTTCAAGCTTCCTTGATTTCAGAAGCCCTTCAGTTGGCAACTGTCATGGATTTGAGCACACCACTGGTCAGATCTCTACTGCAGATAAAACTGACATTTTGAGTGTGACTACCCATCAGTGGCTGAGCATCTACTTTGTAAGACCAGGGTTCAACCCTGGAAGTATCTGTTTAGAAGGATCCGAAAGCAGGTTATGGGAAAGACCATCCTCTGCATGAACCCATGCTTGGAGAGCTGCTGCCAACCAAAGAAGGCATTCTAGCCTAAAAAGAGGTTGTTGCTGCCATCAATACTTTTTGTATCTTTTAGATCTTATTAAGATTTAATGTGGAAACTGTTAATTTGGTTGTGTACCTTCTGATGTGTTTTATTTATTGCTTATGACTATTTTTATTATACGTATTTTTTTCATGTTTTAAGCTGCCTTGAGGGACGCGGGTGGTGCTGTGGGTTAAACCACAGAGCCTAGGACTTGCCGATCAGAAGGTCGGCGGTTCGAATCCCCGCGACGGGGTGAGCTCCCGTTGCTCGGTCCCTGCTCCTGCCAACCTAGCAGTTCAAAAGCACATCAAAGTGCAAGTAGATAAATAGGTACCGCTCCAGCGGGAAGGTAAACGGCATTTCCGTACGCTGCTCTGGTTTGCCAGAAGCAGCTTAGTCATGATGGCCACATGACCTGGAAGCTGTACACTGGCTCCCTCAGCCAATAAAGCGAGATGAGCGCCACAACCCCAGTGTAAGTCACGACTGGACCTAATGGTCGGGGTCCCTTTACCTTTAAGCTGCCTTGAGCATGGTTTTCACTATGGAAAGGCAGCATGCGAATACGGTGGTGCCCCGCAAGACGAACGCCTCGCAAGACGGAAAACCCGCTAGACGAAAGGGTTTTCCGTTTTGGAGGCGCTTCGCAAAACAAATTTCCCTATGGGCTTGCTTCGCAAGACGAAAATGTCTTGCGAGTTCCTGCGGTTTCCCCCCCTTCCCCCCCTTTTTCTAAGCCGCTTATCAGCTAATCCGCTAAGCTGATAAGCCGCTAAAAGCCGCTAAACCGCTAATAGCGCTAAGCTGTCAATGGGCTTGCTTCGCAAGACGAAAAAACCGCTATACGAAGAGCCTCACAGAACGGATTAATTTCGTCTTGCGAGCACCACTGTACAATGGTGTACGCATGCATGCATCTATGTATGCTGTGGTCAAATCCTGCTTGCTGGTTTCCCGCAGGCATCTGGTTGGCTACTGTGAGAACAGGATGTTGGACTACACTGGCTATTGACCTGATCCAGCAGGATCTTACCTTATGTGCTCCTTAATGAGGAAGAGCACACCTCATAGGGAGGGCATTCCACCAATGGAGAACCCCCACCAAGAAGGCCCTGTCAATGAGTCTGTGCCAACCAGGCAGCACCCAGCTGTGGTACCACCAACAAGGGCCTCCTCTGCCAACTGTAGGGCCCGAGATGGTTGCTACCAAGGGTGGTGCTCTTTTAAGTATTTGAGTTCCAAATTGCTAGGGACTTCACAGGAGGAAGGTATGGGTTTTTGTGGTTTTAAAATTAGGAGGACCACGCACAGGAAAAATAAAAATAAAGAATGTTGCAATATTGAAAATATTTTTGTCTGGAGCGCATGTATCATGTTTTGAAATGATTTCCTGAATAACATTTGCCCAAACAAGAGAAACAGGGATTGACTGGCCCGTGGAAGATAGGAAACTTCTGATATTTGATCCTGTGTGCAGACTTCTGGTGTCCATCACACAACAAATCTGTGTAGGCCAGATGAAAGTATTTCAGCCTCGCTGATATTGTACTTTACCATGATGGTGGATCTTAAAATTCAAGCAAACTAGAGATGAAAATTTCGCAGAACCCAGCACCCTGTATACGTTTATGTGTAATTTTCCTGCTGGGACATTTGGCGGGGTGTGTTTGTGTCAGTGTCCTGTGTATATCTGGGGTTTTTAATTACTTTTCCTTGGCTAGCCTCCTGCAAGTGTTCAAGCGCATAAATTCACAGCATAAGGCTTTGGGAAGCATGATTCATTCCCTCGATGTGGCACTGATGGGGTCTATACAGCAGGGGGCTCCAGTGACCCGTGATGGGGCACTATTCATTAGGGAAGGGAGCTGCAAATATATAAATCAACATGTCAGAAGAAGGAGCCCTGGCCCGACCCAGCGGGAATGTGCGATACATACAGATTTGTTCCACTCCACGCCATTTCACCTGTCGTCAGCAGCGTGTACCGCGCAGTAATCAATTAGGCTGACAAGATTCTCTACAAATCGGCTTAGCTCCAGCTCCTCCTGTGCCTTTAGGGTGTAGCACAGAGAAATGAGGCTGCAGCTAAAGGGAGAGAGAGGGATGCTCCCCTATAAGAAAGAAGCAGTTTTAAAACTTAGCACAGAGTGTTGCTCTATCAACGCCTCTTAACAGTAAGAGCCAAATGGAGACTCCATGGTCAGAGACCCTATACCTTTGAATGTTAGGGAGCAAAGACCAGGAGAGGACTGTTTCTGTTTGTTACTATGCTATGTATTTTTGTGTTTTCATATTGAAAACTGCCCTGTGATCCTCGGGTAAAGGGTGGTATAGAAATTGTTGTTGTTGTTGTTGTTGTTGTTGTTGTTGTTATTATTATTATTATTATTTATTCTCGAGGGGCCTCTGGCTTGATCTAGCAAGGCTCTTATGTTTTATAAGAGCTATTCAGGGGAACTGTTATGCTGGGGAGAGGGAAGGTGTAATGGTTATATGGGGTTGCTCGTGCGTAAGTTGCCACCACTCCTGGCTAGGTAGCCTGGTTAAACGTTTCCTGGCTGGACAGCCCTTCACTTCGTGGCTGTTCAGTCACTAGCAGAATCCGTCAGTGGGCGTTTCTTGAATTTCTTCCAGCAAAGAAATTCTTTGACGCCAAGTCTACGCCTACTTCTGCGCAGGGTGGGTGTGGGTAGCAGAGGCCCTGTGCTCTCCCCGCTCGTCTCCGGCGAAGAGTCCTGGAGCCCTCTCTCCGATTCCCCCATCCGCCCCCCTTTATCCCTGGCGTTACGCTGATTTCCTTCCCCAGCTGCTGAGTCCCCTCTCTCTCTGCTTGGCCCTTCTCCGGCACCGCTTGGGAGCCCTGCCTCCAACCCTGGCTCCAATGTCAGTTCCCTGACAGAAGGCTTTGGGAAACAGACCCAGGTTGCAAACTCAACATCACTTAAAGGTTAGTTGAGCCACCCTGATATATATTCACAGAGACGGTGGTTGAAAAGTGGCAGAAAGGTGGATTTTTTCTGTCCTTTCAGTGCACACTTAGGAGGACAAGCAAAAGGGGATTCAAATCCTCATTAGTGTCATCACAAACATTCCTTGCATAACGTAATTCACACTATTCCCTCAACGTAGGCAACACAAAATTCAACTGCGCAAACTCTAAGGAAACTAAGATTTTGGTTACACTACCAGGACTGGGGAGACCTAAATTCAAATCCAATATCCACTATAGCATTTACTATTGACCTTAAATGTCTCTGTTACTTTGCTTCTTCCTACCTCCTTTCTCCATCTGTGCCACCTCTTTGCTCATCTGCCACTGATCTCCATTTTAAGCCTAACATTTCCACAGCTGCCCTGTTTGTGGGCATTTTCCTGAGCTGCTACTGACCACTGGAACACCCTGACACACAGTAGCACAGAAAATGGCCTTATACTGAGTCAGGCCGTTGATCCATCTAGTTCGGTATTGTCTATACTGCCTGGCAGCAGCTCTTCAGCGTCTGAGACCGGGGTCTCCCAGTCCTGCCTAGAGATGCCAAGGTTCGAACCTAGAACAGGCATGGCCCTCCAGATGTTTTGGGACTACAACTCCCATCATCCCTGATCACTGGTCCTGTTAGCTAGGGATGATGGGAGTTGTAGTCCTAAAACATCTGGAGGGCCAAGTTTGGCCATGCCTGACCTAGAGCCTTTTGCATACAAAGCACAGGTTCTACCACGGAGCAACAGCCCTTCTTTGACACCTGCTTTACATTTTTCCACATTTCCCAGGAGAGAGACAGGACTCATCTTCTTACTCAGGCCTTCCTGTAAGATTTGCTTCCTGCATGCCTTCCATTTTCTACCTTTTCGTCCTTATATGTTGTATCTCTCTTTAGATTATAAGTGTGTGACTGGGCCTGCCAGTCCATAATCTTTCTTATGCACCCATTCTGCTTTTTGGTATCATATAGATTCATCAATATCTATTAGATTTATCTATCCATAACTACCTCTCGTTATCTCTTGGCTAGAGATATTGGGCCCAGAAAAGGACTTCCAGAGCTTGCAATCCTTGCTTTGAAGCTGAGAAAAACATCAGACGCTTCTGCAACTTCAATTAAAACAAGAGCTTGAAGTCTGAAGGACAGCTCTGAGGAAAACTGCAGCCATTTTGAAAGGCTGCCCCAAAGCCAAAGACCCTTCTCTATGGGGGCCCCTTGAACTAGAGAAGGGAGAAAACTGGCTTTGGTCAGCACATCAGGTCCCTATTGCCCCATCCCTTCTGGGCCAAATTTGGCAGGTGGGCTTCACATGATACGGTGCTTTGAAGTCCCCTAAATCAATGGATTAATTCAAAGTGCACACAAAGTTCTTTGCAAGCCCCTTTGAAGGATTTGCAAAGAGCCCTGCCCTCAGCTTTGAAATCCTGCTGAGCAGTAAGACTTCAGGAGCAGTATGCTTGGGGCTTCTGAACCGCCACCAATCAGCGGAAGAATTTATTTTAAAAATCCAGGGAAAGAATATGAACAGAAACAGGAAGGGAAGAACAACTGAACCTCTTAAGAGCATTGTAACAACAAATTCAACTGAGCAAAGTAGAAAAATATACTAAGAATATCAAACAAAAATGGCTTTAATATGGGAATAAACCTTCAAAACTTAACAGTTTATCAATGGCATTGATAAACGCCATTATCAACATACTTAAAAGAGTACAAGTGCCATGCCTAACACCATCAATTAAGTATAAGAACTAAACAGTTGAAACCTCACAAGATATAAGTGAACATGGCAAGTTTACCAAGTACCAGGAAACACCCGTCAAGAAAACAGATACTAGAATATTTTCCACAATCACTGTGCCCAAAGTCACTAATGGAGATATAACAATGTTGGGAGTCCTAATAATGGAAAAGGAAATTAATGAGATAATAGCTGACTTCATAACAAAGCATCAGGACCAGATGGGCTGAGTTTTTAAAAATCGTTTTCGGGGGAAAAGCACTTACATTACGGGAAAATGATAAATAAGACTTTGCAAATGGGAAATTTGCCAACATCATAGTCAGAAGTGATTGCAAAAGTACTTCCAAAAGCAGGAAAAGATTTGATGATTCCACAATCAGATGGACCGATTTCCCTCCTTAATCAAGATGTAAAAATATGGAGCCCTCTATTGGCAAACAGGTTAAGCAATATTATTTCAATATGCATATACCAGGACCAAACAATGTTTATAAGGAATAGAAAATTACAGTCTAGTGCCAAGAAGGCAGTGGATTGAACAGAACTATGTAATAATCAAACAACTACCAGCCTTTATTTTCCTGGATGTGGAAAAAGCCTTTGATAAGAATGAACTGGAAATTTGTATCAAGGATGCCACAATAAAGAAAAGGAACAGGAACTTTTAAAACATGGGTGGACTTGCTTTACTCTAAACCAATGCCCTGTGTACCACCCATCTACATGTATAATAATAGAAAGAGGAACAGGGCAAGATTGTCATTTCATAGAATTTGTCATCGTTATTGTTTACACTTTATTTGAATACATACAGAATTGGCAGCACATGCACAATTCACTCTGATCACAGAATCCAGGCGCGAAGGCCTGCTTGCTGGTGCAGAATGGGATGGCTTCTGGTACAGAGCACACTTAATTTCTCTTCCAATCTTCCTCACACTTGTCATTCACTCAAAGGTCATTTCATTATAGGCAGAGACAAGCAGCCTTCCCCAGCCCTCTCTTTGAGCCTAAGGCCATACTACTTTGTGATACTCACAGAGATTGACAGGATTTCAACACTGGTGTGAACACTGCTAGGAAAGGTAGCACCAGAGGCAAAATTGCCTTCACAACATCTGCATCAGTCTATCTGGCTAACATGCCCAGCCTGAGTTCAGCCACCTGGGTTCAAGGAACCCAATACTTTGGGTTCCCCCACCCCCAGCACCTGGCACACAAACATACTTGGGTGCCAATTGCAGTGCTGGGATTATTTTCCTGATGTGACATTTAGTGAACCTCTATAATTTGTGTGTGGTAGTGCAAAAGCTCATTTGCAGGAAAAACACTAAGAGACGTGGGTGGCGCTGTGGGTTAAACCACAGAGCCTAGGACTTGCAGATCAGAAGGTCAGCAGTTCGAATCCCCGCGACGGGGTGAGCTCCCATTGTTCGATCCCTGCTCCTGCCTACCTAGCAGTTCCAAAGCTAGGTAGTGCAAGTAGATAAATAGGTACCGCTCTGGCGGGAAGGTAAACAGCGTTTCCGTGCGCTGCTCTGGTTCGCCAGAAGCGGCTTAGTCATGCTGGCCACATAACCCGGAAGCTGCACACAGGCTCCCTCGGCCAATAAACCGAGATGAGCGCCGCAAGCCCAGAGTCGTCTGTGACTGGACCTAATGGTCAGGGGTCCCTTTACCTTTACCTATAATTTGTGTGTGGTAGTGCAAAAGCTCATTTGCAGGAAAAACACTACAAAAAAATGTTTGCAGTGGCCATAAGTGTGGTCTGCAGGCCACTGAGATCAAGGTACGAACAACACATACCAGAATCCTGGGAATTAGGTGATCCTGGAGGGTCACTGCCAGCTACAATGCTGCAAGACTGGATGCACACAGGCAGTCTATTTTTTTATTTGCTTATTTAACAAAATTTATATACCTCTTGGTTGTAATAAAACCTCTAAGGCGTTTAAAAGAAAGACAAGGATATCAATAAAAAAGGTAAAAATGATCAACACACTTTATAAATAGTTAAAATTAACAGTAAAATAGATTAAACCATGTCAGCATCTACATGGTTGGATACGTCTGCCTCAACAAGCAAGAGCAGAAAACAGTAGAGAGGTGTCTGCCTCATCTCCCTCCCTCCCTCCCTCCCCCCCCTCTCTCTCTATATATAATATCAGTATTCCCCCCCCCCCCCCCAGCAAACTGTTACTGCTCTCTGAACTTCCAGGTTGTAGACTGGCTGCAAATATTGTACTATTTTTTTTAAAAAAAAGGAAGATTACTGAGGGAGAAACATGATACAGGTTTATGTGAAAAGAATAAATATTAAACCTAGGACTGTAATGGACAGGCAGTAGGCTGAAGAGCAGAAAAATTGCTTCACACAGTATGACTCAGTTTGTGGAACTCACTTAGATTCATAAAATTGTAGAGTTGGAAGGGATTATGAGGGTCATCTAGTCCAACCCCCTACAATGAAGAAATCTTTCACCCAACATGGGGCTGGAACTCATGATCCTGAAATTAAAAGTTTCGTGTTCCACTGACTGAGCCTACTCCATGGCTTCTTACTTTCTTTTAAAAAAGTATTAGACCAGCTTCACCAAGCTGCTGCCATCCAGATGTTTTGATCTACAACTCCCATTGGCCCCAGCCAGCACAGTTGACTTAAATTTTGGAGGTGTCCCTTGGCAAATGGGGTGGTGCGGAACTGTGGAGGCCAAACTCACTATGGAAGTTGAGGTAGGATTTTCGCTCAGAACTGACCTCTCCAAAGCCGGTAGCCACAAAAGTTCAAAATGATCAAAGGCACTGAATGCCAGGGATGAAGCAAAGGAGGATCATCACCATGCTTCCAAGTTTCCCAGGGCATCTGACTTGCCATTTGTTTATTTAAAATATTTACCTCTTACAGTTCCAACTCTGAGGCACATAACGAGAGTCCAGAAACAAAAGCCCATAAAATCTTTCAGGAACAGAATGTGTATCTATGTAGATGGACCTTGGTAGACCCAATGGGCCAACTCCTATGCTCCTCAGAGTATGTCAAAATACCCTGAGTTTTGGTACTGGTCTGAGCCAATGGTGCCTATGGAACCATGTAGCTATTCTAAGAAGGCCCCTAGGCAGACTGGCCTTTTCCCTTCCTGATTTATGTCTGCTGCCATTGCAGATGGCTTCCTGCCGATCTTGCTCTACAGAACTCCCAGGCAGTTGTGGATTTCACAGAGTAAGCATTTCAATTCTGTCTTGCTCTCATACATTATTTCCCCCTTGCTAACGACAGTCAAGTTACTGTCCTGTGAAAAAATCCATTTAGCTCTAGCGAGGCTGGCTGCAAAGCGGGAAATGAAGGGCACCGGGGAAGCCTAAGCTGGCACCAGGCGAGCGCGGGCACAGCCATCCGCAAAGCACTCATCCATTACCCAATCAGTGGCATTTCCAAACCCAGCGGGGTTCAGCTAGGGTCCTGCTGGGAAACAGAAATTAACTTGGAATGGAGGTAATTCATCTTCAGAAGCTAGTCATCTTTCTAAAGTGCTCCTTGGCAATAAAGGGGAGAGATCCAACAGCAACTTTGGCACCACGAAAGAAATGCTTAGTGTGAAGTCTGGTGGTGCTCAAGAACAGAGTGGCAATCCATCTTCATTTTGCCCATCTTCATTTTGTCTACTTAAAACATAACATGACTGGTCAGACTGGTGGCTGGGAGTGGCTGCCAAGACAATATAACACCGGTCCTGAAAGATCTTCATTGGCTCCCAGTATGTTTCCGAGTACAATTCAAAGTGTTGGTGCTGACCTTTAAAGCCCTAAATGGCCTCGGTCCAGTATATCTGAAGGAGCGTCTCCACTCCCATTGTCCAGCCCAGACACTGAGGTCCAGCACCGAGGGCCTTCTTGTGGTTCCCTCCCTGCAAGAAGTAAGGTTACAGGGAACCAGGCAGAGGGCCTTCTCGGTAGTGGCGCCTGCCCTGTGGAACGCCCTCCCAGCAGATGTCAAGGCAATAAGCAACTATTTTGCTTTTAAAAGACAACTGAAGATGGCCCTGTTTAGGGAAGCTTTTAATGTTTGATGTTGTATTGTTTTTAATATTTGGTTGGAAGCCGCCCAGAGTGGCTGAGGAAACCCAGCCAGATGGGCGGGGTATAAATTATTATTATTATTATTATTATTATTATTATTATTATTATTATTATTATTATCATGCGCCGCGGGTGGCACTGTGGGTTAAACCACAGAGCCTAGGGCTTGCCGATCAGAAGGTCGGTGGTTCAAATCCCCGCGACAGGGTGAGCTCCCGTTGCTCGGTCCCTGCTCCTGCCAACCTAGCAGTTCAAAAGCACGTCAAAGTGCAAGTAGATAAACAAGTACCACTCCGGTGGGAAGGTAAACTCCGTTTTTGTGCGCTGCTCTGGTTCACCAGAAGCGGCTTGGTCATGCTGGCCAATAAAGTGAGATGAGCGCCGCGACCCCAGAGTCGTCCACGACTGGACCTAACGGTCAGGGGTCCCTTTACCTTTACCTTTTAGTGACATCTATAGCAGCATTGTTAGGCCATGTTAAAGGTAGATTATCTTCCTTAGCCCCACCTAAAATCCGACTTGCATCACCACTGCACTGTAAGCCAAATGCAATGCAGGTTAAGTAGCTACAAAGGAATCTCCATGTAGCTGGAAGCCTTCAGGTGGCTTCCGGTGGAGCCATTGGTGGAGAAGCCCCTTGCAACCTCTTGCAATGCCACTGGCGTCTTCATTCACACAAGGAACAAAAAGTCACAGAGGAAGTGTAGCATATTTCTTAGTCCTCTTCTACTGTTGGAAGCTGCCAGGTGTTTCTGAAGAGTGAGTGAGCCAATGGGCAGACATGTGCCCAAGGGGGAGTGTGTGGGGCATGGAGACCAGGCTGGAAGTCAAAACCCAGGCAGCTTTAGCAGCTGTCAGAATCAACAGCAAATATAGTCACAGAGCATCTTCTGACCACATGAAGGTCTCAAAGATTCCAAATTACATATTTGAAGGAACCTCCTACGTCTGTTCAAGGCCTTTAACGTCTGCATCTCAGTCCATCTGGCTGACCTTTTCTGGACTTTTTTCATGATCAGTTATTAAGGTCAAATTATTATTTATACTGGACAGATATTCTGTCAACACTGAAATGTCACCAGAGTCGGACAGCTGGCAATGAAGTATACTAACTACATATTTACTGTCAAGGGATCTGGAGGCTTCATGGCGTTTTCTACATTACAGAGCATATTGTATAGCCTTCAGTGCAAAAATGCAGGATTTGAGAATCTTAGTTTCAATTTTTTTACAACAACAGTTAAAGTGAGTGGTATGTCCCCATGAATAAATGGGGGGAAATAAAACCAAAGTGGCATTTTTTTGCTAGAGGTTAAGGGCTTGTCTGCACTATAGGTTTGCCATAAGTTGGGGCAAAGTTTTAAGTTGGCCTGCATTGCCTATATTACTAATCAAGGCAGGTGCAACACCTGCTGCTTATACGGTAAGAGGGGAAATGATAGAAGTGCATTAAATTATACTAGACCTAAGGGACATTCAATGAAGCTAAATATTGGGAGATTCAGGACAGACAAACAGAAAATACCTCACATATTACATAGTTAAACTATGGAATTTGCTTCCACAATTTGTAGTGGAGGGTTAGAAATGGCAAAAGCCGCCACCCCCTCTATTTTCCCACATATCCCTTGAAAAGTAAGTGTGCATCTTAGTCTTAGACCTCCCAATAAAACTGGCCACCCAACAGATTGATCCGTTATGCCTATAGACTGCCATGGTGGCAGTGGTGGGGTCTCAGGTGAGTAACAGCATGCTTGGAACGGATCCATTAAAGCCTCTTTACAAATCCAGAGCTCATATCCCACTCATCAAAGCATCTCAAAGATTCCACCAAATTTTGAATCTTCAAGAGTGCAGCCATGTGTTCATGTATGTGTGCAATCTTTTAATCTCAAATAGTGTTATTTATTTTCTGTCACAGAAAATAAGAGGCAGGTTTTTTTAATCGGCAGACTTCACATTCCTTAGATGCTATTTAGCACCAACATGTTAAAAATGAACACTGGGACCATAGTGCTTGTGCAATTTCAGCTTTGTTTTTTCTTGGCAAAATCCTCCCTCTCACTTGTGCCCGGGTGTGTGTGTGTGTGTGTGTGTGCTTCAAAATATAACTTATCTAGCTTTGTTTGAAAAGTGATGAATCTTTCTTTTGTCTCTGCAAGAATTTGCTGTCGGATTTCACATTACTTGAAAAACAAAGTCCACAAAACAACCAGGTATAATTATGTGCCTTATGAGCTAGGAGGAACTTGGAAACCTGAAGCTACATAGTAGTAGATACTTTGCAACTTGTAGACTCGCAGAAGTCCTTCTACTGGCCTTCTACTTCACACTGAAAAGTACTTGGAAAACCGGGGGGGGGGGGGGGGGGATGTAAAGCGTGAACAATGTAAACTTGTGCTTGCAAACATTTTTCATGCAAACCCCCTCATTAGGGAGCCATAGCAGGGTGCCTGAAAACTGTGGCTTTAATGGGAAACCCAGGGTTCCCACTGTTCAGTGTATGGAAAGGCCCTTATGCATGTTTGAAACCTGACCACAGCATCAAGTGATGGCTTCTTTGTGCAAATGAGCTATTAGATGAATCACTGCCATGAGAACTATGATATCACCTGATGCCAACTCAAACACAAGTTTTCAGCTGAGAGTAAGACATTTCACATATTCAGCTGACAGTCATCAAGTGATGAGTAATCGACTGGATGTGTGACGCAACCAATGTTTACTCTGGGGTTGGTGCCGCTCTCCAGCCTCTTCCTTGATTTCATGCACAATTTCTTATTTATCTCAGGCAATTTTCCAAACGAGCGTATCTCTCTGCATTTATATATGCTGTTTTATGTTATGAGCATTTTATGTGACTGGCAAGAGTTCTGGTTTTTGAACAATGCAGAGATATACAATCAAGCATCAAAGGAAGGAAGAAGAGTTTGGATTTGATATCCTGCTTTATCACTACCCAAAGGAGTCTCAAAGCGGCTAACATTCTCCTTTCCCTTTCTCCCCCACAACAAACACACTGTGAGGTGAGTGGGGCTGAGAGACTTCAGAGAAGTGTGACTGGCCCAAGGTCACCCAGCAGCTGCATGTGGAGGAACGGGGAAGCAAACCCGGTCCACCAGATTACGAGACTACTACTCTTAACCACTAACAAATGAAAAAAGACTGAGGGTGGTGTTGTGGAAGAGGACTTCTGATTTGTGGGTACCCTCCTCTAACTGGTTCCCAGTCTACCATGGAAGACATCTGTTCTGTATTTCCTATCACCCTCTAAGAACTTCAGATGAGATCCAAATTCACAACTACCAACAACAAAGCACAGCACTGATTAATTATTGCCTTCACTAACCAGCAGGATACTCCTACAACTGGATGCACCACTGGTCATTAGAACCGATGGCAGGACGTTGTGGCTATAGGGTTCAGATCAAGAAATTGAGGGCAGAAATATCAATACCTGCTGGTGAAAGGTTAAACCTCAGGGTTTTGAAATCCAGAGCTGATGGATACAGATTACTAATAATTCCCTTTGGCACCCAATACCAAACACTGGTCGAAGCAGGATAATGACTTAGGTGGGCATCCATTCCAATGTGGTTAAGGCAGCTCATTCATTCTCAGAATTTCAGCCTTGGTCTGAACCAAGAAACACCTTTAATCAAATCTAAGCAGTTCCCAGCAAAACGGCTCCTGGATGTGGACAAGGGGATGAGAGCAGCTACACAGATATGGTCGAAGGGGTAAAAATGAAGATTTATGAGCACAATATTTGCCTTGTGAAGGCAAGCTTGTCCATGCCGTTGGGCTAATTAAAATAATCCATCACACAGTGTGTGTCTGAGGCCAGGTCAGCTGAAAAGCTGGGTATAAACCAAATGTCAAGATGTGCCGATGGAAAAGCATATTTGTATGTGAATATCTGTGTGTGAGCTTGCACATGCACATCTGTGTGTGTCAGTACCAGATTGTGAGAATGTTTTGTTGGTTTTACTGCTCTATCTACAGTAAGTGTTTGATAAATAACACTCCAAAACAGTTGCAATGATGCAACAACAACAGCTGCAATGCTGTGTGCAGAAGGCCTTCTTTCTACTTAAAGGATCATAGAAACATAGAATTGAAGAGTTGGAAGAGGCCCTGAAAGTCATCTAGCCCAACCCCCTGCAATCCAGGAATCTCTGGAACCTGACCTAGACCCGGTTCTCCATCTGCTTCCCCCTGCAGCCTCTAGCTCTGGGACCAGGTCACTGGACAAGGGAAATGCCATATTTTGTTCTATCCAAGTTGCACTGGGTAATATGTCCAGAACACTGGAAAACACTTGTGTGAAACTGCACATGCATCCCCAAGGTGTGCTTGCCCTGGGTCCAAAATTAAGGCTGTAAGCAGGAGAACAAACACTGTAGAAAGTAACAGTGACCAAGTCCAGCCTCTTCCTGAAAGTAGCTTCCAGTTATCCTGGCTCCAAATCATTTAGGGTTTTATAGAACAGAACAAGCATCTTCAGTTGTGCTCAGACTGAAAGGCAGGGTAATTGCTATTGTCCATTTGGTCCATAAAGTGCACACCAGTCACAGTCTGGCTGCCGCATTTTGCACTAGCTGAGGTTTCTGGACACTCTTCAAAGGCAGCCCCACACAGAGCACACTGCAATAACCTAAAGGAAGAGATGATTCAGGCATGAATCACTGGGGCCAGATCATCCCCCTTCTCCTCCACAAAGGGTTATAGCTGGAGTACCAGCCAATGCAGCCACTTGACCCTCCAGGAGTAATGCTGGATCCAAATACCCTTCAGGTTGTGAGTGAACCTAGTGTTTCTTTTTCATCCAGAACAGGCTTGCCTACTGCCCTTCTGTCTTGTCTGGATTGAGTCTCAATATTTAAGCCCACACACAATCCATCAGTATGTCCTGGCAGTCTAGATTCAGTCCAAGTCACAACTAAAAAGAAACATGCCTTTCCTTTCTTGCACAGTTTCATGAGGAAAGTATTTTCCCCTCCTTGGGCTAGCTCTTATTCTGTAGAGAGCCAGCAGAAAGGTTTAGAAAGATTTTGCAGGACTCATTAACACACCTGTACTATGTTCTGCATGCTCCCTATTGAATGTACTTGTAAATTATCTATCTTGGTTTAACAACAAGGTGCCAAAGAAAGTACACAACTTTTTTTAACAAAAAAAACCTACCTAAGTTGACCAAATAATTGTTGATGGAATACAAAGAACGAAACTGTATTTGTAAATTAGCAACAACCAGTGAACATGGTTTGTTTTAAATGTGCTATTTTTACACTGATTATTTGCTGTGGGTATTCAAACTGGGATAAATGGGGGGAAATGAAGGCATAAACACCCAAAATAAATTTGCTTTTCTCCGTTTGCCCTTAATTGTGGGTTAACCTCAAACTATGCCTGTGATTGCATCCAGGTTACCCCTAGTCTTAAACAACCTCTTGGTGTCTCAGTTTAGCCACTAATAATTTACGCTCACACATATATATATAGGGGTGCAAATATATAAAAAAGCACTTCAGATGAGACTGAAAATCACTACATTGCGCAAAGTATTATCTATTGATCAGAATTTTCACTCGTGTCTCAAAGGTCACGTTCACCCTTGAGAAGCATGGAATGCACAATTGATCGGCTACGACTGCAGCCTAATAGTTTCTGATTATGGCTGCAAATGGACCTGAAAGAAAACTCATTTGTTTATGGCACTAAACAACAAAACTCGCTTGGCAGCTCTCCGTGGCCATTTGAACATCTCTCGTCACCAACATCCATCTGATTAATGTACAGTAATTTGACAAGATGAGAACAGTATGCCATCGCGGCTGGTAATGACATTTTCTTGGGAGAGCCACAAGTGATCTCCCCCAGAAGCGAGAGAGAAGGCCAATCCCAGGAATGGCCTCATTATCATAAGCAACTCATTATGGCAGAAGCAGCTGTGCAGGCAGCCTTCAGAATGAGTTTTACTGGGCTATCCGCTATCATGATGCCTCTGTCAAAAATGCTTACATTCTACCATGTATGATGAATCTGGAAGGAAGGCTTCTCAAGGGCATATCGGAACCGCAACTTATTCTAAACAAGCATGGGAACATCGAGCACTGAAGCTTCACCAGTGCCTTCGTGGGGAGGCCCCTTTCTGAAATGATGCAGCTTTCTTACCTGCAACAGAGGCCTCTGCACGCCCAGCATCTTCATGGTGTCTGCGCTGGCCAGTATCTTCAGTGGCTCAGTTATCTTGGTGACTCCTTCGATTTCCTTGTTGATTTCTCCCAGGACTTGGCTAAGAAAGATGTTCTTGATGTACATGGTGAGGAATTCCCGGAGTGGGCACTGCTTAGTTGGGCTGAGTCCTAAAGCGTGCTCAATCTCTTGAATAAATCTGAAACACATTAAAGAAGGGGAAACTCACTGTTACTATGTTTGCCGAGTCAAATGGAACTAGATTTCAGCTAACGGTTTCCAGACGTTTTATGGAACAAGAGGTGAATCCTTGCCTTATCTTTCAGAAACACGCTCCTACTAGAATTGATAGAAGTCTGTTTATCTTAAAAAGCTTATCATTTGTACAGCTCCCATTAAAACAGGGCTGGGGAACCACCAGCCCAGGGGCCAGATGCATTTGCCAGGTTGTGGCTGCTGTCGCATGATGACAGTTTTTAGGAGCCATGGGTGAGAGCTGAGTGCAGGGTAGGGACCAAAAGTGGACAAAGTACTCCAGAAGGACCATGACATGACCCCCACCAGAGGTACTACCGCTCCTCTAACACCCCATACAATTTTATGTGTAGTTCGAGCCTAAAATGGCATCAGGGATGTGGGTGGCGCTGCAATCTAAACCCCTGAACCTCTTAGGCTTGCCAATTAGAAGGTCGGCGGTTCGAATCCCCGCAACAGGGTGAACTCCCGTTGCTCTGTCCCAGCTCCTGCCAACCTAGCAGTTCGAAAGCACGCCAGTGCAAGTAGATAAATAGGTACCGCTGCAGCGGGAAGGTAAATGGCGTTTCTGTGCACTCTGGCTTCTGTCACGGTGTTCCATTGCGCCAGAAGCGGTTTAGTCATGCTGGCCACATGATCTGGAAAGCTGTCTGTGGACAAATATCAGCTCCCTCGGCCTGAAAGCGAGATGAATGCTGCAACCCCATAGTTGCCTTTCACTGGTCTTAACTGTCCAGGGGTCCTTTACCTTTACCTAAAATGGCATCATCGGACAGAGAGGGTTTATGGGATTACTCCTTGGATACACTGGCTTGGGGCAAGCGGTGGTGTAATAGTTGTATTATTGGGGTACCCAGAGGACAGCCAGTGTATCAGAACAGCCCATCACTGCCTGGAAGGAAGAAGATGACAAAGCTAAAGTCCCTTTCAATTACTTGGCAGCCGCAATTTGTGGCTGACATCCTGCATATGGCTGAGTGGGTCCAACGTGACATCCAGGTCTATGCGGGAAATTTTTCTTAAACCATTTCATCAAGAAAAGAACCATCCAGATGTAAATTTCCAAGGGAATCAAACTCTGCTCTCAGCGGTCCCAAATGAAACTATCTGGCACCGGCAGAGGGAAACGGAGGAAAAACCCATAAAGGTAAAAAGCCCTGTGGGGTGTATTTTCTCAGTGTGAGAGAGCAAGTCATATGGCAAGTCAAGGATGGAAAATTCCCTTAACGCATGGTAATTACACTTATTTAACATAACAACTGCAGTGCTTATTCTTGTAAAATGCTAAGGAGATTTCTGCAAATCAAAATGCAAAGCAAGGAACATTTCTGGGTTGCTAGACCATGGCCCCAGTTGATGAGGGGAGCTGGGAGGGGGGAAAGGGTCCAAAAACTTAATGAAGCTGAATGTGGGAAGGGGGGAATCTCTTGCCTGTTCTCATACTGCTATGAAATGCCTGAAGAGAAGAACAGGGTCTGGGAGGAAGCCCTAAAAATGCAGGAGGAAAAGCTGAAATCTCCATCTCATATCCAATTCAGAGGCAAGCGCTTGCCGAGTGATATACAAATTTAACTTGTTTTATCTTTCTAGGAAAGCATTCAAGGTGATTTGTGACTACAATTAAGCAGTCCCGCTAGACAGAAAAGCACTTTAGGTAAAATCAGGTGTCTCTCTTCTCCTGCTTCCCCCCCACCCCCCATGGCAAGTCATTGTATTTTTATTGTTATTCATGTAACAACTTGTTTCCGAAAACTTAATTTTAACTCCCAACTTTATTGCCTCAGCTAGCCTGTAATACGGATTTGTTTAGGAAACGGATGACTTTTGCATCTTTTGCAAATTATGTCAGTCTTTTGCTTTTTCTGTTGCAACACTTCTTAGACAAGAAATGTTTAAAAACGCAGCTTTGCTAAATTATTGTAAAAGAATATTGCAATAATAAAGAAAATATGATAGCCATCTTCAAATATCTCAAGGACTGTCACATGGAAGAGGAAACAATCTTGTTTTCTCCTGATCTGGAGGGCAGGACTCAAACCAATGGATTCAAGTTACAAGGAAGGAGATTCTGACTCCACATCAGGAAGAACTTTCTGACAGTAAGAGCTGTTCCACAGTGGAATGGTCCCCCTTGGGAGGTGGTGGGCTCTCCTTCCTTGGAGGTTTTTAAGTAGAGGTTGGATGATAATTTGTCATGGATGCTGTCAGGGAACTGCCATCAGAGCTAGAGGCAGAGGGAAGGCTCCAGAGGGATGCCGGAGAGGGTCCCAGTAGGGAGAGAGGCAGCCCATCTGCTGGGGAAGGAAATCAGCGTAACACCAGTGGAGAAGGGGGGCAGATGGGGGAATCGGAGAGGAGGCTCCAGGACTCTTCACCGGAGACCAGCGGGGAGAGCACGGGTACTCCGCTGCTCACACCCTCCCTGCGCAGAAGACTTCCTTGCAGGGAGAGTAGGAGGAGACTTGGCGTCAAAGAACTTCTTTGCTGGAAGAAGTTCAAGAAACGCCCACTGACGGATTCTGCCAGCGACTGAGACAGCCACGAAGTGAAAGGCTGTCCAGACAGAAAGGGTTCAACCAGGTAACCTAGCCAGGAGTGGCGGCAACTTACGCACGAGCAACCCCTAGAACCATTACAGATGCTTTAGCTGATATTCCAGCATTGCAGGGGGTTGGACTAGATGACGCTTGGGGCCCTTCCAACTCTACAATTTTATGATTCTATGATCTATTAATTCCTCTTCTATCCCAGCACCAGTAGTTTGATGTAGCTGCCAACCTGATCATACAACTTGGTTTTATGTGTCCAGTGATGTTCAAAGTTTGTTCCAGCAAGCCTTGTAGTCCTTTGGGATAGTTATCAGAAATTCTGCAATGACCTCAGACAAGCTTATGTGAAAAATGACCTGTTCTCCATCACCAATGCAGGCTACTCTGGGCTGTAAGCTAGGGTTACCAGATGTCCCCGGTTCCCAAGGACAGTCCCCAGATTTGCAAATCTGTCCCTGGATGAATTCCGTCCCCAGAATGTCCCCAGATTTGCAAATCTGTCCCTGGGAAACGTGGCAGTGGCAGCCTCAGCAGCCTAGAGCCAGCCTGGTAGCGCAGTTGGCTCTGGTTGGCTTCAGGAGCTGCTTGCTGCCATGGTGCCCGCCACTTTTCCTTGCTGGAAGTCCCCATATGATGTGTTGCGCACAAGAGACATCACATGGGGACTTCTGGGAGGCAAACTGGTGGGCGCCACGGCAGCGAGCAGCTCATGAAGCCAGCCAGAGCCAACTGCGCTACCAGGCTGGCTCTGGGCTGCTGACTGCCACCGCCAAAGGGGAACCGGGGACGTCCGGCAGTAAAGATCTCCTGCCCCCTTTGTTTTGACTGATCGGGGGAGGCTCGGGAGTTGTGGGTGGGCGGCTGTTGCCCAGTTTTTAAAAAAACTGTTCGCCTTTATGTTTCACAGGGTGCGAAAGAAGGGCTTTGCACCTTTATACAATATGCATGTGTGCTTGGGCCCAGGGTCTTTTGCCTCACCATCCCCACTACTGACTCCCTGTTGTTACTCACCTTCAAAAAAAAAAAAAAAAAAAAAAGGGTCCCTGGATTCATTGAAAAATCTGATAACCATACTGTAAGCCGACCTAGTTTACTGTGTCCGCCTGAGACCACGCCGTTCCTCCTTCCTGGTCATGACTGCTTTTGTTTCAAGAATTCGCGTTTTATTCTGCTTTTATCTAGTACACTGTTTCAGTGGCTTTGTGTTATGAGACTGCTTTTAGCAAGGGGCAGAATTTGACACCATTCTGAAGCAGGGACACCTGCTGACACCTGGGGCGGACCAAAGTTCTTGAGCTTTCCTGAGGAAATCAAAGTCGTCAAGCTTATTTTAGGGCAGCCACCAATTTGTGCTGACATAAATATTTTCAGAAGCCATCCTCTGGATGGTTGAATGAGCCTAGGAGATCTTCCTACTGAAAGCTAACACTTCTACGGAAAGAACCAAAGGGCAGCTCATACGATCCATTACCCTGGAATAAAAACCCTTGAACATAACTTCAGCTTTTGAACTACTTACAAACCCAAGAAACATCCTTTGCCTATATGGTCCTGTGAATAGTAATATAACTATTATGTATGGCAGATAGCATTTAACATTCCCTAGCGTAGCAACCCCTGCCAGCACCTGGGGCGGACCAAAGTTCTTGAGCTCTCCTGAGGAAATCAAAGTCATAAAGCTTTTTTTAGGGCAGCTGACCATAAGCCAACATAAAACACTGCTGCCCTACAGACCCTCGCCCAGTGTGGGTCGTTCCCTCCTGGCTGCCTTCGCTTCTGCCCATACCCTTCGACGGTGTGTGGGATGGAACACTCTGCAGTTCCTTGGTTGTGCAGATAGAAGTAAAAGTATTAACTTCAGGATAATACTCCTTTCATGATCATGATTAAGTGGATTTACAAACCCAGAATATCAAGGAGTTCTGCTTTTTATGGAAACACGATAGTCCTTGGCATGTCTTTAAAATATTCTGTCAACTCATGGCCCTTGAATGGCTGCAGCTGAGTCCAACATTGATCTAAGCATTTTATAATGGCTACGTCCAATCCAAGAAGTGCCAAAGTGCTAATGGTCCCCTTTGTGTAGAATGAAAACACCATATTGCTCTTTTTCTCTTCCAAAAATACAGCAGCCATTTCAAGTGGACAAAGCTGCATTTGGCAAAACTAAGTTGATGAAAGCTTCTTTCTCATCCCATTCCTACACCATCTCCTACAGCCTCCCTCCCTTTCTTGGCAGAAAAGATCTCTTACTGAAGCTCTGAAAGTGTCAGAGGATGCTGACGATTAAACATGCAGGCAGCTTAATGCATATAATGAACATAAAGCATCCACCTTACTGGATGCGCCAGAGATCATTTGCTACTGAAGACACAGTCATTGAGGAGGTACTAAAAGGAGAAATGCACAGCATTTGAAGAGGGAAACTAGACACTAGGGAATTGGGCTACAGTATTATCACTTATTACAGAACAGATATTGCTTTTAAGAACAAGCTGGTGACAAATACTTCGGTGTATGGAAAGATAAACCATTCTGTCTGCTCCCAAATCTCCCCCTCCCCTTTAGCAGCTCTCATTCTATTCAGCCTCCAGCTTTTCCTACCACGAAGTCATAACGCTGAAAGGAAACCAACAATTCTCTGAATTCAACACTTTGCTTGAAAGTTGACCATGTATGCTTGCAACCCAATTTGGGCTGTTGTGGATGAGCTGGCATCCATGTGGACCACTCTCTTGGCTCCCTCCCTCAGATGCAGTACTAGAACTTTCAGCTCAACTCTTCCCACAAATTCCACCGCATGGTTTATTCATATATAGATTCTGGTTACACAGTTCAGAAGTTCAAAGTAGAGCTCTAAGCTACAGGCCTTGGCACAAACCAAGACGTTGTCTCAACACCTGACACACCCCTTTGAAGCATGGGATGGGCACAGACATTTCTCCTCCCATGGTTCTCCTCCCAAGTGATGGGGCTGAACAAGCAAGAGGGCACTTCATGAATAGGCTGGGTTTACGTAAGCCACCACAGCCAATGGGATGTCCTTGGAGACAGGGTCTGAGTCTGCCCAGCCGACTCACTGAGTGACCCAAGCTCACACCCCTCCGCAGTTGCTGGAGCAACCTCACTCCCAGGAGGTGGGATGGGGCTGGCTTACTCGGCTTTCCCTCCTCTGCTGGGACATCCACCACCAACAGGACAAGGAAGTTGTCTAGTGGAATTACTCAGATGCTCCCTGCCAACAGTCTCAGTACTCCCATCCCATTCCTCCTCCTCCTGCTCTGATCAATCCTGCCAAGAAATCCCCATGGGGCTCACAACATTCATACAACGTATGAAATCAGACCAGACCAGACCAGAGGTGACTACTACTCCACCATCCAGCCATGATGGGTATAACCAACTTCTTATCCAAGATGCATGGGGTACAGCACACAAGACGTATCCCCACAGCTACCCTGTGAGGTAGATAGGACAGGAGAGATCAGCTTATCTAAGGCAGCTAAGAGATGTTCATGGCTAAGCAGGGATTCAGATACAAGTATTGTCTATATGGGCTGATAGTAATCTCCAGGGTTTCAGACAGAAGTCTCTCCTTGCCCTACCTGGAGATATCAGAGTTTGAACCCGGGGCCTTCCACATGCAAAGCGGGTGCTCTACCGACTGAGGTACACCCCTTTCCAGGTCTCCCTGGTCCACATGACCTACATCCAATAATTTGCCCCATTGAGTGTCCAAGACAAACCTGCTGGCAATTTTTAATGGGTCCTATGATGTTAGATGGTGAACAGAGCATAAAAGCAACTCAGAATGCTTGCAATCTATGTTAGACTGGGGACAGAGGAGTCAGGGATTGATAAAGGGTATAATGCTATATTTTATAATATATATTATAGATACGCTGCCACCTCCTTTTATAATATGCTTGCTCACACAGGTGTGAAAAAGATTTCTTTGAAACAGAGGATTGAGCCAAGTGCTCAGACAAATCTAACACTTAAAAGTTTACAACTTGAACTTTTGACTACTTCTCTTCAAACTAGCTTCAAACTGAAACCACTTTGATTTTTCAAGGGCATTTTCTTCCTTGAAGATGATTTTCCTTATGTGAGAAGGATGCATATTATTTTGAGTACATCTGTTTTATTGAATTGCTGTTGCACTCTGTATTCATTTGTGCTTTCTTTTTGTAACTGTTGTTTTCTGATTTTATCCAGTGGTTGGTTGGTTGGTCGGTTGGTCGGTTGGCTGTTAATTAAACATATATTTCACATTTTGTTAGCAGTACTTTTCTCAAGTGCCTGGGATAAGGAGTAGAGCTGCGGTCAGGGAGCTGAGGTCAGGAAGTGGCAAGGTAAGGCTTGGCTGTTTTGAGAAAGGCCCAGGAAACAGCAGAAGGAATCCAAAGACTGTGGTGTCCAATGCAAGCTGCCAATATTCAGAGGCTCAGTGATGAGCCCAAGCTGCGTATCTAAGAGTTGCTTTAAAGAAACTCTGTAGACTATACCCAACATAGTAGTATAATGTGTCAAGGCAACTGCTGCAGTAGAATTCATCCATCTTTCTAGACAAATCTCTAACTACAGCCTTTCCCTTTGACCAGGGGAGTGCTGAGCTATCATATTATTAGCAACAATAAACAACTGTAATGCATAGAACAAAAGTGGAGCCTGGGGAGCAACATGAGATGGCAATTCTAGCTAAACTGAGTAGCAACTAAACTCAAGTGCTTTGGAGCACTGAGGTTTTCAAAGATACAAACTGTCATCATCACGCAACTTCTAAGACCGCAAGCACACTACAAGAAAAAACACAATGCCACACAGAGCACAGATGTTAATGGGACTGAAATACAATGGATCTTTCTTGGGCTGCCGCGCCCAATATCAAGTAAATATTTGATTGAATACACACAGACACAGATTTAACATGAAGAGGGTTTAAAATAGGGTTAAATAAATTCACAAAAGGTGAATAGTCAAGCATCTGGCCAAGCCAGGCTGATAGAAAGAGAGAGGGCCTCACTCCTTCTAAGAGCTGCAATGGTGCAAGTGATCACTGAGGAGCCATTTCGGTCTGAACCTCTCAATCTTAGAAGTAACTTCCGTAATCCTAAAGGAAAAAGTGAATGGCTGTACTCACGGAAAGGGATCTGGTCCACCATAATACTTTCTCCATAGCCTATATAAGTGTTTGAACCATTGCCTTCCATACCCAAGTCCTCGCATCACACTGATCTATTGAAGATGTCAGCCTTATTAGCTTCCTCTTACCTGTAGCTTAATGCTACCAAAATTGTCCCCCACAGCATTGCCAGCAGATGGCCCAGTTCCCCTCCCCATGCGCTCAATTCGTTTCAGTTAGCCTTAATGAGAGTCAAGCACATGCACTGAAGCGTGAAAGGACTTCATAAAAAGAAGGAATTGGCTCGTGGTGAAGCTAGTTTTCGGTCCACTTCTCCTACCATAGGAAATACTCATTAAGAGGCTGCGGCCCAGGTGCCAGAGCAAATGGCTTCTATTTTAGCAGCATTCCTCCTAAGACTCTTTGAAAGTAGCGTTGGAGGTAGCTTCATTACAGAAGTAATGGAGCCTGCACAGAGAAATCAGTGCCTTGCGACTTTAGCAAGATCCAACCTAGATATCCCACCCTCCCTTTGCTACAGACTCAATTCCTGTCCCCAATAATAAATAATAATAATAATAATAATGAAATTGCCCTCTGCACCATCACTGCACCCCTCGGGTGACTGGTATGATTCAAGATGGCAGTACCAAGGATCAAATGGAGGCCTCAAGACCAGTGGTGGAGAAACTAAGAAAATGAGACCATAGGCTTTTTAATCCTTCAGAGATCTTCCTTTGCCCTAGTTATATTCTTGTCAGTAAATGCCATTAAGAGGAAACTTAGCGCATACAAACAAACTGATGATTTTTCTGTAGGTAACTGGCAAATATGGAGAAAAGTGGCAAAGTTGCTGTGCAACAGGAACCTGTTCCACAGGCTAGAAGCAGCACAATTGTTTGCCTGTGGGCAGACACAACCAACACCCTTGAGTTTACTCAATCCCCAAAACATTCCCACCCTCGCACTTGTGTGTTACACAACTTCACTGAATTAGTGTTGTATGGAAGCTGGGGGTTGTTTTTTTTGGCAACCATGTGATCATATCCCTAATGCCTATTAAAAACTAATGATTGGTGAATTGTAGATACTTTTTTCTATGTCTACCAAAACATAGCTGAGTAATTTCAACATGAACAACCAAATAAGAAATGCATGTATCAAAGGGAGGATTAAAAGAAAAAGAAGTAAGAGATGACCTAAAAGATAATAAAGAATGTCACCCACCACAGACATACTTCAGGGAGATGAGTGATGGATTGTAAGTCATGTCCACTGACTTTGGAAAGAGAAGTTCCAATGTACTGTGAAGTTAATGCTCATCATATGAAAGGCTGCAGCCAAAAACATGGCTCTCTCTTTCCCTTGAAATTGCTTTGCTCTGTTTCCTAGTTTGTTTATTGTTCTAGTAATGGGCTACATTTTAACATGTCAGATATTGCATCCTCTTTATAAATGGGAGCCATCATTATGCAGCGGACGTTCAATGGGAATGGACCATAACAACATGTTGGGCATCTAGGGATGGCTGGAATGGTCTATTTCTAGGATAAGTCAGTTTCACCTGTGTTTATTTTTAAATCTGTTCTGTCCTGTTTCCTCATTAATCTGCAGTTGTTTTCTTAAAACTAAACTGTACAAAAAAACCCCCCATATGTAAAGATGTACTTAAAACAAAACATTTAATTATTTCCATTTATAAATGTATTTTAGTCTCAAATATGGATTTTTGTTTTCTACCTTTTGATAATGCTTTTTGAGTCAAAACTATAAAATAATTATTTTCTGATCAATGTATTAGTTTGGGAGATGTGAATTAGAGTCATTTCCTGAAAAATGTGGTCGAAACAAAATTCTCTATGCGTGCATTTAGAAGAAATGGAAATTGCACCAACTCAAAAGGGCTGGGGAACTTTGAATTGCCAACCATCTCCATGGTGGACCACACATGCCTACAGTGCCAGACATGATCAGATCAACTCAATTACTGCTCCCAGCTCCCCTGCCTGCTGCTCCCCCTTCCCACTTCATGCCCCCCTTTTCTAATCAGATAACAAACAGTCTAATAACTGGCTGTGTGTCTGTCAATCCAATTATTTCCTATTTGGGATGTGCTGACACTCCATTAAATAAAGCCGACAGATGGCAAGATCTTTCATTATCGTTCAACTGACTGATTAGCCGCTTATGCGCAGCACAGGAGCGCAGAAATCAATGCAATCAGGTGTTCGTCGACTGAAAGCTCCAGAGGGGCAAATGCCAGAGGGCAGGGGCGAAAGCTGCATCCAGCATACCAACACAGCTAAAACTGAGCTCCAACACCTTCTGTAGTCCCTTCTCAACTCACGCTCACACATCTGGAGCTGAGGAATGCAGGGTCGCTGCTTGCTTTTTGTAACCAACGGCTTATTAATATGAATAGAAAGTAGTGGATCAAATGCCAGAGAGGTAGAATACCACTGTGATGCCTGTTGCATCACACATAAACACTCCCAACCCACATCCCAGCAATGGCACCATCATGCACCTTTTTTCCACATCACCCAAGTACCAGACACACACTGACTTGGACGTAGATGCTCTCAAGCAAGCTGCCTCTCTTTTGAGAGGTACAAATACCCCTGGGCGCAGGAAGGATTTCTTAAGGGATCGACAACTCTGCTTATTTGATCTGCAAAACAGGAAGCGCACCATCCAATTTACAACATTATTCACAGAAGCTAATCCTTTGACCAGTCTGACTGTCTTGGTTTACTTCTAATATGCAGAACAAGCAGAGGATTCCGTGTGTGATGATGACGCAATGCTGCTACTGTTTTGTCTATTAACTTGGTTTCTACTGGATCAGAGTCTGGCTACTCTCTTTAGAGAAATATAGGAGTCCAGGACTAATTCTGTTCCATAGCTGGTTACAGTCAGAATTGAGCACAACAGCTTTGCCTGTGGCCAGGACTGCACTCTCCACATCTCAGAGCTCCAGTGAAATAAAAAGCTGTAACTGGAAAGAGCCCTGTGTTACATCTCTGAGCACAGACGAAAGGAGAGAAGGGCGCAGGTGAATCCACAAAAATGGAGTACTATATTAGAGACCACTTCTTTATAGTAGGGGGGAAAGTGAAGAGAATTAACCATCTCCTTCCATGAGGGTAAAATGTTTGTGAGACAAAAAATTATTATTATTATTTTGGAAAAAAATGTTTGTGGGACTGCACTTAAAAGTTGGAAAGCACAGTGTTTTATATTTCGGTTATCAAAAATCTATACATTTTTCTTGCATTGGAAACCATCAATGAAATTCTAACATTTTCAGAAGATCTGGTACCAAAGCAAGAAAAATGGTATTCTAGGAGCTAAAGAAGCAGATTAAGGTTATATTACTGTGTTAGATTCAACTTTGATATGCACCACAAAACTGGAAGCAATGCTAGTCTTTGACATTTTCACATTTGAAACAGAATGATACTCTCTCTTTTCTAACACTGGAGTCCTATTTGTTAATACTGCAGGCAGGAAAATGGTAAGTACTTCGGAATCCGATGCTGCTAGGCGCAGCTGCTCAATGCTGCTACACGACAAGATCAGTCTTAATCAAGATATAATCCAATTGCAACTCCACCCTGGAGAAATACGTCCAAATGGTTGTATTCGTCAAAGAGCTACTCAGAGGAGACCCACTGAAATTAATGAACCTGTCAGGTCTATCAGTTTCTAAGTAGGAGTAGCACTGGATACAACCCAAAACATCAGCAGCATGACCATCCTTTTTATTTTAGATCTTTATTAATTATGTATTTTGTATTCTCATTTTGTTTTTTCTATTGTGACCCACTCTGGCAACTTTGAATGAAGGGTGTCATGCAAATGTAATAAACAACAATAATAATGTGGGAACTGCATCTGATGTTTAGGCACATGAAACAGCTGGATGGCGGCAGACATGTGCTCACCTAATCCAAAATCCATCTTTCACTTTAAAGCTAAGCTATGCTTGAGCCAAGTACTATTTGAACCTTGATCAGACTCATTATTGTGTTGGCAGAACAACGCAGCTCAATGGCACTGAGCAATATTGAGCTTTAAGGAGGGAGGGGGAACCCATCTAAAGCAAACAGCTGCGCCCCACACTACAGTTTCAGCTGAGCAGGCCTCTCATCCAGCAAAGTCTGGAGGTTGAGCATCACCATCAAATTTTATTGCTTGTCCTAGGAGGCAGCACATGCTAAACCAATAAAGTTGTTGATGATGATGACCAGAGGGGCTCTCCTCGTATGTTTATTCAAAAGCAGGCTGAATTTAAGACTGAACTCTTGCCAAATCTAGAAAAGCAGCAGCAGTGGAGCAGTAATCATAGAATTTGCATTTTTTTCAACCTAGGTGCAAGTTGCTTAAAGGAAAGTAACAGTGGTCCATCATACTAAAAGGAAACCATGGAAGAAATTATAAGGAAGCAAAAAATAAGTTCTGAATGTGCACAAAGCTGTAACAAGCACTAAAAAAAGAATGGTGGAACCACATGGGCCTTTGATCTGATCCATCACAGTTTTTCGCTATGTTCTTACAATACAGAAAATGTGCATTTTCACATGTTGTTGGACACTAACTCCCATCAGTCTTAGCCAGCACAGGTCATTGTCAAGAATGGTGTGAGTTGTGCTTCATTTGCAGGGCCACAAGTTCCCTTTGCTTCATGCAGCATCTTCTTTAGAGCACAGCTTGGTAAGCAATGTCTTGGCCCAATCAAATCCCATACTCAGTGGGTCTCCTGCGGTAACTGGGGAATGCTGCCACTCATTTTTGCCACTAATGATCCAGGAACTGCAACAGAAGAGCCTCTGACCTAACCTTATGCTCATGTGGTTTCATTTATGAATGAGACAAAATTGGAATTTTCTTAAGTAAGGCCAGTCCTAATGTAAAGTGATTCTGGTGGCTGACGAGGCGGCATAACTCAGAAAAAAGAAACATTCTGCTGCAACAGAAGGAATCAAGGGCATGTCTTTCATGGTACCACTTTCCTTGTTCCAAAAGAGTAAAGACTGATGCATGGCCTTGGGTAAAGGTAAAGGGACCCCTGACCATTAGGTCCAGTCATGGCCAACTCTGGGGTTGCGGTGCTCATCTCGCTTTATTGGCCGAGGGAGCCGGCGTACAGCTTCCGGGTCATGTGGCCAGCATGACTAAGCCGCTTCTGGCGAACCAGAGCAGCGCACGGAAACGCTGTTTACCTTCCCGCTGGAGTGGTACCTATTTATCTACTTGCACTTTGACATGCTTTCAAACTTCTAGGTTGGCAGGAGCAGGGACCGAGCAACGAGAGCTCACTCCATCACGGGGATTCGAACCACCGACCTTCTGATCAGCAAGCCCTAGGCTCTGTGGTTTAACCCACAGCGCCACCCGCATCCCGATGAATGGCCTTACTTACCTTGTAAAGAGTAAAAGTACTACAGAATGCACAAGAAATGCCGTTACTGAGGCTAATCTACATCAGATGGAAGCTACAGCAAAGGCTCTTCAGAAGCTCCCAGGTGTGGGGTAGCAGGAGATCATTCCTTGTTTCTCAGTTTGATCCTTTTACGTGGTTTTGTATGTTTTGTGGTATCTTATGCATTGCAATTTGCTGTTATTTCTATTCTTACAGATTGGTAATTCTTTATTGGGGTTGACAAGTGTAAACTTTAATAATTATTTGCTGGTGTTTAATTTTACTGTTTACTATTACATTCCAATGGATTGCTGAATGTTGCTTTGTTTGATACAAATTGTTTATTTCAAAGTTATTGTGACTTTTTATATTGGATCAGATTGTTACTATTAATGTTTCATGTTTTAACATGTGTTGGAAGCCGCCCAGAGTGGCAGGGACAACCCAGCCAGATGGACGGAGTAAAAATAAGAAAATTATTATTATTATTATTAGTAGTAGTAGTAGTAGTAGAAATAGTAGGTTGGCAAGTAACTCAATGGAACTTGTCTAAGACAATGACAAGGGATGGATCAGAGATGTCAAACTAACGAAGCCTTGAACTCGCAACACTTCAGACATGTAAACCGAGAATGCCAACCACACAACCACTCTGACTCACATATCCAGAGCACACAATCAACCTTCAAAAAAATATAGTACGTTAATTTACTGCAGTCATTTAGATATCTAGCTTTATTAACATTTTTTCCACATTTAACTCCCTTTCGGGGGCACCCTAACCTGCTGCCCCTGCATCATAACATACTCAACCCTTAAATCTCTTAGTAATGAATAATCATCAACTGAGGTTTACCCTACTCTGTGGCTTTCCGGTGGCAGCATAGTGACCTGTGCTTCTTTTTAATACCAAGTAACAGTTTTTTTGCCTTTAATGGTACGTTTTAGCCTCCTAACTTTTAGTACCAACACATTTAAAGCTCAGCAATGTTGTTTTAATTACAGGCTCAAAAGGAAGAAAGCACAAAGTATGGCTGGAACCAGCCGGCGCTCACAGCTCTCCAGATGGAGAAAACAAACTATGCCATATTGCTTGGGCATGCCTCGGAGTGGGGGGAAGTCTGTAAATGAAAAGACAAACCAGGAGCGAAAGTTGTTGTCTTTCCCTAGGGCGGGGGAGGGCAATGCTCTATTCTAAAAATCTTTTGCTTAAATAGGAGTTGAAACTTGGCTATCATTCTACCTGTTGTTTAGTAGCATGCACTGTCAGGATCACACTGAATTGTGGAATGTGGCCTCCAGTTATTTCAGGTCTTTGAAGAAAATCTAAAAGTCTCCATTTCATTTCAACAGCAAAAGAGCATCTCCCCCACTTCCAAAGTTCCAGTTTCTTTCCCCTCTTCGGCATGTTTAATCCTGGTATTTCTACAGTCACGGTTTACCTGCAAACCACTGTCACATATTGGAGGAATCCCTGTGCCCATCTAAAGGGTCAGAGCCTTTGAGGAGGAGAAAAGGGCTTGCATTTTCACAGGACCTATATGTAAGCTGCATGTTATAGCTCAGGCAAAGGCAAACTCCAGCCCTCCAGATGTTTGGGACAATTCCCATCATCCCTGACCATTGGTCCTGTTAGCTAGGGATGATGGGAATTGTAGTCCCAAACCTCTGGGGGGCCGGCGTTTGCCTATGCCTGTTATAGGTGCTTTATTGCCTAAGGGGTTACCCTACATCTTATATACAACAACTCAGCTCTGCAAAAAAAGACAGCACCTTTTCAAAGTCATTTTGAGAGACATACACCCAAAAGGCAGCTTCTGGAAGTGCTGCAATGGAAGGAGGAAGAAGAATGGCAGCGTGCGGGGGGGGGGGGGGTAAAATAAGCTTTTTCTTCCATTTTTTAATTCCATGCTCAGCTTTGAGCCAACTGACTCGCACCACAGGATGAAAAAACACCCATCTTTTGATCCTGCGCTCTGGCACAGAGAATGGAATATCCAGGATTGAGATCAGAAGTAGGGGAGGCTTCTCTCCATCTGGGATGCCCCGTTTAAAATGGGACAGTTTGCAACATTAGATACAGTGGTACCTCAGGTTACATACTGTCAGAGTTGCCTCCAGGTCCCAGCTCACAGAGGACCAACGCTAGTCAGTAATAACGTATAAAAGTCTTTATTGAAGATTAGTTTCCATTTCCAAACCGCAGCGTGCAACTCTACGTCTTAGAGCTTAGATCGGCAAAGCTCCATCTGAGTCTCCGCCTCTTAGACACCAGTTTAAGACTCTAGCCTTACTCCACCTCTTCCGTTGTTCTTTCCTCCTCTGGGTCCTTCTGCCCCCTGGGGTTTCCTCCTTTCTGGACTCTTCTGATGCTGACCCCCCTGAGTCTTGCCCCTCCTTCCGGCGGGCTTTAGGACCTGGCTCCCTATCCGGGCTACCTGCTGTGCCGCTCGCCTGTACATTTGAACTTGGCGCGCGCGCCCAGCCGGTAACTTTCCTCTTGACCGTTTCCCCGCTCTCCGATGAAGGCGTGGCCAGTCCTGACTCATCTCCTCTCGCTGGTGGTGAGAACACTGGTCCCGATGCCTGGGAATCCTCCCCCCCCCACTGCGCTCTGGTGGGGAAGCTGGTCCTGATTTCCAACTGCTGCTCTGGGAGTCCCCGCTGGCCCCTTCCTTCTGGGGTTTCCCCCTTGGCACCCCCCTTGCCCTGGCCATCGGCGCTCCCTTCTGTGAATCTTCCGATTCGCTGGAGAGGCGCATGGAATCCCTCTGATCACTGTCACCGCCTACGCTCCCTTCGGATTCCTCCCCCTCACTCTCCATTTCCTCCCTCTCCTGTGCCTCTGCTCCTGAGCCCCTGACACATACGCTTCAGGTTACATACACTTCAGGTTACACACTCCGCTAACCCAGAAATAGTGCTTCAGGTTACAAACTTTGCTTCAGGATGAGAACAGAAATCGTGCTGTGGCGGCGTGGCTGCAGTGGGAGGCCCCATTAGCTAAAGTGGTGCTTCAGGTTAAGAACAGTTTCAGGTTAAGTACGGACCTCCGGAACGAATTAAGTACTTAACCTGAGGTACCACTGTACAATGTTTTGTAACATTAGATAGAGGAAGTGTTAAGAGTCTAATTGCTTCTGCAAGCTTAACTGTTCTCTCTCCAACGTTTTTCAAGCTCAATACCATCAGGCTACAGCTGCACACATTTAGTTTGGTCCAAAGTCTGCTAGCAGAAAGGGGACATTTGCACAAGGGTAAGGAAGGGTCAGTAGTTTTCTACAGAGATGCAGTGGTTCGAAAGAGCTTCAGCCCAGATCTTAGAAGATCTGCAGTTCTAGTCTGCCTGTGGCCAATTACAATTGACAATTAGGTTTATGAGATGTTCAGTGCATTGTGGAATACACTGCTATCTGTAGCCATAGAATAGTGTGGCTGGAAGGGATTTTAGCATATTATCCAGGTCGTGTCTCCTGTCCTAAAAGAGAATATACATCTTATTGCTCCTAAATTGCTTGTCTAGTCATCAAAAGCATCAAGGTGGATGATCTCACAACGTCCTTTAGGCAGTTTGGCTCAGTCCTAAGAATGTGCAATTTGAATGACTTCCTAGTAACTTAAAATTACTGAATCTTGTCCTGTATTCAGTGGAGAGGATTATATATTATATAATACAGAAAGAACTATGAACCTTTGGGGGAAAGTATAGTAGCGGAATACTGCGTTGCCCCTTCCCTGGAAGGTTGCTTGAAGAAATATTGACTGCCTTCATAGCAACAGCAGGTATGTTGGTAAAACTGTTCGTCAACCATTTTGAAATGTGTTGTGTGGAAGGAAGGCATAGGAGAGATTGCTCCTGCTTAAAAAAAGAAAAGAAAAAAACAGATTTTCTGTGCATGCAAAAATAATTATTACCCAACTTCCCCTGTCCTGCCTTGCATTGATATACTGAGTTTTCATATGTGTAGCAAACATCCCCGCCCCCAGGAAACATAGATATGTGGTCTCCTCCCACCCTTTTGCAGGCTGATGTGACAGAGTCCCAGAACAGTTTTTTGCCAGTTTACATGATGTTAGTGAGAACCTGGCCTTGTTCTCAGTGTGCCAAAGAAATGAAAAGCAAGTCCTGCAGCAGTTCCTTTGCCCTTATCATGATCATGTATTGTAAGCTGATTTTCTCATAAGCCATGGGTATTCTAAAATCATAGAATCATAGAGTTGGAAGAGACCACAAGGGCCATTGAGTCCAACCCCCTGCCAAGCAGGAAACACCATCAGAGCACTCCTGACATATGGTTGTCAAGCCTCTGCTTAAAGACCTCCAAAGAAGGAGACTCCACCACACTCCTTGGCAGCAAATTCCACTGTCGAACAGCTCTTACTGTCAGGAAGTTCTTCCTAATGTTTAGGTGGAATCTTCTTTCTTGAAGTTTGGAACCATTGCTCCGTGTCCGCTTCTCTGGAGCAGCAGAAAACAACCTTTCTCCCTCCTCTATGTGACATCCTTTTATATATTTGAACATGGCTATCATATCACCCCTTAACCTCCTTTTCTCCAGGCTAAACATGCCCAGCTCTCTTAGCCGTTCCTCATAAGGCATCGTTTCCAGCCCTTTGGCCATTTTGGTTTATTCTAATAAAATGACTTAATCAAAACTTTTTTAAGGTTGGACCTCAGAGGCAAGGCTTTTTTAGGTAAAGGTAAAGGTACCCCTGCCCATACGGGCCAGTCTTGACAGACTCTGGGGTTGTGCACCCATCTCACTCAAGAGGCCAGGGACCAGCGCTGTCCGGAGACACTTCCGGGTCACGTGGCCAGCGTGACATCGCAGCTCTGGCGAGCCAGAGCCGCACACGGAAACGCCGTTTACCTTCCCGCTGGTAAGCGGTCCCTATTTATCTACTTGCACCCGGAGGTGCTTTCGAACTGCTAGGTTGGCAGGCGCTGGGACCGAGCAGCGGGATCGCACCCCGCCGCAGGGATTCGAACCGCCGACCTTTCCATCGGCAAGTCCTAGGCGCTGAGGCTTTAACCCACAGCGCCACCTGCGTCCCATCCAGACAAGAGGTTAACATCCAGACAAGAGGTTAAAAAAAAAAACAAGTAGGAACTACATTGACTATATAATTTTTAAATGGCTCATTTTCAGAGACTGTGAAATTCTAACCACTGTATTTCAACTTTTTACTATTTGCTACAATGGAAGAAATGCTAAGTGGATAGAAATTTCACAGTGTCTGTAAAGGCAACACGCACAAACGCACACGCACACACATCCTGTAGCCCATCAGGAAACATGAAAACAATAATTTTATAATGCAACTTTGGAATGGAAATTTAAACTCCCAAGGTAATTTTCCATTGACTATGCCCGGTGATGCGTGAATTACACTCGCAGGGATGGGTAAATAGGATTGGGCCTGATTGCTTCATCACCCCTCCATTATTTCAAATCTTCTGAAGGGGGGAGGGAACTTCACAGAGATGAATGTAGATTCCTTGTTTGAAAGCACAGTGGGGGGACACAACCCCATCAGTCCTACTGAGGAACACGGTCCCTGCCGTGAAATCATAATTAATACCGTAACAATCTACTTATAAGCCTCAAAAGCGGCCCAGATGGGGATAAATTAGGAGCCGAATATTGTTAGCATTTTATTTAAATTAAACAGAAGTGTCTCTGACAGAACGCAAATCGTGTTACAGACTAAAAAAGGGATCAGATGAAGCAATTAAGGTGTAAGCAGTCGTTTGTTAGGTTTGTGTGTGCGACTGTAAGGCCCGCAAAGTGCAGGATACAGAAGAACACACAGAAAATGGGAATGGTATACCAGCAGATGTTGAAACCGTCCGGGAGAAGTGGTGATCAGTAGGAAAGAAGTAGAGGATCAGTGCCGCAGTTTGAGAGGCTCTGTATAGTTGCTGGGATTCCTATTGAGGAAGAGGGCAAAGATCCATGGTGAAGCAAAAGCCTTATACAGTGGTACCTCGGGTTAAGAACTTAATTCGTTCTGGAGGCCTGTTCTTAACCTGAAACTGTTCTTAACCTGAGGTACCACTTTAGCTAATGGGGCCTCCCGCTGCCGCTGCACCACCACCATGAGATTTCTGTTCTCACCCTGAAGCATAGTTCTTAACACAAGGTACTATTTCTGGGTTAGTGGAGTCTGTAACCTGAAGTGTTATGCCTATTGATGTGGTTGCTTGAGAGCAGTAGGCAAGGTCCCTCACTGGTCTTTTCAAAGGCTTTATTATTGGTGCAAACATTTACAATGCAGAACGCCTCTATTCCATGTCTTGCTCACTCACTAGCAGAATCTGAGAGTGGGCGGTCCTTAAACTTTCCCCAGCAGAGTAGTCTCTTGACCCCCAGCCGACGCCTCCCCTTTCTGCGTGAAAGCCTACTGCGCAGGGAAGGCTTGGGTAAAGGGGGACCTCCCTCCTCCCCGCTTTGCTCAGGCACGGTGTCCTGGCTCTTTCTTGCATCCTCCGAGCCCTGCAGGTCTTCCCCACTAGAGGCATGGCTTCCTTCCTCCACTGAGGAAGTGCTGCTTCCCACGATTTTTGGAGGCTCTCTGTAATCCAGCTGCCCTTCCACCTCTCATAGAATCATAGAATCATAGAGTTGGAAGAGACCCCAAGGGCCATCGAGTCCAACCCCCTGCCAAGCTGGAAACCCCATCAGAGCACTCCTGACATATGGTTGTCAAGCCTCTGCTTAAAGACCTCCAAAGAAGGAGACTCCACCACACTCCTTGGCAGCAAATTCCACTGTCGAACAGCTCTTACTGTCAGGAAGTTCTTCCTAATGTTTAGGTGGAATCTTCTTTCTTGTAGTTTGGATCCATTGCTCCGTGTCCGCTTCTCTGGAGCAGCAGAAAACAACCTTTCTCCCTCCTCTATGCGACATCCTTTTATATATTTGAACATGGCTATCATATCACCCCTTAACCTCCTCTTCTCCAGGCTAAACATGCCCAGCTCCCTTAGCCGTTCCTCATAAGGCATCGTTTCCAGGCCTTTGACCATTTTGGTTGCCCTCCTCTGGACACGTTCCAGTTTGTCAGTGTCCTTCTTGAACTGTGGTGCCCAGAACTGGACACAGTACTCCAGGTGAGGTCTGCCCAGAGCAGAATACAGAGGCACTATTACTTCCCTTGATCTAGATGCTATACTCCTATTGATGCAGTCCAGAATTGCATTGGCTTTTTTAGCTGCCGCGTCACACTGTTGGCTCATATCAAGTTTGTGGTCAACCAAGACTCCTAGATCCTTTTCACATGTACTGCTCTCAAGCCAGGTGTCACCCATCTTGTATTTGTGCCTCTCATTTCTTTTGCCCAAGTGCAATACTTTACATTTCTCCTCTCGCATCTGAGCTGATGGCAGTTCCCTGACATGAAGCGTCTGTAACAGCATGGTACTCCTTGACTACACAGTGAGGAATGGCCATGGCTCAGTGACAGAGCATCTGCACTGCATGCAGGAGACACTAGGTTCAATCCTCAGCATCTCCCAGTAGGGCTGGGAACATCCTCTGTCCTAAAACCCTAAAGAACTGCTGCCAAAAACGGAGCTAGATGGACCAATGGTCCAGTACAGTATAAGGTAGCTTCCTATGTTCCTATGACCTTGCTTGAGATGACTAATGGTCTGGTTTCTGAGAGAGAATCTCCAGGGCGCATATGCAAACAAGCGTAATGGTTTAGGAACTGGATGCAAGGTTCTTCTCTTGCCTATTCTATGAATTTAGGCATGGAGGGGCAATTTGTGGCATGTTCCCCAGAGGTAGGGAGGTTGCTGCTGGTGGTTTAATGCTTAGATAGCCCCGCGGACTCAGTAGATCAGAGGGTAAATCAACCCAAGGGATAGGGAGGAATTTTATGCACTATAGTGGGTGAAAGGGTGGCACAATCCAAAACTGTGGACTAGATTTTGGGCACACTTGCAGAAAGATTGACCAGGACTGAACAAGGGGAACAATATTAGTAATAGCTAAGGAGCAACAACTTGAGGATCCAGCAAAATATATTTTGATGGGCTCGATGTGCTAACTCACAGGTACATAATGTTTCCAGAATTTTAGGGCTGTAAATGGTGCCCAGTGCTGTATTGCTATAATCATGTTGGTCACAGGAGACTGGCATATGCTGTGCTATTGAACAGCTTCCTAAAAATTTCTGAGTGCCATATGGAGGGGCTTCACTGTGCCAGCCTCTTAATGCCTATTGTCTTTATGAGTCTGCCAGAAGAACAAGGGAGAGGGTGAGCCTTGAGAACTCTGGCTGACATTTCCACTAAAGGCTTTTCTTAACCTTGGTTGGACCCAATCGAGGTGTCAATGCTGCATCCAACTGTTTTCGAATCAAGACAGTTCTTTGCTTCCATGACTGATATGGGTGCTATACAGTATTTTACTCCTTTAAAAGCTAGATTATATATTATGGTTGCCACAGGGAAATTTTCTTTAAATTGCTTTGTGCAATGGCTATTACCACATTAGCTATTTGCATGAAGGAACTTGTCACATAGACTTCTGTCCACAACATTGCAAAGGAGCAAAAAAGAAAAGATGTGCAATGTCTGAATCAGTTGCTGCATATGAGCAGTTTTTTGTGGAATAATGCTTGCTGCATGGAACAATATAAAGTTGCCTCCATATCAGGCATGCATAGCAGGCATGCACCTTTGGGATGTTTCTGCATGCAGCTTTGCTGCTGCAGACTCAAGTGGCCTTGGTGGCTAGGGGTGTCTTTCATAGGCTTCAGCCGGTAAAACCTCTGTATCTGTTCGTGGACCAGGACAGCTTGACCACAGTGGTTTAGGAATTGGGAACTTCAAGACTGGTCTACTGCAATGCACTCTACATGGGGCTTCCCTTGTGCTTGTTTCCAGAAAATGCAAAATACCGCAACAAAATACCGTGTTAACATATTACACCTGTGCTCAAAGAACTGCACTGGCTGCCAGCTTGTTACCATAGTAAGTTCAAGGTGTTACAAATGGTACATAAAGCCCTTTACAGACTGGGACCAGTTGAAGGGATCACCTTACTCCATATGTTCTGATCTGATCACTTCCATCTGTGCAATCTGCACTTCCATTCTGTGTTAGTAAGGAGTTACTCCTTTAAGGTGGCAGCACCTGTACTTTGGAACTCCCTCTCTGCCTTTTTTGATGCCTGCTGAAAACTGTTCTGTTTTTGCAGACCTATCTAGACCCATGATTCGGTTGCATCTGTTGCATTTGTTGGTTGCACCAACAAATTTCCAAGGCTAGTCATAAGTTAAATGTGGCCTGCCAGGGGAGAGAGGAAAAGAAAGAATATGTATTGGGAACACCTTAAGCCTATCAGAATAGGATGATCACTCTTCCTCTAAAGCATAGGGAAAATAGCAAAAATGGTTGGGAATTGGGATACATACGAGCATGACTGATGGCAAAATTGCTTCAGAATTTGAATGGTTTTAAGCCAAAATCCCAATGGTAATGACTTCTTTGCCCCATGACTGTGCAGGAATTCAACTGGAAGAGATTTCTTTGGACTCAATGGTTCTGAATTTTAAAACTCCATGACAGGTAACAAACCTGGGAAGAAGGTGTGGTGGGGACAGCACAATACCCTGCCTTGCTGCAAGGTACTCTTATCCCCAAGAGCACACAAGCAGCTTGAAAAAGACTTATTAAAGGGGCCCCCACTGGCTGGCATGCAAAAGGGAGTCTAGATTAATTGTCAAACTAACACTTCATATATTCATTGTTAATTTTACCAACTGATTTCTTTTCGGGGGAAAGCCATTGGCAGGGCGGAGGAGAGGAAGAAGGGTGATTCTCCTGTCCTTCAAGTTTCCAGACATGTATTAGAAATGACAGCCTATGATTGCAGTAGACAACATCTAATTAACTGTCATTATAAAACACATGTCAAAGCCTGAGGCCTATGCTGGATCTGCTGTCTAATTTAGCTCCAGAATATTAAAAAGGACCCTTTTCGTTTTGCCAAGCTGGTGAATGAATCTTGTTGTCTTATTAAACAACTTGTTCCTTTTGCACCCCTCCTCCTGCACCCCCTCCTCAAACTCTCTCCCTGCTGCTTGCATGAAGGGGGGGGGGACAGGCGGGTGATGGATATTTAAAACCACATCCATGCCTGCTCCTGACTTGGAGGAGGATGAGAGCGCAGATATGACATGAAAGGGGAAGCTGTCTGCAAAACTATTAGATGACTAATGAAACAATTATACCCAAACAGCCACCGCAACCGCTTACGGGGCTTATTTTCGCAGTACTGCACAGCACGGTTAGACCTTACTTCTCCTCTGTTATTAATTAGGAGAAAGGGGACGCTAATCAATCTCTGTCTCTGTTCAAGTGGCTGGTAGGACTGGGAACTGTTTCACATTTCAGTTACCAATCCATTTCACCCTCTTCCCTTGCTGGATGAGGTCACCCAGAATGCTGACCAAACCCGTTGCCACCCTGGGAGGTAGCGGTGAGAGGAGGAATCGCAAGTTCCAGAACAGTCGCTCAATTAACCAGCATGCCTTGGGGCTCACTTCCACTGGAACTGGAAATGAAGTAACTACTAAATGGGACAACCGGTCTCCTGTTTTGCCTCCTGAAGCAGCTCCATTGGAATATACTGTGATGGTGAAACAGGGGTGGAGAAGTAAGATTTACTGTGGTTTTGCAGCCCACAACTGATCAGACACAGAGCTTTAAAGCGCTGAGCTGTGCCTGGGAAGTGTGGCACAAAAGGTAGTCAGGATAAGCCCTAACTTTCTGCTGGTTCTAGATGGAAGGTTCTGTAGAAGGGAGCCCTGCATCTCCCAAACTGAGGGGAGGTCTAGAAAAGGACAAGGCTCTCAAGCTGTTGGTTTCCCTTCCTTCCTTCCTTCCTTCCTTCCTTCCCTCCCTCCCTCAATGCTCTTCTTCTTCCTAAGGCCATATCTGCTTTCCCCTTTCACTACTCCCATTTCAATCTGGAGATTTTCTTCCTTTGCCAGGCAAGTTTAATTGTGCAGCAACAGTTTCTGCTCTTCCAACACAGACCGTAGCGTTCCAACCACCATCTCCAAGCCCCAATTTGCAGTACTCAACACCATTTCACTGGTGTCTCCTCAAACTCGGAGACTGTTCCTGCCTATGCCACACTCACCCTGCTTATGTGCCAATCCCATGCCAAAGGGCCAACAACATATTCCCATTATTCCCTGCAACAGTTTCTACAAAACTTTCCCTGGCTTTTCCTTTGAAGAACTTAAGGTTACCAAATTTTCCTTCCCCAATCTCATCCACACGTTGGGTAGAAGGGCAGGCTGAGAGGGTTCAACAAACCAATGGTCCCCCATAATTTTTTTGGTTAAGCAGGGATTTGACCTTCAGCCTCCTTAGTCTAAGTCTTACCCCAGCAGCACCACACTGGTTCTCCTTATACAGCTGGGTGCTGTACAAAACAGAGGTGTAACTTAGGGCTTATTCATACTTACCTTTCTTCTGCTCTTTCCAGGCATAGTTTGTGCTTTATAGCTCCATGTCTGAGCACCCGCCCTTTTTTTTTTTTTTTTTTGCTCCAGAGCTTTCCCTGTAAAAACTTGCTCTTTAAAGCTCAATCGGAGCAAATGTCACTCCACTGAAAGTCCCAATTGATGTTTGCTCCAATTGAGCTCCAAAGAGCAGGTTTTTGCAGTGAAAGCTTTAGGGCAAAAAAGAAGAAAAAAGAAAGAAATGTTTGGGCATGGAGCTTTCAAGCACAGACCTGGGCCTGGAAATAGCAGGGAAAGGGGTATGTGTGGATCACCCCTTAGTCCCTATCCAAAGGCTTGCAACCTACAACCAACAGACAAGACGGGAGTGGTGGGAGAGTACTGGGAATGACATAGATGGTGGGTGGAGAAATAGAGGAGTCAGGAGTTGTACACTGCTTAGAGGCTGTAGTACAGTCAAGTGTTGCGTACATTTTGTTAAACACAAAATAAAAAAAATAGGAGAGTCAAAAAGAGGGACAGCAGCTGTGGCAGAGAGACTGAGAGGGGTAGATGCACAGAAGCAAAGAAAAGCTGACAAAGGAGGATGGGATAATACAAACACAGCAAAGCAAGTATGAGAAAATGTCTTCTCTAAATCACATGGAAAGGGAGGCATGGCAAGGTGGAAGATCAGCATGAAGGAGCTGAGATAAGAGATGACCAGAATGTCAATAAGGCTCTTAGTATATGTGCAGAAAGGAAAGAATATAACATGGAAGAGGAAAAAGCATCAGAATTTTGTTACCACAAACAACCAACTAGGCATATACCGCTTCTAACAATGTTAAAAGAATGGAATTAACACCATCAACAAATCACATGTTTTGAAATATAACAGTCAAAATATTTATACTTCTTCATATGATTTTAAAATCTGCATTACAATATGTGGTTCCCAAGGTGGAGAAGAATAATACGATCCACATAGCCATAAAATAACCATAAAATTGACAGCAAAAGGAATAAAATGACAATTTCAAACCACAGCGACAATAAGCAATTGCAACTCTAACTGGGATTGGACAGTTGTGATCCATGTCTGGGTAACCTCCTCTTTAGACTACAGTACTCTAAGGTGACGCAGGGACGCAGGTGGCACTGTGGGTTAAAGCCTCAGCGCCTAGGACTTGCCGATCGAAAGGTCGGCGGTTCGAATCCCTGCGGCGGGGTGCGCTCCCGCTGCTCGGTCCCAGCGCCTGCCAACCTAGCAGTTCGAAAGCACCTCCGGGTGCAAGTAGATAAATAGGGACCGCTTACCAGCGGGAAGGTAAACGGCGTTTCCGTGTGCGGCTCTGGCTCGCCAGATGCAGCTTTGTCACGCTGGCCACGTGACCCGGAAGTGTCTCTGGACAGCGCTGGCCCCTGGCCTCTTGAGTGAGATGGGCGCACAACCCCAGAGTCTGTCAAGACTGTCCCGTACGGGCAGGGGTACCTTTACCTTTACCTTTACTCTAAGGTGAATGGAAAAGCCGTTTTGTTGAGACTCCACAGCATAATAAAAAATAACTTTGTGCAAGTGTAGATGCTGCTGCTATACTTTTATATTTGAATGTATTATTCAGATTATATATTTCCGTATGTTTTATATCTGCTGTAAGACACCCAGAGTGGCTGGGGAAACCCAGCCAGATGGGTGGGGTATAAATAAATCATCATCATCATCATCAAAGGAAAGGCTGTAACGGGGCAACAGGCAGCTTGAGCAACAAGAGGGATCCAATAATTTCTGTTAGTTCAAACTCTGTGTTTGAAACCCTAGATAGTTTAGAGTGAATTTTGCTTACATTAAAGAACAGCAGCACATTATTGGACAAAAATGATATAACCACTCTTTAAGTGCACAAACTCAGTAAATTAACTCGGAAGCATGCCGCTTTTCTGAGAAGAAGTAAACTGCTGATTGTAGTAAGCAAATAATAATTAACACTAGTACATACAGCACTAATTAACAAGGAATTTAATTAAACTACTGCGCCAACATAACAAGATGCACGACAAAGTAATTGTGGTTTGTCATGTTGGCATATTCTTATGCTACTTCAAAGTTTGCTTTGTTCTATGGGTCTTGCAATGTGAACTCTGAGGAAGCGTTTAAGAAATTGAAAGCAGGCTTAACATGGCACATCCAAAACACACAAAGACACAGACTCTAAAGGAGAAAAAGAAGGAGGAACATATTAATGTAAGAACAGCCTGGTGGATCAGGACAATGGCCCATCCTGTTCTCACAGGGGACTTCCAGGTGCCTGGGGAAAGCACACAAGTGCTCTCTCCCTCCTGTGTTTTCCAGCAATTACCGTATGTTTCCATGTATATACTGACCTTTAAAGCCCTAAACAGCCTCGGTCCAGTATACCTGAAGGAGCTTCTCCACCCCCATCATTCTGCCCGGACACTGAGGTCCAGCGCCGAGGGCCTTCTGGTGGTTCCCTCACTGCGAGAAATGAGGTTGCAGGGAACCAGGCAGAGGGCCTTCTCGGTAGTGGCGCCTGCCCTGTGGAACGCCCTCCCATCAGATGTCAAAGGGAAAAACAACTACCAGACTTTTAGTAGACATCTGAAGGCTGCCCTGTTTAGGGAAGTTTTTAATGTTTGACAGACTATTGTATTTTAATATTTTGTTGGAAGCCCCCCAGAGTGACTGGGGAAACCCAGCCAGATGGGTGGGGTATAAATAAAAAATGATGATGATGATGCCTGGGGAGGACCCATACTTGAGCAGTGAAGCACATGCCTGGAACATTTATTATTATTATTATTATTATTATTATTATTATTATTATTAGACTAGGTTTCTCTTTACTGAAAAATTATGTATAAAATAGGGCAGGGGTGCCCAAACTTTTTCCAAAGAGGGCCAGATTTGATGAAGTGAACATGTGTGAGGGCCGACCAAAGTTGTTAGTTGTTAGGCATTTTTTAGGACTGAAGTTGTTGAGCCTTTTTTAGGATTTAACCCCAAAGTTGCTGAGCTCTTTTTTTAGGATTGAAGTTGCTGAGCTTTTTCTAGGATTCTACCCCAGGACATAAACTGCTACGGGGGATGGATTAAATCGACCGGCGAGCCAGATTAGGCCCCCAAAACAGACTCTGGACATGCCTGAAATAGGGGGTCGTCTTATACATGGGAAGTGCCGGGGGGGGGGGGGCTGGGATTGGTTGATGCCACAAACCAGAGATGGTTTGCAGCATGTTATTGGTGTCTGCTGCAAGGGGTGGTGTTGATTGGGTGTTGCTGCAGGCTGCTTCTGCACGCTTAGGGACAGACATTAGGAAGCTCAACAACTCTGGGCAATCTCCCCCTATTTTCTTAATTTTTAGTCCTCCCAAATAGGGCGTCTTATACACGGAAAAGTACGGTAGTATCCAGAAGCATTACTGCCTCCAACTGTACTAGCCATCATGGCTAGTAGCCATCAATAGGCAAATTTGTTTAATTGCTCTTCTAAAACCATCCAATCACTGCCTCCTGGGGCAATAAGTACTTTCTTTTATTTGTCGTATATCGTCCAACGTTCAGTTTCACTGGATGGCTACAAGTTCTAGTGTTAGGAGAGAGGAAGAAAATCCTTTCTCTATTCACGTTCTCTTTGCCGTTCATAGTTCTATAACTTTTTAAACATGTCATCTCCTACGCCCCTTTTCTCCAAGCTCAAAATCCCCACCTGTTGCAACCGTTCCTCATAAGAGAGTCTCTCCATCCCCTTTTGGCGGCCCTTTTCTGACCCTTTCCCAACTTCACAACATCGTTTTTGAGGTGAGGCAACCAGAAATGTACACAGTACTCCAAAAGTGGCCGCACCATGGATTTTTTTTTTATGATGGCAGTACAATATTGGCAGTTTTATATTCAATTCCTTTCCTAATGATCCCTAGAAAGAGGGAGGGAAGAGACACAAGTTCCTTTATGGAAGGTGTCTTCAGAATACCTTTAAGTTTCTCAGGCATGAACAGCAGGTACTTAAGCATGTCATAAATAAACATATTGTACTGTTTCATCTGCGTTCCAGATTAGAGAGAGGGGAAGGGAGAAAGGAAGTTGTCAAGAAATTTAACAAATCAAAATATAAAAAGACAGGCTGTTCTGGGTGTCAGCATTACCACACTGTCTCTTTCATATTGTCTCTTCTCAAAAATAGCAGAGAAGGGAAGAGGTGCCCTAATCTTCAGTCAAACTGGGAGGTGAATGAAATGTGTAAAAAGTGCACTTAAAAAAAGAAAAAAGGCACTGTGTTTGGAAAGAGGAGGCAGTGACCAGTAAGGAATTGTTAAAAACGAGAAAAGGAGTAGACATCCCTATTATTTGTTTTTGTTTCATTTTTTTTTTGATGTAACTGCGCTACTCCAACAAACTATTTTTGTCTTTCCTTGACTAAAACGATGACTCCCCCACAGATGAAATTCTGAAAAATCTGTTGGCTATATTTCATAGTTTTTAAATTAGTGGTACAAGCAAGAAAATGGAGCCCTCAAGACTTGTGTCAAAGATGTTTTAAGGTCAACTTCTTAATTAGTAGCACTTAATTAGACAACAGATTGATTTGAGCATCGCCAGAAAACAGACACTTTGCTCAGCCAGTTAAGTGTTGAACGTTCAGAGTGTAGGTGCTGGAATTGACTCTCCCTCCCCACCCCCAAGAAATGTTGAAGCAAAGAGACTGAATTCCCTCTTTAAACACAAATAATGAGTTGCTTTTGAATATTTCTGTTACTAGCATTTCCTTGTTAAGGACGGGCATACATACTTTGCGTTTGCCTTCTGAAGAAAAATCAGAATATGAAACAGTAAAACCTTAAAAGAAATAGTTCACACAAACGGTTTTGAAAATGCAGGAGGAAATTCTAAAGTAAAGGGGCCGCCAACAAAATGCTTCTCCTACAAACCTAATTTGGCGTGTGGATGCTAAACTTAAGAGGGTGCTCCTACTGGAATTTGGAGGCAACAATGGGTCATAAAAACTGAGGCAGACTCTAAGGAATGTTGGGTCCCAGATGCTTAGGAATTTATAGGTCAATCAGCACCTTGGAATTGTGCCCAGGAGACAATGTGGAACCAGTCCAGCTGCGAGAACCTTGAGCTATGTTTTCCCGGCAATCCATCCCCAGCTCAGCATCATCCGCCAGCTGAAACATCATTAAGAGTAGCACCCTTTACAATAGCTCACCCTGGCTTTAAAGAAAAACCTGAATTTGCAAATAACCTGGGGAAACAGGTGTGTGCCCCTTGCTTCCCTTCCTCAGGGAGGTGACCAAGAGTTCCTAGGAATGAGAGAGCTCCCCCAGGTTTGTGGACTGGCTAACAACGAGAGTGAGGCAGGGTCTGGTTGGCAGAAGGAGACACAACACTTGGGGAAGATTAGAAGGCTGTTTGTTGTTGTTGTTTAGTCATTTAGTCGTGTCCGACTCTTCGTGACCCCATGGACCAGAGCATGCCAGGCACTTCTGTCCTCCACTGCCTCCCACAGTTTGGTCAAACTCATGCTGGTAGCTTCGAGAACATCATCCAACCATCTCGTCCTCTGTCGTCCCCTTCTCCTTGTGCCCTCCATCTTTCCCAACATCAGGGTCTTTTCCAGGGAGTCTTCTCTTCTCATGAGGTGGCCAAAGTTTTGGAGCCTCAGCTTCAGGATCTGTCCTTCCAGTGAGCACTCAGGGCTGATTTCCTTCAGAATGGAGAGGTTTGATCTTCTTGCAGTCCATGGGACTCTCAAGAGTCTCCTCCAGCACCATAATTCAAAAGCATCAATTCTTCGGCTTTCAGCCTTCTTTATGGTCCAGCTCTCACTTCCATACATCGCTACTGGGAAAACCATAGCTTTTACTATACGGACCTTTGTTGGCAAGGTGATGTCTCTACTTTTTAAGATGCTGTCTAGGTTTGTCATTGCTTTTCTCCCAAGAAGCAGGCGTCTTTTATTTTCGTGGCTGGTGTCACCAACTGCAGTGATCATGGAGCCCAAGAAAGTAAAATCTCTCACTGCCTCCATTTTCCCCCCTTCTATTTGCCAGGAGGTGATGGGACCAGTGGCCATGAGCTTTGTTTTTTTGATGTTGAGCTTCAGACCATATTTTACGCTCTCCTCTTTCACCCTCAATAGAAGGTTCTTTAATTCCTCCTCACTTTCTGCCATCAGAAGGCTGTTGGGGTGTGTGTGAAGAGATGCAACATGGGTTGCATGTGGGGCTGCTCAAGTGGGAGACCTGAGTGCTCTGTGTGATGCAGCCGTGTGAGGATTTTATCATGCAGCTCCTGGGCCACCTCCACAGGAGAGAAAATGCTGTCTGTGGAGCTAGTCTCTCCCGCGCTTTCTCACTGCAATAAGCATTCTAGGGGCTAATTAAATCAATTCATCTGTGCGGTGCTTGGACATCTCTTGAAATGCTCGCTGGGGCTTCTCTTCTAACTCACTCACTGGCTGTCCCCGTGAGTTTTGGAGGTAAACAAGTGCCTCTACAGTAGCAGCAAAATGCTAATTTTACTCGGGGAATGCTCAGCAGCCAGCAAAGGCCGAAGCCCCAAAGATGCATTGTTCATGCTGAGCTCTCTGCTCATTTTCAGCCTCAGGCTGTGTACCAGCACTGCACAATGAGCTCCCTATGATTATTTGCATTGTTTATTATTTCGAGTGTGATATTGCCTGAGGGGCTTTTAGGTGTACAGAGCTTTAATTTTTCTCATCATTTCTTGGCACCAGGTAGGAAAATTGGCTCTTGCATCCTCGCCGCATTTGCAAAGCATTCCACAAGCCGTAGCTATAAATAAACCTCTTTTTAATGTGCCTTCAATGGCAAACTGCCTTTTCTGGCGGCATCTTTGGCACCTCTCTGCAAAGCCATACAGCACCATTATGGCACATCAACAATGCCCGAATAGGAAGTGCTAGTGTAACTATTTTTATATGAACCATTTACAGTTAGTTATATCAGGGATGTGCAAAGGTTGCAGGTGGAATTTTGGCGTCAGAGGTGGAGGGGCCATCATCCCTCACTTTTTTCTTAGAGATTATTAACTTTATAGGTGGGACCTTCCGGCCGGAAGACAAGGCCCTTTTCTTAATTCTGTTGGCTGCCTTCACGGCATTGCTAGGCGTGCCCTTCGCTGCGGCTCTTGGAGTGCTCTCTGCTACAGCAGCAAGTGTGTGCAAGGGGGAGCCTTCCAATTGTTCAGCTGCCATGGCTAGAGACATAATGCACCTAGAAGCGATGTCCACCACTACTGGAACCCACAAAATACCTGAGTAAAATGGCAGGTTTTTGTTTTTTTTTAAAAAAATTATTACATCATTATTATTATTATTATTATTATTATTATTATTATTATTATTATTATAATATTTTGCAATCAAAACATTTGGGCTAAGGACAGAACCAGCCAACCTAAGTGCACACAAACACTAAAACTGCAAAAGAGGAATAACAGTTAGCACACATCCTTAATCATGGGCTCCTGCTATAAAGAACAGGGTGTGAACATGACTGCCATGCGGCCTGACATAACCCCCCTCCCCCAACCAGAAAAACTGAAAGCCATGCTTCTAAGATTTTTCAGTGGGTGGCTGACACGCGGCCTACCACCGGGGCGCCCTCCGCCCTCTCGGGCCTGGAAGGAAAAACAGCAAAAGAGGCTTGAGCCAAGGAGTCAGCCTCTTTTCTTTTGGCCTTGGGCCCACCCCTGGCTGGCCATCCTCCCTGGCCGAGGGCAGGTCAAAGGCCGGCTCAAGCAGGTGGGTAGCACCCGCCCAGGTGAGCCCCACTCAGTGCCACAAACCCAGCCCACCTGTGGGGAAGGGAGGGTGGATATTATCAGCAGATATCCTACCCTGGTCTGAAAGAGCAGGTTTCTGTGACAAATTTATCTGTCTGTCTGAAGTGTGGCTTCCAGTGGCATAGGGTGTCTGGCTGTTAACCAGCAGGTTGATGGTTTGAGCCCACCCAGGGATGGCTGTGGGCAGGACACCTGAATTGCAGGGGTTGGACGAGGCGACCCTCAGCCATCCCAATTCTTTGAATCCAAGTTCTAATTCCACAACTCTTCCTCTAAAGTGGCAAATTGCTTCTTGTAAGTAGCCCTCAATTCTGCTTTTCTTTGAGGGTTGAGGACGCGCATGCATGTTTTTAGTCATAGTCACACTACATTACGGGTTTGTAGTTTTAAGATTGAATAAACACCTGGATGGTTTTGCGCATGCACGTCTTGTGGAATGTCATGAGATAAGGTGCAAAGATTTCAAGAGATGGATACAATTTTTTTAAAAAAAACTTCTCCTGATTAAAGATACTGAAAGTATTTAGTGATCACTGAAGCAGAACTGGAGAAAAATATTATGATGACTAGTAATGCTCAAAGGAATAAGAAATCTATTTACCGACATAACAGCTACATCTGATTGGTGTAATGTCTTCCCCTGTCATTGCCTGCCCCGCTTTGAGTCTAAAAGGTAAAAATGAGTTTCTTTCCTATGAATGTGGTCACCCAACACTGGACAACCTGGACAACACTTGTGACTTGTGCCCCACATTTGAAAGCTTCTTTAGGATTGTCTATTGCAGATTATTTTGACAGCAATAACATTGTTTCCTTTAAAACTACCTGAGTCTCCTTCATTCATTTATCTTAACTTTAAATTAAAAGGTAAAGGTAAAGGTACCCCTGCCCGTACGGGCCAGTCTTGACAGACTCTGGGGTTGTGCGCCCATCTCACTTAAGAGGCCAGGGGCCAGCGCTGTCCGGAGACACTTCCGGGTCATGTGGCCAGCGTGACAAAGCTGCTCTGGCGAGCCAGCGCAGCACACACGGAAACGCCGTTTACCTTCCCGCTGGTAAGCGGTCCCTATTTATCTACTTGCACCCGGAGGTGCTTTCGAACTGCTAGGTGGGCAGGCGCTGGGACCGAGCAGCGGGAGCGCACCCCGCCGCAGGGATTCGAACCGCCGACCTTTCGATCGGCAAGTCCTAGGCGCTGAGGCTTTAACCCACAGCGCCACCTGCGTCCCTAACTTTAAATTACTTTCCTGCAACTCATTCTTATGGCCAAAATCTGAATATGAGAAATGCTTATATTTTTTTGCTCTGCCCTTTTCCAACAGATGAAGAGCACAGGGCAGTCTTCACAGAAAGTTCACTTTAAGACTTACTGTATCATTGCAAGGACCAATTCATTTAGAAATGTTAAAAAGCTGTGCAGGTAATGTGGGAACCCAACAACAAGCAAACAGGCAATGCTACTCAGCCCTCAACCAGGCCTTTGGCTGTTAAACAAACTATGGCCTTTAAAATGTGTTGTGTGTGTTTGTTGTTGTTATGTTATGCATTTTTTGTTTTTATGCTGTAAACCATCAAATAAAGTGTGGTATATAAGTTTAATAAATAATGATGATGGTAATTCACACTACAATATCAGTTCCGGCCGCTAAAAACTCAGATCACCTCCAAACATGATAAAATCAAAAACTGTCTTGAGAAAATTGTCCTAGCAACCAGCAAATCAGACCCGGAACATGGTTTCAACCTACAACCTTTGGAGGAAGGATAACTTTCCATCCACATTTGAAGTAACTAGAGTCAAAGAGCTTTTGACCAAGATCCCACCCCCCAAACATTCACTGATGGGGAAGAACGCCTCATCTTGAGATTCAGGAGAAATAAATAAGGCTAGGTGCTGAGGCTTTTGCAATCCTACAGGTGAGCCAAGAATCCCCAAATTATGTTTTTATCAACTGCAGAATTTGTGGTTTTCATGTTCACCAAGGGACGTCAACTCAAATCCCTTGCTAGGCTGGCTTCGCCCTTCTCAAACTTCAGAAGTGAAAATCACTTTGTAAATTCCTCTTTTGCCTAGAAATCTGATGAGCGGATTTTTAAACCTGGTGTCACAAGAGAATTTCTCCTGCTCTGTGCCTCTGCCAACATTGGGCATCGCTTACAAAATCCTCCCGGTACCTGTCAAACTTCTGAACCACAGAAGCAGCAAGCAGAGTGAGGGGCTGAATGAAAATGGGAAGCCTCAAGCCTAAACCCATTCACTGCTGTTCCTCTCATTTCTCCTCCTCCTCTTCCAAAAAGAGGGGGGAAAGGCAACTGGAGAAAACCTCTGAGCTGCTTAACCACAGCTCTAAAATACTGTTGTGTTCAATGACTGACTTTCAGTATCAAAATCTTTTCCCGGCCCTAATCTAATTCTAGAGTTGGGATTTTGCTATCTTTCTATGAAAGACACTCATCCCAGAAGAGTAGCCTCATCTGCACTAAGCCAGGATGTTAGTGCTTGCTTATCCTCTCTCTTGCACAAGGCAAAAACCACTTAATACACAATTTAGCACAAATACGCTTTAAGAAAAACCACCAGAAGGATGCAAGGAATGTGATCCTTTCTTCTTTTTAAAAACATGAATATACTATACAACTGCATTAAGCTGAAAGAGCCGCTTTAGGTTCTGTTTGGTTTTTTTGAAGATGCTAACAATACCATCAGCACAGTGAAATAATACTTTAAATAAAGCTAGAGATATTGGCGGTAATCCCCCAGTCATACACCAACATACATAATCAATGCCGGATTTACGTATAAGCTAAACAAGCTATAGCTTAGGGCCCCTCCCCCCCTCAATTTCACTATTAATATACTTCTGAATTATATTTCAGTTCAACTTTGATAAAATGCATATTTTGTTATGTGCAAATGGCTTTAGATACCTATTAGATCCATAAACAAAATATATAGCATATATTCAACACAAGAAACAGCGACAATATGTTGTTGATAAAGGACAACTGGACATATAAAGGGTCCCATTATCTTCAGTAGCTTAGGGCCTCATCAAACCTAAATCCAGCCCTGTACATCATAACTGAGAAGAATTTGCAGCAAAAAAATAGGGATTCATGCTCTGCAGAGCTCTCAGTTTGTAGGGTTAAACCACAGAGCCTAGGGCTTGCTGATCAGAAGGTTGGCAGTTCAAACCCCGCGATGGGGTGAGCTCCCGTTTCTCGGTCCCTGCTCCTGCCAACCTAGCAATTCGAAAGCACGTCAAAGTGCAAATAGATAAATAGGTACCGCTCCGCTGGGAAGGTAAACAGCATTTCCATGAGCAGCTCTGGTTCACCAGTAGCGGCTTAGTCATGCTGGCCACATGACCCGGAAGCTGTATGCCAGCTCCCTTGGCCAGTAAAGCGAGATGAGCACCACAACCCCAGAGTCGGCCACAACTGGACCTAATGGTCAGGGGTCCCTTTACCTTTACCCTGTTATTTAGCCTGCCAGCGAAAGTCACTAGGCTGGCAAGGTGCTAGGCTCTCTCAGTGGTGGCCCCAGATCTTTGGATCTCCCTCCCAAACTCATCACCTTATTCAAGTCTGTGTTTGCATGAATTATGCTGCACTTGGAAAACAAATATTAAGCTGCTTTGGGCATATGTGAGAATTTCATAATTTTATGTTCCTGTGTTTTAAAGTCTTATAAGTCGCCTTGTGGTGGTAGTGTGTGCTGAAGGGCAGGTTTCAAATAAACAGATAAATAACTTGTAAGCCACTCTGGGTTCCTTGGAGTAAGGGTGGGATAAAAATGTAATAATAATAGTCTCCCAATCCAACCTAGCACTTTCGAGAAATCTGGAGAGGAAAAGCTGTAACCTATTATTGGCCTCTTGTTTTATTTTGGTGCTTCCTCCCCCTCCCTGCACCATCATGCCCCAGATATTTAGCTAATTGGAACTGCATATTTCCAGCATAAGTCTTTGGCTGTAATTTGGTGCAGCTGTTTTAGGGCTCTAAGTAGGAATCTGAAATGATTTAATTATAATGCGCATGCATCAGGAACGGCAAGGCAATTACAAATAACAACCATAGAAATGCTAATAGACAGAGCTTTGTTAGGGAGGAGGAAGACAAGAGACTGTTTCAATGCGAGCAATTACAAGGGCCCGCTGTATGCTGGAAAATGAACTGGCCTTCAAAACATTTTGACGCTTTCATTTGTACATAAAATAAAAGGTCTCCGAAGGGGGCTGCCTGACAAATCGGGGTATTGGTGGTAAAGGAGGCGGGATATCCCTCATGCGAGAAACATGCAAAAGAACATTTGCACATGAAAGTCAGCATGGCTGCACTGCCTGCCACACTGATGTTCAACATGCGCTTTAGTCCTCAGTGTGGATCAGGCCTGCTGTGTTTCAAGCTGCAGTTCAGGCAACTCGGCGTCTACTATTAAATATAGATTTAATGCTTATTCTAAGGGTCTGACTGTGGCTGCTCTGTTGTTACCACTTTAGACATTAGAGCACCCAAGTTACTACGATGTTGCAAACCTGAATCTCTCCCCTCAAAACAGAGGATATGAAGCACTCTCAAGAATGCTGAAATGTGGAATGCCTTGAAAGGCATCCTGAAAACGAATCATCTTTCCAACAAAACAGAGTACATGAAGTACATTCCCACCTTCATACCATCGCAAAAGCTGAAATTTCTTACATACATATTCCAAAATGGACCAAGTGGAAAGTATGAGACCATGACATTAATAACAAAAAAACCCACCTCCTTCATTCTAAATGGGAGACATGAGGTATACCCTCACAAGGGTTAATAGATTTCTAGGCCAACCAGAAAGCTGAATTTGAAGGTTTATTTATACCATTTATTTGCTTATTATCTATGTAGACCATGGCATTGCAAAGTGGGGGAAGAGGTATGTTTTAGAAGCTAATACAGTGGACACTCGGGTTGCGAATGTGATCCGTGTGGGATGCACGTTCGCAACCTGCAGCGTTCGCAACCCACGTCTGTGCACGTGCAGGTTGCGATTCGGCGCTTCTGCGCATATGCAAAGCGCGATTTAGCACTTCTGCACATGCGTGACTGCCAAAACCCAAAAGTAACCCATTCCGGTACTTCCGGGTTTCAGCAGTCCGCAACCCAAAAAAACACAACCTGAAATGGTTGTAACTTGAGGTATACACTCTTTCTCACACTCACACACTATTATTAAAACCTTTATGGGTGGGGAAACATTCATTTATTGAATAAATGGAGACCTGAATTTTTCAAAACCATGCTTTCTGCCCCCTTCCTTGTATCACGGAACTTTCTTTGTCAAGCTGCAGGGTGGCTTGTGGAAGTCCTGCTTTTTTCAGTTCCGTAGCTAGTGTTTACATTAATGTGGCCATTAACAAATCAATTAAGCATCTCCCCCTAACATTTTGTCATCAGAATCAAGAGGCGGCAGGCTGTGCTCTGCCATGCAGAATCTTAGCGCTCACATGACCAGAGGAATCCGCCTGACTTTACTGGCCCACAGAGCCCAGGCTGCTTTCTCTCTGACTGGTAACAACTCTCATGGGTTTCAGGCAAAGAGATGCTTTTCCTAGCACTGCTAGCAGAGATTCGAGATGCTGGGGATGAATCCTGGGACCCTTGGCATGCTGAGCATGTATTTGAACGAACTCTCTCTCTCTCTCTCTCTCTCTCTCTCTCTCTCTCTCCCCCCCCCCCCACTAGAGCTGCAACGAGTTCAGGTTGGACTTGGTATTCCAATTTAAAACTTGGGAGCGAGAATGTATTATTAATAAAACGAAATAATAAAGCCTTGACCGTCTCTCCACAGATGTCTACATTCTGGCAGCCTCGAGTCCCTTTTGCACAACACACTTCTCACTCCCACTTTTAAATTAATTCTGACACTTCCCACACAGAAGCAGAAGTGCTCGGAAGTGGGAGGGGCGAGTGGGGTGTGTGTGTGTGGAATGGCAGAATATAATAAATAGAGATATTACAAATCTCTTTCCCCTTTAAATCAGTTCCAGTTAAGAGCTATCTACCCTTAGAGCAACATGTTCCATTTCATGGCCCCAAACAGAGTCAGAAAGAGATCGGCGGCTGTCGCTCAGGGAGGGATAATAAAGAGGATAGGCAGCTTGGTCGCTCCCCACCCCCACCCCCACCCCGTCCTCCCCAACGACTTTGAAATATTGGAGAGAAAATGAAAAGGACCCGGCGCGCTTCTTTTGAATTAGCTCCACTATCAGTCCCTCGGCTAGCAGCTTTGTGTTGCTCTTGCGATGCAACCTGCCTGGGAAATGAGATTTGGGAATACAAGACCCTTTCTGTGAACCCTGGAGTGACAGGTCAATTTCGACAGAGAAGTGGAAAAAACGTGTACGGTAATGAAACATGGCTTTTCTCTGTGTGAACACACACACATATTATATGTTCCAAGACAGACAGCCTTCAAGCGGGGTTGGCACATAAGCAGGGGGAAGATAAAACGTTATCCTGTTAGTGGATGGAGTCAGCTACTGGCAGATAAGACACGGGGACTGCATGAATCCAGCTCATCTGGCGGCCATCTTTTGTTCAGCCCACTCAAAAACAAGAAGCCCTCTCCTTAAACACAAGGTTAAATGATTCCCCCCCCCCCCATCACACTGGAAACCTTTATCCTTATTTCCACGTAGTTAGGGATGGGCGCTGATTGGACAAGGGGAAAATTGGTTGTGGGCAAGAGAGATGGAGAAGAGGAGTGAATGGCTGTTTCCAGGGGGGTCTGTGATGCAACTGCCCCCCAGCAGTGCCTATTACCCTTCCCAACGTACCAGGCCAAAAATAAGTTGGGTGGGGTGTCACCAAGCGCCCGCATCTCACACACTTTTTCAAGCTGCTCAGCCGGAAATCCGTCACTCTCATACTGTAGTGTAGGTGGAGATGCAGCTGAATGCTCTGATGACTTACCGCACTTTTCGCACCATAGGGCGCACTTTTCCCGTCTTAAAAACTAAGGGGGAAAGTCTGTGCGTCCTATGGAGCGAATGCAGGGGGGAGGCAGGCAGCAAAAGCCCCCAAGAGCCCCACACAAGCTTCGCGCGGCTCTTGCGGGCTTTTCCCCAAGAGGGAGAAGGGACTGACACCGCCAGTCAGTCCCTTCTCCCTCCTCTAGAAAAGCCTTGCACAACCTCTCCAGCCGGGGGGAGGCTTCGCAAGGCTAAAGAGGAAGCCAGGGCAGCGGGCGCGATCCATCCTGTTCACTGCCCTGGCTTCCTCTTTAGCCTTGCGCGCCTCTCTGCGATCCACCAGAGGTAGATCTAAACCCTTGCCTCACCTGGGAGCTTCTCTGGGCAGGAATTCCCTCAGCTTAAGTGGGGTGGGGGAAGTGTGGCAGGTAGGGGGGTACCTACCTAGACACTGAAGCCACATGTCTCTCAGATGAAAATTGGGAGTGGGTATGGTGTGAAGTGGCTGTGGATCTCCTGCTGCAGAACTGTAGGACTGTATAGAGTTGGGAGGGCCACCCAAGGGTCATCTAGCCCAGCCCCCTCACAATGTAGGAATCACAGCTAAAGAAGGCCAGGCAGATGGTCCCCCAACCGCTGCTTAAAAGCCTCCAGTGGTGGAGACCCCAAACACCTTCCGAGGTCATAGAATTGCAGGGTTGGAAGGGAACCCCAGGAGTCATCTAGTCCAGGCCTGGTGGACAGCGGGCACAATCCATCCCGTTGCGCAAGACTAAAGATGCTGCGCAAGGCTAAAGAGGAAGCTAGGGCAGCGAGTGGGATGGATTACGCTCACTGCCTTGTCTTCTTCTTTAGCCGCACTGGAGAGGTTTAGCTCCTGGCTGGAGAGGTTGCGCAGCTATGGATCCCGCGCGCTGTCTTGGCTTCTTTGCTCTTTGGGGCTGGTGAGGGAACCCGGGCTTCCCCCGCAGCCCTGAGAAGCTCTGGGAGAAGCAGACAGGCTGCGTGCAGCCTGTTCGTTGCTCTTTGGGGCTGGGGGGGGGGGAGATAATATTTTTTTCCTTGATTTCCCCCTCTAAAAACTAGGTGCGTCCTGTGGTCCGGTGCGTCCAATAGAGCAAAAAATACGGTAAATCATCATCATCTCATCCCCAGACAGAAAGGCTGAAGTTAGGGAGAAGGCTTAGCTGCTCGTCCTCAACATGCTTACGGAAGAAGGGTAATTTCATCATAATAGGTTCTTCCTGCTTCCCTGAAGTGGCACAGCGCAGACACAGGTGTGCCGCAAAAGGGAGAAGTTGCAGAGACAGCTGGAGAAGGAGGATGGAAGGAACATGTGCAAGGAGAGTTGATACAGACTGGAAAAGAGTTTGAGATCTAAAGTCCTTTTTGGGGATACACAGTCACCTTGTTGACGAGGGCTGCCCTTCCTGTGCAGTTCCTGGCTCAAGGAAAGGATAACTGAGCAAGGCACGTTGATAGGGTGACGCTCCCACAACACTCATTCTTCATTGCTGGGAGAACCTGTCACTCACCGTCTCAGACAGGTCCCCCGCAAAGAGATAATGGCATCTTCTTTCAGAGTCATCTAGTGGCAGCTGAAGAGAGACATGAGGCAGAGCAAGATGAGGCAAGAGAGCCTGGCAATGGGATTACAGTCAACTTGCAGGAAAGTTTCACGGCCTTGGAATGAAAAGGTTAAAGGGAGGATGACAGACGATAAGGCATCTGTCAAGAGGTTGAGCTGCCACGACAACAGATTTTGCTAAGCATGAATTTGCATGCCCATTTTTTGCAAAGAAACTAAGTTCCAGTTTTCAGTCACATGGGACACATTTTTAAGAATATTGCCTTAGGCACATAGAAAAGATAGGGCCTTGTTTGTTCTGGCACCTCCCCAATAAAATCCCCTCCACGGAGAGGCCCAGCAAGTCTGTGCTGTGGGACATTGAGTGAAAAAAGTCCCTTGTTCCACCAGGCTCTGAGAACTGGGAGGCCGCAAAGATGACACCCTACTGCTGACTTTATTGCAGTACTTGGCTTTTATTCGGCTGCTTTGCTATGTTTTAAAGGTTGTTTTTATTGTTGTAGTTATTTAGGGAGGCTTTAACGTGCTGAAAGGTGAAATAACAATGAATGAATGAATGAATGAAGCAGGCAAGCAATCTCCCTCCCTCACAAGAATATTTCATGTGATTCACTTGTAAGAAATGAACAGTCACAGCACCTTTAAAATTCTGCTGTTGCAATGGAGTTACCAAGTCTTGAAAGGGTGGTCCTTACCAGTTAACTCATGCACATGATCAAGACAGCAACAGCCCTCTCATGTAGAAAGAAAGTCACTTCACTGAACCCCATTTTTTCTAATTCTTGGGGTGACAGCAGACCAGTCACGCTGCTGAAATCCAATTCTGCGCTCATTCCAGAACAGATTGTTTTTTATCCACAATTCAAACATGCATATGCAGCATAAGAAGGATTTAAACAACTGGGAGGCCATACTCTGCAGATACCGGAGTTGCCCACTGAGGCATAATTGCTGCTCCAAGGCTCTAGACCAGGAGTGGGGAACCTACTGGCCCTCCAGATGTTGTTGGACTACAATGCCCATCACCCTCAGTCCACAGGTTCCCCATCTCTGCTCTAGACCATCACACAGGCACCTTCCATATGTGTCATGAACTGGCACATATTTAAAAGTCTGGATTCTGCTCCACTAGGGGCTCAGAAAATGAGTTCTAAGATGCATTATCTATAACACAGTGTCCTAGGTTTCCTATCAAACTGGTGGGCTGACAATCTTGCACATAATCTGAGACAATCTTCTCAGCAGGAAAACTAAATAATGTTTGATGTTTTAGTGTGGTTTTATAATTTGTTGGAAGCTGCCCAGAGCACCCAGTCAGATGGGTGGCATATAAATAATATATTATTATTGTTGTTGTTGTTGTTACTATTATTATTATTATTATTATTATTATTATTATTATTATTATTATTATTATCCCTTTAAGGTATCTAGTGCCAAAAAAGAAGGCAAAGTAGAGAAGGAGGAGGCCAGAAGCAGAGGCTCAAAGGGTCTCAGTTCACTTCCAACCCTTGTCAGAGGAAGTTGCTTCCTCAGAAGCTCTCCACAGATTTGTGGCAACTGACCAGCCTTGCTTTGAGGGTTCCTCCATGGAACCTGAACAGGTCACCAACCTTCAGAAACATGGTGCTCCCTTGGCAGGTAAATGGAATTGGATCATTGGGGCTAAGACATCTGAAAACCTTTAAGGTCAAAGAAGAGGCCAAACAGGTAACAAAGAACAGCTGCAAACCAGTGCAGCCTAAATCAAGCCTATTGTTTCCTTGCCATCCTGTGCAGCCCCCATTTAATGTGCCAAAAACAAAAAGACACTGATTTTACTTCCTGCTTTTCTTTGTGGAAACATTGACATGTCCTCAGTCAAACATTATCCACTCCTTCAATCAGGCCCCATTTTTCTCAAGGCTCAGGCGGGGCGGTGGAGGGAGGAGGCAGGAAGTTAAAAGTAATTATTGAAAACTCATAAGCCACAGCTTTAGCCTAATTACCCCAACTCTCTTTTTTAATTTTTGTATTGATTGCCTCCAGCGAACGTACAATTATTGACTGAACTCGTGCAGCCTGCCAGTATGGCGATAAGAACAGCAGCCAATGAGAAACAAAATGAAATTAAATGACCCATAAAACTGGGCTACCCCTCTGCAAAGTTAAAATAAACTGCATAAAACATCACCATGGGACTGAGTTTTCACAGATGGTGTGTCATGCCCTCCATCTGGCTGCATGCAGTGCTGCTTTTAGAAGACCTCCTATTGCCACAGCAGCCTCACCACTAGGGGGCAGACTTTCATGGGTGTGCTAAAAAATAGAGCCTAGAATGTTTAAATTCCCCTCTCGCATATGAAATCCCAACACCTCTCCACACATAAGAAAAATGCATGTGAGGGACAGATCTAGAACCACTTCCCAGGCACGCTTGTTCTTTATGTGCAGCGATAATCTCCCCCTCATCAAATTACAGAGTGCAAACACAGCAGGGCTGCCCTCAGGTATTCTGCAAAGCACTATGCACATCAATGGTGCACTATAAATGCCACAATGTAGGGAAACATTCAAATGTTTACCCACCACCTAAGATCTTCAACGAGCTGCTATATCCTAAGCCAGACAGCTGGTCAATCAAGCTCAGTACTATCCACTCTGTGTGGCAATGGCTCCAAGAGATCTCAAATAAATATATTTTCAATTACTGAGACCCTTTTGCCTAGTGATGCCAGGACTCGAACCACAGGCCTTCAGCATGCAAATAACTTGCTCTTCTGCTGAGTCAGTGGCGTAGCGTGGGTTGTCAGCACCCGGGGCAAGGCAAGTAATTTGCACCCCCTAACCCGTGGATTTGCGCCCCCTAACCCTAACCCCCAGGTGTTGTGCCCGGTGCGGCTGGGCCCCCCCGCACCCCCCACGCTACGCCACTGTGCTGAGTTATGGCCCCACCCCCTGGTATAACCTAGCGACAGATGCTTAAAGGGAGGTGAGCTTCTGCACCTCATTTATCTATGGCTAGATAAAGGAATAATAATAATAATAATAATAATAATAATAATAATAATAATTATTATTATTATTATTATTATTTATACCCCGTCCTGCCCAGCCAAGGCTGGGCTTAGGGCAGCTAACAAGCAATAATAAAAACAAGTTGAATGAATACAACTTAAAAACAACATTAAAATATTGAAACATTAAAATATTAAAATATAGCCTCATCGCAGGAGGAGAAAGGAAAAGAAAAAAGAAAGAGGGGGAGGGAATCAAATTGGCTCCAAGCCAAAGGCCAGGCGGAACAACTCTCTTACGGGCCCTGCGGAAAGAAATCAGATCCTGCAGGGCCCTGGTCTTATGAGACAGAGCGTTCCACCAGGCAGGAGCCAATGCTGAAAAGGCCCTGGCTCTGGTTGAAGCTAATCTGACTTCCTTAGGGCCCGGGACCACTAGGGTGTTGCTATTTATGGACCTTGAGGCTCTCCATGGGGCATACCGGGAGAGGCGGTCCCATTGGTACGAGGGTCCTAGGCTGGACCTACACCCACAGACATCAATTGCTAGGTATGGGAAGAGATTGATCAGACTGGAATGTGGAAATATTGTTATTCTGGTCCGCAGGGGAGAACTGAGGGGCATCTGGGGAATGTGTCCCACTGATCTGTTTCCTCTTCACTACAACAGCCCTTGGGGTCTCAGGTGCACCCAAGGCCACTTCACCCACCTTTCATGCTAATACCCCACTTGTCATCTATAAGCAGGGTCAACACTTGCTGTCGGAGCTCAAGCAAAAAAAACGCCTGACGAATTATTCTCAGGTAAGTGAGCTCCAAAAGATCCCATTTAAATTCTGCCACTTCTTGTTTAAGTAAAATGAAGCTGGCATTTATGAAGCACAGTCCTCCCATCTTGCTTAATGTGCTAATGATTGTAGGAGATGAAAACTCATTTCAAACTGTTCCACCACCTCCCCACCCCCCTGCCCCGTAAAAGCGTACAAGTAAATTTATTCAATAAAATCCCAAGCCAAGCCACTGGACAGGGAGCAAGCTACTCTGGTGTCACGCTGACACTCTCTTACAACCTAAAATAAACAAATTCACCCACTGATTCCAGCCTGATTTGCCAAAGGTGCTCTTCTCCAGAGCTTGGTAAATGGTTTGGATAAAAATCCATATATTGAACCCAGTAGATGCAAAAATATAGCATCAGCCATGACAGAATGTCGATGGCGGGGGCTTGTACAACCACCTTCATCATTTTTGTTTTGTTTTCATTTTCATTTTCAGGGTGGCTCACTTTAGCAATTTCTGAGATCAGGTGAAACTGCATTTCAACAGCTCACTCCATTGTGCAGCAGCTGTATTTAAGGGCCAAAAGGGGGAATCAAACTAATCTAATCTTGCATTGTGTTCCCCATAAGCAACTGGTGTCTATTGCCTCAGAGGAAGCATGGAAGAATGGGGACAGGTTTCTCACTGCTACGCATCCCCCCCGAGAAAGGAGGAAGCTGCAGCAACTAGCAAGCTGGGCACAGCCATGACCACACTGCCATTATGATACTTTGCATTTAAATGTGGGGTGTGACATAACTAATAAATAAAACAGGAATACCTGATAAGGCAGGCTGGACTTAAATGTCATGCAAACAGCCTGAGAAACGAGATGCCATCAAAGTTCCTAGCTAACACCCACAGACGTGGTCTGCATGTCACCATCTTTCATCCCACCTCTCATCTCTGAGCTGGGTCCCCTACAATTTACAAAGAAAAATGTAGTTGGAAGGGTCATTCAAAGGGTCATCTAATACAGACCGTTGCAATGCAGGAATCACAACTAAAGCACCTGAATTCAACCAACGTCCATCACTTCTGCCCCGGTTGTGCCCACTGCTTCCAGCATATGGCTCCAGAAGGGAGGATTTGATATCCTGCTTTATCACTACCCAAAGGAGTCTCAAAGCGGCTAACAATCTCCTTTCCCTTCCTCCCGCACAACAAACACTCTGTGAGGTGAGTGGGGCTGAGAGACTTCAGAGAAGTGTGACTGGCCCAAGGTCACCCAGCAGCTGCATGTGGAGGAGCGGGGAAGCGAACCCGGTTCCCCAGATTACGAGTCCACCGCTCTTAACCACTACACCACACTGGTCCTCATGCTGTGGGGAGGAAGTACCCCACCCCTGTCTGAACAGGAGATGCCAGCAGGGATTGAAGTGGCAACCCTCTGCATGCAAAGCAAGTGCTCTCTACCCACTGAGCCTGCTGCCTTCCCTTCAACACATCCCTGGCCCTGCTCAACCCCTTTCCTCTGCTGCTGCTCTCTTCATTACCTGTCAGGATGGACATGTCCTGGTCCAGTGCTATTTTTCTAGAAAAAGAGGCGTCGGAACTCACCATGAATGCCTCGCTTGTTCTCTTATAATGGCAATGGTGCCCACTTGAAAGGTGCCAGAATTGAGTGAAAAAAAGCCCTGACCTGGTCATCCCCAGCAGAGGAGGACCGGCTGGGAAGGCCAAGTCCCACCTGCCACTTCCCCGCATTGCCCTCCAGGTCACATCTGCCCTCTTGCACAAGCAAGAAATTCCCCATGCAGTCAGCCAGCCGGCCAGCCTCCTCTCCTACTTTTTGCCAATTCAAAGCTTGTAGCCATCAAAGCGGGACGCAGGTGGCGCTGTGGGTTAAAGCCTCAGCGCCTAGGACTTGCCGATCGGAAGGTCGGCGGTTCGAATCCCTGCGGCGGGGTGCGCTCCCGCTGCTCGGTCCCAGCGCCTGCCAACCTAGCAGTTCGAAAGCACCTCCGGGTGCAAGTAGATAAATAGGGACCGCTTACCGGCGGGAAGGTAAACGGCGTTTCCGTGTGCGGCTCTGGCTCGCCAGATGCAGCTTTGTCACGCTGGCCACGTGACCCGGAAGTGTGTCCGGACAGCGCTGGCCCCTGGCCTCTTGAGTGAGATGGGCGCACAACCCCAGAGTCTGTCAAGACTGGCCCGTACGGGCAGGGGTACCTTTACCTTTACCTAGCCATCAAAGCAACCCCCCCCAAAAAAACCCACCAGATCTCTCCTCGTTTGGACCCTGAGCTGATGATCAGCAGTGTAAGCATCACTTTCAGCCACTCCCCTGTTGCCCAGCCGCCCCAGTAAGCAAGGTGGAGTCCGGGGAGGACCCAACACTGTCAGCTGCACAGATCTGGCCCTGACATTGGCAGAGCCCTGCCTGCAATTCAAGAGACACTAACACCCCAGATTTGCCATGACCAGGCAATGGAGGGTGAGGAGAGCTGCATCATGGTCTTGCCTTTCTAGCCTGCCAGTACACTGTAGGGCCGTAGAAAGAACCAAAAATCTACTATCAGAGTAATTCCAGTATTTGGTATTAATTTAATAATAACCATTTCAAATAATGAATTTTATGCTAATTTCCCCATTCTGAATATTAAATTCCAGCTGCAAAATTGGGTTTTTATAGTTGCCGAATAAAACCTCTAATACGAACCTATACATAAGGGTATTTGCTATATATAAATTACACTAGGAACCCAGAGGGAAAACAATCTTTAAAAAGCTCAATATTAATACTTTCTTTCCGGTTTTTATTAAGTGGCTTTTAATGGACTGCTCCAAAACCCTTTCTTGGTGCAATTAGAAGGTTTAATGAGCTATCCCAACCACTGTTATTGGAAAGTCAACAATACAGGAGCCAACAATAGGCAGTTTTAATTGAAAGTAGGGTTCCACGTATTTTGTTGGGATTTTTAATTCCACTCAGAAGCAACAGCACATTTCTAGCACCTGGGGGAAGCCTTGTCACTCTTGTGATTTAGAACAACATTTCTGTCAAAAAAATAGCTTCCTCCTTGAGCACTTTGCACTTCAGTTTAGGGGAGGGCCTGCAACTCAGTGGAAGATCTATATACTTTGCATGTAGAATATCTCAGGTTCAATCTATGGCATGATTAATTGAGAAGGAACACAACTTTCAGACGTTTCATTTTGGGTTGTAGAATTTGGGGTGCAAAATGGTTGATTTCAGAGGCTGTCTTGCACAGAGGAAAGTGGTGTATAAGATGGTAAAAAGGTCACTGGAGAAAGGTTTGCACAGGAAGGTCAAAGGTTCACCCTAGGAACCTGGCAATGATGGAGAGATAGGCTATGCAGGCAGGAGGCAACTGTTCTTCTGATTGGCTAAAAAGTTTGGGGAGGGGAGTGAAAATATTGCACAGTGGTACCTCGGGTTACATACGCTTCAGGTTACAGACTCCGCTGATCCAGAAATAGTACCTCGGGTTAAGAACTTTGCTTCAGAATGAGAACAGAAATTGTGCTCCGGCGGCGTGGCAGCAGCAGGAGGCCCCATTAGCTAAAATGGTGCTTCAGGTTAAGAACAGTTTCAGGTTAAGAACAGACCTCCGGAATGAATTAAGTACTTAACCTGAGGTACCACTGTATATGTAGTCCAGCTGGAAAATAGGGTAGCTAGAGGTGAAGAAATGAAGACTTAAAGAACCTTCTTTTCCTTCTCCTCCTGCGATGAGGCTACATTTTAATATTTTAAGGTTTCATTATTTTAATTGTTGTGTTTTATTTTTGTTTTTAAGTTTGTAATCATTCATCTTGTTTTTATTATTGCTTGTAAGCCGCTCTGAGCCCGGCCTTGGCTGGGGAGGGCGGGGTATAAATAAAAAATTATTATTATTATTATTATTATAATTGATGGAGCTGAAACACTGGATCACTGTAGAAGTAAAAGGGCAGGAGGGCCAACAAACCTGGAAAGATGAAAGCAGGGTGGGTGGGTGGGTGGGTGGTTTAGTTGCTTTGGATGTGGTCTCTCTCTCTCTTAAATAGCAGGTTCTTAGTCAGGGGGTGTTTCTGTATACACTAGTGGCCCAGGTGACCAAAGTGGCTTCAGAAACTAATAAGTCATTTCTAATAATGTTATTAGGGACGCGGGTGGCGCTGTGGGTAAAAGCCTCAGCGCCTAGGGCTTGCCGATCGAAAGGTCGGCGGTTCGAATCCCCGCAGCGGGGTGTGCTCCCGCTGCTCGGTCCCAGCGCCTGCCAACCTAGCAGTTCGAAAGCACCCCCGGGTGCAAGTAGATAAATAGGGACCGCTTACTAGCGGGAAGGTAAACGGCGTTTCCGTGTGCAGCTCTGGCTCGCCAGAGCTGCGATGTCACGCTGGCCACGTGACCCGGAAGTGTCTCCGGACAGCGCTGGCCCCTGGCCTCTTAAGTGAGATGGGCGCACAACCCCAGAGTCTGTCAAGACTGGCCCGTACGGGCAGGGGTACCTTTACCTTTACCTTTAATAATGTTATTATGTCATTTATAAGAATTGTATTATCGTGTATTAAGTTCTATACTGTCTTATTTTTGTAAACTGCCCTGTGAACATCTTTGGTGAAAACATTGTGTAAATTTCTAGATATATAAAAGAAATATGAACAAGAACTTTCATAATGTTTAAGTCTTGTTCACTATCTTATTTGCTACTCTCTATGCCACTGTCGCGGGTGGCGCTGTGGGTTAAACCTTAGAGCCTAGGGCTTGCTGATCAGAAGGTTGGCAGTTCGAATCCCTGCAATGGGGTGAATTCCCGTTGCTCGGTCCCAGCTCCTGCCAACCTAGCAGTTTGAAAGCACATCAAAGTGCAAGTAGATAAATAGGTACCGCTCTGGCGGGAAGGTAAACTGCATTTCCGTGCGCTGCTCTGGTTTGCCAGAAGCGGCTTAGTCATGCTGGCCACATGACCCAGAAGCTGTACACTGGCTCCTTCAGCCAATAAAGCAAGATGAGCGGCACAACCCCAGAGTCGGCCACAACTGGGCCTAATGGTCAGGGGTCCCTTTACCTTTATGCCACTGTCAACACCATCTCACCAGAGATGACAACCCCACTATTGTTCTGCATGCTCATCTATTTCCCCCAAGGATGAAAGAGACATGTTTCTCCTTGAATTATACGCAGAAACCAGAGGTTGTTCTATTTGGAGTTCTTGTCCCTAGATGATCAACTGTACTGCAAGCGTCTGAACACTAACACACCGAATTGCGAACATGTTGAGCTATTGGAGAGATGCACCCTTGGAGATGGGGTGGTCTTTAACTCACTCTGAATGAAATATTGTGACTCAGCTGGACAGCATTTGCCATGCTCCATGAGAAGACAACGAGGGACTACAATACAGAATTTTAATATTACCCCCCCCCAATTGCCAAGAACAGATTAATGCCGTTGGTGCAAACAGCAGCCTAGAAAGAAACTACATGCCAGCACCAATCGATTACTTTCGCCCACATCAACAAAACATTTTTGTCCAAGGGGCTTTGTCACCAAAGCAGCTCTCAGCCTGTCAGACATCATTCTCTTTGCACATTGCCATGGGTGCAATCATCAAGAAAAGAGTTTCTTCTGAAATGCAATGCTGTAATACTGCTGCTTAGTCCTGTGTGTTGCTAGTATGTTTTCCCCCTGTCACAATGACAGTAATATTGCTCTCCTCACTACTAGTTTGTATCATGTTTTCTACTTGGATTACTGTTTATCATTTGCATGCTATTTAAGTTTGGTATTTACACTGTGTGATGCTTTGGGCTTATCTATAATTTGGAGAATGCAATACGAAAAGCTTAGTATAAGAACAGGTTTTGGCCAACTGCCTGAAAGACAGAAGAGAGTTTCAGTTTTTAAGATATTATAGAATAAATACATGTTAGAGATAAGCCGAAAAAGTAAATAAGGGTATTCAAAGCTCAATATGAGTTTTACATTTTATCAACAGCATCCTATAGCTATGCGCACCCCCTAAATCTACTCTAGAGGGTTGGAGAAAACCCTGGAACAGTTTTGGGAAATACAAGGAGATGAGAACAATGATGAGTCCCATTTTGGGAGCAGACCTTGTTCCACCCAAACATACCCCGATAAACGCTACATTGAATTCCAGCTGAAGAAAGTACTATTCAAAATGCTAATAAGGAAATTAGTAAGAACAATGTACAGTCATACTTCGGGTTAAATACGTTTCGAGTTGAGCGCGTTCAAGTTGCGCTCCTCGGCAACCTGGAAGTAACAGAGTGTGTTACTTCCGGGTTTTGCCGCTTGCGCATGCGCAGACGCTCAAAATGACGTCACGCGAATGCGCAGAAGCGGCAAAAAACGACGCGTGCGTGCGCAGACGTGCCATCGCTAGTTACGTTTACCTCTAGATGCGAACGGGGCTCTGGATCCCGTTCGTATCTAGAGGTACCACTGTACATAGCATTTCTTGAATGCTGTAAGCATTACACATCATCTTAGATACCTTACAACTACATTGGTAAGAAGTATACATACATACATACATACATACATACATACATACATACATACTTGATCAAAGATACATCCTTCTCAGTAGTGGCACCAAAACTGAAACTCTCCTTTGTCTTTTAGGCCAAAACTTGTTCTTATACTAAGCTTTTGGGGTTCTGGGATTGACCTGATTTTAGTTCTGTATTTCCTGTTCCTGTTGACATTTTTGATGCTGTTGCTAGTTTTACCATTTTGTTTGGATTGTTTTAATATTTTGCTTTTTTGGGAGATGACATCTGGATTTTTCAAATGGAAAGGTGAGGTGCAACACAAATGTCTGAGATATACGTAATATATACATATATACATACAAGCCTGCCTTTCAGTGTCACACCTTTGGTTCATCTCGCTGGATAAGATAAGGCCACTGTTGTCAACTTTGTATTTCAGATGAGCAGCTGAGTGGCTGGTTCAAGATCACCTAGAGAGGTCACAGTCAAGGTGAAATTCAAACCAGAGACCTTCTGGCTCAGAGATTAAAGCTTTTAGTCTCTACATGCCACCAGTTCACAATACCGGGATGGGGAGAAAATACCTATAAACCTCATATACCCAGCTCATTTACTCTATGGGTGAGGCTGATATTCTAAAAGTACCACTCTTTAGAAATAGCGCTAGTAAAATATCAGGAATGCCTTGGATCAGTTTTGACATACTAAACTAAAATTCCTAAACATGTTAATAATGCATTAGAATTAAATGTAAATGATAAAGCAACATTTGGCTCATAAATAATATCCATAAAGCAAACCATCTTCTCCCTCGATGGGATAAGAATAAAAGCATTCTGAAAGCAGATGATGGTTGACCTGGGGAAAAGGTTTAGCACACTCTTAAATAATATATGTAAACCTGCAATTCACACTGATGCGCACTCATTTTTCTTTCTATGACACCAAAGTTGAAATAATCCAACCGACAAGACAGAGTACACTTGGTGAAGCTATTACTCAAACAAAGGCGTTTCAGATTTCTCTCTTTAAAAAAATGGGGGTGGGGTATATGCCGCAATTTGGTGCAATTTAGAGCAGTGATATTATGTGCCATTTTGCATTGCAATCAGCTGAGAAATGCTAACATTGATCTTTAAATAACCTGGCTAGTAAACCATTCCTCATGCATGGATTTTTCCTTCTCTTGACCTCTTTGTAGCTCAGAAAAGTTGCATTAAATAGTACAATGGTTCTCACCTCTGCTTGTGGCAACAATCTTATTATCAATATAGCTGAAGCTTTGAAAGACCTATCAAAAAGCTTGCAGGCAAGAGATGGGAACACTTAATTACCCAAATCTCTGTTTAAGAGTACCACTTTTCCCTTCCAAAATGACATTTTCTTCCCTGTCACATTTTCTTCCCTGTCACAGAATACATTCGATTGCTTTTCCTTGACAATAAGCTAGCCTGAACAAAATATTGTAGAAATTGTTCTAGGGGAACAGCTCTTAAGAAGAAGGAGAAACCTGTGTATGCACCAACTGGAGATCTAAAACCACAAATGTACCAAGACTATTCAGAATGCATCTTTGAGCATATGGTTGTGGTGTCCTCAAACCCTGGTCAGAAAGGGCTATAGTGGGCAGTGGCATGTATGCAACTTCCTTGATGGGTGAAGGGAAGGGAGCAGCACCATGCCAAAGTGAAGCTTCACTTCAATATCCTATAACAAAAAAGGAGGATAGCTCAGTGGGCTAAAGTGTGGTGCTGACAACACCAAGGTTGCAGGTTCAATCCCCATAAGAGACAGCTGTGTACAGTGGTACCTCGGGTTACAGACACCTCAGGTTACAGATGCTTCAGGTTACAGACTCCTCTAACCCAGAAATAGTACCTCAGGATAAGAACTTTGCTTCAGGGTGAGAACAGAAATTGTGCGGCGGCGGCACAGCGGCAGCGTGAGGCCCCATTAGCTAAAGTGGTACCTCAGGTTAAGAACAGTTTCAGGTTAAGAATGGACCTCCAGAATGAATTAAGTTCTTAACTGTATTCCTGCACTGTAGGGGGTTGGACTAGATGATCCTCAGGGTCCCTTTGAACTCTATGATTCTATGAGAAACACATTTCTGAATATCTCTCCTACTATAATTTCACATACAACAGTGCATGTGCTCCTGACGTGCCAATTTTAAAACAAGGTTAGCGTTTTTTTTCAGAGCACACTTACAATACCAATGTAATTCCCTCCTGCAAATAAGGGTTGATGCCATCCAACAAAAATAGATTTCCATGTTACCTCTTTCAAATATGGGATGGCACCAGTGTACAATTAATTTGCCTTGTTTTTTGTGTGGATGTGGGTCATGAAAACTCATTGGCAAACCTACAGACAGTGATGCTCCCTGTTTGTGAATTTGCTGAGAAGTAAACGAGGCTCCTTATCAATTGGTACAAAATAGATAACTCATAGACTGCATCAGCTGCCCATTAATCAATCAAAGTTTCTACCAGTCAGAGGTTTAGAGCCACTTTGCTTAGACAGCTATATTCTTCTGTGCTTTAGCTTGTCAAAACTGCCAGCAGATCCTTTGTGCTGCTGGTCATCAACATCAGATTATAAAAGCCGAAGGCAGACCAGTAAGGCAATTTGTTATGTTCCTTCTTGAAACATCGCACGCTAATAGAACACTAAGCACTATGAATAGGACACAAAACACTAGGAAGAGATTCCACTCTCAAGAAGCAGGGAGAGAAAGCCATCCCTTGGAATATTTGAACAATTCTGAAATGCCAAATGGGTGGATGACCTGTTAAATCCAGTCGGTTAATTCTGGACTTCAGTCTGAGAAATCCTGATTGGGCAGCAAAGGGGTCTCTTGCCAATTTGCTGAAGTCTGCAGTGATGGAGGTCAAGCATTAAGAGGGTTGCATCTTCCCTTTAGGGAGCCAGAGATATTTTTCCTGATCAGGAGGAAAAGTTGGAGAAAAACACTATTATTACCTAAAGAGGATTAAATTTCAGAGTTATCATTCTCTGCAATGGCCTCTTTGTTTATAATTTCGAATCCCAGCAGGTTTAAAAGTAGAAAGGAGGAGGAGGTAGCCTTGCCCTTAATTCTGTTGAGACAGCTTGTCTTTTTGCAATAGGTTTCTCCAAGCAAAGGGAAGCAGCAAATTGCAAGGTGACAAAAGTGCAAATTAAGAAGGTTGTTCTTAACCAGGGGCCAGCAAACTTTTTCAGCAGGGGGCCAGTCCACTGTCCCTCAGACCTTGTGGGGGACCCAACTATATTTTTTTTGGGGGGGGGAGATGATGCAAGAGCACCATAAACCCCAGTGGCTGCTTACCTGTGTCTTGCGAGTGGCAGGGGCTGGCGGTGGTGGGAGGATGAGCGGCACACAAAAGGGCTCTGGAGAGGGGCTGCTTTAAATGGCGGCCGCTCAAGAGCTGCTGCTGCTGGCACCAACAAAGCCCAGCCCCCTTCCTCCTATAGGCAGGGCGGGGAGAAGCCAGGAGGAGGGAAGGAGGAGGCACTGCCGCGTGAGGGAGAGGGAAAGAATGCGCGTGCTGGCGATCCACAGACTGTCCACAGGCCGGATCCAGAAGGCAATTGGGCCTAATCCGGCCCGCGGGCCTTAGTTCGCCTACCCATGTTCTTAACAGTCCTGCAGCAAAAAGAAGGCCTGTTTGGTTGTGGTGTGTGTGCGCACACGCTGACATCTGACCACAAAAGACCCACTCTTAATTCTGCAACAAATTAGATCCAGGCTTCTCCAGGTCCCCTTCCCTCTTTAATTGGATCCATCAAGAAGGGATCCTGCAAAAATTTTACTCCTATGGTCATCACTATACATTTAATTTAGCATCAACACTGCAACTGGGTGTTGTATGAAACATAAATGATAGGCAAATTTGGGAAGCAGAATTCAAAGATAAAAAAATAAGTGCTAGATGACAAACAAGACCTGGACTAGATGACAGTTATGGTCCCCTCCAACTCTACAATGAATGGAACAGAAGATAATCAGGAGTGGAGTTGCCTGGAGAAGACAGGTACGGTTTTGATGAAAGTCTTGGTCAAAAACAAAGTAACCCCACCCCCAAAAAACCTTGCATTCGTTTGGTCTCTACTTTAGGATTATGCGGCACTATAAGTTTTAATCTTTGAAAAGAAAGGGCTTTGGGGTTTTTTAAACTGAAGCAACTTCTTTTGATTTAGGGTTTGTACACAGGTTTTCAAAATCACACAAGTAACTTTTCAACTGAGTGGTTCTTAGATACGCAATATTTAACTTATGTTCTCAAACAAGGGTGTCTACTCAGATGACTTAAGGCGCTTAAGGACGCACTCTTGCTTTGTAAATGTAATACATATTAGTAGACCACAGGACTTCTAAAAGAAACCATATAGAACAGTTCACCCTATTCTCAAGCATGTGCAAATTATTCCCCAACAGCACATAACACAGGGAAAACGTTTCCAGTTGGCAGAAAAGAATATACTTATTTCTCTATAAACATCGCTGAGCTGTTGTCTACTATCTGGTGTGTATGAGAGACATTCACAAGAAAATTGTGTCTCGGTCTTAGCATTTCAATGCAATGCCTTATTCATAAATCCAAGGAGCCTACTCAATCTGTGTCTCCCCCCGCCAAAAAAAATAATAATTCCTCTTTCTCTGTCGCCTGAGCCTTTCAATCCAACTCTACAGGTAGCAAATTGAAATGTTTAGTGGTCCATTGCAGACAGATTGAATCTGAAAAGAATACGGCAATAAGAACGAAGCCCGGCATCAATATCATATGGTAAAGCTCTCATGCTCAAGATGGCAATGATGTCGGATGAATGACTGAGCATTTGTTAAACTCCTACCATTGTGAAAGCAACCTATTATTTTCCTGGTTGTGCTCCGAAATGCCTCAATCACTGACTGAACAAAGTGAGTGAGAAATAATACAGTTCATTTTCTATTGCCTTTGTTCAATAGAACCATTGTGGTGCAGCACATCCTCCATGCAGTTTTTTCATCAACTTTCTAATATCCTCCCCCTTCGCTCTTTTATCCTTATTTTCCATATGGAGCTCTTCTGATGGATAGCTGTTCTGTTTAAAAGTTGTGTGTGTGTTTTTAAAAAAGCACCACAGCCACTCCCTTAAAAAAATTGTGCACAGGTGTCTAAAAACACACAGTAATATGTCAAAGATCTCTCATAAGGATTTGTCTAGCAAAGAAAGCTATAATGTTAATATTGTCTGAAGGTTACCATTTCAATAAAGCTGAAGAGCTTCACAGCTAGAAACTATCCCTGTCTAAAGACTGCAATATAAGACAGTTCACTGTGATAGACGACCAGTGACTACCCATCCAGTTCTATGCTTACATCTGAGAGGAGTGATGTTTCCAGCTAAATTCCCTCACCGTGTGGAAATTTGGTTCCTTCCAGAACTGCAACAGATTTTGTAAATTATTAGGCATGTTGTGATTATGTTGCACCATCCAAGCTTGGAGTTCTGCTGTCCAAGCTGGTCAGTGTCTTGTGATGTCTAGTAACAAGGGAAGATACTTCAAGAAAGACGGAGACTGTTAGGTCTGGGCTTTTAGAACAGATTGAAAGATTAAGGAAATTCAGGACCTTGGACAAGGACTAAGGTGCTCCTTGGGGGCCATGATCAGCAGTCCTGAAGCTAAGACAGAAAAAGCAAGCTGTCTTGCATATTGGAGCAGCTGGCTGAACTTTATAGTCTGGGCTACACAGCTCCAAATCAAGTCGTCACTTTGGCTCCAACCCACCATTAAGGTCCAAGAACTGATCTTAGGGACTCTGAATTGTGGGACACACACCCTAGGTCTGGATTCGGGTGAAACTGCCATGGCCTGGCTCCAACTAACTCACAATCATTCACAAGCAGGGCGTGACAAATATACGAAGGTATTTTATACTGAGCTATACTATCTAGTTGAATATATGACCACATCTGACATGAGGCCACATCTAGTTTAAAAACTTTTAATGAGCGGGGGGGTGGGGGAATGCCCATCTCTTTTCAACAGCAACAGTAAACAAATTTGCTCTACCATCTATGTAGCAGCCCTTCAAGCATCTGGCTGGGGTTTGAGCATGTGCAGAGTTACTTTGCCTCACTATTCACTATTGACTTAGTCACACGTGGGATTAGGAAGAAACGTTTTCTAGCAAAATGTATTATTGGATGAAATTCAGCACTGGCTATCGGCCATCAGAACAATGTGCTGTCTTACACGGTAACAAAAACATTTATAAAAGAAAAGGAAAGTGGAGAAAAGCTATTTTCAAAGCTTGCTCTAAGGAGTCTTATCTGGCCCTAGGAAGCACAGTGCTGTTGTTTCCTCCAATGCTGTATCCATCATGCGGGGCTTTTGTTTATTCGGTCTCTGAGTATGAGCCTGATAGCAGCAGGATTTAAATCCCCCTGAGGGGACCCACTGGTACCACAGACAACTAATGCACATTCTAGTCATTATTCTGCCTTTGTGTTTGAATAGTAGGAGACTTTTTTATTTATTTATTTTTATTACTGCATTTCAAAAGCATTTCCAAAGTGTCTGACTAAGGCATCAGTTAACCAAAGCTTTGGACAATCCAGAGAAACAGTGGGTGATCCTCCACAGTGATGTGTGCTTTGCAGGGGTTTCAAAAACAAAAACAGAGGAAGAAACAGGCTTGTTGAAGATATGACCAGCTAAGAACTGGGAAGTTAGTATTGCTTGAAGCAGCGCAAGATACAAGATGTAAGAGAAAGGTTGACACATTCCAACCCTTGGTTTTGTGTGTTAGCAACCATATACACTTAACAAGTACATGGACAAGTACTACAATATCTAACTGGCTGCTTCTTCCGACAAGAATAGACCTCAACCATATGAGTGTCCAGGAAGGCCCTTTCTCCGTGAGACCCCTATGAAAGAGGGTGGCAGCAACAGAGAGGGGGCCCTTTGGGTTGTGCAGCTCACCCTTGCCCTTTGGAACGCTCTCCCAATTGACCCCCACCTGTGGCCAATGATGACATTCAGAAAAGTAGTAATTAATTACACATTCATTCAAAATCAATAAAAACTATTTGATTTAATTAATTCAACAAGACTGATGAACTCAATTCAGTGACGCCAACTTTTTAAAGTCCGGTAGTCATTTACACCTCCAACACCCACCTCCCGCCAACTCTTCTGGATCTCAGGCAAAAAGGTATTCCCTGCCTTACTATTTAATCTTTTTCCTGGAGATGTTCGGGGTTTAGATTGTGTCCTTTTGTGTGTGCAATTCACACCCATTTCTAGGGACTGGGCACCTCCCTGCATCAGTTCCTGTTTATTAGTAAGCAACATCCGGTTTATCCTGCTTCACTTGTGAGAAAATCTTGGTAAGGAAATAATGGAATCATAGAACTGTAGAGTTGGAAGGGATCCTGAGGATCATCGATTCCAGGCTTTCTCAACCTGTAGGTCCCCAGATGTTGCTGAACTACAACTCCCATCACCCCTAGCTAGCAAGGCCAGAGCTCAGGGATGATGGGAGTTGTAGTCCAACAACATCTGGGGACCCACAGGTTGAGAACCGCTGGTCTAGTCAAACACCCTGCAACACAGGAATGTGCAGATGGCCCATATGGGGATTGAACCTGCAACCTTGGCATTATCAGCACCACACTTTAACCAACTGAGCTTGCTGCCTTGGAGAATATCTTCCACAGAGACCATATAAGAAAATAACCATGTAAATATTGTATCCACTAGTGCCTGAATTTAATATCACCGTGGCATTGAAACCAGTGTGTGTGTGTGTGTGTGTGTGTGTGTGTGTGTTTCTCCTAGCTTTTGAAGGTGACTTCAAACTTTTGGAACAACCCTCATTCTGCAGTTAAATCAGGTGGCAGGAGGTGGTGCCTTCCCTCATAAAGGAGAAAATGCCATAGTAATTTTTCCCCAGTGTTCTGTCTTTTGTCTGACATGAAAATAAAAGACTGTTGTTCTTGATCCATCATAAAGATTCACGGGATTTCACCACCTTTTCCACCTCTGTGGGGCCTACCCCATTTCATCGTTCCTCCAGCCTTTTATTGTGAGCCAGGTACTGAATTTTTACAAGGCCAATCTGCTTCTAGTTAAACACAAGCCTTTGATTGTGGTTTAATATAATGGCCCATATGCTCTCAGGCAGCTGTCTCTTATGCTCCATATCCACAGCAACATGGAGAGTTCTTCTCGACAACAATGTTATTTCCCTGAGAGGGGAAGAGGTAGTCTGCGGTGTAATTTATTCGAGATTGGGCATCTGGTCTCCAGCACAACGATAGAAACTCTGTGGCAATCAGCTTAAATCAAAAGAGGGTTTCACTGAGGTGTAAATGATTATAGGATCCCTCCCTTTCTGGCCATTGGGAAGGGGGTGTTTTGTGGCACCAGATGAGTTTAAATTTTATCTCGTCATAAAATTGTCAGATATATATTGTTTGCATTATTACTATGTTTTTATCCTGTCCACCCCCTCAAGCTCCAGCTGATGCATACATGTCTCCAACCACTTTTATCCTGCGTGGTAGGCTAAGGAAAGAGCTATTTTCAGTCAAAGGAAAAGAATAAAATTTTGAGTCTTTTTTTGTGTGTAAAGTAACAACGTAACAAAAAGCAACCTTTAGAGCTTGATCATGAATGAATGATTTATCGCATCAGTCTTTCCTTTGCAAAACAAGCTCTTGCCGTTAAGCTAGCTAAGTAGTATTCAAAATTATTTGCTTTTTCATATGCCTTGATCAGAAGCCTCTCACAAAATAAAATACAACATATATATTGAGAGTTAGAAACCACACATGAGCAGACTTGGTTCACATATTTGTCCAATATCTATTTTTTATGCCATTAAACATTGCTGGTTCAAATACGGGGCCTATGGAGGCCATATCACCTTCTAAATCTCCTCCCACCACTTGGTCCTGTATACCTGAAGGAGCATCTCCACCCCCATCGTTCTGCCCAGACACTGAGGTCCAGCTCCGAGGGCCTTCTGACGGTTCCCTCCCAGCAAGAAGCCAAGTTACAGGGAACCAGGCAGAGGGCCTTCTTGGTAGTGGCACCCACCCTGTGGAACGCCCTCCCATCAGATGTCAAAGAGAACAACAACTACCAGACTTTGAGAAGACATCTGAAGGCAGCCCTGTTTAGGGAAGCTTTTAATGTTTGACAGACTACTGTATTTTAATATTTTGTTGGAAGTCGTCTAGAGTGGCTGGGGAAACCCAGTCAGATGTGCGGGGTATAAATAATAAATTATTATTATTATTATTATTATTATTATTATTATTATTATTATTATTATGCCTGGGGAGGACCCATACTTGAGAGGTGAAGCACATACCTGTAATATATAGGTTCCATGTTTAGAATTTAACACCTCCAGTTAAAAGGATCTCAAGCAGCAGGGCTGGGGAAGTTCCCTGTAGAATACCCTAGAGAGTGCCTGCCAATCAGTGTAAACATTGGTGGACTAGATAGACCAGTGACCCAACTTGGAATAATGAAGTGATGTCAATCCCTCACTTGCATGTGGGAGTCCACCCCACAACTGAAGAAGCAAAGTTGTAGCTCTCCTGCTGGGACAAACAGAAGAAGCAAACTCTTTAACTTAAAGGTCCAGCCATTAATTGCATAAAGCATTTGTCCATCACCACCATAAATTTTTCATGCAGATACACTGTAATTCGCAACAAAACAAAGCAAATATAGAGTCTGCTTAGCAGTATGCCTATGTGGCTTTGAGAGCACAGGAAGCCATGGAGCAGAATGCTTTACTTGGGATTACTCTCTGCTGAGAGCCAATTCAATCTCAAACGGATTATATACCGAGTGCTGCTGAAGGGTGACCAGAGTAATTTCCCATCTTGTAGGGGCTTAAGGTGACATTCTTTTGAACTTTATGTGTCTCAGAAGCTTAGAGAAAAGCTTTCAATAAACTAGAGGGGGAGTCTGTACCAATTCTATGTCAAAAGTAGACGCATTCTTATCTGAAAGGTTGTGTCCTCTCCATGCCATATGCAAAGAGGCAAAATAAAAACCCAGGAAAGAAAACGACTCTGTGGAACTGAAATTGAGTTCATCCTGTGCCTATAATACAACATGGTATTTCAAGTAAGTTGTCTGAAATGTTATTATCCTATTTGCCCACACATATATATGGTAGCCTCAAATAGGGGTGGGGGGAAGCCTCCTAACGCTTTCTCAGTTTACAAAGGTTTTTCTGTGTGATCACCAGGAACCAAATCTTTCTCCCCAAAGGTGACTGGGCAAGTGGCTGTCTGCAAGCCTTAGGTACTAGGCTCTCCAAGTAGCAAGAGTGTAAAGACTGTGCTAACTCTAGGCTTCCAGTCTAACAGACAGGACTGAGCAAGCTGTGGCCCTCCAGATTGTGTTGGACTACAACTCTGACCATTCATTGGCAATGTCAGTTGGGGCTGATGTGACTTGGAGTCCAGCAATATCTGAAGGGTCACAATAACATATCGCACATCAAAGGAAGAAAGAGAACATGATCTGCCCTGGCTATTTGTTTCCATTGCACATATATCTCTGGCCAGAATCACAACTTTGGCCCCATGGCATGACTCAAGCAGAAAGCTTTATCAGATTGTCCCATCCGTTTAACCACAAGACCAACACACTAGAGAACACTGGCTCTCATGTGCAAGAGCTGTGCTTTTTTCTGATGGTACTCAACAGAACACAGTACTGCCACCTCCCTCCCAAATATATATAGTGATTTATTGAGATGGTGGCGAGGTTTTGTTGGGAAGTAGCAAACAGAAAGACACACAGAGAAAGAGAAGGAAGAGAAACTGACTCCTCTTTCTCCTCCCACTTCCATAAGAAACACAACTGTTTGTCTCAGTGGCGCTGGGGAAAGTATGGAGAGGTTTCAGAGAGGAGGAATACAATTTGGGAAGGAAAGCAGGATGGGTGCTGGGACAGGGGGTGGTTAGGGAGCCAGCAGGGTGGGGGAAGAATAAGAGGGAGAGAAATGGAGTCCCAATTATAAAGCGAGGAGAAGTCACGAATTGTGACCAGAAGCATGGGCCTTCTCTCACCCATAATGCGGAGCTGCTTGGAGGAGCAGCCTCTGGGCCATGAACTCCAAGAATGCAGAGCAGCCACTGCAATGACAGGGCAGGAGATTTGGCTTGGATCTCTTTCCTTCTCTTCCCCTGCCCCCCACTTTTCTCACGCGACACACACAATGAATAAAGAGCACCCAAACAGAGGAGTGGAAAAGGGAGATAAAGAAACTGGACCCACTCATCAAACCCAAGCCAAGATGATGCCTTTCAAGTGTGGCTTTCTCCCGAGGAGGGCAGAGCAGATGTCAAGGGAGGGAGGGAGGGAGGGAGCCTGGCGGCACTTGTTGTTTAGTCATTTAGTCATGTCCAACTCTTCGTAACCCCATGGACCAGAGCACGCCAGGCACTTCTGTCTTCCACTGCCTCCCACAGTTTGGTCAAACTCATGCTGGTAGCTTTGAGAACACCGTCCAGCCATCTTGTCCTCTGTCGTCCCCTTCTCCTTGTGCCCTCCATCTTTCCCAACATCAGGGTCTTTTCCAGGGAGTCTTCTCTTCTCATGAGGTGGCCAAAGTACTAGAGCCTTAGCTTCAGGATCTGTCCTTCCAGTGAGCACTCAGGGCTGATTTCCTTAAGAATGGAGATGTTTAATCTTCTTGCAGTCCATGGGACTCCCAAGTGTCTCCTCCAGCACCAGAATTCAAAAGCATCAATTCTTTGGCTATCAGCCTTCTTTATGGTCCAGCTCTCACTTCCATACCTCACTACTGGGAAAACCATAGCTTTAACTATACGGACTTTGTTGGCAAGGTGATGTCTCTAAATGTGGTGGCTTGGGATTATTATGTAGGAGGCATACTGGAGTAAATTTGCATTACCCATGGGGGGGGGGGAGAGAGAGGAAAGACCCGGTCGCTGCCCATCCCAGTGTGAAGAAGCCTGGGGTGGTGATTGTGGGATGAGGCAGGGAGCAGTTGGGAATGGAGGCTTCGGGTCTGCAAGGGCCCTGCTGCAAACGAAAAAAAACCAGGAAAGTCACTGTGTGTGTCAGCAACATGGCAAGGGAGGTACTTCCCTTACTCTTAAGGAATTTAGGCTGGAGAGAGACAGGCTGGAAGAAGAAGTCAAAAGAAGGTGGTGCCCCCCCCCCCACAGGTAGGAGTAAAGGTATCAGCACCGTTTTTTTCCTGGGGGGAAAAAACACTGGGCAAGAGGCCCCTATTATTCACAACTCATATGAAGTGACGTTCTGTTCCAACATCTGTCTGCCTTAAACAAGGTAAATTTAAATAGGACTGATATAAGGGGATCCCAACCATTTTTCAACTGAGGGGTTAAGACCAGCAATAAAAAAAAAATCCTGTGTTATGAAGATTTATTTCATCGCTTCAGCACAAAGCAAACACCATCTTCATGTCAATAATTTCATCTCCCTTCAAATAAAAACTTTATTCATTTAAAAGCCATTGCTCGACTCTGTTCTTTGGACTCCGCAGCCTGCAGTGACAGTTACTGCGCCGAATACTAATGAGCAGCATAATGGAGCACCATTTCTGTCTCTGGCGCTCTCCAGGGAAGAGCAATCATCTCTGAACTGTCATTGCTAATGCAAACGACTACCGCTAATCCACTGGGGCTCTGAGCAAAAATGCTGGGAGCTATTGTTTCACGCGTGCCCCCTCTCCCTTTTCAAGATCCATTTCCCTCTTGTAGAAGCCTCTCCAATTACATTAAATGCACATAAATAAAATAGATTAGAGCAACATACACATAAACTCATTAGGTATACACACCTCTCCCCACATAATGGATTACCCATGGCAGGGACCTAGCGTGACGTGGGCTTTCCTGAGGTCTGGTACTAAATGGCACAATTCCTGCAAGGGTGCTCTTTTTTAGATTAGACAGACTTTTAGCTATAACAGGTACAACTTGGGTGCAAGGGATCCCAATTTGTTTGTGCTGCCATTTGCATTTGCTGAAATGTAACGAATCATGCAGTCAGGGAGGTCTAGGTAATACACTAAGGGATGAAACAACGTAATTGACACAGATCCTTGGTGTTTTGTTTTGGGGGTTTTTTTAAGCAAGTTTGCTCCACTGGCATCAGTAGAGTTATCCTAATTTACACCAGCAGAAGATCTATACCAAATCTATCCGGACGGTGTGAATGAAGCTGTTTGAGAATAACTGCCACTTAATCACAACCAACTCACACTTTACTAATGAGGTGCAAATTAGCTTTTAAACTCATCTCCATACTGAACAATATGCATGTCTGGACATCTGTCCAACATTTTTGGTCCTCTTGGATCATAGAGGTAGAACTAGAGGGGCTGTATTTTGATTGGCTCGCAGTAATTTTCTCTCTTTTTATATAGATGAACAAAAACTAAACAAAAAACCCCCAATTATTTAAGTATTAAACTAAAAAGGAAATAACAAAACTTACCACAAGCCACTTAACTTGTGGTTCTTGGGCTTAATACAATAACATATATGATTTGACTTGAATAATCTTATTTACAAACTTTATTGCTAAATCCGATCTGTAGTTCTTTGGCATCTTCAAAGTTCTTAAGGTATCTTTTGAAATCGGGGGGAGAGGCCATGTCTGGATATCCATCTAATATTTTTGGTCCTCATGGCTCACATAGGTGAAACTAGAGGATCTTTTAATTGCCTTGCATTTTTTTTCCTTTGTGGAAGTGCAACACATCTAGGGATGCTTGTAGCAACTGACCAAATTCCGAGCATTAGTTTCATTTCAGAAATAGAAAACATTAGTAAATGCAGCAGACCTACTTGTGATGCAATGGGGTGAAAAAAGACAAATTAGGCAAACAGATAATGCAAAAAGCCCCCTATAATATTTTAATTCTAGCTCAAAATTCTCTGCGCATGGGCACATGGACTTAGTTGGTATATGCAATAGTAATGATTGTTGTTATTTAGTCGTTTAGTCGTGTCCAACTCTTCGTGACCCCATGGACCAGAGCATGCCAGGCACTCCTGTCTTCCACTGCCTCCCGCAGTTTGGTCAAACTCATGCTGGTAGCTTCGAGAACACTATCCAACCATCTTGTCTTCTGTCGTCCCCTTCTCCTTGTGCCCTCCATCTTGCCCAACATCAGGGTCTTTTCCAGGGAGTCTTCTCTTCTCATGAGGTAGTCAAAGTATTGGAGTCTCAGCTTCAGGTTCTGTCCTTCCAGTGAGCACTCAGGGCTGATTTCCTTCAGAATGGATAGGTTTGATCTACTTGCAGTCCATGGGACTCTCAAGAGTCTCCTCCAGCACCTCAATTCAAAAGCATCAATAGTAATGATAACACACCCCTAAAGGGGCCACCAGATCAGGTTGCTCGCCATGCAGAGCAAAATTCTGTGTGTCAGCTGTGGGTTAGATTGGCAACGGACCAACATAATCACTTTGGTACCAGCAGCTACGTGGCACAAAGTGGCCTGTGGGCACACTCAACTCTGCCTGGTGACAGTTACTCATGTATTGGAGCTGTGAAAGCTGGCAGGGTATACCTGGCCTTTTCTCTCGGAAACATGAGTAATTTTGAAGCTGAAATATACTCACAGTGCTATTGACCAGAACACAATGCATAGGACCCCTGAGAGCATCAGAGATTTATGGAAATGGCAAAGCACTAAAGAGCCAGTGGGTGCTAATGTATAACCATTACCGAACAATCTACAAATCACATGGTTAGCCACCATTTCAGGTGCCCACTGGAGATTTGTTTGACAGATGGCAAAAATATTAAAATGAAATAAACAAACCCAAGGAAAAGCAGCTGTTGGATCAGCAATAGCAGTGGGAGAAAGCAGCTGAGAAAGCATGATAATGCTTGGCTTACAATACTATCAGAGCCTCCAAGTCAGAACACCAGAGCTCATTCCTTCTTTTTTGTCCTCTAAGTCAGCCAGTGCTCCATCATTCCTTTAAGTAAGTTCTTGCTGGTTTCCAACTAAAAGAAGTGAACACTGGAAATTCATCAGATGATTTGTTCCTGCAATGGTATGGTTCTGAAGTCTACTTCTCAAATAACATCGCTCCTACAAAATAAACAAGCTGCAAGATGCTCATTACCTCTGGTGATCTGCCTCTTCCATCTGCTACCACAAACAAAAGGTGTCAGGTAGCATGGGCCAAATATGGATAAACATGCTGCTGCCCCATTAAGAAAGAAGAAGGGAAGAGAAGGTGGTTCGGAAGAGGAAGAATCCCTAAGGGAAATGGAACTGGAGAGCACGCAGGTAAAATTTCAAGGGGTGGGGGTCACAGTGCTGGCAGAAAATGAGCCAAGAGACTGAAGAGTTTCAGAAGAAATGTAGACATCAAAAAGATGCCTTGATTTATTTCTCCTCACTGCAAATCTTACATTTCATAGCAAAATAGCTTTTCTGGTGTGCAACTGTCAGATTGCTGCAGTTTTAAGCTAGCCTTGAAAAGACAATTTCCTCTTCACCTGTCTCATCATGCTGCCTAGTGCCACATCCATATGGTCAAGCCTTTGACCTCAGCATTAATTAATCTGGAGTAATGACCAATTCACAACAACTCAGATGAGCAAGAATCCCAACAAGCGCAAATTAAAGGGGTGAGGAAAAAGCCACTGAGGTTTCACACCCCTGATCAAGAGTACAATGGTTTATAAAAGACAAATAAAAGGATAATTAATCTCTGATAAAATAGAAAACCAAAGGTATATGGAGAGGTGTTCTTGATGGTCACTCCACTTTCAGGTTGCGCCTTCAACCTAGACTGTCTCTTAGAACACCTACATGATGTCACCACTCTTACACACTTCAAACCCCTCCTCAATTGACCCACTTTTTCCATGAAAAAACAACCACTTCCCCTTCACCCAACCACTGCTCCCCCAGTTTGGCACTAGAGAGCTAAATTTTCCATCTGATAAGCTTTACCAAGAGACAGCCATCAAAAACCACACACAGACCAGCACTTCACACACCCTCAAAGTGTAAATCACAGGCTGTGCATGCCAAATAGGCCAAGGCACCAGGTCAGATTGTCTGGGAATTGGTAACCACACAGATGTTTTCAATCACCAACTATATAGAAAACCGAGACCTATAACAGAACTTTTTGGTGGCTTGATCTCAAAATATATCACAAAACTCCTTTATCTAAGCTGGGCAAGCTTATTGAATAGGCATCAATCTTGAGTGTGTTGAGGAGGTAAGGATGATAGGATGTGTATCGGCATACACATTTTGATGGGTACCAACAATGGTTCAACACAAATAAAACAATCAGTGGGGTATCATCTAGAAAACGGAGGAGATGGGAAATAATACAGAAGGTATCCAGAGGTCAGGTATTTATTTGTAAAACCTAGAGAGTAAAATATTGATTTGATGATTGTTGGTGTCCACAAAACAAGGCAGTAATGCAAAATATAAGACACAGGACAGACAGCTTAGGCAGTGTAAACAACAGGTCAGAGTTACTATTGCTATAGCAGTGAAAAGAGGGGACACATTCTTATTTGGTTTTGAAGCTCACTGGATGGCCTGGGGCAAGATATACACACATCCTCTCAGCTGTCTAGTCCCCACAGGGCAGCTGGAACTCCTGAGAACTGGGAAGAAGACATGTGAGAACTTTGCATGCATTTAGTCTTGGACTAAAACTCCCATCATCCTCTATTGGATATGCAGTCAGTGGTTGATAGGCATTGTTATCCAAAACGTCAGGAGGGCACCACAATGGCTGCCCCTGAAAAATGCAGTGAACAGTCAGGCAACAGGATTTCATGCCATGGTATGTTTTGGAAGCCACTAGCATAAGTGACGTTCAAAGGTTATGCCTAGAAGATACTAGTAGCAACAGTCAGAAGTCCATTCCCCATGCTTAGGCACTGTGTACTGGATTTTGAGGACCAAGAAAAGGGAAAAGATATTCCCCATCAAGTCCTGCTCATAAACTTTCTCTGTGATGAAGAACTGGACACTGAAGGGAGGCAAAGTATGGAACTTATGACCCAGTGATTCTCGTCTTCATTACCCCTTTTCCAGCTACAGATGTATTGCTGCCATCAACAAAGTTTTCAGGCAGTGGTTATAGGAACAAAGTTCTTTAACTCCCCACCCACCAGCGCTCAAATTTCTCTCATTATTCTCCAGGATGGCCACTTACGGAAAGTTATATTCAGAGATTTCATACCAAAAGTGACTCAGCTGTACTACTCAGAAAAAAGCTTTCCTCGTTTTCAAAGCCCATAAGCAACATTCATGAAGAACAAGTCACATTAGTGAAGAGAGATTGACCTCAAGGCATTCCAGGCAAATTGCTTTTCCTTAGTTGTGTGATGACCTTTAACCTCCCCCATTACAACCTGATTCTAGAGACGTAAGGTGGAAAACACAGAAGGCAGAGCGGGGTCCCCCCAAAAAAGTTCTTTTGTGATTTTATTATTATTATTATAACTGCAGTTACTGTTAAAGAACAAACATAGGCTATTTTTCAAGTCTGGAGTCCACACCAAAAGTAGACAAGTAAGCAGCAGATGAAAAATAAACTGGAGATGGCTACAAAAATGATGCATGTTGAAAAATTATGCTAAGGTAGAGCAATAAAAACTTGGACAGAGAGGCTGTGAATCAGGTATTACCACTCAAAAGATTTGGGAATGTTGATAGGTTTCTATCTACTGTCTGAAATTTTTAGATAGATGTGTTATGGGACCCCAACAACAAAGCAAAAGAGAGGGAACATCAGTGCACCGAATGAAAGTGTTAAAATAAAACTGATGCTCCCCAGAATTCCCCACCACTCAATACATTTGATGGAAATGTGCCTGTTATTTTTTTTTTTAAATATTTTTTATTGCTTTTAAGAAATACAGAAATACAGAAAAAAGAATAAAGAATGGTTATAAGAAAATAGAGTAGAAGAATAACAAATTTCCATATTCTTTTTCCATCCAATCTATAGGACTTCCCCACATCCTCCGAACCCTGCGTTCCCTGTCTTATAGAGCATCAGCAATTTGTTAACATATTTCAAAACTTCTTGTAACTTCCATTTTATCATGTTCCCTAATTTCAGTTTTACTGTAACCCAATTCTTATATACTTTGTATTAAACACAATAAAGTTGTTTCCTTATTTTACCTCTAAATTCTTGTGTCTTAATTTTCATTTCATTAACTTAAATTTGCTGAAGCTAGAGTTTCCTGAAAGGTGCATTTTTTAACATTCATACAGCTTATAGTGTTTTTTCAAATAGTCCTTAAACTTTTCCCAATCCTCCTCAATTGTTTCTTCTCCCACGTCTCGGATTCTGCCAGTCATTTCAGCCAATTCCATATAGTCCATCAACTGCGATTGCCATTCCTCCAGCGTGGGTAAATCTTGTGTCTTCCAATATTTTGCAATCAGGATCCTTGCTGCTGTGGTAGCATACATGAAAAAGGTTCTGTCCTTCTTAAGCACTCTCTGGTCCACCATGCCCAGAAGGAAGGCCTCTGGTTTCTTAGGTAAGGTAAATCTCAGTACCTTTTTTAGTTCATTATGGATCATTTCCCAGAAGGCCTTCACTTTCGGGCAGGTCCACCAGAGATGAAAGAATGTCCCTTCCGCCTCTCCACATTTCCAACATTTGTTATCAGACAGATGATATATCTTAGCTAACTTGACTGGGGTCATGTACCACCGGTATACCATTTTCATAATATTTTCCTTCAAGGCAGTGCATGCCGTAAATTTCAAACCGGTGTTCCATAACCTTTCCCAGTCTGCAAACATAATGTTATGCCCCACATCCTGAGCCCATTTTATCATAGCGGATTTGACTGTCTCATCCTGTGTATTCCACTTAAGCAGCAAGTTATACATTCTCGAAAGTAGCTTACTTTTTGGCTCTAACAATTCAGTCTCTAGTATCGATTTTTCCACCTGGAATCCAACTTTTTTATCTATTTTAAATACCTCTTGAATTTGCGCATAGTGCAGCCAGTCTCGTACCTTAGTTTTCAATTTCTCCAAGCTTAGCAACCTCCAATTGTCTCCAGTTTTTTCAATTATTTCCCAATATTTAGGCCAATGGGCCTCCATGTTAAGTCTCTTACGTGCCTTGGCCTCCACCGGTGAGAGCCACCTCGGAGTTTTACTCTCCAATAAGTCTTTATATTTTATCCAGACCCTCCAAATTGCTCTTCTGACAATATGGTTTTTAAACAATTTGTGCACTTTAACCTTGTCATACCACAAATATGCATGCCACCCAAACGCATTGTCAAACCCTTCCAGATCTAGGACGTCAGTGTTCTCCAATAAAATCCAATCTTTCAACCAGCAGAAGGCTGCTGATTCATAATATAACCTCAAGTCTGGCAGGGCAAATCCCCCTCTTTCTTTCGCATCAGTTAATATTTTAAACTTTATTCGGGGCTTTTTGCCCTGCCAAACAAACTTAGAAATATCCTTCTGCCACTTTCCAAAACATTCCACCTTGTCCACGATCTGAAGGCCTGAAACAAAAATAACATTTTCGGCAATACATTCATCTTTACAGCAGCTATTCGGCCTAACAAGGAAAGTTTCAATCTTGACCATGTTTCCAAATCTCTTTTGATTTCTGACCAACATTTCTCATAGTTATCTTTAAACAAATTCAAATTTTTGGAGGTCAGGTACACCCCTAGGTATTTTACTTTTTTAACCATATTCAACTCCGTTTCTTTAGAGAACTCATCTGTTTCTGTAACTGTCAAATTTTTTGCTAAAACCTTGGTTTTGAAATGTGCCTGTTAAACCTCAGCTAAACCAACCACTTACCCAATTTTTCCTTCCCTGTGCAAGACATGGCTGCACTACAGGGCAATGTAAAGCAATAAATTAAGGCATCAGATCTGGGGCACAACTAAGGACAGCAGAAGAGGAAACCACGCAGAGCTGATCCTGTAGGGCACCATCTACTGTGATGCTTTCTTGGCAAGCCTTACTGAAACAGATAGGAACTGCATCAGAACACAGCTGTCCAGGTTCAGTGAGGCCTGCATGGGAAGACTTGCCATTGGAATGTGGCCCCTGTTAATTAGCAAAAGGGGCTGGGAGGCCATATAGATTTTGCACATCAAAGCCCAAAACATCTTGGGCCACCCTTGCTTTTCATGCACACAACCTTCCTTTTTTCTTTTCTTTTTTATTAATTTTCACAAAATTATAAACAAACAAAACAAACAAACAAACAAACATAAACCATAACCTTATTAAAATTACACTTATTAACATTAAAGCCTCAGCGCCTAGGACTTGCCGATTGAAAGGTCGGCAGTTCGAATCCCCGCGGCGGGGTGCGCTCCCGCTGCTCGGTCCCAGCGCCTGCCAACCTAGCAGTTCGAAAGCACCTCCGGGTGCAAGTAGATAAATAGGGACCGCTTACCAGCGGGAAGGTAAACGGTGTTTCCGTGTGTGCTGCGCTGGCTCGCCAGAGCAGCTTTGTCACGCTGGCCACGTGACCCGGAAGTGTCTGCAGACAGCGCTGGCTCCTGGCCTCTAGAGTGAGATGGGCGCACAACCCCAGAGTCTGTCAAGACTGGCCCGTACGGGCAGGGGTACCTTTACCTTTACCTTAACATTGTTAAGCGACTTCCTCGCTTCCCCTTGGTTGAATTTCCATGCATATCCTTGTAACGGCTTTCCAAGTCCTAATTCTTATAAATCTAACTTAGTTCATAAACATCCTTATATCTTTTCAATTCAAAATTGTACATGTTAAACATCACTTAACTTATATAAACTCCTAAGCCAATCTGTCACCTGCAAACTATTTCCAATTAGTTTAACCTAACAAATTTAGCTAAATAACTGTTAAATTTTGTCCATTCTTCCTGATACTCCTCCTCCTTCTGGTCGCAAACTCTTCCGGTAAGGTCGGCTAGCTCCGAAAACTCCATCATCTTCATGCCCACAACCTTCCTTACATTTTGTCTGTACCGTGCAGAGAGCTACGAGATAACATGCCAAATGGGTGGGAGATGCTGTTAGTGAGAGAGTTAAGCATGTGACTTCGGTCCCTTGTGTAAAACCCACCAATTTCCCTGATGCATTGTGCATCCCTCATCTCCACCTCTTCATATCCAGATCCCACAGTTTTAGTACTGTATTTACGTCAACAGCCAGGTATATAAATGGCATCCTAGGAAGCAGAGCATTGTGGATCTGGATCATTATTACTCCACTTGAGCTGTGCTTGTCTGCCTGCAGAAGAGATGATCACTGGCTTTACCCCCTGCACACCCCTGTGGGACCCATTATTTATTGCATTACATTTTATAGTGCTGAGTAAATAAATAGCTTCAAAGTGCTAAATGTCTTCCTCAAAATGAGTTGTGTTCAGAGGCTGCAGTTCTTTCTTTGGCTTTGGAAAATGCTGTTATTAGGAACTCTATAAAAGACTCTGTGTGTGTGTCCGTGTGTCCGTGTGTGTGTGTGTGTGTGTGTGTGTGTGTGTGTGTGTTGGGTGGGGGGAGACATTCATCCTAATAGAGATGTGATCAAACAAGGCAGCTGGGATGCGAGAGGTGACTCTGTGGGAGCACATGCCTTTTACGTGTGCCTGTCTCACCACCACTCCTCTTGTGTCCTAGCCTGCTGATGTAACCTCCTATCCGCGCAACACCCTCACTTTGATCATTCTTGGCAGATGCCATTTCTAAAATGTTAATTTAGATCATTACTTGCTGTATGTGACTTATAAATGAGTATTGTTTACAGGGCTTGAGGCATTGCTGGGAGAGGGAAGGAAACAGTGACACTCATCACCACCCCATGCACATTTATTGTCACACACACACTCAAAAATCATATCCCTTCCCCAATCTTTGCCAGGTTGATTTCCTCCAGACATTTTAGACTACAGCTCCCATGTGTCCCTGCCAGCATGGCTGCCTTGCCTAATGAATCCGTAAACCTTGATGAGTTTGCTGGATCAGGCCAATGGACCATCTAGTCCAGCATCCTGTTCCCATAACGGCCAACCAAATGCCTATGGGAAGCATGCAAGCATGCACAAGAGAAAGGGAGGGTATTCACTCTTATTCACGAAGCACTTTTGATTCAGCATCGCCTTGATTTTTGCCTGTGGAATCTCTGGCCAATGTCTGACAAAATTCAAGCAGGCCTGGGTATGATATTTATTCCTCTAGTGTGCCATGCAGCTTGGATCTAATATACCATTAAATTTTGATAATTTCTACTTTTGTGTACATTGGCACATCCATCCAGACCCATGTTACCTAATCTAACCTAGTTTCTAGATTCTGCTCACAACTATGGACAACTCTGAGCTACCTGGGGGTGGGAGAAGAAAGGTCAAACTGCATGCTCATCTCATCTCAGCGCGTGCGCGCGCACACACAATCCCACAGGTCTTGGCACTAGCTCATAACAGACGAGATTCCTTTTGATCAAAGTATTTCAGTGGGATCTGTACGTAGTGACAGAAATCTGGCAAACTTTTTAGGAGCGAAGAGTTCCATACTTGTGCTGTCTAGACTTTATAATGCTCACATCACTAAATATAGGCTTTGAAATTTCATAACAAACTGTGTGTTGCCAATTCCTCCCCCTTCCCCAAAACACACATGCACAGAATAAATCATATGTCAAAGAGACATTCAGTGTGTCTTAGCCATATGAGAGCAAATAATTTAACACTGGAGTGCTTTTAATTTTGTCTGACACTTAGCACATGGCAGGTAGGAGCCTTGAAGACAGCTGAGGAAAAGTGCTGGTGCAATTCCAAAAGTAATCACAGAAGTTAGTGACAGAAGGGGACCTTGAAGCTTATCTGACCCCTTTCAAGCAGATATACTTCTTTGCTTTGTGGGGAACCAAACTGGCCTCTTTCAATTACTTTTGTGAACACATTTCAAAGCTCATGATGACCAGCATTCAAGTTGCACCAAGATTTAGGATAACATTGGGTAGCCTATGAAGCACTATAGTGCTTGTGTGTCTATGAGACTCTATTCACAACATGAACAATTGCATGGCTTCTACATTACGTTACTACTTGGCCTCCTTCCAAGAAGACAGAAGTGTCACTATTTTAAACAACCCTCCTTAATTATCCAGAGAGGGCAGGTGGCGAAGAAAGATGTTAGATCAAGTCCTTTGTGGGATCCATACATGGTGGTGGTGGTTGGATCACAACTTGTAAAGGCCTGGATTAAACCAGTCCTTCAACAACATCTGCACTGCATTTCTTCTCTCTTCCAAGCACAATTCAAAATAGTTTGAAGTATTTATAACTGATCGATCTCTTTAAAAATCTGCCCTGATTTAAGAAATCATCATCTTCTCAATGTCCCCATTGCGAATTTAAAGTGCAGACATGAACACCCTATTATCAATAGCATACATATAGCATATTGAGAAAAAACACTAAGACAACGGTTCTAGGAAATTTATATATTTATTTATTTATAATCGATACCACCTTTCTGTCCTCAAAAAAACATTCACAACCACTAACAATTACATTTTCAAGGTGCTTTATGCAGACTCCCTCAATAATTGCAACACTGCTGCACAGCTGGCTAGACTCTTATCACCATATTATAAAGGGGGGCCAGGAGAGAGAGGGAGAGGGAGAGGGAGGGGATGAATGTTGCCTGATGAATTCATGCCCAATGAGACATTTGAACTGAGGACAACCCAGATGACTGTTCTTCAACTTACCCACTAAGTAATGTCAGCTTTGTACAGAGCTTTCTACTCTTTGGAAACTTGTTGAACCCTCAAAATTTTTCAGGATACTTGCAAGCCTAATTGAGTTCACTTCTCAGGATTGCAATAAAAACAAGTGGAAGAACAGTAGTTCTACTAATTCTGTAACTCTGTGCATTTGCTTTTAAAAAACCTGTTGCGAACTGCCTTGCACTTTCAAGATAGGCTAGCGATACGTTCTCATCAATACGCATTCAGTTTCAGCACTTGACAATGAAATTTTATTTTCTCGTTTCTGTTTAAGGAGTGTGGGAGAGAAAATATTAGCTCCTCTGAAACCTGTTTTCCAAATCCTACCACTTCATTTTCAGTTCTTCTTTGCATGTAATTAACATTTCAAGTCTATCCTTTGTAATTCAACACAGACAAGCTCATCACAAACTTTTTCCTCTTCCATTTTTGCCCTTGAATTAAAAGGCATCAACTTTATGCAGCAGGAAGAAAGAACATGAGTGAGGGAGGGACTGGGATTAATAAGTTTGAAGTCAAAGCTAAATATCTACTAATGTTTCACAAGTTATTGCTACCTATCTAGGGACCAGAACAGTCTTAGGTTAACCAAAGTTTTCTTAAGATTTATCAATATCAGTCAAGGCTCCTGAGTGAATATTTGACTTTCTACTTGGGAGAAGCTATTTGCATATCATCAGATAATTATGAGCCACAGGTACATTTCCTAGCCTCTTCCTCTGAATGTTGAAACTATGGAAATTCCTGAGATGAATGGCAATATTGGATGTTTTTTTATTTTAAATAATCAAGTCACAAGGGCCCAACGGCTACCCATGCCAAGAGAAAAGGAAGATAATTGGGTTGTGTCCTTTCCAACATTTGTTTTATTCAGAAATGTGTCAGATCACACTCTCTGCTTTGTATGCAATTCAGAAGGTACTATGTATATTAATGCCAATACCTCCTGGCACATGGATTCTCACCAAGAACATTGCTATTTCCTGGGTTGCCTCTACATTTGATACAAAGCCATTCCAGACTTACAAACATAATGAGGAGGAAAATAAAGTTCCCATTATTAAGCCTATCAAACAGCCCCTGTGATATGAGCTTTGGAGAGACAATTAATGGCAAGCCAGCTGGTCAACGGCCCATGCCAGAAGGTCAGGCATTATCTCAATGGTGCTGCCATCCTCACAGCACATGTAGCACCCAAGAAGTTCAGATGCAGCATTGAAAAATCCTCACTTTTCATGCTTTGCCTATTCCAGGTTAAGTGGGGGGAAGTACTGCAAGTAGCAGCAGCCAACACCAGAAGCTTCAGAGTGTGCATGCAAGAATAGGTTGATCATGGTGCGATTCAGACCCCTGCCAGCATCCAGCTCCTGGCAGTTAGAGGATTGTCACTCAGCTATCTGAACATGAATCTGAAGGCGCCATAAATGTCAAAGAACAATGTCGTTTTGACCTTTGCAGAAGGAACATCATATTCCCTGCTTTGTGACAGACACATCCTGAGGGCAATATGGAAAACCTCATATTGACAAATGTCAAACAAATCTTGGGGCATGTAATATCAATACTCACCATTTCAGAAGTGAAATGAGCAACTGTCTACTTCTAATGTTCTACAAGGGAAGGCAACCCCAACCCACAGAAGTTCCACAAAACTCTTGGTGCACCACTCTGACCAGAAGCTATACTTTGGATCCAAATGTCAGCTGACCAACAAGGAAGCATGCTGGAACAGGGCCACTGTTCCAAAAGATGGCAACTGTAGAAAGAATGGCAGAGGTACCCAAAGAGTGCACAACTTTCAGAAGAATGTTTATTTCAGAGGCCAAACCAACCAGAAGTCACTCCATGCCAGCTTCCAAGTTAGTGTAATGAGAAACCCCAGCCCAGCCCAACAGGAGCCAAGGAAACAAAAATTACAAGGCTGTTACTTTATATTTGAGTGTCTAATGGACTCATACAGATAGGTAACTAAAAATAAGTTACCCATATAAGCTACCCACACTTTGGATGCAGAACATGTAAATGCAGAATCCATGCAAAACTGAGCCCATGGTACTGAAAGCACGAAGCTCAGTTCCTGTGGAAGGACATGCAAAAAAGAAGACTTCCATTCTTTCACCAGTTTTGCAGACTTTTACTTTCTCATTCTTTTTATTTTTATTGTTTTAAGGGTTGAGCGAATTCTTTCAGACATGTGGGGAAGCAAGCAAGATACAGAGACTGGTGTGGAGAGAGACACAAGTGGACAGCAACAACATAAGCAGCAGCGATCAATTCCGGATTCAATGTACTGCTTTATATTTGACAAGCACTCAAGTGGAGAGTGGGAAGCATAACTTGAAATGAAGTTACTATAAAGGCCTCAGAGGCAGGAGTGCCCCAAACTGATGGTCTTCCCAGCACACACAGCAGCTGCACTTTCCAAGTGCCCAAGGAGGATACAGAGGCCTCTCTCTCTCCTCCTGCCATGAACTGACCACATTCGTGCCTCAAAGGGCTGCGCTCCATTCATCTCTGAACAACATGGACTTCTTGGCAGACCCCAAGTGTCACCATGTAAAGGCTTTCCAACAACTCAGTGCGAAGCCCCTCTGGGCCAATGACCATCCCAGCATGCTGCTCAAGCGACAGGCCCTCTAACTACAGAAGCTCACGACGTCCTTTCCCCTCCAATGCCTTATTTTGCAGGAGGGATCACTACGGAGCTTGCCAGAGGGAGAGGACCTGCCAGGCTGAACTACAAAATTTGAACAGCTAATGCCCTGTGACATGCTGGGCTTATGTGCAGAGGATTCTCATAGAAAGCGAGGATGTCACCACCACCATCACCACTTTTGATTATGATAAGGATATTTTTGTAAAAGCCCCCAATGAGAAAAAAATCAGTCCAAGGTCAGGCTCAAAGTTATTTGCGTATACTTCTTTCTCTCTTTCCCCTTAGCTAGATTCATCTTAGTGGTTCAACCATTTCTGAATAGAACTAAACAATACATAGGAAAGTAACCAAGACAATGGCTACAGAAGAGGAGCAAAGATTTGGTTGGCTTTAGGATCCAGTCCGTGTCCTGCATGGCTTGCCCTCTGCCTTTCTGGTTCTGACACCAGTTTGTAAACAAGAAATCCCGATAATGAGGGTGAGGAATGAATCACACTAACAAGCCGTACTCAGCAGAGGTGCATCCAACAGTTCTGAGGATTTCTAACCAAATGAAACTGCAGAAGCACAGCTCCTTGTGTCCTTCTTTTGTTTCAGACGAGTGACACCAAAACATCGTATCTAAGAAGGGAAAACATTTTCACTGTTGGCAAAATGAAAACTTCAGAGCCACAGACACCCAGCTGCAGTCGCCTAGGCATTAAGGTTGATTGTCCCAGTTACTTCAACTCAACAAAGAGGGCCATTCCACAAGGGTGCCCTGATGAAGGTCTCTGAAGTGACAATCCCAAACAGTTCTGACAGCTTGACATTTGTTGGCACTGAGCTGCTGGGACTTGCCATGAAACACAGGGAAAGCTGCTGCAAATGTCCTCAGGTGACACTGACATGCCCTTATGCGGGGCTCACTATCTCATGCCAGCTCCAGCTGGAGCAGGATTCATGCCTATTAGGCTCTGTACATATCTGTACTGTCAAGTCCTTGCTCCCCTGCTTTCAAAGATGTAAGGGTGGGGGAAAGAAGGGTGTGATGGATGGACTTTCACAATTATTTCCTAAAAGGATTCAGTGCTGCAGCTTGGGGGGGGGGGAGGTCTTGACCTAGTATCACATTTGTTGTGGCCCAGATAGGGGAAAGTGGGGTGGAAGAAGCAGGAACATTCAAATTCAGACTTTACTTATTTATTTATGGCATTTAGATGACAACCCAATTAAAAAAAAGAGGAAGCTGACAATAAAAATTAAAATAGGTTCTCAGACTGTGGTATGTGCCTTTCAGGTGGTCCACGATGTGTCTGAATTAAATATTCATATTGATTTTTAATTGTATTTTCATTGCTTCTTTTATTTCTCATATTGTATTTTATTGTGTTCTGCTTAGATTGAATTCAGATTGCTATGCAATGGAGTACAATATTAGAAATAAAAGAAGCAACAAAAATACAATTTAAAATTACACAGCATCTAGCACAGCACACTACAGATGCTACAACTGGCAGAGGTCCACCATGGTTCTCAGCACTTTTCAAGCAATCCAAGGGTGGAGGGGGGCAGTTTTAGGAGAGTCCACCACCTCTCATGGGAGTCTGATACACTGTCAAACAGCTCTTACCATCAGAAGGTTCTTCCTGATGTTTAACTGGAATCTCCTTTATTACAACTTGAATCCATTGGTTCCGGTCCTAGCCTCCAGAGCAGAAGAAAGCAAGATTGTTCCATCTTCCATGTGACAGCCTTTCAGATATTTGAAGATGGATATCACACCTACTCCCAATCTCTTCTTTACCAAGCTAAACATACTCATTTTCAGATCCCTGATAATCTCAGTTGCCCTCTGCTGAACACGTTCCAGCTTGTCAATATCCTTCTTAAATTGGGGTGCCCAGAACAGGACTGTCATTAATAATAATAATAATAATAATAATAATAAAGATTTTTTGAAAAAACAAAAAAGCTAAATCAAGGAGAATGTTAAAAGTTATTGAAAGCATGAAAAGCCACCTAAAAGCTGTATCTTCTCTTGGTGCCAAAGTGACAACCATCCACACCCAACAGACTTGTTAGGGGAAGGCATTCCACAGTGGATGCCACCATGAAAAAGGGCTCCACCCCATGTTGCTCCTCAACAAGCCTCTCCTAATCATGGAATGGTAACCTTAAGAGCTTGGGCAGGCAAATAAGGAAAATATGCTCCTTCAGGTATTTGGGCACCCCAAAACGGGTTGGAGAAAAGCAATGACAAACCTAGACAGCATCTTAAAAAGCAGAGACATCACCTTGTCAACAAAGGTCCGTATAGTTAAAGCTATGGTTTTCCCAGTAGTGATGTATGTAAGTGAGAGCTGGACCATGAAGAAGGCTGATCGCCGAAGAATTGATGCTTTTGAATTCTGGTGCTGGAGGGGACTCTTGAAAGTCCCACGGACTGCAAGATGATCAAACCTCTCCATTCTGAAGGAAATCAGCCCTCAGTGCTCACTGGAAGGACAGATCCTGAAGCTGAGGCTCCAAGACTTTGGCCACCTCATGAGAAGAGAAGACTCCCTGGAAAAGACCCTGATGATGGGAAAGATGGAGGGCACAAGGAGAAGGGGACAACAGAGGATGAGATGGCTGGATAGTGTTCTCGAAGCTACCAGCATGAGTTTGACTAAACTGCGGGAGGCAGTGGAAGACAGAAGTGCCTGGCGTGCTCTGGTCCATGGGGTCACGAAGAGTCGGACACGACTAAACAAGTAAACAACAATAACAAATGGGTTGATATAGCAACGAACTTGGAGGTGAGGTTTAACAAGAAAATTGAAATCTGTAGAATAAAGGGAGTTGGAAAGAAGGTAGAAAGCTAAAAGAACGAAAAGAGAGGTTGCCTATTGTAATGGGAAAAGGGGGCTGCTCGTGCATAAGCGTTTAAGTCCTCCAAGCTTTACCATCAGTTCCTAAACTTTCCCAGTCCGAGGAGCCATATGTGCATGGCTACCTCAATCGCTGGCAGAATCCGTCAGTGGGCGTTTCCGGAATTTACGCCAACATAAGAGTTCCTTGACGGAAACTCTCCTTCTGGATTCTCTGCGTGACAGTTTCCTCCGTGGAGTGGGCATCCCCAGCGGAGGTCCTGAGCCCTCCCCGCTGTTCTCACTGGAAACATCTTGGAGCCATTCCTCCGCTTGAGTTTCTGCAGGAACTCTCCCTCTCCCCCTACTGGTTCCTTCCTCCGCATCCGAAGGTCTCCTAGCCTCCTTGAGCCCTTCCACCACCTGACTCTCCGATGGCAGTTCCCTGACATCCATCTCCCCTCCAGGACCCCCCTCACCCCCCATTTCCCCCTCTTCTCTGGGTGGTGAGGCTGGGAACCCCCTGAAAGAATCCTCCTCATCTTCGGATGACTCGAAAACCGCTCTCCACCTACTACTATCCCTTCTTTCCACATACTCTTCTCCATCTGATTCTTCTTCCTCTTCCTGTCCTGATTCTGGGAACCCCTCGAACTCCTCTTCCTCATCAGTGGTGCCGAAGTGTTCCTCCCAGAACCTAGCCAAGGGCTGGGGCTTCCTTGGGAACCGGCGATGAAACGTTCCTACTAAGACCTCATCCTTGACCGTTTCTGCCGGTAACCAGGTATTTTCGGACTCCGGTTCCCCTTCCCATGCCACTAAGTACTCCACCTGTTTCCCCTTCCACCGAGAGTCGAGTATTTCTGCTACATGACTGCTCCGCTCCCTCTCTTCTACTTGCGGTGCCGCAGGAACCTCACCTTCACGTTCCCCAAATTCTCGCCCCTCCCGGTATGGTGATAGTAATGACCTATGGAATACTGGATGCAGTTTCATGTTGTCTGGCAGCCTGAGTTTAAAGGCCACCGTACTGACCTGCTGTATAACCTCGAAGGGTCCCAGTCGTTTTGGCCGCAATTTTTTGCAACCCCCCTTGAACGGTAACCCTTGTGTTGACAACCACACCCGGTCCCCCACCCTTATGGTCTCTCCTTCCCTTCTGCTCCTATCTGCCTGCTTCTTGTATTCTGCCTTGGCCCTATCCAAATTCATTTTGAGCTGTTGGTGTATTGCTTCCAATTCTTCCACAAAATGTTCCGCTGCCGGTACGCTCCATCTTTCCCCTCCTTCCTCTGGAAAGGCCCTGGGGTGACACCCATAATTAGCCAAAAATGGACTCATGCCCGTGGACACATTTTCCGCATTATTGTACGCGAATTTGGCCAGGGCTAATTTCTCTACCCAATCATTCTCTCTGTCATTTACATAACACCTCAGATATTGTTGCAGAATACTGTTTGCCCTTTCCGCCTGCCCATTAGTTTCTGGGTGTCTGGCGGTTGAGAAATTGACCTCCACGTGCAGTAAGCTCATGAGCTTCCTCCAGAACCTGCACGTAAATTGTTTCCCTCAGTCTGACACCACCCTCAAGGGGGCGCCATGCAACCTAAAAACGTGTTTTACAAACAACCTGGCGGTTTCTTCCACCATTACCGCATGTGAGCAAGCTATAAAGTGGCACATCTTGGTTAACAGGTCTACCACTACCATTACCACAGTTTTCCCCTTAGATCTTGGTAAATCCGTCATGAAATCTATGGAAACTGCCTCCCATGGCCGTTCAGGTGTGGGTAATGGTTCCAGCAACCCAGCTGGTGCCGCCCTCTCCCCCTTTGCTCGGTCGCACCCCCTTACATACTCCCGTACATCTTCCCTCACCTTGGGCCACCAGAATTGCCTGGTAACTAACCACATTGTTTTGTGTTGCCCAAAGTGCCCCGCGGTGGGGCTGTCGTGCAGTTGTTTGAGTACCCTACCCCTCAATTCCCCTTCTGGTATGTACAAGGCCCCCTTGTAGTACAACGCCCCGTTCTTTTCTTCAAACCCCCCGGTGATCTCCCTGTCTCTCCTGAGCCCTCTGAGCTTATCTTGAGCGTATTTATTGTTCTCTGTCCCTTCTACCAGTTCTCGGTGCCCCACCAATGCTGCCCCACACACCCAGTGGTCCTCGGGGATGACATGTCTCTCTTCGGGTGCTCCCTCCCCCTCCATATACTCTGGTTCAGTACTCTGGCCGTTCGCCAATATTCCAGGTTCTTGTGGTCCGTGCACACCTGGACCTTGTGCTGCGCTCCTATTAGCAGGTGCCGCCATCATCGAAAAGCTTCATAAATGGCGAGCAGTTCCCTGTCGTACACTGTGTAGTTCCTTTCGGGTTTATTCAACTTCCGCGAGAAGAAGGCACACGGTCTCCAGTCCGACGCATCCTTCCCCGGCTGGAGCAGAACCGCCCCTACCGCTCGATCTGATGCATCTGTTTCCACCCTCATCGGTTTCTGTAGATCCACGTGCAAGAGCTGTTCTTCCGAAGCAAACGCTTTCTTTAGCTTTTCAAACGCTCGCTGCGCCTCTTCCGTCCATGCAAATTTCTTCTTACTACTGAGACAATCGGTGATGGGAGCCATTAAGTGGGCAAAGTTTTTGATGAACTTCCGATAGAAGTTTCCAAACCCCAGGAATCTCTGCACGTCCTTCCTGGTTCTGGGTGTCTTCCATTCCAGTACCGCTTGGACCTTGCTAGGATCCATGGCCAATCCCTTGTCTGACAAACGGTACCCCAGGAATTCCACCTCTCTGGTATGGAACTGGCACTTCTCCAGCTTGACCCACAGCTGGTTTGCTTGCAGCCGGCTTAGGACCTCTCGGACATCTCGGACATGCTGCTCTTCATCCTCTGAGTAGACTAACACATAGTCTAAGAAGGCTACACAGTTCTTATAGAGCAAAGGTCCCAGCATGTGATTCATGAATGATTGGAAACAGGCTGAGCCCCCCTGTAGTCCAAAGGGCATAACGAGATACTCAAAGGCCCCCAAGGGGGTGAACATGGTAGTTTTCCATTCATCCCCCTTCCTCATCCGTATCAGGTTATACGCCCCCCTCAGGTCCAGCTTGGTAAAAATCTTTCCCTTCCTCACCCTGGTCAAAATGTCGTCAATCCTGGGCATGGGAAAGGCCACAGGTTCTGACACAGCATTGACGGCCCGGAAGTCCACGACCAGCCTGGGTTTATTAGTATCTTTTTTGTCCACAAAAAACACTGGGCTGCCCCCCACCGCTCTTGACTCCCTGATGAAACCTCGTTTCAGGTTCTTGTCTATGAACTCCCTTAATTCCTGCATCTCCCTGTCTGACATGGCTTACAGCTTGCCCACTGGTAGCTGGGCTCCCGGGAGTAGGTTAATTTGACAGTCGAAGGGTCTATGCGGGGGCAGTCTATCTGCTTCCTTCTCACTGAAGACGTCACTCAGGTCGGCGTATTGTCGGGGTATTTCTCCCTTTTCCCCCACCGCCATCCCTGCAAGACTGGCCCTAGCCAGCCCCTGCATTTCTCTTCCCTTGTAGTGCTCTAGGCAATGCGCTGACCCAAAAGAGACTGTCCGCTGGTGCCATCCCACTAGTGGGTCATGTAGCACCAGCCAGCTCATTCCCAAGATGATGGGAGGTCCCGCTAGTGTGGCTACATGAAATGCAATGACTTCCGTGTGTCTTGCCACTCTCATTGTCATGGGGACCGTCTGTTGGTTCACTTCCCCTCCCAGCAGTTCCCTCCCGTCAATCGTTGTCACCTGCAAGGAAGGAATTAAGGGCAGCGTCTGTATCTGGTGCTCTGACGCAAACTCCTTACTCATGAAATTGCAGGAGCTGCCTGAGTCTAAGAGGGCTTTTATAGTGAGTGGATGTCCGTTGGGTAGCTCTAGCAGCACCTCTACGACGAGAGCAGCTCTTGGGGGTTCAGGCTTGGGCACGTTCACTGATCCTTGGCCTGACTGCTGTGCCCTGTCGTTGGCAGCCAGGCGTTGGCTTTTACTTGCTCCTTAACCCCCTCCTCCTCACTCCCAACAGCCCCCACCATTCCTTGCCATCCCTTCCTTTGCGGGCAGACCCTGGCAAAATGTCCTGGCTGTTGGCAAAGGAAACATTTCTTGGCGCTCTTCCCTTCCTTCTTCCGCCCTTCGTTAACATTTGAAGTTCCGCGCGCGCTTGCTCCTCCAATCTCCATCGGTTCCACTGGCGGGGAAGGTTGCGCCGGCATCTCAGAAATGCGGAAATCATTCCAACGCTCTCCTCTCCCTTCCAGCTTCTCCAGCGCTCTCGCCTCCTGGCGCGCACCAATCGCAAGCGCTGCCTTGGTCAGCTGATCCATGGACTCCGGACGGGGCGCGCAGGAAAGTTCATCTTTCACCGCTGGGGCTAGGCCTTCTTCAAACAGCATTTGTATCGGGTCCGAAGACAGATCCCACCCCAATTTATGTATAATCATGGTAAACTGTGTCCAATACTCTCGGACGGATTGATTTCCCTGTTTGCACGTCATTAACTGTCTACGTACCACGCCCTGTTCAATCTGGCTGGAAAACATCAAGTCCATCGCACTAAAGAATTTCCTCAAGTCTTTTAAGGCGTCATTCTTATTTGCCATCGGGGCCTCACCCAATCTATAGCCCCTCCCTCGAGGTGCCCAATCACAAAAGCCACTCTCGATTCCTCATCGGCAAAGACATCGTGTTGCAGGTTCAGTGCATACTCCATCTCTGTCTTAAAGGCTTGGTAGTTCCTTGGATCACCCCCAAATTTCTGTACCAACCCCGGTACCTTCCTTGCGATGGGGGTGGGTTTCCCCTGTGCATCCTCGCCCTCCTTTCCTCGAGCCGCGCCATTAGCAGTGCCAGCTGGTGCTCCAAAGCTCTGTTTCTCTCCTCCAGAGTTGGTCCCCCTCCAGCCCCTCCTGCTCCGGTTGGGTTGCTCATGATGCCTCTACTTCGCACAAGCAGCGTCAAAGACTGACGGATTGCTGTAATGGGAAAAGGGGGCTGCTCGTGCGTAAGCGTTTAAGTCCTCCAAGCTTTACCATCAGTTCCTAAACTTTCCCAGTCCGAGGAGCCATGGGTGCATGGCTACCTCAATCACTGGCAGAATCCGTCAGTGGGCGTTTCCGGAATTTACGTCAACATAAGAGTTCCTTGACGAAAACTCTCCTTCTGGATTCTCTGCGTGACAGTTTCCTCCGCGGAGTGGGCGTCCCCAGCGGAGGTCCTGAGCCCTCCCCGCTGTTCTCACTGGAAACATCTTGGAGCCATTCCTCCGCTTGAGTTTCTGCAGGAACTCTCCCTCTCCCCCTACTGGTTCCTTCCTCAGCATCCGAAGGTCTCCTAGCCTCCTTGAGCCCTTCCACCACCTGACTCTCCGATGGCAGTTCCCTGACACCTATTTTTATTTATAAATAAGGAGCCCCTAGTGTATATGACAAGGATTAAAAAATAAGAATAAAAGCAGGGGACAAAAATTGCTCTCCGGTCCTTGCACAGCTTCTGTCCATGCCTCCACAAGGGAGGACAGAACCTGATGCAGCTTTCAAGGAAATAACAACTTCCTTTCCTCTGCTGTTGTCTGGAAAGGCCCTTAGCACAGTCTTTTAAATGAATTTCTTCCAAAGACAACTTTTCATTCAATGCAACCATGCTTCTTCTGTTGAAGATAAACGTGGCCGGGGGAGGGGGCCGGGGCTGCAATTGTGAAGCTTAACGGCAGTGCATGATAAATAAAAAAGAGGGAAAGTTGCTTCTAGGCTGAAGCTGGCCTTTTCGTGGAGGTGAAGTGTGAGCAGGAAATCTTCTCCTATTCCCCTCCCTCTGCAAAACCTTACAAAAGTTGGGTGAATTTCAAAACTTTTCCATTGTGTACCAGGGTGTTTTGATCTTCTGCGCTGTGATCTCTTCGTTTGCTCGGGCCCTAACTAGACCAGGGATCTCAGAAAATGCTGCCAGTCACTTTCATCAAAATGAAACCTGGCAGAAGAGCGAGTTTTACCTGGAGCTCTGGAGACCTATTAGGGGAAAACTGGACCTGGCAGTTCTTTGGATCTTTTTCTCCCCTCTCACAACACTTGAGTGTTATTTCCAGAGGGCTTTAAAGTGGCTTTTCATAATCACACTAATGATATTGACAGAGCATTCTGCCTGTTTTATCCACAATTTCAGCACTGCAAGGATGCTAAAGATTTTCCAGGAACCCAGGCCAGAGCTTGGCCTCATTACCCAACAATGCTATATCATCGCTAACAGCAGCCAGGGCTGCTGCACTGCAATGTAGGGTACACTATCAAGTTTAAATTGGCCAGTGGGTCATACTAGAATTGTCAACTAACTAGGAAAGAGAATAAGAAGGAGGGGAATGGGGGGGGGGAGAGACAGCTAAAACAGATATCAGAATTATTATAATTATATTTAGTATAATTATTATTATTTGATATTGTTGCTGCTGCTCCTGCCACCAGAATTTTGAGGGGTGTCCAAGGTTATTTGATTCAGCATTATCATCCCCATCTAGTACACTGGTACCTCTGGTTATGTACTTAATTCGTTCCGGAGATCCGTTCTTAACCTGAAACTGTTCTTAACCTGAAGCACCACTTTAGCTAATGGGGCCTCCCGCTGCTGCCGTGCCGCCACGCGATTTCTGTTCTCAACCTGAAGCAAAGTTCTTAACCCGAGGTACTATTTCTGGGTTAGCGGAGTCGGTAACCTGAAGTGTATGTAACCTGAAGCGTATGTAACCCGAGGTACCACTATATATGTGTTTGAAGTGTGCAACCGCATTCACACACTAAAGAGCATTGATGGGCAAACTGAGCCATTTGGCTTGTGGCCTAGAGAGCTCTCTGACTAAAAATGGAGAAAATAGATGGGTTATTTCTGAGCCTTTTAAAAACCCCACCCCACAGTGGTGTTTGTGGCAACAGCAGGTAGATCCAGCCTTCATCCTTGGCATGTGAGCCATCATGACTGTTATTTCCCAGGGCATGTGGGCTGGCTGCTGCTGTAGGAAAGGAAGGGATTAACAACCTATCTACCACTGCCACTACAGCAAAGTACAGGGGAGGCAAATTAACTGGGGTGGGTGATAGCTCAAAAGAGATGGGTAAAGAGGAGAAGTCAAGGTTGTAAGCAGAGGCTGAATGAAAGCCCTTACTTGGGAAGTAGAGTGAGGAGAGGCCTATGTTTTGGGAAGGGGGCAGAGAGGGAAGAAGGGATCAAGCTGCACATGAAATCAAGAATGCTGAAGGGTTTGAATCTCACCTATTCAAACAGTGAGGCACATACATATTGTTATTTCTGCATGCAAGGAGCAAACTTCGCCACAGTCACGATACAAATGGCACTTCTGCTGCATTCTCCCCCAGCAGGACACTCACTTGATAAGAGGCTTTCTACGAAAAGCCAATATAAAAACTTAATAGAAGATGCTCTTCCATAGTTTAAAAGGCATCCCGGAGCACCCACTTCATTAGTTCTAAGTGCTGTTCTAGGAAGTAGCACTTAAGATGTTATTCTTTAAAATAAAAAAGTGACACTCCTGCATCCCTCTGTCTCATTTATTTCACGCTATTTTCAGAGAGCAGAAAGTCAAAAGCAATACTGCAAACCAAACAATATAAATAAGTCTAAATCACTGACATTAAACTCTGCTCCTTGGCTTTTACAACACAGAGTCGCCACTATCAGGCGGCACAATTGAATTTAAAGGTTCATTTCACAAATTAAATCTTGGCTGTGTCGTACAGGCCAGACTTCCTACAGAAAGGAAAACAGTTTATTGGTGGTCACGGTCCTTCACATACAGCGTGATTCTCTGGGAATGCTTTTCATAAAGAGCCACCACCTCTTTCAAGAAGTTAAAATGGAATCGTTAAGATTTGGGCCAGAGCCGATCAGAAACCTCTGACATGAGCCCCACTGAAATGAATGAGAGTGGGACAAAAGGCACATAATATTATTTCAGTGGCTACTTAGGAAGTTGCCCCATGGTCTCTGGTCTCTCTAGTTCAGTATTGTCTACACTGACTGGCAGCACCTCCCCAGGGTACTCTCCATTAAGATGCTTCACCAATGAGCAATGGCCATTCTCCATTAAGATACATTCCTGCTGAACTATGCTCCCTTTCCTTGGCAGCTAAATCCAGAAGTACAGTAAAATTCCCTGCCAGTTTGATCCTACAATCCTAATTTTTGACAACATTTCTCCCCATTCGAAAAGAAGTATCATTAAACCACACAAATAAAGGAAAAAGGCAGGCAGGCCTAGCTTGGTGGTTAAACATGAAAATATATTTATTTACATATATACTCTTTTCCATCCCATGAGCAGGGATAGCAGCTATTAACTACACACGTTTACAAGAAATATCCAATAGCAATCTAATCCACAAGCCTTTAAGATAAGATGATATATTAAACACACACATGTTTTTTATCTTGCTTTACGATTCCCTAAATGCTTTTTATTCCTCCTAGGCTAAAAAAGGCTTGGGGAATGTCCCATAATGGGGCACTTATTCAAAATGCTAGTGGGTGTCAACTTTTTTTATCTGGTAAGCAGCATAAAATACTCCTTGTACCAAAATCTAAGCCTCCTAAACATAGTTTTTGAAGAGCAGCAATGTCCAGATCCAAAGCAGGTTATTTTTTTTTAATGCTCAGGCTCCAACTTTGTCAGGTAGGGTTAGGTCCTTCAAAGACGTAAGCGTGCTTGGTGCGCCTTGTTTATTGCTCCCTCCCTTGGTCCTCAACCTTTCATATGCATCTGTAGGGATCTGCTCTGAAATCGTTCTCTTTTTTAAAGAATATGCTCATTTTAAAATCTTTTAACCAATGAATGTTTCCATCCCCAAATTCTAATCTGAAATACAATGCAAATACAATTACACAAAATGATTCCAACCATTCTCAACGGCACACCTTTTATACAGTTGCTCTGTGTACCCATTCAGCATTTGCTAATTGTGTTGGAATCTAGGTTTCTCATGACATCCTCTGTACTGATCTAAAAAGACAGGGAGGATATAGATAACAGACACTGTGTGTGGCTGCCTTTGAAAAGTGCCCAGAAACATCAACTGGCCCAAAAAGCTGCAGTCAGATTGTTGGCTGGGGCTGGTTATATATGGGGCATATGACTCCCTTGCTAGAGCAGCCCCACTGGCTACTGCTGGCACAGTTCAAAGTGCTGGATATCACCTATAAAACCCTACATGGCTTAGGTCCAAGCGATCTGAAAGATTGTATTCCCTCAAACAAACTTGCATGGCTTTTGAGATCTTCAGGGGAGGCCCTTCTCTTAGTCCTGCCACCCTCACAGAAACACTTGGTGGGGATGCAGGAGAGGGCCTTCTTGGTGGCTGCCCCAAGACCTCAGAACTCCCTCCTTAGAGAAGCTAGACTGGCTCCCTCCTTGCTGTCCTTCTGCCAGCAGGTGAAAACTTTATTAGTTCCAACAGGCTTTTGGGAATTGAAGAGATGGTGCCATGCTGTTTTTTTATTGTAATTACTAGTATGTTTTAAAACAGAATTTATATATGTATATATTTTTAATTCTATCAATGTTCAATTGTATTTTAATGATTGATCGTTCTATGTTTTTAGTGGTTATTGTTTTTATCTGTAAGGTGCCTTGAGTCACCATCTGGGGAAAAAGTGGTGTATTATTATTATTTATTAATATTATGATTATTAAATAATAGTAGTAGTAGTAATAGTAATAATAATATACAACTTTCCTAGGCAATGTAAGGTGAACTGGGAAAATGGCACAAACAAGCAGTGAATGGGTGTCTTCTTGCCACTTAGTTCCAACAATTGAACACAATGCAGAGACATTCATCATTGCCAAGAGGCTTTTGAGTCTAGAAAATTTTCCTAATGTTGTATTAAACCTGCAGCTTCAGTTAAAAGCTTCAGCAAAAAAATATTACCCTGCTCTTCACATAGCTGGGCCCCAAAGCATTTATGCACCCAGCATGATGTTAGAAATTGCATGCTGTGCGGGTGTTTTGACACCTTTCATCTCATCACTTCGATACATTCATTAATTAAGACTTAGCTCAGCAGTATAATGCAGCAGGCACTGTTGGCCTGGCCCAGACACCGTAACCGTCATCTTGCTACTTTGTATATGTAGACCTAATTAGGTGATGTATAATTTCGGAAACACGAGATAGGAGGTAAATCATGTTAGTTAAATCATGCTAGTTACCATTAGATGAAGTTGTAAACAGGGGTCAATTGTCAATAACGTTCTTGCACCCACCCTGACTTGTGTTCCTCACTTTACATTGAAAGGAGAGTTAAAATGAGATAAAATGTTTGTTGTAAATTAGAATCCTGCAGGACTACCTGCAGGAAAAGAGCAAAGCCAGGTAAATGACTGAGAGAAAATAGAAAGCGGTATCAGAAGTGAAGTCCTTTTGGTGAGGAGTCTGTAAGAGAAATTTACACAGATTCAACAAATCCCAAGCTTTAAAAAGGCAATGCCTATGCACACTTTAAATAAAGTAGCTTCTCACAGAACATCATTGTGATAATAGAACATGATGCTGGGAAATCTGGACCACTATGGGACTTGTAGTGCCAAAAAGATACCTATGCATCCAAATAAGTATAATCCGAGTTCAAAGAATATTGTTCAGGGTGAATAAAACGTCTTTTGCTAACAGCGATTGGTCTTTTGATAAATGCTTCACCACTGTGGAATGTCAAGCTTCACATCAAAATCAAGCATTTAACAAAAGTTGTTGTTTTTTTTTGCAGTGCTCCGTTTGTAAGTCTATGAAACAATTCTTGATTTTTCATTATGCAAGATCTGGAAATATCTGACCAATATATTTGCAGGGTGTTATAGGGGACTGGTACCTCTGGTGTGGGACACACTGTGCTCTTTCTGGGATAGTCTGTCCACCTTTCGTCCCTACCCTGCACTCAGCTCTCACCTGTGGCTCCTAAAAGCTGTCAGCATGAGACAGCAGCCAATAATCTGTATGATGGGTATACCCTACTGGAAAAGATTACTGTTGATGGTGGTGAGGTGATTCCTTGGAAAGATCTCTCACTAATTTTCTAAATGGGGAATCCAACCATTTTATATTTCTGTTTGAAATAAGGGCTTTTCTATAGGGTTACTTTCTCTCAACATGAAGGATTTATAGATGACATGCGCGTAAGCTTGAGGAACATCAGATTTCCCACCAGAAAGAAATCGTTTTTATATTCTCCCCCCCCCCCCCAAAAAAAAAGGGTTAAGCTCAGGAACTTCTCTGCAAAATGCTTCAGAAAGAAAAACTAGCCACGCACTGCAACCTCAATTGTTTTCTGGTGGCTGGTGCACCATGTCGGAACACTCTGCATTTCTGAGCTACCAGGCAAGACTTTGAATGCCACATATGACTGTCAGGCACTCGTATTATCGTATGTGTCAAAATGTGTATATTGTTTAGTTCTGCACCAAGTTTGTTTGGGGAGAGAGCTGGAGAGAGAGGGGACCGCTGACAGGCTGTCTTGATTTATAGAGAAGACAAAACATCTTTGCAAAATCCAAACTTGACTGATCAGATGTAGCACCTTCCCTGACAAGATGGGAACAAGACAAATGCATCACACAGGAAAGGGGATTTTGTTTCTGCTGCTTCCAGGTGCTCGTGTGTCAGCGGAAGGAAGGGGAGCTTTATTGGCTGTCGGAGGAAATGAACAGCCTCACCTGAAGGATTTTCATAAGCTGTCACCTCTAATAAGGCATGTGCAACAAGATTGTCAGCTCTCATAAAGCATTAACAATGGCACACAAATGAACACACTGGCCTGGTTTGCACATCACATTAAACCATAGCTTGTTTTTAACTATGGTTTAATGTGGCACATGAAGCAGGCCATACACTGATTGTACAATGAGCTGTTTCTTAACAATGTCAGGTTTTTTCACAGTTGTTTTGTTGTTTAAATTGTCCTTTATAATTTGGTTATATACAGCACAGAATTTTGGAGACCCAGAAGAAAGAGAAAACAAAAGGATAGATGATCCAGTTCTAACATCTGTTGCTCCCTCCCACAGACTGTCTGAAGTTTCATGCGGGGCTGCAATTGGGAGTCAGATGGAAGCACTAAACATGGGCTCTTTGCAATGTTCTGTCTACTAGTACAAGGGCTCTCAAGCTAGTTTTAATGTTGTGCAACTGTTGTGCTAACAGAAACTCATTGCACAATCTACTGTGCAACAAATCCACCAAAAACATGCCTCTGTGTTATCTTGCGCAACAGCTTTCTGCAGGCACAAAATATTTTGCCAGCAGAGCATGTATAACACTATGCTACTTTAAAGGTAAAGGTAAAGGGACCCCTGACCATTAGGTCCAGTCGTGGCCGACTCTGGGGTTGCGGCGCTCATCTCGCTTTATTGGCCAAGGGAGCCGGCGTACAGCTTCCAGGTCATGTGGCCAGCAGGACTAAGCTGCTTCTGGCGAACCAGAGCAGCACACGAAAATGCCGTTTACCTTCCCACCAGAGTGGTACCCATTTATATACTTGCACTTTGATGTGCCTTTGAACTGCTAGGTTGGCAGGAGCAGGGACCGAGCAATGGGAGCTCACCCTGTCATGGGTATTCGAACCGCCGACCTTCTTGGCAAGTCCTAGGCTCTGTGGTTTAACCCACAGTGCCACCCGTGTCCCTATGCGACTTTAGCTTAGCAATAAATTAGATACAACCCCTTTTGAATGCACAGGTTATGTCATCATGGGACCTTTTGCTTTGTTTTGCACTAGTGATCATGAACCTTTTGTGTGTCCAATCCGGAGGCACCTGTTTGAACACTTGGTACCTTCCTCTGATCTTCTACAGAGAACCAGAACATTCCTGCAATGAGAGACAGAAAGTGGGAGGTGGCTACATCCCCTGCTGGAATGCATGCCCAAGAGTGTCTACATTGGGTAAATATGGCCCTTGGGTGGAAAAGTGTTAACCAGCCCTGTCCTGAAGGCTCCGAATGAATTCAACCAATCCACACCTACCCGAAATCTCATGGCACACAAGCAATACTTAGAAGGTTAATAGAAGTTTCTCATTGACTTTCAAAATCCAGTTCTAAGGTCTCAAAATCCCTCTGAGCACTCATCACTCAAGCTCTTCAGGGCAATGACCCTCTGTGACAATAGCACAGCTAAGCCAATGGCAGCAAGAGAGGCCATGGCATCTCTGCATGCCAAGCCCCACATTTACAGCATATGACAAAAAACTCCCCACACAACAACAGGAATACTGAAGAAATAACGAAAGTCGCAATTATTACAAATGGTTCACAGTCTGAAAAAAATTAAAATTAATGCCCGGTGTGTTCTGAATCAGAGCAGAATCTCTGGCATGTGGCCCCACCTATCACAAATACGTTCTTCCTTTGCTATTACATCCCTATGGTGCTATAGAGGTTGCTCTGATCTCTCAAACAAAAACAAAACAAAAAATCCACCAACATTTAATGAAGAAATAAGGGCAAGAAATGTGGAACAGAAGCTGTCATTTTACATTTGGAGGACTCAGGTTCCCCCAAATGTAAAATATTGTGAATCTGATTGCCTAAAAGCAGTTCTGGGTCATTACAAAATGGAGCTTTCCAGCAGGCTAACACCCCTGAAGATGGCAGCTTCCTGCCACTCATTGAGTTTATCCAAGACATGATATTGGTGGTTATTTAGCCTTCCCTCACTACATCAGAGGCAGAGATCCAAGAGTCAGTGATGGATGTACCACCGTCAGCTTTCCATCCAAGCACTCTGTTGCCTGACAGATGCTGTCTCCTCCAAGACAGAGGAAAACTGGGGTGTCAGGCTCATTTAACTTCTCCACCCTTTTGTGACATACAAACAAAGTGATTTGGATAGAACTACTGCTTCAATAAGCCCCTTTGCTCTTCACTCCTTTCCCTGCAACCATTTTTAATTGCTGCCTGATATTAATGAAGTGTGGCTGATACTGAGATATCCTAGCAGCCTTGGCACCCAACATTCAAAGGATTAGGACTAACAGCATTTGCACAGTCTGAAACGCTATGATCTCCACCCCTCTCCCTCCTGTTTACAGCTCCTTCACTGCCTTCCCTCCACCAGCCTTGAGACGGCAGACATCTGTTATCCAATTGTCTGGTAATAAACATACTCCATAAAGCATATGTAAAATTATTATTACCCTGAAGAGCCAAGTGCCTTTCAAACGGCAGCTGAAACCAACAAAAGGAAAACTCATCGGTGTCAAACAAACGCTACACCCAGCTTGGTGGCCAGGCTGAGATTTCTTAGCCCACCCAGCAGCTCACAGGTTTTGGTCAACCTCATTTCCTTTCCACCAATGGGAAATGTGCAACCATAGAGCAACACCACCCTCTGCCTAGAATACTAGCAACTGAGCAGATGTTGGCTTTCAATGGATGACAGAGACGGTGACCAAACTTCTTTCATAGTGCTAATTTTCATACTTCAGCACCTCCCACAATATCTAATCAAGGAAACATCATGTGTGTGTATTCCTCATCAGGCTGGATGTCTAATTAGCTTTTCATAACTTTGTAAAAATCTATTCCCAGGAATCAACTCCTTTCAAAGAACCACTTGCCCGTTGGAAAATAATATCTGCTATTCATTTATTACATGCAAGTGAGCCCCATTAAGCGCTGGTAATTAATCTGGGCCTTTGTGCATTACACTTGTCCTGCTGGAAATTAGGCTGTCTACTTCAGAGCCAACACATCCCTCCACTCCCCATTTCTGGCTTGCTGTTCCCAATAAAAGGTTGAGAGATACCGCTTCAACGCTTTGTGTTCATTCATATATTTACAGATGGGAGTGCTTGTGTTGACCTTATTCTCTAGCACAGGGCTTCCCAAACTGTGTTCTGTGTGGTCTGCGGGCTCCATGCAAGTGGTCCACAATATGTTTGTAAAAATACCATTAATAACCATACAGCAAATAGGACAGCACATTACAATTGCTACAACCGGCAGAAGCGGTCTGCTGAGATTCTCAGCAATTTTCAAGTGGTCTATGGGGGAAAAGGTTTGGGAAACTTTGCTCAAGCACCTATACCCAAGAATCAGTAGGCTAAGGATTGGCACCTGCAAGGTACCATGAAGATGAGGAGCATTGGCCATAGCAAGGCTGATATATCCTTGACATGTAGGATTACTCAGAGGTTGTTCCCAGTGATGTTAATGAGACTAACTGCCTAATAGGTAGGGTTGAGATTGCAGTCTATATTGCACTAAAGTATCTCTGTGTTGAGTATCTGGCTGGCTACTGCTGAAAAACAACAATAACAAAGTAGATGAATCTTAGTTTCAAATCCATCCAGGGGCGCCGACTTATAAAAAATATTGGGGGGGCCCATACCGGGGTCCTGCCCCGGGAAGTTTTATAAGATCCGCTCCCGGCCCGTTGCTGCTGCTGCCACCCGCCTCGTGGCCCCCTCGCCAGCTGAGGGAGGGAGAGAGACCGAGAAGGAGAGAGATGCGTGGTGGGCAAGGCACGTGCCCGCCGCGCCTCGCCTCCCACCGCCCCTCGTGCCAGCCGCCCCCTCCCCTCCCTTCCCCGCTCGCTCGCTCGCCCTCCTCACCCCAGCTCTTGGCCGTTCGCCCCAGGAACTCGCCGCTGTTGGGGTTGTAGATGAACCTCCGCCACTCGGCCATAGACTGGCTGAAGGGCTTCTCCTCCTCCTTGGCCATAGCGCGCGCGAGAGAGAGAGAGAGAGAGAGGCTGGAAAGAGAGAGGGAGCTCGGCGGTTCGCGGGCGGCGGTCTTTCCCCTGCCGAAACAACAGCGGCTCCTCAGAACCGCTAAGTAACTCTCCCTCAGGCGCCCGGCGGGAGAGCAGAAGAGAGGAAAAGGAAAGAGGGGCTGGGCCAGTCGCACGCACCGAGCAAAACTACTCGCGCCGCCTCTTTTACTACCGTAATAATTATTTGTTTTAACTCATTACTGAATGTATTTTAAAAGGTAACTATCATCAAACAAGGAAAATAAAAAATACCAACATAATTTTGTGATTTTACAAAGCATAATATAACTACCGTATTTTTCGCTCTATAACACGCACCTGACCATAACACGCACATCGTTTTTAGAGGAGGAAAACAAGGGAAAAAAACATTCTGAATGAAACAGTGGATGTATCATTTTTGTGCTTCATGCTGTGGCCACAGACATGTGATCTGATGGTGAATTTGGGGTGACCCAATGCAAAAATCCTGAGGATCCATGTGGATCCATGTTTTGTAACCACGTTTTTGCACCATTGCAGCCCCAGGCAACAGTGGGTGCGTGATTTTTGGGGGGCAGGCTGTAGCCATGGACATGCTATGTGCTCTGATGGTGAATTTGGGCTGACCCAATGCAAAGATCCTGAGGATCCATGTGGATCCATGTTTTGTAACCACGTTTTTGCACCATTGCAGCCCCAGGCAACAGTGGGTGCGTGATTTTTGGGGGGCAGGCTGTAGCCATGGACATGCTATGTGCTCTGATGGTGAATTTGGGCTGACCCAATGCAAAGATCCTGAGGATCCATGTGGATCCATGCTTTGTAACCACATTTTAAGTGGGGAGGGAAGGAAAAACACAGAAGGGACCTCCCCAGTTCTGGATTTCCAGGCTTGTACCATTATTGTCGCCCTGCGGGGGTAATTCCTTGCAATCTTGGATGGATGTACTTTCAAGGATGGGTCCAGAAAATTGTCTAAGGGAGTGGTTCCCACCCCCTTTCCCCCCAGCAGACCACCTGAAAACTGCTGATGGTTTTGTGTGGACCACTTAATGACTTTTCTGCCTGTTCCAGCAACTGTAATGCACTGTGCCAGATGCTGTGTGATTGCTTCTTTTATTTCTTATGTTGTATTTTTATATGTTGTATTACATATAATGCAATATAATACATGTAATATAATTCTTATGTTGCATTACCATTTGCATCCCATAAAATTCTAGCTGTATTAAATACAGTAGAAAAAATATTAGAAACAATGAAAATACAATTAAAACCAGCAGTATCAAGAATGTTTGTGAACTACCTGTACACATTCTGAAAATCGCACACATAGAAATCATGGCTTGTGTCTGTCTGCTAGCCCCCCTAGTCATTGGCTGAATTACTGTGATGCAAGAACAGAAAGTCCACAAACACTCTAATTATTGAAGGGGGGAAAGGTCGGTTGCAGGAGATAAATACAGTGGTGCCCCGCAAGACGAATGCCTCGCAAGACGGAAAACCCGCTAGACGAAAGGGTTTTCCGTTTTGGAGGCGCTTCGCAAAACGAATTTCCCTATGGGCTTGCTTCGCAAGAAGAAAATGTATTGCGAGTTCCTGCGGGGTTTTTTCCCTCCCCCCCCTTTCCCCCAAGCCGCTAAGCCGCTTATCAGCTGATCCGCTAAGCCTAAGCCGCTAATAGCACTAATCCGCTAAGCCGCTAATGGGCTTGCTTCGCAAGACGAAAAAACCGCAAGACGAAGAGACTCGCGGAACGGATTCTTTTCGTCTTGCGAGGCACCACTGTAGCCCTGTTTGTTCCTTCAGAAAAAAATGCCACACCAGAGGAAGGAGGCAGAAAACATAGTAATTTCCCTGCTGAAATTTGTCACCACCCAAATCTACAGTCTCACCCACAAGACAAGGATCCCTTCAGCCCTCTGTAGAACAGTCCTGAACATCCATCTCAGCCTTTCCTACCGATGCAACACTTGGTCATTGCAGCACAGTAGCTGTATGTGTGTCAGTCACAGAAAGAAGCCAGGTTTCTTGCCTTGATGGACACTGCTGGCGGCATCACACTGAAGACACCATTGTACTCTAAGCCTGTTCCTCTCTATCAGCCTCCACTACAAGGCTAGCCTGAGTAGGAGGGCTTCTGTTGTAAATCCATTTCTCCTCTCCCCCGCAGTTATTGATGTGCTACTTGGCAAGGGGAAAAAAGTAGGTTAAGATGTAGCAAATGCCATCTTTTTTCCTCCCCGTGTGACAAGCGTATTGTACAATGAGAAGAGATCTTTCCGTCGTAAATCTTGCCCTAACCGTTTTTATGACACACATTATTTCCACTGCCTACCCATCAAGCTGGTAATGAAACCAAAGTGTGTCATGAAAATTGCTATTCAAAATGTGTCATCTGTGTTTGACAGAGGCTGGGGCGGGGAGGAGGCGAAAGGGGGGGGGGTGGGAGAAGAGAGAGGAAGTTTTCATTATGCCTTACACGCTTGTTGAATGTCAGCAATGAAGATAATATCTGATCGCCCATGACAAGCTGACAGAAACGCTAAAGATGAACAGCCAGAACTACACGCCGCGGTGAAGCGGTCACTTTGGAGAAAGCGTTTCCCTAACAGTCGTCTTTCCTGTCACAACGCGGTGGCTGATGATTTTATGAAATGCGCTCTAAGCCAGCAAGAGTTTATTGACATCAGAGTCATTAGCTGCAAGTACTTCACAAACACAAGGAATCTAAACAGATTGCTTGTCAACTGGTGTTGCTTCGTTGTTGTTTTTAACAAGGCACGTAGGTTTGCAAATCAACGCTTTCCTTGCTTTAAAAGCACTGAGGGGTGGGAGGAGGAGGAGGAGGTCCAAGCCTGGTGCCCTGCACTTTCTAATTCATGCAACGATTTTTAATTTATTTTTACAACAGGACGCAACTCTGTGTGTGGCCAAGGAAGTCCCTGGGGCATTCTTTTTTTCAGCCATGAACCTACTCAATGGATGCAGACAGGCTCAACCTCACCTCACACCCAGTCCTGGCTCATCCTAGTGCTTGCTGTAAGCAGAAGTAAGATAATGCAATGTATGTGAACATTTTGGTGGTTTTTAAAATTATGCATAAAGCGGACCATCACTGAATGGCAGAGTGCACACTTTGCATGCACAAGGTCCCCAGCCTCTCCAATTAAAAAAGTATCAGGTAGCAGGTGGTATGAAAGTCCTCTGCCCACGACCTTAGAGATCTCTGTTACTAGCTTCAGAGCAGACAAAAAGAAAGTACTGTTTCAAACAATAAAAGCATGGGTAGGCATACTAAGGCCCAGGAGCCGGAGCTGGTCCAATCACCTTCTAAATCCGGTCCACAGACGGTCCAGGAATCAGCATGTTTTTACATGAGTAGACTGTGTCCTTTTATTTAAAATGCATCTCTGGGTTATTTGTGGGGCATAGGAATTTGTTAATTCCCTCCCCCCCAATATAGTCCAGCCCCCCACAAGGTCTGAGGGACAGTGGACCGGCCCCCTGCTGAAAAAGTTTGCTGACCCCTGATTAAGAGGGTTAAGACCCCTGAATCAGGCCAAAGGCCAAAGTCTAGTCCAGGATCCTGTTCTCACATTGACCAGCCAGAAGAAGGATGTGATTGCAATAGCAGCACGCTCTTCTCTAATTATTCCCATAAGCACCATTTCCTCTGCTCTGTTGTTCAGGTCATCACCCTGCCCTTCTTTGAGTTCTTTCACAAGACTCGGACTCTCATAGCCCAGCCCCTGAAACCATCTGACAGTGACTCTGAGCTGGGGAGTCCAGATCACAGGAGAGCTGCTGCATCCAATATCATCTCTAAGGAAGGAACTTCCTAGGGATCTCTGAAGAGGAGAGTGTGTTGGTTGCATCTGGAAGTGCTGGGTCAAGCCTTTCAAGTGATGAGTCTCAAATCCTTGCCATGCTGGCCCACCAACCATTTAAGGCTATCATTTCCCCTAGAAATGTCCAGGTGAGGAAGCAACAGGCACCAACTGAGGCTATCCAACAGCACCACCGTGTAACTCCAAGCCTTTCAATTTCTCATAAGTTTCAGCTGCTTCAGCACTTGCAACTGTTCCAGATGCTGCTGCCACTGCAGTTGACTGTGGTACTATCCACCCTGTCACTCAAACGCTTCATTATCTTGTTTGCATATGTCCTTGCCCTGTTCCAACTAATTGCAAGCTATACCCTCTTGCTGATGCCCATTCTCTTCATAGCCCTGGTCAATCATTTGCTATCCAGCCCTATCAAGGGGCTGCTGTCCCAACCTCTGCCCAGATGACATGTCTGCACTACAAACCTAACGTGCTCTCAGCGGTTACTGCTTTGCCACAGGAAATCCTGCAACTGCAATTCATGAGTTGGCTCTTTGGGAAGATTTCCCATTTCATTCTGCACATGGCTTCTATATGTGAGCTCATGTATTTTTTATTGTTTAAGAACATTTTATCTGCATCGATATAGAGTACATGATGAGTGTTAGATTTATGGCAAAGAGCAATAGACTTTATATGGTTATGATGCATCATCCTTTTTGGATTGACCCACTCTTGCTTCTATCATATCGTTGTGCAACTTTCCTGGGAACTTTGCAGCAAATGCACTCTCTCTCTCTCTCTCGGCTTCTTAAAAACTCAATAGCTTTCTTTCCGGGTTTATTTGTCTGCTTGACCCCCTTTGGCGGCAAACAATGTAATTTATTATTGATCAAGAGTGGGGGAAAGTTTAGTTGTGGCTTGTAGCAAATTGTTTATCATTCACTGCCAGTTATGATTAATAAGCAGCGAGCGAATGCTGCAGCCACTGCAAGGTAAGCTGATTTCTTGATAAACAGGTTTCAACTTTACAAGACTGCAAATGAAGGCCCCTCTGCCTTTGGAAGCAGTGTGTCAATTATTTAAATACGTTAGAAATTCTCAGCAGGAAAACTCATCAGGGGCTGCTGGAACCTGCAAATACCTGAGCTAAGTAAGGTGGAAATGGGAAGCTTATTAGAGCACCATTCAAGTTTAATCTCCCTTCTTCCACTTTCCAGTATGATGATTATTTTTATTTTTATCATCAATTACTAAGCAGCAGCAGGTTTGTTTCCCAGGTCGGTAAATAACAAATTTTGCCTTCTGACGTTGTTCTTGTGCTTTCCTCCCAGTTTTGTCCTATCTGAAGAAGTGTGCATGCACATGAAAGCTCATACCAAGAACTGACTTAGTTGGTCTTTAAGGTGCTACTGGAAGGAATTTTTTTTAGTTTTGTCCTATATCACTTGTCTCCATTGCTTCTGTCATTATGCATTGTACTGGTACTGATCTGAAGTTCTATTTGAAATATTAGATTTATTCAAAACATGAATCTGGCAACCAATTCTGGCTTCCATTTTCAGGCACAAAAATCAGTGACAGAACTGCTCAAACCTGCCTTGCCTCTGTCTTCACCCAAAAGGAAAGCAGTGCCCAACCTGGTGATAACATAATAAACAAAGCAAGACGGGAGCTGAAGCCCAAGAAAGAAAGTGGTAGTAAGTAAGGGAACACCTAGCCACTTTATACAAATTCAAATCTCCAGAACCTGATCAGCTGCATCCAAAGGTACTAAAGAAGCTTGTGGATGTAATTTCAGAGCCTCTGTCTATAATCTATGAGAATTCCTGGAGAACGGGTACGGCCCCTGTGGACTGGAGGCTGGCAATGTCCCTATCTTCAAAAGTGGAGTGAGAAGATGTACCATATTTTTCACTCTATAAGACGCACTTTTCCCCTCCTAAAAAGTAAGGGGAAATGTGTGTGTGTCTTATGGAGCAAATGCAGGCTGCGCAGCTATCCCAGAAGCCAGAACAGTGAGGGGGAGCGCTGTGCACTGATCCCTCTTGCTCTTCTGGCTTCAGGGATAGCCACGCAAAGCCTCTTGAGCGCAGTGGGAGCGCTCCTCCCTCTTTGCTCAAGAGGCTTTGTCTTGTTTTCTTGTTTCTTGTTTTCCTCCTCTAAAAACTAGGTGCGTCTTATGGTCGGGTGCGTCTTATAGAGCGAAAAATATGGTAACTGCTGACCGGTCAGCTTAATATTGATACCAGGAAAGGTCCTAGAACAGATAATTAAACAGTTGGGCTGTGAGCACTTAGGAAAGGATGCACTGATTACTAAGACCCAACATGGATTGCCATGCCAGACAAACCTAATTTCTTTTTTTGATAAGAGTTACAAACTTGGTGGATCAAGGGAATGCTGTGGACATAGCATATCTTGATTTCAGTAAGGCTTTTGACTCCCCGTAATATTCTTGTGGAGACGCTTCTAAAATGTGGGCTGGATGAGATAACTGTGGGGTGGATTTGTAGCTGGTTGACTGACCAAATCCAGAGAGTGGTTACTAATGGTTCCTCATCATCCTGGAAAAAAAGTGACAAGTGGGTAGTTGCAGGGTTCTGTTCTGGCCTGTAGTTCTACATCTTTATGAACGATTTGGATATTGAGATATTGAGCAGATGCACATCTGATTTGTAGATGACACCAAGCTGGGAGAGGTAGCCAATGCCACAGAACACAGAATCAGGATTCTAGATGACCTGGACAGATTGGAGAACTGGGCCAAAACTAACAACGGAATTTCAATAAGAACAAATGTCAGATTCTACACGATGTAGTTAATGTAGTTAAGAAAACTGAAGTGGGGTGCAGTTTTATGTGCATCCTGCCCTAGCCTTTCTGTTTGGTAAATTCTCTTGGTTCATTTTACCAACACAGGTGTCAACCATAATTAATACTAGTCAGCCTACACTTATATCCCAGGATTGTTTTGCCAGTTTGCCTGAATTGTTTGCACAATAAAGTCTACTTCTGCTAGTTATGGAGAGACGCAAGAAGCTGAAGCATGATGAATCCCCCAGACCATCAGAAATCCTATTCAGCACACCCCTCTTGGCTTCTGAAATTTCAGCAGTGACTTCCTCCACACTGTCAAGCCAATGTCACAGCTGTAATAAAGTAGATGCTTGACATTTTCTTCCTTTCCCAAGGAAACAGAGGGTCCCAAGATTCTGAATTCTATACTCAATACGAAACAATACGGTTTCACTGCACCATTGGGAACAGCCCAAAGCTTTGCTATAACAAACCAAATGTCTGAACACAGTCTAATAAATAAATGTATATTTTTTCCATTATTACATTACAGATACACACGCTACACAAAGCAGTAGGATAGGGTTACCTCAGAAGCGGGTGAAAGATGACTGTGATATTTCGGGCTCCTGGCTTGCAGACAAACTTTGTCCCACCGCCTTCAATCAAGTTGTCATCAGGACCTCCTTAAAAAGAAACACACAAAACATGGAAAAGTTTGTTTTCAGGAACTGCCCTCATGCACATCTAAATTAGTCAACTTTTGCTCTGAATAAATGCCAGTCTGAGTAGGATCAGAATGTTGCAGTGTTCTAAGAACTGGATCTCCCCTAGCTTACTCCCTTCCCCTTTTTTGGATGCTGATATGCATGGGCAGATAGGCTGGTAACTTCTATGGAGTTACTTAGAAGACTGCACAAGTGAGGAGTCACAGTCCAGGATAGGTGTTTCTTTCCCCTATGCAATACACAGCAACCCCAAGGTTCAACACTGTGAGCAAAACTCATGGAATCTTCAAATAAGACATTTTTATTGGGTTTTAAATCCATCCTACCTAATGCCATGTCCACCCCACCCCACCCCACCAAGAATTCCCAGTTTCTGATGCCCAAAGCGACAGAGGGGAACAACCCTTTCTGACCCAAGTAAGCTGCAATTGCTACTAGTCTAAGGTAATTATTCAATTTTCTACTTTGTCACCAGCCTACTACTGAAATTTACAGACAGGACCAAACTTCTTCCAACAGAAACTGTAAGCCAAAACCACACTATTACAAAACAATATTGCACAGTTTTCTTGAGATTTACCAGGCTTCCACCTCTGGATGCCTCTGAATATCCCACAAGCAGGACATGGACAAGAGCCCTCCTTTGTTGTTTGTCTACAGTCTTCTGCCTCCTAAGCATAAAATTTTACCTCACCAGTTTAACTTAGAAGGGAAAGGTCATGTTAACTACATTTTAAGTTCCAAGGCCTGGAAACAAAAATAGCAGGTCTTGGTACCTAATCAGTATACACGGTACTTAAATAAGCCTTTGTTTGGCTGTGCCAGGGACTCCTCAACAACTAAACCTGCCATGCGGGGGATTTGGAACCAAGGCGAGAAAATGCAACTTGATTATGACTGCATTGGCTTTGTGATAAGCTACCTGCCCTACCCAAATGCCCAACCTAGAACCAAGGAGGATGCTACATGCTACCTATTTTTTTTTTTTTTGATTGAGCCAAATCTCTCCATGTATATAAAATCGGTGGACCTTTCTCAGCCACATTACTTCTCAGCCATTTTGAAAATGATGGTATCTCTGCAATGCCAATAAGTCTGCAACTGCTCCTATGAAGTCCTATATGAAAAACAACCTTCACCTTCACAGAATGCTGTTTTTACTTTTATGAATTCCAGGAACAGCAGCTTTTGTGACCTCCTCACCATTCCCAGAAATCTCGCATTCTTACTAGCGGTTCTTTTATTTTTCATATCTTTATGGTTCAAAATGGGTTATGGCTACTTTTTACAGCAAGCAGAAAAGCTTTAAATATTTTCCAGCTGCTGTATCAAGGAAGCGTGCCAGGATGTTGATTTAATTTGCCTGGTGATAAACCAAAAGGTTTCTCTTTTGGGGGGAGTGCAGAATGGATGTGAAGCAAAATTTATCATAAACTGAAGGATAACTATAGGAGTGAAGAGATGGGGTCCATCAGGAATGTAGCTGAATATTTTCATAATGGACCCTGAAATAACAGTGCTATTTTGCACAGGCGTCTCCATGGGGAGAAAGAATTCGCTGCTACCAAGGTCTGCTGTATGTAACTTAATGATCCAACTGAGCCCAAAGCAGAGACACACCGCAAAACTGCCCACTCTCAATGGGGTTTCCTACTGACACTTTGCATAAGAATCTAAGAAGAGCCTCCTGGATCAACTTCATTGGATGTTCATGAGTTCTAGTGTTTTGAGAGAGAAATAAAAACTTTTCTCTGTGTACTTTCTCCATGTCATTCATCATTTTACAAACTCCTATCATGTCACCTCTTGCTTGCCTTTTCTCCAAACCAAAAAGCCCCAAACACTGTAACCTTTCTTCAAAGGTAAACCTTTCTTCTATCTCCTCAATCATTTGGGTTGCCCTTTTTCTAAACCCATCTCCATAGTATGCTTTTTGAGGTGAGGCAACCAGAACTGTACACAGTATTCCAAATGCAGTCACACCATCGATTTTTATAACAGCATTGTGATTATCGGCAGTTTTATTTTAAATTCCATTCCTCATGATCCCTAGCATGGAATTTGCCTTTCTCACTGGGTCAACATCTTCATAGAGTTTATTCCTAGTCTGTCATCTCATGAGCATATCTGTGAAATTAGTATTTTTTGCCCCAACATACAACACATTACACTTGTTTACATTGTGTTTGCTATTTTACCACCCATTCTCCCTTTGTCTTTAACAACCCTGAACAAGTTAGTATCATCAACAAACCTGGCCACCTCTTTGCTCAGTTCTAGCTCTATACTGTTAATGAAAAAAACACAGGTCTCAATACGGATCCTTGAGGGACTCCACCATTTCCCACCTCTCTCCATTTGGAGAACTGTCCATTTATTCCTACTCTTTGCTTCCTGCAACTTCACCTATTTCTGATCCACAAGAGAACCTCTCTTCTTCTTCCTTGACTTACTCAGAAGTCTTTGTCAAAAGCTTTTTGGAAGTCCAAATACACAATGTCAACTGGATCACTTCTATCTATATGCTGCTGGCTGACACCCTCAAAGAACTCTAATAGGTTTGTGAATGTGCTCTGCGCTTCCCTCCTTCCAATCAGAGGGCAAGCCTAAATCAGGTAATGTAGAAAGGAATGCAGGGATCAGACAAGCATTCTATCTAGCCCAGCCTTTTCTACTCTGTCAGCAGCTCCCCAGGATCTTGGGGAGAGGGTTCTTCCCCATCACCTGCTACCCTTTTTTCAAATCAGAGATACCATGGATTCAGATCTTCGGCAGGCACCACAAACACTTATTGTTGTTGTTATTTAGTCATTTAGTAGTGTCCGACTCTTCGTGACCCCATGGACCAGAGCATGCCAGGCACTTCTGTCTTCCATTGCGTCCTACAGTTTGGTCAAACTCATGCTGGTAGCTTCGAGAACACTGCCCAACCATCTCGTTCTCTGTCGTCCCCTTCTCCTTGTGCCCTCCATCTCGTCCTCTGTCATCCCCTTCTCCTTGTGCCCTCCATCTTTCCCAGCATCAGGGTCTTTTCCAGGGAGTCTTCTCTTCTCATGAGGTGGCCAAAGTATTGGAGCCTCAGCTTCAGGATCTGTCCTTCCAGTGAGCACTCAGGGCTGATTTCCTTCAGAATGGATAGGTTTGATCTTCTTGCAGTCCATGGGACTCTCAAGAGTCTCCTCCAGCACCATAATTCAATTCATCAATTCTTTGGCGATCAGCCTTCTTTACGGTCCAGCTCTCAATTCCATACATCACTACTGGGAAAAGCATAGCTTTTACTATACGGACCTTTGTCGGCAAGGTGATGTCTCTACTTTTTAAGATGCTGTTTAGTTTGTCATTGCTTTTCTCCCAAGAAGCAGGCATCTTTTAATTTCGTGGCTGCTGACACCATCTGCAGTGATCCTGGAGCTCAAGTCCTTTTCCAAATACTTCTTCTTATACAATGTAGAAGTGGAGCACATTCCACTAATTTTAGGGTGTGTGTTTTTTAAAATAAAATATGATTCATTGGCCTTCTGAAACCCTTTTCCAGATCTCTTGAACATCTGAGACATGTCAGGTTGGAACCAGTGTTAGAACCTGACCATTATGGAGTCCTGAATTTGGGACAACCTCCCTTGGTCTCTGATGGTTCACTCTGCAGCAAAATTGCTTTCATTCAACTGGCTTTTCTGGAATATTGTTTTAGACCATATATTGTGCTGCTGTTTTAAAATTTGATTGATACAGTTGGTTCTTGTTTTAGTAAGCAAAGAATTATTATTAGTAGGAATATTTATATGCTTTTAAATTTGTATGCTGCCATATGCTTTTAGAAAGGCAGAAGAGAAATTGCAGTAATAAATAAGATTAAATTAATATTGTTTCTATTATATTAACAACAAATTTCAAACTGCATACATTCACTCAGCCATCTTTTAAATAACACCATAAAAGTCAGCCAGACCAGCCACACACACAAAAAACAACAACTGGTTTTGAATTTCTTTCAACTCCTGTCACAAAATAAAGCTTGTTCTTGTATGCACAATAATGCAGAGAATTTGGAAATAAGTTGTAGATAATTGAACCAATTTCTCAGCCTGGAAAGATGCTGTTTTAGAGTTGACTGGGAAATGGACCAGCCAACCTGTCTCAGCAAGGCTCCAGATTCTTCTAACTTTAAAACCTGCCCAACCTATTCCCATAATATCCTGCTGGTTGTAATAATTGGAGGGAATTTGAACTCAGTGGAGTTTCTAAATATTTTAATACCAAAAAGAGAAGGGAGAAAATGTTACATCAGTTATCCAGTGGTACATAGATAAGGCAGCTAAATAGTATCATTAGCCGTGGAATTTTTAGAACTTAATATGCCTAAGGAGCCATTCCTTGGTCACCTGCCAGCAGCATTGAAAGTGCAAACCCAGTCTCCTAGCCAAGGAGTTTAGTGCCATGAGCCACTATAATGATAGATACATAGAGATGGTTTTCAGACTATGACTACGATTCCTATAACTGAGCAGTACAAGACATTTAAGTCTAACAGAGCAGCCGTTTGGGATGTTATGAGGGAACTGGCCATCCTCAAATATTTCTTGGGACTTTAAAAGACTGGTTTGTTTGAGGATAAAAACAAACAAGCAAGAAGTCACTTCAACTTCTGGAAGTCTGTAAAAAAAATTAAGACATTAATCAGAGGTTAAAGAAAGCAAAAAAGATCACCAACTATCTATGACAAGATCAGAAGCATTTTCTCCACCTCTCTCTTACTCCAGAAGTAATTGTGCAGGGATATTATCTCTATTGGGACGTGGGTGGCACTGTGGTCTAAACCACTGAGCCTCTTGGGCTTGCCGATCAGAAAGTTGGCTGTTCAAATCCCCGCAATGGGGTGAGCTCCTGTTGCTCGGTCCCAGCTCCTGTCAACCTAGCAGTTCGAAAGCATGCCAAAAAGTGCAAGTAGATAAATAGGTACCGCTCCGGTGGGAAGGTAAACGGTGTTTCCTTGTGCTGCTCTGGTTTCAGTATTATGTTGTGCCAGAAGCGGCTTAGTCATGCTGGCAACATGACCCGGAAAAACTGTAAAGCGAGATGAGCCTCGCAACCCCAGAATCATCTGTGACCGGACTTAATTGTCAGGGGTCCTTTACCTTTAAGGTAAAGGTAAAGGGACCCCTGACCATTAGGTCCAGTCGTGGCCGACTCTGGGGTTGCAGCGCTCATCTTGCTTTATTGCTGAGGGAGCCGGCATACAGCTTCCAGGTCATGTGGCCAGCATGACTAAGCCGCTTCTGGCAAACCAGAGCAGCGCACGGAAACACCATTTTACCTTTACTATCTCTATTGGGAGAAGCTAGCAGTTTCATGGAGAAATGAAAAGATCTGTGAACCATCTAAGTTAACTAGAAACTATGTGTGCACCCAAAACACCATGGAATTCCTTGCTTGGGTGGGCAGTGATAGGATGTCAGAATTTCAACTCTGCAATGATAAGATGCCGAATTTTGAGTGAATAATTTCCAATGCAATTTCATCCATCTGGCAGTTCCTCCCCAGGATCTCAGAGAGAAATCTTTCACAGCCATCCTTGAAACGTGCAACCTTTTAACCGGAGATATTATGAATTAAACCAAATACTTTTCAATGCAAATAATTTTCTCTATTCTTGAACTATGGCTCTACACTTCTGATGAATAGCTCATGTGGCCTTCAATGCTGAAAAAGCTGTCCTCTCTTCCTAGATTCTTCTACACTGAGAGAAGACCTTGCTATTTCCAAGGTTTTAAACAAGGATTTTGAACAAAAGAGAAGGGAAGAAACCACATTAATATTTATTGAGAGTAAGTACATCAGTGCACTCTTAAAACTCCTGCTAGAAGCAGAAAACTGTAACTCCTGGTAGGATTTGCTTCCACCTTATCCAGGTGGGTGTAAATGGATGTGGGTGAAGGGACAACCCAAGGTACCCCAGTCTGCTCCCTCTGACCATTCATCATCATCCCACCACCACTCCCCTGGTCTTCTTCCCCAGGAGTTCCCTTGGTGCCTCCCACCCAGCCAGTCCATGACATTCTCCAGGGAAAGGTCCTTTCTCATCAACTTCTACCTGATTACCCTTTCACCTGGAGACTTTATTTACTGAGATTATTTTTTTCTGGCAACCTAGCACCCAAGGTTTTATGAGGGAGAGCGAACGTTTTAAAAATCCCTATTACAATAAAATGCCAAGGGGTTAATCTGCCGCATTCTGCACGCAGAGAATGAGCTCCAACCACTGAGCTACAGACCCTGTGCCCACCAAGAGTGCTCTCTATGATTTTCAAACACAGCAGATTGAGTGTTCAAAAATCCAAAGTCAGGACTTTGAATTCCTAAACATTGGAGGAATTCTCGATATAAATGTTAAACAGTAACATAAACAGCTTGTTTCAACCCATCATATCTTAGCACACTTACCGGCAAGCCAATGAGTCTCCAGAGTTTATTGTGACAAAAACGTCACCCTCCATGGGTTGTATTCCTGAGCATTTTAGTAGTCTATGTATACCAATATGGTATAGTCCTGCAGTCGACTCGCAGATGTGGCTCTGCCATCATCTCCATCTTCCAGACCTACCACTGATTCTCCACCACACCAATTCCACTGAGCTGCAGCTTGCTATTCCAAAACATGATTTATTACTTTCTCTTATTCCATCTGCCCCCCCCCCCCATATAAAGAATGGGGGAGAGGGAACAGCCTCAACTACATTTTATCATTTGATCAGAATCAGACATACTTAAAATATTTTTTGACTCCATAATCTGTTTAAAATTCAAGCTGCTTTCCCCTCTCTTCTTATTTTTTGACCAGGATTCAGCAGGAGGAGGTTTGATTAATATATTTGCCATCTCCGGTATTTACTATTTCCCCTATCTACACCAAATGCCACTGCACAGCACAGTTGCGGCACAACCCTAGGCACAAACTCCACCAAGAGCAGCCTTTTTAGTCATGATGTAAAATTAAAACAATATGGAGTATAACAGGAATGCTGCAAGCAATTAGACCACAACATGTCGCCTTATATTTGCATATGGTTTGCTGCCATTTCAAAACACAAAAAAGGCTGCCATCCACACACACCCAACAACTTTTATTTGAAATGAGCTATTCTACACACCCCCCCCAATATCAGAAACAATGGCTTTTAAGTCTAGTTCTTTGTCCATTCCACTACTGGGATAATTTACATTCCCGGTATTCTCCCCACAATCTTGTCAGAGCATCCAGTGAATATCCCTCACCTGTACAGCTCCTCTCAAACCTTTTAAGCTGGATATTTAGGCTTGTATTCACTGCTAGTCCTACTCAAAGCAGACCCACTGAAGTTAATGGACATTACTAATTTAGGTTCAGTAACAGCAATAGGTCTGTTCTGAGTAGGACTTGGGTGAATACAATTCTCTGCTATTACTGTATTTGTTACTGCCAACCCTGAGCCACAGAGGAAACATACTGAGCTAACAGTGCAATATGAGGCATGTTTACTCAGAAATAATTCCCACTGTGTTCAAAGAGGTTTGATCCCTAGTCTATGTACTAAAGACCTCAGCCTAAATAGCTGGGCTGATGTGGGCAGCGCTCCTGCAACAAAGGGTTGCACCTTTTGGTCCTGACACTCTCAACCTCAGTTTCCAAGGGATGTACTGTAAGTATGCAGAAGGCAATTAATGTAAAACATTTGAGCAATCATACTGAAATGAAATAAAGAATCAGGACAGAGGGCGGAAGCACCACAGAAATATCATTTCCCAAGGCAATTCAGAGATCTCATGGCTAAGCAACAAGGTCTTCTAAGCTCAATTCCAGTACTCTGTTGAGTGACAACAGGAAGCAGATGAGGCAAGCTGGGGGCCAAGTGGACAGGATAAGTGGGTCTGATGCACATAGCAAGATGTCTACTGCATCACATGCCCAAATGGCAGAATTGCCTCTAAACACACATGGGCCTCCAAATGACCAAAAAGCCAGTCACAGTGTGGCTGAAAATAACTTGAAATTTCATGCTGGTGTAGAAAGGTGTTGTTTCGGAATAGTGACCTGAAATCAACAAATCTATTATCATTTACTCTTAATTGTGCACACTGGGTCAATAAAACCCATACATAGTGTGTCCCCATATATAAACACTCGTAGACAGATTAAATATGGCATCGAAGATATTGGTACAACAAATACCTAAGGATTAAGGAGCTTTGCCAGCTCCAGTGTTGCTGTGACTAACAAACCCTCCAGGGGCCGGTTTAACAAATTGCTCCTGATACTGGTAAACTTGCTGGGTCCTCATCAAGCTAAGAAACCATTGCCAGTCTTGCTTGAAATCTGCTACATCAAAGCTCAAACAAGAGAAAATCCTACTTGGTTATTCTGAGCTGTGATATCTTTATCAATCTGCGGGGGGGGGGGGAGATTGCCATTACTTCAATGAACACAAAAGGAGTCTGAATTAATTCATTATCAAATAATGTGTACACAGAATCTGGGTAATAATATGGGCTTTTCCCAGAGGGGACCCTAAATGGATTGTCTATGCCAGCAAAGCACAAAGTACAAAGCTACAACTCCCATCTGAAGCAGAAATGATCAGATTGTTCAGAATTCGAGCTGTCAGATGGCATTACTCAACCTGTTCATCCATAATCTTTTTCAGATGGGCTTTTCCCCACCTCCTCATTTCATTGCTTTGTTTTGCCCAAGATTCAATCAAACGTGCATTAGGCATTCGAAAGCATCCAACACGCTGACTCCCCAGCCGCATTAGGAAACCTCAAGACCCTGGTGTTAATTTGGTTACAGCTTTAATCCTTGCATTTCAATGCAGAAGTAGCTCCCCTAAAGACGATGCTTACTGATATTGGTGAGAAAACACAGAGGGGCCCATATGTAGGAGAAACCTGAGCACCAATAACCAAGATGGTAACTCAACCCCTCAGCATATATTAGCAATTGTGGGAAAGCAGCCAGAACTTTAATCACAATTCTTTGAAAACACAGTCAGGGATTTGGAAATACTGTTAGCCCAGGATATGATCCTAATACCATGCTTAATCAAAGCCATGGCAGGCAACCACAGCAACCTGCAGACTTTAATAAAAACCAATTTCATAAAAGTCACTGTGTCAAAAACATGCTGAACCCTAATTTAGTAGACTCTTGGGGAAAGGAGGAAAAGTTTACTTTTCCATATATTTCTGGGTGATCTATACCAAAAGCAACACAAGGCTGCTCCTACACTGAGAACACAACTCGTATATAACCAGCATCTTCCAGAAAGGAACGATGATTTAATTTCCCCCTTCTTCTGCTATTTTTCTCCCCTTGTGATATTTCAAGGAGAAGGGCAGAGAATTCAATGTCAGCTGGAGCAGGAAGTAATAATTTCCTTGCTTATTCTTGTGCTGAATGACAAGCAGCAAGAAAGAGAGAGAGAATGGAACATGGAAACAGATCCTCTGCTTCACAAAAGGTGGCAGATTTTCTCTCTGAGCTGCAAAGAACTGGTTTTGCACAATCCGAAAGCCTTAACAGACAAGTGTCCAAAGGCAACTGGCTTGGTTCTGTGACTGTGTATCTGTGCATTCATCACGGTGCTTGAAACTGCAAGTGTCTCTCCACTAGCAAGACTCCCACTTCCCAGTAAATGGGCTCGCTGCCATGAATGCCTAAATCTTTTGAGGTCTTGTTGAAATCTGATTTACAGAATTATATTTTGGTCATATATTCAGTCTCCAGAGATATTCAGCCTAGACTGAATGGGTGCCTAGTAAAATAATTGTATAGTCAATGTAACACTGCCCATCTCTTAAATATGGTTCAAGGATCAGAAACAAATGGCTCACGATCTGTCACTCTTCTGCCTCCCTCTCCAGCACTAATGCTTCTCTTAAGTCCTCTGGCTTTAATCTTGGTTCATCGGTACACTTGCACTGACATTAAGCAGGGTTAGTTAACAAGTGCAAAAGCATCTAGCTAATGCTAACGATGATGTAAAACTAAAGCATTATTCAAGTCACCAAGCTCTGTCACACACCCAGGATATGTGTTACAAAGACATGGCTTTTAGGGTGTGCAGAACTACCAGGGTTCCCCACAACACTTCTTTTCCCTTTTTTCCATGAAACCCTGTATGTAAGTGGCCTCCTTGGCCCTTTCTATCGGCCCATATGGGACCAGCACGGGTGATTGGGCCTGGCGAACATTTAATATTCCTACCCTCATGGCTGTGATTCATGGGTTGGCCACTTAATTTTATTTTGATTTTACTGTGATTTTGAACTATGTTTTAATCAATCGTTTGATTTTGTGTTTTTAATGTATGATATATTTGATGTTAGCCGCCCTGAGCCCAGCCTTGGCCGGGGAGGGCGGGGTACAAATAAAATTTATTATTATTATTAACACACAACTCCTTTCCTAACATTTCTCCATATGCTTTCTGTGCTGGCTGTTGTATTTGCAAGACATACATTCCTATGCGGCTTTTCCCATTCTTTTCAATAAACAATGTTGAAACTAAACAAATGTAAAGGCAGTAATACAGGCAGTCATGGTGGGACAATAATGCAGTCCCAAGCCACAGGGCTGCAGCACAGAGGCCAACAGGCAATCGAGTAACACTGGAATGCTGGTTCAAAATAGCCAAGAACACTAGATTGGATAGCTGATGGTAGTAGATTCAACAGAGGCCCAAAATGTAAAAGGACCAGGATGCCAGCCAAACAACACTTCTTCTTAAATCTCACAACCTGATTAGAACCCCTGATTTTTAAGATCCTTATTCTGAGAGCTAGAGGCTACAAAAATCAGGAAAAAAATATGTACTCATTATCAGAATGGATGTGGTATATAGTTGTGATACACATTTTTAATTTTCAGCAAATACCCAAGAACCGAATACTCCTCCCCCACCACTTAGTCTTCAAAACACAACTATTTCAAGGAAAATATCAGCTTAAACTGATTACAGGATCATCTTTCTAGAACTAATTGTATCCTGAGGTGCCACTGTTCCATAATGATCTGCCTTTCCTTTCTGCCTAATAAGTCAATTTAAGCTAGCTTGGGCCATTTCTGACTCCAAGGAAGTAAATTTTACCATTTTGTTTAGGGATAATAAGCTAGCCTAAGATTGGAAGAGGAGTTTGGTCAGGGGAGATTTGTGTGTGAAGAAATGTCAATTCCCTGAAGGACTGAGAGGGAAAAATGGCAACCCTGATTCAAGCTGAAGTCCAGGCACTATATTTTATAATGAAGTTTCATTCCACATTCAGCCCTCGGGGGAAACTGCTCAAACTAATCAAACTGTTGTGTTGCCTTTTTTTTTTTAAGTTCAAAATAAATACAATAATGTCTTCCCGCAGGTTTTGCTTGACAGCTCCTGGATATCTCCCTTTAAGGCTGGTTTTATACAGCCACCCACCCAGTGCTACGAGTTATTTCATTATAAATGTATATGTCAGTGGTATATCAGTGTTCCCCTTTATATTTGCATAAAGGCATGCATTCATTTGCACTCTCTTAGTTTCTCTGGCCTGGCAGATAGCTGTAAGGGCAGACACAGCTCACTGTCGTACTGTGGCATAACCCACACATGCTGCTCCCACCCCCAGGGTAAAATACCCCGGCTTGGAGGTTCATGTTTTCATCCTCACTTCCCCGAAGGAGATCAGCATGCAGTTGAAAGGGCAGTGCTCTGGCAGGGCTGGCAGGTCTCCTACTGCCTTTGGTACTGGTGGGATGAAGAAGCAAGGTCTGTAGAACTGAATAAGCTTCCTGGGGAAGACTCAATGGTATCTGAGAATTTCAGCAAGGAAACATTCTGGCGAGCAGCGGAGAGAAAGAAGTGTCCCTCTGGGTTGTCGCTCACATTCACAAAAACCTCTGCCCCATTAGCTCTTTCCTAAAATTCTGTCCCAAAGTGGAAGGAGAGGGTATTTTCAAGTAACCATAGGGAGCCAGCAATGGGGGTTTGGGGGTGAGATACCTGCCTGGGAGGGGGCTTGCTACCTCTGGTAAATAGACTGAGTTGCTCCCCCCAACCCTGCCATTTCTCACTATAAACACTGGGTAGGTTTTCCTGGGTTCTAAAATTTCAAGATAGGCTTCATTTGGAACCAACAGAATTGTATTCATTAAAACATGGCTGACAATTTAGGTTGAAAGGCAGAAAAGGTTATTGTGACCACAGAAAGTAATGCAAGACTACCGTAGGGCTACTACTAGCCAGTAAGGGAAAAGGACAACACTCTGGCTCATTTAAGATAGACAACCTTTCTGGTTTATGTCAGGGCAATGAATTTGTAAGAGCTGCTACATTATTCACTGTGCGGTTTAATTTGGGAAAGATTCCCGTCCGTTTTCATGCAAGCCAATAGCACCTATTTCTTCCTTGGAAATTGCTACGAAAGATAGAAAATAATGGTTTGACTTTTGTGCCCCTTCTTCTGTGTTAGACTCCTATTCGTCTTTCTCTTAGCAAGTTGACCTTTTCTCTTAAAAATTTCAATCTGTATGCCTCATTGACATTTGCTGGACCATCTGCTGCTCAGTTTCCATTCTGCCTTCACGAATATTTTTATTTCTTTCCTGTAAATTGGCACAGTCAAGGGAAATATCTGCTGGCTAGTCCCAATAAAGAGATCCACTACAACAGAGGTACACAAGTTCTTTGGGGTTTCAGGCTACTGATATCTCGGCTCTTAAGATTTTCTGAGCCAAAAAAGTACTGCGCCTAGGGTAATTTTATTTGTTTAATTTCATTATTTATTCTTTCTAATTTATAACCCTCCATTTGTCCCTAAGGGGAGTCCAGAGCAGATGATAACCATGAAATTATGTAAAACAATTCAAAACAACATTGTAATATATTACAACTAGCAGTTACAACCAGCAATATAAAAAGGTCTTAAAACTATTGGCCAGAAGCCTGGATTAAAAAAAAAAAAGCATTTACATGTTTTCTGAATACAGGTAAAGAGAAGGATTGTTTGATTTCTCTCAGGATGGATTTCCATAGCAAGTGCTACCCTAAGTGTGGTCTCCTGAAGAATGCCATGGTCCATGTTCTTTGTATTATTTCTCCTGATGGGGATCACAAGTAGGGCCTTTCTCCCAGATGATTTGGTTTCAGGTTGGACGTTTCCTGTATCTTTCATTCACCAGGAATCTGAGCGGTCTCCACAAGGAGATCTTGGTCAATGGACAATGAGCTTTAAATGAACTTATTTGTTTCATGAAGTTTTGTGGAAAGCAATGGGATAGATCCTCTGGGTAGCAAGAAGGGCTCATCATGAAGTGTGGTGCCTCCTGGAGAAGTCACAGTGCAATCATAGAAGCACATACACTGAATGTACCACCAGAGTATAAGAACTGACTTATATCCAAGTTGGGTTATAGACTCATTTAGCTCAGTATTGTCTACAATGATTGGCAGTAGGACCTTCACAGTTCCAAACCTACCGTATTTTTCGCTCTATAAGACGCACCAGACCACAAGACGCACCTAGTTTTTGGAGGAGGAAAACAATTAAAAAAAAAAAATTCTGAATCTCAGAAGCCAAAATAGCAAGAGGGATTGCTGCGCCGTGAAAGCAGCAATCCCTCTTGCTGTTCTGGCTTCTGTGACACCTGTGCAGCCTGCATTCGCTCCATAAGAGGCACACACATTTCCCATTACTTTTTAGGAGGGGAAAAGTGAGTCTTATAGAGCAAAAAATATTTTTTTCCTACCTACCTAGAGGTGCCAGTGATTGAACATGGGATCTTTTTGCATGCAAATCATGTGCTCTAGTGGAAGGACTAAGATTCAGTGGTATACAAGGGGAATCACGGCATGACTGAGAAAGACTTCTTCCTGAAACTTTGAAAGATTTTGCCAGTCAGAACAGGCAGGACTAGACCAGACTAAGCCAGCTATTTCTGCTCATATTAAGCATGATCTATGGATGAGTCTGATTATCATCATCATAAGAAATGGTGCTAAAAGAGTGGTCCAAAGAGAGGGTGAATGCAGAGCAGAGACTGTCAGGGGATCTATCTGAGGGAATACTACAGATCAAGGTAACACAAGTGGAAAGGTAAAATTTGGAAGACAGGCAAAGCTGAGCTAAGCTTGCAAGAAGAAAAGACAAGCCAAATGCAGCAAGGTTTTTCATTAGAGCAGAGCAACTGACTGGAATGCAGAAGGAAGGCTTGGTACATGCTCCCCTACAGCCACAATTCAAGCCCTTGACCCTGTCAAATGAGATGCTTCTTCTTCCACTGTGCTGTGCAGCACACTGCAAAGGATGATTCCTCCTTTGCCTCCACGTGCCGTCCAATAAAGCACAAGGTAATGAGCTCAGGTGCCCAAGGAAAAACATGCTGAATAGTGTGACAGTACTTGCTGGTCAACATTCGCCCACCCAGAATTAGAGAGCACAGAGCAAAACCTCCCTCATTTGGCAATTTGGAATGATATACAGTGGTACCTCGGGTTACATACATTTCAGGTTACATACGCTTCAGGTTACAGACTCCACTAACCCAGAAATATTACCTCGGGTTAAGAACTTTGCTTCAGGATGAGAACAGAAATCTTGCTCTGGCGGCGAGGCAGCAGCAGGAGGCCCCATTAGCTAAAGTGGTGCTTCAGGTTAAGAACAGTCTTAGGTTAAGAACAGACCTCCGGAAGGAATTAAGTACTTAACCCGAGGTACCACTGTACTGTACTTGGCGAGCCCTTTTCAGCTTGACTATTCAACATGACTATTTGCAAGGTGGGTCTCCAATCGATCACTCCATTGGCAGAAATGCAACAATTCATTTGGAAGAATTTGCAGGAAATATTCTACCAACAAAAGGATAAAGAACCTACAGAACACAGCCATGAGGGTGGCATGCAAAATCCCACTGAGAGAGAATGAGCTGAACAGGGGTGAAAGAGCTTCAGGAGGGCTCTATCAGAGCACACAGACATGTGTCCAGGTCTCAAAAATTTGTCTGCTACAGAGGAAGGAGAACTATAGCCTTTAGGTCTTCTCCTGTTGTGATTACTCGTAGTTGAGTAAGATTGTCTTCCATGAACACAGTCTTAATGGTGTAGAACATGAAGCACAGGTTATGCTTCAGTCATGCCTCTTATTTTCTGAAAAATCAACATTGCTTCAGTCATTTCTCATATAACCTACTCCTTATCAGCCCTGACATTTTTCCTGCTTGTTCTTCCACAGACAACTTCAGGAGCTGTGCGTTTGAAATGCTAGACACTTTTAGGCACCTAGAATCAATGTATCTCAAAAATGTCAGAAGGATATCAAGGAATCTAGCATGTAGCACATGCTGTTTGACTTTGAGAAAACTGAAGCAGGGATAATGGAAGCCAAGGCAACTTGGCTGCTGAGAAGTATTAGCATTGTAGCAGCATTGCCAGAGCTAGAGAGACTATGAGAATTGTATGATACACGCAAGAAGGCACATTTTAGCACAGACGGAGGGAGCCCCCCTATGTCTTCAAAGTAGATTTGAAATGGAACAGCAAACTTCAAGACAGGTATATCTCCTGTCTCTGATAAATCATCACCCCAACTGTGTATTTGAATGGGCAATATTTGCAAGGGTTTAGCTGCTACATACTGATGTGCAAATAAATAACTGCCCACCTTTTGACTCTGGAACAAATACAAATCATCATCCATCTGTAGGTGCATCATTCTATTGCTTCGTTTTCCACCTGATCCTTCCATTCTCCACACAATCCAAACTATTTATGGATGCTCAGAGTCCACAAAAGTACTGGTGTGTCATTAATATTTTAATTGAAACCCATGAATATTCATAGCCATTTTGGCTTCTTTAGAGTAGACGGCATAACTAAATCATTCTAGTATGCAAATGTGATCCTGACATGACACCTTGCCTTCATCTACATTACAAAACTACAGCATTTTTAGCTCTTTCATTATTTATGTAATCCTGCCAGTTTATTTTCAGATTAACAAGAGCTCTTCAAGGCAGCCAGCATTTTCTGAGTTGGGGGCAGAGCTATTATGAAGAGTGTCATAAAGTCATACGTTGACATTGAGGATGGCAGGAATGGAGAAGAGGGGCGGCTCACATTTTTATGTTTTCAAGTTAATTTCAACAGTATCTTGGTACCTGATATTTACCACAAGCCCCGGGGGAGAATGTGTGCAGGCAAAAAGTTATTAAAGTTTTCATCATTTTCAAGCCCCAAGAAGGCTTCAGCAAAAGCAAAAATGGATTGCTTGGTGTGATGAATCGAAGTGCCAACTTCTTAAATTCTGTATTACTTTGATTTGTAGCGGTAACTAAATATTAGGAAACCCTTCCATGCCTTGCATGGTAGAATGATTAAGTTCATTATTGCATTTTCTTCTACCTGCATCTACAAGAACGAGTCATTACTATCACACTCAAAAGGAAGCCATGTCAAGAAAGGCTTTTCCATTTTTCTTTGAAGAAATAAAAAATAAAATTGTTACCCTTCTGATTCCTGTGACAACAACGGCTTCATGCAGCACTGGAGGCAAACGGCGGCCATTAATACATTTCACAAGAACATCAAATACCTGATAAATTATTCTACACATAAACTTTCAATGGTGAGACTGGAGCACAACCAGGTCTTTTCAGTTTGAATGACCAAAGACCACAATAGTTTATTACAACTGTCAAGCCGTCTTACACTGAATCCTATAATAAAGAAAGAATTAATTTGCTTTAAATAAATATAGGACAATGCTTCTGTCAAAGAGCCCTTTCAATGACAGATAGTATTTAGATTATGACATCTGCTTACTTTGGCTCAGGGGTTGTTCACCAGTATCATCTATAATACTTTTAAAAGGTATCAGGAAATACCCACTCAAAAACCCACAATACACAAGAGCTGCTTGCTCTTCCTGTTCAGTCTTTGTTTCCAATGGCTCAGCATATCTTCCATTGCCCACACACCTGCAGACATGCCAACATTTCACTGAATGCCAGGATTAGACACTCAGCCTCCCTCTTTTTTCAACAAAAGTGAAATGTAAAAAGTTTCTGTTGGTGAACGATTGCAGCAATGGATGTTGTTGGTGCATTTCCACTCCAAAGATGGGGTGGCCAATAGGGGGAGATGCCCGCACGATTACATACTTGAAGGAGCGTCTCCACCCCAATCGTTCTGCCTGGACACTGAGGTCCAGCACCGAGGGCCTTCTGGTGATTCCCTCACTGCAAGAAGTCAAGTTACAGGAAACCAGGCAGAGTGCCTTCTCAGTGGTTGCACCCAGTGCAGAACACCCTCCCACCAGATGTCAAAGAGAAGAACAACTACCAGACTTTTAGAAGACATCTGAAGGCAGCCCTGTTTAGGGAAGCTTTTAATGTTTAACAGACCACTGTATTTTAATATTTTGTTGGAAGCTGCCCAGAGTGGCTGGGGAAACCCAGCCAGATGGGCGGGGTATAAATAATAAATTATTATATTATTATAGTCATGTCCCTTTTTCTGCTTTCGGAGGTGTGGCAGCCATTATGCCACACCTCTGTGGCAGCCACTTTGGGGGCAAAGTTGTTGAGCTTCCAACTGCAGTATTCCGGACATGTCCAGAAAATTCTGGACACATGGCAACACTATGCTCTAAACCCTCTATCTTCTACTGCAATGTGTTATATGTATGGCTGCCTCTGAAGATGGTTCGGAAACTTTAGTGGCCAGGTTGCTCACCAGAGCAAGGAGGTTTGAGTATGTTACACCAATCCTGGTCCAACTGCACTGGTTACCAATTAGTTTCCGGACCCAATTCAAAGTGCTGGTTTTGACCTATAAAGCCTTAAGTGGCTCAGAACTGCAATTCCTCAAGGACCACCTCTTTAAATATGAACCTACCTGGACCCTGAGATCATCTTCTGAGGCCCTTCTTCATCCTTGAGAGGCCCGGAGGGTTAGGCAACACGAGAATGGGCCTTTTCTGCAGTGGCTACCCATCTGTGGAATGCCCAACTCAGGGAAGTTTAAAATGTGTGTGGGATTTTGAAGGGGGGTTATTGGGTTGTTGTTTTTATTTTGATTATGCATTTTGTGGTTTTATATTTTGATTCTGTGAACCCCCTTAGATCTCCGGGTATAGGGTGACATATAAATTCAATGTTAAAAAACGTTTAGCATTCCCAATCCATGACTTCAGTTATGCTCCATGCTTATTTTCAGAACATTTGTTTGATCTGCTTTAAAAAATGTTGTGGGAGAAGGCTACAGTTACATAAGGTAACTACTTCTGTAAGCCCAGTTTGAACATAGTGCTAAGCTATGGAATGTACCTAGATGAGCCTTGGGCTCAGATGCTGCCCCCCTTTCTGGCACTGTCACAAGGAAGAGATCAGAAACACACACTTCCAGTTATGTCCAGTAAGAACAATCTGTGGCTGTGGTAAACTATGCTGTATTTGCAAAATTCAAGATCAAACCACAATTTCTGATCCAGAGTTGTTTCAATAAACCAGTTTAAATTGACTACAGATCCTGATTTGAAAGTGATGATAAACCATGGTTAGTTTAAATCAATAAATTGGGGTTTCTCTTTCTATAGTGTATATCAGAGGACAGGAGATGGTGGTACATTTGAGCCCAAGGAGCAGGATTTGCATAGAACCAAACTATTGCTTATTCTGAGGATAACCGATGAGACTCATATGATAGCTCAATTGGTTAGAGCGTGGTGCTGATAACCCCAAGGTTACAGGTTTGATCCGCATATGGGGCAGCTACATATCCCTGCATTGCAGGGGGTTGGACTAGATGATCCTCAGAGTCCCTTCCAACTCTATGATTAATGTACCCGCTCATTTGATCTGGTCTAAATCCATAAAGCAGGCTAACTTTCTAAATTAAGTTTGCCTGTTTTAATTAACCTTGTCTGGGGATAGAGGCACTTAGGTATACAATTTATCTGCTTTCCAGGAAAAAGAATAGTGAGCTACTTGTGTGGCACTTGGGGCTAGTCTGATTGGCATGGATTCCATTTTATTCCGGTGAATCTGATGTCCCAATATATTTCCAAAATGGTCCATTAATTTCATGTGTCAGGGCACAGTATTCTCTGGGTTTGGGAGGAAGAGGACAGTACTATGCATTTTCTAATAACCCCAAATATTAAATGGTTTTTTAAATTATCATGCCAAAATGTAGGCTCTCCTCCCTCCTGCCCTGCTATTTCTAACTCTGGGCCATTTGTTCAGTTACCAGGAAGAAGAGGGAGGGGGGAAACCACCAATTCCATTAACACATCTACAAGAGCAGTTGGCACTTGCTCTATCCCAGTTTGCACTAACATATTGATACTTTCTTTAAGGTGGGGGATTGGCAAGGCGGCCAAGGAAAGAAAATTAACTGCAGAAAGAAAAGTTCCAAATGAAGCCTGTCAAGAAGCTTAAGGAGAAGAAACAGCAAGATAGAGCTCTCTCCCCCTCCACCAAACAGTTAAAAATGTTGGCAAGACTTGGCACTCGGAAGCATAAGGAGCATCCAGAGGTCCTGAACATTTTAAACATTCAGTGTGACCATCTGTCACTGACAAAGTCGCCGAACAGAACGAGCAATTATCGAAGCCCTTTTCAGACGTAAGCCATCAACCACAGCCTGTCTGCCTGCCAAGAGGCAGCAGGCCAAAGAATATAAAAGCAGATCTGTCTTCTGGGAGTAGGGATCAGTCCACCTGAGCAGGTGAACGAGGAGAATTTACCAGGCGACTGTCATCCCAAACAGTCTTCGGTCCCAGGAGGTGTCTGTCATTTTGTCATGAGGGTGGCAAAAGGATGTAGGTTCTTTGACTTATATATTTTTTAAAAAAACTACAAAAAGGAGGGGTGGGCAGGGAGAGAAACTACTGGAAGGAGATGTCGGCCAGCGTTCCTGCTGTGCAGGATAGAGAAACATAAGGCCAAGTTTAAACCAACAAACCATCTCTAGTAAGCAGAAACACGGATTTATACCTACTTTGCTACTAATTGCTAGGTAAAGGCCCATCAAATTTGGCAGCCACAGACTAAAGGTTCCAGTTCTTCCCTCATCCCCTCTCTCTATGGCACTGAGCAGGTTTGCTTTTCCAAGCTGGGCTCTGCTCCCTGTTCTACCAAACTGACGCAGTCTCCAGGCCTTGAGTAAATAATTCCCTCCGCTAGCCCAGAAACTTAGGGTGGTGCAAAAGGAGGATGAGAGTCAGTAGAGACACATAAACTGTTCTTCCGTGATAAGTGGCAGCACTGACATCCACCATAGTTGATGCTAATCAGGGTTTCCATTAAACTGTGGCTTCAATTCCTGGTTAAATAGGAATCCTGGTTAACTTAACTGGTGCATGAGTTGATTTTTTCCCTCTACCCTCCCAATCCCCTTTTCCTTTGATGCCGCATCTTTTAGACTGTAAGCCTGAGGGCAGGGACCAGCATGTTTTTATTGATAGGTAAGCTACTGTGGAAGTCTTTTGGCGTTAGAATGTTTAAAAGAAATGGGAGGCAGCATTCCCAGTTTGTTAGTATCATTCGGCTTTCTATAGTAACCAAATGCCTGCCTGTTGGAGGGACTTCAGCAATTTAGTGGCTCCATCTATCAGCTCTGAAGGTTTCCTGGATTTCCTGCAACCTATTCTCAGCTCGTGAAGAAAAATGTATTACTGAAAGAAAGGGTCTTCCCCTCAGTGTGCCTGATCACAGAGAGGGAGATGCTGGAACAGTGACATTAAAAGCTCCTTTGAAGGTGCCGTGGAAAACAACGTTTTTTTCGTTAAAGCCCTTGCTCACAGTTGTTGTTCTGCATCATGAGCGTTCCATACAGAGCCTTCATTGCTCAAATGAAAAGGCATCAGAAGAGTATTAGCATTAACTGCAGCAAATAAGAGCTCACTGCTGCAGGATGTTGCCTTGCAGCCCATGCATGTCACTGAGGAAGTATTGCAAATCAAGAGTGAGCCCATCGAACATTTCTTTCGGACATAATGGTGGGGTGCATTTAGCCAGGACTGCAGAGTCATGCAGCAGCCACGCTACAGTAGGAGAAGGAGCTGCCACACTCTGCAGAAATATTCACTACTTGTCATTTGGATGAGTCACCGGCAGGATCCTTAGAGCAAGGTTTGATTTCACAGAAAACCAACAGCTCTTGAATTGGCCGGCTAATTTGTTTCTTCACTCTGCAAAACTCAAGCTCGTGTTTAGACTGCTGAAGAGTTAGAGACATCTTCTCCAAACAGTTGCTCAGGAGGTGTCAGCAGTCTTGGAAGTCACTAGGTCCAAGGAGATGAGGGACAATTATAATAGGGGAGGGAGAAAGGGGGGGAGGGAGAGAGGAGCCAGCATGGGGTATAAGAACAGCTTTGATGAATGAGCAAGCCCAGCATTAATGAGAGCTTATAATTTTATATTTCTTGAAAATGTCAGTAGTTAGAAATGCATGGATCACCTCCTTACCCAACTGGAACGCAGGAAACGTTACATTGCATTGCATTACATTTTTTTCTGTCCTTCTTTTCAGAAGCTCAGGCATACACAGTTCTCCATCCCACCCTGCTTTATTCTCGTAATAACACATGGAAGAGAGACTAGCTGGCCCAAGGTCACCCAGCAAGCAATATGGTAAATAGAACCCAGGGCTCTGCTCTACAGTCCTATCCCAATACTCTAACCATTTCACTCCGCAAACAGATGCTAGAAACTACATATAAATATAGATATATAATTACAGATATATTTTCCTTGATCTTGACAGTGCAAACCCACACGACACTATTCTGTTTCAGCTCAACATTTCCTGCCAACGAGGCATCTGCTCTATGGAACATGCTTTCCTCAAAGGAGGCACACAAGGCAACTGAGCATTTGCACATTATGAAACTCTGTCTGGGATGTATGCACACAAGCAACATCTCACTGACGTGGTAAAATGGTTTTGAAGCCTCTTGCTTTATCTGAGCAAGACAGTACCAACGGTACAGCAATGGTGAACTTGGGGTTTGAGTTACTAAACACATCCCTTTTCCACAGTATCTGGCAATTAGTTGGAAATTATGGGCAAGTCTCTGTCCATTCACACTAATTGATCTATTACACCAGGCCAAGTGAGCTCTGTGTGGGGCTGAGCTTAAACATGGCCTGGAAACTTCAACTAGTGCAAAATGTGGCTGCAAGAGTACTTATGCGTGTGGCAGTAGCATGGCGTAACATGGAGGGGCCACAGGGCAGTTGCCCCAGGCCAAAATTATTAGGGGCACAAAATTTCAAAAGGTAAAAGAGCAGTAATAATAAATAAATAAATTAGTTGCCCTTCCCCACCCCATTGGATGCATGCAACAACACATTTAGTGAGGTGCGGGCAGTTCTGCCACACTTGGCACCGAGCCAAGGGGACGCAACATTGAGAAAATCCATAACTGTGAAGATCCATTTGGGGGTGCAAAATTTCGGCCTCACAAAGCGTGCCATATTATGAAAGATGACCCAAGTCTGCCCCAATGCAGGAGTTTCATAAAACAAGCTTCAGAAGACTGGTTGCACACACACACAACAGCGTCCATCTAATTGTGAGTACAGTGGTACCTCAGGTTAAGTACTTAATTTGTTCCGGAGGTTCGTACTTAACCTGAAACTGTTCTTAACCTGAAGCACCACTTTAGCTAATGGGGCCTCCCGCTGCTACCGCACCGCCGGAGCCTGATTTCTGTTCTCATCCTGAAGCAAAGTTCTTAACCTGAAGCACTATTTCTGGGTTAGCGGAGTCTGTAACCTGAAGTGTATGTAACCTGAAGCATATGCAACCTGAGGTACCACTGTAGCTTTCCCTCTCTGATTAGCTCAAAGCAAAAAATAAACTGTTAACCCTTCATGGCTTGTCTATACCACCCACTTCTTCCCACACCCACTCAACAGCTTCTGATCCTCCATGCCCTTATTTTCTGGGGAAAGCCCCATTGAAACACTGAGAACCATTTTGCTCACTTTCCCAGTATCAATCTCAATCATGGCTTCTCCCAGCAGACCGGCACATGTCACTAATGAGCCTCTCTATTATTAAAATTAATTAGGGAGGCATTTGCTTTGGCCACAGGGGGCTAGCAAAGCAACAAAAATGTGATGACTTGGGAAATGAAAGTTAAAAGCTCGTATTAAGTGCAAGGGAGATGAAAGAGCAGCTCCACTTTGGGGGCTGGGGAGAAATCAGGAAGACTTTTCCGACAACACTAATGCTGGTCCCAACTAAAAAGCCAAAGCATAAAAGAAATCTTTCAGATCCCTGCGCCTGTCTTGGACAGAAGTGCCCAAGATCTGAATTAAGAGTGTGACAGATATACTCCAGGCTCTTAATCTGCTTGCCAGAGGGGGGTAGCTCTGAGGTCACTACAGGGGGGCAAAGGTGGGATTAGCTTGAAGCCCAGGAGCTGAAATGGAAAGAGACAGGCCACTTGGATAGACAACTTGGTGCTGTCTCCAGGCAACATCTCTGGACCCTTCGCTAGGTGCTTCCTTGTCGCCTCTCTTCCTGTTTTGCAATGAATCTCCCTTTCTGCATCATTTATTCTATTATCACAATGTGATACTACTACTACTTCTTTGTTCTCCCTCTTGCTTTGAATCTATTTTTTAAAATTACATTTATATGCCACCTTTATCTTCCAAGGATCTCAAGGTGGCATTCATGGTTCTCCCCCTCCCCATTTCATCCTCACAACAACCCTGTAAGGTAGGTTAGGCTGAGAGGTGGTGACTGGCCCAAGGTCACCCAGTGAGCTTCATGGATGAGTGAGGATTCGGGAAGACACAAGATCTACCCACCTTGGAAGAATGGCAGGTGAAGGTGATAGACTATATGGGACTGGCAGAAATGAATGGCAGAATCTGAGACCAGGGAAGAGAGACGGCGGAAGAAGATTGGAAGAAATTTAAGGACTATCTTAGGAAATATTGCAAAATTAATGAATGTTAGAATGATGTTGGTTTAGAAATTAAGTGGTTTTCAGCTGTAATGATTAAGTAAAAAGAAAAGAAAGGTTAAAAATTAAATGAAAATTAAGGGAAAGGATTTGTTGAATTAATAATTAGAAATTGGAATACAGAAAGGGGAGGTATGAGGAGGTCGGGGAAGTAAGTTATAAGAAAATAAGGGAACGAAACTTTACTTGTTTTTAAACAGTTTTTTAGTTTTGTATTTTGTTCTTTTATATTTGTTATTTTTTGTGTTTGTGTTTTGTTTTTATTACTGTTTTCTTGTATAATTTTTAAAACTTCAATAAATATCTTTTTTAAAAAAAAAGATGAGTGAGGATTCGAACCCTAGTCTCCCCAGGTCACAGTCCAACACCCTAACCATTACGCCACACTGGCTCACATAGCCCGCAAATAGCTTTTTATTGTTTTTAACCTGAGCCCATTCTCACCATATTATATTTTACATCTCCCCACAAAGAAATGTTGCATACCAACTGTGGCGGTCATATTCTTGAAATCTCAGATAGATAGACAGCATTGATAATAAACAAAAGACTCACACTTCTATATTTATTCATCAAATCTTGCACTGTAAATAGTTGTGCCTGATAAGAACAACAACAGAAGAGTTATGTTAAAACTTTTTTTTTCAATGCTAGAAAATTAAGCTTCTATTTTTAAAGTTTTATCAGCAGTTATTCTAATGGCTTTTTAAATTCAATAATGCCCTCTGACCCAGATCAAATTACTGAAGATAATTTCTTTAACTTTAATTTCAAAATTAGGTTATTTTCTGTGTGTGCGTGTGAGAAAGGGGGAGAGCATGGGTGGGAAAGGAAAGGTAAGAGCGATTTCATATCCACGCCAGTGATATTCTTTTGGTGTAAAATCTATTCTGGAAATGTTGTGATTTAAAATGTAGTGCACCGAATGCAAAAAGTGACCTCCTGAACAGTTTCAGAACAGTATGTATTTACAGCTACTGTGCAAAAACCACACACCTGGCACCTCCTAAGTGCCAGAGTGTGCAAGGAAGGAAAGCCTCCTTTGGAAACTGAAGAATTAGCTCTAGATGTGCATGGAAATTTCATTTAGGATAAGAATCAGCGACAGGGAGCAGCCAAAAGGGCCTTTTTGAAACTGAAATACAAGCCATTAAGTTGAGCCAAGCTAAGAGCAAATGACTGCAGAGGCAACTGCTGGCTGCAGATAATTAGTTTAGAACCTATTTGAACATGAATATTTTATCATGCAGCACAAAACTCGTTATGGAGAAGAATTAGAGAGCCAGGCCGTCTGGAAGCAGTGGAGAGGTGATCCGTCAGGTCCCAATAACAAACATTCCAGGAAAAAGGCAAGTTTAGTGATTCAGCAGTAACAGCTTTCATTAAAGCTGCAACAATCCATTAAGGGACCTATCTGTTCACAAGTACAGGTAGGCTGCTGTGTTTAAATGATTTAACTATGGGCAGCTGCAAGGGGGCGGGGGGGGGGGGGAAACAGCACCAGCAGACAAACATATTGGCATTGGTCTGCATTCTCCTCTTATGAGCTCAAACTTTTGTTTGTATGCACGTTTTTTTCCCCAAAGGAGCAATTTAGATTGTCCATTACGATGCCTTCGTTAAATAAAACAACTTTGTCATTCTTTGAAGTCTATCTAGTGCTCATTAAAATGCTTGCCTTATAGACACAAATGGAAAACACTAACTGGCCTAGAGGCATTGTGGGAAATGAAGCAGCAGAAAACTGGATAGCAGAATTCAGTACGCCTGAAGATGCTTGTAGACTCTGTAGCAGTCAAACTCTCTGACCTCAGATTGGATCACCTTTACTTAATTTCCCCAAGAGATTGCCCTGTCTCACCCAGATTATGCACAACTCCTCAAAGCTTATTCACCTTGCTATTTAAATATAGTTCTATGTTGGAAATTCAGAACCCACCATAGTTTCTCTACTGCCTACTTCCCTCCGATTGGTATTGCATTTTTAAAAACTTGTTGATTCCATGATGCTGATTAGCCGCCTGGAATGCAATTTTGGTAGGAAAAAGACAACAAATAAAAAAGCTACATGTCAAAATAGCAAATAAATAAAATACGTCAGAATAAGGTGAGGCAAAAAGTCCTGAAATGAAATAGACCAGAAACATAACTGACAATGAATGACAGTGGAAGCAGACAAAATGTAGCACATATTAGCCTTAACCTCAAACTCCAGGCCTTGGCTGCACTCTTCCCCAATCCAAGCTGCCTTGACATCAATAATCTAATATGGATCCTGCTGTGCTATGAGAAACCTCTCATTGTAAAGCAAGTGCCTTTTGGATAATGAGACCCCAAATCGCCTTGTTACTTCTATTCTCAAGAGGATTGTCTCTTCTGCTTAACTTAGCAGCCAGAAACATATTTCAGCCTGTTCAGTTTTTGTTACTAAGATTCATAGAATGAGTGTGCTTTCAGAAGAGCCTGCTTTTTATAGCACCTATATTTAAGCCAGAATCATGGTATAAAACCCTAGAGTAAGAGAAGAAGACACAAGTAAAATGACGTGTGTAATTAGCCAGGATGCAATCGATAATTATCCACCACTCAAGGCAATGAGGACCCTATCTCTTGTGGGTCTTCTTCTTCTTCTTCTTCTTCTTGCCTCCTGGGTGATAAGAATGTGCCTGGAACAGAATTTGGCCCCAGAGGCAGCTCTAAGGAGCTTTGTTAGTACCTTTTCCATTGACCAATTAAGCTTGGTAGCAGAAACAGACATTTACTGCTGTCCAGACACTGTCAAGGAATTCAAAATGGAGGCTGCTAAACTGCTAGAACACCAAGTATGAACAACCCCTGCTGGATCAAGCCAAAGGCTCCTCTAGTCCAGCACTTTGTTCTCAAAGTGGCCAACCAGCTGCCTGTAGGACACCCACTGTCAGGGCCTGTAATCGGATGAAGGAAGAACACCCTCCTGCATCTGTCCATCAATACAGAGCTTCAACAATGGGCTTGATTTAACCACACCCTTTCACATCAGCAGAATTGCATCATTCAAAGTTACAGGGTCCCAAAGGTAACTTCCTGCTGTAGCCTCTCTGAAGGCAATCAAGTGTTAAAAGCAGAACTACTGAAAGAAGAAACACATGAAAATCCATCAAACATCAGGGGTATATCAACGTGCAGCAGAACTGCATTGTTTGCATTAAGGTGAATTATTTAAAGTATACCATTTGGGGGGAAGTGGGTTGAAGTATTCTTAACTTAAAATAAAACATAGTCTTCTGTGTTATTTCCAATTGCTTCAGTTTGCAAAAGAAAGGGTAGTGCAAATTCAGATCTAGGGAATAATGCGTTATCAAGCAGATCCAGGGATTACTGTCAATTCTAACCAACTTAGCAAGAGGGTTAAAATTAAAGGCAAGATCTTTTTGCAGTTAAATTGACCACCACAGTCTCTTTAATAAGATCAGCCAATGGTGAAATAAGAGCTGTCACATTCTTACCTAACCTTCCTTATAAGAACTGTAGCTTTAAGAACTGGCACCTGAGCTTTTTTGGCGAGTCACCTGTCTCCCCATCCCTTTTTCATTACCATGTCATGTTTTTTTAGAGATAAGAAGCCTGAGGTTTAGCACTGTCTTACTACAGATCTTGCAAAAGCTAGCTCCTTTTTGGCTTAAAAGTAGATTTAAGATAGTGTAAATATGTAACAATTAACAGTGAGAAACTAATTGTGATACTAGCAAAAGTGGCATGGTGTGATTTTTACCCTCTGTTTTACACATGTAAACAAAGCAGCGTGCTGAATAAAGATTTTCCCACCTCTTTATAGAAAAAGGATTACCCCAGCATATGTTCTTTTTGTTTAATACTCAACATCCTTCTTTTAATGGTTTGAATGAAGATGGCTTCTGCTGGCTATTGAGAAATCTACAGAATACTGTCTGCTTATTACGTATTTCCTCACTACCTAGAATTAAAACAAAAAAAATTCCTTCCAGTAGCACCTTAAAGACCAACTAAGTCAGTTCTTGGTATGAGCTTTCGTGTGCATGCACACTTCTTCAGATACACTGAAACAGAAGTTTTCACCTTTTCACCCCTTGCTTCTTCCTGTAAGACCTATTGCAGTCCTTAAGAGTCGTCAACAGGATCATCACAGCTATCTGCCAATCACCCATTCCCACCAGCCTTCTGAGTAATACCCCTCCCCACCTTCTCACTATATAGAAGGGTCTGGAAACTTCTGTTTCAGTGTATCTGAAGAAGTGTGCATGCACACGAAAGCTCATACCAAGAACTGACTTAGTTGGTCTTTAAGGTGCTACTGGAAGGAATTTTTTTTGTTTTGACTATGGCAGACCAACACGGCTACCTATCTGTACCTAGAATTAAACCCTAGAATACACTTTACAACACTGTAGATCCTCAGAGGAGCATTACACAAAAAAGCAAGACTGTCAGGAGCCATGCTGTGTCTCTTGAGCTGCAAAACTAATTTCATGCCCTCACCTCGGGCACCGATTCTTGGCCAGAGGAGCAAGAACAGCAGCTGTAAACCCCAGAGCACACTGAGGTATAGGTGTCATGGGATACTTCAACTACCCTGATATCTGTTGGAATGCAAACTCTGCCAAGAATGTAAGCTCCAACAAATTCCTCAATGGAAATTTCATTTCCCAGAAGGTGAAAGAAGCAAACAAGGGGGTCATCTCTGTTGCACCTGGTCCTCACCAACAGAGAGGAACTGATCAACCAAGTGGAAGTACTGGGAACCTTGGGAGGAAGTGATCATGTCTTCTTGGGTATCCTTACACAGAGGCAAGGAGACTGAGATGACATATGGTAGTCATTTTCAAATATCTAAAGAGCTGTCAAACTTAAAAAGCAGAGACATCACCTTGCCAACAAAGGTCCGTATAGTTAAAGCCATGGTTTTCCCAGTAGTGATGTATGGAAGTGAGAACTGAACCATAAAGAAGTCTGATCGCTGAAGAATTGATGCTTTTGAATTATAGTGCTGGAGGAGACTCTTGAGAGTTCCATGAACTGCAAGAAGATCAAACCTATTCATTCTTAAGGAAATCAGCCCTGAGGGCTCACTGGTAGGACAGATCCTGAAGCTGAGACTCCAATACTTTGGCCACCATCATGAGAAGAGAAGACTCCCTGGAAAAGTCCCTGATGTTGGGAAAGATGGAGGGCACAAGGAGAAGGGGACGACAGAACACGAGATGGTTGGATAGTGTTCTCAAAGCTACCAGCATGAGTTTGACCAAACTGCGGGAGGCAGTGGAAGACAGGAGTGCTTGGCGTGCTCTGGTTCATGGGGTCACGAAGAGTCGGACACAACTAAACGACTAAACAACAACAACAACAAAGGGCTGTCACATAGAAGATGGGGAAAGCTTGCTTTCTCCTGCTCCAGGGGGCTAGGACCCAAACCAATGCATTCAAGTGCCAAGAAAGGAGATTCCGACTAAACATCAGGAAGAAATTTTTGACAGTAAGAGCTGTTCAAGAGTGGAATGGACTCCCTCGGGAGGTGGTGCACTCTCCTTCCTTGGGGGTTTTTAAGCAGAGGTTGGATGGCCATCTGTCAGGGATGCTTTAGCTGAGATTCCTGCATAGCAAGGAATCCCTTCCAACTCTACAATTCTATGACTCTATGTCAAATCTTTGGTAACTGCAAACTAATAATGATAATGCTATACAATTCAAACATTTTTAAAAGAAGTTTTACGTTTCGGTCACAGCAATGCTTAATCTGACTTTTTAGCAAAGAGAGCTGACATGATGATACTGTTATCTCCTTGTAATGTAAGTGAGATCGGGGCCCATGCAAGTGTTATGCAACTGCACATTCAGGAGGGCTACAGCTCTGTAGCGGAACAGGTAGCAGATCCTGGGCTTAAAATCCCACAAAGAGTAGCAGTAGGTGTGATGAAACATGTCTGATGTATTAAAAAGGTCCCAAGTTCAAATCCCTGCCCCAACATCTCTAGGTAGGGCAGTGAAAGACCCCTGTCTGAAACTCCAAAAAGCGGTTGCTGGAGAGGCAGCACTGAGCAAGATGGACCAGTGGTCTGACCTGGTATACAAGGCAGCTTCCTCATCCCTGCCATCTCCAGTGCAAGGGATAAGATAGATGCTAATGAGGAGAGATCTCTACCTGACCCCCTCAAAAGCCAATGACAAAGTAGGTGATGCTAAGCAATCTATAGCCCAAAGGCCTGAATCACTATAAGGAAGCTTCATATGTTCATATCTATGCAAATTCCGCAAACACAACTAGTATTATGAATGAGATTAAATGGAAACAACATCATAAAAAAAGAAATGCTGGGAAGATATTGCCAGAAAAGCCACATGGGACTAATAATACTCTGAAGAAGGAAAAATAAAACATACAGGGTCATACATACCCAGAGAGGACCCACTGAAATCAATTGACCTAAGTAATTTAAGTCTATTTATTTCAGTGGGTCTATTTGGTGAATGACTTATTTGAATACCATCCACAGTTTGTTACAATGAAATTCCTACTGAACCGAGGAAATTGTGCTTAAAACCATTAGCCTTTTGTTACTCTGAAAGACGCATGAATTGAGGTACTGTATTTTTCGCTCGATAACACGCACCTGACCATAACACGCACATAGTTTTTAGAGGAGGAAAACAAGAAAAAAAAATTCTGAATGAAACAGTGGATGTATCATTTTTGTGCTTCATGCTGTGGCCACAGACATGTGATTTGACGGTGAGTTTGGGGTAGCCCAATGCAAAAATCCTGAGGATCCATGTGGATCCATGCTTTGTAACCACGTTTTTGCACCATTGCAGCCCTGTTTTTGCATCAGATCATTGCTATGTGATCTGATGGTTAATTTGGGGTGACCCAATGCAAAGATCCTGAGGATCCATGTGGATCCGTGCTTTGTAACCACGTTTTTGCACCATTGCAGTGGGTGCGTGATTTTTTTGGTGCAGGCTGTAGCCATGGGCATGCTATGTGATCTGATGGTGAATTTGGGGTGACCCAATGCAAAGATCCTGAGGATCCATGTGGATCCGTGCTTTGTAACCATGTTTTAAGTGGGGAGGGAAGGAAAAACATAGAAGGGACAAGGAGCACGAGAGGGGTGTGTGGAGAAGCAGCTGGCTAAGAATGCAGGAGAGGGGTTTTACCGGAGGGAGGAAAGGAAGGCAAAAGTTCCCCCACCTACCCACCCACCCACCCAAGCCAGCCAGCTCTCTCTCTCTCTCTCTCTCTCTCTCCCTCTCTCTCTCTCTCTCCCACCTGCATGTTGCCTGCGAGTCCCTAGGAATTAGAAGGAAGGACGCTCTGCTTTCCCCTCTGCTTGCCTGGAGGGGAGGGGATTTCTCTGCTCTTTGTTCCTTTTGAGCAAACACAGTAACGAAACAGAAAAGGGTGGGCAGTAAGACCCTGAGGAAGAATGCAGGAAAGCAGCAGCTTCCTCTTTTCAAGGCTTCCCTTCTCTGGATGATTTGATATTTGCCTGATTTTTGCCTTCACTCGCACCAGTCGGCTCCAGGGACCACACATTCACTCAGTAACACGCACAAACATTTCCCCTTACTTTTTAGGAGAAAAAAATCTGCATGTTATAGAGGGAAAAATACGGTAACTCCGCTCAAACACTGTAGCTGAGTGGCAGAACATTTGCTTTGGACACAGAAGCCCAAGGTTTAACCCCCAATACTCTCAGGTAGGGCTAGGAGAGGCCCAGGCCTGAACCCTGGAGAGCCACTGCCAGTCAGTGCAGGTAGTACTGAGCTAGGGACAGTTTAAGGCAGCTTCCTATGTTCCTAACTCAAAACCAAACAAATTTCCAGCTTTGCCAAGAAAGAAACGGCCACAGGATGCCAGGAAATGCAATAGATTGTGCATCAAATGTCATGCTTGTTAAATACTTCCTCTCTGTGTGCAGTAATTATTGCAATAAAGGCAAATCACATAAAAATGTCACAGGCGTAACACTGCCACCTTATTTTCCTTACAGGGCTTATTTTGCCTTCTCTGCTTTCCCCCTCCCTGCTGAAGGTTCTCTGACGGGAAATAAACTTAACTAAAAATGGTATAAACGCAGAAAGGGAAGCCATATGGAGATCCATATGCTTTGGCAATGAATCCATATTGGAGACTGCCCTGGGATGTGAAAGCAATAAAAGCTGACTGTGACAAAATCCCACTCCAACAGACCCTGGTGGCTTAAGAGGTCTCCCATAGTTAGGCTTTAAGAAGTTCCAACAAGTGGCACTCATATCAGCCCCTGTGCTTGTCATCACACCCGTTGCCCTAAGCATAATGCTGTACCTAACACCTGGCACAGTCCTCTTGCCAGCTCCCATTCACACCTTGAAGCTCCTAATCTGGCCACTTCATCTATTCAACAACAAGAATAAGTTTTACTTACTCCCTGATGAGGAACAATGGGTACATGGCTGATACCCCCTTTTACACCAAAGAAACATGATTTCCCCTGGACAGGCCTAGTCTATATTTGCAGCAGAATGAACTGGTGGAGTGGACTGTACCACTTAAAGCTGCAGTTGGGAGTGGCCATTTTATATGCCTCCTATCCCTGCAAAGCAGAAAGCTAGCAGTCAGGGGGTGAGCTAGCCTCCATCCTCTCTCATTTGAAAGAGTTGCTTTTCTTAGTGTTTTTTTCACAAGGAATTTTAGATAGGGTATCATTCAAAGAGATGATCCCCATCTTGTGCCTGCATAGAAGCATCATGCACTAGGGCTGTGCTATAAATTGTTATATCGGTATTGGGTTTTAGATCAAATTGTGACAATAGGTGTTTTTTTAATGACTGCAATTTATCACATATTGTTTGTGTGGTATTAAAAAGTCACAATATTGGAAAAACCAGGAAGCTGATGCTTCTTCCTGTTTGTGCAGCCCTTGCTAACTCCATCTCAGTCAGTTCTTCAATGCCTCCTGCAGCAACAAGAAATACAGTGGTACCTCGGGTTAAGTACTTAATTCGTTCCGGAGGTCCGTACTTAACCTGAAACTGTTCTTAACCTGAAGCACCACTTTGGCTAATGGGGCCTCCTGCTGCCGCCGCACCGGTGGAGCACGATTTCTGTTCTCATCCTGAAGCAAAGTTCTTAACCTAAAGCACTATTTCTGTAACCTGAAGCGTATGTAACCCGAGGTACCACTGTAGCTACAAGTCACTGATTCAAGTATCGCCCAGCAGATATCACCAGAGCTTTGAGAACCGGTAAACAGTCACCGTGAGTTTCAACCTCCCCTGTCTCCTGTAGCAGCAGCAAAACGCTAACCTACAGCAGGCTAACTCAAATATCGCCAAGCAGAGCTTTGAGAAACAGTTTGCTCTGTGTCTCCCAGCTGGCAAGCAGGGACTTCTTCCCTCAAGGCTCTTGCCTAAAGGTGCCAGGCTGCTAGTTGGCTTAGGGGAAAGCCTGCAGGTTCAGACTTCTGGAGCCCTTTTCTCCCATAAAAACATAAACTAGGGTTAGTTAAAAAAAAAAAACCCAGACACCTTCCTTTTGCATTTGACCCTCTTCTGTCATTCCTCCCTCTTCCATCTGCATGTGTGTACTGTTTGTGGGTGTGCAAGTGTCTATGTGCATCTCCTTCCCCCTTCCCTAGGTGGGGTGTGCCAGCAAAAAGCACTGGTTGTTGTTGTTGTTGTTGTTTTTAATTACCCTGGCCAACACTTCACACTTTGTTTTCTGTAAGCTGCAGCAGGCATCTTGATAAAACTGTACAGTTCTGGAGCCCCGTTCGCATCCTGAAGCGAACGCAACCCGTGTCTGCACATCTGCAGGTCACGATTTGTCACGTCTGCACATGCGTGTGACGTCATTTTGAGCGTCTGTGAATGCTCAGGCAGCAAAACCCAGAAGTAACACGTTCCGTTACTTCTAGGTCGCCGCGGAGCGCAACCCAAAAAAGCTCAACCCGAAGCTACTTTAACCCGAGGTATAACTGTACTGCTGGGGGGGAGTGACTGTGTCTCCCTGACTCCCTGCCCCCTCTGTTGGTATGCCCAGCTGATGCTTCGTTTGGAGCCATGGCACCACAGCAAGGAACTTTCCTGGGGGTGCACGGAGCTGTGCAGAGAGGCTTCTTTAGCTCCGTGTTTCTTTAGCGCAGTCTGCCCGGCGGTGCTTCGCTTGCTTGCGCTTGCTTTCTCTCTCTCCCCTCCGAGTTGCTTCCTTCCTTGCTCCGTGAAGGAGCCCCAATTCTCCTTCCCTGCTTCCCTCTCTCTCTCTCTCTCTCTCTCTCTCTCTCTCTCTGTGTGTGTGTGTGTGGCTTGCAAGTTGCTTTAGAATAAAAGGGGGAGGGGAAATACCCAGTGTTTGTTGTGTGTGCCTTTCTTTGGGGCAGAAGAAGAAGAGTTTGGATTTGATATCCCGCTTTATCACTACCCGAAGGAGTCTCAAAGCGGCTGACATTCTCCTTTCCCTTCCTCCCCCACAACAAACACTCTGTGAGGTGAGTGGGGCTGAGAGACTTCAGAGAAGTGTGACTGGCCCAAGGTCACCCTGCAGCTGCATGTGGAGAAGCGGGGAAGCGAACCCGGTTCACCAGATTACGAGTACACCGCTCTTAACCACTACACCACACCAGCCCATGGGTTTCTTATCAATCCAGCCTATGCTGTCAGTCCCATGTTAACTCTGTCAGTCTTCAGCTCCCTCCTCCCCAGTCACAAGTAGGAGGAAAATACACTCTTGAGATGTTTGTTGGCTTGCAAGTTGCTTCAGAGCAAAAGGGGGGAAAACCCACCCTGCTCTGCCCTTTGAGCCTTTTCTGTGTCTCCCCCCACCTCATTACGCTCTCCATTTTCTCCTCTAAGGCTATGCCAAGAGTGGACATTGACGAATGCCCCCGGATGTGGTGGAGGGCACAGGGGGCATCCTGCCCAATGTTGAAGGTACTTGCAAAGAAGTTTTTGGCTATCCCAGAACAAGTGTGCCCTCTTAAAGCATGGCCGGCAATGTTCTTCAAATACAAAGGGCATCTCTATTGCCTGAGAATGCAAAAAACTAATTTCATTTAATATTTTTTATTCTGTAAAATTTTATCCATTCTTTCTGGTTTGGCCTCGTTTATAAAAGAAATGCAAATTTTCCTGGCAATAAAAATATAAATTTTGTTCATATTTTGTTCTGTTAAAATTTATCCATTCTTTCTATTTTGGCCTGGTTTAGAAAAGAAAATTAACAAACAATCAAATAATTGGTGTTGTGTGATGTATACATTCAACGGAAACTCAACAGTGAATTATATTTGCATAGCTAAGTGTGACACTGAATTTTTTTTTCTTGTATAGTAATGTAATTACATTCTTAGGGAACCTTTGATATCTATGCTACTAATTACTTTTACAGCTTTAATTTTAGAGAAAATGTGCTATTATTGGTACAATAGTACTATAACATAACAGTTGTAACAACATGTTAAGTATAAATATATCAGTTGTAGAGTTAGACCCATAAGTAGAAGCAGTTGCCAGGGCATTACCATGTTCACCTCTGCATAGCTCCAGCCTTGCTTCAGATATTGTGATATACTGTAATATCAGAATGTTTAACTGGTGATATATCATGATATTGAAAACCAGGTATTGCCCAGCCCTATCATACACCCCTCAACAGACCCCACTTCATAAAGAAAAACAAAATAAAATAAAAAAAGCAACAAAGAGCACTGCCTCCATTGTATTCGTCTTAATGATATGGGTTGAAGGGTCTCTTAGCTGTGTCCTAGTCTCTCATATAGAATCACAGAACTGTAGAGTTGGAAGGGACCACAAGGATCATCAAGTCCACAATATTTATTTTTAAGCACCCTTTATTCCTCCCATTTATTGTATTTTTGTCCTGTTTTTCCTTAGTGACCATGCTTCATTCCAAACATAAACTTCCATTTTATTAGTGAGAAGGTACACTTCATTAATAGAGGATGGGTTGATGTATCTGGCAGCTGTTGACTCTTACGAAGTTTGCAAATTCCTGGATTGCTGAAGGTGGTTGGTTTCTTAAAAATATCTCCAGGAAAGTGAAATTAAATTCTGCTGCACCTAGCCTGGAGCTCTTAAAAAAAGAAGATGCTATCATAATATGCAGAAGAAGGAAGCACAATGGAAATAATGGGGCCATGGGGGGAGCAGATACTTTCCATGCAGAATTTTCCATTTTTAACTCTGAAATTCACATTGTAAAACTTGATGTTCAGTTTTGGGGGCTAATTTGTGTTTGTGACACCAGCTCAGGGTGGGGGTGAGCAGCTGCCTTGGATTAAGTTAGTCAAGTGTCAGGGAACTGCCATCGGGGCTAGAGGTGGAGGGAAGGCTCCCGAGGGATGACGGAGAGGGTCCCAGCAGGGAGAGAGCCAGCACATCTGCTGGGGAAGGAAATCAGCGTAACACCAGTGGTGAAGAGGGGCAGATGGGGGAATCGGAGAGGAGGCTCCAGGACTCTTCACCGGAGACCAGCGGGGAGAGCACGGGTACTCCACTGCCCACACCCTCCCTGCGCAGAAGACTTCCGCGCAGGGAGAGTAGGAGGAGACTGGGCGTCAAAGAACTTCTTTGCTGGAAGAAGTTCAAGAAATGCCCACTGACGGATTCTGCCAGCGACTGAAACAGCCACGAAGTGAAGGGCTGTCCAGACAGAAAGGGTTCAACCAGGTAACCTAGCCAAGAGTGGCGGCAACTTACGCACGAGCAACCCCCTAGAACCATTACATCAAGCCTCCGGGATTGAAGCCCTGGTATTAGACTACTGCAATATGTTGTACATGGTTCTAAGATAGCTTAGGAACAGCAGTTAGTCCAAAAGACAGCTGTGGTACTATGAAGTAGGGTGGTTTAGGCCTGGGCTTCACCAACTGCAAAAGCTCCACGGCAAAGTGCTGATTTTTCACTTTTGTTGCTCTTCAGGCTTGGAGCCATGAGACCCAGAGGACCACTGGTCCCCACAGGTGCCTGCCCACAGTTGAAGGTCTTCAACAGAGGCCCTTATTCAGGTGCCCCCACCATCAGAAGCATGGCAGCTCACTGCAGAAAAAAGTCCTCTGCAGTCACATGCTGAATGTGGAATGCTTTTTCCAGGGAGGCTCCCCTGGCACCTACCTTGATGTCATTTCATTTATTTTCCCAGGCTTCTGTAAACTGATTGTAGACAGCTTGGTATTTGCTTTTGAATCTGCTAGACAATGTGTTTATAATTATATTTTACATTCTGGCGTTGTAATGCTTTAAATTTGTTTTTTAGTTTTAAATATGCTTCATTGTGATTTGTAAGTTTTTTGTTTGTTTTTTTGTAAGTTACCCCCTCCCGGAGGACTGTTGAAGGGTGGGGTATGAAATAAAACTTGTGTTCATACCAGGGCAGGGCAGCTTTCAAGCTGGAAGCAAGACAGGCCCGGGAATCAGTATAAAAGCTTATTTTGAGCTTTAAATATAAGCCTCTATTTTCTTATAATGTGACACGAGCAGACACGGTGTGAAACAATAAAATTAGAGCGATATATTCAAATACATCCACCTCACTCAGCCATGAAGCTCTATGGCTGATCTTGGGCTAGTCACAAGCTCTCAGCCTCACCTACTTCAAAGAGTGTTTGAGAATTTAAATGACAGAGGACCACATCCACAGGTTTCAGTTGCTTAGAGAAAAGGCAGGACACAAATGTACATAATAGATATTCATTTTTAAAAATGTTTAAAAAAACCTTTCAAATTTTAGTACATTTGGATATACACATTTTGTTGGTTCTTAGTTTAAATATCAACTATACTTTGGAGTTAGGAACCCCATGCCCATTGCCTTGTCTGTTGATTTTTGCCTTCAAAGCAGTCCAGAAAAGAGGCTTTCATCCATAGAATACAATCAGTCAGAACTTTCATTGTACAAATTCTGCTAAATTAATGGAGTTTAACAAGACAACATTCACATTCTTGCACAACTCACATGCATTTCTCAAAATTAGCTTTAGGTAGATGGTGCCAAAATTATTTTACTTTAATTCCACACCAGGAAAAACCAACAGAGGCCACAATAGGCACACATACAGCTTTTAAAACATGAATTCCTTTTTGTGCATCTCACTTTAATCCAAAATAGACATTTAACAAGAACCTTTTCACAGCTCGGAAACTTCCAAGCCATGCTCTGTCTTAGATCCTGAAGCTTTTATCAGTGTTAAGGAAAAATCACAGAGAACAGAATGAAGGGCAAAAGTTGCCTTCCTAATAACCTAAACCAGATATCCATCTTCTATCGTACAGTTAAGTGCAAAGAACTAAAGCATATTCTGCCGGGAAGGGGGGGGGGAACAAAAATGTAAGATAAAAAAAAATCTGTAAGAGCTGAAGTTGCTCGACATCCTATAGCTTAATAAGGGGGATGATTAAGAAGACAGCATGTTAATTTTCTAGCACTAGAAAAAAGATTTATAACAATTATATTTATTAATTTCACCTTGACAGTAATGTACCAATTAAAAGGAAAATTAATTACACACCTTACAATTGCATAGTTGAAAGTCAAAAACTTACTAGACAAGTTAATCCTAAATTAACACAGTAAAAGGGGGGGGGAGAGGTAAAGAATTCTTGCAAATGATAAATGAGGATAAACATTGCAAAATGGACTGCTCAGAATTAAGAAACTGCAGGGGGGGGGGCTCCTATACTACAGAGGGTCTTTTCCGTGGTAGCACCCAAGGACTGCAGAAAACTGGTAGAAAATAAACACCAGAAAGCAGCATTGATTCAGCTCTAGTTCAAAGCTTGCAAGGAGTTCATAGTCATAATCACCGGTGCTTGACTTTGAGTTGTAGTGATTGTGATTTTATTTTATGATTGCTTCCTAAAACCTGAATTTTCCTACTGCTAATCATTCCTGAAATAGAAACATGGTACATGAACATTCTTTTGGGGCCAAATAGATACAGCAGTTTTTTCACCACTGCCATGATCCAAAATTCTCCAAACACCATCAACTGTTTCTTGATATGTACATTCAAATACCTTGTTGCTAGTGAAATCAAAAAGGGTGAATGTTCACCCCGTTATTACTTCACCCATGGAAGTATAAAGAAAGGGATGTGATCACTGTTGCCATTTGAAGATTCCTCCAGCTGCCTAGGAAGCCCAGTGCTTAAGGATGACAAATGATGTGCAAAGGTTAGGAGGGGTAATCTCAAATCTGTCCATATGAGCTTTAGAACAGGCATGCAAATTTAATGTGAAGAGCCTCTAACCCAAACAAGGGCAGATATACCTGCAGGCAATTTGGTTTAGTTCCAGAATGCGGAAATTCAATTGTCAAGCAGGCCTTAAGGACATCTGATAAACTTTTCCTTTTAAAGCAAAATGATTTCAGGAAACCACAGCTCCACAGAATACAAAAAAGAAAAAGGAAAATCTTGTTCCCAATCTCCAGGGTGTTTGAAGGAAACTCCAGAACAAGAATTAATTGGCAAGAAAAGATGCCGGTATTTGTAGCTGCTTCCGTGAGAGCACACCAACACTCCTTCCAAGGCACCCTACCTGCAGATACAGAAGGCAGAATCGCACAACCATTTTTAGATACGTCAAGCTAATGTACAGAACATCCTCATTACTGCCAGCATCCAATGTCTTGAGGTAAGGGCAAGGACAATTTATCCACAAGTTACACCAGGAAAAGGACTCTTCATACTCCTCAATGAGAGAGGATGCACACCTAAGCTTCACAAGATGATTGTGTCCTTCCATGTGCACCACTCTCCAGTGTGACAACTCATCCTCAGATACCTTCCCTATAAAGAGTGGTGTGAAACAGGGCTGTGTTCTCGCCCCAACTTTCTTTGGTGCATTCTTCTCCCTGGTGCTCTCCTACACCTTCACTGTGTACTTTCACTCAAGGAGCGACGGGGGTCTGTTCAACCTGGCATGTCTCTACCCCAACACAAAACTGTGGCAGGCCCTTATCTGGGAGATGCTGTTTACAGATGAAACAATCTTGACAGCTCACGCCGAGGAAGCTCTACAGAGACTCACCAGCTGTTTCGCCCAAACCTGCAGGGAGTTTGGCTTTACGATCAACCTGATGAAGACCAACACCAGCATGGGCAACCAGACACTTGGACAAGCATATTGGCAAGGCAGCCATGGCAATGGCTCGCATCTCCAAAAGGATATGGGAGAATGTGATGCTAAGGTTGAATACCAAGATGAAGGTCTACCAGGCTTGCATGCTGACCACACTGCTTTATGGAAGTGAGTTGTGGGCAACTTACAACCACCAGTAGGGACGCCTCACAGCCTGCCACATATGCTGTGTCAGGAAGAGTCTGAGCATCACATGGCAGGACAGAGTCTCAAACAAAGATGTGCTTTCCCAAGCCCACATTCCCAGCATGTTTGCACACCTGTCTCAGTGACGTCTACACTGGCTTGGTTATGTCCAAAGAATGGAAGATGGCAGGATCCCCAAGGACAAGCTCTAAGATGGAGCTAGCGTCAGGCACCAAGCACATTGGCAGACCAACTCTGCGTTACAAAGATGTCTGCAAATGTGATACGAAGGCTGACAACATCAACCCCGCCATGTCGGAATCCCTTGCAGATAACCACAGTGCTTGGAGACAGACAGTCAGGTTGTGTATCCATAGCAGTGACTACAAGAGGAATGTCCACTGGGAGGAGCACACAGAGAAGAAATGCCCTGGTGCATCTACAACAGCACAACCAGACACCTTCATCTGCCCCAGCCGCAACAAGACATGTCTCTCCCATATCAGTCTCTACAGCCACAGCTGGAGCTGTAACTCTCTAACAGTTTGACTTCACTCCCAAGACAGACAGATGCCAACCAATACCAAGAAGGATTTTGGTTCAAAGACAAAACAAAAAAAATTCCTTCCAGTAGCACCTTAATGACCAACTAAGTCAGTTCTTGGTATGAGCTTTCGTGTGCATGCACACTTCTTCAGATACACAGAAGCTCATGCACACGAAAGCTCATACCAAGAACTGACTTAGTTGGTCTTTAAGGTGCTACTGGAAGGAATTTTTTTTGTTTTGACTATGGCAGACCAACATGGCTACCTATCTGTATTTGGTTCAAAGACTCCTTGCTCCTAAGCACACCCCATTGCCGCCATAAACTAAGAATGCATAAAATTGCCATTTTTCTAATCAAAAACAGTCAGAAACCAGTAGGGGAGCATTTCAGTCTCCCAGAATATTCAACAGGCCTTCAATCCATTATACTCCAGGCAATGTTTTCAAATGGAGAATCAAGTGTAAAACTCATTAGCAAATCTGACACTGTGGAACTTTTTGTCAACAAATCCTGAGAATGGCTGGCTGACTACAGGAAGTCCCTCTTTAGGTGCTTATTGATCTTGCTATGTCTATTTATCATCCCTGCCACTGGATGGGAGGGAACAGAGTTAAATTCATTCTGAGTTGGTCTCATACCGATGTTGATTTGACCTTTTCTTCACCTGTTGTCTCATAATACTGTGACACATACCTGTTCTTGTACTGCTTGACCTTTACACTTCCTTTTCTTGAAAAATGAAATCCTCAACACAAACCATTTTCTTCTATGTACAATGGATATAGAAATGTACTGAGCTGACTACTTATACAAAGTGTGCATAGGTGAAATCATTCAAGGGTATCTTTCTGTGAGAGACAGACAGACAGACAGACAGAGAAGAGAGGCAGAGAGACGAAAATTCCAAGAATAGAGTTAAAAGCCAGCAGAGAAAACAGCTCTGAACCCTTGATTAAGGTTTGCATTTAACTATCAGGACCCATAAAAAAAATCCAGCTGATGAGTAGCTATTTGGCCACACAGAGAGCTGTTATTTTCCATCCACTTTAATAATCAAAGAGTTCGGATTTGCTCCTAATGCAACATTGATGAACGGGAATGATGCAACCGTTGACAATGATGAACCAGAATGACGGGCTCAGGCTTGATTAAAATTAGCCCTTTTTTCCTTTGCTTTTTATTGTGGAAGGCTACAAAAAAGGAGGAGAGAGGAACTTAGCCTTCAAGCTTAAAATCTATTTCTGTTGCAGATGAAAGCAGAGCATTTACTAGCCACAGGACAAGGAAGGCAATTAAGCCATTTGTGTGTGTATATATATTACCCACTGTAAACACCTGCAAGACATCTGCATTATGCTCTTTTCTATCAAAAAACCACCAGCAAAGTTGCATGAGGTTCCCCAGAAACAGCTATATGAATTATCCTGCTCATGTACAGTTCACTCTCTCTTGAATAAAAGCACCACGTTCCCTTTTATCACAATGAATTTATGAATCCAGATGCACATCCCCTAATAGCACACAAAATGACAAAATCATGACAGACAAACCTTCTGTCTCTTTCCATCCTTACATCTTCCAATCATGATGACCCCCACTGTTGTCTGTTGTTGCTACTGGTCTTCAGAACCCCACCCAGATATTGGGTGTCTTTATGACACTGCCCAAGGGAAGCCGGACTGGGGCTCGCCTCCTGAGCAATCTGATTCATACTCTTCTAGAGGCTGGGCTTTGCTGCCCTACTCTCCAACCATCCTCTTTTGACCACATATATGATACATAATGCATATAGGCAAATAAGGAATTGCTAGTGAGATCAGGATAAGCAAGATTGCACCGAAATCTTGGCAGGCAGGAATCGAAAGAAAGCTTCAACTGGTCAAACCCAAGTCTTCTTTGTTTGGTGGGAAGGAAGAAGTTAGTAGGGCCAGCATCAACCACACCACAAAGCAGACCTGAAATAGGTCTATCCTTGCAGTCTTCTGCTGGAGGTGGGAGCTTCAGCTGAACTTTGACATACAGCAAGGAAGAGGTTCCCTCCCCTGCACTGAGTAGAGAGTAAAGCCAAGCACCATAGCCTTCACAGTTAGCCAGCCCATATCTTGCCCAGGACCCATCTTGAGGTTGCACACTCCAATTCCCTTCTGTGCCTAAGGAGGGCTCCAGGGCCTGAGTGAAACAGTCCTGATTACCTTTAGGCTGTAGCCTCCTGCCTCAAGAACCCCAGTTCAAACACTGAAAGTTCCTGACAGTGGCGAGAAGGGAGAAGAGTGCTGAATTATTTATTTTATTTATTTCCATAACATGGGATCATGAAATTTCAAGGTAGTGCACACTGCTAAAACAGAAAACACTTAAATTAAAACAACAACAACAACAATTAATTTAGAAACACAGGTCATCATTAAGGTGGCTGGCTAATCAAAAATTAAACAGCTGTAAAGGCCTGTCTGCACACACACAAAGAGAAGTCTTCAAGGGACACATGAAAGTCAAATGTGAGGATGTCTGCTGAATCTGTGCTAGAAGAGTGTTCCACAGCATGGGAGCAGCAACGTGAAACACTCGGCTTATAGTTCGCCCAAAACCTATGCAAGGTACTGGAAAAGCTTAGCTTATTTTGCAATCAGCCTATTTCATGTCAAGTAACTGCATGTGTTTTAAATTTCCTCCATCCCTTCTGCCATGTACACAGGCATGTCAATTCACACAGGTGCCCACACGTTTTGCGACCTGTGCAGTCAGAGCATTCAGTAGCTGTCAATATTTCAGGATCTCTGAGGAAAACGCTGAGAGCACTGGAGGCACGAGTATAATTATTTTGTTCACTAGAGACAATAATTGGCTGGTTCAGAAGTAATGAGATAATTCAAATGTAAATTCATTTTTAAGCAGGAATATTAATAATGGCTAATCTAGAAAATTATATTGCAAACAAAAGAATATTTTGTTTATAAATGAGGATAAGCAAAAATAGAAGGTTAGGGTCGTTCCAACTAATTTGCGGATGGGAGGTAAATTCAAGATGCCTTGTCTCACAGTCAGAGAAACGAAATGGGTTAACCATTAGTGAAAAGGGAACCTCTAAGTCAAGGGTGGCAAATGTAGGTTAAGCACACCTGGAGTTTGGGTGTGGTGTTCCAACAAAGTCAGCTACCTAGAAATGAGAGTTAAGAACTTGGGAGTAGATGTAGTTAAGCAATGCCTGCTGTGCCATATATGTTCACATGGTACAGGAGAAAGCCTAGTAACTAATCCTGGTGAGAAGTGTCTTTGTATTGTGTCTATCATTTAGATTTCTTGGAACTGAATGCCAAACAGGTGAGACTTGGAACAAATATTGCCATGCCTTTAGGTTGTGATCTATGCGGAAAAAAATAAGCAGATTGCACTGGCATCCTCATCTCACACTTGCTCATCCACTCAGCCATTGGTTAGATGTAGGGTAACATTTCCTTTAAAATCCCTATCATTTGGTGGGTATTTTGCTGGATAAACTTTAATACAGCAAAGGCAATTCAGAGTCCACACCTAAGAACACAGATACGGCCAGTGGGCACTGAAGTTGTAAGAAGTTCTCAGAAGTTATTTCTGGGTACAGATTCGTCCCCCATTCCACACCACTGCTTAGAACCCCAAATCCTGAAACCAAATCCTGAAACTTTTTAAAGGAAAAAGGCTGAAATGATTGTTTAATAGCACTCAATCAATCAATACATGGCAGCTAAGCAAACATGAACAATCTTATCCCCAAAATAATTTGGTGAAGTTACAGACTTCACAAAACACAGATTTTTTATAGCAGAACTCTAAAATAACTGATTAACATGAAATGGGAGGGTGTGCTTCTCCTCTTGAAAGGCATACCTCAGTTCTGTGTTGAAGATGACAAAGGTAGCAGCTCACAGAGCAAGGTTATATCTGCCTCTCTTTGAATACTGTGGCATTTAGCAGAACAAGTGGAGAAGTATTAGTCCATGTAAAGTTGTTTTTATTTACCATTTGAAGTCTCAATGGTACATAATTAGAAGATATTCAAAAGGACAAATGAGAAGTAGCCACAGAATGGGTGAAGGTTGCATATTAATGTTCAGATTATTTTTAATTTTTAAAAACCCAAGAATATTAAGGTGCCTTAAAAGCTCCTCTCATCCATCACCCTGCCATTTAACCTCCACTAATTATACTTCAGCCATCCCTGATGTACGCTTACCTAATCCATGATCAATTCCATCAGCTTCTTTGGGAATTGCTTCCATTAGCCAGCTATTCCTTACAGGTAAGGTTTTCTTTCAACCTTTATTCCCTGATTGCACTCACATATCCTTTCTCTGGCAAAGCTTGCAGATTCAGGCTGAGCTCACACAAGCGATCACTTGGTGCAATACATCTTTCCCCAAAGACCATGCTGGCTCTGGCTGAGGGGGGTTGCCTCCCAAACATCTGGGGGGCATCAGGTTGGGGAAGGCTGGTGTAACAGAAGACAGCCAACTGCCTTGCCGCCCATTGTGAGGGAACCGTACGATACAGAAAGAGACCGTGGTGATTATGAAGAAAAGTAGAAAATTCATAATAATAATAATAATAATAATAATAATAATAATAATAAATTTTATTTATATCCTGCCCTCCCCAGCCAAAGCCGGGCTCAGGCGGCTAACAACAATAAAATAATACAACATTCTAAAATCATTTCATTAAAATTAATTCAACTCAAATTGATGGCAACCATTAGACTAAAGTTCTGTGAAGATTGCCAAAGGAGGGAGTCAGGCTGTGCCCTGACCAAAGGCCTGGTGGAACAGCTCTGACAGTCTGAAGGGAGTTCAGGGTTTATTGCTCATGGACAATGGGATATGGCAGGGAACAAGCTTTCCAAGTATTTAAATGGCACTTTTTTCAAATCTAGTCCATTCAACTAAAACTGGTCTGTGAAAGAGCTCGCATTTTCTGAGACTTTGGACAGCCACAGACAGCTGAAATAGGCAACATTGGGCTAGGTGGCTTGCCTCAAGACCGTCATCTATGTTTCCTCATGTGCACAACCATAAAGCAATTAATTTTTTAAGAAGCAGAGAAGTAAAAATAAGAGAGCATGCCATAGCATTAAGGGTAAATCTAGCAGGGTCAAAAGCTTGTTGAAATACAACTGTTCTTACAGCTCAGCTAAGAATTTGTAGCGGTCATATGAAGCTTTCAGGGGACGGAGTTCCATAGCTTGGAGGCCACTGCTGAAAAGACCTTTTCCCATCTCTTTCTGACTTCTGATTGTGGAGGGACATGAAGAAAAGTCTTGCATGAATATTTCATTATTCTTGATATATTCAGAGGACTACTGGCTGTGTTGAGGAACAACTGCTTCATAACCAGATGCAATAGATGCACCTACAGCAGTCAACCCCAAGACAACTCACAAAGCTACAATCCAAGGCTTCATTTCTTTAAATTTCTTCACGCAATAGCCTTGGATTTCTTGTTCATGCATCTGCTACCTCTTTCCTCTAACTGTAGATGACAAGGGTTAAGCCAGAGATAACAGCTTAACCTTAAAGTGAGAAGTGAGTCTACAGGGAACCAGACAGAGGGCCTTCTCGGTAGTGGCGCCCACTCTGTGGAATGCCCTCCCATCAGATGTCAAAGAGATAAAGAATTACCTGACATTCAGAAGACATCTTAAGGCAGCCCTGTTCAGGGAAGTTTTTAATATGTAATGCTGTACTGTTTTTAACACTGATTGGGAGCCGCCCAGAGTGGCTGGGGAAACTCAGCCAGATGGGCGGGGTATAAATAAATTATTATTATTATTATTATTATTATTATTATTATTATTATTAGTATTATTATTATTATTATTAAAACCTTGGAACCTCCTTATGATTTCTACACATACCACCCACAGACAGACACATGAAGGAGCAAGTCCAAAGCCCAAAGTATAGAACTTAGCTCCATTAGCCCCTTCCCAAAAGTGAAGCCTATGCAGATACACTTTGTCATTTTCCTCCACTGCCAGCAGAACAAGCAGAACTGTATCTTGATTTAAGAAATCAATAAGAGAGCCTTGACACTCAAATGTACTCTCAGCACTGGAACAAGCACTTATCATTCTTTCTCAAGGACAGCTTCAACAGCCAGCAGCTTCTGCTATATAAAGCCTCCATTAGCTTGTTCAGAAGGTATGTAAAATGCTGCACTTTTAGATGGTGAGAAATGTCATGCTGGGTCAAGACCAAAAGGTCCACCTGGTCCGGAATTATGTTGTCTCCGATAGGGTAGGGACTAGCCAGCTGCTCCTGGGAAGCTCTCAAAGCGGGGCATAACCTGACTTTCCTCCCTTCCAAAAGATGGAGGATCCATTTAAATCAGTCTTGTGGCAGTCACTGATAGAACTAACCTGCCCACGAATGACAAAACGTTTTATGAAAGGGTAATCTGAGGTAATAGCTATCATTACATCCTGTGGCAATTAATTCTGGAACTTGAGATGGGGCATCCAAAACCACACACAATATTTCTAATTATGGGTATACTGGATTTATAATGGTATTAGAGTACTTTCCTCTTATATTTTCCTCCCAACACTGAATTTGCCCTTTTACATTGCCACAAAATACTGAGCTAAGGTTTCCAGTGAGCTTTCTACTATGTTCACAACAACAAGCCTTGCCTGGATGGTCAAAGCCAATTTAGAACTCATCAACAGGTACATTAAGATAAGATTGCTTTGCTCCCAAAGTGCTCCACTCCTGCTTTTACATTACATTTAATATTGCTTGTGCTTTTTAAAATGTACATTTTAAGGTTATGGAAGAGATGCAGTGAAGGTGGGAGGAGGCAAACGCAGGAGGAGGAAATAAATAATCACGCAAAAGGTTTTGTTTCACTGTTGAATTATATGGACCAGTAAATCCATGCCCACAGCCCTACTCTTAAGCCAAATTCTGTCTCATTTCCCAGCTGGTATGCCTTCGCCTAACCTCCATCTCAACCTATTTACTAGATATTGTGCATATTTTCTTGGGCTTGGGTGCTGTTTGGGATTTTTTGGTGGGGGATTGTTGTTGTTGTTGTTGTTGTTGATACAGTAGTACCTCTGGTTAGGTAACCCTCTGGTTACGTAAACTTCGGGATGTGAAAGCGGCAAACCCGGAAGTATTTTACCGGGTTTTGTCGCGTGCGCAGAAGCAGTCCTCAGGTTGCGGAAACCTTGGGATCTGACCGGACCTCCAGAACGGATCCCGTCCACAACCAGAGGTACCACTGTATTTGTTTTAGATCTTCCTGTGATTTATGTGGAAATTGTTCAGCTTGGTTGTGTGTTTTTTAACCTTTTATTCATTGTTCATTACTACTTCCGTTGTGTTGTAGCCATGTAATATTTCCATGTTGTAAGCCACTTTGAGCATGGTTTGAATTGTGAAACACAAATAAAGTTATGAATACTCCCCTTTTCCCTTTTCCTGTTTGTGTCCCTTTCTGCACCAAGAGTCAATTACTAAGCCTAAGGGTTATGGCTGTGGAAAAGCAAGGATGTCACCCCCTCTACTTCCAGGCTCTGTCTACATTTAGTAAAACGGAAACAAAGTGGAAACATTTCCCCCTGAACCAAGACTGCCACCAAGACTAATTAATAAGTTGGGCCTGCCTACATTATGTTCTGGATGTTCCTGAACAGCAGTGCCTGCTCCCAGTGCCTGCCTAAACATAGGGGCCAGAGCATTAACCTTTCTCATGCTCTCCACACCCTGCTCACTCCCCAATCCCTCCACTCCCTCAGCTTAGCACAGGATCTTGTTCATTTGCAGTGAACAGAGCTGCACAAATTTGACCGGGGATGATTCTGGCTGGTTCCCTTGGTAACACTAGAAAGCAAGCAGACAAGTGCTATCAGAGGAACACTGCACAACCTTAGGCACCCTGGCAGGCAATTAATGCCCAAGATTTCAGCATCTAACCGTGTTAGGCTGTGCTAGCACTTTCGGCTGCAGCTGCTGGGGCACAACAGGAAGCAGGGCAGCAGCAAACACTTTACGTCTGACAACACAAGAGCCAGTGTTTGCACCAGATCCACTGGATTCTCTCAGTCTGCCCTCAAGATCCCGAGCTGAAATGTATGCCAGTGTCAAAGTGACAGCGAAATAATAATAATAATAATAAGAAGAAGAAGAAGAAGAAGAAATGCACCCTCACTATTGTACAGAACTCCTGGATAGTTACTAATGAGTGCATGTTCTCCAACACATCTGCACATTCCTGAGTAGTATTTTTCTGCTTAAAACCACACACACAAACACAGAGGGGTGGGAGAGACTCTTAAGGAATCCCTGCTTGTTCTAAGATTTCATACAAAAATGTGTACATTCATGAAACTGGGGGAAACAGATGATTCAGTTTCAGAGCTGGCAGAGTGAAGGCACAGTCAAGGAGACGCTTGAAAGGCAGCCAGCAGATTGGAACCAAGCAGAGCCACCGCCTGGCATAGCAAGGCAAGGCAAAGAAGGGGTGGGCAGGAAAGCAAATAAGCAAAGCCAGCATATAATTAATCAGGCCAGCAGCCTGGTCTGTATGGTGAGGAATGGAACAAACTATCCTGGCATAGCTGTCTGACGGGATTCTTAAAAAGGAGTGCCCCCACACTGCAACGTTTTGGTGCGAGCTCACTTGTTTAATTGCTACCAACATAACTCTGATAAGAGCTCCATAGGGAGCTGTCCTTGGTGCTGAACCTCAGCTATCAACCTCAGCTATCCTCCCTTCCTCTGCTCCTCCCCTCTAAGGCACTAGAAAAGAGCTTCCCAAACTTTTCATGTTTGTGACACACTTTTTAGACATGCATCATTTCGCGACACAGTGATTCAGTTTTACTAGCAAACCGGAGATTAAACTAACCCCTTTCCAGCCCTGGGAGATGCGCCACACAACACACCTGCACACTGAAGCCGACACACTAACGTGTCACAACACACAGCTTGGAAAGCTCCGCACTAGAACAAGAGAAAAGGAAAGAACTCATTCACCCGGAAACAGTATTAGAATTCCTCAAAGAAAGACCAGCGAAGTCCATAATGCACGAGACACTGAATGCTTGTGGATTTTAGCTGTGTTTACTGATGTTGGCAGCTATATAAAGACCTCTGCTAGTCATCTGTGGTACATTTGACACTCAAAAAGGAAGGCAACCTGTGACTTCCAGCCTTCAGAAGTGTTCCCTGCCTCCCCGCCTGGAGGCTATTCTTTCTTGCCACTAAAAGGTAGATAGCTATTTAATGACAAGAGTAGGCAACCATTAACTCTCTATTACACCTTTATTTGGCTGGACTCTGAAGAGCTTAAAACGTTGAACCTGTAACATAATTCATTTGCAGAACTCCACAGCTAATTTATTATTTATTATGTTTTAAACAGGATCTCCAGGCCCCAAAATTAGTTGCTTTAATTTTGCCAGCACTCCTCTCCACCACATTGCCTTTCTAAAAGTCTGTTATTAACGCCCAATGAAGACAATCAAACCCATAATTTCAACTCCACACACTTTTATTTAAAAATATCTGAATTTGCTTAGCCACTAATATTTGCATCCAATGCCTTATTTTGAGGAATAGGGGGAAAGTCCTGGAACACTCTCCCTGCATGTAATTCAATCAATGTGCTGCCAGGAGTTCAGGAAGCACTCTGCATAGCATTCAGCTGGTGGGAGCATAACTGAACGACCTCCAAGAAAACATGTGCATATACAGGTATCAGAATTTGGTTCTATCTTGGAGCTGGATTTGGGTAACTCTGGCATAAAGTACAGAGGTGTTGGTGTTTGCAGAGTGTGTACAGTTCCATGAGGGTAACGTTTTGACAGCTGGACTGAATCCAAAGGATCAGGCTGCATGTTACGTGCCTCTTTTTTCTGTCAAATTACTGATGAAGTCAGATTTCCTCATTTTCCACAATCCACTCTGCTGCCACTAGCAACAGAGGAAGGTAAGAGCACTGAAACCCAACAGCACTCAAGCAGCTGGGAGTCCCACTCAGATCCCCCATATAGCTTATGAGAATTTAACAAACACTGTCTATGATTCCTCAAACGTACTGTTCTCCACCTCAGCTGTAAGGACTTGAAACTTACTTTTAAAACTAAGAAACCAGGAAGCAGAGTATACATACAGTGTGTACAAAATTCAGAATATTGCTCATCATGGCAAAATCGTTTTCTGCTTACTGCACAGGAGTCTTTGGTGCATCTGCTTTCTGTCTGCACTGCAGTGCTGCCTCAGTTGCATATGGTTATTTTGGAAGGTGAGGAAGAGTTTGGAAGAAGAGTCTCAAAGCAGCTAACATTCTCCTTTCCCTTCCTCCCCCACAGCAAACACTCTGTGAGGTGAGTGGGGCTGAGAGACTTCAGAGAAGTGTGACTGGCCCAAGGTCACCCAGAGCTGCATGTGGAGGAGCGGAGAGGAGAACCCGGTTCACCAGATTACGAGTCCACCGCTCTTAACCACTACACCACACTGGCTCTCACCACACTGGAGGAAGAAGGTTTAGCAGGTGGATTGTTCAGTTAGATGGCCTTTTAGTTCCAGCAATCCTATATTCTGATTTCTAGTAATATGCTTTTAATAGCATAACTGCTTATTTCTCAGGACTGGGAGCTATGTTATCCCAAACTTAAAGACCATGTAGTTAGGACAGCTGGAATGATGCAGTAAACTTTAACTAGAGAATCAGTGGAGTTTAGGTGGGCCAATGTAGGATTCATTGGCAGTTAAATTAATCTTGCATATAGCGATCTTTGTATGTAATGGCTACTTTAACACTTTTTTTTCTAGAATAATGCAGTATATAAATTGTATGAAATAAATTTTCATATTGTCCCTTCTCCAAGATTCATTTATGTATAATGTACTTTTGATTTATCCCTGATACTTCTATGTTTTTATGGAAACTAAGCCTTAGGACAGTGGAAGACAGGAGTGCCTGGTGTGCTCTGGTCTATGGGGTCACGAAGAGTCGGACACGACTAAACGACTAAACAACAACAAGCCTTATAAGGAACAGTTGAAGGAGTTGGGTATGTTTAGCCTGGGAAAGAGGAGACGGAGAGGAGATCTTCAACATCTAAAGGGCAATCACATGGAAGATGGAGCAAGCTTGCTTTCTCCTGCTCCAGAGTCTAGGATACACACCAATGGATTCAGATGACAAGAAAGGAGTTTCCAACTAAACATTAGGAAGAATTTCCTGATAGTAAGAGCTGTCCAATAGTGGAACAGATTCCCTCAGAATTGAACTAGATGACTCTTGGGGTCCATTCCAACTCTACAAACTGAAATTTATTTACTGGTCTTCTGAGGGTATATTTAAAACACATATTATAACCTCCCAGGTCCTGTTTGCCTCAATGGGCAAGAGGGTGGTGACCAAATTAAAAACCTCGTTTTCACAAGAATTCTAGGTAACTGCTTACTAATGAACCCACTGAGCCTCTTAACTATTGGGCACACTGACAGATGCAAAAAGCCTCCTGAGTTTTACTGTCCTATTTACTAGTCTACCACCAAATGAAAAATGCATCTTTAAATCTAGGGAAGAGGCCCTCCAAAAATACTTCCATATTCATTAAACACAGAGAAAGTGTCATTTTGTTACAGTTGCTGACATGTATTTGTTGCGACAAACATGTAGCTTTTACACTAGGGAGACTCTCCAGTAGCTGAGGATGACAATTAAGTCAAATACAACTGCTTGATCATGGCAATTAAAACTCCCAGAGAGGAACACGGGAAGCAATCCAAGCTCCTAATCACTTACAATAGTTTTGATATCATTTTAGAAATTCCAAGCTTCAGACCATCAAGTCTTTATTATAATATTGTCATGCAATTAGCCCAGAATTCAGAAACATTAACGAGTGTTTAAGCTGCTCCCCTTACACAAGGGGAAGCACAACTAGCACTAGTAACAGCCCTTGCAAGTCACTCAGAATAAATAGTCATAAGCAGCGTTAGTGGAAGGAGTTTTACAGAAACATGTTGTGCCACCATGTGACATTTTTTTCAAACAGCAAAAATGACTGGCTTGGATAGGAAATGAGGCAGAGAGTTTTCCCCAGTTGACTCTATTAGGGGCAGCTCAGCTGGTTAGAGCTGGTGATGGTAACACCAAGGTTGTAGGTTCAATCCCCATATGGGACAGCTGAATATTCCTGCATAGCAAGGGGTTGGACTAGATGGTCCATTCCAGCTCCGCTATTCTATGGTTCCTGGAGGAAAATTGTGGGGAACCTGTGAGAAGATGGAGTAGATAGTTTGTGGAGCATTTTTTGAAACCAGAAAGCAAAAGCAAAGTCCCCACCACCACCACCTTGAGAGTCTACAAGAGCTAGGGGTCTTTTTACAAAGACTGTGGGATTGTGTTGTGGGTAAGATCTGAATGGGCCTTGACTGACACACTCATTTTCCAGCTACTTTCACTGCAGAAAAAAGTTCTCAGCCGAACCAAGAGATCCTGCACTCAAACATATGCAGGCATGAGACAATTCCTACTAATTGAAGACCTACAACCCAAGCACCTTGAGGGACAAGACTAAAAAGAAGAAAGCAAAGCAGGAAGGAGAGAAGTGATGCATTGGTAATATATGTATTAATGGGAAGGAAGGGCTGGAGGCAAAGAGCAGGAGAGTCATAAATCAGCCAGCATGAATACAAACTCAAGAGTCTGAGCAGCAGTCGCCACATGGTCTGTTAGAGGCTCTGTCTGTCTAGGACAAGCTCAACAGCATCGGCACTAATATCTGTATCCTATGACTGGCCACTTGTGACCAAAGGAAGGGCTTGCCACAGTTGCTGCTATGCAGAGTGCTTGCTGGATTTGACTCAGGAAGCAAATCAAAAGGCATTGAGTTCAAACGGCCCAGTTACCTTGGCAAGCTTTCCAGCTCTTAAGACCAGCTGGAAAAACAGACCGTGAAGGTTATGGAGATTATGTGTGTTTGTTTCTACATTATTATTAGTAGTAGTAGTATTAGTGGTGGTAGTAGTAGTATTAATTGAATTTTTATATACCGCCCTAAACCCGGAGGTCTCAGGGCTGTTCACAGAACAATATAACACTATCAGCATAAATGCTGCTTTTTCATTGCAACCAACAAGTTGCCACCTTGTGCATGAAGTATCCTAGCCTCTGTCTTTATAAATCTGTTCGTTTCCTGGTTTCCTGACTGTGGTTTTTCTAACTGTGCAATCCTAACCATATCTACTCAGGAGTAAATCCTGCTGAATCCACTGGGGCTTACTTCCAGGTAAGTGAGCTTCGAATTGCAGCCTTAGTCAGGATAACGGAAAATCAATTCACACAAACGCCAAAGGACAGGAACATGGATAAACTCCAGAGGTGGTGCATGGCAAGTCCTTGAGGTTAATTAAGAAAAATTAAATCCCACGAGGCCAGAAGGCCAAGGACGTGTTTCAAATCACAACATGAGGCATGACAGAGATAAGAACAGAATGGTGCAGTGAGGGGAATATCTTCATTTTTCTATACTCGAGTGAAATGGAAGGTCTAACATTCAACTCCGGGGGAGCTGCTGCACACACCTCAAAATGCTTTGAGAGCATTAAAAAGGCAAAAACAACAAATGAATGGTGAATATTTCAAATCAGTTTCAATAGGAGCACCTTTTAGCCACAGCACGATAGCAATGAAAAAGTTTGACAGGAGCACTTTAATAAGGGCATTTGAGGCTATTTCCTAACCAGAAAGCCCACCCTCAATACCCCAGAATAGCACACTTCAAAATCCAGAGATTCATAACTGAGCCTCCCAATTTAAACATAAGTAGGATGGAGACATAAAGTTCCGAGTCTCACAACAGCACCTCCATATTCGACAAATGTTAGCACTGAACCTTTTTTAACCTGCTGTCTGTAACTCTGGGGGAATGGAAATTGTATGTATTATCCCCCTAGGCTTTCAACTGTATCCCAGAACTTCTCAGAGGTCCCACTTCTGTCTCCTCCTCCAAATCTCTTTCCTATGAAGCTTTGACCCAGAAGTCATAATTCCCAATGATAATGAAGTATCTGTATGCAGAATTGCTTTGGCTGACATTCATCATGTTAGCCCACATACCCCCACTTTTCTTCCCCTCACCACCCTTATCACTGTCTAAACGTAGATTTTAAGTTTCTTAGAGAAGGGGTCTAGACCTGTGCCTTTTTCCTCTGTGTTGTTCCATAAAGTACCATGCAGAATGCTGGCCCTATGAAAATCCTACAAACACACACATCTGGCATGTAGGTGTGCAGTTACCAATACTAGGATAACTTGAAGGAGAAACTTAAGGAATAAAATACTGCATGCCTCAGAGGTCTCTCCTATCTATATGCCACCCCCTCTCCCCAGAAAATCTGCTTTAGGCTGTTATTCGTTTAGTCATGTCCGACTCTTCGTGACCCCATGGACCCGAGCACGCCAGGCACTCCTGTCTTCCACTGCCTCCCACAGTTTGGTCAAACTCATGTTAAGAACACTGTCCAACCATCTCGTCCTCTGTCGTCCCCTTCTCCTTGTGCCCTCCATCTTTCCCAACATCAGGGTCTTTTCCAGGGAGTCTTCTCTTCTCATGAGGTGGCCAAAGTCTTGGAGCCTCAGCTTCAGGATCTGTCCTTCCAGTGCACTCAGGGCTGATTTCCTTCAGAATGGATAGGTTGGATCTTCTTGCAGTCCATGGGACTCTCAAGAGTCTCCTCCAGTTAGAAGCTTCTAATAATTATTTTTAATGATATTTGACCTTCAAGTATTTAAATGCTGTCCTTCATTCAGCAGCTAACCTCTCCGCTGTTTATGTCCCATACCATGTAAGGGGCTGACCCATAGTTCACGGCAAACACTAGATTTGAACTCGGGATTTCCTGGTTCACCGTTCAGCCTCTTAGCTACTTCACTCACGGCCATTTTTAAAAACCACAAGTAATTTAACTTCCCGCTTGAGATATCACATTTCTTTCTTCCCTGACCCCATCAAGATTTATAATGCATATGTATGGCGAAATTCCAACTTGGTCTTTCTATAGTCTTGTCTTATACCATAAACAACAAGGTATTCCTCCCTGTTGGGGTATCACATTTCTGGCAACATGAGGTGGTCTCTATTGGCAGCACTTTCTGGCAGCCCATACTGGGTATCTGTTCCAGACGGTATTGTGCTCCCAAATTCTGAAGTTGAGACACTAACAGTACTGCAGAAAAGCTCCCAAGGTCAAGCTTTTGACTGCTTGCTCCTTTCGACAGCAATTAAGCCAGCTCTGTGTGTTGCACAGCAGAGATTAAGTTGTCCTGCTCCTTATCACAGACACTTAGGCCTTGGAAAGAGTTGGGGTTTGTTTATTTTTAATAAGCAACAGCTCCAGATAGGAACTACAGATCAGAAAATGGCTGAAGTCATAAATGCTTACACACGGAGAGAAAGCTTTGTGTCAATAGAAAGGCTTTTTCTTCCCAAAAAGCTATCAATATTTTGAGTGTTCAGAAGGAGGAATCTCAATAAAGGTGTCTGTCTGCTGGAAAATGCAGGGCAGCAGCTGTTGTCTAATAAGGCAATGCTGTTGTAATTCAGACGCTAAAAATGCAGAAGATGCTTTGCTTATCAAGAAAGGGTGAATCCTCTGTAGCCATTTTGAAAGCAGGTGCCCTCCCAACATAATCTATACAAGAAAAAGAGTAAGGTATCAGGAATATTCATTCTACACAGTGGACATCTTTGGGTGGATTTATTCCACATAGTAGCTATCTTTGGATATTTAGATGAATTCTAGCAGGAGATACCCCAGCTAATTTGGGGAGCTGCAAATTCTAAAATGTGAACCATGAGGAGGCAAAGCTTGCAACAAATGTTCAACCTGCAGCCCCAGCAAGAAAGAGGATACAGGAAGGCAGGAAAAGGGATCATTCCCAGGACACTGGCTACAGCTAACTCAAGAAAAGGAACTGGGTTTCTCTTCAGCTTCAAAGAAATCACAGGCAAAAATAATTGCATATGAAAGAAACAACTCTAGAATGACCAAGGCACCCTCCAAGCTCTGAGAAAAATGAATATGCACAGCAAGTGATCAGTCTCCCCAAACCAGATCCCTTGCCCAGTTCCTGTCACTTTTCTCCTAGCAATCAGCTTGAAAGTCACTCTGCAAGCTCTTTGATATTAAGCATCAGCAGTCTAGTTCCATTAGTATTAAAATGGTATCACAGGTATCACTGCAGGGTTGAGAATAGTCCCCCATCAAAAAAAAGATCTCACATTGAGATGCCTACTTGGTACATATAGCAGGCCCATCTCTGGACTGCATCACTGATGCCACACTGAGGGCTGCGGCTGCTTTCACAGGGGCTGCCTACCAGGTTGTTACCTTCAGCCATTTTCCTCCTCCGAGGCACAGCTCCAAAAATTTCTAGAGGAGGCTGCATTCAGCACTATTGGAGGAGGAGAGGGTGGTGTCTAGAAGTCATGTGCTCCCTTAACTCCTGGACTCGGCTGCCTCTCTGGGCCTTAGACTAGAGCCCAGTCACAACCACCCTGAGGGATGTCCCCCATGCTAGGACTCAGTATGGCTGCTGCATTTGTGTCCTCTGGCCAAGAGACAGTAAGTGCTGCTGCCAAGGATGAGTTCATGACAATGTTGGGCTTCCTTGGCTAGAGGTGTTTGTTAGCCTTGTAGCCATCTAGGATATGGGAAGCAACAAATTATTGGGGTGGGGCAAGGGGGTATAGGAAAGAGAACTCAAGGCTGGATATGAACGGAAAGCCCAGGCCTGTCAGCAAAAACAAGATAGAAGCTGAGTTAGGCTCTTCCCACCAGAGGGAGTTTGCACTTCCTGTCTAAAAAACCCCCCTCTGGAAGAAGGAAGGAGGAGCTCTTCTATCACCAAGACAGAATTCTTACAGACTTAAAAGCAGTCTCTGCAGCACATGGATAAACAATTTAATTCCTTACATATAGATTCTGTTTCTCTTTTCTTCCTTCCCGCCCCCTTTTCCTCTGCTGTCAAGTTATCTGACCTCTGTTTGATAATCTCATTTCCTGAAAATCAAAATACCGGAAATTTAAGCTTCCTAGAGTGTTAATTGTGACCCTGCTCCATTGCTAATCAAAAAATTGGATGTTTTGCATGAAAATGCTGCTCTAATTAATTCTCAGTCATAAAGCGCCCTGGTTTTAATAACCCCTTCTTGATTGGATAGCCTTTGAAGAGACGGTTGCTGCTAATCTGCTACACTAGAAAAACTGCACACAGAGGAAATAATAAGTGGGCTTCTAAGGTCTGAATGAGATTATTGCATTAACACAGCCAAAGCGAAGAAGAGCAATCCCTCTGCACCAACCTCAAATAAAGCTCCGATTTTGACGGGGTGGGGAACAACCAAGACACCCGAGAGAACAGAAAGTCCCCTAGCTGCATTCCTCAAGGCAGAAGGAGCTCTTCATTTCATATTGTTCTGCCATTTTGAGGTTCCTTTTCAAAACTTAGGGCATCCACCTGCCACAATGCCTTTTTAAAAATGAGACAAGAACACATCAGTCCTTCCTTCCCCCTCCCTATCTCCTCTGAATGACAGCGTATTATCATACGCAACTCTAAGAGTGCTGAACTGAATTTTCATTACTCCAAACGTCAAAAGCAGTTTGTGTCACCAGAGAACAGATGGTTGTCCCAGGCTGCCTTTTTTTGTTGCTGCTGTTCTTGGTTAACACAAATTGCATGAGCCACAATAGATTGAGCCTTGCAGAAGAGGTGGGTTCTTCCTGGGGATGCCATTCCCTATATACAAGGCCTGAACTACATGCTCAGCAAAATCAGTGTTGCTCTGAACTTTAAGATATCGGACTGCAGGCACAGGGAACTAAATTTCTGAAGGCGCTTCAAAAATTCCCTGAACGTAGAAAAAGCTAGCACAAGAAGGTGGTAGAGAAAAGGGCAGACTGTTTTGCAACCAGGTAGACTCAGCTGTTCTGTTCTTGGTTCATGTAGTAAGTTGTCAAGAGAACCTTGCAATTATCTTCCAGAACTTGGGAAGACTAAATATTGGTGGAAACCTGCCGGTTGCTTTCCCTGCCTCTTTGTGCCCCCCTGAGGCTCTTCAAATTCTCTCACCGCATGAACTTTCTTCATGGACTTAGTTGGCAAACTGATCTGAGAGCACTGCATCAGCGTGGGAAATGATTTGGGTTCCCTATGGTGACTTAGAACAGAAATATCACCTGCTGTATCTAACAAAAATCTCAGATTCACACTGGCTTTGACAAAAACATGCAACTTGCTTGCAAGACACATCCTAGTAACCAGATCTCTCCTTCGGCATGTTGATTTCACTTGAAACCCAACATAGAGGAAGGATGACCTAAAAATATATTATTAGTCAACATTTTTATCTAGCAAAGGTAAAGTTATAAACACAGCCTCCATTATTAGTTAAGATCCTTATTATCTAAACCAGAGCTTTCCAAACTTTTCATGCTGGTGACACACTTTTTAAACATGCATCATTTCGCAACATGGCAATTCAGTTTTACTAGCAAACCAGAGGTTAAATTAACCCCTTTCCAGCCCCAGAAAGAGCATGGGGAGCGTTCATGAGAAACACCTACATACTGCAGTCGACACACTAATGTGTCGCGACACACCATTTGGAAAGCTCTGATCTAAATCTTGGCTAGCCAAATTTTGTAATGATGCACCCTGAAGCAAAAGAAAAAATCCTAATATTCTGGGTTCTGAACTGGCAGTGAGTGACCAAGAAAAGGATCTTGGGACTGCGGTGATTAACTTGATGAAAGTGTGCAGCAGCTGTGAAGAAGGCAAATTCCATGTTAGGGATCATTAGGAAAGGGATTGAAAATAAAACTTCCAACCTCAAAAAGGACATTGTCATGCTGGAAAAGGTTTGGGAAACAGTAACCAAAATGATCAAGGGGCTGGAGCAACTTTCCAATGAGGAAAGGCTGCAAGATTTGTGAATTTCTCATTTAGAAAAAGGGTAAGGGGGATATCATACAGGTGTGTAAAACTAGGAATAGTGTTGAGAAAGTAGATAGGGATTTTTTTAAAATCTTGCTTTCATAGTATTAGAGCCTGTGACTGTCCACATTGGAAGATTCCAGAGACACAAAAGAAAGCACTTCTTCACATAGCACATTGTTAAACTATGGCATTCACTCCCATAAGATTATAGTGGTGGCTGCCAACCTGAATGGCTTTAAAGGGGGATGAGACATATTCATGGAGGGCAATGGCTGCTGGTCATAGTGGTTATATATAACCCGCAGGATCAGAGACAAAATGCCTCTGAAAAGCAGTGGCTGGGGATCATGATCAGAGACTGCTGGTGCCAGAGCCAGCACAAGTTTTGCTGCCTGAAGTGAAGAACAAGTCCCTCCCTCAATGCATATACAGAACACAAACAAAGCGGCAGCTGAGTCTTCCTCACTAGTGATGGGACAATAGCCTCCACTATTCCTGAGAGCAGAAGGCTAGCTTAGCTGGCGTAGAGCAGCCAGTGTGGCACACACAGCTTTGTCTTCCCAACAGCTTGCTACACTCCCTGCATCTAGTGATGAAGGCAGCAGCCTGACTAATAGCAGGGCTGGCCCTAGCTACTACGCTCGTATCCTTGCGAGCTTCTCACTGGGGTATTCTCTTCTCCACTATGAGAATGAATGCTGGAATAGCCCTTTGGTCGGACACAGAAAGTCTCTTCCAATGTTCTTACCCATGACTCTTGACTAAGCTGCTGTTGAATGTAACTCACTGGCATGGATATACAGTGTGTTGCTATCAAAGGGTTAAAAGGTAGCAGAAACGCTCTAATCACTGAGCAGCTGGAGGTCATTAGGCTTCCAGGATCATGAGTTTGTATAAATAGTCTCCTGTGTGTTTGTTCTTCCCCTTCTCCCCTTTTTTTGGGCGTGTCTGCTGAGATGTGTGGTTCTTCGCCAGGGTTGTTTTTTGTTTTGTAAATAAACCTTATCTTTGAGTTACAAACCGCATGCTCCAAGACTCCTCTTTGAAAAGATACTGCCTCTCCTGCCCTTCTTCAACTGCTGTGCGAAATACTCTGCTGTAGTGGGACTTGTGACGATGGAAGCGCACTGGGCATTTACATTAAACTAATTAAAGTTTAATGGGACACAGTGGTACCTGGCAAGACGAAATTAATTCGTTCTGCGAGTTTTTTCGTCTTGCGAATTTTTCGTCTTGCGAAGCACGGATTCCCATAGGAATGCATTGAAACCAAATTCCCACAGGAATGCATTGAAACTTGCAAGACGTTTTCGTCTTGCGAAGCAAGCCCATAGGGAAATTCGTCTTGAGAAGCAACTAAAAAAATGAAAATCTCTTTCTTCTTGCGAGTTTTTCGTCTTACGAGGCATTCGTCTTGCGAGGTACCACTGTATAAGCAAGCATTATACCAGCTCCACTTCTTGAATGCTCCAGATAATCTGAATTAAAGTTTGCATTTTGGGCTGTTTTTCCCTTGCACAATTCTAAGTTACCTTCCATTCACTTCCAAATATTGCAAGTCATCTGCATTAAATGCTGTAACATTTCTTGTGAGGCAAGCTCCAAATACTTTTCTTGATGTGCAGACATACCAGACCAAGACTGAGGGGAGAGGTGAGAAGAGGCAAGTTAGGGGTCACAAACAGCTTCTTTCACAAAGCTCACTGGGTGGAATGGTCATTACCTTTCAGCCTAACTTACCTCACAGGGTTACAGTGAGGATAAAATGTGAATGATTATATAGCACCATGAGCATTAGTCAGTACACTGGGATATAGAAGGAATGCTCATACATATGAACAGCATACCTCTGCACATCACAGGGCGGCTGACAGCCTCCTCCCTAGGAAGAAAAACTCTGAATATTCTCAGATCAACTTACAGGTCATTCTCCTCCATTGCAAAGTGAAAGTCTGGAAGAAATGTGCTTCTGAATGAAAGGGCCATAACCCAATATAGAGCTACCTGTGCAAAAGCCTACTGACTCATCAGATTAATTAGGCCTTTATTTGGTGCTGGATTGTAACACTCAAAACAACTAGCTCCTGAATCAATCCTAGAGAGAATTTGGCTTTGCTCCTGAGAAAGCAGCTAAAAAGTGAATATATTTGTTCCCTCCACACCTTCCCTGCCCCCATGACACCATGGCAGGGTTTGTTGCAGATCTGTTGAATTGCGGTGTCAGATTTACTGCTTTGCAGCTAATGGGTAACTTTAAAAAGGGAATGGCACTTCCCTCCCGGCTAACTGTGTCAGTGTGCTGGTGTGAATGCTGCACCCCCAGCCAGTTTCTAAATGCAGGAAACCTGGCAGGCAAGAGAACAGGAGAGGCTGTTCCTCTAAAAGCTCTGAGCACCCACCTCCAAGTCACGTTGGCTCCGCATTTTATGGCAGAGTCAGAATCAGCAGGGGGCATTGGTAGCGACAGTAATTAAATCCTATAGTGTCTGCTATGCAAAGGGCACTTCATTAATTACAAGGAAGGTGACGGCTGTGCTGTGCAGCTCTTTGACAACCATGCCGCTTGGTGGAATTAACTATACTATTAGTGTAATGTATAAGAAAGCTATTAGGGATGTAATAGTAAATTCATCTGAATACAAAAATTTAAAACACAAACAACACAAACAGGCTCTCTCTTTTATCAAGGAAATGCCAAGATCTCACCTCTCACTGTTAGATTGGCATTTTATAGCATCTCACCCCTTGCACACACACTAAAGCACACACCACAACCATGGTGTATAACTGGGTAATTGCATTAGCTCACCTTCATCCCTTGTTAGCCTTTGCCTCTCCCCTTCCAACCCAGCATCTGGTTTTGAAATGCAGAGAACTTTGAATGGAAAGATCCCTGGGTCAGGAGCCTACCTTCCTTCCTTCTTCCAACAATGCTGTAAAGGGCCAGGACCATGGATGGTTCTATCATAAGCAGCAAGCAGGCCCTTGCAACTAAGTGTTGCAGTGGATCTCTAGTCTCTCTCTCTCTCTCTCTCTCTCTCTCTCTCTGTGTGTGTGTGTGTGTGTGTGTGTGTGTGTTACCAGAGCCTAGCATTAAAAATACAAATACAAACATTAGGAACAATAAAATCAGAGAATTGTAGAATTAGAAGGGACCACAAGGGTCATCTACTCTAACCCCCTGCAATGCAGGAGTCTTCTGTCCAATGTTGGGTTTGAACCTACAACTGCGATTAAGAATCTCATGCTCTACTACTCAGCTGCATGCTCTACTACTGAGCTTTTTACTTTAGGTTTTTTTATGAACAATTAAAAGTGCAACTAGTCAGCTTGCAAGTCAATGCAACATGTGGCTTCTGCATGCAACTGAGTGTTTGGAGGAGATCTGAGAATAGCAATTTAGGTAGACTGAGATTTTCTGCAACCTGCAATAGCTCTGAGGTTTTCATTTTCTCTTTCCCTGGTCTGAGGAAAGTCACTGTTTGCTGTTTGGTCCATATTTCCTTTAAAGCAGGAAGAGAGAGAGAGAAAGAGGGAGGGAGGAGCATGCATGCCCAGGTCTACTGCATTACTATTTCCCAAAGTGTCAGACCCATCTGTTATACTGGCCTCCCAAATATAATACAGCTGGAAAGAAATTTCAGCGAAATCTATCACCCTGAAAGCATTACAAAACATACTTTGTGAGTGGGTGGGTATCAAAACCTGGCTGTACTGTAAAACTCAAATATCATGACAAAACTCAAAATTGATATTGCTACCATGGAGTTTTATCTTGCAGTTCAGTATTTTGAATTCTGACTTAAAATGTGAAAACAACTAGTTTGAAGTTTTGATCTGTTTCCAATTTATTTCAGAAAAGACAGCGGCTATCAAGGTAAGTGAAAAAGGGTTACTTAAGTGTTCATTTGAAACCAGACTTCAAGGCCTACCTTGAAGTTCACCACTCCTGCTGTACAACTCCCTCCTCTGCTCCCGCAAATAGGCACTCATACTAATGGCATGGGAAGATGATTCAAACCTGCAATGAGACAAACACAGCACGTCAGCAGGCATGATGAATCCATGTGAAAGTCAAGGCCAGTTCCAATATGCATGGTCATATACTGACAATATAATCCTGAGAGCCAGAAAGTGGCCATCTTCAAAAGCTAAACAAGTTGCTAATTCTGTTGATCTCTGACTGAGTCCCCGTATCCCTCCCCATTATTAATCATCTCATACATTTCATTCTGCTGCTAAGATCCTAACTAGAAGGCACCAAATCTTAGTTTGTGGCATGTATCTCACACTCTTCTGAGTATTATTCTTCGGAGTATTATGGGCCCCTGGTGTCATGAGCACTAACGAGGAACATAGGTCTTTTACTCAAAGCAACACTTTTGTACTGATCATTTCCAGCCCCACCCTATGCAAAATGGGCACTTCCTTCTTCCTCCCCACTTTCCATGTCAGGTAAAGTCAGACTACAAAACACAACTCTTTGAATATTCCTGGCCAAGGGAAACTGGCGAGAAAAGTTCCTTTAAGACATGGGTAGGCAAACTGAGACCCGGGGGCTGGATCCGGCCCAAACGCCTTCTAAATCCGGTCAGCGGACGGTCTGGGAATCAGCATGTTTTTACATGAGTAGAATGTGTCCTTTTATTTAAATGCATCTCTGGGTTATTTGTGGGGCATAGGAATTCGTTCGTTTAAATTTTTTTCCAAAATATAGTCCAGCCCCTTACAAGGTCTGAGGGACAATGGACAGGCACCCTGCTGAAAAAGTTTGCTGACCCCTGCTTTAAGAGTTTTGCCCCAGACACACAACTCTCTAAAGCCCTCTGCTTATAAGGTAGGAAGAACAGTCTCTTCCACAACCATTACAGAAGGAAAGAAAATGTCCTGGGAAAATGCCACTTTAGGTAGCCATACAAGTCTGCCTAGCAGCAGGCCTCCCTATTCTGTCTGCATGATAACTCAAAGGAACATAGAAAGCTGCCTTGCACCAAGACAGACCACTGGCCCAACTAGCTCAGTATTGTCTACTCTGATTGGAAGCAGCTCTCAAGGGCTTCAAGCAGGGGACCCAGCCATACCTAGAGAGGATGGGGTAAACAACCAGATGCTCTACCACTGAGCTAGGGCCCTCTCCATAACTTAGCCTGATTACTCAAGGAGGGCTCTTGAAAATGCAGAGAGCCTTCTGGCAGGTGGATGGCCCTCTAAATGGGAAAGAGGGTTGGGAGACAGCTGCTCTGTGTGGCGAGACAAACACCAAAGGAAGAAGAAAACAGCACGACAGAGGCATTATCAAACAACTACACCTCTCAACAGGATGAAAAATGCCATTTTAATGGCAAGATCTCTGCAGATGCAGTGACAGCTGACAGATAAAGCAACCAGAGTTCCCAGCAAGCATGGCTGTCATTGTGGTTAAAGCAATGACAAGAGAATGAGCAGCAGGGGACATGCACTTCTTATTAAGCAATTATGCCTTACTTCATTTTCGTCAGACAGAAATGAGTGCGTGGGGCTGGAGCAATGAAGCTGACGGGCTAACATGCCAAGCAACAGGGGATGGGAGCAGTTCAGGATCAGCAGGGAAACTGCAAGAAATCCAAACCTTCCAGGGAATCTATGAGGGAATCTCAACAAGGTTCTAGTCCTTTGATGCTGAGTGTGAAGTTGCAGGCTGCCTGCAATTCCCACACAACAGGGGAGAAGGCGCCGTGTTCTAAACCACTGAGCTTCTTGGGCTTGCCAACTGGAAGGCCAGCAGTTCGAATCTGCCCAACAGGGTGAGCTCCCATTGCTCTGTCCCAACTTCTGCCAACCTAGCAGTTTGAAAGCATGCCAGTGTAAGTAGACAAATAGGTACTGCCATGGCAGGAAGGTAAACAACGTTTCTGTGCGCTCTGGTCTCCGTCATGGTGTTGCGTTGCGCCAGAAGCGGTTTAGTCATGCTGGCCACATGACTCGAAAAGCTGTCTGAGGACAAACGCCAGCTCCTTTGGCCTGAAGCAAGATGAGCACCACAATCCCATAGTCGCCTTTAACTGGACTTAACTGTCCAGGGGTCCTTTACCTTTTTTTACCTTACGCAACAGTGTGACTATATAGCACATTTTAAAACAATTATAGTAATTACACGTGATAAAATTATAGGCATAGATAGGCTTGCTGGGAGGAAAAGTGAACAGGCACGAAAAACATTACAGGCAGAGGCATTTGCCTAATATTAATGGGCAGGTTGTTCCAAAGAGAAGGTGCTGCTACACTGAAGGTTTGATTCCTTGCAAGTGCAGAATGAACAATATGCGATACTTGTAAAAGTGCCAATTCTGAGATTGAAGCAGTCGAATGGGCACGTATGCATATATAAAGGAAACTGAGACCAAGAGAGATATCTAATCCATGATGCCACAGTCCCAGTGATTAATTTAAAAGATGCATTTCCAGTTTACCACTAATTAATCAAAGGGGCTTATTCTGGGCTATTGGTCTCCAAAAGAAAAGCCAAGAAAATGGTAAAAGAAAAGTAAAAAATGCAGGGCAGTGGCACTGCTGTATGAAGGCTGGAAGCCAGAAGTACAAAAGATGAACCCGAGAATCACTCATGTTTAAAATGTTGACTAAAAAAAATCACGGCAGTGATTAACAGCATCCAGTTGAAGCAGCATCAAGCGAAAGAGGCACACAATGGACCAAGGACAGAATTCTTGAGTTAATCAAAACAGAATGGAACAGAAGAAGCACAACTGCCAGCACAGATCAAGCTTTGCCCTTGTCATTTTATAACTTTCTGTAACACATGTTCCCACGCATGTCTGTGCAAGAGTGTAAGTCAGTCGGATGTGGAGAATTCTGAACCAAATAGAAGTGGCTGAACTTCAGCTGTGGAGCCAAAACAACTCCAATGATTTATTCAGACAGTTGCAAGAACCAGCAACCTTTTCCTCCTCTGCAGCATTATTTGTATGTGTATGTTCTCTATACCCTCAGAGGAACAATAAGCTTGCCCAGCCTCTCTGCCTTCCCCAATTCATGAAGATGGATAAAGCAGTCTTATACTGTGTCTCAGGGGGGAAGAGAAGAGCATCAGACTCCCCTTCCACTACCATTTATCACCATTTCTCCACCAAGATTCCAACTCTCACGCCTCCTTTAGAAAACTCGGGTCAGGGAGACCCACATTTAATGTGAAAATGGGGGGGGGGGGTCCATTTGCATCATACGTCTGACTTCCACGTGACCTCAGTGTTTGCAGCACTCCTCCCTAAATTAAGCACCTACCTTTCCTCTTAAAAATAAAGCTGGGTAACTATCAAGCACAGAGCAGTACTGAAGATGGACTGGAAAATCCCTATGCAAAGCAGTTTGGAACAGAGAAGCAGTGCTGCACTCACTTGAAGAGGGAGGTTTTAGGCCTCTGGGGTTTCTTTTTTGCAAAGAATGCTGCAAATTCCCGTCCCGAGCTGGCATAACTAAGCTGAGCTGATGGCTCCGAAGATGCCCGTGTATTTTTCATATCCAAGTACTCCGTGAGCAGCATCTGGAGAGAAAGGGAGGGAGGAACAGCATTTTAAGAAGCACGTTTTTAAAAGGCTTTGTAAACAAAGTCTCAAATTAATGCCGGAAAACTAACCCATACAATCCATGAATACAGTCTGCACAAAAGTTTACCATCAGATTAAAACTCTCGTCAGAAGAAAGCTTTTGGTTCTACGCATCAACCTCGCAGATTTCTGAACAACTAACACGCCAGCCATTTGGTGTGGAATGGCTGTGGAACTCCCTTTCATTGGATGTCAAGGAAATAAACAACTATCTGACTTTTAGAAGACATCTGAAGGCAGCCCTGTTCAGGGAGGTTTTTAATGTTTGATGTTGTACTGTGTTTTAATTTGTTGGAAGCTGCCCAGAGTGGCTGGGGCAACCCACTCAGAGGGGCAGAACAACAACAACAACAACAACAACAACTCTAGTAGGGTAGTGGTGCCTCAGTTCTGAAATATCCTCCTTTTGAAGGCTAGGATAGCCAATTTATGGTTGGGAGTTCACTTTTAAATTGAAATATGTTTTTGTTTTTCCTAGATTTTGATGGCTATGGTTAGGTTGTTTTTGAATCTTTGTTTTATAGTACTGATTTGGAGTTTTTTATTATAGATATTATTGATACTGGTGCTGATATTTAACCATTGTTGTATTTGTGTTTTGTGATTTATTTTTGTAAACTGCTTTGAGGTCACTTTCAACAAAAAGCAGTATATGCACACATTTAATAATAACAGTAACATTTAGGTGCCAACACAGCCCATGTCATGGGGAATGAAATCATCTCGTAGAAGACACTCCTTTAGATAGCCCTAAAAAGGGCAATAAAGTTTAAATTTGCAGCAAAAGTTTCACCAAAATTCCTGAGCATACAGAGATTTACTGATGCTTTCACAGACAAAAATTTAGTCTGCCACACTGGATCAAATTTTGTAGCATTTGAAAAGAGCCCACTGTCTTCAGATGAGCATATTCAATACAGATCTAGACTAATTTAACAACCACTCCCTCTTTGTAGGAAGCCATGGGAAATGTTTTTCTGTAAGGAGGATATCCCCTGTGATTTCCCAGCAAAACCACAACAAGGTACAGTTCACAAAGTTCTTTGCACTGGCTTAGAGTGAAAAATGAAGTTTTTTAAAAAAGCAGAAAAATAAATTATTTTGATCAGCACATATTAGAGCACTGACAACACCTGGGGCCCATAACAGCATAGCAGGATTATTGGTAACCATAATTCACCCTGTTAGGAAGCTGCCTAATGTAATAAGAGAGCACACTGTAGGTAACAAGTGGAATGTATCAGTGAAGGAAGGATCTTATTTAAACAAATTAGCATGAAATAACAACCAGGCCAACAGTACTAAGCTGCTAATTAGACACAACTGAGAATTCTTTTTTTAAAAAAAGATACAACAAAATTAAATAAAGATAACCTGATTTCTATCCCTAACTATCTCAATTAGTTCACCAGCAGAGAGACTTCTGATGTGTTCTCATTCCAGTGCAAAGAAAACAGCAGTGTGTGTGTGGCCATATTTCACGGCAACTTATCTGCTTGCTTTGTTCGCTTTTAAAGGCAGAGTCACACATTATGTTTTTGGAGGGTATACAAGGCGTACAAGCTAATGTGCACCGAAAACCGTAGAATGTGGATAAAGAACATAAGCTCAGAAATATGCATATCGTATCAAAGAGCCAGGAATACTACCAGGCTGCAGAAACACCATACTGTACACTTAAAACATATCCCCCTCCGCCCCAAAGAACCCTGGGAAATCACAGAATGATAGAATTGTACAGTTGGAAGGGACCCCAAGGGACATCTAGTCCAACCCACTGGAATCTCAACTAAAGCAACCATGAGAGAAGGCCACCTTCTGCTTATGTAAGCATAGTTTATACCCTCATGGAGCTACAATTCCCAGCACCCTAAACAAAGTACAGTTCCCAGGATTCTTAGGGGAGGGTTCTTTAAATCTTTGGTATGTTCACTGCAGTTGGGGAACTACTTTCTCAAGCACACAGATCAGAAAGCCAAGTCATCAATAAGCTCATGAGGAAAGGGAGTTGGGCACCGCCAACCAGGCTCCTTCGCAAACAAGCACGCAGCATTTGAATACAAAATGTTTCCTGGGCATTATGGGAAGAGCGGTCCAGTCGAAACTGTCTCCATATCTGCCAGACTTGCACACCTCTCTGCTTTCAAGGAGTCCTGAGTGGGGTTAAGCCTTAACTTTCATCTTGCAACACATGAAAATGGAGCAGTGGCCGGGTGCTACAGAAAATGTAGGAGGGACAAGGGGCAAAGCTGGCTGAGAATTCTTAGAACATTAGGCAAAACATTCACATTTGAGGGCCAACAGTGGGGAGAAAAGAATTGCTGGAGATTTTCTCTAATTAGCATCCTGCAGTACCAGGTTCACAGAGCAACAGCAATTACCATTGTTGTTGTTAATTTGGATGATTATCATAATCATCACCATCTAATACTTATCAAGTACCTTTTTCCCCTTCTCTTCCATGTGCCCTGTTAGAGGCTAGTAAAAGTCCTACCCCACTATCAACGTCAGTCCCTCCAGCAGGTCTCTTCTAATATTTCCTGAACTACATATTTAGTTATAAACCAAAAACACTAAAAAAACACACCAAAAAACCAAACTTAAATTTTACAGCTTGAAACTGGTAGGCGAGGAGGGGGCTGGCAAAGATGCAGCTACACAACCCAATTTCTTCTGCTCACTGAAGTGATTAGTAATATTTGCCTGAGGATGAAGTAAGGCCACGAGTGTTTGGTCCTACAATGTTTAATTATTCGTTGCAAAGCCATCCATCAAAATCCTTGTTAGACGTTAATCAAATGCATAAAGAGCAAGATTTATGAGTGACTGTACAGTTTGCAGCATCCCATCCATCTATAACAAGGACTTCTGACTTCCTGTTCAACAGAGGTTGAATGTAGCCATCCGTGTATTAGACACTAATCACAAACAAATCTGGACATGACAGCAGAGAGATCCAATGAAGCATCATCATCATCATCATCATTATTATTATTATTATTATTACTACTACTACTACTACTACTACTACTATTTCCAAAAGCTAAAACTAAAACCGAAGTACTCTGGGGGAATAGCTGTTAGCCTACTGCAGCAACCCCAATAGTCTGCCAATGTGGTGGAGGGGTGGCACCTGAGAGAGGGGGCAGAACCTGAGAGAGGGGTTGCCGTGGCCACTGTGTAAAGCGGCAGTGGGGCAGTCTTCTTTTCCTCTACCTTCAGCTGCCACTGCTTTCCGAACAGGCTTGTTGCTCTCTCTGGGAATGCCCGGACATCTCTTTCTAGCCAGGGCTCCATTTCACTGTGTGTGCTGTGAAGTAGCACTCCACACTTTCCAAACGCCCATTACAAACTTACCCTACCCTCTTGTTTATTTTTTTTAAAAAATCCATATGCACGGCTATTCCTTTTGCATACTTCACTAAGAAGCTGCAACAGGTCTGTGGCAAATTCACAGGTTTGTGTGTTGCCTTATTTGGCAGCAAATGGACAGATATTTGCAGTTTTCTCACATGCAGGCCTATGCAGAGAGAAAGCTACGCTAAACCCTTCTCCTTGTGATGCTGTTAGTTTGTGTCCAGAGTTTATTTTTGTTTCGTTGGAAGAGGGGGGTGCATTTAGACATGCAGCTCCCTCCGCACCCTGGCAGCACTGGGTAGTTCAGATGGTTAGAGCGTGGTGCTGATAGTGCCAAGGTTGCAGGTTCGATCCCTGTTTGGGACAGCTGCATATTACTGCATTGAAGGGCTGGACCTGATAATCCTCATGGTCCATACCAATTCTATGCATCTGTGCTTACAATTTGAGTACAGTGGTACCTCGGGTTGAGTACTTAATTCATTCCAGAGGTCTGTACTTAACCTGAAACTGTTCTTAACAACAACAACAACAACAACAATTAATAATTAATAATTAATAATTAATAATTAATAATAATTTATTTATACCCCGCCCATCTGACTGGGCTTCCCCAGCCACTGTGGGCGGCTTCCTCAGTGTCCGGGTAGAACGATGGGGGTGAAGACGCTCCTTCAGGTATACTGGACCGAGGCCGTTTAGAGCTTTAAAGGCCAGCACCAACACTTTGAATTGTGCTTGTCAACGTACTGAAGCACCACTTTAGCTAATGGGGCCTCCTGCTGCTGCTGCGCCGCCGGAGCACAATTTCTGTTCTCATCCTGAAGCAAAGTTCTTAACCTGAAGCACTATTTCTGGGTTAGCGGAGTCTGTAACCTGAAGCGTATGTAACCTGAAGCGTATGTAACCCAAGGTACCACTGTACTATGGAATTCAAAACTTAATGCAATATAAGGAATAAAAATCAATAAAAATATGATTAAAAACCATACAGAATCTAGCACAGTGCATTACAGTTGCTACAGTGCGCAGAAAGAAAACAGCAACTGGTCTGCCAAGACCCTCAGCAGTTTTCATGGTTCATTGGGGGATGGTGGTTGCAAACCACTGGCAATGACCTGAGGTTGTTGGGAAACAATGAAGGATAGCCATGAGGATATGTTAAGAGCTACATAGAAGGACTCCTGCCAACCTAGCAGTTTGAAAGCACGCCCTAAAAGTGCAAGTAGGTAAATAGGTACCACTCCGGCGGGAAGGTAAGCGGCGTTTCTGTGCACTGCTCTGGTTCGCCAGAAGCGGCTTAGTCATGCTGGCCACATGACCCAGAAACTGTACGCTGGCTCCCTCGGCCAATAAAGCGAGATGAGCGCCGCAACCCCAGAGTTGGCCACGACTGGACCTAATGGTCAGGGGTCCCTTTACCTTTTACATAGAAGGAAGAAGCCCCATCACCTCAACTCAAAGAGCTTCATTTGGCCCTATCTCAAATCTGAGGCTCAGAATGTACTTAGAGAAATACTGTTCTTAATTCTAAATAGATGCCTTTTGTACCTAGCTCTGCTTGGCAAGTCTTGGGGTTCATATGAAAAACAAAGTAGATCTGACAAGCATGCAGTAGACCCACCTCACACACTTCAAGGGGAATGACAAATCCAGCAATATTTCCATCTCTAAAATGATAGCAGGGTTGAATTCTTCCTATGCTATACACAAATTAAGCATCATCAGTAGGCCTGTCAAACAGCTCATTAATTTTAGTTGATTAATAATCTGGCTTTTAACCAAATCAATTAAATTTCAGTAGGTTTGCAGATTGCCAATGCCACAGTAAGGATGCCTTATTGAAAAAATAAAGTGTGAGATAACTAACCATTCATTAAAATAAGTTGCTCACTCCTGGGAGGAAAGACCACCTTGATCATTTTCTTTTCTTTCTTTCTTTTTAATTTCCTGTTTGGTCATCATTATAGAACCAAAACAGCTTCAAAAAAATAAACAAACAATTCTCAGTTCTCCAATGAGCAGCTTCAGAAGGGATGGGGAACCGGTGGTGTTTCAGACATTGTTGGAATCCAACTCCCATCAAGCCCACTCTGCATGGCCAAGAGTCAGAGATGGGAGTGAAGTCTAGTAGCGGCTGGAGGACCAAAGGCTGCCCAATCATGAGATAAAGTCTTAGTTGATTAATCTGCTGGTGAAAGTTTGCAGACCTAATCATCATTCCCTTCCAGAGGTTTATTTCCCATCAACCCCAAGCAAACAGCACAACCCAATTTATCTATTTCACTAACCACAGAGAGTTTCCGAGTCAAGGCAAATGAAGCCAATAAATAGTAGGATGTTAAGTACACAATATGTTAGGGGAGGGAGAAGAGGAAGACATGAATTGATGTTGGAGAAAGAACTTGACAGAGACAACAGCAGACACCTGTCAGCTGTCACTCTTCAAAGCTTTCCCCATCAAAACATCCCTTCAGTTGTATTATCTGCTGCAGATCTCTTCTGGAAACATGACCCATGAGTACAATAATTAATTACAAAGTGTCCTTTGTAGTTTTGGTCACAAAAATCTTTAAAAGCAGTTGGAGGAAGGGATGATAAAAAGCTCAAGGCCTCTTAAAGCAAGTAAAGAATCAACTACTTCTTCCAAAGATGTGGTGAACAAATGAGTCATTACATCATCACCACCACCACCACCATCATTCAGTAGGAGCTGGGCATTAAATACATTTTGATTTTTCTTAAAGCCTTCTTGAGGACCAGACAATTTTTTAATGGCAACACCCACAAATAAGCACAACTCATGTGCAATGATTTCCTACACCAATATTCCTGCATGTATTCCTGCAATATTCCTGCATGTCTGCAAAACAAAGGAATTCTATGGTGTGACGGGGGAGCAGCCAAATATGACCCTTTTCCTCTTCCTATTTTTTAAAAAATAATACTCTCAAACCCAAACTCAATTACACTTATATTATTTTCGGTCCCCAGTTTGTCCAAAGAGAGATAACAGATAGCACAGCATGAAGCCATGGGGTAAAAATAAACAGTTGCTGAACTTCTTTTCCATACATACAATTATGCTGAGGTTAAAATAAGTATCATATACACCCTTTTCTCCTCTCACCATGACCTCATTCATTAACCAACATTTTGGTAAGTTTTTGTTGTTTCTTCCCTACTTTTTCCCCACTGAAAAGCTGTTTAGGGATAATGCAGTATTTCCTCTGCTTTATATCCCTACACCTAGAGGACCATGCTGCTACCTCAAACGACAGCAAAAGAGCTGGACGAGAGAGCCACCAATGGTCTTTAGATTTCAGAGTCAAGTGACACAAAGCAAATTTTAGGCATGCATTTAAAAATGTCAAGTCTAAATGCAGTACACAAAGCCTCCCAGCCTACCTCCAAGATCATGGTACCTAAGCCCAGGGACATCAAATTAAGCTCTGCATGTCCACATGCAAAGATAGAGAAGGCCCAACCTTTTAAAAAAATAAAAAAATGGGACTATTGGAAGGTGAGGGGTTCCTAGGGAACTTAATGTATAGTGGCAAATCCTGGTCGGCTACCGCTCAATGTCCAACAGAGTCTTTTAAAACTTGGTTATATGCCTGCCAGAAAGGGATTGGCTCAATGGATCAACAATGATCGGGGTGGGGAGAGGAATATCATGCCCACGAACTATCACACCCTCCCTTCCTTATTGAGATCTTAAGTTTTGCAAATTATGGCCATGCAATGCTGTTCAATGGCTGCAACATAATTAATCGTTAATGTACCAAACTAAGGTGCTATAAGCAGGGCGGACTTTGGTAATACAGCACCCTACGTGAGGACAACGTTCAGCACTCCCCCTAAATATTTCATACTTTCACAGTAATTCCTTTTTTCTTTTTTTCTTTGCCTCAAAGCCCTATGTGGGGGAACTGCCTGAACCACCCTAAATCTGGCGCTGCTCTAAGAACAAGTAGATGATTCAGAGGCTAGCACTTACAATTCACTAGTAGGGGGAGAGGGCCCGGGGAGATGGCATACTGTTTAAATACCAAGCATGTTAACTCTTAGATAATACAGTGTATTTCATGTTCTTCATCCTTCCAACTAATTACTTAAGACATCCTGCTGCAGTCAAGATGGTAACAGTATATGACCTCAGTCTTCATTAAATGCCACTACTTAATAACAGACTCCAAAAAAGGGCTTAGTTTCATTTACTCCAAGCTCCTGAACTTTAGAAAGTTGTTAATCAGACTCCTATGTAAATGGAATGACGATTAAAGGTTAAGTACAGGTTTCGGAAATTTCAGAAGTTGAAGACGTGTCACCCTTAAAAGGGAGGGAGGGGGGAAAGGGGGAAAGAACTATCAAGCTTTGACAGGAACTAAACATCTTAATTAAAATGCTCAGAAGTACAGTACTCATTTCTGCATGAAGTTCTATTTTCAAATGTCAAATTTAATCAGGCACTTGAGTAAAAATCCGCAATATTCCTACGGAAGGGAGGAAGGGAAGAAAATGCCTTGGGATTCTCCCCTTCTCTGCTTATCCTTAAAAATCCTCTCTTCCAGGGAACAGAATGCTTTCTCAGACACCTTGACGCAACCCACACTTCCTCTTCCCAGAATCCAATGCCGTTAGAGCTCAGGAGTATTGCTGGCATCCTATTTTGCAAACGTGACAAAATATTCAATCAGAGAGGCCCCAGTACATTTGCTCCCTTTCAGAAACCTTGAGTGGCATGATTCAAAAGGATTTATGTTCTCTGGAAATCCCTCCTATATTTCTGTCAAGAGCCTATAAAAACATTTAAAAACAACAACAACACCCAAAACATCATTACCAGGGTGAGTCTAGAACTTCAGGGAGCACTGAATTAACAGCTGGAAGTGGGAGGGGGGGCATGGGCATGCAGGGGGATGCAGCGGCTCCACGCCCAAATCAAGTAAATAAATAGAATAAATAGAAATACTTAACTAACAGCTTGGTTCTGCCCCCCCCCCAAACAAAAAGTCTGTCCCCGCTAACATAAATCCTGTGTATGCCCATGGTGTGGGGTTTGGCAAAAAGCAGAGTGCCAACCACCAGTAAGCCTCACTACTTGTTGTGGCTTCAAATTCCCGAGGGCCAAATAAAGAGATCTGGAGGGCCACATTCTAATACTGAGTCTGTGATGTCCCACTGCTCTCCTACAGCTTAATCAGACTCTGCTTGCTTGGGTAAGGGTAGGGAAAGGTGCACCATATTGCAGGTTTTCTGATGTATTGTCTTATGCCCTGTTGGGAGTTGGAACCCTATCAGCTCCCACGGAGATCTTGATGACATGAAAAAAGTAGGGGTACCCCAGAAGGTGCTACACAGCAAATAGTTGTGGGCTGCACAAGTCCTCCATGCCAAGCCACATAAATCAGGGCTTCAGGTAATAAGCATGGATGGGCATTTCAAGAAAAACCTGGTCTGTGTCCCAGCAACAAATTTCCCGGAATGAGAGTCTAGGTCAGAGACATGAGCAGAACAAGACCAAGTGGAACACTACAGACTCCTTTGTGTCTGCAATAACACTCTCCAGGAAGTGCAAAGGGAGTTGCTGCAGTGCAGCAGAGAGCAGGCCAGCAGTTCCTAGAGATGAAGGCACGTGAGTCCCAGGTTTGAAACTGCTGGTGCTTTGTTGTTGCTGTTGTTTAGTTGTTTAGTCATTTAGTCGTGTCCGACTCTTCATGACCCCATGGACCAGAGCACGCCAGGCACTCCTGTCCTCCACTGCCTCCCGCAGTTTAGTCAAACTCATGCTGGTAGCTTTGAGAACACTGTCCAACCATCTCATCTTCTGTCGTCCCCTTCTCCTTGTGCCCTCCATCTTTCCCAACATCAGGGTCTTTTCCAGGGAGTCTTCTCTTCTCATGAGATGGCCAAAGTATTGGAGCTTCAACTTCACGATCTGTCCTTCCAGTGAGCACTCAGGGCTGATTTCCTTAAGAATGGATAGGTTAGATCTTCTAAAAAGCACAAAAACATAGAAGGCCCTTGCCCAGGGGTAGGCAACCTAAGGCCCATGGGCCGGATGCAGCCCAATCACCTACTCAATCTGGCCCACGGATGGTCCAGGAGTCAGTGTGTTTTTACATGAGTAGAATGTGTGGTTTTATTTAAAATGCATCTCAGGGTTATTTCTGGGGCATAGAAATTCCTTCATTGTTTTTTCCCCCAACATAGAGTCCAGCCCACCACATGGTCTTGAGGGACGGTGGACCGGCCCACGGCTGAAAAAGGTTGCTGACCGCTGCAGTCTTGCCTAGCCCACAGTTTGTTAGCACCCAACAAACAATGGCTAAACTGAGTCTAAACAGAAATATTGGGAATAATAGTCTTTCTTTAGATATCTGATAGTCTCAGATCAGGCCAGGCATATATACCTCCCTGTGCAGAAAATTCTGGATAGCTAAAACATTGTACATACAAATACTATTAACGCCACTGAGGAAACCTTGGATCAAAATGCATCCAGCAGGTTTTAATCTATTAAGGTCGCACTCAAAATCCATAAAGGCCAGTGGTGAGGAATGTATTGCTGTCCAGATACTATTGGACTACAGTTCCCCCCTCAGGCCTGACCATTGGCCACCCTCATGGCGGCTGATGCTGTTGGGAGTCCAACAACACCTGGAAGACCACAATTTCCCTACTCCTGTTACAAAGGCTGTAACATTATGGTGCCATAATGAGGCTCAAGGGAAAGCTGGTGTTTAAAAAAAAGGAATTTGCAAAGTATAAGTGACTGAGATGATAGCCTATTTTACAGACAGAGGAAAAGGGGAAGAGAGAAAGTCAATTCTATATTGACATTAAGAAGAAACATAGAATTGTAGCTTGCAAAGGACCCTGGGAATCATTGAGTCCAACCCCTGCAATGTAGGAATCTCAACTAGATCTACTAGCCAATATGCAAGATGGGTCGAGAATAGTAGGAAAGTAGCAACTGATGATGCAGCATTTAACCAAATGCCTAAGGAAGTATAAAAGTGTAAAACAGTAAAGCTGATTCTAGTTATAGGCAGGCCACTAAAAATGAGTGTTGAATAGCCAGTACAATTCAGAAATGTCTTTAGATAGTATTCTCTTTCCAGGTGGGTTTTTGAATTTGAATTAAATGAGATATTCCAAACAAACCCAGAAACCACTTCTTTCCTACAGGTTAGAAATTGGAGTTGTATTAATTGTACAAATCTAAACCTGCGTGAATGAAAGCTGCTAGGGTCTAGGGAGTGCTACACCAAGGGTTCAAGTATTCTTTCTTTCTGTAGAAGATTTAAGACCTAGCTCTCAAGTGAATGATTCTCAAACTGGCTTGCAACAGGTTGTGATAATATCCAGCCTGCATACCCAAAGCTCGTATATATACACGAAACCTAGCAACTTGTTCCCCTGGCTAACAGATGGAACCAGACCCAGCTTCCCTTCAGTTTCACAGTCCCAGGAAATTAGCAACTGGGGTAGAATGATCTTTCTGTGAGGAAAAAACAGCTCCCAGCAGCAGCTCCTTGAGATGATTGGATGGCTGGACAGAGACACACTTGTCTCCCCTTTGCAATGATGTTTTCTATGGAAGGCAAAGCATTTAGGCTCCCTTGGTCCCCGGGCCACTGCCAAAAAAAAGAATGTGCTTCCCTTCAAATAACTGCTCAAACTCTTGGAATGCCTTTGAGCCAGTCACCATCTCTCAACCTTGTTTACCTTGTTACAGGCTTGTTACAGGTATAAAATGGGGGGGGGGGAGAGAGAGAGAGAGGTACGCTACCCTGCATCCCTCAGAAAAGTAAAAGTAATAAACATCTCACACGTGCACGCACGCACGTACACACACACACACACACACACACACACACATGTTTAGACTTTAAAACTGAAGGTCCACAACAGTACAAGCTTTCAGAAAACAGCCATCATATGGATTCACAAACTTGCACTCCTGATCAAGGGCACCCCCCTACATCGAACCTCTCTTCCACAAGCCCCAGTAAAATTAAATAGGTATTGTGCAAAACCACAGCTGCTGTTTTTAAGCCAGTTTTCTAGCACTCTGAATTGTGTTGCTAAGTCCCAGCCTGATTGAAAAGATGTCAACCATATTTCCAAGCCTTCTAGAAAGGCAGCAGGAAAGACCATTTCCTATCTCCTCCAAACACCAAACACATACTCACTTCCAATTCATCCTGGCCAGCAAAGCTTTTACTGGCTTCACTAGAGAAGTTTAAAAATGAATAGGTGAGAAACTAATACCAGAGGGGGGAGCTCACAGCAAAGAGAAGATTCACAAAGAAGCTGTTAAAAGGAGGGAAATATCTACGCATGAAGTTGCAACATAAACCATTTCTTGCTTTTTTTGCCTTCTTTTTTTAAAAAAGCCTTCATGCTCCACCCCACATTTCTTTTGTCATTTACACTCCGCTATGAAAAGCACAACACTGGGCGACCAAAATGCCACCGTTAAGCGGATTATAATGTTTCCAAACATGCTCCATTACAGCAGAAGTGTAAGTGCATTTCTGCATCAGGGAGCCTTTTCCCCAGCCTTTCTTTCATCAACTTATCAAGTGAAGCTAAACAGCGCCGCTTGCATCTAATGATACTGGGCTTCCCATAATGGGATTAGGAAAAGCAGCATTGTCATTAGTTTCAAGGTACTGTGTGCAGCCTTGCCTACAGTCCTCGCTTTGTGCTTTTAAACAGACATGCCATAAAAAGACAGATGTGCCAATATGAAAGGAGCGGCTGAATTCCTGAGGTATATCTGCATTGCTTTACTCAAAGAAGGGAATCACAAGCATTGGCAATAATGATGGTTTAAACAGACTGGGCGCACAGTTACTGCAGGTAACCTGAAGGCTGAAGTGTGGGACACTACCATGCAAATTCCCAGCTGTTTGTGTGTGCTTGAAAACTTCTGCCCATATATGTTTGAGGCCCAGAGAGCTCCCACCTCTCAACCCAAACCTGGTGTCTTTCTGAGGTCAGTGACAATGTCATTAAAAGGATCTTAACTACAGCTCCATATCTCAGTTGGTGCTGACCTTTAAAGCCCTAAATGGCCTCGGCCCTGCATACCTGAAGGAGCATCTCCACCCCCATCGTTCAGCCCGGACACTGAGGTCCAGCACTGAGGGACTTCTGGTGGTTCCCTCATGGTGAAAAGTGAGGCCATAGGAAGCTAGGCAAATGGCCTTTGTGATAGTGGAGCCCTCCCTGTGGAATACCCTCTCATCAGATGTCAAGGATATGAAGAACTACACAACTTTTAGAAGACATCTGAAGGCAGTTCTGTATAAGAAAACTTTTATGTTTAATGTTTTATTATGTTTTTATATGTGCTGGAAGCTGCCCAGTGCGGCTGGGGCAACCCAGTCAAATGTGCAGGGTACAAATAAATTATTATTATTATTATTATTATTATTATTATTATTATTATTATTATTATTATTATTATCTTCCTCTGGCAGTGTGATAAAGACAGAAGCTCAAGTTACATATTTATATTTACTAAAATTTTGTATTAGTATTTCATGGATGTATTATGATTGCTAATTTAGTTTCCATCTTGCTTCCTAGCAATACTCTCAAAGCTGCTGTGAAAAGGCAAAAATCCTTTCTAGATTGAATTTTTTTACAAACTTCCTTAAAATAGAGTAGTGAAGTATTAAAATGGGCCTCCAAAGGCAGGGAGGTCCAGAGGTTGGACAGCACTGACAAGAAGGACCTAGTCTTTACTGCTGCCAGCTGGACATTCAACAACTGCAGCCTCTTTATATGATATTGAGGCATTCGGTGAAACCCAAGGTAGAAAGTGTTTCTCAAGGTAACTAGCGTCCAAGTTGGGTTTAAAAGTAATAAGCAGCATTCTGAATTTGTTTCCCGAAAACAATGGGCAACCACTACAGCTCTTCAAGCACTGCTGTTAAGACCCTTACAATTCGTGGGCTAAGACTGGATTAAAATTTAATAAATGGTTATAATAACACAGCCAGCAGTAACTACTTGTAGTGGGCAATAATGGAACTGCCCGACTCTATTAAGCAAATGTTTTGGATCAAGTGCAACACCTGCTGCTCTGAACACAGCACCCCTGCTTTCATGTCCTGAACCTGGAAGGCATCAACCCCAGCTATTCAGCAGAACTTAATTATGCTGTCTTCACCTGCTCCCCACCACTTCCAGACTGAAACGAAGCATGCCTGGTATTGAGTTCTGTCAAAGACTGTAAGTTTGTATTTACTGTGCTACAACCACTTGAATTCCACCGATATTCCAGAGAGTTCCATCCATATTGCCACCTCTGCTGGATTTTCTCACTGACCACAATATTCTCAAACTGCATTCTCTGCTCTTCTACTCACAAGCATTTGTACTGCGGGGAGACGAGAAAAACCAAGGAGGAGAATAGTGACTTGATTATTAAACACACAGAGAGGAGGAGGGAAAGGCTAGCACACTTACAAGTAGCTGTATTCTTTTTACATTTAGTGTTTTGCACCTCTATTTATTATTCCATCTAGCCTAATAGAAACAAAAGTACCGCTAAAATGGCTGAAAGCAGCAAAGCAGCATTAACGGAGCACAGACAGGAAGGCAAGTTGCACCACAGCAGCCAAATCTATTCAACCCAACTTCATTATTTTCCCACCAGCAAGTGTGAAGTTCAAATGGACTCTCTTGTGAAACTCACACAGCCTTAACACCAATTCATAGAGACAGGAGTAAGGCAGATGGCTCCAGAGCAGCTTTGCCAGCATCTATCCCACGACTGCCATTTAATTCCTGTGCCTCACAAAGAAACGCTGCTTCATCTCAGCAGAGCCAAGCCAAGGGATTCAGTGACACGAGCCTACCCTGGGACGAAAGGGGAAACATCAGAATGTTAGGCATAAGGCCAGGAAGCCAAGGGAAAGTGATGTGCCAACAAGGCAAGCTAGAGACTCACCTGGGCCAGAAGGGTGATCAATTATGTAGATACTGTTCTAAATAATTCCAAAGAGGTAATGAAGCCCAAAATGGCTTGGGCCCAATACATCTCCTTCCCTGTGCCCTACCATGCTCATCAGTTAGCTGAAAGTTATCTCTTGCTAATGCATCACAGCTGAAAACAATCTAGAGTTGGGGGTCAGCAGTTCACTGATGGTACTAAATTGTTCAGAGTTGTTAAAACAAAAAAAAATAATAATTATGAAGAACTCCAAAAGGATCTTTCCAAGATGGCAAGTGCAAATCAATGTAATTAATTGTCAAGTGATGCATGTCAAATACAACAGGATGGCTCACTTGGTTAGAGTGTGGTGTTGATAACGCCAAGGTTGCAGGTTCAATCCCCATATGGGACCACTGCCTATTCCTGCATTGTAGGGGATTCAACTAGATGATCATCAGGGTCCCTTCCAACTCTACAGTTCTATAATCTAAATACATACTGATCAGGAATGAGACCTTTGGGGTTGTAGCAGATAGCTTGAGGAAGATGATCACCCAATATGCAGCAGTTGTGGAAAAGGCAAATTCCATGCTTGGAAACATTAGGAAAGGAATTGAAAATAAAGTTGCCAGTATCATAATGCTGTTATTTGGTGTGAACAAATTTGGAATACCATGTGTACAGTTCTAGTCACCTCAACTAGTTGTAAGAAATTCAAAAAAGGGCAGCCTGAGAAATGAAGGGGGCGGAGCAACTCCCCTCTGAGAAAGGATTGCAGCAAGTAAGCGCCAACATGAAAAGAATATATAAACTTATGTATGGCATGCAAAAAGTGGATAGAGAAAAGTTTTCCTCCTGTCAGAACACAGTGGGCATCTCACGAAAGCTGAATGTTGGAAGCTTCAGGACAGACAACAGAAAGGACTGCACACAGCATGGAATTTGCTCCCAAAAGGCGGTAGTGATGGCCATCGACTTGGATAGTTTTCAAGGAGGATTAGACAAATTCATGAAAGATAAAGGCTATCAATGGCTACTAGTATGAGGGCTATGCTTCAGTGGTTGGATGCAGTGGTGCTTCTGAATACAGTCATACCTCGGGTTGAAGTAACTTCAGGTTGAGCGTTTTCGGGCTGCACTCCGCGGCGACCCAGAAGCAACAGAGCATGTTACTTCTGGGTTTCGCTGCTCGCGCATGTGCTCAAAATGCGCAGAAGTGGCAAAACGTGACCCACGCACATGCAGATTGCGTTTGCTTCAGGATGCGAACGGGGCTCTGGAACGGGTTACAAACGCTTCAGGTTACAGATGCTTCAGGTTGCAGACTCTGCTAACCCAGAAATAGTACCTTGGATTAAGAACTTTGCTTCAGGATGAGAACAGAAATTGTGCGGCGGCAGCAGGAAGCCCCATTAGCTAAAGTGGTACCTCCAGAACGGACCTCCAGAACGAATTAAGTTCTGAAGCTGAGGTACCATTGTACCAGTTGCTGGAAACTGCAGGAGGAGACGGTACACTTGTCTTTGAGTCCTGCTTGCAGGCTTCCCACATGCATTTGGTTGGCCACTGTGAGAACAGGGTGATAGAGTAAATGAGCCATTGGCCTGATCCAGCAGGCTCTTCCTATATTCACATTTTCTGGAGCCTACATATCTATAGGATTACCTCTTCTCCTACATTCCCCTCCTCACCAGTTAAGATATGCACCAGATATCCATCACTGCATTAAGTCAACACACATTTAGCAAGGAGCAGGGATTTGGGGGTACTCTTTTGTCACTGAATCAACCTCTGCACAGTAAGAATTTGCCAAAATACACCCCTGATAATCTTCAGAAAATGCTGCTACTTATTCAGCAGGGCATTTGAGAGCTGAGACCATGGGTTATGTGAAATTTATTTTTAATTATTTTATTAGCTTTTCTGCTGCCATGTTCATTAGTGTTATGAGCCCAGGCACAATATAAGGCAGGCTAAAAATGTTTAAAATAAATAAATGGTGCTCTAGAGCGTCATTATTACACTTATCAACCATTAGGACAATAAGATGTAACCTAGTGAAGCCACATGTTGTCATATGAATAGTTATACTTCTGCTGATGCCAAACAGAGTTTGGACAAATAATTCTTCATAGCAAGTTTGCATAATCCATGCTATTTGCATAATTAATCCCCGCTTGCTGTGGATATGCAGAAATGAGAATCACTGTTGCAGACTTTTGGTTTGTTTTGATTTGCAACAAAACTCACACACCTCTCTACAGCCAACCTACTGCTCTGAGTAAAAACTCAGCATAGCATAATTGGGAATGTCCAAATGCAATGTCCATCAGCAATGGCTCAAGAATGTGCACTGGTTTGCAATACTTGCAATTCCTCTTCCTGTCCAGCATGGTCCACTCAATTAAAACTAAACAAAAAACCAAGGAGGATTTCTATGGTAGCTGGGAAACAAGAAGATTCCTTATATTAAATGTGTCCATCTAGCCAAGTATCGCCTACTCCGACTGGCAACATCTCTCCAGTATCCCATGGAGTCTCTTTCATCACCTGCTAAAGGTTCTTTAACTGGAGAGTTCAGTGATTGACCTGGGAAAACTTCCACAAGCAAAACAAGTTTTCTACCTGAATGATTTTCCGTTCTCAACTTGCTAATTGCTTTATTCCAAGAACAGAGGGAAATGCCTCTGCCGTTCTTGATCAAAGCCTTAAGGGATCTGTGTATGCCACAGTTCCAATGGAGTACAGAAAACCAGAACAGTGTGGTACTGCACTGGGAAAAGAATGTGTTGCAGCTTTCATTTTAAAAAAAGGTTTCCAGCTGATATGGAAGGTGGGAAGGGGGTTATTGGTTGGTTTAGTTTCTGTTCTTGTTCTTATCTTGTATTTTTATGCTGTGAACTGCCCTGGGATCTATGAATGAAGGGCAGTATACAAATTTAATTAATTAATTAATAACATGGTTGCAAATGTATGCTTCAAAATCAATGGGAAATGCTTGCTGAATGCAGAGAGTTAGCTGAACAAGACTTCCAATAATTGGGGGTAGAGCTTCAGAGTCATGCCTAAGCCTTTGTCCTTCCTCGTGACTAGCAAAATTAGATATTTGCCAAATGCTGTACATAATAAAGCACCATTCACAAAGTAAGAACCATTATACAATTCTGCATAATTCATAGAGGTGACAGAATTTCAAGGACAGACCATTGGTCCATCTAACCCATGAATGTCTGGCAGAAAATGGCTCTTCAACTCAACTTTTCCTACCTAATATCCTTTTCAGCTGCCAATTCCTGGGAGTGACCTGGAACCTTTTTGAATGCAAAGCAGATAATCTGAGTTACAGCCCTTCTCCACATAACTCAGCTGGGAAATCATGCCCTAAAATTTTCTCATGACTCCGACTGAAAACCAAAATGTTTTCATATATAATATGTATATTTACCATTAAAACAACAGGCCACTGAAGGGTTACCTGTCTGTTGGTCTCATTTATGCTTAATTTATTTTATTCTTCTATTACTTTGGGGGCTGGGGGCGCGAGATACCTTTACAGACTGGATTCTAAGCACAGACAATGGTGATTAGAAGTGATGGAAAAATGAGTAGGTTGCAAACCTGTATTAACTTGTCTCTGTTTTATATAATTACTTGCAAGGTTTTTTAAAAGACATTTGCGACTCACAGGGGAGTCTATGAATTTATTGTCTTCCACCATCTAATAAGGCTGGCAGCCATGAGCATTCCCTATTTATTGATGTGACAGCAATTTATCTCCAGTGGATAAAATGCAGCTATTTCAACTTGTTAAACACACACACACAAGGTTTGGGCAAGCAGAGCCTTCAAGCTCCAAAAAAGAATAAATTACTCAAAGGAAACAAAACAACCTTTCTAACAGCAGCAGAGCGCTCAGCACTCGGAGGAGGAACACTGTTACCTGGCAGATGTGAAACACACAACGCAGCAGGAGACGTAATGGCTCAAAACTCTCAGGAGGAGGCAGCACAGCTGAGTTGATGGACAAGGACGAGATCCTAGCCCAAAGTTGGTTGTTGGCATCGCAAGTTCCAATGCTAACTGTGCTCTCAGCTATTCACTTAGCATAGAGATCAATGGGAGGCTGGACTGGCTGTTGTAAATCAAAGTATGCCACCACAGAAATCTTCTCCTCTCCTAGGTATCCTCTCCAGATGCTGCTGGAAAACCATAACCATCATCCCTGACCCACTGACTATGACAACTGGAGCTGCAGGGCATCGATGTTCAGCAAAACCTGGTGGGCATTAGGTTGGTTCACAGCCCACTAGCATCTCTTCATCTCTTGCCTCCATGGTGATCCCTCAGGTCACTACTTTACTTGGTCCTTTTTCCATTAGTCAGTTCTTAGTTCCTTTGTACTAGGCAACCTAGAGTTTTTAGTTTATCTTCACCCACGTTTCTTACCAACACACACAATCTAAAAATTGAAGGAATGCCCTGCTGGGCCACTCTATGAATCCATCTATTCTCATGTTAACCTGTGCTCACTACATGCCTCTGGGAGGCCCACCAAGAGAGAATGAAGCCAATAGTTTTCAACAGATCATTTACAGCAGGCAACCTCAGGCCCATGGGCCACAAGCGGCCCACCGGGGTCATTTTACCAGCCCATGAGCTGCCCCCAAACTGAGCCGCCCGCTCGGTGAGTCCCTGCGCACTGGGCTAAACCGGCATGGCACGGGGACTCACTTTTGTGGTGCCGGAAAGCACGTCTGTGTAGACGCAGACGCCAGAAATCGCAGGTGCGGGCGCTCACACACACCCGCAATCTGGCACACAGAGAGAGCTCCACGGCAGTGAACCGGCCCAGGCAACGTAAGCCTTGCCGCCCCCTGATTTACAGTGATTCCTGTGATTCCTAGATATACTGCATCTGAATCTGTATGATCTATATCAAAACCCTTTGTGAGGTGGCCCTAGCCTTCCCATACAGTAGCAGCTGCACCATTTGTTAACACGTCAAATTCCTTCATCAGTAATCAAAATGTTCATGAGCATTCTATAGGATATCCCAACAGCACAGCCTAATGACTAAATGCAGAAGTTATTGTCCCAGGCAGCAATCAGGTTGTTGTTGTTGTTTTTAAATTAACCCTATTTCAAGAAATAAGAGTCCACCCAACCAACATTATTTTCAATAGCTTGACAAGCAGCAGCATTTTTGCCTGAGAAAAAGAAAACGGACACATTTTCAGTCTTAGCTATACCTCAAACAAATCACTGTCAGCATGAACCATCATTTTTTGAATGCTTCTCTATTCTCTATTCATTTCCATTAAAGCTCGAAGCACTTCACTCCACCGCCCATCCTATCAATCATAAGTTAAGAAATTTCTGGTGTTTGTGTGATGCATTCTAAAAGCATCAAACATGAAGCAAAATTATTTACAGAACAAAATGTGGTCTGGCAGCATCCTACTAAAATGAAGATGGTCAGCAAGCTGGCGGCGGGGGGGGGGTGTGTGTCTTCAAATCTTCCCTCTTCTGAATTTTCACTGTCTCCTTCATCCCTGGACTTCCAAAGGACTTGCAAAGGAGCGTGGGAATCGCCATTCTCACTCACAGTTCAGCTACTTTCTTCTACAGCCTTTAAGGAAGGAGCTGGGCAGGGCAAATATCACGTATTTCCTTATTCCACCCCTTCCTCAAAGAGCTGAGGACAGTGCACATGGTCCCACCTTCCTTTGATCCTCACAACAACATTAGGGCTGAGAGACCATGAGTGGCCGAAGGGCATTCTGTAAGCTTTGGGGAATATCAGGATTCTAAATCCCACAGTTTAAATCCATCATTGTAACTACAGTGGTACCTCGGGCTAAGTACTTAATTCGTTCCGGAGGTCCGTTTTTAACCTGAAACTGTTCTTAACCTGAAGCACCACTTTAGCTAATGGGGCCTCCTGCTGCTGCCGCGCTGCTCGAGCACGATTTCTGTTCTCATCCTGAAGCAAAGTTCTTAACCCGAGGTACTATTTCTGGGTTAGTGGAGTCTGTAACCTGAAGTGTCTGTAACCTGAAGCATATGTAACCTGAGGTACCACTGTACTACATCACAGCCTAGCACAGAACTCTTCTCTTCTAAGTGTTAATAGTTCGGCTTGCATCTCTGTCTCTGTCTCTCTCTGAGAGGCAGAAGATGGGAAGCACAGAGACAGGTCACCTGATTGCCCCGAAGTAAGGGCACCGGTGCAATGAAGGCAAAAAAAAGGCCCTTGCGTCTTTGAATACCTCAGTTGTCTGTGTCCGCCAACATGGATCCACAAGAGGGCACACCCTGGCATACTAGTTTTTCCACAGGCAGGGAGATTTATCATCTGGGAAAGTAGAAAACATGTGACGTTGCCATACACCTTCTCAAGTGATTTGATCACAGGAAAGCTAAGCACGGCATTTCTGAGAGTATCGCTTTGCTCTGTTCCCCAGCCTCTTCTACGCCCGTTGACACCAGCGCCTGCCTCTCTCCCTGATACACAGCAGCTCCACTTGATGTCACTGAGCAGTGCCAAAAAGAGGCAGCCCCCACCAGGGCTGTGGATCCTGCTTCCACTATGTGGAATATATGATTGCCTTGGGGCACTAGCTCAGGTGTGGGCAAGCTTACCCTAAAATATATTGAAGTATGCATTGACTAGGATGGCAGCCAACCTACAGGAAAAAAAAGAAATGATTGTGCCAAGAAATGATGGATTTGGTCTAGATGAAGTTCATTTCCACTTGCAATTCTTCATCCCTTCCTGTAAAGCCTTTTATTGCTTTTTGCTCAGACATCCCACTCTTATGTTAACCCATGGCCATCCACCGCCAGAAGCACATTGCTTCCTAATTAATTTATTCCCCATTGACTGAAATTAAAAATCATTTGCAAAATAGTAAATTCCCCCTCCTCAAAAAAAAGAAAAAAAAACTTTGATAAATGCACATTTAATTCTCACCCAGACGGAAACGCTCTCCCTCTTCCCCACCTCCACTGTCTGTAACACAATTAAGAGCACCTTAGATTTAATTTAATTTTATTATTTATTCAATTTCTATGCCGCCCTTCATTCTAGGATCACAGGACTGTTTACAATATAAAAACACAAACATATATAACATAGTAAGAAAAACAATACCCCTCACACACAAACAAACAAAGTTTAAAAAGCCACAGATTATTTCATTAGCCAAAGGCCTGGGAGGAGGAGAATGTTCTTGCCTGGCATCTTCTGTTTCCTTTCTCATCATCATCAAATTCTAATGTGTTATCTATGGGTAAAGGTAAAGGTAAAGGGACCCCTGACCATTAGGTCCAGTCGTGGCCGACTCTGGGGTTGTGGCTCTCATCTCGCTTTATTGGCCGAGGGAGCCGGCGTACAGCTTCCGGGTCATGTGACCAGCATGACTAAGGCGCTTCTGGTGAATCAGAGCAGCGCATGGAAACGCCGTTTACCTTCCTGCCGGAGCGGTAGCTATTTATCTACTTGCACTGGTGTGCTTTCAAACTGCTAGGTTGGCAGGAGCAGGGACCGAGCAACGGGAGCTCACCCCATCGCGGGGATTCGAACCGCTGACCTTCTGATTGGCAAGTCCTAGGCTCTGTGGTTTAACTCACAGCGCCACCCGCGTCCCTATCTATGGGCAGAATGACACAATTACAAGCAGTAAAACTTATCTGGGGTCCTGGGGTCCTCCATTTTTGTGTCATAGTCCCCCGTTTTTGCCAGCAGCAGCAGCAGCCGATGGTGGGATAACAAAAGGACAGAGGCAATGTTGTCCTACAAATCACCTCTTAAACACACAAATGTTGTTTTCTGCAACAGCCCCAGATTCCAAGTGATGTGTTATTCCACCCTTTAAATATATATATGTTTGCAAAGACCCACACCACGTTTGGGTTTCTCCATTTCTATTATTAATATTCTACTCTGTTCAACAGAATATGTTTGAGATATATTTGCAGGAGGGAATTCATTGTTCATGTTAAAGTCTTTTGTTAAACTTGTCTTATTTCCTTTTCTTTCTTTTTTAAAGGCAGTCAAAGGAGGATTTTTCCTACTGCTCCCTGAACGTGTCAGGTCAGCCTGTCATCTTATCTCCAGTTTTATTAGAATGAACGTGTCTTCTGTCTTCTTTAATTGCTACTTACATTCCAGTGCACAATCTTGGCAAAATACTCATTTCAGTCATTTTACTTCAGCTTATGATATGCTCAAAGTCAGTCTCGTTTTTAAAGAGAGAGAGAGAGAGAGAGAGAGAGAGAGAGAGAAGTTGGGGCGGGGAGCACTTTTTGAAATGTGTCAAACTAGCTCAGCGCAGCCGGGAGGAGACCCAATAACCTCAGTGTTCTGAAAATGTTTTATTTGCAGAGAGAACAGTGTTCTATTTTAAATTTATCATTAATAGCAATATTTTTTTAACAAAGAACAGAGTGTTTGACTGATGAACACTTAATATTCCACAGCCAAAGGTGCAAGCCACTCCTACCTACAGGGATGGGTGGAGACGAAGCAAAGACCAGTGTTGTCTCTCTGTCTATGGCAGGAAAACAAGAGTTTGGCAGTTTTGAAGAAAATGGAAGCCTGATATGCTGCATGCTGTTGTTTTCGAAGAACTGGTTCTACTTTAAAAAACTTGCAATATATCTCTCTGGTTTGCTGACTTACTTCCCTCCCCAATTTGTAGGCATGTAAAAAAAACAAGCAAAACCCCCATGATATAACAAAAATATAATGGGCTCAATCCAGTCAACACTGGGCTCTTTTGGCTCCCACTTAATTCAATGAGACAATTGCAACTGTGCGTAGTTCTTACGTTGAAAGCCATTGCACTTAAGAAGTGCATGATTTGTACTGGATTGTGCTCCTTGTGCTTCTGCTAATGACCCTGGGAAAAGCTGCCCTTGAAATGCCCCACCACTTGGGGAAGCAGGAAGAATGAGAGAGCAGGACCCTTTCGGGCCCCTTCCCTTGTCTCCCCACACTGGCTTTGGAGATGCAATCCTGGTCTGCTTGAACCAGGGTGCTCCATTAAATGCGAAGTAGAGAACTCTGGTTTAATATTTATTTCCTAACCAGGAACTTATATACAGTGGTACGTCAGGTTACATACGCTTCAGGTTACATACGCTTCAGGTTACAGACTCCACTAACCCAGAAATAGTGCTTCAGGTTAAGAACTTTGCTTCAGGATGAGAACAGAAATCGTGCTCCGGCTAAAGTGGTGCTACAGGTTAAGAACAGTTTCAGGTTAAGTACAGACCTCTGGAACGAATTAAGTACTTAACCCGAGGTACCACTGTATTTGGCTTTAAGCCAGGCCAAGATGAGATGAAACAATTTAAGGTGCAACTTTGTAAAATTCAGGTACAGTATTTAACATTTATGTTAAAATGTATAAAGAGACTGTGCACAGCACTTTCCTTCAGCACCAAGAAACCAAATCCAGCATCTACATATTTCAGATCAAGGATCTTCCAGGTCAGATGCTCTGATTTCCAGGCAGGTTTGAGTCTCGGTGCCAAATATTTTTTATCACGAACAACCACAGGGAAACAGTTCTTGAAAAGGAAATAGATTATGTGGACCAAGCCAGTTCTAATCATTATTTTCCTGTGCTGCCTGCATGAGGGATATTCGAACAACACTCTTGCACTTGAGATTTTAAAAACATTCCACCTCTCAGTTTGTCTTGATTGGTAGGGCTTACATCTACCACACACTCAATCAGATATGAATCTACATTTGTATAAAAATTACCCTTTTGCACTGACCTGGTGCGGATAATTGTGCACAGCCGCACTATACAAATGATGAAAACAATCAGTGAGATTGGCTGGGTCGTTGCTTGTGCTGCCATCATATAAAAAATAATTTGCACAAATTATTTTTTGCCTCAAATTGACGCTTTCCTTGTAAAGTCAACCCTCCACGCTGTGCCAAGAGCTGACACTTGGCAGGTGGTAAATATTTGATATTGCTACATGCAAAAAATAAAAATAAATCTTATAATGCCAGCAATCAACATAAAGAGCAGCATAATCAGACCTTCCTATCTGCATCTGGGGGGTGCAGTCATTAAATGAAAGTCCTGAAAGAGAACAAGGTATGTTGGAAACATCTAACCCATGTACAGAGTGCACACATCAATCAACATCTACAAAACCAAGCCCAGACTGGTAGAGAGATGCACAAATGTGCATACTTAACACCACACCTGTTCACAGAACCAAGATAACGGTTGCCTGCTGGTTCATTCAGATTAAATACCTGCATTTCTCGTGACTATTCAAATTAAACATGGGTGTTACTTCCATTGAATGCTGAATAAACATGTTCCACAAGTAGAAATAAAAAGCACCACAAATGCACTCTTAGCATCTGTTGCTGAATGAAGCCTGCTAGTCCACAGCACACTTATTCAGACTGAGGTTGTCAGAGAGCACAATACACACTAGCTTTTTACACTTCCCCTGCAAAAGAAAGCCACAAGAATGTGTTTCACTTAAAGAATTCTTTCAACAAACCAGCCCAGATCATCAGGAAAGCTTCCATTCTCATTTGGAGAACCAAGCCACAAAATGACAAATAGTCAAAGGACATCCTTTTCTTACATAAAAGTAAATGTTAAAAAAGAACATCAACGGTGCATGAAACTGAAAGTTCAAGTGTATTTTATGTAGTGTATATTATTATCGGTGCTTAAAAACCAGACTATTTTGTTAACTCTCAAGAAGCAGGGAAAACCCTGAGAATTGGGATTCAACACCTCTCCAAGAATGCAACTGGTGGCTTTGGCCCACCAGTAATGCTACAGATAAGCAAAAGCCTCCTCTTCTGCTTAGACTGCAGGGGTCAGCAAACTTTTTCAGCAGAGGGCCGGTCACTATCCCTCAGACCTTGTGGGGGGCCGGACTATATTTTGGGGGAAAAAATGAACAAATTCCTTTGCCCCTCAAATAACCCAGAGATGCATTTTAAATAAAAGCGCACATTCTACTCATGTAAAAACACACTGATTCCTGGACCATCTGTGGGCCGGATTGAGAAGGCAATTGGGCCGGATCCGGCCCCCGGGCCTTAGTTTGCCTACCCATGGCTTAGAGTACTTCAAGCAGTCTCTTGGTGCAAGGAGAACCCTGAGCTTGACAAATAGGAAAATTGTGTGACTTGCAGACATAGGGTGGTAATATCATATTGTTGCTCTCTTGATATATTTTGTTTTTAAAAAAACCACTTTGACACCCGGCAGTACCTCTCCAGTGCCAAAATGTTAGGGACTCCACCACTTCTCCAAGTTTTTGTTAACATATTTTTTAAAGGCATACATAGACATATAACTGATTAGCCAATGATACAATCGACCTATATTTACAGATATTGAAATCACTTGCTAAGAATGTAACTTATCATAGTTGAATATCTAAATACAACTGATCGCACATCTCCAAGGTACACATTGGTGACAGCCTATCATGCTTAGTACAGAACACAACACATCAGTTTTGCTCATAGAATGGCACTGATAAGCAACAGCCAGCACATCTTGTGCTTATCTGAACCAGCTTTTACCTTTGCCTAGGCTATAAGGTTTCCAACTCCTACAACATTCAAAATATTTTGAAATTAAGCCTTCTAAGCATATTCTTGAGATGCTGCTTAAATAGCCCAAGGTTCTCTGCCTGCTGAAGGTTTGCAGTTTCTTACTTACACTTTAATACAGTGGTACCTCAGGTTAAGTACTTAATTTGTTCCGGAGGTCCGTACTTAACCTGAAACTGTTCTTAATCTGAAGCACCACTTTAGCTAATGGGGCCTCCTGCTGCTGCCACGCCGCTGGAGCACGATTTCTGTTCTCATCCTGAAGCAAAGTTCTTAACCTGAAGCACTATTTCTGGGTTAGCGGAGTCTGTAACCTGAAGCGTATGTAACCTGAAGCATATGTAACCCGGGGTACCACTGTAATCTTTTAGAACCAAGCAAACCCCATTTTTTCAGTATTGTACCATCAGGCTCCTTAAATTCCATGTCTAGCTAAAACTGAGAAGAGCATTCTTTGCATCTTGTTGTGAGATGCAAGTGTTGTTGACCTGGGAACAACGAACACAGTATTCAGTAAATATGTAACAGGACAATTGCCAAGACAAAATAAAGTAGTTCTTCACACAGCGCATAGTAAACGATGGCATTCGCTCCCACAAGAGGAAGTATTGGCTAGCGACTTGAGCAGCTTTGAAAGAGGATTAGCTAAATTCATGGAGGATTGGGCTATCAGGGGCTACTAGCCATGATGGATCTGCTTTGCTTTCATTGTCAGTGTAAGCCTCTCAATACCAGTTGATAGGAATCACAAGTATGGACAGTTGGATTGCACACTGTTCTGCTTGCCGGCTTCCTATAGGCATCTGGTTGGACTCTGAGAGAACCGGATGCTGGACTAGATGGGTCACTGGCCTGACCCAGCAAGAGCTTATGTTCTTAAACACTGTTCTCCACTGAACTCTGTTAAATAGCAATGAAATTCTGCTTGCAAGCACCAACAAATTCTCCGGCACCTACAGTGATCCGTGTGTGCCTGTGTGTTAAATTTATAGAGTGCTCTAGGATGAGAAATAGAAATTCAAGGGATTATTAATGTGTCAAGGATGTGACGCATCAGGAGTAAATAGATCATCGTGTAATCTAAAGGACATGATGAATACCCAATTGGAGGACCAGATTCCATAGCTTCAGTTAATACGTATGAATCTATCGGCCAGATCTTTAAGGGGGTTGTTAATTACACTGTCAGTAGAAAAGCCCCAACACAAAAGAATAGAGAAAATGTTCAACGAGACCTCCAACCTGTAACCAATGGCCTTCATTGTTGTTTTTCAAGAGCGTGAATAGAAAAATGCAATCCTACTGTTTTCTATATAAACAGTCCAATATTGCCAGAAGCAGAACAACAGCTTTGGATACAACCTGTGTATATGATGGTATTTTCCCCTCCTGTTGACCATGCACACAGGTGCAAGCAATGTCTCCTGCATTTGCTCCACTGAAATAAAATTAGAGAATTGCAAGAGTACAAACCCTGTTCTTCCTCAACTCATTCATTTCATCAGTTTGTGTGGGAGACATTCCCAGTATGCTCCACAACTTTCCATAGCTAATTATGGCAAGTAAGTACTCTGAATTACTCTTTTAAAGACTAGATGACCCTTGTGGACTAGATGCCCCTTGGGATCCCTTCCAATTCTAAGATTCTATGATTCTATGATATACATAATTCAGGGTAAAGGTGCTTAGTTATGGAAATGATTCATTCCATCACTAATTATGCACTACTTTGCATGGATAATGCTTCACTTTGTTTGCTTCAGAGGCGCTTGAGGCTTACAGAGGAAGCAAATATCATCTAATGAAGGCAGATAAAGGTCAGGCAAGGCAGACAAGGTCAGATCAAGCAAGGAAGGTCTGAACGCAAGCAAAGTCAACTCAAAGCCAAAAGTCAAAAAAGTGAAAGGTGGACAAAGCCAAGCCAAAACTCTCTTAAACAGCGTGCAGACAAGAAAAGGACTTTCAACAACTCCAAGTGGACCTTGATAGCTTAAGTCCTCGCCTCTTAAGACAGATATGGGAAGATGCTGTCTCAGCAAGGAGCTCAAGCCAAGTGAATCCTTATGTAAACTAACTAACATGAACTAGAAAGTGGGTGGTTCCACCTTCTGAGAAGCTGTCTAGGTTGTTAAAGGCTCATCACTTGAATTTGCAGTCTTTGACTTCTATGAGGCTGGAGAAATAAAAATATTGCAGGGGACTCATCCTTGAAATCTGATGGTGGTTATAGAGCCGTGTCTGCAGTAAGATGTCCCCAATTAAGATATTGATGGTTCTACCATGAAAAATCAACCTGAGCCCTGTTCTCATCAATCGTACACCGTAATGAGTCATGATGCATTTAGGATACCATGCTCCATTTTGAGCATCCTGTGGTAGGCATCTCTAGTAGTAGTTCCTTGTCAGAGGTGGTACAGTGGTACCTCGGGTTAAGTACTTAATTTGTTCCGGAGGTCCGTTCTTAACCCGAAACTGTTCTTAACCCGAAGCACCACTTTAGCTAATGGGGCCTCCTGCTGCTGCCATGCTGCCGGAGCACGATTTCTGTTCTCATCCTGAAGCAAAGTTCTTAACCCAAGGTACTATTTCTGGGTTAGTGGAGTCTGTAACCTGAAGCGTATGTAACCTGAAGCGTATGTAACCCAAGGTACCACTGTAATGCCAATTGGCTCTCTGCTATGCTTTAGAACCAACACTGGAGCTGGCCAGAAAAGGGTTCGATCTCATCCCATAAAGCAGGAAGTTACCGATCTGTAGCAGACTTAGAAAAACGGTTAATTCTGCCCTCCTTGTTATGTGTCCAGGAAACTGTAACCTTCCTTGTAACTGTGCATTACCACAGGCAAAATCTGAACCATGCTGGTATAAGTAACGTCTGTGGTTTCAATATGGCCATTACTGAGATGGCTGAGTTAGCTAGGTTTGCTGGTCAGTCCAGAAAGCTCCAAGGGGGCCTACGGAGGAACATCACATTTGACATTACAGATACCTTTCTCAAGAACCCAGAGCAACACTTGTGTGACCTTAGAGATAAGTCTCCTAATCTGCTCACAATCTTGGCCACGTGCAGGTGCCTTTGCTCCAGCATGCGATGTTAGGATTTCCATTCAAATGACTTCACAAGGAACATCAATATGTGTTTAAATTGACTGTAAGAAATCGTTATCCTTTTTCACTGCCACTGGAGCACACAGAATAAATTTAATCTGCTATTGCAGGGCCACAGATTGTATCTGGAGTGTACAGCAAAAACTCTCCCAACAAGTGTAAGCAATTTGCAATTGAATGCATGGCTTAGATTTACAGTACATGCCTCATCCAAGCAGGGTTGCTTCTTTTGCCAATCAGTGCATTCCTATAACATGTTATTAACCTACAAGGTGACATCCTATTCAACAGGACCTAATATTTGTCCCAAAACAGCTCTGAGGAGCTGTTTCAAGATCCACACTTTATCCTGGCAACCCCTGTGTAAAGAAGACTCATTCTGAAGATCATTCTACAGAGATTTACAGTGGTGCCTCGCAAGACGAAAAGAATCCGTTCCGCGATTCTCTTCGTCTAGCGGTTTTTTCGTCTTGCGAAGAAAGCCCATTGACAGCTAAGCGGATTAGCGCTACAGCGGTCTAGCGGCTTCTAGCGATCAGCTGTTAAGCGGCTTATCAGCGGATCAGCTGTTAAGCGGCTTAGCGGCTTAGGAAAAGGGGGGGAAGCGAAAAAACCCGCGGGGACTCGCAATATTTTTTTGTCTTGCGAAGCAACCCCATAGGGAAATTCGTTTTGCGAAGGGCCTCCAAAACGGAAAACCCTTTCGTCTAGCGGGTTTTCCGTCTTGCGAGGCATTCGTCTTGCGGGGCACCACTGTAGTTAAAATGCTGACAGACTTATGTGGATAAAACTATGCTAAAGAATTTCACCTCTTTGAATCAGAAGATATGACTGCAAAGGCAACTTGGAGTAATTCATCCAGGATACACTTTATCAAAGATGGCAAGAAAGAAGGTTCAATTGATATACCTGATTTTCTATTTCCAAAGTGAAACCCACACATTAACTACTACACTGGATAGCCCAGTCAGTAGTAGAGCATGAGACTCTTAATCTCAGGATTGTAGGTTTGAGACCCACACAGGGAAAATGATTCCTGCATTGTAGGAGGTTGGACTAGATGATCTACGTGGTCCCTTCCAACTCTACAATTCTATGATTCTATTTAAGTGCCTCAATAAAGTAATACATCTGAAATCATTCCTTATAGATCGGGGGGGGGGGCCTGATGTTGCACAATTAAGGCTGGAATCCTACAAGCACATGGACAGTGAAGTTTAATTACTCACTCTCTTTGCCACAATATTTCTCCATGGAATATTTAATTTCAAAAAGTGAATTGTTGCATAAAAATTACTGTAATCAGTAACATGCTGAAACATCTCTATGGCCCCAAACCTGATGCCAAGTGGTAGTGGTAGTAGGGAATGACTTTGTGGGTCAAACTGGAAGCCAGGCTAAGCCTAATTTCATCCACAATCTAACAGCTCCCAACTCCTAGTTTAAAGCGTTTTAAAGTACTGTATTCCCCAAAAATAAATTTCCAGATAAAGCTCTGATTGAAATAGGAATTAAACCACTTTAAGTGCACTTTAAGTGATTCCCCCCCCCCTTATCAAATACTTCAGTTTAGGGTATAAAGTCATGTAAGCCTGCTAAATCCGATTAGGCCCTACTGAAATTTCAAGGACACTGGAAAGAAATTTTGAAGAACTCCACAACACATGCCATAGAAAGCCTTGAATGTGGAACTTATGCCACAACGTAAACTATGTCTCCTAGTGCAAATTTATAACATCCTAATTAAATATTAAAATTGCATAAGCATGTTTAAGGATAAGCATCTTGATCACATGACATCACATTTTGGCAAACTGGGCCCATCTGCAGAAATAATGTTTAAACAGTTATCACACATCTATAAATGGGACCAAATAATTGGGGGAAGGCAACAGAACCATTGGTTCATTAATCAACTTTTGATCAAATAGAATTCAGCCCTGATTCAGGTAGCAGATTTTAAAAACATATTAACGGATGAAACTGAATATATGTACTTGCCAAAAGCCACAGAAAGAAGGGGCCATCATAGAAGGCTCCATTTTTTTCTTATTTATACCTCCATAAGTAAATGGCAATTAAAAAGAAAAGTTAGAAAGCTTAGAATTCAGGAAGGAACCTAGAGCCTCTCATTCCCCATGGCCCAAGACAAGCAGCACCCAAAATGCACTCATTCCATCTTTAGCAATAAAGCTGTATGTGGCCCCAAATTATGAGAGCCTATTCAACAACAGGACACCCTGGCTGGAAGGAAAAGACATCACGACCAATAAAGGTAAGCTATCATGAGTAGCTCGCAAGGGAGAATAATTCCAAGTGTGCACCGCCATTTATCACTTTGGCAGCTAATGCGAGTGGGAAACGCAATTTTTCTAACAGGGTATCAGACATGTGACATTCTGATTAAACGGCAAGGAAATGCAGCACCAAATCACTGTAATAAAGTGAGATCATCCATTTATTGTGTCCCAGCTAATCATTTGTAAATCTGCTGGTTCATTTTTTACGGCCCTTTGTGAGCAATAGGGGAAGGCTGGGAATATTATGCTTAAGGGAGGAGAATGATTTATCTATTTACCAACCTGCTGGGAAGCTTTATCTGATTTGGATAATACAAATGTTCCATATGCAGAAGCCCTTCCGCAGTTTAAGGCAAGAGGGCAAATATGCTGACACAGATTAAACCTGTGACAACAAAATCAGTTGTCCAGATTCCGGCTGCTTTCACCTTTGTTGCCCTCCCCCATCTCTTCCGCTGCTTACAAGTCACTTTAATCAGGGTGTTTTGTTAATTTTTCTTCAGAGACCCATCCAGTAACGATGTTTCAGACTAAAAGCATAAGAAGAGCCCGCTGGATCAGGCCAGCGGCTGATCTGTTCAAGCACCCTATTCTCATTGTGGCCCAACCAGGCACCTCTGAGAAACCCGTAGGCAGGACAAGAGCCCTCTCCCGTCCTCTGGTTTCCAGCAACTGGTATAAAGACACATTCCTGCCTCCAAGTGTGGAGGAAGAATAGTCATCATGGCCAGTAGCCATTGACAGCCTGAATTTGGCCAGAGAGAAGCAACTGAATTTAATTAGGAAAAGTTCTAAGTAAGTAAAATCACTGGAGCCATAGCAACAGATTGAAAGGTAAAGAGACGTAACAAAAACAAACAGATCAAAACAGTGCCCTGGATCATGATGATGATGATCATATCCTGCTTATTTTTTTTGAAATGGTTAAACCTCCTGAGATGCAGCATAACTTCTATTACAATGACAAATCATAGTGTTTGGCCAACTCTTTCCAGCTCACTATTTCACGGATGCTTACCAAGATTGGTTCGCATCTGTCTATCTTGGGAGACAGTGAAAGAGTGTGACTTCAGGTGTATAGTCAAACCATTGGAGAGTTACAGCATCTGCTGCAGCTGTAGAGACTGATAAGGGAGAGACATGTTTTGTTGCAGCTGGGGCAGATGAAGGCATCTGGTTGTGCTGATGCAGGTGCACCACGGCATTTCTTCTCTCTGAGCTCTTCCCAGCGGTCATTCCTCTTCTAGTCACTGCTATGGACACACGTCTTGACTGGCCGTCTCCAGGCAATGCATTTGTCTGTAAGGCTGATGTTGCCAGCCTTCATGTCATGTTTGCAGACATCTTTGTAACACAGAGCTGGTCTGCCAATGGGCCTGGGTGCCTGAAGCCAGCTCCCTATAGAGAATGTCCTTGGGGATCCAGCCATCTTCCATTCTGTAGACATGACCCAGCCAGCTTAGACAATCACTGAGACAGCAGTGTGAACATGCTGGGAAGATGGGCTTGGGAAAGCACATCTTTGTTTGAGACTCTGTCCTGTCATGTGATGCCCAAAATCTTCCTGACACAGGGCACATGGAAGGCGTTGAGGCGTTGAGGTGTTGCTCCTGGCTGGTGTAAGCCGCCCACGTCTCACTACCATAAAGCAGTGTGGTCAACACGCAAGCCTGGTACACCTTCATCTTGGTATTGGATGTTAGCATTACATTCTCCCATAACCTTTTGGAGACGTGAGACGTTACCGTAGCTGCCTTGCCAATATGCTTGTCCAACTTAGCGTTGATGGAATGGTTGCTGGTTACGGTGGAGCCCAGGGTCTACCACTTCAAGTATGTGGCCACCAATGCTGATGCACTGAGTGTTGGTGATGTCCTCATCCAGGAAGTCAGTCTTCCTCAGGCTGATGGTAAGGCCAAACTCTATGCAGGCTTGCAAGATTCTGTAGAGCTTCCTCATAATGCGCTGTCAAGACTGCAACATGTGCAAACAGCATCTCTTGGCTAAGTACCCACTGCACTTTTGTCCTGGCGTGGAGATGTGCCGGATTGAACAGAACCCTGCACTTCTTGAATGGATGTACACACCGTCTTCAGTCAAGCTGAAGGCATATGAGAGCACTGAGAAGAATATGCCAAAGAGAGCTGGGGCAAGAACATGGCCGTGTTTCACACCACTCTTTATAGGTAAGGCATCCAAGGATGAGCTGCCATACTAGACGGTGCCACACAAGTTACTGTGAAAGGACACAATCATCTTGTGCAGCTTAGGTGGGCATCCTATCTCATTGAGCAGTGTGAAGAGTCCTTTTGGCTGGTGAGGTCAAATGCCTTCATCAGGTCTATGAAATTGATGTACAAGGGGCGTCTCTGCTCTCAGAATTTTCCTGCAGCTGACTCAGTGGAAAAAACCATGTCAACTGTTGACCTCTGAGCTCTAGAGCTGCACTGTGACTTGGGAGAGACCCTGCTGCCAATATATTAGGCTGTCCTACCATCTTTCCTGGTAACCCTGGACCTCAAAAGAGCTTTGCAAGTCATTTAATTACACCAGTGACAGCATACAGTTCACTTTAATTAACTAATTCCCTACCCACCCATCGCCTTTGGGTGAAACCACATCCAGTGTAGCTCTCATTACAAGCACTATGATTGTCCTCTTCCAAAGTTATTTGCCTTAAAAATAACAGTAATATAAATGTTCAAGACAGAGCAGCTATTAAAACACACTGTCAAAAGGACTGGAAAAAAACATACTAGGATGTTTAGAGTAAATGGAAAAAACCAAGACTGCTTATACACATCAGATTAAAAAAAAGTGGCTTTATTTTCAGAAAGCTGAGGCTTTCTGGATTTATTTTCAGAAAGCTGAGGCTTTCTGGATTTATATCCAGGAAGGATGAGTGAGTCAAGCCAAACTACAACCTGGTGCTAAATAATTGAACCAACTGCTTGGTCTCCGTACTCCTCTCCCTCATACTCTTCCATCCATTTGTTTACTTCTTCAACACAAACCAGAATTTGCCATTACATTTGAACTAGCAAAGTATGTTTCGCTCTTGCCTTGTAAGCCAGGATTACAAACCATGGTTCAAAGCTGGTGTCCCAACATGGTTTGTGGAGGTATGCAAACCACATTTTGCCAGTTCACATACATCAGCAAATGATTTGCACACTAGAGGAAGCAACTAGTTGACCTGGAGTTAGCAAGTACAAGGCTCGTTTCCATCATGCCAAACCATAGTTTGGCATTTCATGTGTGATAATTGTACACTGTACCCAATAAGAGGAGGAGAAGAACGTGGTTACACATCAGAGCTGAGGAAAGTATAAGACACTCGGTTTGGTTTTGAAAAGATGCTAGCTTGAGTTCATTTTATATTACATCTGTGACAATAAGTATATTGTAGAAATGCCTGTTACACGTTTCCCTGAAAAATTCTGAACATTAATGAAAAATAAAGAAGTTCTGGTGTCTCTATTTGGGCTTGGTTCCCAACTGACATAATGGTCTGGTCCCATCTTTGATCAGCATGAGGTGATCCACTCTTGTGCATTTGATTTTTTCCTTATCATCCTTCCCCTACCCCCTTTTGACACTAGTAAGACACAGTCTCACTGCACTTCTGACTGTACTCCATTTTGCCCTCTCACTTCACTGCTTTGCTCTGGTCTATTGGAGAGTTCTTTGGACTTTCTGACCAGCTACAATGAAATATCTATGAATTTATATTGAACAGTGCTAAAATGTGATGCAGTTTCAACAGCTAGCAAACGTAGCATGCTTTGAATTAGAGGGTTGGAGGACATTTTAGTAGGAACATTAAGTGTAGGGCTGACAATACAGAGATTGATTATATTCTCACTGTTTTTTTAAAGTAGCTTTGTTTTGTGTTCTTATTCCATTATTATAATGATTTCTTTGTTCATGTTGCTATAGTATTAGTTCTTCATTTATTCACTGTTCCACGATGCTGTTGATTATCACATTGTACTGCCTGGATGGATTTTCTCTTCTGTTCTTGTGTGGTCACATTTACGGTAAGTTCTGTTCCTGAATTAAGCATTGTGTATCAATAAATCATTTAATTTGCCTCAATTATTACCTTGAGACTGAAATAATTGTCCTTGGTTGAGTGTTACATATTTGAATTGAAACTATCAGTTAATAGTGGGAACCAGCCCACCATATTGCAGATGATGAAAGTTGATATGAAAGTTATATTCATGGTGTTTGGTTTGTGCTGGCTCACCCCTACATGAAAGACATCCCTTGAAAATATGCATGTGTGAACTAAACCATTCTCTGCTGTGGGGGGCAGGGAGAAAGCTGTATATCAATGTCCTGCAATAGTTCAAAAAAGCAGACTAGCTGCCACAGCCTTGCCAATTTTATTCCACTCTACAGTTCATATCAAATTTGCAAACCCAATGCTTGAAGCCAACAACCTTCCTCTGCAATTTAATAGATACCATTATAATTTCTATAGGTTCCTTGTGAGATAAAGAGTATTTCCTAAATTCCTAAATACCATTCCCCTTTTAGGCCAGAGTAGCTAAAATAATCAACATGAAGAGTCACAATGCCAGAAATTAATCACCGCTTAGAGATTTGGAGGTTTGATAAGTCATATATAATTCATGCAGGTGGGACAAATATAGCACATACTGACTGCCAGGGTGGACACAAGATGTTGGGGATTAGAGAGCTAGCAGCCACCTGGAATACAGGAAGAGGTGAGAGAACAATGGCCAAACATGGGGAAGAAGCAAGACAGTGATGGGATAATACAAAGTTTCCCTATTTTGGGTAACAAAAACAGCTGCCTGTACAGCTCTGGTACTAGAGACTCAATGGGCATTGTGCCCACATGGTCAGCTGCCCAGATAGGCTGACAGCAACATGGAAAAGGCCAGGCAGAATCATTTCTCCATCTGCAGTGATGCCGGGAAGTGTAGGTCTCATCACCTCGTAATCTAATCACCAGCAGCCTAAACATGAATTAGCTCAGACCATCAAAATGACTGAGATTTTATGATCCTAATAAACCCTGACCACAAATGCTGATTAATTGCTCAATGCCTTGCCTAATTTGTTTTCTGACAGTCAAAGGATGCTGATAAACTGGAAAACAAGGAGACTTCTCAGACTGGCAAAGTGGGGGGGGGGGAGAGAACCTCTTTAAGGAAACAGAATTACACTCTTCTGCAGATTCCAGCTCCAATCTTTGCAGCTGAAATATACTCGGAGTCGAGAGTGGATTTCATGCTCTTTATTCAGCTCCTAGTGGTGAGGAGGAATGGAAGTTCCCCCAGGACGTCTGCTTTATACACATTATTTACACAATGGGCCCCACGTGATTGGCTAATTCCGGGTTTCTCTTGTAGGCCAATCAGGTTGTGGATTCACTTCCACCTGGAGCTGGATTGGGTGGCTCCTACGGACGAATCATACTGCTGCATTTTGGATCCTATTCAACTCAGTACATAACAGCAGTCAATAAAAGCTCTGGATTATAATGTAAAGAGAATAAAGCTGTGGCTTTGTACATTTTTCATGTACAGTAATACCTCTGCGAAAGTCCGCCTTATATAGCGTCCATTCTGGTGAACGTCTACGGCAAACCTGGAAGTACCGGAATGGGTTACTTCCGGGTTTGCTGCTCACACATGCGCAGAAGCTGGTGCAGGTGCACCATGGCATGTGCAGACGCAGAGCTTTGCCCTGCTTCCTTTTCGGCTAGCGGCCAGAGCTCCAGAACAGATCCCGGATGCAAAACAAGGTACCACTGTATGCAGAAAAAATGCAAGTGTGAAATTGAAGTCAAGGAAACCTGTTACCTGTTAAAATTTGAGAGCCACTATACTATACTGGCCTCATTGGCACATAACTCTAAGCCAGACAATGGCTAAGAGTGAACAAGCAAGCACGCTGCTGCATGGAGCAAAAACTGTGGCTAATTCACTCCTATCCCACACCCACTGCTGCCGCACTACCACAAGCTAAGCCATGGTTTAGTTTAACATTATGTGCTAACCCACATTTGTGGTTTCATTCCCCCAAACCACAAGAAGTAAGTCAAGAAGAGTTCCAAAACTGCAACCTGAGTGAATTATGCACACTTGCCATAGTAGTTAACTTTGCAGAATATAGTCTTATTTCTTCAAGCAATAAGGAAGGACAAGCACTGAAGGCCCACCCAGTGAGCGTTGGAAGTCCTACTTGACCTTTAAGAGTTCATTGGTTAACATTTATAATCCCTCTTTATTCCATGAATTCAAGGCTCCATTGTGGCAGATACTGACTGCACAAGACTACTGCAACGTTAAAGGGATGGAAGCGTGCTCTTAAAAAATAAAGCTGAGTACTGCAACCAGCACTGAATTTCAAGCACAGCATTTTCTGCAGAAAACACACAACCCAGAGAAGGAGTAACAAAGTTGATTCAATTGACCAGAACTATTTTTCCCATTACCAGATGAACAGCCCTTTCCCCCTCCACTATAAACCTGTATTTTCCTTTAATACTGCAAACTCTACAGGAAGAAAAGTATTTCTTACTGCATGCTTGTACAGCCTTGATCTCAGATGAGAATTGTAGGCACAACAGCAATATAAATGAACTTCAATTTACAAGGACAGAAACAGACACATTTTGATGGAGACTTTTCCCTAAACAAAACAAAGAAGAACTCCATTATTTGTGCTACTCTCCTGAACCTTGAAATTAAAAAAAATCCCTTACTAATTTAGTCCTTTCCCATTTGATGAACATCTTTCTCTTCCTCCTTGCATCTCTAATGGAGCTTAAAATTAATATGACTTTTGCGTTCAATGCATAGATGGTACACTGACGCCCTCGTGATGAGAGAGAGGTTCTACAAATGGACAAAAAAGTTAATCATTTTGTAGCTATGCTGGCTTTTCAAATGAAAAGGAACCAGGGGCTTCTATTATTATCAATCATTTATATAGCACTCATAATGTGCAAAAAGCTTTTTCCATATTTACTTTCTCATCCTCACTTTTGTAAAAAGGGAAACAGATACTAGAATAAATAATGGATTGGAATATCTCGCTGACACCATAGGTTGACAACGGGATTTGTTGCATCTTACTGCTTTTTGCTTGTTTTCTGACTTTCTGTCTGTCTTTTTTTTCTTTGCAATAATGTTTGTATTGCAGAATGTGTTAGACTAGCACTACTACAATTTGTAGAACTTGAATTTGGTTAATATACACACCACTTTCAGGCAATAGCCAGCTGCTGAATCATCACTGCAGGGACTCCGAATTTGGTAAGTGGAGAGACAGCCTCAGACGTCTGTTAGTTAAATTGCTATAATATTCTTCCCTTTATCCAACTAATTTTTAGTTACCAAATAGTTCCTGGTTCACCACAGGGGCATCTTTCTTTCTCACAGCCCAGAAGAATTTGTCTCAAGTATTTCAGGTAACAACTCACAATACTATATTCTGTATAAGCCATATTGACCAACAACATCCTTTATAGTCCATTGCCAAATTGTTGTTTTTGTTGTTAATCTATACTCCGCCTTTTTCCCTGACAGGGGCTCAAGACAACTTACAGATAAAAATAAGAACCACTAAAAACATAGAAAAATTGATCATTAAAAAACAACTAAACATTGGCCAAATTCTACGTTGTTCAGGTACTCTTAAGAAGCCTTAAGAACACTTCACTTCTACATCATGCAACTAATCCTGCATCAGATCAGATTCAGGTTAGGGAGGGAATTTTAAGAAATATTAATCCTATAAACAGGGAACAAAGCACCAGTTGTAAATGATATTTACACAATATTTCTAAATAAAAAGCCATTGATCCATCTATCCTCGTCCTCACACAGCCAGGCTCAGCTCTTACTTTCGTCAATTAAATGTGTGTTGAGGCTGGTTATGTTTACTATTCCAAAAACCTTGGGATTCTACATGAAAGGTGGTACAGTATATACATAAAATATAAAAACAGAAAAATAACTGCTGCCTGAAACAGAGGTTGACCGAGAAGCAGAGAGTTTCACCTTGATAGGCCTCTGAAAATCAAAGCTATTCCATCTGAATTGGGAGGGCTTATATTAGGACATTTGAAATATATGAAGCTGACTTGTACTGAGACCACTAGGTCTACCTATTCCAGTACTCAACTGGTAGCAATTCTCCGAAGTCTCCTGCAGGTTTTTCCTATAAACTGCTGCTACTTCATCCTTTTTAATTAGAGAAGATTCCAGGCATTGAACCAGGGGACTTTGACATGCAGAGCATCTACTCTATCACTGAGTTACAGCCCTTCCTCATAGCTCATGTACCTTATGAACTTTCTCTGGGTGTCCAAAGCTAGAACATCAGGCAAATACAGGACACTCTTTTGAAAAATACGATCGTGATCCCCAAAACAAAAGTCCATGAATGATAATAGACCAACTATTTCTGAATTCAAGGTGCAGGACAAAAGAAGATGGAGAATCATTCTCTGTATACTGGAGCTTCAGAAGTTAATGAAAAACATTTTAGGAAGGGTCAAATTTTATTTTTAATCTTTCTCTAAAGGGAACTTGTATTCCTTAGATTCAAGAACGTCACACAATTCTTTAAAGGTCATTGTCTATTTTAACTTTTTACAAAGAATAAAGTCACCCGATCTAAAGAAGCAGCCATTGTTTTAAGTATCACTGTTAGTTTGCTAAAGCAATGGGGGGGGGGGGAAGCAAAGAAGCAAGTGTGTTCTTTTAAGAAATGAAATGAAAAATATCAAAGAGGCAAGGGCTAAAAGTTTAAAAGTCTCACTTTAAAGAGCCTAATAGCCTCAGGAGTATTATTTTGTTCTCAGCCGAGTCAAGCTTTCCTTCAGCAACATCCTTCAACCCCAGCAGCTGCCAATCACCATCCGCCAGCTATCCTCCAATTAAATGGAAGAACAATGTTAATGAGACCACTGCAATCAGAATTTCAAGGGCATCGATGCAGCACACTTGAGGCCACATGGAAGGCAACAGGGAGGACAAACCCTTCAATTTTGGAGGAAACTGCAATGCCAGGGATTTTCACGGCCTCTAGAAAAGGTTTGTGCTGATATTAAACCAACAGACCCTCATGGCATTAATCACATTAACTGCACTGTTTTCAAGCTTAACACAGTCTGGGCATTAAATATTTCTAAACTCTTGGAATGCTGCAAAACTGTGCATTAGAATTTATACTAACATGTGCTTATGAGCAATAGTGGCTAGAGCCCCCACTCATTTTCAAAATTAGTGATGCCCAACTGTACCCACTCCCAGATCTTCCCACCAAGCAACTCACTCCCATGTCACCCTTGTCTCCCACTATCACCCTTCCCATATGTATCAAACATATATTGTGGCCATATGCCCCGTGTGCATCAAACCTTTCACATCTGCAACAAAATTTACTGAAGATGTCAGGTGCTGTTGTGGTTGCTCGAGAGTAACCAGGCAGGACTCCAACCTGTGTTTACAGGCTTTATTTTGGTGCAAACTATTTACAGGGCGGAGCGTCATAAGTTCATGTCTGGCTCAATTGCTAGCAGAATCCAGGAGTGGTCTGTTCTTGTACCTCCTCCAACATAAAAGTTTCGTCACCCCCAGCCTTTTCTGCCCCTCCCTGCGCCTCTAGCTACTGTGCATGATGGGCGAAGGCAGGCGTGTGCTTCCCTCCTCTCTAGTTTGCTCAGGCGCGGTGTTAAGGCTCTTTCTAGCATCCTCTGGTTCTTGCACCTCTTCTCCACTGGAGATGGGGGTTTCCTCCTCGCCTGAAGAGGAACTGCTTTGCAAGATTTTCAGAGGCTCCCTGTAACACAATTCCCCCTCTATCTCTCACCTCTGAGCCGATGGCAGTTCCCTGACAGAAGAGAGTGTTGTGTAGTACACAGGGTGATTCACTGAGGCAGCCTAGAGCCTAAGCTCTCCAACAGAGATTTTGTAAAACTAGATTCTAGAGGAAAAGAAACAAATTGGATAGAATAAACCAGGCTATAAAAATCCAGGTCTCTAGCAGAATTTGACCATCTGGCCTGCAAAACTGAATGCCAAGAGGTTTCTGGGCATTTTGTCCTGGACCTATGATGAGCCATTTTTCCTGACTTGATAGTACAGACTTGGCAGTACAGAATCAGGCCCCACAGGTAATATACCATTGTATGGCTTTGCAATAGGGTTTTTTAATGCACAGCATGGGCAAAAGGGTGCTTGCAAATCAAACGTTTTAGCCAAGCTGCCATAACTCACCAATACCAAAAGCCCCATCACCCCACTGCATGGATTTGAACCCTGTACTCGAGTTAGAAAGGAGGGGTTCCTTCAATTTGCAACTGTAAGACTGATCTGGAAACTGAATTAGGCATTGTCCTCTCAGCCTTAGATGCTGTTGACTCCTTTGTTCTTTTCCTGCAGGCCTATTTTGTCCATGTTCACAGAACTGATTCTACCAGGTAATTTGATATTTCAAGGGATCTTAACAAACAGTCATGTGAAAGCAGAGGAAAAGAAGAGGAATGAAATATACCATTCCCTGGTTTGGAAAGGAGAGAGTCATGATGTCTAATAGCACAGGGTTGTAACCCATTTTGGAGTTTTCTCTGCCACTAAAATATTATTATATGTGACATAATGGAGCTAAAGGTAAAATAAGGAGTTGGTTAAGGGTCATTTCACATTTTATGCAGGGCAGGCCTGGGCAAACACTGATAACTCCACAACTAGTCAGTCATAATTCACTGTATGTGGGGTTACTCTTATGCCTAGTTTGGAAACTGCAGCTAGTGCAAAATGCAGTTGGTGGAGTGCACAGTTGGATACCCAGGTTTAGACATATACACCAGGGTTGAAAGGGCTGCACTGCCTGCCTATTACCTACTGAACTAAGTTCAAGCTTTGTTGTTAACATGTAAACCCCTAAGCAATGAGGGACATAGCAACCTCCTCACCCTGCTGTAGACAAATCCAGATTCAGCAAGAAGCTGAGTCTGTGCTGCATCTGATCCTTCTTCCCCAAACAGCACCTGAAACGGCAGGGCTTTCTGCAACTTGGCATGCAAAAAATTTCAGAGAAGCACCTTAATTGTGCCAAAAGAGCCTACAACTCCATTAATCATTTTATCCTGGAGTAGCTTATACGTGCTATTACATCTTTAACTGGAGGTGTCTTATTGTTCTTTTCAATCAAATATTTAGTACTGCAGTAATTATGCTCTCAACGAACTGCTAAATTAAAGAACTAAATTAGTAACATGCCTAAAATGTCAGAGAGAGAAATCTAATGTCTCTGTTACTAGAGAGTGCAGATGCAGGGATGCACCTGAGAGGCTGCTGCAAACACATAGGAATCAAGGGCACGTTACTGCACCTTTTATTTTAATATTAAGCAAGACAGAATATGTGATCTGGGGCAAATCCCGGTGAAAACCCCAAGATAATTCTCTGCCAGGATGTGTTGCTCCTCCACCTCCTCCTTAGCTGCACAACAGTTGAGTCCCCTGTCCTTTCAGTTGTGCCACATAGGGTTGCCATATGTCCTCTTTTTCCAGGACACATCCTCTTTTTCATAGGTATGTAAAATGAGAGTTGTCAAAGCAATCCATAGTTAAAACTAGAAGTTGGCAAATGTGTCCTCTCTTCTGCTCTTCAAAATATGGCAACCCTATCTGAACATACTTAAATCTTGAAATCAACCAGACTTAAAGGGGCTTAGATTTGATTAGCTCTTGCCCCAAATCCATCTGCCACTAGCTATAAAATAAAAACGTTTTCAGACAAACAAAAATAGACACACATCAAGAAGATCAGTTCTCATCTGCCTGCTTTTACAAGAAAAGGTTCCCAAGCTTACCAAGTCCCAACAATGAGGCAGACCCAACATGCCTGCACTCGAAAGCACTTAACCTAGTGTTCTATAAAAGAGAATTTTTTAAAAAAAGACAGTCCCACAAACATTCCCTCTAAAATGACTGCACACATGGATGCTTGGGACACAGAGGATTAAAAGGTAGAAAAAGAGAAGGGAGATGGAAAGGCTCTATTCATTTTTAACAGCATCAATACCTTGGTTTCCCTTTCCTTCATCCTAGGATTATTTCCCCCATCTGTTAGTTACTCAGTTAAAACCTTCATTATTTATTTGATTTAAAGGCACTCTAAGGTTTCTTCCACTACTCAAAGCCCTCCGCTTAAAAACAGTTACAAAAATAAAATGGGTATTAATAGGTCAAGATATCGCTTGCAACAGACAATCTCTAAGCTGAAGGAACACAACCATGAGGTAAAGCACACGGCACACCACGTAGGCGTGATTGCACTAATCTTGACAATTGCTTCTTCACCCAATTTCTGCCCACTACTCCCATCTGCTCACAAAATGCATCAACACATCAGTGTTTGGGAACGATTCAGACACCCACAAAACCAATCTCATATGCCTGAGCTATGCTTTATGTACTCTCAGAGAGTTAAGGTTCTCCCTCAAATTATGAGTGTTCGAAACAAAGCTAACAGTTCTGCGTTAGAATAATGTTAATAGCAGCAAGTTGTTTTGCTGCAAGAAATGATGTGCTATTCTAATGGTCTCTCTGGCTTCAGAGCAGACCTATCAAGGGGATAGGGAACTGACCAAAAGTCGTATACAGACTGTCCTCATGATCAACATTCTGCAGTTCCGCTTTGCACTACCTCTAGTATTGGAGAGTGTATGCCTCTGGTATCAATTTCACTGCATATCTTTATAGCCATCGACCAGATATGTATGAAAGGAAGGAAAGGGGAAGCTGTGCCCCTCCTAATTTTGTTGAACTCCCAACTTCCATCCGTCCCAGCCAGTGGTTGTGGCCACAATGATAAAGGCCACAGATGTTACATTCTTGATGTAAAGCATATGAACAATGAGACCTATACAGGATATAACCCACTGGGATATTTGGTTGTATGCCCCTTTGTTGTCTTGGTTCAGTTATGCACTTGTATTTAAGGAAAAGACTGGCCAGAACCAGACAGGCTCTCCGCAGGAACCATTTTGGAAAAGAGCCCAAATCAATTCTCCACTGGAAATCCCAGCAGGAATCTATCCAGCAGCTGTACCTGAGGCATGATGACAGAAAGAGACAGGTGTTTTTGAACTGCGGCATTTTTACAAGAGATAGAGGCAGTCCCACCTTCAAGTACAAGAAGGTTGAAATCTGCTTATGCAACATTTGATAACTTAGCAAGCATTTCCCTCATGCTCTTCAGATGTTAGGAAAAAGCAAAGGAAGACATTGAGGGCATTAAAACACTTGGGACCTCAGTCACTTTTAAAGAAGACAGAACTCTCCACATTCTAAACTTTATTTCAGAAAGACATGCAAAAGACTTTGTGCACAGAATGCAAACCTGAACAGTGTCATCAAGGACAATTTGCACCATTTAAGACTCCGGAAAACCTGAACATTCCCCCCCCCCCCTACAACAGCTGCATCATACACAATTACAGTGCTTGGTGAACGCAAGTTACATCATAGGAGGCATCACAGAGCACATATTCACATTTAAGATGGCATCTTCAATGCTCATTTTATTCCTATGGTCCAGACACACAGAGACTTGGGTCTACAAGCTTGTAAATTACAGTGGTACCTCAGGTTAAGTACTTAATTTGTTCCGGAGGTCCATAATTAACCTGAAACTGTTCTTAACCTGAAGCACCACTTTAGCTAATGGGGCCTCCTGCTGCCGCTGCGCCGCAGGAGCACAATTTCTGTTCTTATCCTGAAGCAAAGTTCTTAACCCGAGGTACTATTTCTGGGTTAGCGCAGTCTGTAACCTGAAGCGTATGTAACCTGAAGCGTATGTAACCCGAGGTACCACTGTACATGTGATTCCACAGTGGGACCCAGAATTGTATTTGGGAGTGTTCTAAGGGAAGCACTGCTTGAATGTTTTGATTTGCTCATACTGTACACTTTGTTATCTTGCGTATTTCATTTACCCCAATGCAAAACAAGGATTGCCTGTACTTATACAAAAAAGCCCAGCATGCTTCATTTTGGCCAGAACTTCCCATTGGTCCACCTGCCAATGAAGGCATAGGTGGCAAATATCCAAGTACTACAGATAGCTTCTTTCTCTAGACCAATAACCAAGCGCCTCAAGCCCACAGATAGACATAGCATCAAAGCAAGCCAATTAACATATATCAAATTGAGTGAACAAACATATGTGAGCTTATTCGTTCAGCAACTATCACTTAGTCTTGGGATTATCCTGACAACCAAGAATGTGACATCATCACATGGTTAAGTTTCCGTGTCTCCAACCAGTGGAATGGTGGCAGATACAGTGGTACCTCGGGTTAAGTACTTAATTCATTCCGGAGGTCCATAATTAACCTGAAACTGTTCTTAACCTGAAGCACCACTTTAGTTAATGGGTCCTCCTGCTGCTGCTGCCCCGCCGCCGGAGCATGATTTCTGTTCTCATCCTGAAGCAAAGTTCTTAACCTGAAGCATTATTTCTGGGTTAGCGGAGTCTGTAACCTGAAGCGTATGTAACCTGAAGCGTATGTAACCCGAGGTACCACTGTATGTTCACAACCTAAAGGCACCAAAGTCATAACACAAGGTGATTGGTGGCTATGCTCTGCCACTACAGTTGGAGGCAGCAATGCTTCTGAATAGCAGTTGCTGGGAACCGCAGGAGGCAAAAGTGGTCTTGTGCTTGAATCCTGCTTGCTGGTTTCCCACATGCATCTGGTTGGCCACTGTGAGAACAGGATTCTGGACTAGATGGGCCACTGGCCTGATTCAGCAAGCTCCTTCTTACATTTGTAGGTATTCCTAAACATTGCAGAGGGAGGGATTCACCACAAGGATGCTGGGGTTTTTTTAAGGCATCTCTGTGGCTTATATAGCTCAACCCTTCATCTTCACTATTATTTAAAAACTAATAAAATCCTGCTCTCGTACACTGGATTCCTGCCACTGGTCCACAAGGAAAGGCAGATGTGAAAATGCCAAAGATGTATACACATCTAAAGTTCTTACCTGCAAGACATCCTGAATCTTTACCCACACATCCGCCATGTCATATAACTTGATATCGCCATCATACTGACTGGAGGGAGAAGCCACAGTCTGCTGAAGATGCCCCAGGACAACAGCATGAGCAGCAGCAACAGCATTGAACTTTTCAAACAGAAGCTCCAGAAGCTCCAGAAGTAATCTAAAGATCATTTAGAGGGATGAGAAAAAAAATGTAACTCATCACTTATTACTGTGTTCACATTTCAAGGGCACCAAATAAAGAAAGCAGCATTACGGAAGTCCGGCCATGACCCCCAACTCCAAGCAGTGACCTGGGCATTGACACAAAATGGTGAAAAGCCAACCAAAAACAAGATGGAATTTTTAATAGGGATATTCGGTGAAATTTTCTCTTTGAGAAAAACGCTTGAATGCACATGCTCATTAAACTTGAAGCCCTTAGCATTAGATGGAGCCAACAGCATTGGAGAGCCTGACAAGTTGTGATGGAGTCAGTTTATGAGGCAAAATGCACACTTCCAGCTCCTAGACCAGTTTCAGAAAAATAGGCACATGCACCAAACACAGACCATCACTGGCCATCATTGATTAAGGATGTCAAAAAACAATGAATCGCATCAGTTATTTTAATAGCCAATTTCTCCTCTGCTGGCTCATCCTACATTGGAAGTTCTAGGTGTTCGCTAATAGACTTCAGCTGAAGGAAATGAGAAGCTGTGCACGCTGCTAAAATGCAGTTTCTGTAGTATGGAGAAATTCTGAAGCCAGACTTTTTCTTCCTTTCCACTCCACCCACCCAGACAAATCTGGAAGTGTGCGTGTGTGTGTGTGTGTGTGTGTGTGTGTACACGATATGCAATGTTTCTTTTCTAATCAAATCTAAATTTACTTTGCTACTTAAGGAATATAACACAAATGAATATAGTCGCCTTACTACACAGCTGTCTAATCATCCTGTCACATTATGTATAATTTGGCATACAAAAATGCACTCTTTGGTATATTTATGAACATTTCAAGTACATAAATGTCTTGAGTTCTTCCGACAGAACTGAAGGTTTGCACAGACCAAAATAAGCTGCTCTGCTCTTTCACATGTGTGTACATTTTCTAGCACAGATTAATTTATTTTGCATGCTGCAGAAGATGGAAGAATCTAAAAACCAGCAAGAGGATTTGAGAGTCATACATGCTCATAGTATATGGGAATTTTAGTTGCCTAACTTTAGATTGTTGCCAAACTTTAGATTGTTGTATATAATTATTAGAAAGCAATTTGAAGGGCTAACAGGCAGCTAACAACAAATTTTAACACCTTGCCTTATGGAGCATTTCATTCATCATTCTTAAAGAGAGAGTAGCTCATAAGTGTATGTATGTGTTTTCTTATACAATGGACATTTTGAAACTGAGTTTTTAAGTTTAATTATTTGATGTATGTAATTATGAATCCATCTACTTCAAACTATCTGTGCTTATTTATATAGTCTGAAGACTTATTCAATAAACCAGATTCAAAACTTATTCTGTCCAACTTCCCATTTTTCATTAGAAAAAGCCCTCTCGCACACGCAAAAAAACTCATCCCACCCTCCCAAATAAAACATTTCCGGACCTTCATGTACACAGTTCCATGCATAACTTATTGTTGCTTCATACCATCTCAAAGCATTTTTAAATAACAGGAAAAGTTGGTCAAATGCAATAAACTTCAGGTTTATGAAGGGAGTTCAGTGTTTGAAAGTATATAACGTTCTTACACTGGAACTGAATAAATCCCATTTGCACTTTTATATGGTATCTCCATAGAAACATCTGGGGAGGAGCCTTAAAACCAAACCTGCAAATTCAAAAAACCTCAAGCCTCATCAACTGTACCAATTACCAAGATATCCTATTATACATCAGATGCTTATTGCTAGATTCTAATCAAAATGGCTCTCTCATTAACTGTCCCTATGCCTTTTTAATGGTCCAGTTATTGTAACTAATGTACCATGACAAAACCCATAACTGTTCTGTGGCCAAGGCAGCAACTTGCCACACTGAAAATTCAACATTACTTAGAAAACAGAAAATTTCCAGTGTCTGTTGCTGCTTATATTGTTAGATGGACAGATGCAAGATGCAAGGTAACAGAAATGGTTTTGATATCAATGGCGTGCCAGACACCTGGCTTCAATATTATTGTGGCTAACCGTATAGACAGTGAATTGTGGGCATAAAGAAGAATTGCATCCAATGTTAGTTCAGATGTTTCAATGTACAATTGTTTAGAGGTACATAAATCACATCAAATTTCCCAGTAGTGATGTACGGCAGTGATAGCTGGACCATAAAGAAGGCTGCTCGTCGAAGAATTGATGCTTTTGAATTCTGGTGCTGGAGGAGACTCTTGAGAGTCCTATGGACTGCAAGAAGCTCAAACCTATCCATTCTGAAGGAAATCAGCCCTGAGTGCTCACTGGAAGGACAGATCCTGAAGCTGAGGCTCCAATACTTTGGTCACCTCATGAGAAGAGAAGACTCCCTGGAAAAGACCCTGATGTTGGGAAAGATGGAGGGCACAAGGAGAAGGAGACGACAGAGGACGAGGTGGTTGGATAGTGTTCACGAAGCTACCAGCATGAGTTTGACCAAACTGCGGGAGGCAGTGGAAGACAGAAGTGCCTGGCGTGCTCTGGTCCAGGGGGTTATGAAGAGTTGGACACGACTAAACGACTAAACAACAACAAATCACATAGGACTTTATTTTAATTGGCTGTAGTAATAAGAAGACAATTTGAGCAATCTGAACTGTAACTTTTACTTGCAAGGAACTGCTCCAAATATTGTTTTGATTTACCAGCACAGCAGCCCGGCACTACCTCCCTCCTGCCTTCTCCCTCTGTTTGGTCCACTTTTGCTCAACTGAATTCCAGAAAATTACTTAACGCTGATGAGATACCTCAACTCATTTTCAGCCTGCAAATGCAACAGGCCTTCTGATGTCACATTAGACCCTTATTACATTTGTAAGTGCTGCTCAAGTGTCACACCCCGGGGCCATAAGCTTGTGTTGCCAGAACATTTATTACTCCAGACTTTAGAGTATAAATCCTGCAACTCTGAACTACGGCCAAGCTTATTATTGTTATTGTTCTCACTTTATCCCAACACTCTCCATAGTGAAATGCCCCTAAACCTCGTGGCTTAATTTTGCAGTCCCTTTTCTAAATCTGTTATTCCATTTCTGAGACAAGGTGACCGAAGACCAAATACAGTTGAGGTGCAGAAGGGAACAAAAGGCTGCTGTAAAAAGCAGCATTTCCTTCTCTTTTGCCTACCCAGTGGCACTTGTTTGTTTCTTTTAAGGACGAGTGACCTCCACAGCACATCTGCCTACGCTGACAAAGGTCCACTTGGGCAGTTTGACAGTCCAAGTTCATAGCATCACCACAAAAACACAGTAAATATGTCGACAGAAAGTGACACAGGCCCCGAGGCCACTCATGTTTGGGCAGTAAGTGGGCATAGCATGATGCAATATGACTGCTGATACTCGAACGAGGTCACCAATGGTGATTCACGCACGCTGCATTCATCAACATGCTTTTCTGGATCAGGCTAACCTTCCTCAGCAAAAGTTGGAAAAGGGCACATAACTCAAATTGACAAAGTAACAAACAGTTGACACAGGTTGCAAAGAATTTGGTTGATGCATCTGGATAATGGTTACCCTTTGAGGACAGGCTGGAACAACTGTCCCTGTTTAAAATGATGACCCTCTCAGGACTAAACTCAGGTCCCCACAGAGCAGGGGACATGAGCAACTTATGTACTTTCCAACTCCTTCAAACTCATAAAGTCATCCAGCCTCTCCAGGTTGCAAGGAACTAAATTATGGGGCCATCATGGGGCACTCTGAACACTGCTTCTGCACACACTACATTCTGCCCCCACCAGATATATTCCTGAGATTTTTAAAACTGTGCATCCTTAAAAATGTAATTGTATACATATCTCTCACAGATCTACAGAGCCTTTCCCATGAAATGTACATCCTGTAACTCTGAAACACAATACTGAAACTTAAAAAAACTTCTTTATAAACATTAATTTTGCTAAGGGTCGGGTCAATCTTTTGAACCTTGTCAGCAAAAGCCCTGCACAAGGGCATCCACTTGCACAATGGGACTTTTCCCATTCCCCCCCCAGCACCCCTCCCCAAAATTGAGAAATTTCTAAGGCAGAACAATGTCTTTGAGTAACTTCAGAAATTAATCAGCAGCCACAGCGAATTTTGCAAATTCTACACTTTTTCTGAAAGTTATTTAAATATGAGTCAACACCAAAGACCATATGGTATAAATATATTTGGCAAGTCAAAATTGATCTTATGGCTAATGGAGATGGATTGTTTTAATAACTGTTCTTAATAAGTATGTGGTACTGTGAAATATCTAAAGATATTACATTTGAAATTGCTTTTATTTCCTTTTTTCCCCTTTGCATTTTGGCTTCTCACTTTTGTATGCAAGAAGACCTCTACATCGTTCTTAACTGGTAGAGGAACAGAGGTGTGCAGTTGATTTTCAACCATGTAAACTTTATAAACTACTGTCCCTTCACACTGAAAGCAAATAAAAAGGGAAGCTGGCCTCATAAAATGGTTTTAACACTTGCTAATGAGAACAATGAAAACCAAAGGTGAACTTACTTCCCGAAACCCAAAGTGACATAAACAATATAGATCCGATGGGACTGGACTTCAGACACAGAATTAGAGAACAGAAATGATCCAATTAAAAAGCATTCCATGCACATGCCCTACCACTATGGATTACACATTCCCTCAGTGTCCGTCTTCTCACACCCAACCAGATTGCATACTGCCCAAATGTGTTGAAAGAAGTTAGACAAACACCCACCTACTAGTCTCGTACTGCAGAATGGGAGAAGACCATTGCTATTTAAAAGTCCACAAACACATCACAATAGGAGCTCATGCTCTATCTACTGAGGGGGCAGACAGGCTTGCTGCCAGAGGAAGGAGATAAAAGGAGTTTCCCAGCCATCAGCACAGACTGCCAAGAATGAACCCAATGTTCAGAACCATGTACTCTTACCATCAGAGGGGTCTGCCACTACATCAGCCTTTGCCCTACTAAGGTCAAGTTCACAAACCAAACAGCATTTTCCCTCCACATCTCTATGCATGGAAAGTATACTGCTGTAGCAGGAACAGGTCAGAGACATCCTTAAATGCCCTGGCCCCAGGGCAGAATGGCAAATTGTTTTCACAACCTTCTCAGGGGCAAAAGGTTGGTCATATCTGGAAGCCTTCCAGAAAGGTTTGCTGGATACCAAAGAGATACTAACTACACTGACCAGGCTGAAATACCATTAAGTACCTTTTTCACTGGAGCAAACCGAGCAGTGCTAACAAGCTGCCTGGATTTCAGCTCAGCAAGGTGATAAGACCCCTTTGGGTCTGTCACATTTTATTAGTCATTTTATTAGGCACCAATAATAATTTTATGGTTTTAAGTACAGTAGCAGAAAACCAGACAGACAATGTGCTCACTGACTATCAAAGACCTAGAGACATTACACAGGGCGCTGGTTCACTGATGATCTAAAACTCAAACCCTGCCAAGTCTTGAGGTCATTAGCCACAAGGGCCAAAAACCCAAACCCCTTGTTAAAAAATTCAAGGAGGGTGTTAGTTCACCCTGCTCAAGTTTTAACTTATCGAGTTTGAAACATTAACATATCAAATTCAGCTTTCACTGGTGAAACAAAAAACCCTTAGCGTAAACTTGACACAACTGAGCTTTGATTCCAAGAGCAATTACTCTGCTTCTATTTGATGCAGTGATGCCTGCCCTAGAGATCTCTCTCCTGGCTCACAAACCTTGCCTCTTGCTGGAAACTCCTTCCAGTAGGATCAGAATTCCTCGCTGGGAATAATCCTTTCAAATAGGAATTCCCACTTTTATATCTTTTATCCAACCCTGCCCCTTCTAAACACATAGCCTACTCACATAATGCTAATAGGGTCCCAGGAGATCCCTATAGGTCAGATACCTACATGACCTCACTAGAGATCCTTTTCCTTAACCATTCATAGGTGAGTCAAGGATGAGTGAGGCATTACCGAGTAGCTTGACTGTCACCCTCTGTTTGAGCATACAAGGATTAAACGTATCTGGCCCTCCCTCCTGTTGATTGATTGTCTTGGAGGCCAATGAAATATTGCCCCATTTGTCATGAGACTTTTGCTCTGTTAGGTGCTGATCTTTCACATTTTTAAAGCTTTTTTATCTAGCCGTGTTATCAAGGTTTTTTGTGGGCCCAAACTAGTAAGATATCAATTGCTAAAACATATGCATACACAAAATATTCTGATTGTTTAAAGTTCTAAATAACTTTTCTCAAAACTGTTTTCTCACATGGTTCCCCTATCTTGCATAGAAAACATTAACATAAGGGCAATGCACTTGTCACAGCTGCCTCTTCAAGCCCAAGCAGCTGTCCATTCCCCCCACCCCTGTGTTAGAACCATGAGACAATATTCTGCTCCAGGAAAGAGCAACACTGCAGCAGTCAGAAGCGTAGACAAATGGCAGGGGGGAATGTTTAAAAATCAGCACAAAAGCATGCATTTGCAAAGCTCTTGGCTAACTTTAAACAGCTAAAAAATCTGAGCCTTTTAAAGGCTCAAGTATTCAGAGTCAAGTTCCTCCTCTTCAAAATTTGTAGTTGTCAAAAATGTGATCTGGGGAAACAAGGCAGTTGCTAAACAGTAAAGAGACTCTCCTTGGCATGTTATGATAACTTAGCCAATTCGCACTTCTCTACCAGGCTTTTCTGACTTCATTGTTCTAAGAGGGAGAGGGGAATAACTTCCCCACCTGTGGAGCTTTTGGCTTCTTTCAATCCCAGTATTAACTGAAGCAGTCCTGTTCATCTGAACACCCACAAGTTAAATGTAAAGGGTATAAAAAGGGCAGCCAAAATGATCAAACAGGTGGAAGCACTTTCCCTGTGAGGAAATGCTAAAACATTTGGAGCTTTATAAAGGTAAACAGGAGAGCACATAAAAAAAAATGGAATGGAAAAAGTGGTTACAGATTGTTTTCTTCTACTCATATAATACCAGAGCTTGGGGTCATCCTTTGAAACTTGGTGGGCAATATACTTAGGGCAGACAAAATAAAGTAGTTCATCACACAAAACATAATTAAGATCAGCATAGAGGGTTCCACCACCCTCACAAGTGCAGAGAATGGTGACCCAGCAGAAGTTTTATCTGTGCAATTCCCTCCCTACAGAAGTGGGTCTAGCTTCTTCATTGGAAAAACACCCCAGTCATTTATAGTTAAGGTATTTTGTTTCATGAAACCCACCTCTTCTGAAATCTTATTTATAAATAAAAAAGTTTGGTGATGGACACGAGTGCATATGGCTTTTAAAGAGGATTAGACAAACCCGCAGAGGAGGAAAGGTCTATCTGTGGTTTACTACTCACAATACCCCCAATGAAACCTTCATGTTCACAAAAAGCCGACTGCTTGCAGGGCAGAAACAGCAAAGGAGGATTAGTGTCTTCATGGCCTGCTTGAGGATGCTCAAAGGCACCTGACTGGTCATGACAAGGAGGAGAACGCTGCAGTGGAGCAGGTATACTTTTGGCATGTTCCAAAAACTGTGTTCTTTATGCAGCCTATAATGACTCAATGGACCTTCCAAGTCTGAGAACTGCCCCTCCGCATTGATACATGCTTTGGTGACAAGACAGACAGACAACAGAATCAACCCTTGAAAGTACCATCCTTGGTACCTAAAGAGGCATTTCTTGGAATGAATTGAGACAGCCACCATTTCAGGATCAACAGCTTCAGGCTACCCATTAACTCAGTCAGCCAGCTCCTCTTCTCTCACACTTTCTGTATAGAAAGATCTCTCTGCAATATACTAGTTGCCTGTTCTTAAAAGGGGAAGGGAGAAAATGCAGACACTGAAACATTAACAGAAATTATACACATGACACAATGTGTGAAAAACAACTTGCATTACAGTATGTAATTAACTTAACTTGCATGTCATTTTCATGAACATGGCAGATACCGAACTATGATCAGTTGATGTGTTGCATTATTATTCAAAATATTCTTATTCTGCAATTGTTGTCTTTGAATGTGAAAAAGTAGTGAGTTGAAAAGATGAAATTTGACCTTTTTCCTTTCAATCACTTACTTTTTCAAATGTTTCTCTCACAATATTGAGAATTAATTACATTTTATTTTAAAGATAGCTAAGATAGCTTGAGGCAATGCTAAAGATATAGAATCTATATGCCCAGTCTACAACCATCATGAAATAATCAGCATAACCATCAATATTAAAATGAGTGGATGTGAATTAACACCAGGAATGCTCTTTATTTTGAAGCCTTCTTTAATGCAATGCTCTTACCTAGGCTGGTTTTCCTGGACTATGTTCTCTCCCCTCTGGTAGCCACTGTCTGCCACCTGAGTGGTAGATCTTTTGACAATTTGCTTCAGCTCCTGCTCCAGGCGATCTTGGATGGCCTTCACAGTCTCTGGAATCTTTCTCAGTTTGGCCAGGCCTTTGATGAGGATGCCCATAAAGATAGAGCTGTTCTCCTCAGGATCCATCTCTAAATCTTCCTTGATCTCCGTCAAGCTAATATCCCTCCCTGGAAAATATGGAGGTGGGGGAATTACTAAAGAGGTGGTTATTACATGCCCAGGGCAGGGGTGCATCTAGGTCTAGACCTCAGGACCAATGTCCAGGGCCCTGCAGCCCAGGCCAGCCCCTCGCCCCATGACTTCCCAGAAAGTAGAAACAGCAAAGTGGCCTGAGCCCAACATCTTTTCGTTTTTCTCCTATAACATTATTTTACGGTTGGCGGGGTATCTGCTCATTTTATTTTATTTAAAATACATATTATCCTCTTCTGATAAATGGAGGATGGTGAGACAAATATTTCCTAGAAGGACTCCTATATCTTTTAACATCATCATCATCATTTTTAATTTGTATACCGTCTTTTATCTTACAATACTCAAGGCGGTTTACAAGCTGAAGAAATGTACATCTTATAACAATCTAATGCAATAATAAAACATTACTTTAAAATAGGCAACCTACATCAAAAAAGTAACATTCAACAATCATTAGAATAGTATTAAATAATAATAATAACATAAAAGTAAAACACAATAAATAATTTCTAAACTATAATCAATAAAACAACGGCAAGCCACAGTACATAAAATAATATAATACAAATTGAGAAGCAGAGACTAGATGGTGGGAAAAGGCAGGTGGAAAGAGGCCTTGCCTGATGGAGTCTCTCCCCTCCTAGATGCACAACAGATGCACAACATGTTAGGAAAAGGGGCACCTATTCAAAACTTTTCTGCCACCTGATATTCCCTTGCCTCTTTTCCCATCCCACCTGGCAAAATTTACCAACCTAGACAGGTATGTAGGGCACACTAGGGGTTTAATGGCACTCCAGAATTTAGAAAAATTCCCTGGACCATGCATGCATATTCCTGCTTCAATACAAGTTGGTTCAGGGGGGAAAATAACAGTCTTCACTACTTCAAAGCATAAACAAAACAAACCTGAACCAAGAGGTGTTTACAAAGAATTTTAACACCCTAGCAATAGAAAGCATTGACCTCTGCAAATTAATCACCCTCTAACTAATGATTTCTCTAAGTCCTTTCCCAAGTCAATGATTCATCCCATAAAAACAAACTTTCTAATTCGATGTCAGACTAATCTGTATGATGCACCATTTAGGCAAGGCAGCATTAAACCACCTGAGTCCCATCCCACTGCCCAAATCACCACAAAGAATATATCAGCTAAGGAACACCCTCTTGGGTCTTGTTTTTTTATGGTCATGTGAGTGATCAAATTTTGCTACTATTTATCAGTGTATTTCACTAGCTGCCTGCTTTTTACGAGCAGGTAGTAAAATTTTATGCCACACTCTGCATAATTTATGCTTCTCTGTATTATGCCCTGCTTCTACTGCATCTTTTTATCTCAAAGGACAGAGGTTCATGGGGCCCCACTGGGCTACTTTGAGAGTTCGTGAAACTCCACCTCCAGCAGAATTCCCATTGCTGAACTTTCCCTTGCACCAATTTGCATCGCTAATAAGCAACTAGGTAGGAGCACTGGAAAGACTCTCAATAATTTCTTGTCTTTTCCCACTTCTACACAGTACTCTGCCCAATCATATACAAGGACAATCTCTCAAAAATTTTGAATCATGGAATCAGCTCCATAATATTTACCTTATGCAAAATAGCAAAATGGAGAGGGAAACTCAATGGGGCAAAAACCCTAAATTTCACACACACAGATTGATGTGGTCAGAAGTGATAGTGATCAAGAAAGATATCTTAGGGCTGTGATTACTGTTGTTGTTATTAATTAAATTTGTATATCACCCTTCATCTGAAGATCACATCTGAAGAACATATAAATACAAACTGAGAAGACAAAAGGCATAATAAAACAAAAGCAAACCAATATAAAGGGTTGTAGAATAATAATCACCCCAAAGCCTGGTTACAGAGAAACAATTTTGCCTGGCACCTAAAGATACATAATGAAGGCAACAGGTAAACCTCCCTGGGGAGAGCATTTCACAAACTAGGAGCCCCCAAAGAAAAGGCCCATTCTCATGTTGTCACCCTCCAAAACTCTTATGGAGGAAGCACATAAAGAAGGGCCTCAGATGGTGATTGAAAGGTCTGGGTCGGTTCATATGGGGAGAGGCAGTCCTTGAGATATTGGGGTCCTGAGCTGTTTAAGGCCTTATAGCTCAAAACCAGCACTTTGAACTGGAACCAGAAACTAATTGACAGCCAAGATCAGTATAGGGCCAAGATCAGTAGGGCCAAGATCAGTGTAATATACTCAAACCATCTTGCCCTGGTGAGCCATCTGGCTGCCAAATTCTGCACCTGCTGAAGTTTCTGAACCGTCTTCAGAGGTAGCCCTACATATAACACATTGCAGTAATCTATACAGAAAGATTATATATAGCTCACTGAACACATCAAATCAATGTGAAGTGGCGAAGAAAAAAGGCAAAATCCATGCAAGGGATTATTAGGAAATCGATTGAAAATGAGCCAGTCAGTATCATCATGTTTTAAGTAAACCTACAATGCCATGCTATATAATGCTGAATCCACATCTGATATACTGGATACAGTGCTGCTCATCCCACCGGTTGGGGGGGAGGGCTAGAAAAGGTATAGAAAGGGACCAACAAAATAATTGGGATGTGGCAGAGTTCTCCACTGTTATTTAAAAGATCTCCAAAACAGATGCAAACTGGGAACACACACACACACACACACGGCACGTTCTACTTAGAAATTATGAATTCCACAATTTAAACTAAGGTTCTGTTCATTTCCCCCTCTCCACTACTGGTTCTCCATCTCACACACCCCTTCCCAAAAAAGGGTTTTCTAAAAACAACAATGAGTTGGGAGTGTAGCATTTGCACCTAATATGTAGCTGCTCCTGTTATATGCCTGCACTGGGGACAGCCTTGGAAGCACAACTGAACGTGACTGTAAGCAAACACATGAGATTAGAAAACTGCTGTCACAACCCCCTTATTACAGCTTGGGTCATCTCCGGACCTGGTATTCACACTTACTTCAACCATCTCCAAAATGTATCAGTGTGGTTGGAGAAAACCACACACACACTTAACGAAAAAGGCATATGGAAACGTCTTTTATTATTTTGCCACTCACCACTGGAGCTTCCAGAAGTGCTGAACTGAGAGGAGTCAAGGTACTTGCGAGGAGTAGACAGGCTAGTCACATCGAGCAGAGGCACAGGGGAGGCATCCTTCACATGCGAACTGTAGCAGAGAAAAATGAAACTTGAAATAACTCCTGAAGTAGACATAGTCAACAAGCGGAGGTGCAAATGGGAAGACTACTGCTCTTCACAAAGCAGATCCTTCACCCATGGATGCTCCCCACTCATGGTGGAATCAAAAGTAAAAGTGCCCAATTCAGGTACAGAACTAGTCTTACCATCAGGTGACATGAAGCAAATATTTCAGGCACCAGAATCTACAGAGTGCCATTTTCCTGTCTCTCCTCACAATCCCATGACCATTAAAATATGGAGGGGAGCTCTCACTTTGAAGCTTTCTTTCAGTGAAAATTGTCCAGTTCTGCACTGTCTATATTAACAAGGCTATCAAAGCTACTAGTCACAGTGGCTATTGTTCTACCTCCACAGTCAGAGGCGTTATGCATTTGAATACCAGTCGCTGGGAATTTCAGATTGGCAGAAAGCTACTGTGCTCATGACCAGTTTGCAGGCTTCCCACAGGCATCTAGCAGATCACTGTGAGAACAGGATGCTGGACTAGATAGCTGATCTTATAATCATAGAATAGATACTAAAAACAGTAAAGAGAAACAGCTCAGTGGCAAAGCAGCTGGGGGAGGAGGAGAGGATAGAGGGTAAAGAAAGAGCTGTGAGTGGAGGGGGGCCCTCTTCCCATCCTTTGGACCCCCTGGGAAACTCAGCAAACCTGCTGTACCTGGATCTGGGTGAGGAGAGGATGCAGCTAAATGGAACACAGCTGTGGGGAGCCTGAGGCAGTACCATCCACCTTGAGCCAGCCCATAAAAAGCAAGTCTAGAGTGAGAGACTAGGGTGATGTACACTGTTTCCAGGATGTCTTCTCACTGTGAGACTTTTGTGAGTGAGCTGAGAGTTTGATGGACCCTGGGTGAGAACCCAGAGGCTGAGAGGGAGTGTGTGTCAGGAGGAAAATGAATTGATGTTGATTTATACAGATATTAGTAACTTTGTATTAATGTGTATTTTTTATATGTAACTGTATTTTTGTAATATCTTCTTTAAGCTCTCTGCTGTTTCTTCAGTTTTCTGTACACCTCTTAGATATATTCTTAGTATATTAAGAGGAATAGAAATTAAATAACCAGTCAATCATAAGGTCCCAGCTTCATTCCCTGACATCTCAAATAGAAGGATGAGAAAGTAAGTTTGCCCCAGACCCTGGGAGTCCTCTGCTGGTTTTCATAGACAGGACTAGTGTGTCAGTTTGGTATTAAGTCATCTTCAAATATCTTACAGCTTAAAATGGTCCTAGAGCACTTGGCCAGCCATAAAAATGCTTTTCTACATTGCCTCTTGAAACCTGCAGCAAGCTCATGTTTCTCTCTGAGCAACTGAATATTTATTCAGGTTTGACTTAGTCTAGACAGCTTTTTCTCTGCCGAAGAATTGATGCTTTTGAATTATGGTGCTGGAGGAGACTCTTGAAAGTCCCATGGACTGCAAGAAGATCAAACCTCTCCATACTGAAGGAAATCAACCCTGAGTGCTCACTGGAAGGACAGATTGTGAAGCTGAGGCTCCAGTACTTTGGCCACCTCATGAGAAGAGAAGACTCCCTGGAGAAGACCCTGATGTTGGGAAAGATGGAGGGCACAAGGAGAAGGGGACGGCAGAGGACGAGATGGTTGGATAGTGTTTTCGAGGTTACCAGCATGAGTTTGACCAAACTGCGGGAGGCAGTGGAGGACAGAGGTGCCTGGCGTTCTCTGGTCCATGGGGTCACGAAGAGTCGGACACGACTAAACGACTAAACAACAACAACAACAGACAGCTTTTTTCCAAACAAAATCCAAGACCAAAGCCTTCTCTACTGCATCAGAACGGACTAACCTTTTTGTCCATTTTTCTTTGTTCCGTTGTCCAACCCTATTGGTGGACTTAATGTAAAGATGGCGGTGCAGTTCATCTATTAGCACCAAGTGCATATTCATCTTCTTACTGTGAAGCTCCAGTCTCAGATCGCTAAGTCCCTCCACCTGAAGGAGGGGTCCCTCCAGGGAATCCACTGCTGAAACCTGTGAAGAGAATCCATGATATATTTTAACTACTACTCAGAATTCTCAGTACCCAGTGTTCCAAGCTTTTCCCTTGGTCAAATTATTAAGCCAGCATTAATGATTATATTGTAAAGAGAAGCAAGCAAAAATGCAGGACCCTGTCCCAAGGGGCAAGAAATGGGTGTTCAAGTACAGGTACTTAGCCTTAATTTCAGTAAGCGGCAAGGAGTTCATGGGATAGGTGCACTTGGACAATATATTTATTTGCTTGTCATTGTAAGACAGGGTTGGGGAACCACCAGCCTGCAATATAATCTTGGACGCCCATGGGGTCCATGGGGGTCCAAGATGGCCCATAAGGCCATTTTCCCACTTGCCAATCAACTGTCATCACTGGGTGACACCAACTGATGGATGCAATTCTACAATGGCTAAGCCTGCCCCACCAAGAACTGGCACACAGCCAAAGCAACAGGACTTAACCTGGATCTCCTCCTCCAACTCAAAGCTATACTCAGACCTCAGAGTCTCTTCCTGGGATCCCATATCCTTATCCCCCAGCCCACTAGGACCCTCCCCAGGGTCTTCTACCTCCAGCTTCCCAATCTCCATCCTCTATTCCTCAATATTTGATTCCCTCCCTCTCCCTTTTTCCCCCTTTCTTTGCCTTCTCCTCCTGCGATGAGGCTACATTTTAATATTTTAATGTTCCATTATTTTAATGTTGTATTTTATTTTTGCTTTTAAGTTGTAATCATTCATCTTGTTTTTATTATTGCTTGTAAGCCGCTCTGAGCCCGGCCTTGGCTGGGGAGGGCGGGGTATAAATAAAAAATTTATTTATTTATTTATTTATTTATTTATTTATTTATTTATTAATATCCAAGCACCATCTCCACAACACCTCCAGAGGACTCACGACAGAGGAGTAAGACCTGCTCATAGGCCTGCAAAGAGGACTGATAAGCAGAGACGAATACATTGGTGAAGCAGACCCCTCCCCCTATCCCCATAGGTTAATTTTGGAAGACAGGCGTAACGGCCCACCTATCATTCATCTGACATCATCATGATATCAGATGATTGATAGATGGTTGGTCCTGTGTTGGGGAGGTAAAGATCAAGCCTGCCAGGACAAAAGGACCCTCCCCCAGTGTAGGCTTGCTCTTAACCTCTACACCAAGAGCAGCTACATGTGGCCTGCTAGACGTTCATGAATCACAACTCTTATCATCCTGACCACTGGCTGTGCTGGCTGCAGCTGATGGGAATGGCAGTCCAAGAGCACCTATAGAGTCACAGGTTAGCCACTCCTGCCCTAAACGTATTTTTGCCATTGCTGCATGGCAATCAAAGACATCAAGACGCAAAAGAGATTTGCTCACCAACTACAATCTATAGGAATTTCTACACACACCTTGGAAGTAAACAGAAATCTCAAGCCCAGAGAATGGCCAAACCAGTGACTACAATTACACTGCAAATGTACATTTGACACAATGTTTAAGGTGCCCTTCTATGAGACATGGTTTAATAAAGCCAATGGCTGATAAATGCTCCAGCAATTCTGTTTAATTTTATCAGTTCATGATTCCCCTGCAGCACTGGAAATACTTCATCACGAAGCAATTAAAACAAAGGTGACCGGCAACAAAAAAGAAAATCGCGTTTTGCAGGAATTCAGTGCTCACGTCTTAAGAACTGCAAGAGGTAAGCAGAGAGCATAAATAGCTTGAAGCAAATTAAACAATATTTCATTTAAAAATCCAAGGCATCGTTAGTATGAGAAATGGGCTTTGTTTTGACACACAGGTTTTAAGTTCACTGAGCATCAACGGTAAGACAATAATGGAGACAGATACCAAAACCTGAATTTGGAAGCATTTACCAAAGCATAGACTGTAGTCTAGAGATTCATTTCTTCTTTTTTAAAAGAACTGTCAAGTCTACCTCTAAGCTGTGACCTTCTTGACAAAAATTCTTGCTCGCTAATTTCAGAGGTGTTGGGGCTGGCTGCGATTACTCATTTGGAAAGGAAATATGAGAATCCACACATGCTCAGAGACAATTCATTATTGTAACACAGATTCTGATTCAAGTCCTATTCAAACTAATTAATTGTAGCATCATCAAGGAGTTCAAAGATGCCAGAGGCTCTCTCATCCTATGAAGTCTGATCTACAAGGCCTTACTAAGGGTTCCAACGACATTAAGTCCAGCCTTCTGTTTGGCCACAGATACCAATGCAAATGAGGGACACAGGTGGTGCTGTGGGTTAAACCACAGAGCCTAGGACTTGCCAATCAGAAGGTCTGCGGTTCGAATCCCCATGACGGGGTGAGCTCAAGTCACTCGGTCCCTGCTCCTGCCAACCTAGCAGTTCAAAAGCATGTCAAAGTGCAAGTAGATAAATAGGTACCACTCCAGCGGGAAGGTAAACGCCATTTCTGTGCGCTGCTCTGGTTCGCCAGAAGCGGCTTAGTCCTGCTGGCCACATGACCCGGAAGCTGTACGCCGGCTCCCTCAGCCAATAAAGCAAGGTGAGCGCCACAACCCCAGAGTCGGCCACGACTGGACCTAATGGTCAGGGGTCCCTTTACCTTTACCTTACCAATGCAAAGCTTCCCCAGTCAGGATGGCCTTCTTGGACATTCTGGCTGGGAATGGGTTACTATAGTGCCTGAATTCTTTCTTAGTGGCCCTGATTTGGAGGATCAAAAAGAATATGGAAAATCAGAGTTTAAAAGGCAGGTGAGGCTCTCGTGGTCTCCCACAAAAGTGCTATTTAATGCCAACACCCCATTTTTCACTTGCTTTTCCTGTTTTGAAAAGAATGACGATACACAAAGACTAAACTATTATATCAACATAAAGCTCTCAGGCAAGCCTTGATAAAAAGCAAACAGAAGTGTCAATCATTTACTGTAGTATTAAAATAGGGTGGGGGAGACGCCAATGGAGCTTTAATTTTCTCCCTTTGGTGAAAAACGCAGCCATCTTTTTTCTAAAAAATTGCCTATGTGACACTTCATATTTGTTGAGACACATGCTGGGGAGTTACGGCCTTGGAAATGCCGCTTTTAAAGTGATTGAATTCTCGAGGTAAACAGTCAAGGTGCAATGTTACACAGGCTTAGAAGGCTTCTTAAGAATCAAAGCTACACTTCAGCAAACCCCATTTAAACATCCTTTCTTCCCCCAGCCACATATTTCATTCTTCATTACTGCCCATTACCAAGACACTTATGTTTAAAGCAAAACAATTCTCTTGAGAAAACATAGATAGCCAGAAAAGGAAGCCAAGCCCACTTCGGGAACTCAGATCATCACACTGAAGTGGAATAATTTAGATCCATTTTAAATATAGCTGTTTTGGAGCTGCTAGAATACCTCCATTCAACATTTCCACAAATGTCATAAGGTATAAAATGGCCTCGTAACCCTGTTCTTCCCAATTATCACATGATGAAGGCATGGGTACTTGTGTTTGTTTATGGGTTTATCAAAATTAAAAAATCAGCTCAACATGCCACTTTGGGTACTGATTCCCCCAGGCTCCAGTGCAACATATCCAACTGGTCTGCGGCCTTGTGAAGTTGTTCCTAAATATCTTGAAAAATTTTATCTGGATCCTATCCTGAGAACAGTGAGGGACGCAGGTGGCGCTGTGGGTTAAAGCCTCAGCGCCTAGGACTTGCCGATTGAAAGGTCGGCGGTTCAAATCCCTGCGTCGGGGTTCGCTCCCGCTGCTCGGTCCCAGCGCCTGCCAACCTAGCAGTTCGAAAGCACCTCCGGGTGCAAGTAGATAAATAGGGACCGCTTACCAGCGGGAAGGTAAACAGTGTTTCCGTGTGCAGCTCTGGCTCGCCAGATGCAGCTTTGTCACGCTGGCCACGTGACCCGGAAGTGTCTGCGGACAGCGCTGGCCCCTGGCCTCTCAAGTGAGATGGGCGCACAACCCCAGAGTCTGTCAAGACTGGCCCGTACGGGCAGGGGTACCTTTACCTTTACCTTTATCCTGAGAACATAGACAAAGGATTCACATGCTCATCTCGTTTACCCTTCTCAGCAGGTGTCCATATTAGAATAGCACTTCAAAGTTCACAGATGGGCACCAGGAATTAACATTATAGGAGCTTCTATCAGAAATGACCTTTGGGCAATCAAGATTGGCTCTGATAGCAGAATGGAGCTTAAGCTTCCATTACTGTCAGTGCATACACTTTAATTCCCTCTCCCCAGTGCAAAATCATTTGGCATATGTATTCAGTTACATGCCCACTTGTAATGGTGTGGGGATAACAAATGCAGCAGATTCTTGACCAAAGAATAATGTCCTGGACACAAGCATTTCCCCCTTCGCACAAAATGGCAAGTGTTAAGAGCCAGTTGGCTGAGAGTAATCTGCTGTGCAAACATGGAGACACATTGACCAAATTCCATCAAGATTGCTCTCAGGATACCCCATTCTTGTACCCAGAGTACCAAATTGTTCTATTCATCCTGTGAATTAGTTGAGACACAGGCTGTTCCGGAGCAGTGAAGCCATGCATCAGCTGTCAAGGGAATGCTTCTGTTTGGCAGTAGCCCAGCTGTTTCACTGAATGTCTGGACATTTTGCTTAACTAGTCACTGAGTTAGAAGTCTACAGAATGCTGAGTTTCCATTTCTTGAACTTCGCCTTCCCACTCTCAAGATAAGACACTTTCAGTCCTGGAAGGAAGTATAAGGATTAGCAACAAGAGCATGTGTCGTAGTCGTCATCCCCACACCGTTTTAGGAAGTGTTTGCTGCTGCTGCTGCTGCTGCTGCTGCTGCTGCTGCTGCTGCAGCATATATCAAAAACCAAGGGCACAATGTCAACAGGAAAGATTGACATTAGCCTTCCCCAGTCTGGTGCCCTTCAGTTGTTTGGGACTACAACTGGGTTTTTGGGGGTTGCAGCCCAAAACATTTGGAGGGCGCTGGTTGGGGAAGGCCATCATTTGCCATGAAGGCAAGGTGCAGAGAATCCAAGGGGAAAAGATATGAACAGTATTCAGAGTGCATCAAGAGATCAGTTGGATATGAGAGCTAAGCAAATGGAATGGTGCAGAAACCAGGATGGATAGAAGGGAGCAGGAGCAGGTGGGTAGGCACAAAAGGTCCAGTAGAGGGGGGGGAAAACCTTAAGTGCAGTAGAACCTGTTGCTTAGGCAACAGAAAAACAAACACAATCCAATTATTTTGAAAGGTACTAACCATAGTTGGTCAACAAGAAATCACTTTTACTTTGAAGATCCAATGAACAAGGGTGGATAAGATTCTATACTAGGTAGAAAATAGAGGACGGGTTTTTCTGTGAAGTGGAAAAAGTAGTGCAGTTAAGACAGAAGACTGCTAAGATTTCCAGTTCCCAACTGACAGGTACTAACAACCTTACAGACCACATTCAGATTACTGTTTCTGCTGGACAGCTTCAGAGATATCATATATCCCCACTCCAGAAGAAGGGGAAGAAGAGGTAGAATATTTCCCACAGATCGAAATCTAAAGGAAGACAGTCTTCCTAACAATCCTCCTCTCCTGAAAATCCAGAACCACTGCAAGAGTGAATGTTAAAAGGACCTTACAGATATGCAGAACTTAAGCAAAAACTACCTTCCACAATTCAACAAAGGAGTCTTTGTTTTGGGTACAATATAGTAATATTAAATGGAGTCAAGGTCATTATTTTTTCCAGTGTTTTTGAAGTGAATAATCCCAATGCCACAAGTGCATCCCACAGGGCAAGTATTTTTACTGAGAGATATCAAAGTAACACACGCTACTGAACAAGTAATACTACTTTGCTCCAGAACACGTCAGTTGAAACATTCATGAACGTTAGGAAGAACCTCATCACTTTTGGCAGCAGGCCAGACCTAAAACTGCGATTTGACTGAGCCAATGCAGCTCTAGCAAAAATATTACTTTATCATTATGTTTGCTTGCATGGACATAATACATTATGGATCAGCCATTGGAGTTCTTAGGATCAAATACAGCTGTCTTCCCCAAGTTGCCAACATAGAAGCAGAAGGAGTAGAATAAATTGTGCAGAATAAATTGTGGATGAAAACATTGTGGCTGTGCTCACAGGTCCCTTCCACACCCTCTTTGAAGTAGTTTCCCTGCAAAACTAGTTGCTGCTCAGGAGACCATCAGCATCCTGAGAAGTGGAAACAGGGTATATGCTCTTAGTACATATAAAACATTCATAAATAATAAACTCATCTTAAGAGGTTGTGGAAATGAAGTAAACACATACTTCAGCAGTTGACTATAAGAGTTCAGGGTTTACCAAATTGAAGTAAGATTATCCTAGCCATTGGCTTAATTGCTCATGTGTCATACCATTTTCGTGAACTGGGCAGAAGCTTAACAAGTGAGCATGCAAGGCAATGGGACAGGAATGCGGTGGGAATGCACCAACAGTGAGAATGGTTTACGCAGAGAAGAGCAGGCATAAGGGAATTTTGTAACTATAGCATGAAATTGAGTGGAGGAAAGCGGGAAGGAAGAATAGCCGAAAAATCACTGCACACAAAAATATACATCTGAAAATGTGTTAAACTTTAGGAATTTCTTCATTACCATAAGAGTAGATCAGCACTGGAAGAAAACATAATGCCTCATTAGGGTGATGAGGTAATGGAATATTTGCTCATCTAATGATAAATTATTCCTTACTGTAAGAAGAGATTAAAACCAGGCGTTTTCACAAGAAACTATCTGCAGTGCATTGGGGTGGGGTGACCCTGTTTTATGGTAGGGCCCTGGAATAGATGACCCACAGAATCCTCCTTCCAACTGCGATTCTATACATGTTTTTAATCCAACTCTTACTATTTCTCCTGGTCCCTCTGGGGGTTATAAAAACTGTGCAACTTTACATTTAGAAATGCAATCTAGTTTCTCTGGCAGAATTTTGTACTTTGTTGCTCCATTATCCCCAAGATCATGAGCATTTCCAGTTCCTTTGTAAGAGTTTCATTAGTTTACTAGGGACTAAATTATAAGCCCGTAAATCAGAGCTTGAGAAACAATCAAAATAATATCAGAGTTCTAGAAAATGTTCTTTTTCGGCTGCACTCTAGGAGAAATTGAAGTAGTTACAAACGTGAAGATGTCTCATAACAGAAGCCTTAACAAATTAACCTCATAATAAAATCTCTCAGAAGTCCCTGTGGCAGAAGGTGGCTTTTCATTAAAAAAAATTCTTATGGATGATGCTGGCTAGCAATCTGACATCTTCCAGCTCAACTAAAATGCAAGTCATCAGCAGTGATGAACCATCCAGTCTGTTAGGAAAACTTCAGTGCTATGATAGACAATCCTCTCCAGCATCTGGAATACAAAAACAGCCAAAGGAAGCTAGCTTCTGAACGATCCACATTTAGAAAACATTGCACAACGTTTTTTCATACTGGTCTGAAGAATATCTGCGGCACAATCCTAAGGTAAGAACCCCTGAGATGAGGTTTAGGATCCGGCGGATCACCACATGAATCAGGAGTACCCCAGCTGTGCTATGCCAGAGCAAGCCCCCCGCCCAAAGCACCATTCTAGGTCTGTGGCATGGTGTGACGAGAGAGGGGCTTTTGCTATATCCAAAGTTCTGCCTTTGGTATGACCAGCCTCTTCATTTAAAGGGGCCCAGGCCACTTTAGCAGTTGTCAGCTGACAGAGCAAGGGAGATCATGATTCCACTAGAACTTCTGAGGTGGAGTCCTCTGAGTCAGAGGAGAGTAATGCAAAGTCCTCAAGCTGTAGAGATACTAACACCATGGACTCCTCTTCTGGTTGGTTATGTATTCCTGTGGCTGCCCTGGAAGAACTTCCTTCTCCCACTTCATATGTCTAGCTTCAACCCTTGAAGAATGGAAGCCTGGCCCCAGGGTCGTAACATCACAACTTTGTTTTCTGCCCCTCTCTCCATGGTGGCTTCTGCTGGAGGGTAGGTGAGCAGGAAACAGAGTACTGACACCTGTTTTCCTTATAAAACCTCACAGGAAGAACTAGATGCAAGATTGCTGCTGGGGGGAGTAGTTCTGTGACAAGTTAATTAATCTTGATCTTGTCCCAGACCCTAATAACACCTGCCTTTGAACGCCAAGACGCCTCCACCAAACCCAGCACACTTTATGGAGAGACTGAATGCCCTCACCATAAAAAATGAGGATGCTAGCTATTGCTCCTCCACCACCTTCATTACCGCCCATTTTTATTTAATAAACCTCCATCAGCTTAAATGAATGGTTGTTATTAGTTGAGCTAACAGCCAAATGATAATGCTCCAGAGAGATATCAGTGCTTGTTGATGCATTAACGAAAAGAGGAGAGGGGCCGAGGTCAAGCACGTGTCAATGCAAATGAGGCAATGGGAGGCACTAATGGTTTAATGCAACAAAATGCCTCAGATAATGGAATTTACAAGATTAAAAGGAAAGAGATGAAGTTATTGATAAGTATATTAAAGGAAGAAAAGGCGATAAGATGTTACAAAGGGAAAGAAATCCTCTCTCTGCTTGTGCGCTCCTGCTTTCAAAATATCTTTACATCTCGATGATGAAATTAACAAAACAAAACTTGAACAGGATCAGAAAATGGGATTAGAAGCAATAATGAAAAATCTGGCTGAGTATAATGCTGAGCACTTTAAAGATATACATGCTCATAAAGTGTTGCTTGCTGTTCGCTATTTGAACATTTAGTGTCTCATTAAGAACTATCCCCATTCAGCATATGGGGAAAACTGAGGAAACCTATGGAAAGAGGCGCTTGCATTAAAACAGCAGCAGAGGAAGAGGAGTTAAAGGTCCACTCCCAGGTTATTATTTCAAATACATATATCTCTCACACTGTGCTTGTTAAGATCCGTTACAATCTCTTTTCAAACAGCTAAAAGAAATGCCACTTTCATATTATTTTCATTGCAGGAAGGTGGGAGGTGGCAGTGGCTATGTCCTATGTCTTTAAGCACACAGCAGCACACAATAAGAAACCGCGCTGATTGCTCAGTTAAACAGGGTTCATCTCATGTTGCACCTCGTCATTGGGAGGTTTGGAATGTGAGGAGAGGGCTATCGTTGGAAGTTGTTGGGAGTAGGAGATGCTGGAGAAAACCAGCAGTCAGAAAACAGGAGGGGAGTACAAACCAGATGGAGGTCTCTATGCACCAGAGAGGGGAGCAGTGAATATACACCTTGTCTGCCCACATGTGTGCGTCCACGGCAGCAATAAGGGCCCTTGAGGGTAACAAGGTACTATCATCCTGCTCCAATCACTATGACCAGAACAACCAACACATTCAACAAGGGAGGGGCCTAGCACCCATTCCCCACTTCAGCGTCGAGACACACAATTCACAGCTCATGGAGGGAAGGAATGGCTGGCCTGAGCCTTACTGCTCCACAGCATCCTTCTAACAGTGGCAGCAAGGGAGGCTTCCCTCCCAGCAAACCCAGGGGACTTGAGAAGCCAATAGGGGCCCCACTAGTCTTATCTAAAGAAAGTATTAGGCTTGGCTCAACTGTCAGAGCAGCTCTTCTGTGTTGACTTGCCCTCTTGTCTGACTGCACTAGAACCTGACCACCAGGCCATCTTAGATCATGTCAACTGATTCTGGACTGATTTTCCTCTGCCTGCTCCTGAACCTGAACTGCCTGAGCACATTTGTCTCTGACCCCACCAGGCCCAAACAAACAATCTTTTGCCATTAAGAATGGATGAAAGCTCCTGGACAATCCAGCCGCTTTCCAATTTCTTTTTCACAGCACCGAGCAAATAGACTCTGCTTGACCCAAACTGGTAGAAATATCTCGCAGCTTAATAAGGTAGGCTCTGAAGCCAAGGTTCAGATATAGCAACAAAAAGGTGCAGTGGGAAAATCTGCTATGCTTCAGGGCCTGCCATGTCAGCACAACAATAGGAAATGAGCTAATTTGACTGCAAACAAGGCTCCCGTTCTGAACAAATTATCTTTGGCTGAACACATTCCAATCGAACGCAATAGAAAACTGATGGCTCCACCTGTTCAGTTCTGAGAACAGAACAGAAGGTGGCAGCAATGCAGGCTTTGGTCCAAGAAGCAAACATCTAACTCAGGGGGGAACTCTGAATGCTATTATTCAACTTCAGATGCAGAAATAAAGAGCTATGTGCTGTTTGTACAGATGCAAAAAAGCCACAACAATGACAGTCAACACAGGAAGGCTGAGGAACCAGCCAGAATCATTCAGAAACCAAATGCAGCAGTGATTATTTGCCCCTCTTCAACGAAAGCAGCATAATTATGAAAAATATGTGATGGCTTGCTTAGTTTTTACAGTTCATCAAATCTAGCTTCTCTTGGGCAAATGTAGCACCAAATATTTTATTTTTATATATAGTCAGAGCCCTGATTACATTAGCAACTCCACACAAGATTCAGAACTTTTAATCACCTTGGCTGCTCTTGGAATCCTTTCAGATCAGTAATTATCATTCTCCAACTATGCTGCACAAAACAGGATTTCAAAGAAAATATCCAGATTGAAGGGAGTAGTATGAAAGCTTCCTAAGTTCTGGAGCCAGCTCACCTAGATGTCCCTCCTCTGATCCACCCAGTTATGGAGACTTTATATACATGGTGGTACAGGATAACTTTTGTGTTTAACACATCATACAACCATGCTATCTATCCCCCTCCCCAATTTTGCAAAATATAGATTATGCACATTGGTTATATGCATACAGAGAAATACATTGCTATGCACACAATGGGCAGGGCATATGCATGAGCATGACACATTTCCCTGTATATCTGGGGGAGCAAACGTGGTGCTCTCTGGATATTGTTGGGACTACAAATCCTTACCATTGGTCATGCTGCTGGGGCTGCTGGGAATTGGAGTCCAACAACATCTGGAGGGCACTACGTTTACTACCCTTGCTGTACAGTGGTACCTCAGGTTACAGACACTTCAGGTTACAGACGCTTCAGGTTACAGACTCCGCTAACCCAGAAATAGTACCTCGGGTTAAGAACTTTGCTTCAGGATGAGAACAGAAATTGTGTGGCGGCAGTGGGAAGCCCCATTAGCTAAAGTGGTATCTCAGGTTAAGAACAGTTTCAGGTTAAGAACGGACCTCCAGAACGAATTAAGTTCTCAACCCAAGGTACCACTGTACTTCATTATGCATACTGACTACGGATTGAAGATGTTGGGTGAGAAACTGGCTTGGAAACAAATCACTCCTATTGATGCAACTGGAAAAAAGATTGGGTTTTCATCCAAAGCATCACACTGTTGATTCATATTCCATCTGTTATTCCCCTAGAGCTCCCAAACCTATTTCAGAAGCACTACTTCCTACTCAGTAATCCCTCTCCTCCACCCCCAGCTGCCTTTATGTTTTCTTCTCTTCCAAGTCCGCTGAGAGTCATGCCCTGAGCAAGTATTCTTTTTTGTTCTTGCTTCCCTGCGGCAAAATACAGCACAAAAAGCCCAACACAAGCCCTGGAATGAGACAGGCCCCTGCCAATGCATCCTAGGCCACAGGGTGTTACAGGGAGGAAATGCACTATGGATAAGTCGTTATAGACACAACAGCCCAAGATGATTCATGCAAGCAATATGCAGAAGAATGCACACTCACACATGAACATTGGGTGCAAACAGAGAGTAGGGCACACAAAATAAGTAATGAGGTGGGAATAGGCTGGTCTAGCTAATTCCAGCCTCCCCATTCACATGCAACTCACCAGGAACCTAACTTAATAATTTCTGCTCCTCCTTGAGGTAATAAAAGATGGAGTCCCTGTCCCCGCATGCCAGCATAAACATGACGTTTCATAGTTAGCAAGTTTGTCTTTTCAGGATTTATTTTCCAGCCTAACTACAGGACATTCAAAATTCCAAAATTATTTTTGCTGGGTCCATTCATTTATAAATGCATAGAACTATACCCAGATAATCTGCAAAGATCACCCCAATAAGTTTTAAGCTGGTGTCACAAGCCAGCAGCAAACGCATATTTTTCTTCATCTAGCTTCATATAAACACCAGCCGTCACCAAAATACCTTTGCTGCTATGCTCCTGCTTCTGGGAAAAGGTTGCCTTTCTTACATTAATAAGTCTTTCCAGAATTAATCATTGTACATTAGAACCAGCTGGAGTGTTTTGAGTGATAATGAAACCTGTAACAAGCCATCTTCAGACGTCTTTGCCAAACAATAAGGGAATTAAAATTTCAATTTAAATGCAGAGGTTGGAAACACGCTTCAGTGGCAAAATTACTTCAATTAATGTGAGTGGAATACAAAGAACAGACTGCAGAAATGTGATGCAGCAACCAGAAATTATGCCATTAATGCGCTTGCATCAAGCCCACACAATGACTGCAAAGGTCTAATTTAGACTGCACATATCACAGAGCTACAGGCAACAATATTTATCAGCTCTCCCATTTCAGCACATGAGATATCAGTGTCTTTGTTGGATCATTTTAGGCTTTTGATAAGCCAACAGCTGTTTACCTTGAGGACGAAGGACAAGAAACATTATGCATCCCTGACAGTTTAATAATTATTTTATACACCACTCAGATCATACAATGAAAGAGAATGGAACTACCCAACAGCTAGAGCACAATTACCGCATCTTTCTAATGTAGAGACAGAGGTAGGCTAAAGAAGGCTGACGCCAAGGAGCTCCACTCTAGAGGCATTTAACACACTGATATTTATTTTTTAAATTTCATAAAATTTATTCACCACCCGATTATAAAAAGCCTCGAAGGAGTGTACCAAAAGATAAAACAATAAACTTGAGGGGGAGGAATCTCAACTGTACTTTAAAACATACAAAAGTTAACATACTAAATATTACCTCAACTTTCTAGGCATCTGGGTAGACTTGTCTAAACAAGAATGTTTTTAGCAGGTGCCAAAAAGAGTACAGTGAATACGCCTGCTTGATCTGAATAGGCAGGGAGTTCCAAAGTGTAGCTAAACAATTGAGTTCTTACAAATGCTGTTATTATGTGGCACATGTAGCAGTGCCAATTATGCAGAACAAAGTGGCCAAGTGGGCACATGTGGGGTAAGGCAATATATAGCTACGAAATGCATAATAGTTAATGACTGTGGACTAAGACCAGGACTTGAACGTGGAAGATCTGCATTCCACCTAAGCAGTCTCGCTGTGAGATGCAACACAACATCTTAATAGCTTCATAGTTGAAGGGAAACAGCAACATTTGAAAAGGAACTTTGGAAATTAAAAGTGTTATTTAATAATGAGTAAACGGAAGATGTCAATTGTTGACTGGTCACAAGTAACACCTCAGGGCCATCTAACATATTACACAGGTTTGCCATCAAGGGTACCCTCAACAAAGACTTCAGCCAGTCACTGTGCGCTGGTCAGGGTACTATGATCAAACGTCTGCAAATCTGTGTCAGCTGCAGCCACATATTACATTATTATCTGCACATTTTTTAAAGTATTTCCAAAATGAAATGGCTGGAGTGACCCTCAAAACTGTTTTTTAAGGAGAACCCAAAATTAATAATTTATCTGATGCTTTCCAATATGTCAAAAGCTGACAGTGCTATTGCTGCTCTCTATCAGGAAGCTGGGAGTTCTTCAGCTATAATTTTGAACAGACATGTGCAACTTAAATTCACATAGCAGCAGTGATAGATGATCTTTAATAAGGCACTGACACATATGGGATAAGCAGAGGTTTAATTCTTTGAGCATCATATTCTTTCGAATGCTTTGAAAACAAAATTAGGAGGACAGGGAAAGTTAATTTAGCAGAGGAAGGGAGCATCATGCCAGGAGAAAACAGGAGATGTGAACACAGAGGGGCAAATTGAGTAAAGAGGGGAGCAAAAATTTGTGCACTCAAATTACTACTTTCCCCCTTTTCACAAGCATACCTGCAGCACTGAGGAACTGAGTCATCAATAAAAGGTTTACTTCTCAATGGCCCATGGAAAGCACCAGATTTCTGATCAACCACAACAATCTAGTTTTCTACAATAACACTAGACGTCTTCCATACTCATTAATGATATCACTGAGGGAACATAATTACAGAAAGCCTGTTGCCTAAATATATCCTGAGTTAAAGGCAAATACTGTTCAAATGAGGATCTTGGGACAAACAAGGAAAGCAACAGGAGGGACAATGCAGAGACAATGTAGATGTGATCATTGCAACTGCAGAAGAAGAGTCATTCTGAAATTACAATTATGGCAAAATGAGAGGTAACAAAATGGAAGAGTCTGTAATAGTCTATTAGAGTGACACCTGGAATATGGACACAAGTGAGACAGAAATTTTTAAAGCAGAAACAGCAGCCAAGGGCTGAGAAGGCATGAATCAAGGTTAAGGACACAGGGTCAAAGTCAGCAGAGTTTTCAAAGCAACCAAAGAGGTTAATAGACTGAAGATAAAAAAAAGGAGTGAGTGACAGAAGAGGGCAAATGAGACAGGCAGAGAGAACAATACAGTAGGTGAGTAAATGGCAGATCTAATTACTCAGACCCAGATAGCAAATCTAGCAGACACTTATCGGACAGCTGTCTGTCAAGCACCAGCTATCACCTCTTACCAGCATATCCGTGGCCGTGAGGTAGTGCTTGCTAGCCATGCACTGCTGCAGCTTCTGGGGCACTTGCTTGATGTTCTCAATCTCATCCAGCAAATTCAAGACGTGCTTGTGCTCAATGCCTTCAATCCACAACTTGCGCAGTTCATCCCGCTTGCAGTGCAGAAGCATCTTGCAGGAAAGCAAATTCTCCTTGACCTGGAAAAAATACACCACAGCAGCTCAAGTGAATTTTGGTTCTATGGTCCAGCCCTTATATTGTCTAAAGGAACCACCATGTGCACAAGAGGCAGGTATGAGCAGGCTTGGGGGGACCCCAAAGTTTGCAAAGGTACAAAAAGGTATTGGGGGGCTCTCAAGCAGGGGGGAGATCCTCCAAATCATCCCTGTAACTGAGCATGCCCATTGGTCATGGAATACTGAGTTTGCGGTCCACGCTACAGAAAACCAGGAGGGAGGGTAAATGAAATGGAATATCCTGGAAAGAGTTCAAGCTAGCCGTGAGCACTCCACATTACAACATGATTTTTCAGGGCCCCACATGTAAAGTATATGACGGCCATCAAGGTTGACTTGCCACTACAAATTAGAATTATCTACGCATCATCCTCCACACTCCAGACCACGATATGCTGCAGCCTAGACTAACAGGGGAAAACACACAAACACACACACACAATATTTTTTTCAAATCTATAGCCTGCCGTTCCAAGAAGGTTCAGGGTAGGTAGCAATGGATTAAAAACTGCCAGCGATTATGGATTAGGTGAGAAAGGTGAAACCAATGGTTGGTTTAGTTGCCCTTACGTCAGAGAGACGGGGCAGCCTTTGGTTATCATTGCCCAAGTTCCTCCAGTCCTAGACAGGCAGAACAGGCAAAGTCCAGATGAAATGGGGAGTTGAAGCAGTGGGAGTATAAGAAAACAGAAGCTCAGAGTTTTAAGAAATGATGGGTAGGAATTTAGCTAGATAGTTCTTCAGAAAAATGGAGATGGCTTCCATTTCGAAAAACAAAGTTACTTTCTAAAATGAGGTCAGAGGAAGGTTTCGAAGGAGAGAAAGAAAACAAAATAAGAAAAAAGTAGAGATGAAGAGGTGATGAACTACACATCAATTTATAGCCTGAGGCTGCAAGCTTCTGGTCATAATTGAATTACAAAAACCTGAATGAAACAGTTAAAAAGACATTATGCTAAAACTCTCAACCTTAGATGCAGATCTCTCAACCCTTCTCCCTAAAGCCAGTCTACACAGAAAGATTTATGACATGTTCTTGCTTATGCTTTAGCAAATTTTCATTGGAAGGATTTAAAACACAAATACAGTAAACACCAGACATCTCTCTGCAAATTCCTGCTCTCCAAAGACAGATACAGACAACTGACTTCTGGAAGCAGCAGCTATACATTGGTATATCCCCAACATGGTACAAAAACTTTTTCTTACAAACAGCAGTGAACAGCAAAGATGGTTGGTTGTGTATGTGCTGCTTAAGAATAGAAGCAGAGTTCTTATAAATTAATTAAGTAGCAGTAACACAATGTACATAGCTCAGTAAGAATTAGTACTAAGCCCAGCTGAAAGCAATGGAATTGATTTCCCTAACTTTTGTTGGATTATGTCCAATTCCTTCTAACTCAGAAACTTCAGTTCTCCCCCTTCTGGTCTTGCATAGAATGCAGATTTCCCCCTCTTTAACAGGTGGCTGACAAGCAGGCAACACCTCCCGAGCAGGGTTGTTATCAGTAGGCGGGAAATGAAACAGGTTGAAGCACAAATATGGAGACATGTCGATGCACAAAAATGTGTTTTAATGGAATCTGATCTCATACACCTCCACACTGCTGCTGCTGCTGCTACGAAAGCCTGCAAAATGTAGCTTGCTTTCAGTGGAAAAGGCCAACAATAAAAACAAAAGGCCAGAGCTTTTCCTTGCATTGGCCAGGATCCAGAGAACTACACTACTTCCAGAGAACTACTCTACAGTACTAGTTTTATACCCACAAGAGGTGAACCATCCCACATGGCCAGCTGCTTTTAACACTGCAGGAACATGCAAAGCCAGATCGTTGTTAGCCAGAGGACTCTGTTATCTAAAGCACACTTGGGACTGGGAGTCACATATCCCACTCAACATTCCTGAAGTAGTTATTTGGATTCCAGGTGCTGCATATTACAGCAAGGGTGAGTAATCTCCCACTAGATGTTGTTGGATTCCAACTCCCACCAACCCCTCCTAACATGGCCAATGGTCAGGGGTGATGGGTGTTGTAATCCAGGAACATCCAAAGGACCACGGGTTCCCTACCCCTGGATGCCACTATAGCACCAATCATACAAGCCCCATACACGTAACAGAATGCTAAATCCAAATGCCCACACAATACTAACACATAATGGGAAAATAGGTCCAGAGATCAACCCTAGAGCTGCTCAGGAAGTTCTCTTTTAATCTGGCTTCAAAGTTTTGCACCTTAGCCGATGCCAATCAAGACTCAGGTGCCAATTCCACAACTGCAATGAATGTTTTGAGTGGTGTACAAACTGTGGCTTCATTTATGGAAAGAAAGCTTAAAGCAGTGGGGGCCAACATTTTGTTAAGTGTGGAAGAAGTGGACTAGGAACTGTGAAGGGATATCAAGTGGACTAGGAAAAGAAGCCACCATTGTTCTCTTAACAAATATTAATTAAAAACAAGCTGCTTAAAATAGCAATCACATCCTTCTTCTGGCTAGCTACAAAGAATGTGCTTTGATATGTTTGGAGGTATGGACTTCAAGGAAATAACACTGAGCATGCTCAGAAGGCAGGGAGGACTGCTCTTCAAGCATCCCTACTTAGCCCTACAGAGGCTGAAATTGCCCTCATAACAACAGGAGGGAGAGGGAACCCTCACAACAAGGGCTGGAAAGCTAACTATCCCAACACTCAAATGCCACATCATTTTTTCTGACCAGGGAAGGACCTCTTTGTCACAGTTATACTTTCGGATTAGGACTGTATAAGTGGTGCAGACCAGTAGGTTGACAAAAATGTCTGCAGAGCTTCTCTGAGTTAAATGTAGTATTAAAACATGTGTGGAGTAGGAAAGAGTTTGTGGCTGTGAGATTTTGGAGAAAATGTTTTCTTTTAAATTGCTTGACATTCTTCTTGAGAGAGCTATGTCCCAAAAAGCCCAGCCTCCACTGAGTGTTGTGCTATTTGCATCCTTCTTGCTAGTAAGAGAAAATCCTGAAATCAGATGTTGCCTTTGGTGATCTGAGGGATCATGTCCCTAAGCAAAAAATGCTGAGTTCTGTTCAAAAGAAAGCCAGGTGTTATAATAATTGCAAAGTTAAGCACGATGATATTTTGAACTATTTAACCAGTGCTTTAAAAAAATGTTTAGAGGTACTCTCATTTTCTTACTCATATTGAAATACTGCCCCTCAATGATGCCAAACTTAAATTCACAAAATGTTTAGGGATATGTGTACACCTGCATCCCCTCAGAAAAAAAGCACTGAATTTAACCAGTTCACAGATCATTTCCCCCCACCCTGGTTCTAAAACCTAGACGCTAGACTAGAGCATGCTTTGAACAAAGCATTAACCGTTAGCTCTTAGAGACATGGTTCGAAACTCTCTCTCATACACACAACTACTAACCTACCTCTCAAGGCTGATGAGCAAATTAATAATGTAAGAAAAGATTAATAAGCCTCAATGACCTTTGATAAAGCAGTGTACAATTCTAAGAAAATTCAAAAGGAAAGAAAAAGCTGTATTAGAGTTGTTTTCAATCCCAAACCAATCGCTCCAAGGACAAAGGCAGACAAAAAAAAGTCTGAATCAAGTATATATTATGATGGAAGAAGTCTCTCCAGGTCTATAAAATCTGTCACCTTATAGCTGTGAGGGCAAGACAGGGGACACAAAAACGGTAAGACTGCTAATTTAACAGGGCAATCAGGAAGAAAAAGGAGGGAGGAAAAGAAATCAGACCTAGTATGCTGACTGTCACTTCCCAAGAGGTTAAAGGAAAGCTCCTTCAATACATGTTGACTGAATCTAATCAGGAACAGTAAATACCAAAAGGTCCTTCATCCTCTGTGGTTATTTTAAGGTGGTATCTCAAGGTCACTACGCCTATACATTTGGTTTTGACCTGTGCAGAGCTTAATTGTATTGAGTAAGCCTGGACTATGGTTTATTTCAAATTTCGTGTAATTGATCTCTGCCTTCACAGAGAGCTGAGCTTTGTACATAAATCCCTGAAATGAACTTCCACCCTTGGAAGGGATCAGGCTAGCCTCACTCCTCTTTGAAAATACTAAATGAATTTGAAAGTTCAAAAGGGTTGCCATTCACAGTCTCCAGAGGAGTGATGCCCTTCTCTTCTCAGACTGCCAGTTTGAAAGGAGCCCTCCACTCTGCCTGGGAAGCAGGACATTCCATTCTATGCATGATATGCTCAGCCCAGCCTTTACCTACCCAGGTACTCCACCATGTATGCCTATGCCTCCAGACAGGGTTCACTCCATTCTGCACACCTGTATATACCCATCCATCTGCTTTCTGCAACGTTTATTGGTTTTCGGCAGGAATCACAAGCAGATGCAGAATCTCACAATCCTATTCCTTGTTCACAGAAACCGATGCAAATATATGTAAATGCAGACACCCTAAGCTTCCAGGAAGGACTGGAGAAATATTGCCATCACTATTTAGCAAGGTTGTGTCACATTTTTATTCACAAGCCCTATTGAGGCTGAAGAAGTAATTCTACAATTCTAGAAGCCACTACCATGTTGTTAAAGAGCTGGATGGTAATGTGCCTGAGATGAAAAGTCAGGCCTCCTGAACTATTTGGGCAAACATGCATATCAACTTCCCACTGCGTCGGGAAGATAAACAGCGTTTCTGTGCGCTCTGGTTTCTGTCACGGTGTTCCGTTGTGCCAGAAGCGGTTTAGTCCTGCTGGCCACATGACCCGGAAAGCTGTCTTTGGACAAACGCTGGCTCCCTCGGCCTGAAAGTGAGATGAGCGCTGCAACCCCATAGTCGCCTTTAACTGGACTTAATTGTCCATGAGTCCTTTACCTTTTTTACCTTAAACACACACTCACACGAGTGTATCTGAAGTCTATCTGAAGAAGTGTGGAAGCACATTGTGGGAGTCATAAAGCCATGGCAGAGGTTTGTAAATACTGCAGGGTACCTCCGGACCTCGTGACCAGCACTCTGAGCTTTACAATGTATTGGAATGTAATGACCCTATATGGCGATGGGGGCAATAAAAGCTTGACCGGATGAGGTAACATGAAATTGGCAAATGGCCATGCGGCTGGACAGAACAAAGGAGAATAAATCGGAGAAGGGCAGACAGAGGGGCTGCTCTCTCTTATTATGAAAATATTGCAGGCTCTCTGTGTCTTTATTTTATGCTAAACAAGTGCCATTTGTGACGGCTGGCTCCGACAGCACATGAAAGCTTATACCAAGAACAAATTTAGTTGGTCTCTAAGGTGCTACTGGACAATGAGCTCAATGAGAGATCTTTCCCAAACAATGCTAACTGTGCTCCTTTAAAATTAATGTTAGGCAATAAAGCCAAATGTTTAAAGATGCAAGACATGTTCTCGCACACCAAGGTATGGTTCCCTCCCTCTTATGAATCAACCCAGGACACAAAAGGTAACAATGAAATGGGCAACTTCCAACATATATGCGGACACTTTCCCAAACTACTGAGTAGCCACAGTCCACCTGACAACTCTTAAGCCAATGTAAGCACCGCTCACTGCTCTATAGGAAGTACTATTTTAGAAAACGCTGCCAGTTTTTACACATGCCTGTGATATGCAGATCGGTTCCATGTTGATGTTTTCAGTATAATTCTTAACCTTTAAATTCAAATGAATTATGAAACAATAACCAAGCTAAAATTTCTTCAGACACCATCAAAGTATTTCAAGCAGCTAGCAAGAAAAGAGGAAGTTCAAATTCCTTGTTCAGTGCTTATCCACTGGAGAGGCTCTGCACTCAAATAATATCTGCAATGGTGAGGAGGAGGACACCTATTTATATATCATAGCACCTATTTTGTGGATTTCTCTCCCAAGGAAAGTCGGCCCTAACTAGTTTCTGTTGCCAAGTAAAAAAAAGTTCAAGAAGCCTTTTCTGTTCTCTGAAGGCTGTTGTTGGGGTTTTTATTCAAGGACTGGACCTGCTACTGACTCTAGAGCTGAGTTTTGTGTTTAGGTTGGTTTCCTGAGTGTAAAATTTCACACTGTGACAAAACGTTCCTTGTGTGGGTGGAAGAAATTCCTGCTCTCTGGCTTCTCCTCCACCACCAGCCCACACCCACAAAAGCCAAGAGTCAGGATCAAGGGGCAATAGAACCAGTAGAACAGGCAAGGGACGAGGAACAAAGAGCAAGATCAAAACACAAGATCTTATCACTCAAGCAAAGCACCACTGAGACAATAACCAGTCTTATACTCCTTTCCACCCAGGAAGAGCCGATGTCCAGCCTGGGCACAGTTAGTCCTAGATAAGCAGCAGTTTGCCACATGAAGCCATGTTCAGCAGCTCCTGATGCTTTATTGCAGTGCTGGATAACAGAATCCGTCTAGCAGGCCAGATCCTGCGCTTCTTCCTGTTGGCTCCCTTGACAAGTGGGCAGAGCTGCCTACATGTCAATCATCAGATTCACCATGACATTACCAAAAGAATTGGGAGACTACTCTTAAGTGTGCTTGCTATTCTTCCTTTGCAGATGCAGTTTCTTATGAGTCCAAGCCATGGCTGAAAAGGAAATGTGCTGTTGCTGCTGTTAATTAAATTTATATACCACCTTTCATTTGAAGATCACAGGGCTGTTTACAATATAAAAACACAAGCCAGGGATGTAAAGGAAGAATCAGGAGTACATTTACAAGCATGCCCTCAATTCTTCTTCTGTTTACCCATGGTTTAAACTTTCCAGCACCTGACAACTTATAATATCAGACCCAGGAAGGTAGGCCTGGTCAGTCTGGCGGGTGAACCTCTAGGGCTTTACAAGCCTATTTAAGCAAGCAAACCAAAGCATTGGGACTCACCCCTAAACTGAACAGGGAATTGTGTTGATTTCACTATGATTAATGGAGTGCTTCATGATTTGTGTAGTGCATATAACTCTGGTTACTTGTAAAAACAGAACAGCAGGTAAATAAGTAAGTAAATTAAATCCAGGCTTGCACTGTGTGGGAAACACCAAATGCATATTGGCAGAAATGAAGCATTTTCTCTTTTGCACTGCACAGCCCTTCACCTGCTTGATCTTGTTGCGCGAGTTGGTGATGCGCTCCGTGATGCTCTGGTAGGTGCGGATGGCAGTAGTAAGTTCAGTGTAGTGCTGAACAATCAGCTCATCCAAATCATGATCACACTTCTCGTATGCTTCTTCCAGCCGACCCTTCTCATTTTCCCTGTCCTCAACATCGTCACTGGTGGACAGAGTCCTAAAAAAAGAAGAAAAAAAGCAATTGAAGAAATGGCTTCACAACACAGAAGGCCTCCATCCTGGAAAGCTGCCACTACTTTATTGTTCCTTATAATTCACTGAATGTTATTTTCAGATCACAGAACTGCACGCAGACGACCTGTCACTAGCATCACACACTGCATAAGCCAGAGGTCCTTTAAAATCCTCATTAGCTATTGTACGAAAGGACTAATGAGGTCAGCACTCATCGGATCTGAAAAGACCTCCCACCATCATCACCTGTGTGCATCTTATTATAATTTATGTATTCATTCTTATCCTACTCTGTCTCATGATTTCAGGGTTTTATTAGCCCTATTATGTGAAATGGAAGGCTCAATATCCAGCAAAGAGTTCATATTGTACAACAGATAATCAGATCCTGGGGAAACAAAGGGGAGAACAAAGGAAAGCCTGAATCTGTACCCTATATTAAAGCATGCAGAAAGACTTTCACTCTGGAGCAAGTGGGGCTGATCAGACAATTTTAGGGGCCTTTACTGATACAGACATTCTCTTGCCATGCGGAAATATATTGCAAATGCTAAGAGCCCACACATGCCTAGCAATCTCATTGCTACCATACGGGTTAGTTTCAAACCATTAAAGACTGTCCCTATCAGCTTAATTCTTAGGCATGAACTTTCAAAACAAATATAGTTTCTGAGTAGAAAAAATGAACATAGGCAGCATATTTATTTTGTCACAAGACTAGACAGCAGAAGGCTTTTGCTGCCTACATGGTACTGACTGTATGTAACAACATACAAAGTGCCTAAGTGATTCTTGTACTGGTTGTTTTTTTCAAATTGAATCTCATTATTTCAAAACTTCTATAATGATTTTTCCCCTCCCCAAAGTTCACTTTGATCCTGAACTTTTGGAACTAGCAGTGGCAGCAGGTCTCAGCTATTCCAAACAGCTAGAATTTTCTCCCACTATTTTTTAATAGAATGTCAGAACAGTCCTGGCTCTCACCTTTCTGACTTGCCAATAGATGTGTGGAAGCAAAAGTGTTTGTCTATTTCCTTTTCAAGGTCTGCTCAGATAGTTTTGAGCAATAGGTCAAGTGGTTTGAAAGGAAAATCACTGAAGGTCAACATAGCTCTCCACTCTTGTACAATTTGCCTTTCAATTCTGAACTTGTTGAAACAACTGAAACTATGCCCACCTAAGACTAGGGACTCAGCTATACAGCTGCAAATAAAACATTTTAAACGTGTTGTAAAGTACAATATGCAAATGTGACACTAGATGGCAAAAGTGAGCTATGGCAAATTCAATATATTTTTCAAAATGTTTTTTTAAAAAGCATTTTCACTTTTTTATATGTGTGTAGATTTCACCTCTGACACAGTAAAGAAGCACAGGAGAAAGTGAGAATGAATTACAGTCAAATAATAAGTCCTCTCTTTTTCTGGAAGTAACAGTACCTACAGAAGAATAAATGGAAATGGGCCTATAATAATTATATGGTTGAGAAAACAGGAAGGAAATTATTTCTCAAGTGTGCCCAAAAGCTTTCAGTACAGACACTGGAAAGAACAGTGGGAGCAGAATGCTAGACCTTCTTAATAATAAGTCCCAAATCAGAAATACTCAAGTGCACAAGCCTCTTTTCCAAAGTGATGGCTTTGGACCTATCACATTCGTAAGAAAGAACTGATCAGAGAACTTAGAACATTAAAAATACCAAGAATATAAGAAACATATATAAATAACAACTTAACTCATGCTACTAAATGCTGACCAAATGAAAGGACGACACTCACATCTGGATAATCATCTATTGTGTCTTAGCAAGACTTAAATGGGAAGTAAAAAAAGCTGAGAAACAAGTGTCAATAATGTTTAGCTACTGTTGATGTTGTCGTTTAGTTGTGTCCGACTCTTCGTGACCCCCTGGACCAGAGCACGCCAGGCACTCCTGTCTTCCACTGCCTCCCATAGTTTGGTCAAACTCATGTTTATAGCTTCGAGAACACTGTCCAACCATCTCGTCCTCTGTCGTCCCCTTCTCCTTGTGGCCTCCATCTTTTCCAACATCAGGGTCTTTTCCAGGGAGTCTTCTCTTCTCATAAGGTGGCCAAAGTCTTGGAACCTCAGCTTCAGGATCTGTCCTTCCAGTGAGCACACAGGGCTGATGTCCTTAAGAATGGATAGGTTTGATCTTCTTGCAGTCCATGGGATTCTCAAGAGCAGCCTTTCTCAACCTATGAGTCCCCAGATGTTGTTGAACTACAACTCCCATCACCCCTAGCTAGCAAGGCCAGAGCTCAGGGGTGTTGGGAGCTGTAGTCCAACAACATCTGGGGACCCATAGGTTGAGAAAGGCTGCTCAAGAGTCTCCTCCAGGACCATAATTCAAATGCATCAATTCTTGGTGATCAGCCTTCTTTATGGTCCAGCTCTCACTTCCATACATCACTACTGGGAAAACCATAGCTTGAACTATAAGGACCTTTGTCGGCAAGGTGATATCTCTGCTTTTTAAGATGCTGTCTAGGTTTATCATTGCTTTTCTCCCAAGAAGCAGGCATCTTTTAATTTCATGACTGCTGTCACCATCTGCAGTGATCATGGAATCCAAGAAAGTAAAATCTCTCACTGCCTCCATTTCTTCCCCTTCTATTTGCCAGGTGGTGATGGGACCAGTGGCCATAATCTTAGTTTTTTTTGATGTTGAGCTTCAGACCATATTTTGAGCTCTCCTCTTTCACCCTCATTAAAAAGTTCTTTAATTCCTCCTCACTCTCTGCCTTCAAGGTGCCCATATTTTTACACAGGGAGGGCACTTTGAAACAGGCATCTGACTCTTGAGCAACATTTCATAGTAGCATATAAAGCATGTTATAAAGGAAGAGGAAGCCTTCAATATATGTAGAAGCTGAACAGTCACCAAAAGAATACAACAAAAACACACGTTTTCCTCTTTTCTTTGGCAGGAGGAAGTTGTGAGTCTCCTGATTAGTGTCATCAGCATCCTGGATCTCCTCATTAGCACCATTAATGTATAGACCAGACAGAGGGCTTTTCTCAGCCTGAGAGCCACACTCCATCAACAATAACCTTCTGTGGACGGACTTGGATCAGGCAGAGCAGGGGTTAGCAAACTTTTTCAGCAGGGGGTCATTCCACTGTCCCTCAGACCTTGTGGGCGGCTGGCCTATATGGGGGGGGGGTAACAAATTCCTATGCCCCACAAATAACCCAGAGATGCATTTTAAATAAAAAGATACAGTCCACTCATGTAAAAACATGCTGATTCCTGGACTGCCCATGGGCCGAATTTAGAAGGTGATTGGACCAGATCCGGGCCCCGGGCCTTAATTTGCCTACCCATGAGGCAGAGGTAACAACTGCATTGTTGAAGCCTCTTTTCTTGAACTGAGAAGTGTGCAGCTTGAGCAATGGGACTCAAGCCCAGTTCTTCTCTCTATAGAATCCTTTAGACTGTAAGGAAAGGAAGCCCCCCACCCACCCCCATCCCCGCTGCAAAAAGCACTACATGGGAGAAGGAAAGGGCTTATTTCCCATCAAATTATGAACTTTTTTCACAAGACTCTATTTGTATTAGTCCACAATATTTTGTTCCATATTAATAATTATCCTTCTTCTCAATAATAAAAATCCTCCCTCAATTTAGCTGGGAACCATTATTATTATTATTATTATTATTATTATTATTATGACAAAAGTTTTTCTTCACTTTCAGACTGTTACCATGCTCTTTTCAGTCAGAGCCTAGCAAAAAGCCCCTGAAAAAAAATCACCAGGTGTGCCATTATGATCCAAACATTATGTTCCTTCAGAGCAAGGCAAGAGTTACTTAATATTCTCAGGACTCTACATACATTCCTGCTGAGATTGCAGAAAAGTAAATGAAGGGAATCTGAACACTCACTGTGGTCCCATTAAAATGTTTGTTGGAGCAAAGTCAACAAAGTGTTTGCAAAGGAGGTAGGGAGGAGGAGAAATGAAGTGTTTGCCCTAGCAAAAAAAACCAAAAAACTTTTCTGCTTTCAAACTTCTGAAAACACTACTGCAAACAGAAGGCAGGATAATAAATACATAAATATTAAAAGGCTGGTGTATATTTCAACTTGATCTGCTGGCAACCACGCACCTCAGAAAATAATAAGCTATACTGCATTAATTACCTAGATAAAGGGTGGTCAGCCTTCAGGCTTGTGGGAGCTATGGGGGGGGGGGCGCTATTAGAACCCGCAAAAAAACTCACCAGAAAGTGGTTCAGAGGTGGCACCATTCTCTTAGAATCAAGTCCAGTATCAGAACTATGCTGACAGTCCTGTCACACACAAATCCACTCTTGGTTTTTCCTCCAAAGCTTCATGATCCCTCCGGCCCATGGGGCACATTCCCTGACACCTGCAGTGTCCTGTCTCCCACCCGCCCACTCTTTTCTCAAGCCCAGTTTTCTCAAGCATACGTGAAGGACAGTAATTTCAGGGGTTGCAACTGGAATGGTAAGAGTCAACCCTTTCTTTACAACAGTGATTGCCCTCAAAACCATCCCTCCCACACTCCAGTTAGGTAACTGCTGATGGGCAGGGAATGAGTGTGAAAGGGTGCAGAGCACGCACTATGCCCACAACAGCTTCTCCAGTTTGCAAACCTGCCCACAGGCCCAGAAAGACCATGCTAGGGGATGCCAACTGAATTTAGAAAGGGGGAGGCTTTTTTTAAAAAAAAAAAAAAAGAGGGGGGTTACTATTCTTAAACAACAGTACAGTGGTACCTCGAGTTAAGTACTTAATTCATTCCGGAGGTCCGTACTTAACCTGAAACTGTTCTTAACCTGAAGCACCACTTTAGCTAATGGGGCTTCCCGCTGCTGCTGCGCCGCCGGAGCACGATTTCTGTTCTCATCCTGAAGCAAAGTTCTTAACCTGAAGCACTATTTCTGGGTTAGCGGAGTCTGTAACCTGAAGCGTATGTAACCTGAAGCGTATGTAACCTGAGGTACCACTGTAAGTCAAAAATCTTGAAGATGTACTACAAATCACTCAAAAATCTACCTTATACCTAGCTTATAACTGATAACTAGCAACCCCATTGTTCTAGCAATTGTCACTTTTTCAAAACCAGCACCGCATTTTCCAAAAGGCCTTATCTCCTGCAGCTCCTCTGAGAGGTTTACTGTGTGTTCATATTAAATCTGCCCCTCTTGGACTAGATCTGGCCACAAAGACAAAACAACATTGACTATGCAATGCCAGCCAAAGCGGGATAGTATCTTGAAACCGTATGCAATGGAACTTATATTTCAGAAACACATTTATTTGCCACCCTTCAGTTTCAAAACTACCTCTGGCATGCACATAATGAAGTCAAGTCATGTACAACGCCCTGCTAGTACATTATCTAAATCTAGGACCTTGCTCCATTCAGGCAGGCATTTAAGTCCTTTCTATTTAGGCAAGCACTAATTATGCTTAATCTTTAAAGATAATATTTATTTCAAGGGATTCTCAACAGTACCTCTTGTTTTGCCATTGCATAGACTGGATAATCTATGCGGGTTGCATCCAAAGCTAGTCAGAGTAGACGCATTGGAATTAACAAGAATGACTAACTTGGGTTTATTCATTTCAATGGGCCTACAAGCAGAATTTAGCTAGATACAACCTTATGTTTTAAATGTTTATTTTGGCTGCACTGTTGTGATTTTATTGTATTCTTCTGTGAAAGCTTTTTTTGAAAAATGGATATATGCATTTATAAATAAAAGCGGACAAGCCTGCCAACTCAAGAACTGCAATAATATGCAATGTTTTAAAAACACAAAGTTACTTTTAATGGGAATGTAAGAAAGCATGCAAACAGCCATGCAATTTGCCACTTGGCTACTCATCCAGGCTGAGCAACAACAAAGAAATAGAAGGTTAAGGTTTTTGTTTTATTTTTTTAAAGGCGTTAAAGTGTGTACTTTTCATTTGGGCTAATTTATTAAAGGCAAAAAAATTGACAAGAAGCTGAAAAGGCAGTACAGGGTGTCTCTAGGTTTCAGCTACCAAGTAAGATCAAGGAGGAATGGGTGAGATCCAGGTTATGTCCCTTATGTGCTTCATGCAAATAGAGGGGAGTTGCAAACGACAAAAATGATTCCTCACTCTCCATCCCTGCTTTTTGCCATGACAGAAAATACTAGTGACAAGAAGATTCACCTAAAATAACAAATGTGGGTAAATGCACTGAACCAGCATTTCCATAGAGAGCAATCACTCCCTTCTAAAAACCAGCTCAGGTGGTTGAGTGCCTTTCCATTTATGTAGAAGCAAAATGCTTGATACTTTATGTGACTGGCACTTTTTAAAAAAGTCTAATATTGGCTTCTAAGAATTTTTACTCCTCTAAGAATTTCAAACTACTAGGGGCTGATTACAGGTCTGGATCTAGCAGAGGCGAAAAGAGGCATGTGCTCCAGGATGAAGTTTAGAGGGCCTCCCCTGCTCTTCTAGTGAAGCAAGCATGAGAGCCTCTGAGGGACCCTTTTGTCCTTGGAAGCCCCCTTCCCACAGCCCTGTGGAAGGCAGGCAGGGCAGACAAGGGGTCCTAGGAAGAAAAGATAGGAGCACACTGCCCCACACATCCTGCCTCAATGGTGTAGCCACTAAAAGGAGAGAGGGAGGGAGGTACTACAGATCAGGCAGAAAGGAGTGCTCGGAAGCATGCTCAGTTGCACTGGTGGAGGTGCCTCCACCAGTCCACACCTCTCCCTGGGCAGGCTCCAATCAAGAATATGGGGAAGGGTGCCCTTGGGTGGGTCTCTGCTGTAGGAGGAGGTGCCTTGCTACTCTCAGGCTTACTTGGGAGTAAGTCAGCCACTCCCATTGGGCTCCCGTAGGGCTGCTGGCAGGGAATGGTACCATCACCACACTCAAGAAGCCGAGAAGGGAAGAATATGGAGAGACTCCCAAAGGAATTAGGAAGCACTTAAAAAAAAAGACCATGATATTTTTCTTGGTTAGCCTCTAATTTTCTTTTTGGTCATTTTTATTAGTTTTGAATGGCATGTTTGAGTGGTAGCCATCTGTCAGGGAACATTTAGCTGTGATTCCTTCACTGCAGGGGATTGGACTATAAGACTCTTGGGGTGCCTTCCAACTCTACAATTATATGATCCTATGTGTGTGTATCTTGCATAGCTGAAAAGCCAGCTTTAATACAATTAATCTTATTTATTGAATTGGGGACAGCAGCCCTTATCGTGAACTTCTGCTACTGGAAACTGGCTATAACCATCATATTCCCCGACTGGAGTTCATAATTAGGGAGAGTGGGGACAGCAGTGCAGACCATTGTCCCATGGCAAAATCTGTAGATCTAGCACTGTCTGGTTAGATCAGTTCTTGAACAAAGCTCACAAAAAGACTGCCTAGCTAAAATCAGGGCTCACAATTAACTTTAAATTGAGCTGGGCCTGAATCCATGGAAGCAGCTCTGCCCACTGAAAGAGTGCTGTGATGCAGAAGGAGGACTGGATTGCTTATCTAGATTCCAAGAAACAAGGTGGTTGCGTTGTGTTTTTTAAGGGTGGTTTAGTGCTGCCCTGAACCATTTTTATACATCTCAGAATTGATTCAGACATCTGAAATCATTTTCCTGGGAATAAACAATTTGTCAGTTTTATTTACTTGAAAGCAACTGCTGTCTTCATTGGATGTCCTCAGAAATATCACTTTCATTGAGGTAATACAATATTTACTTTGATTAATGAGTTAAAGCACGACACTTAATCGACTAAAGCATTTGATCAGTTGACAACCCCAATTCATAGCAGTGGAAAGAAGCAACACTGAATTAAGACCTCACAAGACAAATCTACAGACTCCACTCTATTGCATGGTACAGAGGAACAACAGATAATTACTGCACCAGTCTGCAATATTAGGCAATCAATCAGAAAACAATTTGATAATTCGCCAGCCCTGACAACCTGCTACTCTAAAAAACACATACTGGAAGTGAACTTCTGCCATAAGATTGTCATCACAACAATTACATGTGGAGAAAGATACCACACAAAGAACATAAAAGAAGCATCCTCAGACTGACTACATGTGCCACACATGTGATGTCATCTGTCCTTGTGTGTCATATTTTTTCCTTTCCATTCCACATCTAAATAGGAAAATTGGGGAGGAATATGACTCCTTAGGCTTCGTGTTAACTTGTTTTCACATATTTTACCATAGAGTTTCATTAAAGTTCAATTTTAAACATCAGCTAAGATATATTTATTCTACAAGCTATATCATTGTTTTGTTGAGTTAAATCTGCTCCATGGTTTAATGTTCAACTTTAAACATGAATGTGTATTTTTCCAACCTTACTATTCTGCCAGAAAGACACACCTAAGGTTTCAGCAAATGCCTTTGGCCATGTTAGATGGCCATTAGAGAAAATACATTTTTGGCTAGAGGCACTGTACCTATGTCTCTGATTCCATAAACGATATTCCTCATTATCCAAGACTGTCCCATTCACAAAGCTGTTACAGCTAAATTCTTTCCTCCGCTACCTTAACTCTGGCTCATGGTTTAATCTGCATAAAATCAATTTTTTGCTAGAACAGAAAGATCCATCATGGACAGGGTTGCTTCTTTTGCATTAGAAGCACAGAGATCTGAACAACTTCACATGAACTCACAGGAAAACAAATGTTTCAATATTATCTGAATGGGATTATTTTTCTTTGCCTTGTTACGTAATTCTGAGCATTTATAGCATTACGTAGTTCAGATACGAGGGCTGACAGGGATCTCTGGCCATGAACAAAAAACCTGGAAACCTGATGAAACTGATCGATAAAGAACAGTGGACTAGATGGAGCTTTTGCCTAATCAGGTAGTCCTAAGGATCACTTCAGGAGTGCCTGGCGGGCTCTGGTCCATGGGGTCACGAAGAGTCGGACACGACTAAACGACTAAACAACAACAAAGGATCACTTCACATACAAGCTTGTTGGGATCATCTAAAAAAGGTCTACTTCAGGCAACATTTATTCACGCTGTAAAATCTAAGAGGAAGCAGAACAGGATTCTTTCTGTGGTGGCCTCTCTTGGAAACGTCCATCTAGCTGTTCATTTTAAAAGGATGAAGAACCACCTTTTGACAGGAATTAGCTTATCTATAAAAAAGTAATTTATTAAAACATACATATGGAGTTCACATATCATAGCACATTCACTATGCTAAAGATGTTCTGGATGAGAATGTGTGAAGTGAGTTGAATACTATAGAAAGGAAAACTAGGAAAACTATGTTCCTTCTCTATTGTCTTTGGCCTCTGAAAAAGACACTCCTCTTTCAACAAGCCTTCCAAAATCTTTATCTCAGCTTATATATGTCTAGGGAGGAGGGCTGCATTTCACTCTGTCAACCCTAAACAATAAAAGTGTATTTGATCACCAGTCATCACTGACAACAGTTCACTGGTCTGCATCCAAAAAATGTAGCATTGCCACAAGTTTTCCACTGCATGCTTTTTAATTTTTATGTACACTGCTTAGACAGAAACTTTGGTAATTTAAGCATTCTCAAATAAATAATAAATAGTAAATAAACATTATTTAAAGCCCACGTTTGGACATGGAGTATATTCTAGTAAGTGTCCAGAGGTGTGTGCGTTCACTGCTTTCAGAATATAAGAAATCTTATTTGAATGTTATAATTGAAAAGTTATTTTTAAGGACAACTCCCATATGAAATTATCTACAGCTTCTGGCAGTACTTAACCTCAAAATAGATATCTGATAATACATTCTGAAATCCCATTGAAGCAATTACACAAATTGGCGGGGGGGATAAGCTAAAATATACTCAAGATAAATGAAATAGGGATATTTAGTGATTTAACCTAAAATGCATAACACATTATCTCATTATTTCTTCAATTTCACTGAGCATACCTATTTAGAAAGCAGGGCATGTGGAACAAAAAAGGCGAGCTGAAAAGGCTACAGATTAAAATATATGGGAGATAAAATATGCACCTGGGGAACCAGCCATTTGCTGGAAGGTATATCAGTTTGTACCTGTTAATAGAGATGGACTGTCGGAACGAGGGATATCAACAGCAAGAACTGACAAGTGCCCAGACACAACTAAAATCCTTCCCTCAGTGGAATTTGTGATACAGCTCTAATTCTCAGAAAGGAGAATGTGTTGTCAACTGTTATCACACTGCCAAACTAGGAAAGCTCTCAGTTCTTTGCATCAGGCTCAATGGGACAAGCTGATTCACCAGTAGAGATGGACTTGAATTTTTAGTTCTGTTATAAGACACTAACTATGCTTGTTTGCTGCTCCGAGCAAAGCAAACCCAGCTTAACCACAGCCTCAACAAGGTACCTCAGGAAAACCTCGCTTCCTTCAGCCTCAGCTTCCAGCCTACCCTTACCCAACAATATTAGAATGATAAGACATAACTATTGTCCGAATTAAGATGAGGTACACAGAACACTTGAATTGTATTACAGTGGTACCTCCGGTTACGAACTTAATCCGTTCCGGAGGTCCGTTTGTAACCCAAAACTGCTCATAACATGAGGCGCACTTTCACTAATGGTGCCTCCTGCTGCCGTGCTGTCAGTGTGCAACTTCCACTCACAAAGTTCGCAACAAGGGGCATCTACTTCCAGGTTTGTGGAGCTCGTAACCCACAGCGTTCGCAAGGAGGACAGTACGTAACACGAGGTTCCACTGTATTGCTCTTCTAAAACCGAACTACTAAGTATTTGCATAGTACATTCACAAGCATTCTCTCCCCATTCCTTACAAAGGCAGGCCAGATTTGGGGGGGGGGGGGGAGAGGTGCTGGTGATGAGAAATAGGAGCTCACCATAAGGCCACCACATGAATTCATGGTTGACATATCTGAGCCAGAGATTGCTTAGCTTGAATCTTTAACCATACTGCCACACCACACCAAGCACAAACAGGCAAGCCAAAGAGTGAGTTAACAATGTGCTTTTGGAGCAGCATGGGTCTCTTAATCTCAGGTTTGAGGTTTCAAGCCCCACATTGGTCAAAAGATTCCTAAATTGCAGGGGGATGGACTAGATGATCTTGGACTAGAAGAGAGCTTGTGCCTTATCAAAACGTATTTAATTCAACTGCCTTGCTGGCACCTCTTAGCAAATGTTCCTGGTAGTTTGAAATCACTGGGCCATTTCAGACGTCATGCTAAACCAAACCAAGGCTAAGTATGAACAGGTGAGCACTCACGCGGGGCGGGGGGGGGGGAACATGGCTGCCTTATTCTTCTGCTCCTGCTGCCGCTACCAAGAGCTAAGTCATAGTGTATGTAGCTTGTGTTAGGTCCCAACCTGGATGCATGGTTTATCTCCCACAGACTAACCTCAAGTGGTAACTGGTAAGCCACGAAGAAGCCTGGGTTATGGCTCATGCTTTTTCTAGAGCAAAACAAACTATCAGCCCAGCTTCAGATGCAACAGTAAGCCAAACTATGGCTTAGTGTGGGGTAGTGAGGTGGCAGCAGAAATGAAGGAGGAATGAGGAAGCTGCAATTTTTCCTGTGCATTCCTGCATACTCATTCATTCATGCTCAGCCATGGTTTAGCCTAGTGAATTGGGCCTCTACTACCTATAAGAACATCCATCAGTATACGTAAGCTATGACTACCTTCTCCTTCAGTATTTACAAATATATATAAACTCACTCATTACTTAATATTAAGTCCAGATTAGTTCAACAGGATTTGCTCTCAAGTTAAGCATGCATTTCAGTATTAGTGGATACCTTTCTATACTAATTCCTTATTTCCTTTCTGAAATTCGAACTTTATTGAAACCAGATAATCCTTCCTAACATTCAGAGTGTGTCCCAATGACAAAAACAGTCTCATTACGTAACAACCAAACTTTGTTTTCCCAATTAAAGAAGGCCTTTAAGACAGAAGGTTGGTGGGGTTGTCATTTTTAAAGCAATCCTTACAGGTCCAGTATTATGCAAGTTTACTCAGAAGTCCCACTGTGTTCAGTGAGGTTTACTTCCAAGTAAGGGTGCATAGGACTGCAGCCTGAACTAGATAACAAAAATCCTAACAATAAATAAAGGCAGATACATTCACCAATTAAAAAAATTCTGACAAGCTCTCACCAAGACATAGCATTTGCTAAATGCCAGATAGCTTGTTTCAGAATACAAAAGCCGTTCCAACCAAGTAGGGGCAAAACAAAAGGTTAGGAGGAGGAGGAGGGGAGAGAAAGAAATCAATAGAAGCACATAAACATATCCCTCTAGAAGACAATATTGTCCAGTTTGTCCTTCACCAGTTGGCTGGATTTCTCCACCCAGTACACTACATTTCAAAGATACAAATACAGATCGAGTTGCATCTCAAACACTCCGTCCACTGAGAGGTTTTTAGACAGCAGCTACAATTACAGCCTTTAGAATTTTTACATCCATTAGGTAGTTGTCAACCATGCCTTTAAAACTATACCCAGCATAATTTTATTTCACCGTAAATTGGTGCATTAAAAAACTCTGAAGAAATGTTGATACTTTAACAGATACCTAAGAAATGGTCAATGGATTATTCACTAGCACATTACAACTGAGGAGATAAACTAGAAAAGGAAAGTAGTCCATAAACATTGCAAAGCAAAAGATGCATTTTTTTTCCTAATTCATGGCAACACGTTAAAGACAGGAGGTCTATGATTTCCTATTTCCCCATACATTAGTTTGGCAAGTGACACAGAATGAGGGATCTAGACAGCTAGGCAAAATAAAGGCACTAGACCCACGGCAGTCTCAGGCAGCCTTCCCATCAAACTCTCTGTGCCTGCTGAAGGACTGGGCAAAGAGAATGAATCTTTCTTCTCTGCAGAAAAATGGGGTGAGGGGGGACACCTGTTTCAGTTCTTATCCAAAGCTGACTCTGGGTGAGAAGAGACACACCTCTTTCCTGAGCCTTTCTTGCTTAACAGAGTGTTAAACCATCTCAATGCAATTAGGATGGCAAGATGTTTAAATAGTATAGCATCCACTAAGAGTGACACGAAGAGGCTTATGAGGTGGGTATGTCCTCTGGTGTTGCTCGTTTGGTCAGAAATCATTGTCCATATTAACGTCGATATTTGTGGATTCTTGTGATGAGGGGACTAACGGATGGACAACAAAAATGGATCCTGCAAGTTTTTATTGCTGCAAAGAGATCTATATATACTTCAGGGTTGCAAAGACAAACACTCACTATCCATTCCTCAATAGTCTGAAGATTTTACCTGATTTTATTTGAATGCATATTATAATTGTCAATTTCCTTCTTGGACTTATGGAGAGGTTACGGTAATATATATGTTTACATTAGGATTGATGGGTTATTTAAGAGGAAGAGTTTGGATTTGATATCCCGCCTTTCACTCCCCTTCAGGAGTCTCAAAGCGGCTAACAATCTCCTTTCCCTTCCTCCCCCACAACAAACACTCTGTAAGGTGAGTGGGACTGAGAGACTTCAGAGAAGTGTGACTGGTCCAAGGTCACCCAGCAGCTGCATGTGGAGGAGCGGAGACGCGAACCCGGTTCCCCAGATTACGAGATTACCGCTCCTAACCTCTACACCACACTGGCTCCCCATCTTTATTATCTTTTATTATCTTTTTGATGGATTATTATTATTGTTAAAGTGATCTGACTTTCTTTCTCCCCCTTACTTTTGTCACATTTGCTATTTTTTTAAGAGTAGCATGACTATATCCTCCTTGGGACAAGTGGCACATCTGTAAGAATCTCTGTTTATTCAGAAGTTCTGTCCACTAAAAAAGGGCCTGCACTATCTGAAATAATTTAAAGCAGGGGAGGTTAAACATTAGTCTTGGGAGCTGAGCTGATTCCCCCCAAGCATTTTTTTTCTGTCCTGCTCAGATCCCACCAATTTTGGTAGTAGCAGCAATAAATAAATAATATGTACACCTCTCTGCCAGCCCAGCACCCCAGTAGGGATACAGATCAAGTTGATTATTTAATTAGTGGAGTGGGGCAATAACCCCCTTCCCAGCTGATCAGTACAGGTCAGCTGTGGGAGGTGAAGTGCTGCTGTGAGTGCCTGTGTGCACAAAAGATTATGGATTGGAATGAGGTCCCAGGGGGGCCGGAGATGGATGCATGTAGCCCTTGGACCAAAAAGCAGGAGACACTTCTGACTTAAAAGTCTCAGCCGTGGAAAATATCCCATTATGGTTTCGAAAAAAAGTCATTAGTTGTTTTCCTGAATTAAATGCTAGGCAATAAAGTCAAAGGTAATGGGCCTATTTGAAGAAGCAGTGGCATCATTCATTCATTCGTTTAGCTACTAGCTATTTCTATACCGCCATATCATAAAATACTAGGGTGGAGTGTAACAATAAAAACACCATTAAAAATAATGCAAATACTAGTTAAAGTGACTGATTAATCAATAAATTAAATATTAAACAACTGCAGAGGCCTGCTGGCATAAAAAGGTCAAGAGATGCCTGAAAGTCAAAAGTGAGGATATGTGCTGAATCTCTGCTGGAACAGTGTTCCACACCAAATGCCTACCTTCTAGTTGAGATCAGTCAAGCCTCTATAACACTGATGACAACTAATAGTGCTCCTCCGGATGATCTCTGCGATCAAGGTGGGATATAAGGGCTCAGGGGACATAAGGTACCCTGGACCCAAGTTGTTCAAGACCGTGTATATCAACATAAGAAGCTTGATCCTGATGCAGTAGCATATGGGCAGCCAGTGCAGATGTTTTAGACCAGAGGTGTTGTATGTTGCTTGGCTGGCTGCCTCATGTGCAATCTAGCCACATCTATGAATCCAATTTGCAGTAAATTTTAGCAAAAGATATGTCATCCTCAAGCCTCCAGAGTATGTTCGATTTCACTGAGGCCCTCAGCGGCAAATAAATTCATTCAACTCCACCAGAAATCCAATCATGATTGAGAACACCCTTTTTTTTCAGAATTTCATAATAGGAAGGAAAAAATGGCGCCTATTCAGAACAGTCTTTCTTTTCTTTTTTAAAACCCAAGCTCCTGCTAAAAGAGCATCCACTTTAATTTCCTTTGTGCCATTTACTTTTTGCAGTCAGCTTGGACAATAAAATTAATAGGTCACCTTTCATTTCCAGTCAGTTTTACTTTCAAAACCTCATATTGTACCTCAGCACCGCAATGCCTTGATGGCAAACACGGCAGGAGCAAGCTTCCAGTGCCCACACAAGAACTATTTCAATCGATTTCTTTTGTATCCTAAATGTCAGAACTCATGAGATCAGTTTTCATTAACAGCTCTGTTGTATAATCTTCTAACTTACATTTTCAACCTAAGCTACAGAAATGAACAACCTTAGGTTAGGTCTCTCAACCCCACATTCAATATATGGAAAGGGGAAGGCAAAAATGCAAGGTAATTTATCCATTTACGCAGTTCACAAATCGCCATCTGACCATTACTGTGAGAATAAAACAAGGTAACCGCAAGCAGCACCCTGGTCTCCTTGGAAAAAAGGGCTTGTGTAAAAGTAATAAATAAATGTGAGCTCTGGCCCTCATGCAGTCCTTCTTTAAAACACAATATGGTTAAATACAACTTAAATAATAATATCAAGTGATGAACGGCAAAGTTATTTGTATCACTTGATACGATGATAATAATAATAATAATAATAATAATAATAATAATAATAATAATTGTATGGTCTGACTGATTAAAGGTAGTTCAGGTGAGATCATCTTGGGGAGGCACAGGAATATATCCAACTCTGCAGCTCCGTTTACACAACAGACTTCCAAGTGCACACAATGGAGCTTCCTTTTTCTGTCCTGCTCTTCCAGATCCACACCTACCCTATAAAAAAGCTCCAGAGAGTGCGAGACCCTTTTAACTCTCTGGGATATGATTTTTGAGGTGTTGTGGGGGAGGGGGACCAAATCCACACCAGTTTAAGGTTCCCACTTTACTGCATTCCAAAATTAAACGGAGTGAAACTTCACAAGTGCAAAAAAAAGAAAGATGTTACACCAATCCATTCACATTCATAAATAAGGGATTCTGCATAAATACAGGCTGACACATGAGTTTATAACAACCAAGTGTGTGATCATAAGTGCCATACCATCTACCCGTATTTTAGAAAGGAATGTGAACAAAACAGCAACACGGTGCAGATGGAAAGTTAAAAAGGTAAAGGTAAAGAACCCCTGACAGTTAAGTCCAGCCACAAACGACTCTGGGGTTGCGTCGCTCATCTCGCTTTACTGGCCGAGGGTGCCGACAATTCCGGGTCATGTGGCCAGCGTGACTAAGCCGCTTCTGACAAACCAGAGCCGCACACAGAAACGCCATTCATCTTCTCGCCGGAGCGGTACCTATTTATCTACTTGCACTTTGACGTGCTTTCGAACTGCTAGGTTGGCAGGAGCTGGGACCGAGCAACGGAAGCTCACCCAGTCGCAGGGATTTGAAACACTGACCTTCCAATAGGCAAGCCCTAGGCTCAGTGGTTTAGACCACAGCACCACCCGCGTCCCCTCAGATGGAAAGTTACAATACTCCAAAAGTGGGCAGGGACAACAAATTGGAACACTACTGTCAGGGGTTCAGAAGGAGAGACACAGGAGGGGGAGCAAATGGAGAGTGAGGAGGAGGAGTCCGAGGGGGGTGGAGGCAGTGACAGTGGAAAGAGTTACTCCACAAGCCTCTCCAGCAATTCGGAGGACTCACAGAAGGGAGCGCCAATGGCCAGAGCGAGGGGGGTTCCAGGGGGGAAGCCCCAGGAGGAAGGGGCTAGCGGGGAGTCCCTGAGCAGCAGTTGGAAGTCAGGACCAGCCTCCCCACCAGAGCGCAGTGGGGAGGGGGAGTCCCAGGAATCGGGACCAGTGTCCTCACCACCAGCGGGAGGAGAGGAGTCAGGTTTGGCCACGCCCACATCGGGAAGCGGGGAAACGGTCAGGAGGAAGGTTACCGGCTGGGCGCGCGCGCCAAGTTCAAATGTACAGGCGAGCGGCACAGCAGGGAGCCCGGGAAGGGAGCCAGGTCCTAAAGCCCGCCGGAAGGAAGGGCAGGACTCAGGAGGCTCAGCGTCAGAGGAGTCCAGGAAGGAGGAAACCCCAGAGGGCAGAAGGACCCAGCGAAGGAAAGAACAGCGCAGGAGGTGGAGCCAGGCTAGGATCTTAAACTGGTGTGGGAGGAGCAGTGAGTCAGAGGGGACTTAGCCGGTCTAGAGTCAAGACGTGGGGCGGCACGCCCAGAGCTTTGAAATGGAAACTAAACTTCAATAAAGACTTTTGTACATTACATCCACCGGGTGTTGGTCCTCTGTGAGCTGGGACCTAGAGGCAGTCCTGACAACTACCAAAAAACGAAATTGAGGAAAGGTTGATTTCAGAAAGCAACAATGTGGGAAGGCTCTATCCAACCTACTCACAAGACGTAGGCAGCACAGATTAAATCAACTAATATCAGTTTCCCTCAAAGAGGACCATTTTATCCCATCAATAACTGTATTGGATATGAAATTGTTTTATATATGTTTTATTGTTGATGGTTTTATTAAATTGCTTCAGGATATTTCATAGTGATTCATAAATGTAATTGAGGGTGGGATTCAACAGTGCAAGCATTTCTGCTTGCCAGATGGAATGAAATCTTCTCTTCTCCTCCTACACTCTGTCCTGGGGGTTCTCCTGACCCCCTCCCCTGAGTCAATTTGTAGGAGGAGTGCACAGGAAGAGAAAAGCGGAAAATGGCCAGTTACATTTGTGGTACTTGTTGGACTGGCTGCAGCTAGCACACCTATTTAGTTGAATCTGGACCTAAAGAAATAGATAAAAGAAAGCCCCGCAGACCCATATACAGATATGACCAGAAGATGTGAGAAGACTCATTTCATTTCTAAAATGCATGAATGCAAGTCTTACCTCTGCCTTTCTACATCACTAACTAATACCCCCTCTCAATATAATCTCAGCCTACTCAATGGCGTTCTTGTTACTACTTCACATTCTCCACAGCATTGGAGTCTCTCAAATTAAAAGTCCCTGGGAGAAGCTGAGGCCCTTTCTAACCGGTCCTTTAAATTTTTTATTTTACCTCTGCAGATGTAAAGCCACTCTGATTTTGATTCAGAACATTCACTTCTACACAAACAGTCTCAGCCAAGGAGGGGTGCTAACACAGCCCTCTACTTTTCCAGGTACTTATCTGTACAACTGGAGTGTTTGATGCAGTTGCATCTAACACCATTTCCCCTTAATCCAACACAGAAGAGTCAACATGCGCCCTGCTGCACCTAGACAGAGTATTAGACAAGCCTGGGGACACCCAAGTTCAAATATGCAGTCAGTTATGAAGCTTACTGGGTGACCTTGGGACACTTGCTCTCTCTTTCAGACCACAGGGTTGTTGTAAAGATAAACTGGAGGGAAGAGGATCATGAATACTGCCTTATTCTTCCTGGACTCATAGAACTATAGAGTTGGAAGGGACCCCAAGGGTCATCTAGTCCAACCCCCTGCAATGCAGGAAGTCCAACCCCTCTGAAATGAACTCCTAGTCTAGGCATTAATATTACACTTTCCTGTGGCTATAAGGCTTCACTTCCACCAATTCAAGCGGAAATACTGCTAGAACAGAGTGGAGAACTGTACCACACTTTTTTTGAGACCCCTTCCCCCCAAAAAAACTAGGTAGAGCTGCTCAAGTGGCCAACTGTTGGGCAGGGTACCTGATCAATGGTAGGAACATCTCCCACCAATTCTAGCCAGCAAGACAAATGGTCAGGAAAGAAGGGGAGTTGTAGTCAAGCAACTTCTGCACCAACGCTGGATAAGGGCCCAGAATTTCTTAGGTTCAATCCTTGGCATCTCCAGGTAGGGCCAGGTAAGACTCCCTGTCTGAAAGCCTGGAGAGCCACTGTCAATCAGTGTAAACAATACTCTTCAAGATGGACTCCTGGTCTCAGCACAGAGCCTATGTTCCTAAAATGGATTTTCAATGACTTATCAAACATGATTTATATTTGCTTGGCTGTTTTACTTGGGGAAGGGGTGGTAGCTCAGTGCCCTTACATGTGGGAGGATCCCAGTTCAATCCCCAGTGGCGTCTCCAGGTAGGGCTGGGAATGTCTTTTGCCTGAAAGAACGAGGAGCCGCTGCCAGTCAGTGCAGACAATATTGAGCAAGGTGGACCAATGGCCTGATTCTGTATTGGGCAGCTTCCCATCCCACCTGTCACTGCACAGTGAAGGGCCTTCTCAGTGTTTGCTCCCACATGTTGGAACTCCCTCCCTACAGAAGCCACACTGGCTCCTTCCTTGTTATCGTTCCACTGGCAGCTTAAGAAGACCTTCTTGTTTTAACAGGCTTTAGAAAACTGACTGCTTTTAATGAAGGCGTTTGTGTGGTCCTGTTTCTACTGTAATTATATGTATTGTTTTAATAGGTTTTACATAGATATATACAGTTTAAATTCCAGTCATGTTTAATTGTTTTTAATTATTGTTTCCTCAGGTTTTTAGCAGTTCCTATTTTTATCTGAAAGTCGCCTTGAGTCAGGGGAAAAGGTGGGATATAAATAAATACAGTGAAACCTCGGTTGTCAAACGCTTCGGAAGTTGAACATTTCAGCTTTCAAACGCCAACAACTCAGAAGTGAATGCTTTTGTTTTCTAATGCGCTTCCGAAGTCAAACAGCTTCCAAGGCGCGGTTCTCCATTTTTTCCAATGGATTTTGCCGACTGGCAATTGTGCCTCGGTTGTTGAAGGTTTTGGAAGTCAAACGGTCTTCCGGAACAAATTATATTCAACAACCAAGGTTCCACTGTATGTAACAACAACAACCACCACCAACCAGGTGGTCATATTTGGGAGAAGGTAACATAAATAGGGACGCAGGTGGCGCTGTGGGTTAAAGCCTCAGCGCCTAGGACTTGCTGATCGAAAGGTCGGCGGTTCGAATCCCTGCGGCGGGGTGCACTCCCGCTGCTCGGTCCCAGCGCCTGTCAACCTAGCAGTTCGAAAGCACCTCCAGGTGCAAGTAGATAAATAGGGACCGCTTACCAGCGGGAAGATAAACGGCGTTTCCGTGTGCGGCTCTGGCTCACCAGAGCAGCGATGTCACGCTGGCCACGTGACCCGGAAGTGTCTCTGGACAGCGCTGGCCCCTGGCCTCTTGAGTGAGATGGGCGCACAACCCCAGAGTCTGTCAAGACTGGCCCGTACGGGCAGGGGTACCTTTACCTTTACCTTTAACATAAATATACTCATCAAACCAGGTTTCGGTGACAAAAGCCAGACCCAGGTATCTCTAGAGCAGAGTTAAAGGGGGAGAACCCCAGTAATGCAAGGGATTCCAGGGATCACTGTGTCTCTGGGACTGACACTCTCCATCACAGACAGTTCCTCACATACCTACACTCTCTTGCACACACACACACACACACTCTCCCTCAAACTCTCCCTCTCTCTCTCTCTCTCTCTCACACACACACACACACACACATTCTCTCTCAGACACACACATTTCTCCCCTCCTCCTTCTCACAATCTATCTCTCTCCCCGCTCTCACACACATACAAATAAACTCCTTCTCTCTCTCTCCCTCAAACTCTCTTGACCAGGCATAGGCAAACTTGGCCCACCAGTTTGAGACTACAATTCCCATCATCCCTGACCACTGGTCCTGTTAGCTAGGGATGATGGGAGTTGTAGTCTCAAAACATCTGGAGGGCCAAGTTTGCCTATGCCTGCTCTTCATACACATACACACACACACACACACACAAACTTTATGTCACACTTACAGACATTAATCCCTCAAAAACACTCTCTCTCTCTCACACACACACACACAATCCCTTTGAGACACAATCTCTGACACACAGGCACATTCTCCCACAAACACACAACACCGTCACACATACACGCATTAATCCCTCACAATCTCACTGTCTCTCTCAGACACACTCCTTCCTCTCAGAGGCACACACTCTCCGAACCCCATAGGTGCCAACTCCCTGGGGTGCCCGAGCACCCACAAATGCCGTTGCCAGGGCCCAGCTGGCTCTCCTGCCTCCGCCACCGACTCTCTCACACCCCACACCCCTCACAGAGCATCTCTCCCTCACGCGGAGGGCCTTTCAGGTGCAGCCGCGAAGGTGAGGGGGTGGGGCGGGGCGGCTCCCCACTCCCCGACCTCCCCTCAGGCCCTGGGGAAAGGGGCCGGCCCCGCTACCTGATGACGGAGATGAGCAGGCCGGAAGGGTCCTTGCTTTTGCTCATGTTGCTCCTGTACCGGCCAGTCGCCTCAGACGCCGCCATCTTGGGCTCAGCCTCCGACAAGGGTCGAGCCCGCCCACGCCCCCCGCGCTCCGCCTTCCAGCCAATCCGCACGCAGCCTAGCCGCCAATCGCCCAATAGCGGCCGTGGAGAGGCGGGGAGGACGCCGAGCGCTGCGCGTCTTCGCGCGGTGCACTCTGGGGCTTGTAGTTGCCAGGGCTTCTCAGGTGGAGGCTGACAGGTGGGAGAGGCAAATGGACCAAGGATGGAGGCGGCCGCAGCGAGAGAAGCGGAATAGTAATTCTGGGTTGTTGCTTTTCACATTTGTTGATTTTTTATTTAGCATGATGATAAATTCACAAAACACCTTGCTGTAAAATGGAAAAGAAGAAACCCCTCGTAGTTGTAACAAGAAAAAAGCAACACGCAATTAACGTTATTAATAATATTACATTTTTATTAATTTTAGGCAGCTGCCTTCATTGTACCTTTCCTGATGCTTGCTAAAAAACTATTCATATAAACATAGAAATGCGCAAACTGAGAAGTAAATATGGATGATTGTCAGAGAAGCCGAAGGAAGTCTAAAATGTAACAAATTTGTGAAAATCTGTGAAAATTTGGCACAATTGTATTTTTTTTTTTTTGTATTGGAAAATAATAAAAATTATATTAAAAAAAATAAAAAACTATTCTGTTTAGGCAAGCCTATACAAACATGCGATTTTATTAGGAATGTTTGTTTTTAAACTATCGATTTTGTTTACAGTTTGATAATGTTATTACAACTACCATTTTTAATTCTGTTTTATTAGTTGTTATTATTTGTAGTAGTAGATATATATATATATATATATATATATATATATATATATATATGCACACACAGGGGACAGGGACTCAAGGCGGCTTTCAGATAAAAACAGAAGTGGGTGGGGACAGTGATTAAAAAAACACACCAAATAAACATTAATAGAATTAAAACTATATATTTTATTGAATATAGTACTAAGAGGCTTTTTAAATTACCACTTGAATAAGTAGCATATAAATTTTGATGACTAGAAAATAAGACAATATTGTTGTTCAAATGGTTATACGTAAAGAAATATTTCAAATGTGACTGACTAGTTTCAATGTACAGCACCAAGTTCATCTTGAGAGGTGGGGCAGAGGGTAGCCTTGGTCTGGATGTTGCCAAACTACAACTCCATCAGTTTTTACACCATCAGCTTTTGCACCCTTGAACTAGGGAAGCAGCGAGTCTCAAAGGATTGATGGAGCCAAAGCGGGCCAAAGCAACCGAGGAAAGTCCTAAGGGCCAGACAGAGAGCCCTGGAGGGCTGCATTTAGGCCCCAGAGTTGAGGTTTCCTGTCCCTGCACTACAGTATCTGACTGAGCCATACTGATCCCCTGAATTTTCTATCTATATTATTACTTTCTATGCATTAGAGACTAGTCTTGCAAAATCCATCAGGGATGCAGAAACTGAGCTGTAGTTCTTCAGATTTTACAAGCGATTGCAAAATCCACCAGGGATCATTTATTTATTGTATTTTTCCACCTCACTCTTCCTCAGGAAAGCACAAGGGATTCCAACAACAGGTTTTTTAAAATATTTCTATTTATTTATTTGGAGCATTTGTTCAGGGCTCTTCAGCCAAAAGGGCTCCCAGAGTGGCTTACATAAAATCAATTAAAACAAGACAGTCCCTGCCCGCAGGCTTGCAAGGCAAACCTTTCTAAGGTAGGCTTGGCTATGAGAAAATGACTGGCTCCAACTCACCCTGTGAGTTCCATGGCTGAGTGGAGATTTGAACCCGGGCTTCCCTGGTCCAAGCCTGACACTCTAACTGAGTGTTTCCCTAAGGGTTAATGGGATTGCCTAGGGGGATGCTAAGAGGCAAAGGGGCAGCAGGGGGGTGTCTGCATTATAAAGACTATCAGACTTTGAAAAGCTGGTAACACTGGTTCACCAGTTTTGCTGAATTAATTAAAATAAAGAGTTTTAATTGGATTTTGAATAAACGTGCAATTGAGTCTTACTGTTTTGAATTTTATTGTGTTATTATCTTAATAGGTCATGCAAACCACTATTATGAATAATGGGGATGAGCCCAAACAAGTTTGGGAACCACTGCTCTAACCACTACACCATACTGTTTATCAGTGCATCCCCCCCCCCCCGAGTGCTATAATAATACAGGCACTTTTTCTTCACCTAGCGGCCATTTGCTGTTTGCTCTGAGCGGCAAATTGCGCTCCCATTTCAGGGATGGGTCTGCCCAGGGGAAGCCAGTATGTGACTTCCTTAGCTGCCATTTGATGGAAGGGAAGCATCCATCGCAATGCCTTCATCCTCTCGGGCTATTTGGGCCTTGCAGCATCCAAGCAAGCAATAGATCAGATAAGCTGCAGGCAACAGACCATGAATCCAAGAAGATAAACAGAAAATAATCAATAGCAGCACAAGGGTGAACAACACGACTGTCAGTGTGATTTTTACCCCCTTCTCAACTGAGTGAGGAGAAGAGGGACTGGAGTGGATGTAATAAAACCTATATTGACTTTTATTTTCCACGGGAAAAAGCAATAAGCGCATAGCCCTGGGTTATGAACATCTCCTTGATCGTTCAATCGCGTCTTCGTCAATTGGCTGCAGACATTACAAGCCAAATATGCTACAGAAACCTTTGGAAAAACTGCTGTTTGCTAATGCAGCTTTTTTAAGGGGGGTGGGTTGGCAGAGAGCTCTGTCTGCAGCAGACTCTGCTGCTGCTTAATTTCACCCCTCTTTTCAGTAGTCCCAGGGCACATATTCTAATAAAGCAAAAATATAGGTGTAGCTATAAGCACGTACAGAGTGCCTTCCCATCCCTATGGAATAACCACAGCCTGCCCACTCAGCCTCAGCTGATGAGAGCAGGCGTTACCAAAAAAATGTGTGCCTTTTCAAGCAAGCATTTGATTCACTATTTCTCTCTTTAGAAATTAAGCTCTGGTGATTAGATTGGCTCAGGAATCACAGGGAAGAGCAACTTTTTTTCTTTTCTGCTCAGGCCAACCTGTTGGTGCTGCCTTTGCAGAGATTTGCACCATGGAGAAGATTCCTACGGTCCTTAGGTAGACAAGTAGGGGGTGTGCGACGTTAATGCCAGAAGTGGGACTTGGGTCCTATTAATTTTTGGACTTAATAAGTTGTATCTGTGACTGTTGGACATGCATTTAGTTTTTACTTGATATACACGATGTTTTGTTATTGACTTTCACTCTGCTGTTTTCTGCTTTGCTGTTAGCTGCTTTGGTCTCCCCTCGGGAAGGAACGATAGGATATGAAGAATAAACGAAATGAAGCACAAGGGCCGTGCTCCATCACAGCAAAGGCCCATCTAATCCTGCGTCCTGGCTTCCCACAGTGACCTACATAGGAAGCTATCTTACATTGACTCAGACAATTGGCCCATCCAGTTCAGTATTGCCTGCATTGACTGATAGCGCCTCTCCTTAGTTTTCAGCCAAGAAGTCTTTCTCAGCCCTAACTGCAGATACTGGTGATCAAACCTGGAACGCCATGTATTTGCTTTACCACCAAGAAAGTGTTTGTGCAGGTGGATATTAGACTTTCTATCAAACCGATCCCAACGGGTCAGGATGGGTTCCCACGTCTCTGCGGATCTCATCATGAATACAGGGACGCCACAGGGTGCATGCTGAGCCCGCTTTTATATACGCTCTATATAGCTGACTGTGCCCCCAAATACCCCAGTAAAGGTAAAGGTACCCCTGCCCGTATGGGCCAGTCGTGTCCAACTCTGGGGTTGCGTGCTCATCTCGCTCTAGAGGCCATGAGCCGGCGCTGTCCGAAGACACTTCTGGGTCACGTGGCCAGCGTGACGAAGCTGCAGCTGGCGAGCCAGCACCAGCGCAGCGCACGGAAACGCCGTTTACCTTCCTGCTATAAAGCGGTACCTATTTATCTACTTGCACTTTGATGTGCTTTCGAACTGCTAGGTGGGCAGGAGCTGGGACCGAACGACAGGAGCTCACCCCGTCGTGGGGATTCGAACCGCCGACCATACAATCGGCAAGTCCTAGGCACTGAGGTTTTACCCACAGCGCCACCCGCGTCCCATGGGTGATAAGATCATTAAGTTTGGTTTAATCACGGCTGGAGAGGGGGAGGCAGCCTATAGGAAGGAAGCTGAGCAGTTGGGGGAGTAGTGCAGGAAAAACAACTCACTCCTTAGCTTAAAGAAAACAAAAGAGATTATTGTGGACTTTAGGAAATGTAAATTGAATAGTCACCACTTATTATTAAGGGGAAGTGTGTGGAACAGGTCTCAGTGTTTTAATTTCTGGGAACGGAATTGAGAAATGACCTAACCTGGGGAGAAAACAGCAAACACCTGATGACGAGAGCACAGCAGAGGTTATATTTTCTGGGAATCCTGCGGAAAAATAATCTGTTGATGGCATTTTACCATTGTACTGTTGAGAGTGTATTAACTTATGGTCTCTGTGTGTGGTTTGGGAGCTGCACAGTCAGGGGAAAAACAACGCTGTCCAGGGTTGTAAAGACTGCAAAGAGAATAATTGGATGCACTCTTCCCACCTTGGATCAAATCTACGCTTCCGGGTGCCATGAGAAAGCTGCAGAGATAGCGCAGGATAGTGCGCACCCTGGAAATGATCACTTTCTGGCTTCTGGAAGAAGGTACAGGGTTATAAAGACTATAAAGCCGTTTCTATCCAAATGCGATTTTGGTTTTAAACGCAGTATAAGGTATATTGTATTCAGTTATGGAGTATCAGAGTTTTTAGAGGCTAACCTGGCTGGGATAGCTGGGATAGCAGGCTTGTGGGTTTTTGAATGTCTGGTGTAGATTTTTTCAATTTCGTTGTTCTGTATGGAACAATTACAATAAAGATTATCATATCATATCGTATCATAAAGGTGTGAGTGTGCACAGGATTGTTCCCTAGGGGTGGAAGAAAGCAAACACTCCAAATAAATAAGCAAACAGAGGTTGGTTTATCACAAAACAAGGGATGAGAATATGGTGTATGCACATTTCACTTCATATCTCATCTTGCTTGGGAGGCAAGACCAGCTCTGGAAGGCCAGGGATGGTTACGCAAGATATCGCAGGAACTCAGGAGGGGCTCACAAGATTTTGTGAGAGCTTCCCAGAGCCAGTGCACCAAAAGGACCTTGCCCTCTACTCCCCAAGCAAAGCAGAGAGTTAAAAAAAACTATTTCCACAACAGGTAACAAGTGGACTTGGCACAAAAAAGAACTTTTAAACTCTCTGCCTTGCTTGGATTTAACTTGCGCAATTTCAACCAACCCACATACGACTGAAATCACACAGGTTAAACGAGTGCAAGACGTGATCACACTCTGGTTTCATCTTCTCTTCTTTTGGTTTTGTGTGAGGAAATGTGTGTGGACTTGAACATTCTGGATCTTTAATATGTGCACGTTTCCACCAAGCTGCTCCAACTGAAGCAACAGCAACAGCCAGCTAGCTGTTCCATGTCTCCCTGTGATTCTAACATCAAGGATAGCATTTGCTCTTGGCGCCTGAAACCTTACAAACGCCCTTGCTTCAAGGGAACCCAAGCCCAGTGTTGGTGCTAAGCAGCTAGGTCAATGACACGCTGTAGTAACCTTAATTATTGCTTCGTTTATTGAGCCCATATGCTTTGGATCAGCAAACAAGGTCAGCGGGTCGCTTGTCCTGACCTTGTAAACTGCCTGATCCCCCCCTACACATGTTCCTTGGCAGATGGTGCTAGGATTGACTGAGCCATCCTCTCTGTGCCTGATGTGGTTGGAATTACAGCTTGGAACACTCCACTGCCCTCTCATGTTTTAGTCAGCTGCCTCTCACCAGAGTCATGTATCCTGAATAGCTTCTCTGTCTGTGGACAAAACCCAGTTTCCTCGGCCTGAAGCGAGATGCGCGTCGCACCCCATAGTCGCCTGTGACTGGATTTAACCATCCAAGAGTCCTCTGCCTTTTTACTTTTTTACCTCCCCATCCCTGCTCTAACGCTTTCAGCTTGACTTGTGGAACTACACTTGTAGAAAGAAAATGAAAAGTTGCCTACCACTGATTTCATCTCTTCCAGTGCCATTCGCACAGCAGGAAGAATAATATTTATTTATTTATTTATTTATTTATTTATTTATTTATTTATTTCCCGCCCAACCTTCCCTAAACAGGGCTGCCTTCAGATGTCTTCTAAAAGTCTGGTAGTTGTTCTTCTCTTTGACATCTGGGGGGAGGGCGTTCCACAGGGCGGGTGCCACTACCAGGAAGGCCCTCTGCCTGGTTCCCTGTAGCTTTGCTTCTCATAGTGAGGGAACCGCCAGAAGGCCTTCAGCACTGGACATCAGTGTCTGGGCAGAATGATGGGGGTGGAGACGCTCCTTCAGGTATACTGGACCGAGACTGTTTGGGGCTTTAAAGGTCAGCACCAACACTTTGAATTGTGCCCAGAAACGTACTGGAACACAGTAATCCCAGAATGCAACAGAGAAGGTGGTGTCTGTCAACTTCTACAGGAAACTTTGCATCAAGCTGCTCCCAAGCAGACGCTAGTTGCTGTCATTAAACCTTATTGCAACGGTAGTGGGGGCTTTGAAAAGATCACTCAGTGGCTTGTTTGTTGGGCGATTTTGGCATATCTGGACTTCATTTCGATCTGCCGCACAGCTGCTAGCTTCACACTCGGAGACGGTGGCATATGTTCTCTCCGCAGGGTGCTGTGGCAGGGATTTTAAAAATCGCATTTGCATACCAGGTAAGCTGGCACAATGGCACACCAATTGCTTTGAAAGGAAAGTTGGGGGGGGCGATAATAATGAGATTTGTTTCCCTTCACAGTTCTGTGGAAGTGTAAATTTGCAGCGGAAGTGTTGGCAAAATGATGAGGGGAACATTTCACTGGGTTTGGGGTGAGGGGAAGCAACGCAATGGATAGCATCCAACCAGTTAATAACTTTTGGAGTTATTGATTTGCGTTAATGAATTAGGAGTGAGTTTGATGGGCATTATTTTTTTATTTGCAAAACAAATAACTCGACATTCCAAGGGGGAGGAGAAAAATCATTTAGAAATGTCGTCCCCCCCCCCCCAATGTAACACATGCCCACACTGCAAACAATAGATCTGCCAAGATTTTATTACTCCACAGCCACCTACTCATCTAGTTGCAAATTAGCTATCGGAACTATAATTCTATTAGAGGGTTAAGAAAGAAATCCTTACGGGTGGTTTAGAATCAGTGCTGGATTTACATATAAGCTAAACAAACTATAGCTTAGGGCCCCACTCTCTTGGCCCCCCCCAAAAAAATTTACTATTAATATTCTTAATTGTATTTCAGTTCAACAATTAATTTGATAAAATACATATTTTGTTGTGTGCCAATGACTTTATATACCTGTTAGGTCCATAAATTACCATATAGCATATATTCAACACAAAAAAGTGACAATTTGTTGTTGACAAAGGACAGCTGGACATATAAAGGGCCCCATTACCTTCAGTAGCTTAGGGCCTCATCAAACCTAAATTCAGCCCTGTTTAGAATCATACAATTGTAGGGTTGAGAAAGACGACAAGGGTCATCTAGTCCAACGCCCTGCAATGCAGGAATCTGCAGGTAGCCTAAATGAGGATTGAATCCACAACCCTGGCGGTATCAGCAGCACACTCTAGCTAACTGAGCTACATGTTTACTTTGGAGAAAAGGCAAGTAGGAAGAGACATGATAAAAGTTCGAAAAAATATGCATGGCATGGAGAAAGTGAGTAGAGAAAAGGTTTCTACTTCTAGATTATCCTTACGGTCCCTTCCAACTCTATGATTCTGTGATTCATAACACTAGGGGTGATATTCAGCTATGTCTTTCTCAGAGTACCTTTCCCCTGAAATTAATAAACATCTCCCTGGAAGACTCCCTGAAAAGACCCTGATGTTGGGAAAGATGGAGGGCACAAGGAGAAGGGGACGACAGAGGACGAGATGGTAGGATAGTGTTCTTGAAGCTACCAACATGAGCTGGACCAAACTGTGGGAGGCAGAGGAAGACAGGAGTGCCTGGCGTACTCTGGTCCATGGGGTCACAAAGAGTCGGACACGACTAAACGACTAAACAACAACAAAAATATGGATCGCTATGATGACTCTCATTTTACATACCCATGAGAAAGTGTGTGTGTCCTGGAAAAAGAGGACATATGGCAACCCTAAATGCACCAACACTCCTCACATAGGTGAAGGTGGTCCTTCATGACTACTGGTCCTAAGGACGGTTTGCTAAGATCCAGCGAGTGAGAAGGACTATCAAACCTCCAAAGTCCTAAGACTCCTACAGAAGGGCTGTAGTAGCTCAGTAACAGCACCTCTGCTTTCTGTGTAGAATGTTTTGGGTTCAATCCTTGACTTCTGCAGGTAGGGCTGAGTATGGCCCTCACACCCTGGAGAGCCACTGCCAGCCAGTGTTTACAGTTCAGTCGTACCTTGGTTCTCGAACAGAATCCATTCCAGAAGTCAGTTCGACTTCCGAAAAAGTTCAAAAACTAAGGCGCGGCTTCCATTTGGCTGCAGGAGCTTCCTGTACTCAAACAGAAGTCATGCCAGCTGCATCGGACATTCAGCTTCCCAAAAACTTTTGCAAACCGGAACACTCACTTCAGGGCCTGCGGCGTTCGGGAGCCAAAACGGACGAGTACCAAGGCGTTCAAGAACCAAGCTACGACTGTACTGGCATGTTGTTGTTGTTTAGTTGTTTAGTCATGTCCGACTCTTCATGACCCCATGGTCCAAAGCACGCCAGGCACTCCTGTCTTCCACTGCCTCCTGCAGTTTGGTCAAACTCATGCTGGTAGCTTCGAGAACACTATCCAACCATCTCGTCCTCTGTCGTCCCCTTCTCCTTGTGCCCTCCATCTTTCCCAACATCAGGGTCTTTTCCAGGGAGTCTTTGTGAGCACTCAGGGCTGGTTTCCTTCAGAATGGAGAGGTTTGGTCTTCTTGCAGTCCATGGGACTCTCAAGAGTCTCCTCCAGCACCAGAATTCAAAAGCATCCATTCTTTGGCGATCAGCCTTCTTTATGGTCCAGCTCTCACTTCCATACATCACTACTGGCATAGATGGACCAAATGGTCTGACTCAGCTCTCTCTTCCTCTGTTCCTTTGCACATGCTGTCGTATGGCTTGGCTGTATGCCAGTAATTTTAAATGTACACATCACAGTTTCCTGGATGTGGGTAGGGTAGTTCAAAGGCAAAACTGGATACACTTGGACACAATCACAGGGGCGGTTCTGTGCATTATAGCCACTGGGAAAACTTGAGTTTAATGACTTGCATTCATTTTGCTGGTTTTGTTGTTTTGTTTTTTAAGATGGTATAAATTAGTTCAGGAAAGATAACTTGGGTCATCAAGGCTGGTTCTTTGCATCAGCAAGCAGCTATCTTTTTTTAAAAAAAAGTACTTTTGATATTTTTACTAGCCTGTCTGAGAGTTTTGAAAATATTGCCAAGTTAGCCTAAGATGTCGTTAATATTTCTGCAAAGCGTTGGATACCAGCCAGTGGCAAGAGCAGACTCCTGGACTCGTGCCAAGTTATGATTGAATCAAACGGGGCCAGAATCCCAGAATTACTCACCTTGGAAAGCGGCTTCCTCAAACTACTTGCAGCCGAACAGCCCGCCCTTGTCATGCTTGCTTGCTCTAGGTGGAGAGATCTGTGTATATTGTGCATAATTAGCTGATTGAATGAGCTAATTTAACATTAATAGTGAAACGGAGTGTTCCTTGCCAGCGCCCCAACTCATTGAACAGCAAAGGTATGCTGCTGTTCGGTTTTCCCTTTATTTCCTCTGTTTTTAATCTTTCATACCATTAAGCTCCAGGAATAATTTAGGATGTGAGGATTGGCTCCAGCTTTTGCAGGCCCCTTCAGGAGCACTGGTCTCTGAGGGCCTCACAGTTGTCCTGCATTTTAAATAAAAGCACACATTCTACTCATGTAGAAACACCAGGCATTCCCCACAAATAACCCAGAGATGCATTTGAAATAAAAAGACACATTCTACTCATGTAAAAACACCAGGCAGGCCCCACAAATAACCCAGAGATGCATTTGAAATAAAAAGACGCATTCTTCTCACGTAAAAACACCTTGATTCCTGGACCGTCCGCATGCCGGATTTAGAAGGCGATTGGGCCGGATCCGACCCCAGGCCTTCATTTGCCTACCCATTGGATAGATGGCTACCCATCTTGTTCTTAAGCAAAAGGGACCACAACTCTGAAGAGGTGAAGATATGCAAATGAAAGGGAAAGGGTTATGCAAATAAGGGCATTTGCATTGATTGTATTAACTTGCAGAGTTCATTTAGCACAGGGGTCCAGGCTATAAAGTGTTCGGCGCTCCGGCCTCTTTGAGAAACATGCTCTGCTAATACTAAGCTAACACGGCAGGCTAGGCAAACCGCTGCGATCTCCTACCTGGGAGGGAAATGTTCTCTTCTGTGGCCCATCAGGATGTGACTGGTTGATTACCTGTAAAGATGCCCATTTCTATGCATAGGCTGTTTCCTCTGCTATTAAAAACATCTCTAGGCTGTGTTTCCGAAAGAAATCTCTCCCTCCTAATTCCACTTCAAGTGTGTGTGACCTTCGCAACACAGCCAATTTGATGAGGAAATGCAAGGGCTTGCCCCCTCCTGTAGGGAGGTCACATCCGAAGAGCTCTTCTGAATCCGGCCAAAGACTTTTCAATCTACCCCTGGTCAGGAAGACTTTAAACTGCCACTTGGAGCTGTAGCTTCAGCAGCAAAGACTGGAGGCTCCACCCCCTCCTGGCTCCCAGGCAGGCCTTGATCCATGCCAATTCATGATTGATTTTTACATTTATGTCCCACTATTCGGGTCCCAAATGGGACGCGGGCGATGCTGTCGGTTAAACCACAGAGCCTAGGGCTTGCCGATCAGAAGGTCGGCGGTTCGAATCCCCGCAACGGGGTGAGCTCCCGTTGCTCGGTCCCAGCTCCTGCCAACCTAGAAGTTCAAAAGCATGAAGTGCAAGTAGATAAATAGGTACCGCTCCGGATGGAAGTTAAATGGTATTTCCGTGCACTGCTTTGGTTCACCAGAAGCGGCTTAGTCATGCTGGCCACATGACCCGGGAGCTGTACGCCGGATCCCTTGGCCAGTAGAGCGAGATGTGCGCCGCAACCCCAGAGTCGGCCACGACTGGACCTAATGGTCAGGGGTCCCTTTACCTTTACCTTTAATCGGGTCCCAAGCCCTCAGTGAGTTAAGAACTTCCCCTGCATGTGCAGAGGGCGAGACCAAGACTGGGCCCAATGGCCAAGAATGCAGTTTCTGCACATGCCATAGAGGGAAGTGAGGGCTGGATGAGGCCAATCAGCCTGGGAAAGCAGCCCATCCAGGAGAAGGAAACTCTGATCCTAAACCTCCACTGCCTTGCGGGATATCTTTGGGAGAAGAAAAGGCTAAGGAGTACACCCTACACAAATCCGGAGTCCCTAAGGTGGTTGGATGGTGCCTTGTACACCTCCTTCCAGCAACTCCAAGCTGCTGCCAAATGTCTTGCTCTGCTTTTCTTTGACCCACACCAGCGAGGCAGAGAGGAGGGTCTTGCTGTCTGGGCAAACCAGGACCTTCACACACACTGGCCAGGCGTGCACCCCAGGGAGGTCGCTCTGGTCCTGCTAATGCAACAGTTTGACCCCCAGAGGAACACTCCATTGTCTCCCAAGACAGACGATGACAACAACATGCCTCACCTTTCCTAAGCGAAGGGAACTGCCGCAGTTTGCGTCGCCTCTCGTTTGGGGAAGTTAAAGGGGCCCAGCTATGAGAGGCATGAAAAATTCCTTTCAAGGGAGCTAGCCATTAAAGCGGAGAGTTATTTTTCAAATGAAAATCCTCATTTACATGGATTTACAACCCCAGCCATTCAGCAAGAGGATGTGCCGAGGAGGACAGAGCGATGTCTTCGCATTGTGGGGGGTAAAGATAAATTAAAGAAATAGAACGGTGCCGTGTGAACATAGCAATTAAATTGCTCGCCATACCTCTTGCACAACATTAACGCGATGTGTGATTTACTTACTTACTTATATCATGTGCCCCCCCCCCCGTCCGCCCCTTCCTGGAACCATTAGCATGACGACTTAGCCCAATAACAAAAGACACTCTGCTATTTTCATCAACAAGTCCCCCCCACCTTTCCTTCCTTGACAAGAACAATGCAGCCGATGAACACCTTCTCAGTAGCTTCTATCAATCAGGCATTCTTTGGAAAAATCAGAAATGACAATCCAACCTGCGGCATTAAATAAAGCCCAGGCGCTGGAAATTAATCAGGGATCTGATGCTCTCAAAGACAAATGTGTTTTTAATAAATTAGATTTGAGAGGCGCTTACAAGCCACACATTGCAAGCTGAAGGGTGGCTAGTTCTGATTCGCTCTGACAAGTCCCAGAAGTGCTCACCCCAATCTAAATATTCAGGGAGAGATAATAGCATCTCTCGGGAGGGAAGAAGGAAGGAAGGAAGGAGTTTGGATTTGATATCCCGCTTTATCACTACCCGAAGGAGTCTCAAAGCAGCTGACACTCTCCTTTCCCTTCCTCCCCCACAACAAACACTCTGTGAGGTGAGTGGAGCTGAGAGACTTCAGAGAAGTGTGACTGGCCCAAGGTCACCCAGCAGCTGCATGTGGAGGAGCGGGGAAGCGAACCCGGTTCACCAGATTACGAGACTACCGCTCTTAACCACTACACCACACAGATCCAACAGAACTTTGGGGAGGGGATGCAGAAATGTATACGCTTTCTCGGGTGCCAATGTTTGCTTAGGATGGGAGCACTTTGGAGTTGGAAGGGACCATGCAGGTCATCCACCCCATGCCCAGTGTTGGAGTCTTGCAAGCAGAGATGACCACCCTGTTGGAACCGGGGATGAAAAGCTAGCTGGCTTGGCCCCACCCCTCTCAGCCTTGCCGCTGCAGAGATCCACCAGTCATGTTCCTCCAACGTGCGTCTGTGACTCAAGCTGCTGTGCATGCAAGAGCACACATTACTCAGCAGAGTAAACATACAACGGATCAGGCTCGAGGCATGGATACTGTACTAAACTACACATTTATTCCACATAAATCAGGACAAAGAAAAACATGGCCTTTCTTCTTGTCGTTCTTCTCGGAGAGAAAGAAAACAAAAGCAAAACAGAGCGGATGTTCCACTCAACAGACTCCAGCAATCTGTGCTGGAATGTAAACAGACATGTGTCATGTAACAATCCCACATATCTGCAGCAATGGTGGAATGGAATTCCAAACACACCAAGCCTCTGCTTAAATCGCTCTAGGGAAGGTGAGCCTGCTGGGAGTGTAGCTCAGTGCCAGGAGGCCCCAGATTCAATCCCTGAAGAAGAGAAGAGTTTGGATTTGATATCCCGCTTTATCACTACCCGAAGGAGTCTCAAAGCGGCTAACATTCTCCTTTCCCTTCTTTCCCCACAACAAACACTCTGTGAGGTGAGTGAGGCTGAGAGACTTCAGAGAAGTGGGACTAGCCCAAGGTCACCCAGCAGCTGCATGTGGAGGAGTGGGGAAGCGAACCCGGTTCACCAGATTACGAGTTTACTGCTCTTAACCACTATACCACACTGGCTCTCCCATCATTTCATTCATTCATTTCATTTCATTTCATTTATTGAATTTATATACCGCCCTATACCCAGAGGCCTCAGGGCAGTTCATAGAAAATATCATAATCTATAAAATCACAATAAAAACAATACTCCAATAACACCCCCCCCAAAAAAGAGCCACATTTTAAAGTGTGTTAATCAGGTCAGCCTAAGGCGGGGAATCGAACCCAGTTCACGAGATTATGAGTCTACCACTCTTAACCTCTACACCACACTGGCATCTCCAGGCAGGGGTGGGAGACAGACTCTGCCAGAAACCCAGGGAGCAGTTAAATGAACAGATCTCAGAAGGGCTATAAACTCATCTGAGGGCTTATGCACACTTCCCTGTCCTCCATTATTTTTAGACATGGTCCACACTTTGAAGCTCTGTGTCTGAGAACCTCCTGCCCCCCCTTTTTTAGGTCCAGAGCTTTCCTTGTGAAAATCCACTCTTTAAAGCTCAGTTGGAGCAAATGGCTACTGGTTGAAAACCTGAATTGGCATTTGTGTGGGATATGGCCTTATATAACCAATATGCTTAAATCTAGTTAAAGCATGAAGGGGTTAATGCCATAGAGTAAGCTGTCCTGCCAGGTTTAACTAAGTCACTCGCCCTAACATTGGGAGGAAGGTAATCAAGCATATTGTTGTACCTCAGTCTACCTGAGAAGCTCAGTGTGTAAAGAGCTTTGAGCTGGTTGCTCCAAGCTCAGATTGCACGGCTTTTACAAGCCATTCTTATGTGCCTATACTGTACCAATAATTTAGGAACTTTCACCACTGTAAATAAGTCAAGTTTTACTGCTTGTGTTTTCTGTATGGATAAAGCACATGAATCTGACCTTTGGAGAGCTTGTAAGTAAACAGTTGTTCAGTTTGGTTGTGTATTTTTTAATGTTTTATTTATTCTTTCACTACTTTTAAAATGCATTGTTTTTATGATGTAAGCTGCCTTAAGCAGGCAAATAAAGTTATGTATGCATGTATGATACAAATTATTCATCCCTAACACAAATAATTAAAGGGATACACACACACATATACACTTCCCAAATTAATAAAAAAAATTATGGTGGCAAACAGCCTCATATCAATAGTAAAACTGCACATAGATAGATAGATAGATAGATAGATAGATAGATAGATAGATTCTTTATTGTCATTACACAAGTGCAACATTGCACAAGTGCAACGAAATTGGATGCCATCCCTTAAAAACAACAAAAGCAACACAACAACAACAACCAAACAAACCACATTCCAGCCACACCCACACCCACACCCATCAAACTCCCAGGTCACACTATCAAGTTACTGCATTTAAGAAGGCCACAGCTCTTGGATAGAAACTATTTTTCAGTCTATTTGTCCTTGACTTGATGTTTCTGTATCTCCTGCCAGAAGGCAGTAGTACAAACAGACTGTGTCCCGGGTGAGATGCATCCTGCAGGATATTGTTTGCTTTCCTAAGACAGCGGGAACCGTACAGTTCTTCCAAAGATGGGAGGGGATGGCCAATAATCCTTTGGGCTGTGGTTATGACCTTCTGGAGCACCTTCCTCTTCCTAGCTGTACAGCTGGAGAACCAGGCACAAATACAGTATGTGAGAATGCTCTCTATGGAGCCTCGGTAGAAGGACACCAGCAGTCTCTCACTCAGATTGTTCTTCTTTAAAAGTCTGAGGAAATAAATTCTCTGCTGGGCCTTCTTCACCAGAGCAGTAGTATTTGCGCTCCAAGTCATGCCCTGATCGATAGTCACTCCCAAAAACCTGAATTCCGCCACCCTCTCCACCCGTTCCCCGTTGATATACAAGGGCTGAATGTCCGCCTTTTTTTTCCTGTAATCCACCACCAATTCCTTGGTCTTAGTCGTATTAAGAGCCAGATTGTTCTCTCCACACCAAGCACAAAGCCGCTCCACCTCGTCCCGATAGGCGGACTCATCCCCTCCTGAAATGAGCCCCACCACCATAGTGTCATCAGCAAACTTGATGATTTTGTTGCTGGAATAAATGGCTGTACAATCATACGTATAGAGAGTATAGAGCAGGGGACTCAACACACAACCCTGTGGTGAGCCGGTGTTAAGGCTAAGGGCTGTGGACATATGTGACCCTACTCTAACCCTCTGAGAACGTTCTGACAAAAAGTCCAAAACCCAGAGACAGGTGGAGTTGGAGAGTCCAATTGCCTCTAGCTTGGACACCAGTCTATGGGGGAGGATAGTGTTAAAAGCAGAGCTAAAATCCACAAACAGCAGCCTCACATAACTCCCCGGCTGCTCCAGATGGAACAGAGCAGCATGGAGAGTGGTAGTGATAGCGTCTTCCGTGGATCTATTTGCCCTGTATGCAAACTGGTAGTTGTCAAAAGTTGATGGAAGACAGGAAATAATGTGACGGCGCACCAGTTTCTCAAAACACTTCATGATGATTGGAGTCAGTGCAACTGGTCTGTAGTCGTTCAGACTACTGATTGTGGATTTTTTAGGCAGAGGAACAATAATTGACGACTTCAGGCAGGGTGGGACAATAGACTGGTGTAAGGACTTGCTGAAGATCTTAGTAAAGACCCTCGCCAGCTGATCCGCACAGCCCTTCAACACCTTTCCCGTGATGCCATCAGGTCCAGCAGCCTTCCTCGGATTCACCATCCTCAATACCTGTCTCACCTCATGCTCCTCTACAGTGAATGAGGGGCCCCTATGGGCTGGTGGCTGTAATACCGGCGTCTCAGGTGGCTCCTTCTCGAAGCGAGCAAAGAAGAAGTTAAGCTCCTCCGCCAGCAAAGGGTCACCGTCGACAGCACCAAGGTTAGGTTTGTAGTTGGTAATATGCTGAATCCCCTGCCACATCTGTCTTGTGTTGTTACTCCTTAAATTATCCTCAATCCTCTGCCTATAGACCAGTTTTGCCCGTCGAATACCCCTCTTCAAGTTTGCTCTTGCCACACTGTAAAGCTGCACCTCGCCCGACCTAAAAGCCCTGTTCCTTTCCCGCAACAGGCACTGCACATACAATAAGACAAGCCAAATACAAAGCACATTGCAAATCAATAGCTCTGTTATTGTTGCATCTTGTTTTTTAATCTGATGTGACTTGCTCCGAGCACTGTGTATTCAGGGTAAAAGGTTGGATAAAAATCTTTAGATAAACAACATGTTAATATCCTGCAGTTTTACAGATCACCTATTGGCCTATCTCCGAAAAGCTTGTTATTATATGAAGTCTCTTAAACTCTCTTTCTTTCTTTCTTTCTTTCTTTCTTTCTTTCTTTCTTTCTTTTCACACTCAAAGCAATCAAAGCCAGCTGGGATAACTCAGTCAGCAGAGCACAGGGATGTGGGTTTGAGCCCAACGTCGGGCAAAAGGACCGCACATTGCAGGGGGGTTGGGCTGGATGAGCCTTCTGGTCCCTTTCAGCTCTTGTTGTTGTTTAGTTGTTTAGTCATGTCCGACTCTTCATGACCCCATGGTCCAAAGCACGCCAGGCACTCCTGTCTTCCACTGCCTCCCGCAGTTTGGTCAAACTCATGCTGGTAACTTCGAGAACACTGTCCAACCATCTCGTCCTCTGCCGTCCCCTTCTCCTTGTGCCCTCCATCTTTCCCAACATCAGGGTCTTTTCCAGGGAGTCTTCTCTTCTCATGAGGTGGCCAAAGTCTTGGAGCCTCAGCTTCAGGATCTGTCCTTCCAGTGAGCACTCAGGGCTGATTTCCTTCAGAATGGGTAGGTTTGATCTTCTTGCAGTCCATGGGACTCTCAAGAGTCTCCTCCAGCACCAGAATTCAAAAGCATCCATTCTTTGGCGATCAGCCTTCTTTATGGTCCAGCTCTCACTTCCATACATCACTACTGGGAAAACCATAGCTTGAACTATACGGACCTTTGTCCAGCTCTACAATTATATGATTCCATCAAAACAAACCAATTTTGTGGGTGGCTGGGTAGCGCATGGAAAGAAGTCAAGATATCCACAGCATAAGGGAGTGGGGAAATACATGCCTGGGTCCAGGAAAGATTTTGTGATATAGAAATGCCTTCACTTTCTTCAGGTGGTTCTGTATGATCACCTCTGCCAAGGAGGTGCATATAGCCCTATTAATAAACCCTGCTTGGCAAACCTGTATATCCATCCCTACCTTACAGTCCTGTTAATAACACCAGGTCCCCTTACAAGGGTGCATACAGTCTGAATTATATAACCATAGTTCAATCCTCTGGGGCAATAGCTTGGGCAGTAGTTTGAAAAAGCTGCTCATGGAGATCCTGGAAGCTTGCTACCAACTGAGCATGAGCCCTGAAAGATACAACATGCAGCAGGTTCTAGGACAAAAGCTCAGGGGTTCTTCAGAAAACACTGTGGAAAGGATTTCCTGAAGGTAGGAAGTTTGGAAATCTCTGTGCTCGGGCACACTCCCTCCTCAAACTGGTTGGGTCTCACTGTCCGCACAGACTGACTCAGTTTAAGAACTGTTGCACAAGTTTGCACACAGAATGCTCCAGGGACAACACCCAGGATTTCAAAGTAGGGCTAAGAGACACCCCTGCCTGAAACGGCTGAGAGCTGCTGCCAGTCAGTGTAAGCAGTACTGAGTTAGATGGACCAACGGTCTGCCTTAGTATAAAGAAGATTTCTATGGTCAGTGTAACCTAGAATGCACCCAACACCGTCCTGTGGCTGCATGTTGTAGGGAAAGATGAGTAGCGGGGCCATAATAATTCTATTACATGTACCCTGCCCATCTGGCTGGGGTTGCCCCAGCCACTCTGTGTGGCTTCCAACACATACAAAAGCATAATAAAACATCAAACACCAAAACTTTCCTATACAGGGCTGCCTGCAGATGTCTTCTAAAAGTTGTATAAAAGTTATTATCTCCTTGACACCTGACCACCTCTTCCCATATGAACGTACCCGGACCCTGAGATCACCTTCTGAGGCCCTTCTTCATGTGCCTCCTCTTCGAGAGCTCTGGAGGGTGGAACATGAGAACGGGGCCTTCTCTGCAGTGGCTCCCCATCTGTGGAATGGTCTCCCCTGGGAAGTTTACCTGGCGCCAGGCAAAAATGTTCCTTTTTAACCAGGCCTTTGGCTGACCTGATTAACACCCTATACACTTTAAAATGTGGCTCTTTTTGGGAGGGGGGTGCGTTATTGGAGTGCTGTTTTTATTGTGATTTTATAGGTTATGATCTTTATTAGGAACTGCCCTGAGACCTCTGGGTATGGGGCGGTATATAAATTCAATAAATGAAATGAATGAATGAATGAATGAATGAAATGATGGGAGAGCCAGTGTGGTGTAGTGGTTAAGAGCGGTGGACTCGTAATCTGGTGAACCGGGTTCGCTTCCCTGCTCCTCCACATGCAGCTGCTGGATAACCTTGGGCCAGTCACACTTCTCTGAAGTCTCTCAGCTTCACTCACCTCACAGAGTGTTTGTTGTGGGGGAGGAAGGAAAGGAGAATGTTAGCTGCTTTGAGACTCCTTAGGGTAGTGATAAAGTGAGATATCAAATTCAAACAGGGCAACTTCACTACTTGCAATGAGGGAACCGCCAGAAGGCCCTGGGAGCTGGACCTCAGCATCTGAGCTGGATGATGGGGGTGGAGACGCTCCTTCAGGTATACTGGGCTAAGGCTGTTTAGGGCTTTAAAGGTCAGCACCAACATTTTGAATTGTGCTCGGAAACATACTGGGAGCCGGCGTAGATTTTTTAGGACTGGTGTTATATGGTCCCGTCGGCTGCTCCCAGTCAGCAGTCTAGCTGCCACATTCTGGATTAGTTGCCTTTCACGGGCAGTTTATCACCTATTGATTTTCCCACTGAGGAATACAGGTAAGCATTCTGTGAACTCCAGCACAGTCCAGTGAGAACCACTGCCTTTGCTTTGCGTGCATACTCAGTAGTGCTATGTGAGCTTCCAAGTTTGTCCAGCCTGGCTCATCTGCTGGTGCAGTGGGCCTGCTCCCTCACAATTAGACAGCTAATTAAGAAATAGCAGCGTATTTCCCCCCCCCCCCCCCATTATAAATTGATAGATGCGGGCTGGCACTGTTAACATCGGGGATAAATTGAGCAGCAATGTGCAAAGGTTGTTATTGCTATTATAAAAATAAAGATCTGTCTCGCCAACCAATCAATTCAGCAGATATATACCAACAATCAAATTGTTAAAAATGACTTCCATAAATTACCCGGTCTTCCGTCTAATGGAGCCAGAAACAGCTGTGAGACAATTTAGAGCCGATATAACCATAAGCTGGTTGTGCTTCTTCATCCTGAGTTCACCCCCTTCTCCTCCTCCTCTTCCTTCCCCTCCAAATCCACTTGCACAGAAGCAGCCTTCTTTGTTTAATGCACCCCAGCGAAAACAGCCTATATTTCACACTGCGGGTTAGCAAAGTAATTTTGGCAGAATTGCTCAAGAATATATGCATTTAATATGGGGAGAATAATTCAATTTCCTTCCTATTATTTCAGCTGTGCGGTTACAACCGCCTTAATTCTTCATTAAACCCTCTGAGCTCATGGGATGTTGCTGTGGTTTATTATCTGCCATCCCTTTTTTCAAAATGGAAACGGAAAGACACACTAAGGAGCTGTTACAATCATGTATTTTTGAGTCGGATATACTGGCAACTCCAGTTAAATCAGAACTATTTAGTGTTTTGCCGTGGTCCACTGCATGCTCAAGTATCCACATTGTTTCAACCCAATGCCTTGTGCCCCCCCTGTCATCCACAGTTTGCGTGTTGCAGGCAAATATCTATATATTTATATCCCCTTCCTTTCTTCATTTCAGCCATGTTCGTTTGCAAATGCCCAGTGCACTGATGGCAATTGTTTCAAGCATCAGAGGCCTTTGTACAATGGAGCAGCCTCGGTGTCAGAAGTTGCTTGCTTGTTGCAAAGCAGGCTGAATAAATACTTTTGTCTCTCTTGCGCACTTTTAGTCCCAAGTTCACAGTTTTCAAAATGAACCAAAATCTTGAGGGCACAATAAGCTGAGAACTTCTGCTGTGAAGGACTGACTGAAATTTAACAGGAGCTTTGCAAGAAATGTTCCAACAAGGACCTCAGTCCCTGAATGTGTCTCTGTCTGGAAGGCCAGGCCACAGCCACACACCATACATTTAAAACACTATTATGGCTTATAGGGATGCGTGTGGCGCTGTGGTCTAAGCCCCTGAGCCTCTTGGGCTTGCCGATCAGAAGGTCAGCAGTTCGAATCCACGCGATGGGGTGAGCTCCCATTGCTCTATCCCAACTTCTGCCAACCTAGCAGCTCAAAAGCATACCAGTGCAAGTAGATAAATAGGTACCACTGTGGCGGGAAGGTAAACAGCATTTCCGTGCACTCTGACTTCTGTCATGGTGTCCTGCTGTGCCAGAAGTGGTTTAGTCATGCTGGCCACATGACCTGGAAAGCTGTCTGTGGACAAATGCCGGCTCCCTTGAGATGAGCGCAACAACCCCGCAGTCACCTTTGACTGGACTGAACCGTCAGGGGTTCTTTACCATTACCTTTTATAGCTTGCTTAGGATGTTGAACTTAGTGAGGAGACAGCTAGTCCCCTCACAGAGCTACGATTTCCAGAATTCCTTGGGAAGAAGGGTGGATTGTTCAAATCATGGTGTTCTAGGTGGATGATTTGGAGATGCGTTCAGACAAACAGCAAATCCATTGTCACGGTCCGGTCTACGGGTGATCGAAGTCCCGGCTGCGGACGTTGGGACCGGGGGAAAGATGGCAGGTGGGAGCAGAAACGAGAGTCCAGAAGCCAGGGGTCCGAGGGTCAGGAAGCAGGGACTCACGAAGTCAAGGGTCCAAGGGTCAGGAAGCAGGGAGTCATGAAGTCAAGGGTCCAAGGTTTGAGGAGCAAGGAGTCAAGAAGCCAAGGTCCAAGGATCAGAAAGCAAGAAGCCAAACACAGCAAGGAAAGAATCGTGTTGCTTAGCATTCAGCTCTTTGTCACAACAACATGTTCCCTGCCTTGGGCTCTGTTGGGTGTAGTGAAGGGTTAACCTTCTGTGTCTCGTGCTTGAGGGGGAAGGGCTTACAAGCTTCTTGACCCTCTGACCCCTGACTTTGTGACTCCTTGCTTCTTGATCCACGCACCCCTAACTTTGTGACTCCTTGCTTCTTGACCCTCTGACCCCTGACTTCGTGACTCCTTGCTTCTTGACCCTCGGACCCCTGACTTCGTGACTCCTTGCTTCTTGACCCTCTGACCCCTGACTTCGTGACTCCTTGCTTCTTGACCCTCTGACCCCTGACTTCGTGACTCCTTGCTTCTTGACCCTCGGACCCCTGACTTCGTGACTCCTTGCTTCTCAACCCTCGGACCCTTGACTTCGTGACTCCTTGCTTCTTGATCCTCGGACCCCTGACTTCGTGACTCCTTGCTTCTTGATCCTCGCACCCCTGACTTCGTGACTCCTTGCTTCTTGATCCTCGCACCCCTGACTTCGTGACTCCTTGTTCCTTGATCCTCGGACCCGTGACTTCATGACTCCTTGCTTCTTGATCATCGGACCCCTGACTTCGTGACTCCTTGCTTCTTGATCCTCAGACCCCTGACTTCGTGACTCCTTGCTACTTGACCCTCAGACCCCTGACTTCTTGACTCCTTGCTTCTTGATCCTCAGACCCCTGACTTCGTGACTCCTTGCTACTTGACCCTCAGACCCCTGACTTCGTGACTCCTTGCTACTTGACCCTCAGACCCCTGACTTCATGACTCCTTGCTTCTTGATCCTCGGACCCCTGACTTCGTGACTCCTTGCTTCTTGATCCTCAGACCCTTGGTTTCTTGACTCCTGGCTCTCTGATCCTCAGACTCTTTACTTCCTGACTCCTGGCTTCTGGACTCCTATTCCTGCTCCCACCCCGCCATCTTGCCCTCAGTCCCGATGTCCCCAGCCATGACTTTGATTGCCCGTGAACTGGACTGTGACACTTCCCCACCTGCCTTGCCCCACCCCCTGGCCCTGGGACTCCTCATGAGGGAGCTGTGCCTAGAGGAAGAACTGTGAGGAGAGAAACTTTGTCAGGCAAGGCCTCTTTCCACCTGCTTTGCCCCACCCTCTACTCTCCGCTTCTCAATTTGTGTTGTATTATTTTATGTACTGCCGCAGTGCACTGTACTTGGGGCTGCCCTTGAAGACAGGCTGGAAGCTGCAGCTAGTGCAGAATGCAGCTGCCAGGTTGGTAAGTGGGACAAAACGTTTTAATGTTGGAAATGTAAAGAAATGGAAGGAACATTCTTTCACTTTTGGTGGGCCTGCCCAAGGATCAAGGCTTTCTGGGAAATGATCTACAATGAACTGAAAAAAGTATTTAAGTATACTTTCCTAAAGAAACCAGAGGCCTTTCTCCTGGGCATGATCGGCCAATTGGTGCCAAAGAAGGATAGAACCTTTTTAATGTATGCCACAGCAGCAGCAAGAATACTCATCGCAAAGCACTGGAAGACACAAGACCTACCCACCTTGGAAGAATGGCAGATGCAAGTTATAGACTATATGGAACTAGCAGAAATGACCGGCAGAATCCGAGATCAAGGAGACGAGCAGGTGGAAGAGGACTGGAAGAAGTTCAAAGTTGATCTACAAAAACATTGTAAAATTTATGAATGTTAAGGGCATTGTAAAGGAAATGAAGGGGTTCTAGTGATTAAGATAAATAAGAGTATAAAGGGAAGGATAAAGGATGAACTTGAATAATATGATAATTGCTGAACTAATTTTAAAGTGGAATACATGAAAGGAAGGTAGGGGGAAGCAAGGAAAATAAGATTTGGAAGGATATTGATTTGAAACAGAGTTTTCTTTTTTATGTTTTTATTTTTTTAATTTTTGGGGGGTGATTTTTGTTCATTTTTATTGTTGTTAATTTTTTGTGAAACTTAATAAAATATCATTTAAAAAAAACAACAAAACAAAACGTTTTAATAGCTACCTTTCCACCATTAAGACGGGAGGGGGGTCTGGGCGTAGCCAAGATTTTTGTTAGGGGGGCAGACTTTTGTTAGGGGGGGCAGAACCTTGGATTTGTATTGATTTCATTTTTACTTATTGGGTGGCAGCTGCCCCCCAATGCCCCCTTTAACTTTGGATATGGGGGGGGGGGCAACAGGAAGGAAACAAGGTCGGAAGGGGGCCACAGTCAGAAAAAGGTTGAGAAACACTGGTCCAATGTGTGCTCCTCTTGCCTGCTTTCTGTTCAGAGTCACTTGTCGCTCTCCATGGTCCTGTTTCCTTACCTTGCCCAGAATATGATAAAAGGAATTCTCCTCCTTTTTTCTTTCTTTCTTTACGGACGTTAGGGTACCACTTTTCTAAAATTACTCTACTCCTGTGCCTTTGGCAGCAGCCCATCACTTGCGCTCCTGGTAGGGTGATGAGGAAAAATCCCCCCATTAGGTTTCTGTATGGTTTAACTGCTACTAAAGGCACAAGAGGGATGCAGGTGGCACTGTGGGTTAAACCACAGAGCCTAGGACTTGCTGATCAGAAGGTTGGCGGTTTGAATCCCCGCGACGGGGTGAGCTCCCGTTGCTCGGTCCCAGCTCCTGCCAACCTAGCAGTTCGAAAGCACGTCAAAGTGCAAGTAGATAAATAGGTACCGCTCCGGCGGGAAGGTAAACGGCGTTTCCGTGCGCTGCTCTGGTTCACCAGAAGCGGCTTAGTCATGCTGGCCACATGACCTGGAAGCTGTACGCCGGCTCCCTCAGCCAATAAAGCGAGATGAATGCCGCAACCCCAGAGTTGGTCATGACTGGACCTAACGGTCAGGGGTCCCTTTACTCGTTACCTTTAAAGGCACAAGATCAGGACAGTGAAAATAAGCAGCTCTGGAAACAGGTTGGGGGTCAAGGATTCTCTGTGCATAGAAAGGGAAGGAGGCGAGAACACCCTCAAAGAAAAAATGGTTGATGAAAATCTTGGAAGATACAGAGATGCCAAAACTGATGTCACTGGTAAGAGATGCAAATTTAGAATCCTTTAAAGAAACCCTTTCTAGTCTATTAAAAAAGTTATTTCCCATATGCAAAGACCACAGCGGGGTTTGAAGTGTAAGAAAATAGCAGAATATATTAAGAAACATGTTGAAGAGGATGAAATTAGATAAGGCGTAACCTTAAAACACAATTGTAGGTAATTTGGGTTATACACATTGATGTTGCGGCAGTGAGAAGTCACCAGTTTTGTTGAATTGGGATATAACTGTTGACTAACAAATGTAACTTTCAATATGGAAAAAGAATAAAATATTATTGTTATTATTTATATTTTTTTATTAGTTTTACATAGAGATTATACACCACAAGCATAACTATTCCAAATAAAAAACAAACAAAAAAGAGGGGGAAGGTTCTCTTGAACCTTCAGACCTCCCTCCCTCCCTCCCTGGGTTCCATTTCTAAATTTTATTCCTGCATATTTTACTATAATATATTATATATCCATAGTATCCAAAGTTCATGTTACTTTACAAGTGTCGTTGTATTCCTGCCAATCATTTCAACTGTTAACAGTGGTCTCTCAAATACGTTACAAAGTTATTCCAGCCTTTCACAAATATTTGGTCTTCCTGGTTTCTGACCTTTCCCATCAATCTTGCCATTTCGGCATATTCCATTAGCTTGGTCTGCAACTTGAAATAAAAAATGTAAGGTCTTATGTATATCATAAATGTTCATAAATGTACCAACCAAGCACGTACATAGATATGTGGACCACATGTCTGGAGCAGCGCAGGAAGACCGCCCTGAACCATTTTGACTCCCAAACTGACCAAATGTTCTCTCTGCAAGGAGGGAGGGGGTGAGGGAACCTTCCCATTGTCTCAGGAATTGGGTAATCACCATCTCAAAGGAATGGCCAGACTACCAGCAAAGGCAATCAGATAAGACATTATCAGATAATCAGGCAGACAGGAAAAACAACATTCAAATTTCTGTTGTAGACCGCCCATTATGTGATGTAGGTATGATGTTTGTGGGGGGTGGTCTTGGGTTACACACCTTCTGTGATGTATGTATGATGTATGGAGGGGTGGTCTTGAACTCCAGGGAAGGCAATTTAAAATGTCTATATAAGTCCAGCCACACCTTTGTTCTGGGTCCTCCTCTCCTGTGTGTGAGGGGAGCACCCTGTTGCAACAGATCAATAAAGATCAGGCTTACTAGCTGCTTTGCTTCTCAATATTCTCTGGTTGGCCTCTGTTGTTTTCTCCTACTGATAGAGAATCTACAAAGGACTCTGTAAGGGCTCTTGTGTCCCCCATAAGGGAATAAGGGCAGATTTTGTTTATTACACACTCTTCTCTGGTCGGTATTTTTTTCTCCTTTCCCTCTTTGGGCTAAGAGCATCCTTGTTGTTGTCGTTGCAAAAATATTACAGTGGTACCTCGGGTTACATACGCTTCAGGTTACATACGCTTCAGGTTACAGACTCTGCTAACCCAGAAATAGTGCTTCAGGTTAAGAACTTTGCTTCAGGATGAGAACAGAAATTGGGCCCCGGCAGCGCGGCAGCAGCAGGAGGCCCTATTAGCTAAAGTGGTGCTTCAGGTTAAGAACAGTTTCAGGTTAAGAACAGACCTCCGGAACGAATTAAGTACTTAACCTGAGGTACTACTGTGCTACATTTACATCCCATCCTTCCTCCAGGGATCTGCGCGGCAGCGCAGCAGCAGCAGGAGGCCCTATTAGCTAAAGTGGTGCTTCAGGTTAAGAACAGTTTCAGGTTAAGAATGGACCTCCGGAACGAATTAAGTACTTAACCCGAGGTACCACTGCATTATTAAAGGAAATAGGTTTGGGGGGCAATCCCTGCCGAGACTTGTGCATCAAGCCCTGCATTAGCATAATTAACATTGTTGGAACGAGAGTTTGCATGGCCACTTGTCAGCGACTCTTTAGTTGGGATTCTTGCATTGCCGGGGGTTGGACTAGATGACCATTGGGGGACCCCTTCCGACACTACAATTCTATGATAGTGCTGGATAGCTGAAAATATGAGAAGCGCCTGAGCATTTACATCCCATTTTCCTCCTCCCTGCCCCCTCGCGCTGCCTAGTTAAATGCTGGTAAAAAATTAAGCAGGCTAGTGGCTGTTCTGCTACAAAGTTTGTTTATTTTACACGGTGGTTTCTCCTTGAAATAGGGGAAGGGCAAAGGAACCTTTGTGCTTGTGAACAACTCTGCCTGCTGCTGCGATTTCTCCAAGAGGAATTTGTACATTGTTCGGCCGGCAGCGCCCGCCTTTTGATCTTGCAGGAGGTTCCGCTATTAGCCTGCGCGCGCTGGGAAAAATTCCATGTTCTTTTGGATGTTTCCTTTGCAGCGGATCTTTAATTAATCTAACACAGATAGGCGTTTGATTCCCCCCCCCCACTCCTCTTTAATAAAACTCTGTGTTTATTCGCTGCCCATATAATCTTATCAACCTGACCTCCACAGAAAATCAATTCACGCAGCCCGCCTTATTATATTTAAATCTATGTACTGAACTTGATACGGTGCAAAGCAGCCGAGTTCAAAAGCGGGAGAAAAATATTAGCGGGAGACCAGGGGAAAGAGAACGATGCTTGGTGCTATTAGAATCGTTTTCCTCTCCTAATTATATCAGGCTGGAACAAGAATCAGCAGCAGGGGTTTTTATTTTTTGAGCCATAACATTGTTTCATCAAGGCTGGGGCTGTTGGTTCCGCCGGCGGCTGGGAGTTCCAGCAAGGGGGCAACCGAGGGAAGAAATCTAACTTAGAAAATCTGGTTTGGATGCAGAAGTTTCCTGGTTCGTACGTCTAGGACTGGGAATGCACCCGTCTGAAACCTCAAAGAGCCAATGCCAGGCTGTGAAGACGATGCTGAGGTACATTGACTAAGGGTCAGACTTGGAATAAAGAAGCTTCCTGTGTTCCTATATGGAGAAAGCCATTCATCCCAGTGGCCTAGCGTGGGGGTTGCAGGGGGGGGGCGGCCGCACCGGGCACAACACCTGGGGGTTAGGGTTGGGGGCGCAAATCCACGGGTTAGGGGGTGCAAATTACTTGCCTTGCCCCGGGTGCTGACAACCCACACTACGCCACTGATTCATCCTGCAGAAACTACAACTTATCCAGAATGCGGCTGCCCCACTGGTGACTGGGAGCAGCCACCAGGACCCATTGTTCTGCCCGGATGTTCTGCCCGGTCCAGCGCCAAGGGCCTTCTGGCGGTTCCCTCACTGTGAGAAGCAAAGCTACAGGGAACCAGGCAGAGGGCCTTCTCGGTGGTGGCGCCTGTCCTGTGGAACACCCTTCCACCAGATGTCAAGGAAATAAACAACTATCTGACTTTTAGAAGACATCTGAAGGCAGCCCTGTTCAGGGAAGTTTTTAATGTATTTTTAATCTTTGTTGGAAGCTGCCCAGAGTGGCTGGAGAAATCTAGCCAGATGGGCATGGTACAACTAGTAAAATAATAATAATAATAATAATAAATAATAATAATACTAATAATAACACCAGTCCTGAAAGACCTACATCACCATCATTACTTATTGAATTTATATACCACCCTATACCCGGAGCTCTCAGGGCAGTTCACAGAACAAAATCAGAACATAAAACCACAAAATATATAATCAAAATAAAAACAACCCAATAACACCCTCCCCCACCCAAACCCCCACATTTTAAAAGGGCATAGGATTTCAATCAAATCAACCAAAGGCCTGGTTAAAATGGAACATTTTTGCCTTTTGCCTAAAGGTGTTTAATGAAGGCACCAGGCGAACTTCCCAGGGAAGGGCATTCCATAATTGGGGAGCCACTGCTGAGCCATATTGGCTCCCAGTACGTTTCCGAGCACAATTCAGAGGAGGAGAAATTAAAAAAAGGGATTTTTGTGTTTTCTTTTTAGTGTGCTTTTTTTCTTTTTTCTGCTTTTTTCTACTTTTTCTATAAGTTAAATGTTTGTATTTTTTGTATTTTGTAACTTTATATTTTTGTGTATGTGTTTTTTTCTTTTTTCTGTTGTTATTCCTAAAATTTAATAAAATATTGGAACTAAAAAAAAACAACCCATCCCACACTTCCCCCCCTCTTTTGGGGGGTGCCAGACACTACTGAATGGCGTCAATGTGGGCAGGGGTGTCATCCTCAAGGCAATGGCAGCCATTTTTGAATGGAAAGGAAATTCCAGCACCAGGCCTGGCGCCATTCACAGTGGTGGTGCAGAGAAGCCAAAGGATTTGGAGTGTGTGGGCTTCTCTGTTGTCCCACCCCAGTCTTGCTCCCTTTAGTCAATATACTGGCAAACTGAGAGTGTTATGTTGGCGTTTTGCTCATGCTGCCATCGTAGCTGGTGTTGCCCCAAAGGAGCGGTACCGCTGCAGATTCCTAAAGCCTCCTTAGCCAGAATAAGTCCCATATAGGATTGCTCCCACAGTTAAATAAATAATTGCATGCTGGAGAGGGAAACAAAAATGCATGCCTCCCTATCTCTCTCTCTCTCTCTCTCTCTCTCTCTCTCTCTCTGTGTGTGTGTGTGTGTGTGTGTGTGTATGTAATTTAAAAAAGAAACTTCTGTTCCCCTCCTCCCCCTTATGGGCACATGGAATTAAACACTTGCCTGTCACTTAGATTTTAGCAGTGAGCAGCACAGAATAGCTGCTAGCCCTGGAGAACAATCATCTCTCGTGATAAAGACCCTGCAAATTATAATTTGGCTGCCAAAGTCATAATCAGGTGTTGGCTTAATTAAAACCCCTTGAAGTGATGTGTAGGAAAAGAGGAGGGGGGTGGGCAGAAACACAAACATTCCTTTTTTAAAATAAAAATAAAAAGCACCTCCCATCTGCGATTACCTCCAACTCTCCACCGAGCGTTCCATGTGGAATACTAATCAGTTTGCCACAGTGACGCATGTTTGCTGCTTTCTCGCTGTCGGAAAACACTGATCCAAAGGCGGTGGCTGCTGCTAAGAATCTGTGCGTAAGTCAAAGTCTTGGAGTTTGTGCCCCTGTTATATCTCTATGGGCCCCTTAGCTATTGTATCGATTGATTGATGTGGCATCAACCCCCCCCCCCAGCAGCTGGAACTCTCTCTCCTTGCACTTTCCAGACTGGCTGGCAAGCAAACATAATGAGCTTGGAGGTGGCAGGTCTTGACAGCACCCTCTGATACCTCTCCATGCTCTTGCTTCCACGGGAGGAGACTGGACAGCTAAAACTGGGCTGTAATACCCCATAACTGATTTTCAAAGTGAGATGCTACACCTGCAAGCTCTGCCTTCTACTACTTCTGCTATGAATGCAGAAGGTCTCCGGTTCAATCGCCAGCATCTCAGGTACGGCTTGGAGAACATCTGTCAGGAGTGAGTGCGAGCAGGAGCCAGGCCCTGTAACCAGTAGGACTTTGCAGCACTGGGGCCTTCCTAAGTTTGTTCTGGAGAGGCAAGAGAAGGTCGCACAGGTGAGGCCGCTTGGTAACTCACAGCACCTGGTGGCAAGAGCCGGGAAGGGATATAAGGTCAGCATTTCCCTTCAGCTCTTTGGCACAGCAAAATGTTTCTTGCATTGCTGTGTTTGGCTCCTTGACCCCTTGCTTCTTGATCCTCCGACCCTTGACTTCGTGACCCCTTGCTTCCTGATCCTCGGACCCATGACTTCATGACTGCTTGCTTCTTGATCCTCGGACCCCTGACTTCCTGACTCCTTGCTTCTGGATCCTCGGACCCTTGACTTCGTGACTCCTTGCTTCTTGATCCTCGGACCCTTGACTTCATGGCTCCTTGCTTCCTGATCCTCGGACTTCTGGCTTCTGGCCTCTCATTCCCACCCCGCCATTTTGCCCACGGTCCTGACATCCTCAGCTGGGAGTTTGATCACCTGTGACAACATCCTGTCTGAAATCCTGAAGAGCAGCTGTCAGTTAGTGTAGACAATACTGAGCTACATGGATCAATGGTCTGACTCCATACTCGATAGCCTTCTACGTTCCTAGGATCACGCCACCTGGGAATTATTTGCTGTCAAGGAGTTGCTCCATATTGTGGCCCTGGGGTCTTGCTTCCTGCTCGTTTATTACTCAGGAAGTGCTTCATAGAGTTTGGAAACGGTGTTGTTCAAAACCACCGACTCCTTGTCTCTTAGTTCCGGTGTGCTCAAAATATAGCTACGAAAGAAGCAGTTGATTCAAACAGATACGTCCCCATTGCAGAGACTGTCATAAGCAAGTGTGGCAGCGACATGGCAGTTTCTCTCTCCTGTTAGGAACAAGGGCTCCAGGCACCGGCCGTTGCGTTTCATTATTAGGGATTATTAATAGCAATATATCTAATCGTGGCACGCTAAAGAAGACAGTTGGTAATTGCAATTCCACTGGCTAAAATTACGAGCGTTTCAGCAGACCATCTGCTGATGGCTACCTCAAAAGTATTAAAATAGAAGCAGAATTTACATAACGTCTGGCTGCGGAGTCTCTGCAGACCTGCGTGATGGAGGAGATCTCTCTGGGCATCCGTTACACAAAGGAGGATAAAATGATGGCATCTTACGGCACCTGTGAGCCTCCCCGATGTAGGCTCTTCCTGGTCATGAAATACTAGAATCCGCGTTGCTTCTAGCTGAGTCAAGGTGAATCCATGAGCTTTAGCAGATGAGAAATTCCTCCCTGGACAGTTTGCAGGCTGAAGAGGGTCAGGGCCACTTGAATAGGTGGACAATGGTGAAAATCAGGCAGGTAGGTGGAAGCAGGTAGGGAGGTAGTCTTCCCATATCTTGGGCCCATGGGAAAAGGCAAGTGGCCAGGTAAAAATCAGGGGCATGTTCCAAAGCACGACATTTGACTTAGTGTTCTGTGTCCAATGATTCCTCCTCTTGCTCAGTTGTCTTAGCAGCTATGTCCAGAATCTGATTTCTGCCTTCACTGTACTGTAGCAGTGGCTCCACGTTGCATAACAGAACACAGGAAGTTGAGTCAAATGCTGGGGTCCATCTAGCGAAGGCTAGATCTACACAGCTATAAAAAAAACACTCTAGAAACGCTCTGCAAAAAAAAACCTGTTGTAAAGTTCACAATTGAAATATCATGGAGTTGCGATTTCAGCTCTGCAGCGCCACCTGGTGTCACAGTGTCATAACGCTTTTGTAACGCTGTATTCTGACTAATGTAGCTGAGTCCTTCGTGTTGCCTGCACTAACCAGCAGTGGCATTAGGGGTTTCCTAATCCTGCCTGGGACCTTCTGCATGCAAAGGACCTTGGAAGCTCAGCAGAATAGCCTTAGTTTGCCATCACCAGTGGCATAGCATGGGTTGTCAGCACCCGGGGCAAGGCAAATAATTTGCGCCCCCTAACCCGTGGATTTGCGCCCCCTAACCCTAACCCCAGATGTTGCGCCCGGTGCGGCCGGCCCCCCCGCACCCCCACGCTACGCCACTGGCCATCACTGTCGCGCTGCAACCTCTAAAGCTTTCCTCCTATTTCCCATTTTGCCTGCAAGCCGCATACAGTCGCCTCATTGTCCATTTGCTTGTTGTTTGTTTGTTTTTTCTGCTGGCAAGAGCGTGGAAGAAAAAGAGGTGCCATCTGCTCCGCATTTTGCATGATCTGCTGTCACTGTCACGCAAGCTTCATATTCTGAAATCGCATTAACCTGTTGTTTATTTACCAAAGTGCCGGATCAAAGAGACTTAACAATGCTTCTGCAGAAAAGAGATAGCGATCGCCATGCTAGCCCCTTACCGAGTAAATAACCTGTGCTAGTCACATGCAATTAATCAATTTGCTGTTTCGCAGGGGAATTGGCAAACCCTGAACTTCCCGTAGGCAAGGAGCAAGGAGCCGACCGGCTGGTTTCTGTTCATGCAAGCAGTTAACCGAATTCCTTGCTTTCCCCGGCAGTGGAAGCCGATGAAACTGCTGGAATTACACCTGGAGCGGCAAAGACTCCGTCAGCACAAACGTGAGAAGCCCAGTGGGTCAAAAAAGAGCCGTGCAGAGAAGTTTGCTCCTGGAATTGAGCAGAACTGTGCAGTGAATATAATATCCCATAATAGCTGCACTTCAGCATCTGGTCTGCTATTCTTCAGCACAAATCCACTGGCATAATTCAAGACCCTGGAATGAACCGATAATGTTCTTAAACAGCTCGGCTTACCGTTGAAACCTCCTCCCCTATGTTGGGGAACCGTTTTTGTTTTTTGTTTTGTTTTGGCAGCTAATGGAGACTTTATTTCCTGGGAAACAGGATTGCCTTCAGAAGGCTCGGGAGTTGGATAACTCCATACCCTCCAACATTTCTCTGATGAGAATAGGGCATCCTAAGGAAAAGCTAGACAGCATCTTAAAAAGCAGAGACATCACCTTGCCGACAAAAGTCCGTATAGTTAAAGCTATGGTTTCCCCAGTAGTGATGTATGGAAGTGAGAGCTGGACCATAAAGAAGGCTGGTCTCCGAATAATTGATGCTTTTGAATTATGGTGCTGGAGGAGACTCTTGAGAGTCCCATGGACTGCAAGAAGATCAAACCTCTCCATTCTTAAGGAAATCAGCCCTGAGTGCTCACTGGAAGGACAGATCCTAAAGCTGAGGCTCCAAGACTTTGGCCACCTCATGAGAAGAGAAGACTCCCTGGAAAAGACCCTGATGTTGGGAAAGATGGAGAACACAAGGAGAAGGGGACGACTGAGGATGGGATGGTTGGACAGTGTTCTCAAAGCTACCAGCATGTGTTTGACCAAACTGCGGGAGGCAGTGGAAGACAGAAGTGCCTGGCGTGCTCTGGTCCAGGGGGTCATGAAGAGTCGGACACGACTAAATGACTAAACAACAACAACAAAGGAAAAGCAGGACATTCCGAGGTCAAATGAGAAACTGGGACAGCTTCTCTAAATCAGGGGTGTCCCAGGAAAATAGGAACACTGAAAAACTCACAGTAACAGTCCTCTCTCCCCCCCCCCATTTGTACAATAGGCACATGTTGTGCAATATACTGTACACACCCATCTCTAAACTCCACCCAGGGAAGCAGCAGTTATCATGTGATTCCAGGGATGTCTATGAGGCAGAGCTATGGAGGAGTCTGGCGGGCGGCGGTGGAGGTTTGAGAGCTAGAGAGAGAGGCCTTGAAATATGCTCATGCTCTTTATTCAGCTCATAGCAGTGAGGAGGAATGGAAGTTCCCCCAGAATGTCTGCTTTATATACATTATTTACACAATGGGCCCCACGTGATTGGCTAGTTCCGGGATTTCCTGTAGGCAAATCAGGTTGCGGATTCACTTCCACCTGAAGCTGGATTGGGTGGCTCCTGCAGACCAATCCGACTGCTGCATTCTGAATCCTATTGTTCTAGGACCAATCAGACTGCTGCCTTTTGGATCCTATTCAACTCAGTACATAACAGGCCTGGAGGACAGTATTTGGCCCCCAGCACCAAGATTCCCCACCCCATTGTAAGACTTTGCAGGGTAAGTCTTGTGCAATGTTGCATTCAAGTGCAAGGGGAGACATGTAGCTTAAAAAATAAAAATGGCCAAAGCAGTAGGCTGTCTCCCATGCCACCACCCCTCTTTAGGCCGGCATCGTCCTATCATTTTGTGAATTATTCCCCCTCTGTTTTGTGGGGTTTTCTTTTTCAAACGCCTCTCCCCTTTCCCTCTCCAGAAATCACATCTCAATTTATGTGTGTGTGTGAGAGAGAGAACAAATTACCATTCCCAGCCCATTACGCAGAGGCAAGATATCACGCTACTTGGACCAGGGAGGGAGCGCTGTGCTGAAATCTGTTTTTTAATCACTGAGAAAGGCCCTTCTCTCTCTCTCTCTCTCTCTCTCTCTCTCTCTCTCTCTCTCCCACTCTCAGACAAGACTGAACGGCCTGATCAAAAGCATCTTTTTGGGGAGAGCATCCTTGCGGCTCCAGCTGGGGTGGAGAGACTAATCACGGCTGGTGCTGCCAGCCCTTGATGCTCTCTGCAGGAGGCCCTCAAATGTGTCTGAGATGATTCTACAGCTTGGTCATGTCCCCCCCCCTCCTGATGAATAACTCTGTGGGGAGCAGGAGGCCTGTTGAAGGTCATGAAACATTTCTGCTGACATTGATGTTAAATGCTAAATTCCCTCTTGCTTTGTACTCTGAAGTGGCAGGGCAGACTGGCCGCTCTCCCTTGCCAGGCATCTATTTACTAAACTGGCTGTGGTGCAGGCCCCGTCCACAGCAGGCCTGCCCCAGTCTCCAGTCTCCGTTGGGGAGATGAGTCTGGGGCGGTTTCTGGTCGCAAGCCTCCTCTGAGTTTCTGCTTGGCAATACTGGATCCTGCACTTAACTTTACCAGAATTTGACTATTTATGAAATCCAGCATTTCAAAAGCAGCAACAAGCTTTTAACTCTAAAAAAACGCATAATTCAGAGCCAGAACAATGGTGTAATAGTGCCTGGGTGAGCTAATGTGTTCTTTTCCAGATGTTGTTGGACTACAAAGCCCATCATCCTTGACCACTGGAGGGCACCGTGCTACCTAACCCTGGACCGCATTGTAATCTAATATCCATATACATGCCTAGCGGGGGCAGTGGGAAATTTCAAATAATTGTAGATATTCAAAATTCCAAGTTCAGGTTTTAGCTTTCCGCATTGCATTTCAGCCTAAGCCTTTGAAATTTGAGTTCTTTGGATTCATCGCCTTTCCTTGCATCTTTTGATTTGTGGAAGGCATCAAATATTGGTAGTTTCGTATGTCAACTGTCAGATACAAAATAGCACTGCATGCCAGCTATCAAGTACTGTACGGCCGAATTCTAAATACCATTGCATGCCAACAGCCACATGCGAAATACCATTGCATGCCAAATATCAACAATTGTGAAATTCAAAATACCGCTGTATGCCAACTATTAAATACTGTTGATAGAAAATACTGTTACGTGCCAATGATCAAATACTGTTTAAGTCTAACAATTTGCGGAGGAATAGCTTTTTTTGCAGCGAAAACAACAGAATCCTGTAGCACCTCAAAGACTACAGAATTTATTATGGCATGAGTTTTCGATCAACACTTCACATACCTGACAAAATGGGCTATAGTCCAAGAAACCTCGTGCTGTTGTACATTTCTTGGTGTTTAAGGGTGGTGGACTCGTAATCTGGGTAACCGGGTTCGCGTCTCCGCTCCTCCACATGCAGCTGCTGGGTGACCTTGGGCTAGTCACACTTCTCTGAAGTCTCTCAGCCCCACTCACCTCACAGAGTGTTTGTTGTGGGGGAGGAAGGGAAAGGAGAATGTTAGCCGCTTTGAGACTCCTTCGGGTAGTGATAAAGCAGGATATCAAATCCAAACTCTTCTTCTTCTTCTAAGGTGCCACAATACTACGCCACTGAAAACCCAGCATAGTCTAGTATTTAAGGGTCAGACTACAACTGGGAAGACTTGAATTCAAATTCTCACTCAGCTATGAAGCAAACTGAGTCTTCTTCTTTCTTCTTTGGCGACCACTCATAGCTGAATAAGATTATCTTCCATAAACACAGTCTTAACAATGAGTCTGTAAGTGACTGTGGAGGCCAATTCTGGATCCAGACGTCCTTCCACAGTGGGGACACCTAGCTGTCAAGTGTCCCTTATTTGAAGGGACAGTCCCTCCTCTCCCTCCCTGCCGGCCAGGGAGGAGGGAGGCTCCAACTGTGTTGCTTGGCTGTGTTGCTCACCCAATAAGAAGTCTAAGAACAACTGGGAGGTGGAGCTTGCATGCCTTGTGTGTGGCTAGTTAATGCAAGCTGGGGTTTTTTTTGAATGCTAGATGCCATTTTGTTGCACGTGCTGCTGCAAACTTTGCCGGGCAAAGCCAGGCCAGGGAGCCATCTTAAGTTGAGGCTGCATAGGCCTTGTGGTGCATGTGATTCAGATTCTATTCAGTTGAACCTTTGGTTACAAAGTTGGTTGGACAGTGTTCTCGAAGCCACCAGCATGAGTTTGACCAGACTGCAGGAAGACAGGAAGACTGGAGTGCCTGGAACAGGTGAGGCTGCAGGTCCCTTATTTTGGCTGCTGGTCCCTTATTTTCAAGGTTGCTGGCCCCTTATTTTCAAATTTGTAAGCTGACAGCTATGGGGTCATAGGTTTCCAGGCGGGAGTTGATCCTGAGTTCAAGTGTCTTCAAAGTCCATGACACCTTTGGTAATGGCTGCTCTCCAACTGGAGCGCTCGCAGGCCAGTGTTTCCCAGTTGTCAGTGTTTATACTACGTTTTTTTTTATTTGCCTTGAGAGAGTCTTCAAACCTCTTGTGTTGACCACCAGCACTGTGCTTTCCATTTTTAAATTCAGAATAGAGAAGTTGCTTTGGAAGACGATAATCAGGCATCCACACAACATGACCAGTCCAACAAAGTTGATGTTGAAGAATCATCTCTTTGACAGTGGTGATCTTTGCTTCTTCCAGTACACTGGCATGAGTTTGCCTGTCTTCCCAAGTGATGTGTAAAAGTTTTCAGAGACACCGTTGATGGAATCTTTTGAGGAGTTGGAGATGGCGTTTATAAGTGGCCCATGTTTCACAAGCATACAGTAAGGTTGGTAGTACAGTAGCTTTGTAAACAAGCATTTTGGTTTCCCTGCGAATGTCCCAGTCCTCAAACAAGGGTGGTCTAGGGCAAACGGGTCCAGTGAATTCCCCCTGACTCAAAAGTTCCATAGGCCTTCGCTTTTGATTGCCAAACCACAGAACCAATCGGAACACACAGATATCTGCAGACAACCATTTAATTACAGTGTGTATTACAGCAGAATTGCCTATTAGGCCGCCTGGGCTTTTTCATAATAGGGTCTGGGTGCTTCCTCACTAGAGCAGTAAGCAAGTAAGTCAGACAGGCTATGCTCTGACATTTGGGCAGTGCCCCTGCCACTTCTAGTCTGTCTTTCTCCGCTCAGCCTGGACTGGAAAACTTCCAAGTCGAAATGGGATTGAGGAAAGTAGGTCTTGGGGCTACCACTGGAGATGATGGAAGCTGTCCTGAAATTATGGAATGAAAGGTTAAAATTTACAGTGTGTACCGCATTGAAGGAAAATGTAATGAAAATGGTCTATAGATGGTACATAACGCCAGTAAAATTGGCTAAAATGTATAAAACATGTAACAAGTGTTGGAAATGTAAAGAAAAAGAAGGAACTTTCTATCATATGTGGTGGGAATGTAAAAAGGTGAAAGGTTTCTGGGAAATGATATATAATGAATTGAAAAAGATGTTGAGATATACATTTGTTAAAAAACCAGAGGCTTTCCTCTTAGGATTGGTAGGTAATGAAATTAATAGAAAAGACTGTAAACTTTTCCAATACGCAGTAACAGCAGCAAGAATACTTCTGGCGCAAAGATGGAAGCAGGAAGAAATTCCAACAGTGGAAGAATGGAGAATGAAACTGACTGAATATGCAGAATTGGATAAACTGACTGGGAAGATTTGTTATCAGAAAGACCAAAAGTTTATTGAGGACTGGGGGAGATTTACAGAGTATCTGAAAGGCATATGTGATGTACAGACAACGCTTGTTGGTTTTGAAGAGTCTCTGTGAAAAATTAAGAAATATTGTAAAAAAGAAGTAAGTGAAAGGTAGAGGAATGGCTAAAGGCAATAGTAACTTTAGAAATGCGTTAACAATAGAAACTTTAACGAAAGATTGGCAGAGAAATTGAGGGAAGTCAAAAATTGAGGACTGTGTGATAAAGGATGAGTAGATTGTACAAAAATGTTTGAAAAATGAATAAAAATTATTTTTTTAAAAAGGAAGCTGTCCTGTGCAGTGGGATTTCTAGTCGATTTCTTCAATACCCACAGCATTGTGATGAATCAGGAAACTTAACTTGGTCATGGCAGCAGCCGCTGGGGAACCCACAAAAGGGTGCAATTAATTATTGTTTTGAATCTTATTGTGATGTTATATTCCTCAGTGGGTTGTGCAAATCACTATTCTTAGGTTACCAGATTTTTTTTCAATGAATCCGGGGACACTTTAAATAAGTAAATAAGTAAGTAAATAAATAAATACTACATGTTTGGGACTTTGCTGCTGCCGCCTTGACTGCAACTGCCACGTTTCCCCTTCTTCCGAGGTTTCTATCTTCTTTCTCCATGAACCTGGGCAGCCCCTGAGTTGTTGGTTCTTTGGTGGTGGTGGTGGGGAAGCAGTGTGCAGTGGGTCAGGCATGGAAGGCGGAGAAGGAGGGCCGAGAGCGGAGGCTGTGGTGAGGCTCAGGCAGCGCAATGCCTCCCTTCCCATTGGAGCAGCCCCAATCCCATTCCTACTTGCGTGCAAGCAGGAGGGGGCAGGGATCCCTCAGCTGGGAAGGAAGGCTTCCCGTCGCCTGAGAGATCACTGCCCCCTCCTGCTTGCACGCAAGTAGGAGTTGGGAGGCTGCTCCGATAGGCAGCATGAAGCCTTTTTTCACAGCTTAGTTATGGGGGTCAGGGAAGGTGGAGGCAGCCCGGAAGCTGCATCTTAGACCCCCTGCGCCAGCATCATCAGGGGCGCCGACTTATAAAAAATATTGGGGGGGCGGGGGCCCATACCGACTTATAAAAAATATTGGGGGGGCCCAAGACCTCCAAACCGCTGCTGCTGGGGGAACGAAAGGGGCAAGCCCCGGGCTGCCCCGACCTTAAGTGAACCTGTGAGGGCCCGCCCTTTGCGGCAGCCGATTGGCTGCCGCCGTGGGCGGTGAATATTAATGAGCTAGGGGGAATCCCCGCTTCTCGCGGGGCTGACGCCAGCCCCGCGAGATTGTTGATGGGTCGAGAGCCCGCAACCCCACCCCCTCTCTAGATCGGGAGTGGTTTTGTTTTAACTCATTACTGAATGTATTTTAAAAGGTAACTATCGTCAAACAAGGAAAATAAAAAATACCAACATAATTTTGTGATTTTACAAAGCATAATATAACTAATATTTTTTTAAATTGTTGGGGGGGCAGAGCCCCCCCAAACGAATTTTTGAGGGGGCTCGGGCCCCCTCAGGCCCCATGGAGTCGGCGCCTATGAGCATCATATGGGGACTTCTGAGCAGCTCCTGAAGCCAGCCAGAGCCAACTGCTGAGACCGCCACTGCTGCATTTCCCGGCGACATTAGATGAAATCCAGGGATATTCCGGGGATGGAATTTGTCTGGTGACTTATTCGCAAATCTGGGGACTGTCCTGGGGAAACAGGGACGTCTGGTAACCCTACACTATTCTGAATAATGCTTTTTGTAGGGCAAGGGCACCAGGGATGAGTTTATGGAGCCAGGCGGCCAGTGGCCCAAAAACAGTTTGGGAGCTACTCTGCTAATGGGACAATTGTGTTGGATGCTGCTCAGTGTGTCAGAATACTGTTTCAAGCCAACACTGCCACCTTCTAGAGGGGTAGCCATTTTAGGTGGTTGCAACGAAACACCGAAGAGTGAAGTGGCACCTTCATGAATAATAATGATAATAAAATGATGGCATGAAGATTTTGTGGACCATACGACATTTATTAGCGCAAGAAGAGCCTGTGTTCTCAGCTTCTAAACACAATTGGATACTAAAACGTCACTGCACATGACACGAGGTATTAAATACTTTTGGAAGTTCCACTCCATTCCGCGTCGTGTCAAGTGTGTGTGTTTGTGTGCGTTCATATTCTTCCGGTGATTTTCTAGATTGCCAAGGAGCCCCCCAAAGTAATAAAGGATTGTGTTTTTACATTGTTGTAATCTGCCCTGGGACTTTCTGGTGAATGGCAGGTAAAAACTCTAATAAAGGTCCAATTAGCTGAGGCCACTCAGCATTTAAACTGGCAGCTGGAGAGAAATAACTTTCTACAATAGGTTCCCGATATTGTTTGGTGGGATGAGGCTTTGCCATCTCGAGGCACGGGATTATAATTGAAAAGCAAACTTGAGTTTACCTGAGGAAAACATCAAAATATAGGCACAGAGGAAGTTGCCTTACAGCAGGTGGGTCTAATTGTCCCATTTCATCCAGGAATGTCAGCCTTCAGAGCTAGACTGTCCCCAGGGTCTCAGAAAAATGAGTCTTTCCATTCAGCTGCTGCTTGTTTTTTGTTTTTTAAAAACTGGAGATTGAACCCTAAAAAAACCCAAACAAAAAAAAACACCACTTTCCTAATGAGGTGTGCTGGAATTTCTCCAGAAACTGGCTGGTTGTTTTGATGGCTTTTGGTGTGTGTGGAATCCTCTTTGGCTATGACTTTTTTCTTCAAGAGGCTTAATCTGAACCTAAATTACCACCCTGCCACAAACCTTGGTGTTTTCAATACATAAACCAACTGCTCTTTTGACAAACTGTTTCCACATAGCCTTTAAATCCCAAAGAGGTTCATCGCGGGGGGAAATGGCCTCGTATTCAATCAAAAGTTGGTTTCTGTTTGTGGCAAATGAGGAAGACACAATGCCACAATCCACTGCTAATAGGTTTCCCCCCTCGAGCTCCTGTTGAACCTTATCTTCTCCACCTGGTGCCTCGGTGCTTAACATCATGGCATGCCTGCTTTTCTGCTTCATGCATCAATTTGCTCTGGAAGCCAAGAAGAGACTCCCTTGCGTTTATGCTGACGACAGGTCTCTCTGTAATACTGGGGCTATGTGTGTGCAGGCTGGGTGGGAATCGTTTTGCAATTCAGTCGTGCCAAGGCTTCCTTCCTTGCTTGCTTGCAATGCGTGGTTGTTTCATGTGCTATTACTTCACACCCACACTTCCATTTTTTTGCCCTTGTCAATATGCCCTCAGCCTTGTTCCTGCACAGAACAGGGAAGGCAGCGTACCTGCTGGGGTGGTAGCTTAGTGTAATGTGCTTTTGGCTGCGCAACCTTATCAGGATGCGCCCAGACGCATCTGGCATGAGCTGAAGCTGCTAAGTTTCTGAGCACAATTCAAAGTGTTGGTGCTGACCTTTAAAGCCCTAACAATGAATCCTGTTAAGTTCAGCTTATATAGGATTGCTATTTCAGAGCTTGTCAGTATGGCCTAGTGGTTGGATTGCTGGACTGGGACCTAGGGGACTTCGCCATTAAAGTAACTTGGTGACCTTGGGTTTAGTTCTCTCTCTCTCTGCCTAACCTACCTCACAAGGTTGTTGGGAGGGTGGCATGAAGAGGAGGAGGGGCCATGTAGGCATCCTGAGATCCCTGGAGGAAGGATGGGATGTAAATGTAGCACAGTAGTACCTCGGGTTAAGTACTTAATTCGTTCCGGAGGTCTGTTCTTAACCTGAAACTGTTCTTAACCTGAAGCACCACTTTAGCTAATGGGGCCTCCTGCTGCCGCTGTGCTGCCAGAGCACAATTTCTGTTCTCATCCTGAAGCAAAGTTCTTAACCAGAGGTACTGTTTCTGGGTTAGCGGAGTCTGTAACCTGACGCGTATGTAACCCGAGGTACCACTGTAATAAATAAAAATTTGGACCGATATCTAAATAACAAGGCTCTGATCTCGCATATTTTGGCAGGAGCCCTAATCGCAATGGCAATTTGGGAAGACTTCTGATCTCAATTACGTGGACTTAGCAATTTGCGATTTTGGCTCAGGGGAGTCAGGTGGTATTATTATTATTATTATTATTATTATTATTATTATTATTATTATTATTAATTTATATGCTGCCTCCTTCCATGTGCCTTACAGCTACAATAGAAACAACTAAAAACCTGGGAGGAGGGTGGGGGGAGAGTAATCCTTTAAAAAACAACAACCCCCAATTAATAAGGTACCACAAGTGATAGGATTTAGTACAGTCCAAGGGTATATTTTTTATATAAATTATATTTTTTCGGGGAGAAATTTTGCGTGATTGTTTTCATTTAGACTGCAGAACCCACTGAAATTATAGACCACACATCCTTTTCCTCATTATATTCTTTACTATTGTATTGTATTATTATATACACAAAATTTTCACCAGTAAACTGCATTAGCTGTGCCATGCTTCCTTGTTGACAGTTTACTGACAGCTTCAAACCGTTTCCTATTTAATTCCTTCTGCCCCCGTAACCTGCTTTGCCGCTATCAAAATTCAGTTAAGAAAGTATAATAAAAGAGCAAATAAAAGCAGCAGCTACATCTGAAGGCTTGAACTACACAGCCCACAATCCATTGCGGCTCCCGCGCGTGATTTGCGGCCTGACTCCCCGGACTGATTTGCGGCCTGACTCTCAGGCAGACTCCCTTTTACCCAGCCTGCCTTGCGAACACTCCCCTTTGCCCCAGGGCATCCTGGGAATTGAAGTCTCGCCGCCTTCTCAGCTCCCACAAGTTCTTTCGGGAAACCCACGAGTCGGAAAAAACTTTCCACCCGGCCTGGTCACCACTCCGGGGCGGGCTGTTGCCCCGGGCAACCAGCTCCTGAGCCAACGGGAGCCCGGCGCGCTGTGGGCGGTGGGCGGGCCCCGAGGGGCGGCGGGCCAATCGCGCGTCGGTGGGCGTGGCGCGGGTCTCCTCGGGCACCTTGTCCCGTCTTCTGCTTCTTTGCGGCCTAGTCGGCGCTCGAGTGCGGGACCCTCGCCGACAGCCCGGTGGTGATGGGCGGCGGAGGCAGCGCCCCGCGGAGGGTCACCTTCGAGGCGGACGAGAATGACAACATCACGGTGGTGAAGGGCGTCCGGGTGAGAGAGAGAGAGGGACGGAGGGAGGGAAGAGGACAGGCCGACCTTGCAGGGCTGTCGTGCTGCTGCCTTGACCTCCGCTGCTGCTGCTCATTTACTACGTCTCTTATTTTTTGTGATTTTTTAAATTAGTTTTCAATTGCAATAATCCAATAATAGCCTCATTATAACAATGCCATATTACAATACAATTAGGAATACCCATCATTCAGTAAAGGTAAAGGGACCCCTGACCATTAGGTCCAGTCATGACCGACTCTGGGGTTGCAGCGCTCATCTTGCTTTATTGGCCGAGGGAGCCGGCGTACAGCTTCCGGGTCATGTGGCCAGCATGACTAAGCCGCTTCTGGAGAACCAGAGCAGCGCACGGAAACGCCGTTTACCTTCCCGCCGGAGCGGTACCTATTTATCTACTTGCGCTGGTGTGCTTTCAAACTGCTAGGTTGGCAGGAGCAGGGACCGAGAAACGGGAGCTCACCCCGTCGCGGGGATTCGAACTGCCAATCTTCTGATTGGCAAGTCCTAGGCTCTGTGGTTTAACCCACAGCGCTACCCGCGTCCTGTCCATCATTCAGTATCCATCATCAAATTATATAATTTAGGTCCTGTCCCCCCACCCCTGCATGCTAGAATTGATGGTTTGGTGATTTTGTTTATTTCCATGTTCCAATATATATATATATTTTAAAAAATAATCTTTATTTCATATTGAAAAAATGCAACAAAAACAAACGTTAAACATTACACCCACATCTTCGAAAAAGTATTACAAAAAGACCAAAAATATAAAAAGAAAACAAAATTCATAAAAAGACAAACAGAAAAAATTGATCATGTACACAAAGTTATTCAAAGGATACAAACAGTAGTTGGATTTTTCTATACTCCCAAGTTCCAAAATCTTACTAATTTCAATTACACTCTAGTCAAGTTAACAAATCCCTTATACAACAACTGCCGTATTAACGACTTCCATTCGTATTGGCACATTAACTGATTTATAAAACTACAAGTGAGACACTCAAACCATATCCTTGTTCTTCCTGTGTGTGGCCGTTATTCTGTCCATGGTGTTTCTTCCTGTCCTTGTAAAATGTTATGTCTTATCTGTTCCCGGCTGCTGCTGTTCTCCATCATGCCTTGGGCGGAGCTAATATCCCATTGATGTTTCAGAAATTCTCCATTGCTCCACCCTGTGCTTCATGCGTCTCTTATCTTTTGGTCTTGCAATGGTCTCTGGGGAAGGCGTTCGAATCTGCCATTGTAGTTTCCCATCTGGCCCTGTACTGTCCCACGAGTTTTATTTAGTTATTGTAAGCCGTCTCAAGCATGGTTTATAGCTATGGAAAGGTGGCGTGCAAATGAGATGGCCCTGACAGTTAAAGTCCTTGACAGGATCCATCTGTTGCAGAGGCACGGTTATGGCTAATGACTTGCCCTACGTCTGGGGCTCCTGTTTTTCTGCATTGACAAGGCTTTTTTGTCTGGTGGCACCTGGAGGTGCACCTCATGGGACTGTAGCATTGCAGAGTGGGAAGGGACCATGAGGGTCTTCCATTCTGACCCCCTGCAATGCAGGAATCTTAACGAAAGCATCCGTGACAGATGGCCACCTGACGGTTGCTTTATAAACCTCTCAAGGTGTAGAAAATTTGCAGTCTCTCACGGGAGTCTGTTCCACTGCTGAACAGCTCTTGCCACCCAAAAGTTCTTCCTAATGTTGAGTTGGAATCTCCTTTCTTGTCATCTTTCCGACCACAATTCAAAGTGTTGGTGCTGACCTTTAAAGCCCAAAAAGGCCTCAGTCCAGTATATCTGAAGGAGCGTCTCCACCCCCATCGTTCTACCTGGACACTTAGGTCTAGCTCTGAGGGCCTTCTCGGTAGTGGCGCCCACCCTGTGGAACGCCCTCCCAACAGATGTCAAAGAGAACAACAACTACCAGACTTTTAGAAGACAAGTGAAGGCAGCCCTGTTTAGGGAAGCCTTTAATGTTTGATGCATTACTGTATTTTAATATTTTGTTGGAAGCCGCCCAGAGTGGCTGGGGAAGCCCAGCCAAATGGGCGGGTTATAAATAAGAAAATATTATTATTATTATTATTATTATTATTATTATTATTATTATTATTATTGTTGTTGTTGTTGTTGTTGTTGTTATTATTATCATCTGAATCCACTGGTCTGGGTCCTCGCTTCCGTAGCAGCAGAAAACAAGCTTGCTCCATCTTCCATGCGGTAGCCCCTGAGATATTTGAAGATAACTATCATCTCTTCGTCTCCTCTTTTCCAGGCTCAGCATACCCAACTCCCTCAATTGTTCCTCATAAGACTGCGTTTCCAGACCCTTCATTATATTGCTCCTTCTCCTCTGCACAGGTCCCAGCTTGTCAATATCCTTAAACTGTGGCACCCAGAACTGTACACAATACTTCAAGTGTGGTCTGACCAAGGCAGAATAGAGCAGTGCTATTACTTCCCTTAGTGAGGAAGAAGAGTGGCTGCAAACATCTCAGTCTGCTGGATGTGAGGTCCCTGTCCTTTGCAGTTTACACAACTGCTGTGGCTGGGAGGGCCACAGCAAGCTGCCCTGTTGTTGTTATTATTATTAGGAATATATTTTATGAGGAAAGGTTGCAACATTTGAGGCTAATAATAATAATAATAATAATTTATTATTTATACCCCGCCCATCTGGCTGAGTTTCCCCAGCCACTCTGGGTGGCTTCCAATCAAGTGTTAAAAACAATACAGCATTAAATATTAAAAACTTCCCTAAACAGGGCTGACTTCAGATGTCTTAAATATAAGATAGCTTCTTATTTCCTTCACATCTGAAGGGAGGGTGTTCCACAGGGCGGGCACTACTACTGAGAAGGCCCTCTGTCTGGTTCCCTGTAACCTCACTTCTCTCAGGGAGGGAACCGCCAGAAGGCCCTCGGCGCTGGATCTCAGTGTCCGGGCTGAACGATGGGGGTGGAGACGCTCCTTCCGGGATACTGGCCCAAGGCCGTTTAGGGCTTTAAAGGTCAGCACCAACACTTTGAATTGGAAACATACTGGGAGCCAATGCAGATCTCTTAGGACTGGTGTTATGTGGTCCCAGCGGCCATTCCCAATGACCAGTCTAGCTGCCACATTCTGGATTAATTGCAGTTTCCGGGTCACCTTCAAAGATAGCCCCATGTAGAGCGCATGGCAGTAGTCCAAGCAGGAGATAAGGACAAAAGGGTGGAGAGAAGGGCGTGGCAGAGGTGGCATTATGGAACAGAATGGAAAATGAAACCGCCAATATCCTGATAATGCCATAACACAAATCTGTGGTGCAACTGCATTTTGGGGTACTGTGCACGGTTCTGGTCTCTTCCACAACACCACACTGGCTCTTGGATGTCTTTGAAAGAGGGTTGGGCAGATTCACAGAGGATGAAAAAGCTTTCAATGGCTACGTGCCAGGATGGATATTATCTGCCTCTATTGTTGGAGGCTGTATGCCTCTTCATGTGTGGCTCACGGGCTGGCTGTTCCTCACCTCTGCACTATGCCAATGAGAGGCCCAGGCGACAGTAGAAAGAAGCAATTCCTGCCGCTTCTAGCTCACTTGTTTATTTGGATTCTCCTTTTATTGGTGACACAGTGGTCTGAATTGGGCTAGCTGCATTGCCCAGAGACTGCGCAACCACAGTACTGGAGAGTGAAAACCTTCAGTGAGTAATCTGAGGAAATGGTATCCTGCCACTCCCTCTGTTCACTCATTCCTTTGCCCTCTCTAGGCAGCCAGAATGGGACCAGCACCAACTGCTACAGTTTTAAGAGAGAAATTACAGATGTGAGCAAGTGGGTGGCACCTGCAGTGACTGCCTCTGCTTGCTCTCTCTTTTTGGATAGTGCAGAAGGAAACCACGGCCAGTGCCTGTAGATAGCACTCCCAATTGCTTCAACACCCATAGAGCTGGGTCACAGGTGAGTGAGTCGAGGTCCGAGCTTCTCCTTGCAGGAGGTGATAAGATTAATCTCCTGAAAAGTTTTGCATGCTGTTTTCTGCTGTTACAGTTCAAGCTGCTTTTCAAGGCACAAGAACAGGCCAGGCCAAATATTTTCCTCCGCACGTGGACCTTTTGCCTGAACCTTTATTTTAAGTTGAGCTCGTGCAGTCCAGGTGCATAGTGCTCATTGGTAAATCTTGCCGTTATGCACATGGATAATTTCAGTTTCTGATGCCCAAGGAAACATTCACTCAGGCATGTGTACCTTGTTAGGTTCTTGCCTGCTCAGAGAGACTGGCCAGTTGTTCTAGGCTATGGTAAAATACTCTCAGAGTGGGCAGTTCTGCCCTACTGCCTTGAAGAAGCTATTTGTAAAACTGCTGCTTAAAAAAATAAATAAAGCTAGATTCCTAGACTTGACCACCTGGTCTCCCATATTCAGGTGATCCAGTGGGTAGTGGTAGCAACTTAACTGCTTTAACTTCTGCATGGTAGTGATTTCCTTGTCCAATCTCAAATCTGGAAAGAAAATGCCTTGGTTACTCTAGTGGGAGACCTGTGAGCATAAGACCTGCTGTATCAGGCCATTGGCCAGTCTTGTCCAGCATCTTTTCCCCACTATGGCCAACTAGATGTCTATGGGAAGCACGAAAGCAGCACCTGAGTGCAACATTTTACCTGCTTGTGACTCCCAGCAACAGATGTTCAGAGGCATATTGCCCCTGACAGTCGAGGCAGAACATATTCCATCATGACTAATAGCCATTGATACCTCCCATGCCAGGGTTGGATAGATGATATCACATTTCAGTATTTCTGCTCCTTTGCGTCAAATCTGCAGGGGGTTTCCGTCCTGCTCCTCTGACTTACTGCTTTCTCTTCTTCTCCTTTAACCTTGGTTTTTCTGTTTTAACCTTGCCCTTTCTGCTCTATTCCAGGGTACACAACTCTCTCATTACTTAAATATTTTTAAAAGCATGTTCTATCATTGTCACGGCAGGGGAAAATTTTGCCTGGCTTGCAGTGGGGAAATTTGTGGGCGTGAGATGAACTGAACAGGTGTCTGGCTGTTCTGGTGTGATCCTCTTCCATACAGTGCTGCTTATGATTCAGTCTGTGATGAAACACAGGTCTTAGTGAGGTCTCGCTGAGAAACATAGCATGAAGAAAACTTAAAGGTGTCTAGCTTGTGTTAATGTTACTACAAGGAATGACGGAACACATCTTCTAGTCTTGAACTGTATAAACTTTCAACAAAGGCTGTGATTTTGTACATACGTACCTAAGTGTAACACCCACTCAGTGCAGTGGGAGAACTTCTGAGTAAACATGCATAGGATTGCAAGGTAAGCCTGCAGTCAGGCACATTGTTACTTGGAGGCAAGTGCCCTGGAGCTAGTTTATTTTCTAATTAAGCACAAGGGTTTGTGCAAGACTACACAGTTGCTTGATAGTAAACCATACTGAACGCACCAGGTCTTCTCTTAGTGAGCTTGCAACAGATCAGGCTATATATGGTTTGAGGACGGCAGTTTTCAAAGCTAGGAAGTACAGTTATACCTTGGTTGTCGGAACGCCTTGATACTCGTACCTTTTGGCTCCCAAACAATCGAAACTCACAAGTGAGTGTTTTGGTTTTCAAACTTTTTTTGGAAGCCAAACGTCAGGCAGGGCTTCTGTGGCTTCCGATTGGCTGCAGGAGCTTTGGTTTCCGAATGTTTTGAAAGTCGAATGGACTTTCAGAATGGATTCGGTTTGACTTCCAAGTTACGACTGTAATAGCTAAAGGTTCTTATGATAGAGCAGCATCCTTGTCAATAGGGTAATTTTTACTCAGTTCCAAATGACAACTCCCTGGCACCTAGCCAGAGTTTGAATTTGAGTTGCAAAGCACCATAGGTGATGGTTTGAGGAGGGTGGGATTTTGTGTGTGTGTGTGTTTTGTCCATTTGTCTCCTCCTGGCTGCTGCAGCAGTTTTAATCTATAGTGGTACCTCGGGTTAAGTACTTAATTCATTCCAGAGGTCCGTTCTTAACATGAAACTGTTCTTAACCTGAAGCACCACTTTAGCTAATGGGGCCTCCTGCTGCCGCCGCACCGCTGGAGCACGATTTTTGTTCTTACCCTGAAGCAAAGTTCTTAACCTGAGGTAATATTTCTGGGTTAGTGGAGTCTATAACCTATAGCGTATGTAACCTGAAGCGTATGTAACACGAGGTACCACTGTACTTTATTGTAATGGATTGTATCTTGAATGGTTTGTTGTGAGGCCCCTTAGAGAACAATCTCGTGGAAGCATGGGATACAGATATTTTCAATAAACGCAGACAATAATGAACCCTGGTATTAGAGCTTCTAATGCCCACCTTCCAGTGTTTGTTTCCTTACCTTGTCATGTCCCTCATATTTTCCTTTTGTCTCAACAACTCCTATCCTTTCCTCAAAGAAACCTAGTGGTTCTCTGTGCCATGGAACCTGGGGGGTCATCGTTTCTGAAGCTTATGTAAAAGCTCTTACCAACAGCACTTCAAAAGAAAAATGAAAGGCGAATGATGAAACAGGGAAATATTGGGGTGGCACCCGAGGAAGAGTTTGTTCCTTCTGTCTCTTTGATTTCCTCACACTTCTCCTGGCCCCTGCTTTCCTTTAGTCTCTGCCAACTATTCTTTTATTCCTCCTCCTCCCTTTGTTCGTTCACCTGTAAACAGGCACGCTTGTGTCCCTGTGACACTAACGCAGCTTGAAGTCCTGTTTCCTCAAGAAACTGTAGAGTTGATACTGGATAGCACCCGGATACCCATTGCTGCAGCAGCGTGTTAATTTACCAAGTAGACAAGGAAGCCTTGCCTAGGGGATTGTGTGCATTAATGTTTGCCTTTGGGAATTTAACATTTACACATACATTTACTTTATTTATTTATTTACCTTTTGTTTGTGAAAATATTTGTATACTGCTATTCTTTTTTTTTTTTTTTAATGCCAGAGCGGTTTGCAACAATAGAACATAAAACCATATATATAAAAAAACCATATAAAAAGTTAAAATCAGATGACGGTTATGGAAAGATGTACAGTGGTGCCCCGCAAGACGAATGCCTCGCAAGACGGAAAACCCGCTAGATGAAAGAGTTTTCCGTTTTGGAGGTGCTTCGCAAGACGAATTTCCTATGGGCTTGCTTCGCAAGACGAAAATGTCTTGCGAGTTCCTGCGGGGTTTTTTTTCCCTTTCCCCCCCTTTTTCTAAGCCGCTAAGCCGCTTATCCGATAAGCCGATAAGCCGCTAATAGCGCTAATCCGCTAAGACGTCAATGGGCTTGCTTCGCAAGACGAAAAAACCGCTAGACGAAGAGACTCGCGGAATGGATTCTTTTCGTCTTGCGAGGCACCACTGTATTCTTAATGGCCTGCATAGGCAAGCTAATATATCCTGTTAGTCCATGAAACTGATATTTCTGCAGCACAATGGAATCTCTGCCTTAGTTTGGCACATGCATCCCAGTTCTAACCACACTTGTACAGTGGTGCCTCACAAGACGAAAAGAATCCGTTCCGCGAGTCTCTTCATCTAGCGGTTTTTTCGTCTTGCGAAGCAAGCCTATTAGCGGCTTTTAGCGGATAAGCGGATAAGCGGCTTAGCGGCTTAGAAAAAGGGGGGGAAAGGGAAAAAAAGTCGGAAAAACTCGCAAGGCATTTTCATCTTGCGAAGCAAGCCCATAGGGAAATTCCTTTTGCGAAGCACCTCCAAAACGGAAAACCCTTTCGTCTAGCGGGTTTTTCGTCTTGCGAGGCATTCGTCTTGCGGGGCACCACTGTATAGCAGCCCCAATGATTTATAATGTATTTACTTATGCTGAAGTTTTTCTAGGATTGCAGCCTCTAGGTAGTAGCTGCAAAAGCATGCTGTAGTCAGAGTGTCAGAGACCAGGGTTCAAATACCTACTCAGCCATGAAGCTCCCTGGGTGACCTTGGGCCAGTGATCTCGCACTCAGCCTAACCTACATCACAGAGTTGTTGTGATGATAAAATGGTGAGGAGGAGAAGAATCATGTATACTACCTTGAGCTTCCTTGGAAGAAAAGGTGGTATATAAATGTAATTGATGATGTTGATGAAGCTGATGTATTTTTTGCATAGTGAAGATTCAAGGCAGAGGGCCTTCTCAGTAGTGGCACACCCTCCTATGGAACACCCTCCCACCAGATGTCAAAGAGAAGAACAACTACCAGACTTTTAGAAGACATCTGAAGGCAGCCCTGTTTAGGGAAGCTTTTAATGTTTAATAGATTATTGTATTTTAATATTCTGTTGGAAGCCGCCCAGAGTGGCTGGGGAAACCCAGCCAGATGGGCGGGGTATAAATAATAAATAATAAATAATAATTATTATTATCATTATTATTATTAAGGGTGTTTTTAGCTCAGATAGGCTGGGGCAAATGTATTTCTAGGACTGCCAAAGTGTTCTTGTTAGTTGCTTTAAAAAAGTGTTTATCAGATTTTGATACCTAAAAGAATGTGTTTTCTGCTGCTCAGAGCTAATACAAAATGGGGGTGAGAAAGTACATTATACCTGGAGCTAGAACCAAAGACAGTGTGGGAAATACATATTTTGATAAGCCAACTTATGATGTTTTTGTGTGTTTCTTTGCTCCAATGTCTCCTCAGCTGTCTGAAAATGTCATAGAGCGTATGAAGGACCCTTCTTCAGCAAGTGGGAGGTCTCAGAAATCGGGCTCTGGTGGTCATGGCTTGATTGGAGGCACTTCAGGTATGTGCACACTTCTGGCTATAAGAGATAAGAATCAAAATGTAGCTCTGAAATTATTTTAGTAAACCCTGAAGTCTTTTTGCAGAGCTGGTTCCAATCATTCATTTGCCTTCTTTCGACTTTTTGCAAGAGCGGGATGTTTTTTTTTACGGTGCTTTTGTTTTTAAGCACCCTACTGAGTTTCTCCCTTGTTGCTTTCCTTTTCAGTTGCATGCAAACACGGTTTGCTCTCTGCTGTACTTTCACCTTAAGACATACTTTGGAAATCTGACTTTGCAACTTATGCATTAGTAGATGATATGTCTGCTTTAACTCTGGGAGCCGTGAGGTTCCTTAAAAGATACTCAGCAGAATGTGCACCTGGAAGTTAAGTTGCATGCACATAGTTTGAACTGTGGGACTACCATGGAAGCAGACTTCCTGTGCCCTCAGTAGATGAAGATTTTCCCGTTAGAAATTGCCTAGATTTTCATAGTGCTGATTAGCTGACTCCCATAATATACCACTGTCTTCCTCATTTCCAGAGCTGTATTGAAACTTTTAAAAACGAGTTTCATCCCCACATCAGAAAAGGGGACAAATGTATGTTTGGAATCATAGAATTGTAGAGTTAGAAAGGAACATGAGGGTCTTCTAGACCAGGGATGTCCAACAGGTCGCTCGCGATCTATTGGTCGATCCCTGTGTGGTTTTGGTCCCTCCCAAAGCTAAGCAACTTATGCTTACCGAACCCCCTAAAAACGGGCATTTCCCCCTCCCTAAATAAGCTCAACAGCTTTGTCCTGAAGCCCAATAAAACAGGAGTAGATCACTGCTAGCTTTTAATTCTGTGAGTAGATCGCAGTCTCTTGGAAGTTGGCCACCCCTGATCTAGTCCAACCCCCTTGCAATGCAGCAATCTTATGCCCAGTGTGGGGCTCAAACCCACGACCTTGAGATTAAGAGTGTCCTGCTCTACCGACTGAGCTATATCCACAAATGGTACTTAGGAAGGGCCAGTGATGCTGGCAGAATTGGGTTAGGGGTAACTGGTGGGTACATCCGTCTCTCACCCTGAAGTTTGATGCAAGCTAGTCTCATCTTGTAATACAGAGAACAGCTGTATCCCATTTTAAAGAGATGTTCATAGGCGTCCTTAAACAAGGCCGTTGCAAGTTATCACAATATTTGAAGACCCCCTCCTCCCATAGTCTAGAGTATTTCTATCCTACGATTGCGCTTGCCAATGTAAGATGCATCTATTGATCTCAAGTTGGGCAGAAATTAAGTTACAACCATAATAAAGAAATCTCTAGCCTGCTTCTTGCAAACATCGTCTTTCAGTTATTTGAGTAACTTTAAACATACTGAAATATTTAACAAGCACAAAATCTTTAAAGTACATCTGTCATTCTTTCCTAGGGCTGTGTGATGACAAGTAATTCGATCAGCCTAGTTTGAGTGCGTTTCTTGAATGCATGTGCTAAAAGCAGCGCTTAGTCATAATAGACAAATTTAATGGCTTAATTTGTTTTTTTTAACACTACTGGATTCCTGAAAAGTCAGTGTATTATTTAAGGAGGAAGGCACAAAAAGGTTATGAAAAAGGAAAAGCGTTAAGGTCGCTGTCTTTACAATGTGGGATCAGTTTTCAGTGTCTGCTTTCTCTGTTGTGGCTTTTCATTGAAGGATCAGTTGTTGCCATTTCCCTTACCGTTGTGAAGAGCTTTCCATTTGTGGCTCTTAAAGAGACCGGCAATTTTGAACTTTTAGCTGGGTGGCACGCTTTCTATATGGGAAGTTAGGTTAGGCTGAGAGCTGTGACTGGCCCATTGGCATCCAGCGAGCTTCATGGCCGAGCCTGGATTTGAACACAGGTCTGGTTCACCAGAAGCGGCTTAGTCATGCTGGCCACATGACCTGGAAGCTGTACGCCGGCTCTCTCGGCCAATAAAGCGAGATGAGCGCCGCAACCCCAGAGTCGGTCACGACTGGACCTAATGATCAGGGGTGCCTTTGCCTTTAACTATGGAGTCACGAAATTAAAAGACGCCTGCTTCTTGGGAGAAAAGCGATGACAAACCTAGACAGCATCTTAAAAAGCAGAGAAATCATCTTGCCGACAAAGGTCCGTATAGTTCAAGCTATGGTTTTCCCAGTAGTGATGTATGGAAGTAAGAGCTGGACCATAAAAAAGGCTGATCGCTGAAGAATTGATGCTTTTGAATAAAGCGGCGCAACCCCAGAGTTAGTCACGACTGGACCAAATGGTCAGGGGTACCTTTACCTTTACTTTTACAGTGGTGCCTCGCAAGACGAAATTAATCCGTTCCGTGAGGCTCTTCGTCTAGCGGTTTTTTCGTCTTGCGAAGCAAGCCCATTGACAGCTTAGCGGATTAGCACTATTAGCGGTTTAGCGGCTTTTAGCGCCTTATCAGCTTAGCGGATCAGCTGATAAGCGGCTTAGCTGCTTAGAAAAAGGGGGGGAAAGGGGAAAAAAACCTGCAGGAACTCGCAAGACATTTTCGTCTTGCGAAGCAAGCCCATAGGGAAATTCGTTTTGTGAAGCGCCTCCAAAACGGAAAACCCTTTCGTCTAGCGGGTTTTCCGTCTTGCGAGGCGTTCGTCTTGCGGGGCACCACTGTACCTTTACCTCCATGGATTGTACCACTACAGCACATTGACTGTCTCAATTGCACACATGCAAGTGCTCTTGGTAGGTGAGTTTTGCCTGCTCCCGAAATCTTGCAGCTGGCTGGACATAGGGTGTGAAAGTATAGTTGCCACCTACAATGAATGACTGGCTTTTGACATTTGGAGCTATTTGATCTTCATAGCGTGTATTTATAGCACACTGCATTCTAGATTGTGTGAGTGTATCTCAGGGTGGCTAATCCTGCCTGTGACTGTAGGGTAGACTGCATAGCTTTCGGTCTATCATAGTGCTGTGATCTTCTGTTCCTCATTGTTGGTCCTCCAATGCCACCTGTGACATTTCACACAATGTGCCGCAGGCTGGTGAGATTTCGAGAATAAGCCTCTCCATTCTCAAGGGGTACTTCTGTGATTTTTGCATATGAAGGTTTTTTGGGTGGGGGCAAAGTGGGGAGGAGAAGTAAAATGAATTTTGTAAGTACTTTTTAGTGAAATGTTCAGGAACTAATTGCAATAATGATAAATGTATATTAAGAAAGATAACAGCTGTTATTTCAGCCAGCTTGAAGTAAAAGGGGTGCCACACTTCAGTTGCATGTCACATTTTAATTACCTTGAGATTATTTTTTGAGATGAAGTTGCTATGTAATGATTCCGAGTAATAATTCACAGAGCCTAACTTGATGGCCAAGAAGGGCAGAACACATAAATGTATGAACATGTTGAATATCTGCTGCTGCTGCTGCTGCTGCACAGTGATATGGACTCATTTTGATATGAAAGCCATATTAGTTCTTGTGGTCCTTGAATGAGCAGATGAGGTGAAGGGACACGGATACCATCGAGAGAGATAAGTTTAATTTCGCCCGCGGCCACTTAGGTTTGCATATAATGGACTTGGCTCTGATAAATTGTGCAAAAGTTCTCCTTGTGATTGTGCATACAAATTGAGCAATACTGTACTGCACTCAGATGGCTTAATGGTGCCTCACTGGTGAGAAGGGAGATCACACATGAGCTTAGGCAGGTAGGTAACTGTTGCTGGGAGAGGTCACAGCTTCTGCAAAGCTCACCTTTACTGGAAAAGAATATTTAACAAAGTACGAAGGCTGGAGAAGTCACAGTAGGTTTTTCAGCTGAAGGTAAAAGGAAGAACAGACTTGATTATTAAAAGGAAGAACAGACTTGATTATTAAAATCAGTGCATAGCAAAGTTTCATGTTTTTTGTTCTCTCTGTGATGAGGACAAGTGCAGTGTGTGCATTTATTCATATATGTATGATTTATATATAAATGTACCATTTAATACCAAATCCTTCAAGTTGGCATGCCATAACTTGAATAAGAGAGTCCTTTCCCCCTCACTGTGAGACTGAGGGGTCAAAGGTTGTAGTTCATTGTTTTGCATTTGTGCCTGTTGCCCAAACCTCATAATGCATATGCACTCCTCTTGATGCGCCATCTTTCCCTTGGAGACATTGCCTGGTGAGCCGCCTCCTTCATACTCTCCAGCAGGCCGTGCCCCAGAGCTCTCCACAGGCTTGAAAGGGGCAACTCCTGGGTCTTGCACCTTGTCAGGTCCTGAGGCATCTGGGAGGGCTTCTTCAGGCGGGCTCTGCTGCATAATCTTGTCCTCCCTGTCTCCCCTTCCATGGCCTCATCCTCCCCATCTCCCCTTCTGAGTCCTCATCCTTACATGCCCCCTTGCTGCTGACCTGAATCCGAGGGCTCAGAGAGAACCATGTCATTGGCAGAGTTTAGCAGGGCTGGCAGTGATCCTAGCCAAAGCCATGATTGCAGCTTTGCTATGGAAAGCTCACTTCTGTTTTCACGTCCCTTGGCTTTTGCTGTGATGGAATAAAGCACAGTTGATTCCAGTTGGATGAGGTCTTTGCGAGTTTGCTTTCCTGGGCTGTATTCCTGCATTACCCAACAAACCAGCCAGAGAAGAGGAACGGAGATCTGCTCTGGAACAGAAAATACTCTACGGAGCTCTAAGTGATAAAAAAGAAGAAGGAAACGGATGAAGTTACAAAGGCAAATCTCAAAACTGTTTTGGTCATGTCAAGTCAAATAACTTTAAAATTGAATAAAGTGGTATCAAGACACCAAGTGTGACAAAAATGAGGAGATACAAAGTCAGCTGCCCTTATTGTATTAGAACTTCATCAGTGTCCCTTTGATTGTCTGTGCTTTGACTTTCACTGTCTCCATATGAAAGGTCCTACTCTCCAGAGCTTGCTTCATCCTCCATGTGGCAACCCTTTAGAACAGTGGTTTTCAACTAGTGTGCCGTGGCACCCTGGGGTGCCTTGAATGAAGGTCAGGGGTGCCGTGAAACACACTAGACCCATTTCCTCGTCTAAAGCAGGTCCATCAATCAGATTTCAATTCCCCACTTCCTGTATTACAGAAACGTTCCTTCCATTTGACCTCTGTATCTCACCCAAACCATTCGCGCCTCTAAACTCCTTGGTCAGTGGTTTTCAGCCAGTGTGCCGTGGCACCCTGGGGTGCCTTGAATGATGGTCAGGAGTGCTGCGGGCGACACTGGCCTCTTTCCCTCTTTCCTTCCCTCCCTTCTCAGATGCCCTCTTGCATCTCTGCCTCCCAAAGGCTTGTGCACCTGTTTGTTGCAGTAGCCCTGGCTACAAGCTCAGGAGGCAAATGGTGCCTCTGGGGCTGGCCAGTGGATGCTGGGCGCCAGGAGCTGAGGCGGCCTTGGAGTAAGCAAGCAAGCAAGCAAGCAAGCAAGCAGGTGAGGGAGCCCAGCCAGCCAGTCCACCAGCCCTTTCTGTTGGGAATGGACAGACTAGTGGGAGGCTGGGCAGGTAGGCGTTTCTTGTGCTTGCTGTGTGCAATGCCTGCCTGGGAGCTGAGTGCCCGGCGCCAAAGGGGAGCCTTTTCGCCATGTAGGCCCGGCGGTGTCCACTGCTGCCACTGCTGCCTCCCAAGGTGAGTAAGATGGTGGCCTCACGTTCACCTTCAGCCCATTTCCATTGGGCTGCTAAGGCTGGGGTCATCGTCTTCATTGGTCCCTGTGGGTCAGGGTGAGGAGGCACCTCTCTTTGGGGTGAGGGGTGCAGCTCAGAGACCAGGGGCAGCAGCAAGAGGGAGGGGAGAGGAGGCTGAGGGAACCCTCCACAAGGAACGGGGTTTGAAAAAGGGTGAGGGGCTGCCAGTTCTGCAGGCAAGGGGTGACCTAACAGGGTTTCTGAGTGCCACAGGGGTGCTGTAGAAAGAATATAGTTGGTCAAGGGAGCCGTGGACTCCAGAAGGCTGAAAGCCTCTGCTTTAGATAACACTGGGGAACAAGGCTTCTTTACACATTTTTGTCTACTTGAAGAAGCCATGGTCCGATCTGAAAAATACAAATATTTAGGTTACAAAACTGTAAAAACAATAATTACCATGTGGTTAGGGTAGATCAACGTGTCAGTGTCCACTTATCCCCAGTGTAAATACGACCTATCGGCAAAAGTTGGAAATTGAAAGATAACTATAGCATGTGCACAAAAATTGATTTCAGATTTGAAATCAGCATTGAAAGAACATGTAAGAACACTTGAAAAATCTCATGCAAAAGAAAATGAAGAAAAATTTGTTCCCCAGTATACTGTGTATCCCAAGGGAATACATTTTTTGCATACCTCCAACTGTACATGTCATTTTCAATGCTATACATGTCATGTTCAATGCCAAATAAGTCACTTACATTTATACTCATATTGTACTACTTTGGCTATGTGTTTAATAAAATATTGAATTCTTGCATTGTGAAAAACGAAGATTATGGTGAAAAGTTAAAAATGAATTGCAAAAAAAAGAGCTTACAGAACAAAACCAACTTCAGATATTAAATCATCACATCGAAATTAAGTTAGAACAACTGCAGGTGTCAATGCAACAAAAAAATTGTTCCCTATTGGAAGATGGCCAGCCTGAAGCATGTCTTCTATTGGAGGACCTAGGGTCACTGATACTGGAAATTGGTCCCTTTCTGTTCGTTCTAACACTTCAGAAGTGTCCACAAAAGTGGAGAAACTCATCTGGTTGATAGCACTTCCCCTGTATTTGTGCAAATAAGTATACTGACCCTTGGAAATGTCTACGGGACTCTTCTGAAGGATTTATTAATTATGTGGGAATACAATATCCAACAACTTCAGAGCCTGCACATTATATTTATTGTCCAAAGAATAATGAGAGGTTAGGAAGACACCTTCCAAGCCTAAGCCTAAAGGTAGCAAGAAACCCCCTGCTGCTGTTCCAATTTGGGCATTAAAATCCCCACAGAGAAGTATAAATGCTATGAGGAATTTATAACTGATCTGCTGCAGTAGGGATGTTAAATCTGACCAAATCTTGGTTGTCAGTGACAGACTTATAGTAGCGGGAAGGTAGATGTTTATACAGAAAAGAAAGATTCCTAATTCAGTTTTGATTTGTACTGGCAAAACGTAGTTATTTTGAGTTCCAAAATCTGCTATCCAAACTTCTCCAGCCAAATCAAGTGATATAAAGGAAATCAAGCCCCCTCTTCCTCAGCCCTGTATAAATTTATTAACAGCTGGCTGCTAGCTAAAAGATTTATAACATTGTAAGGTGGGGCAGGGGGGGGGAGGGTTAAATTCATGAGACCAAGTCTCTTGCAAACATATTATATCAAATTGCTGAAGCATACGGATAAAATCCTTATCTGCCTTTTTATTATCCCAGTCCGCCAGGTTCCAGGAAAAAAATGTTAATACCTTTCTGGATGTTTTCTAGTCAGTTATGATATCCTAAAGGGGAGAGGTAAAAGTATTCTAATTTGCTTTACTATAATTACCCCTAGGCTGGGGCTTATTTTGAGCATTTGTTAATGGATAATCCCTTTGATTTCTGGAAAATAGATTGTTAACAGCATACCTGGCCATATTTTTCTTGAAATTCTAAAGTGGTTTCTCACATGGCGTGGGGGTCTGCTGTTTAAAAACAGAACAGAACAAAACAAAAAATCTGTTTGGGCAGAATGAAGCTCTTGAGTGTGCTCCAAATAGATTTTAAGATCTTTGGCTTATGCGAGTAGCACAAACTTGGGACATCATGTAATTATAAGGTGGCAACAGCTTAAAGCAGGGATGTCCAACTCCCAATAGACTGTGATCTATTTACAGTATTAAAAAAACTGGCTGTGATCTATGCATTGTCATAAAAAGACTGGCAGTGATCTATCCAAAGTTGTGGAGCTTGAGCTTTTTTTAGTAAAGTTTTAGTAAACTTGTTGAGCTTTTTTTAGTAAGCCAAATTTGGGTTGTTGTTTTTTGCTTTTTGGTAAGGAGATCGCTGAGGGGCCAGAGATCTACCAGGAACACCCCACGATCTACCAGTAGATCATGATCTACCTGTTGGACATGCCTGGCTTAAAGCTATGTGTATGCCCTCCATCACAGACTTTTTGCCTTTGTTCGGTGATTTGGAAGTCTACTCGTTTAAACAGAAAATATATATGCAGTAAGGCTAGGCTCTGACTTTGGAATTTCTTCGTGAAGCCAAATGTACATTGCCTTTCTTCCCTTGTGTGCACTTTTATTATTGCGTCCCCTTAGCTGGGTAATCCAAGCAGTAGGCTTAAAATTCTTGACCTTTGGAACAATAAATCTCTTTAATACCCTTTACAGCCCTGCTTAATCTAAGAGGAGAATGATAGGGGCTGATTTAACATTGTTCTGTTTCGCGTGGATGCTCTGAAGTGCATCTTTTTAGATATTTCTGCCCTTTATGGGGTGGGTGTGTATATATATATATATATATATATATATATATGCTTTCGTAGATTTTCACGGGTACAGGAATGCAGGTTTTGGTGTCCTCGGGTGTCTTCCCGTGTAAAAGTTGGGGTGTCTAGGCGACGTTTCGACGAGGTCTCACTCGTCATCTTCAGGCTGGTGCTTTCGGCTTCTTGTTACTGGAACAGAGCGGGATCTCAATGTTTGAGTTCCTATAAATACTGTAGAGGGGGTGTGGTGTCTAGCCTCCAATGTTCTGGGCAGAGAGGAAGTTCCCAGGCTAGTGTGCCTTTTCTTCTTTTGTTCCTTAATTACTTGAGAGATACCTTGAGTGATTTCTTGAGTGATATCCTGAGTACCACTTAGGTGGGTCATTAGGTGTGGATTAGTTGCTAAAGTCTTTGTGTCTTGACCTCTTGAACTTTGTGAAGAGTTTTCCTGAGAAGATGGCTGTATTGCACTTAGTTGTGCTTTGGCTTGGCTTCGTGTATAGGGGCGAGCTGTGGTTTTGTGGCTTGTGTCAGCCAGATCTGTGTAGGGATTGCAGGGGGGTGCGGCATCTGGAGGTGCCACCATGGATTGGCTACTGGATGGTGTCAGTAATTCATCTGTGGAGAGGGTCTGGGTTTGGGTCTGGTGTGGTTGATTGGTGTTGGCATTCTGTGTGCCTCTGGATCTGGTGTCAGTTTTTGTGGGGAGGGCTAATTTCCAGATGTCTGGCAAGCGGGATGTGTCGTCACGCTTGTTCATGTTGTGAGGGTGTTTCTCTATCTCGATGGCTTCCATGATTATTCTCTTGTGGTGATGTTCCGTGTTAAAGAGCAATTTGGAATCTGCAAAATTAATTTCGTGTCCTGTTTCTTTCATGTGTTGGAAAAGAGAGGAAGTTTTTTCTTCTTTTTTGACGGCATTCTTGTGTTCTGCGATACGTGCATTTATTCGTCTGTTTGTTTGTCCAATGTACGTGGCTGGGCAGACTTTGCAGGGTATTTCATAGATCCCTTGGTTTTCCAACTGGATTTTATCCTTGGGGTTTCTGAGGATATTGGCTATTTTTTGGTTGGTGCAAAAGGCTGTTTTGATCTTGTGTTTATGGAGGATTTTGCTAATTTTATCTGTAGTGCCCTTGATATAAGGAAGGAGGGCCATGCCATTGTTTTCTTCTGTGTCTTGGTTTTTGGGGGGTGTTTCCTTTTGGATTAGCTTCGTAATCCTGTTTTGCTGGTATCCATTGGCAATTAACACATTTGAGAGATTCTGTAACTCAGTTGTCAAGTGGTCTTTGTCAGCCAGGCGTTTGGTTCTGGAGATGAGAGTCTTGGCTACGGAGTTTATTTGTGCAGGGTGGTGGTGTGATTGTGCATGTAAGTAGCGGTTGGTGTGTGTTTTTTTCTGGTAGATAGTGTGTCCTAGGGAGCCATCAGGTTTTTTGTAGATTAGGACGTCAAGGAAGGGAAGTTGGTTGTTGGCTTCTGTTTCCATAGTGAATTGTATTTTGGGGTGTAAGTTGTTGAGATGTGTGAGGAAGCTATCCAGTTTTTCCTTCCCGTGTGGCCAAATTACAAAGGTGTCGTCAACATATCTGAGCCAAAGTTTGGGTTTGTGTTCTGACTTGTCTAAAGCATTGGTTTCAAAGTGTTCCATGTACAGGTTTGCGATGACCGGTGAGAGGGGTGATCCCATAGGTGCTCCTTCTATCTGTTTGTATCTTTGTCCATTGTGGATGAAGTACGTGTTGGTTAGGCAGTGGTTGGTCAGGTCCAAGATGTATTCGGGGGGATTGTATTTGTTTTGAATAGCTGTCAAGGCTTCATTAATGGGCACTTGTGTGAAGAGAGATACAACATCGAAGCTCACAAGTAGGTCATTAGGATGTAGGTTTTGCTTCTTTATTGTTTCTATGAACTGGAAGGAGTTTGGTACGTGTGAAGAGATGGATTCTGCATAGGGCTGAGGTTGCTTGGCGAGAAATTTAGCGAGATTTTGTAGAGGTGAGCCTATGGAGCTGACTATTGGTCTGAGTGGTGTTCCTTCTTTGTGTATCTTGGGGAGGCCGTAGAGTTTGGGGCATCTGGATGATTTTTCTCTGGGGATGATTCTTAGCTGGATTTCTTCACTGATAGGAGAGGCTTTTATTTTGGATTTGGTGGTTTTTTCCAGATAGGTGGTGGGATCTGTTTTTATAGGTTTGTAGGCAGGATCTTGGAGTAGCTTTGATAGTTTTGCTTGGTAGTCCGATCACCCCTCTCACCGGTCATCGCAAACCTGTACATGGAACACTTTGAAACCAATGCTTTAGACAAGTCAGAACACAAACCCAAACTTTGGCTCAGATATGTTGACGACACCTTTGTAATTTGGCCACACGGGAAGGAAAAACTGGATAGCTTCCTCACACATCTCAACAACTTACACCCCAAAATACAATTCACTATGGAAACAGAAGCCAACAACCAACTTCCCTTCCTTGACGTCCTAATCTACAAAAAACCTGATGGCTCCCTAGGACACACTATCTACCAGAAAAAAACACACACCAACCGCTACTTACATGCACAATCACACCACCACCCTGCACAAATAAACTCCGTAGCCAAGACTCTCATCTCCAGAACCAAACGCCTGGCTGACAAAGACCACTTGACAACTGAGTTACAGAATCTCTCAAATGTGTTAATTGCCAATGGATACCAGCAAAACAGGATTACGAAGCTAATCCAAAAGGAAACACCCCCCAAAAACCAAGACACAGAAGAAAACAATGGCATGGCCCTCCTTCCTTATATCAAGGGCACTACAGATAAAATTAGCAAAATCCTCCATAAACACAAGATCAAAACAGCCTTTTGCACCAACCAAAAAATAGCCAATATCCTCAGAAACCCCAAGGATAAAATCCAGTTGGAAAACCAAGGGATCTATGAAATACCCTGCAAAGTCTGCCCAGCCACGTACATTGGACAAACAAACAGACGAATAAATGCACGTATCGCAGAACACAAGAATGCCGTCAAAAAAGAAGAAAAAACTTCCTCTCTTTTCCAACACATGAAAGAAACAGGACACGAAATTAATTTTGCAGATTCCAAATTGCTCTTTAACACGGAACATCACCACAAGAGAATAATCATGGAAGCCATCGAGATAGAGAAACACCCTCACAACATGAACAAGCGTGACGACACATCCCGCTGGCCAGACATCTGGAAATTAGCCCTCCCCACAAAAACTGACACCAGATCCAGAGGCACACAGAATGCCAACACCAATCAACCACACCAGACCCAAACCCAGACCCTCTCCACAGATGAATTACTGACACCATCCAGTAGCCAATCCATGGTGGCACCTCCAGATGCCGCACCCCCCTGCAATCCCTACACAGATCTGGCTGACACAAGCCACAAAACCACAGCTCGCCCCTATACACGAAGCCAAGCCAAAGCACAACTAAGTGCAATACAGCCATCTTCTCAGGAAAACTCTTCACAAAGTTCAAGAGGTCAAGACACAAAGACTTTAGCAACTAATCCACACCTAATGACCCACCTAAGTGGTACTCAGGATATCACTCAAGAAATCACTCAAGGTATCTCTCAAGTAATTAAGGAACAAAAGAAGAAAAGGCACACTAGCCTGGGAACTTCCTCTCTGCCCAGAACATTGGAGGCTAGACACCACACCCCCTCTACAGTATTTATAGGAACTCAAACATTGAGATCCCGCTCTGTTCCAGTAACAAGAAGCCGAAAGCACCAGCCTGAAGATGACGAGTGAGACCTCGTCGAAACGTCGCCTAGACACCCCAACTTTTACACGGGAAGACACCCGAGGACACCAAAACCTGCATTCCTGTACCCGTGAAAATCTACGAAAGCATATATATATATATATATATATATATATATATATATATATATATATGTATGTATGTATGTATATGTATGTATATAAAGTATTTCCCCACTTTCTGACCCACCCTTTTACTTCAGTCTTATGTGGGTGTGTAGGAAGGCAATACTAAAAGAACAGCCCAATAAAACTGGTAAATATTTGTTCCTCCAGAATGACCTTATACCATCTTTGTCCTGGTGTGTGTACTTATCGAAAGTGGCCTGGCTTTGGCTCCAGCCTCCAGGGAAATTGTATCACACGAAGAGAGCATCCTTTGCTTGCCTTTGAGGTTGCTGTAGAACATCACGGAAGACATTATTCTCTTAAGTACCCTGGTGCCCAAGACATTTTAACTCATTAGGACTTTTCATGGTTCTGAATTGTGCTTGGAAACGCAGCCAATGGGAGCCAATGTAGGTCTTTCAGGACCGGTGTTATGCGGTCTTGGCGGCCGCTCCCAGTCACCAGTCTGGCTGCCACATTCTGGATTAGTTGTAGTTTCCGGGTCACCTTCAAAGGTAGCCCCACGTAGAGCGCATGGCAGTAGTCCAAGCGGGAGATAACCAGAGCATGGTTTTAAAAGATAAAGAGTCCTTATACTATCTTTGTCCTAGCCACTAGCCACCAACCCTAGTGTGTACTTATTATTTTAGATGGTTGCTCCACCCCAGAGTTTGTTCCACTGAGTCTGGGCTCTTCAGCCCTCGCAGGAGAGCAATGTCCCTCTGGCCTTCCAGGCGTCTCTTATGTTGAGCAGGGTGAGTTTGGGCCTCACCCCCTAGGCTATGTGGAAAAGGCCTTTGCAGGGCTCACAGCAGGGCAATCTTGATGCTTTTGCCAGATCCTGAGTCCCCACACTCTCTTGTAACTGTGTGTGTGTCTGTGTTGTGTGTCCGTGTGTGTCCATGCTGAGAACTGCATTGTTGTAATACTTCTGGTTATGCCAGAACTTGTAACTATTACGCTCAGCTTCCCTCTCACCCCTTTCCCCACTCCAAGTCTGCCTGCATCTCGGGAAAATGTGAAGTCAAGCTGGAGATCAGCGTAGATATATAAAAAGGAGCAATTTGAAGCACGAGATCCATTTAAGTGTGGTGGTGCCGTGCCACCAGCCAATACGAAACTGGAGTGTAACAAACTTTGAAGGATCTATAGAATGAGCCAAGTGAGGATGAATATGATAGATGTTTAATTTAGGGTACCTTGGCGATGGTGAAACTCAATTTACTCTCTTGAAAAGATCTGCTGAACGTGTCTGACCGATCAGATAGGGCTTAGCTCACCTCTCTGTGATAGCTTCTAAAGAAACTGCAGCAGTTTGATTGAGCAGTGGCTTGCCCCAATGTCCTTGACTCAAGTTCTTTGTTCTCCTCCTCCCCAGTTTCACAGAGTGCTGCTGTTGGTTAGTTGCGTGCTCTTTCAGAGGCCCGACTTTCTTTTAGAGGAAAGGTTTCAGGGTCAACGTAAATGTATTGGAAGGTGAAATACCTCCGCAGTAGGGTGCTTCTTTAAAAAAATGGAAAGGGGGGGAGGAGAAGCAATGAACATTATTTTTCCAGTATAATTGTTAATCTCCAGCTCAACTGTGCACCTGTGTTACTGGACGGTGCAAGACAAAAGCCTCTGCAGGGCAAACTCATAGTGAAAAAACCCAATTTTTTATTTGCTTTGGTATATCATAGGCTCTTCTGTTGGTCACACTTAAGGCATATCGTCACCCAAATACCCATTGTGTCCGGTAGGCTAAAGCTGCAAATTGACGTTGCTCCTGGTGTGGCGAGATTGCCGCATCAGGAAACAGTCCTTGTAGGTGGCATGGAAGTAAAAAAGTAAAGGGACCCCTGACCATTAGGTCCAGTAGCAGACGACTGGGGTTGAGGTGCTCATCTCGCTTTATTGGCCGATGGAGCTGGCATACAGCTTCCGGGTCATGTGGCCAACGGGACTAAGCCACTTCTGGCGAATCAGAGCAGCGCATGGAAACGCTGTTTACCTTCCTGCCGGAGCGGTACCTATTTATCTACTTGCACTTTGACGTGCTTTCAAAATGCTAGGTTGGCAGGAGCAGGGACCGAGCAACGGGAGCTCACCCCATCACAGGGATTCGAACCACCGACCTTCCTATCTGCAAGCCCTAGCCTCTGTGGTTTAACCCACAGCGCTACCTGCGTCCCGTCATGGAAGTAGTGGTAGCTATAAACACCTCCCTCTGTCCAAAAGAGTCCTGACTGAGCTGCATTTGCTCCGTAAGAACAAAAGAAGAGGCCAAGACTCATTTAGTTCAGTGTTTTGTTCTTGCACTGACTTGCCAGATATATAGAATCATACAGTTGGAAAGGGACCCTGAGGGTCATTAGTCAAACCCACTGCAGTGCAGGAATACCCATGGGAAGACCACAATCGGGACTTGAGTGCTCTCTTCACGCGTAATTCACCGGAACTCGTTTTCAGAGGCAAGTCAGCCTGCGACAGTGGAGGTGTCCAAAGGATGGGTGCAAAGCCTTCTGTCATAGAGAGCTTATAGCAGGGGTCACCAACCTAAGGCCCATGGGCCGGAAGTGACCCGTGGAGGTTGTTTGACTGGCCCACGAGTCACCCCTGGACTGAGCTGCCTGCTCACGTGCTGTGCTAAACCAGTGTGGTGCGTGCACTCGCTTCCGTGGCGCTAGAAATTATGGCTGCGCATGCACAGACGCTGAAAATTGCATCTGCGCAGACTCCAATGCCGAAAATCACGGGCTCACAGGTGCAATCCAGGCCATGGAAGGATCTCTGTGGGACTGATCTAGCCCAGGCAAGGTAAACCTTGCTGACCCCTGGCTTATAGCATGTCTCTTACTCTTTTGAAAATGGCGGCCTTGGAGGTGAGGCACGTGATGGAAGGTAAAGCCCTCTTTCCATAACTGCCCACTTCTCACATGTCTTGGTAGTACAGTGGTGCCTCGCAAGACGAAATTAATCCGTTCTGCGAGTCTCTTCATCTTGCGGTTTTTTCGTCTTGCGAAGCACGGCTATTAGGGGCTTAGCGGCTATTAACAGCTTAGCGGCTTTAAGAAAAAGGAAACAAACTCGCAAGAACTCGCAAGACGAAACAAGCCCATAGGGAAATTCGTCTTGCGGAACGACTCAAAAAACGGAAAACTCTTTCGTCTTGCGCGTTTTTCGTCTTGCAAGGCATTCGTCTTGCGAGGTACCACTGTACTGTATGTCATTTCAGGTTTGTATCCCTGCTCAGTGGCCAGGAGTAAGTTGCTAATCTCTTGCACCCCATCCATCACAGAACTATTAACTTTATAACAATCCAATTAAGGTAAGGTCACATTACAATCTAATTTGACATCTTGGAATAGGATGAGAAGTGGAAATAGGCAATTGACTGCAAAAGAGTACTCTAATTAACATTCTGTACAGACACTGGAAGAGCTTTGCCAAAAGCAAATGTTTTGGTAAAGTTTGTTTTTTAGGCAACACAGTAACAGTGAGCTAGTTTGCACATAATGTTAAACCAAATAGTAGTTTAGCATGTATGAGAGAATTCCTGGAGAGGAGATTGTGGCCGCTGCGCTCCTTCCCTAGTGATGCTGCCACTGTGAGCTAAGCTGTGGTTTGGTTTAGTGCATTGTCTAAACCGGGACTTTTGGTTTGTCTCACTCCAGACAAACCATGAGCTGTAGACCCAGGATCTATCCTCATCATTTGTTTGGAGCAAGACAAACCACCAGCCCAGATTCAGATGACAAGCTAAGCTGAACGATGGCTTGGCTCTCAGCCATGCAGGAAATAAGGTAGTAGGAGCAAAGTGTCCACAAATCACCTTTCTGGGAGGCTGCATGTTCACGCTAAACCGTAGTTTGGATTTGCGTACTATGTGAAGCATCTCAGTGTCATATGGGAGGATGTGCTGGTTCTATCAACACCGCTAGTGGAGTTTGTGTGTGTGTATAATAATATTTTTAAGTCTAGCTAATAAAAGCTCTGATCAGGGTTATGACTTTGCAGATAGCGTTGGCCATTTTAGTATGCAGGCTAGTAGAATTTGTTCACTTAGAAGTGCCATTTTTGTTTCAATAGATGCTATAAAACAGGTAATTCTGGTACAGCATATTACAAGTTTCTTTGGTCTCAGGTGGATTATTCAAAATTAAATTTCACGCTCTTTGACCCAAGCCTAAAGGTAAAGGTAAAGGTACCCCTGCCCGTACGGGCCAGTCTTGACAGACTCTGGGGTTGTGCGCCCATCTCACTCAAGAGGCCAGGGGCCAGCGCTGTCCGGAGACACTTCCGGGTCACGTGGCCAGCGTGACAAAGCTGCATCTGGCGAGCCAGAGCCGCACACGGAAACGCCGTTTACCTTCCCGCTAGAAAGCGGTCCCTATTTATCTACTTGCACCCAGAGGTGCTTTCGAACTGCTAGGTTGGCAGGTGCTGGGACCGAGCAGCGGGAGCGCACCCCGCCGCAGGGATTCGAACCGCCGACCTTTCGATCGGCAAGTCCTAGGCGCTGAGGCTTTAACCCACAGCGCCACCTGCGTCCCTTTGACCCAAGCCTAGAAGTGCTCTTTTTTGGTTTCTACTAAATGCAGAGACACACTTTATCATGTGCCCACCCCCTCCGTAATTGCACAATTTACAGATAAAGCAAAAATATTGGGATCACAGCAGCTGGCATATTTTGCCAAGTTGATACCAATGGGTTCTCTGGGCTGAAGAAACATACTCTTTGGTGTGTGTGCCCCTCCCCCTCTGGATTTTATACTAAAAGCAAATCTACCTGCTGGAGCAATAAGAAGTGAAATGTAGTATAAAGGCTTGATGGCATCTGGTTAATGTTTCTACCGCTGAATGCAGTATTCAAGGTGCATTATTTTGCACATTAAAGCTGCAGAAGAACAGTTCAGGCGGATGAAATATTTAGAGTTTTAGA